>NC_133752.1:158974122-160313705 GCF_036562045.2 Rhinolophus sinicus | reverse complement strand
AAATGTATTTTTTTCTAAATAATTTAAGCAAACTTTAAATACTTTTTTCCCCTTCAGAACAACTTTAATGGAAATCTTTCTAAAATATCCTCTTTTTTAAGGGAAGACCCAGAATAACAGGACTTCCTTGATAGGAAGTTCTTTCATTATGGATATTAGTTATCATATATCCTCTAAGATAAGATGCCATTGACTAGAAGACACACCAACGATTTATTTTTCTATGGAAAAAAATTACTACTACCACATTAAATACCACATTCCATTTTAAAGATGCATCTGATTTCAGAAACATTCAGATGTAAGAATGTATACAAATACACCCTAGAATTAAGGAAACACACTACTGTATTTTCTTATAAAGTAAGTACACTTTGAGGGGCTATTGGTGTTTATAAGTTGGTTAGCACTCATGCTAAATTGCTTCAGATTGCTGCACACCCTGAGTTAGACCTAACGGGTATAGTTACTTATAGCTGTCAGCATGCCTCTCCCTACCAGTTCTTCTTCTCCACCGTGTAATTCATTTGGAAATCACACAACTAAGTTTGTCTAAAGTGTCATATAAGAGTTAACAGACTGTAAATACATGAAAGGCTCTTTTAGGAGAAAAGTACGAGCTTTAGTGATTAACCTAGTATTTTGGCTTTGAACTCTATTTTGCCCTTGACTGTACTTACTCATATTCTAGACAGCTGAGATTGCAAGACAGAGAGACAAATATTGTATTATATAGAGAAGTCTTCTCTCAGTCACTGAAAGACCTTGCATCTTCAACATAATGCTGTCTGTGCCATAAAAGCAAATTAAATATGAGTTCCGACTTTTCCAACTAAGCACCGCAGATTTTAAATTATTCAGCAAATAGCAGGGTATCAATATTCTGGTATGGTAAAGGCTTGGCATTGCTATACCTAGTGGAATTTTAAATTGGGTTTTTTTTACAGCTTTATTGAGGTATAAAATTGAGGTTTTTAAAATGTAAGTTTCTCAAAATAGTTGATATAGTACAATTACTTTTGTGTGATATCTGGTTGATGAAATAAAGCTATCAATCTTCCACAGGGTCAGGAAGAAGCTAAAATTAATATTAGCACTTAAAAAGAGGAAGAAAGGACAGCAAAAGGAGACAAGTAACTCTAAAATTCTCTTCCCATTAGGTAGACTGAGGTTGGGGTGATTTATTTATAAAATGCAATGCTTTGCTTTCCCCAAGCAAAATGTTTTTCACGCTGTTAGAGGACTAAAGGTTTATCAGAAAACCTTGTGCTAAAATGGCATGGAAGTGCCAGGAACACTACTACATAGAGATGGAGAATCCTGGGAGTATAAAAGGTTCACCTTTCTTAGCAAACAAGGTGGTAACAAATTTGCATTTAAACAGTGGTAAATGGAGTATAATTCAATAAAAGGCAACACTAACTAACTAGCATTGTATCCAAGCATTATTCATTATAAGCCTTCTTATCTTCCTGAAATAGGTTATCATTAACAGAAGGAGGCCTTACAATTGAACTAAATATCATACTTCAAAACCTAATTCCAGAATATTTAATGCTTATAGCTTCCATCTCCAGAAAATTCTTAGTTTGAAACAGAAATGAAAAACTACTTCAGATCCTCCCCCAGCTACTGGAATGTTTGCAACCATGTCTTCTTCAAAGACTACAGGCTAATCTGAGTGACTACAAATGAGTGAAAAAGAAGAGAATACAGAAAAATGTAACTTGTCAGAAAAAGTCAGAAAAAGAAAACAAGTGAAATATAGTATAACAAGTCTGCTACCCTGTGACATGCATGTACATTTCTCACTTGTTCACACTGCTGTCTTGTCTCCACTACCTACTATTTTGATGTCATATCTGTCATTCAAGTTTTGGCATTAAAACAGTATTTTCTTATTGTGGAACCTGCATCTCAGCTTAGTCTCAAAAGACAATTTTCAATTTTCAAGGGAAAACAATATATTATACATTGAAGAGGTAAGTGAAATACTGTCTACATTAATTTAACATGGGTTTTGTTGATTTTTTTTTAAAAGAAAACTAAAAAGTTATCGTTACCGCAACTCCTTATTTATGCCTACACAGGCAGAAGCAGACTGATACAGATCAACTCACATCTTTGGGTTCTGTGTTAAACTTCCTGGGCAGCAGCTGGTCATTTGGCATGAGGCTTGCTGCAGCCACCCCCCAGGACTTTGGAGGAATCTGTGACTGTGGTGTTACAGGGTGTTTATGATTCTCAGCATTGTTTTCCCAGGATTTAGAAGCATCTGGATGTCTTGAATCCTGTTCTTTACACAGGGGAGTGGTCCATGATACAGTGACGTTCTGTTCACTCTGCAGAGAAGAGTTCCAAGACTTTGGAGGTGGCTTCTTTGGGTCCTGTTCTTTCTGCCGCTGAACTGGCCATGGCTTTGGTGTCTCCTGCTTCTTCTGTTCCTCTTGAATGTATCCTACTTTGGATTTAGGAGTTTCTTGCTTCCACTGGCTAGGAGTTGGCTTGGGTTTGGAGACATCCTGCTTCTTGTGTTCTTCCTGCAGAGGGCACCTGAGTTTTGGAATCTCTTGCTTCCTGTGTTCTAAGGAAACGGAAGGCTTTGCTAGCTCTTGCTGCTTAGCAGGAGACTCCCAGGACTTGAAGGATTCCTGTTTCTTCTCCTCGCCATCTGGTTCAGTAAGCATATCCCAACGTTTGGGGAGATTCAGTTTTCTTGCATAATCTGCTTCCCAAGATTGTTCTTCCTCTTTTTTGCTTGAATAATCTACTTCTGTCACGTATCGTCTGTTAAGAAACTAGGCCACAGAAAAAGTGTGCTTGAGTCACAAAATTTGTACAAGACCTTGAAGGGAATACTGACCTGTACTAGTATTCTTACGTCCACTGGTCTGAGCCATCGAGCTAACAGAAAACTTCTGTCCTTATACTACTTGAAAGGACTGTCCAACTTTTTTGTCCATTCCTCTTCCCTCAATTAACAGAAACACAAACTTTGATACTTCAAAAGTAGCAATCTATATTTGACTGGCAGAGGCAGAATCATCTTGATAAAAGAGCCTGAATCAAGCAAATGTGACACCGTAATGTGCAGTTCTTAGCAGTCTTAGGTGAGTCAAGTATAGATTGCTACATGAAGTATCAAAGTTTGTATTTCCGACTACCCACCTGACTCAATTAAACATGGGCTTAAGGTTCAACCGTTCAACTACACAAAGTTAAACTGTTGAACCTTAAGCCCACGTTTCCTGAATTAGCAGCTTTTTCTTTACTGCCATTATATTATATCAACATACTGTGATTTTTGCCTCTTCCATTCTTTTCAGCTTCTATGAATTTCAATGTCACTTCAGAAAGAGAACAAATACCCTCTTCTGTTGCTAATGGGAGTAAATTTTGGAGAGAGCAAAATCCAACCCATCTTTAAATTCTAACACAAGGGCCCAAAACAACAGTAACATCTAATGTGAGCACTGCTTGTGTGCCAGGCCAGATTCTAAGCGATTCAGAATTTAACTCCATTACGCCCCACAATAACCACAGGAGGCAGGCATTATTAACCCCACCTTAGGTGTCAGGATAACAGACACAGCTGGGCTACATATTTTGCCCCAAGTTGCTAAGCTAGTCAGCTGCAGAGCCAGGATTCAAGCTCAAGTGGTCTAACTCCAGGGCATCGACTCCTAACCACAACACTATACACAAGTCTCAAAACACAAAATCGGCAAATTACCTTTCAGTAACCTTACCTCTTGTGGTTGTATCTCTGGCTGCGCAAGTTCCATAAGAGACTCTGGGAAGAGAAATGGAATATCGAATAAACACTAGGCAAACTGTAAGTTTTCAGACTGATTACAACTATAATTTATTCTGGCAACGTATTTCAGAAGAATAACAGAAAAAGAATGTACAATTATATGCGTAGCAGGAGTCATTCTCACTGTTGCTTGTTGGTCAAAAGCATGTCGCCTGAGACTAGTTGAACCCACTAGCTCTCTTCATATAAGATACTTTTGTGAAGGCAAGTTGCAGTTAAAAACTGATTTCTGATTGAAAATAAGCCTATCTCTTCTTACCCACAAACACAGCTTCTTTCAAAATGGAATTCCAGTTTCAGTCCCACGGGGTAAAAATTAGTCATGTCCGCTTGAAATACAGCCCTTCCAGGCCTCCGACAAGCCAGTTTAAAGTTGGGAAGAGGTTAAAGGAATGAAGATACTGAAGCACTGGACTTAGTATTAAAAACGCAGAGGAAGTAAACATGAGATGTGACTTGAGCAACTGCGACCATGGGACTACGGGATCCAGCCTGGATTATCTCTTTACAAGTGACATTTCTTAAATAAATCTGGCCTCAACAAACAAAAGTAAAAGTGCCATTTACTCAAAAGTATTTCTTCCCCAAGAAAAGTGGAATTTTGAAGAGTATATTTCCTTTACTGGAAACATAGTTACTTTAGCAACTTTTTTTTTTCCTGAATCAATATATTAACCTTATTGACATTCTTGTTCTACTACAGTATTGGATGCTACTATAACTTACATTTTAAACGATTTTAAATATAATTATCCTACTAATAGTTTAACAAAGAGGCTCATTCAAACTCCATAAATGTCTCATTTTAACAGTGTACAGTACATTGTTACAAGTTACGCTCTTGTAACAAAGCATAACCTAATGTTTCTATTAAGGTTCACCCTTAATTGACGGTAAATCATGGTAATAAAGCCTACAGATGTTTTTTAAACATAGGCTTATCCTGCAGCAAACTAAGATTTCCATGCATGCAGAAACTAACAAATTAAAATAAGGCAATCATTTCACAATGATTTGACTCATTTTGGGTAAGTGTTAAAAATGTAACCATTGTAAAGAATTTCAGAGATCACAACAAACCTGACTCTTTGACAGATTCAGTCTTCAATAACTGTTTTTTCTTCTCTGGTTTTATTAGAATTTCTTCCTCCAATGATGATTCTTTTTCCTTAGCATTTTTTGGAACTGGGATACTTTCAAAATAGCCTGAGTTCAGCAATTTAGACAGCAGATCCTTCACGTGTTTGTCTAAGCAAGAGTGATTAAGACGTAGTTATCATATAATCTAATAGTTAATGGAAAATTATTTGGAATAGAAATCCTAATATAATTTTAGCCTAATTATAGTATGTCTTTATAACATTCTATATTAGAGAGGATTCAAAGAACCAGTCAGAACCATGAAAAGTAAATATGCGGTCCATCTTTTACATCATACTGAACCAATATAATCTTTCAAGGTCAGAACCCCAGAGTTTATCAAGTCACCTAAATTTCTCTGGGCCCCCATTTCCACTATTTAAAAACATGACTAAAAATCAAGGACTCTAATATGCTACAAAAGCACATATTATTCCCTGAGCTGAGAGAAACGGCATTATCTCCCATCTGCTCCCAAGACATCACAACTAGCAATTAATCTATCTTCCCCAAGTAATTAAGGCTTTAGAGAAATCAAAGTTCCCCTAATACAGCCATTAGGAAACCCTATGTAGGATAATCTCAAGGATTTTTAAACTATAAAATCCATAATTAAGACTTTACTCTTCGCCTGAAACTAATTTAGAAAAAAAATTTGCTAGGTAATAAAAACAAAAAAAAAGACTTTACTCTTAAGTTATGCTTTATGTCACTCCTAGCACACCACCCTTTGATGATCAAGAAAAATCTTAAAAGGATATTAAAGTCAGTGTTCCATAATCCAGTCTAAAATCTATTTCATTTTTAATATCCACTAAAAACATAATTCCCCAATTAAGCAGAGTTCCCATACTTAACTTGCGTCTATTACTCCTTTCATAGAGAACATAGAGTTTGCCTTTTTAAAGAAAATGAACTTAGAGGTATAACTTACAAACAACAAAATTCACCCATTTTAAGTGCACAGCACAGTTGTGTTGTTTCTGGTGTTACTCCCACCAGCACAATGATACAGAACATTTTCATCACCTCAAAAAGTTCCCTCATGTCCCTTCATTGTGATTATGTCTTTCCTATAATTTCATATAAATGGAATCATACATGTGTCATACATATGTCCTCATTTTTTAATCTGGTTTCTTTCACTCAGCATAATTATTCTGAGATTCATCCATGTTGGTGCATGTATGAATACGTCATTCCTTTATTTTAACTGCTGAATAGATTCCGCTGTATGTATATACCACATTTTGTTTTTCAGGTATCAGTTGATGTACATCTGGGCCGTATTCAGTTTGGGGCTATTAGGAATAACGCTGGTATGAACATTCGTGTACAAACACTTATGTGAACATACCTTTTCCATTCTCTTGGATACTAGAAGTATAATTGCGTGGTCATATAGTAAGTGTACACTTACTATATTTATTTCTTGGTTTTATAAGAAACTGACAAGCTATTTTCCAAAATATTTGTTATCATTTTGCATTCTAACCAAGAAATAAATTTCTGTGATTTAAACTTGAAAGGACATAGAAATTTTGAGATTGCTACACATACTTATTTTTTAAAAGGAAGCAATCAGTATTACCAAATGTAGCTTTAAGCTAGTACACAAAATTATGCCTGGCCATTTGTACTTGGTTATTTGATGAAAGTCTATTAAGGAAGCCAAAAGAACGCTTTCTCTCCAGTTCATTTTCCAGATCAATTGACAACAATGCTTCAATAGACTATGTAGCCAAGCCATTTACATTTTCTTAGGCAGATCTGGTAGATAAGTCTTGATATTAGCAATATGTGGATTTAAGATTCTTAAATAGGACAGGTACAACTATGCAGAATAGAGAACTGAACCCCAAAATGGTCGAGCCGGTGTTGAAGCTAGCTTTAACCCTGTTTCCCCAAAAATAAGACCTAGCCAGACAATCAGCTCTAATACGTCTTTTGGAGCAAAAATTAATATAAGACATGATTATATTATGTTATAGTAAAATAAGACTGGGTCTTATATTAATTTTTGCTCCAGAAGACGCATTAGAGCTGATTGTCTGGCTAGTTCCTATTTTCGGGGAAACCCAGTAGTCCTTAGCTCTGGTTCCTAAAGCATAGTGACTTTCCACTTCAAAACTCTCCCTAGGTTCCATTTTAATGAGTGCAGTTCTATAACAGCTGCTTTTAATAGAACTAAACAGAGATCACTCTCTCAATGAATGTATGAATAGTATTGTCAGACATGTGAGTTCTGATGGACTAACACAGTTTCGGTCCTCAGGATCATTCTAAAGACATAAAGTTTAGTATTTACTGCATAAGCTCAGAGTAGAGAAAACTCACATGTCGTTCCTACAACTGCTTTCTCACTACCTTCCAAAAGGTCCCAAAAGTACAAGGATGACTGCTCCATCTGGTCTTCCACACTGACGAGGAAAAGGAAAAGCAACAGCAGAACAAAATGGCTTAGAGGCATCCATATATATGGAGCAGTACAATTTACACAATATAACCCATCAACAGTTAAGACACTCAATGTTAATTGTCTTTTTATGCTTTGGAAATGAAACATTGAAATTTTATAAAAGATGACTACCCATTTATGGATTTCAAATGCAAATGCAAGCATTTTTCCTCAAAACAACTAAAATAAATATTTTACCAAAAAACAGCCATTAAGGAATAGACCAAACAGAGCTTAAAGCTGTAAACGCAGTATCAGTCATTATCAAGCATATGTCCTAGAGGAAAGACAGTGGAATGAAAATATGAAGAGCTGCATTCGACTTTAAAGAGAGCAGCTTATTTTTCTAGTTATGCTTCACTTACATTTTACATATTAAAGTAAGCGACATTCCCTGAGTCCGCCCAAGTGAAGTAGGAGAAGGAAGACACCAAATAAGTAATGATGATGAAGTAGGTTATCAGGATAGGAAGGAATAAAGATATGTCAATATGTAGGTAATTAATAGTTTTATGAGGTTTCTTCCTGATACAAGGCTGATTTCTAATAGTTGAAATCTCACCCTGCTTTAGCATGGCTAACAGACAAAACACTAACAACCTATATCTAAACACAGCAAAAGCATAGAGATCTGCTCGGTAGCTGATTTAGTCCATCAAAACAAAAAGAGCAAGTAGATAACTTTGGGGAGGGGGGGGAATTGAGTAGCCTCAATTTGCTGGTTTTGTCTTTTAAATTAGATTTATTTCTCAGTATTTATTCAAAGCACAAGAAGAACACCAAATAATTCTCACTTTGAAATTTGGATGAAATTGGCCAAGTTAAATTTTATTTACCTCCACCTAAGTACAGCAGTAGCTAAGAAGGCAAAGACTCAGGTAATACAATATCCTGAGATAATTACAAAAAAAATTTAACAACATACATAATTAGTATTATGGTTTATACTTGTATAAGGTTAAAACTTGATGATCAGACATTATTTTTTAAAATAAGCATTACAACACAGAAGTATGTTAATGAGGTTATGCAAATTCACTTTCCTCCTAGATAGGCTACCAACCCAGTCAGAATCTAGGCTGGCCAACATTTCCCATGCTGAATCAAACTAATGTTTTCTTAATTACTAAATATATACACACACACACACACAAACACATGTATACATACATATATACACACATATACATGTATACACACATACGTGTGTGTATATACATATACACACGTGTGTGTGTATATACCTATATATAACCAAAAAAGCTAAAGTGTTGTGTGTTCTAGTTCAGGAAAATATTTTCATTAGCTTACCTCAGGCTTTCATTTCTTTCAGGGCAGGTCAGTTTTGAAAATTTAATGAGGTAGTCAAGTTCTTTTAAAGGCAAATACACTGCACCATTCAAGCCCTCTTTCAAGTCTTTCTGTACATGTTCCTGTGTCAGGTTCTGTAATACATACTGAACTTGAAGGATAGTGCGAAGTTTTTTCTTCTCAGCCTCAAGTTTTATCATGTTCTCCCTTCTCTGGGCCTTCTTCTGAGCTTTAAGTAGCTGTTAAAACAAATGCTAATTAGGGATGACAACTCTCCACCACCCCGATTAGCAATTCGTAGTCTAAAAAAGTCTAATGCCAAAGAGTTGAAATGATAAATCTCATATACATAACACTGACTGTGAAACTGACAAATTCATTTAAGCCCGCTTCCTTTTTCAGCTAATGAAGTCACTGAATAATAAACTTGGCCAATGGAGCCCAAATATCTGACACGCAACTCCAGGCTGTATCTAATACCTCTTATATCACCATGATGAAGAGGCAAAGTACCTAGCTATCACTGATGTCCGTATTAACCCCAAGGGTTTACTTTTCTATATTTATGTATATCAAGCCTTTTTAGAACAAGCCTTTGTAATATTTCAGTAAGAAAATGCTTCAGTTTCATTTTATTTTTTGTTTTTTAATTTCATGTTCCAAGGCAAGAATATTTAAACTAAAATGGTCAGTTTTCAACTAACCAAAGAGTGATTAAAACCTAAGGAATTAAAAACCAAACAAAAATAAAATGTCTTACAAATGTAGTGCCCAAAAACAACCATAGCAAACATATTTGTTTTAGAAGTAAAATTAAGAGATATTTTCATAATTGTCTGTCAGTCTGGATAGAGCTGTATCTTCCAGTGTTTAACTGACAAAACATTTATGGAAAATTAGTGAAACATAAATTTTTCTTCAAATAAATGTGTGTGTAGACTAAGCAGCCTTGAGTCTACTCTAAAGCTCAGAACTCTAATACCTTAAAGTCTGACATAATACTTGGGTCCCAGAGGTGGCTTCCCATTTTTAAAAAAAAAAATAAAAATTACCATTTATTTCCACTAAGAAACCTAAAAGGTTTCTTCCTATAGTTGTTATTCTGATTGTAATGTTTCCATCTTAGTGGATATCTTCCAAGGTATGAAGATTAATGAAAAAAAAATCTAAAAGAAGATTTTTTTCCCTATAGATGGGTTAAATTACTTTGATATAGCGCCAGTATTTAAAACTCTACAAAAGAGATGTGTATATTCATAGAACCTAATAGATGAAGACTGGGGGGGAGGAACTCAGGAAAAAGATTCATTATGGCATTTTTAATTCCTTTCTAGCAGGTATGAAAGCAACTTAATAAATTTGACTTGTGCTATTACCAGCAACAAGAGAAAATGCGTGAAGATAAAAATTTTGAGAATGAGGAATGGACTGGTGAATGGTGAAGGGTTATGTGAGAAAGGATATTTTCTTCAGGATGGCAATGGCTCAGAAAATCTTTTCCAAGACCTCAATATGGACTTACACCAATAACACTTACTAAAACTACAGGATTCTTAGTTTCTGCTTGAAAGGAGGAAAGAGTAAAGGGTGGCAATTCTAGTTATCCAATTCCATGGGACACTCTTGGGCAGTTTCATGATATTAATATGGAAAGGCAATTGATGCTAAGGGCACCTTCAGGACTATAGCACATGATTACCTCAGATCTCTCTTTAGCGACCTCCCAAAGTTGGATTAGATGTTCTTATGGGCTCATGCCACCCTGAACTTCCCCTAGCAAAGTATCTATTACATTAAATGGTTATCGTTTTATTTATTCGCACCTCCCCCTTCAGCTTCAAATCCGTGATGACAGGGACTATATCTCTGTTGTTCCCAATATATCATTAGTGCCCAACACAGAGCCTGCCACATGACAGGACCTCAAATATTGGTTGAATCAATCAAGTATCAAGTAAGAAAGCATGTGGAAACTGAGAAGTCAGGTTACAGTTTCTTTTCTTTTTCCAGTTGAGGGCTGGTTTGGAAAGAAGAAGTTATGACATATAGACTATTATCAACCAATAGTATTAAAGAATAACATTTATTTTCTGAACCATGATGTAGGATGATAAATCTCCACCAGGGACAGCACTCATATCATGAAAATGAGAGATGTGGCTGAGCTGAATAGGCAGGCTTCCAACTTCAGTTTGAAAGGAAAGAAGAAAATGTTTCATAATTTGCAAAACTGGCTATCATAGAAGAAGAGAGACTTTTGGGGTCTTGACTCATTAAGGCACCCTCCAAAATACTTTAGCACCTTGCCTAAAGTGAAACTAAATCCACAGTACAAATAAGAAAAAATAATCTCATAGATAACAAAATTTGGTGGGGTTGTGAGCTACCTCTGGATTATAACAGTAGAAGACTATGTAAAGAGATACCATGTCTATGGTATACAGTAAAGAACACAATTTTTAGGAGTGAAAAGTATCAATAGTAAGGGCACTACCTTAATTCTACTACTTATTGGCCATGTGACTTTTAAAAGGTTCATTTTGTTCTGAGACTCAGATTCCTTCTCTGAAAAAAGTGGAGCTATTTATATCTAATCCTTAGATTACTTTAAAAATCAAGTAGACTTTCATAGGTGCCTGGCACGTGAAAAGATTTTTGGGGTTGTTTTTTTTTAAAGAAAAAACATCATACATTGAAAAAATAAACGTGTGAATGGAAAACTAAAATTTGATAGGGTGACTGAGTAAAAAATGTTAATGGAAAATTTTTTAAGTATTATAAAAGTATACTTACAATCATCCAAACAGAGGGAAGATATGAAAAATCTTTTTATAGTGAAATGGACCAAAACTAAATAAACTTAACATATTGGGGTGGGCGGTGTTGTGGAGAATCAATCATACAAGAAAAAAATTGACTTAAAGGTATTATCTAAAATAGCCTAGAAATATTTAATAACTGTGGAATTAACAGAAAGTATGAAAATTAAGTGATATATGAGTGAACGTGAGTTAAAATATGCTATGGTTGACAAAAAGAGCTTATACCATCTCAGATTTACGTTAACAGAAGGTAGTGGCTCTATACCAGGCTATTTTAGATTTACACACTACCTTTAAGAGTTAATTAAGCTGGACATCCAGAAGAGAGTAACTCAGGACTGTAATTACAAGGATTTAGATGGCAGATATCTTCAGCCTAGAAATGATGCTTTGGCTTGCTGGGAGGGTAAGGAGAGGATGCCAGAGAAGAGAATTTCAGTTCACCATACAAGAAGAAAATATCCAAAACATAGAAGAGACTATCTTGTGAGACATGCTCCCCATGCCACAAATGAATTTATAAAAAAATTTCCTTAGTTGTTAGAACATGACCTTTAAAGGGCCTTCTAACTAAGATTCTGGAACAGTGAAGGATATTTCATTAACGAATGCTTAAGACTTCATATTGGGCAGCCAGATGGCTCTGTTGGTTAGAGCGCGAGCTCTCAACAACAGGGTTTCAGGCTGCCGGTTCAATTCCTGCATGGGATGGTGGGCTGCGCCCCCCTGCAACTAAGATTGAAAATGGCAACTGGACTTGGAGCTGAGCTGTGCCCTCCACAACTAGATTAAAGGACAATGACTTGGAGCTGATGATGGGCCCTGGAGAAACACACATTCCCCAATAAAAAATTTTTTTTTTAAAAAAAGACTTCATATTAATTATTGATTAAATTTGTCAGAGATAAAAGTTTGAATTGCCAACATAGAGAACCTAACAAGCAGTGAGGTCAGACTAACTCTAACATGAATCATAAATTTTTTATTTATTTATTTATTTTTAGTTTCAGGTGTACAAAAACAATGTAATAACTGCCATGGTCTCAACAAGATTCTACCAATTCTGTTTCCTAATATGTTAAACAATGATAAACTTACACACCTGCAGTATGTAAATTTACAGGCCTATATCCCAAAATATCTTTAATAAATGCATCTATAAAAACAGTTTTTATTCCCTTCTCAGTGATTTTTCTATAATTCCATACTGAAATAATACACATTAGATAACTAATACTTTATTCACAATGTCTCATATTCAGATACCATTTGTGTTCTCTTGAGGCTCCAGAAATTAGAAAAAACTAGTTCTGGAGTAGCTATCGTCAACCCCCATCCACAACAAAATATGAGCAGGAATCAGATGGATGGTAACCCAACACCAATATTAGATCCTGACAATTTCTTCAAGATCAGTGGTTAAACTGGTTTCAGGAAAAAAAACAAAGAAAACATACTCACATCTTGGCTCAGTCCTGAAAAGGTTTTCTGAAGCTCCTTGGCAAATTCTAAGTTATGTAGCACTTCTTCATATTTCTCTACTGCTTCCTATCAAACAGGAGAAGAAAACATCAGTTGTATGAACTTCTAAGTATAAATATGTCAAAACAGCGCTCCTTAAAAAACAGAAGACGAGATTTAAGACTATGAGCTAGCCATTTACTATACATACTCAATAAAGTAGGAAGAGTATTTAGTACAAGTTATATAAAGTTGAATTTAAAAATTCAATTTTTATACTAGCAATCTGGACAATAACAACAACAGGGCTGAGTCCCTATCTATAAAGTGTAAAGTCAGAGAGGCTTGTGAGTTTTAAGAGCACTGAGCCAATAGGATTTTTGTCAACATTCATTTACTACTCAAATATGTTACACAAGCAGCAACATGAGGATCACACAGATGAAGAAGCAACTTCAAGACATTTATACTATGTTATAGGTAAACAATGACCTATAACAGACAAAAGTAATTAAAATTTTAACAGAAATATTATAAATTTAAAGGGACAAATTTTTTTTTAAGATTTCACAGATGAACAAAGTTGATGATTAGAGAAGGATTAGATTTTTTATGGGACTTAAACTAATTCAAATCCATATGGAAGAACAAAGGGCTAATATGAAACAGAACAAGGTGGGGAACATATCCAATCCGATAAAGATGTATTATAAAGCCTCCATAATTAGAATAGTATAGGTCTCCACTTCCAGATATCTGCCCAAAGGAAATGAAAATATTATGTCCACATAAAGACTTGTATGAAAATTTTTATAGCAGCATTATTCATTATAGCCCAAAATAAAAACAATCCAAATATCCAGCAACCAGTAAACGGAGAAACAAAATGTGGTAGATCCATACAAAGAAATAGTAGTCAGCAATAAAAAGAAATGAAATTACTGAGACATGCTATCACATGAGCAAACCTCAAAAACAAAACGCCAAGTCAAAGAAGCCAGACACGAGAAGACTATTTTACGTGAAATATCCACAAAAGACAAAGTTATAGAGATAGAAAGCAAGCAAGGGC
Source organism: Rhinolophus sinicus (assembly GCF_036562045.2). Classification (NCBI taxonomy): domain Eukaryota; kingdom Metazoa; phylum Chordata; class Mammalia; order Chiroptera; family Rhinolophidae; genus Rhinolophus; species Rhinolophus sinicus. Next base: position 160,299,624 of record NC_133752.1, on the reverse strand, counting down.
ACAAAAGGTAACTGGGCGGGGTTATGGAAATGTTCTAAAACTAGATTGTCATGATAGTTGCACAACTCTACAAATTTACTACAATTCATTGAATGCTACACTTATAGTGGGTTAATTTTCTTATATGTATATGCCACCTCTATAAAGCTGTTTTAAAAAAACAGCCTGATGATACTAAGTCTTTACAAAGGTATAGAGCAATAGGAACTCCTATGTACTAACAGTATTAGCCAAAATTGGTGCAATAATTTTGGAAAACAGATTGGCATTTTAACCTATGTTCACTATGATAATTGTATAACCTGAAAAAAATCTTGCACCTGTGTCTCAATAACACCTATGAGATTGCTCAAAGTAGAATACCAAAAAAAAATAGCAAGCAACTGAAACATCCATTTACAGACTACTAAGTAGAGAAAAGCAAATGAAATACAGCTATTTGCATCAACATAAAAAATGCTAAATGTGAGTAAAAACAAGGCAAACTACAGAATATATAGTATGATACATTTACTATAAGGTACAAAAGAGCAACTCTAACAGATTTAAGAGCAACAAACAAGTGTTATTAAAATAAAAGCAAGGGAATGAGGGGGGTAAAATTCACCGTCAAGTTATAGGAAAGAGAAAGTAGTGGGAAGGAGCTTCAACGGGGTTGGTAATGTACTACTTCCGTGGTGGGTTCTGATGCTGCCTTTATTATGCGTTATAACTTATATGCAACATTTTGTTTGGAATATATATTTCATAATAAAAAGGTAGAGAGGTCTTCCAACTACAGAACCAAGAATGCACAGGTAACACAGCCATAGTACAGTAAGTCTTCACTTATCATCATCAATAGATCCTTGGAAACTGCAACTTTAAGTGAAACAACATATAATAAAATGAACTTTCCCAAAGACTAATTGACATAAACAAGTTCCTACAGCATATTTCTGATCACGAAAACATAACCAAACTTCTAAATAACTACTTTAACATTAAATACTGAAGTAAATGTGAACTACACATACATTTAAGAAAGATCAATAAAAACAAGTAAGAGAATGATGTTGCAACCTGCTTATTCCAGTTCAGGGTCCAGGAAGCTGGAGCGTATCCTGGAAGCTCAGGGTGCCAGGCAGGAAGCAACCCTGGCCAGATGCCCTTCCACTGCAGGGCAGACTCACATCCACACCCACACTCAGACTGGGACAGTGGAGACACGCCAGTTCACCTCACGTGCACATTTCTGGGATGTGAGAGGAAACTGGAATACCAGAGAAAACCCACACAGACATCGGCAGAACATGCAAACTCCAGGCAGTGGCCCTGGCCAGGAATTAATTTTTTTTCTCATCAACGTTATAATGAAACAACACTGAATGAAACACTGTTATTCGAAGACCCGTTCTTGGAGGGATGTAAAACTTCTCTGTAGACCACACTTCTGTATGCTCCAGACCTGGATCTTAAATACTTACTCAACATCACCACTTAATGTTTCACAGAAACATTAAAATCCAAAATTGAGCTCTGTATCCCACCCTCACAAAACTTTCTTCACCCCCAGTGTTTCCAAGCCCAATAAAGCATTTTGCCATCTATCCAACTGTTCAAGCCAGAAACCTGGAAACCTCTCTTGGTTCTTCCCTCTAATCCTACATCCAGTTACCAAGCTACGTTGATTTTACCTAATCCCCTACTTTACTCAAACCCCTCTACCACTCCCTAAGTACCAGCTCCCATCATCTCTGACCTAGACTACAACCAACCTTTATCTAGTCTCCTTACATCCACACTTACCATCTCCAAACAGTCTTCATACAAAACTGTGATTTTTTTTTTAAACTACAAATCTGTCAGAGTTTAGCAACATGGGCACCAAATCCTCATTCTTTAACAATAAGAACTTCAGTGGAGCCGAAAGCATCAGTGCCCCTCGCCTTTTGCTCAAGCACTCACTTGAAATCTCGGTTCTCCATTTCAAATCCAGATAAGAACCAAAATAGATATTAAAGCTACAAATGGAACTCTGAAAAACATCATTAAGACATTCTCCTTACTATTTAAAAGGAGAAATCTAGATTTATGTTTGCAGTCTTAGTGAAATCGTATTACTCTATAGCTTTGCCTTGATAGATTACTTAACAGTTGCTACTAAAAGAGGTTACAATAACCATGCAGATCATAGAAAGCTTTATTTACAATATTACAAATATCTATTGGGTTAAAGAGTAATTACAAACTGAAATTACAAAATTTCTAGCCAAAAATATTGAAAATTCAATATCAAACCTATAGAATACACTTAAAGCAATGCCTGAGGGAAAATTCACAGCCTTAAATACATATCAGTGGGGGAAAAAGGAAACAAATGAATTGAGCACTCAGCTCAAAGTTAGAAAATGAAGCAAATAGATCAAAGAAAAGCAGAAAAACAGAAAAAATAAAATAAATCCAAAAGCTGGCTTAAATTAAAAAAAAAAAACCAAACCATTAGCTGACTTAAGAGTAAACTCAGGAAATACACCACACAAAATTAGAAATAAACAGAAAGTAACACAGAGACAGAAGTTTAAAAATTACTTTGTCCCATTATGGGCAAATACATTTTTAAAACAGAATGAAATAAGTGAATTTCAAGGAAAAGTTTTGAAAAGTTGACTCCAAAAAAAATTAAAAAGAAACCTAAATATATAAATATCCAAAGGGAAAAAAAGAGAGAATATTTTCAAAGAACTCCCACCCGCCCCACACCAAAAAACAAACAGGCCCAGATAGTTTCACAGTACAATTCAACCAAACTGCAAAGACCATGCATTATGGAAACACTGACACAATATTTAAAAAGGAGGGGGTGGATGACTAGGCAGAGCACAGAGGAGTTTTAGGGCAGTGAAAATACTTTGTATGTTACTATAATGGCAGATACATGTCATCATACATTTGTCCAAAGCCATAGAATGTACAACACCAAGAATGAACCCTAATGTAAGCTATGGACTTTGGGTGATAATGTGATAATGTAGGTTCGATTATAATAAATGCACCACTGTGGTAAGGAATGTTGGTAGTGGAGGCAGCCATGCATATATGGCGTCAGGGGATATATGGGAACTCTCTATACTTTCTGCTCAGTTTTGCTGTGAACCTATAACTGCCCAAAACTAAAGTCTATGCTTTTTTTAAAAAAAAAAAGGAAGAAGCAAAAATAAAAGCCCCAATAGTATCTATATTAAGCTAAAGTTTATAGAAAATGGAAAGAGAGAAGGCAAGGAGAAGAATATTTGTTTATATAGGCTTAAAGAAACTGGACAGATATATAAGAATCTATCAGCAATCAATTATTCTGTAAGATAAGAACTGAACAGAGGAAGGACAAGGTGAAAAAATACTGCATCTTTTGTAATATTTCTTAATTTCTGAACTATGTAAATTATTATCAATTTTAAAAACTAAAATTAGAGTTCCTTAATTAAATACTACACTACTGATGGCAGTTCCCTGAGAGGTCAGATTATAGATTTTTCTTCTTCTGATTTATCTGCCTTTTCTAAATTTCTACCTTAAATATATCCTGCTTGTATGAGGAAATGTTATTTCTCACCAGTGCCACAAACTATACATTTAATCACATTTAAAAACCTAATATTCAATCATTTTATATTTAGCAAATCTATATGTAATAATCTATATGTTTACTATATGCTATACACTATTCTAGGCACTAGGAAAACAGCATTGAACAAATGTTCTAATAGAACTTCCATTGTAAGGGAAGGAGAGACAGCGTAAAACTTTACAGTTTGTCAGAGAAGTCTTCTATAAAGAAAATTAAAGCAAGGAAAAGAACTAAGGAGTGTAAATGGGGAAATGGAGGTATCATGTTGTCAGGACAAGCCTTACTGAGATGACCTTCAAATTAAAAGCTGAAGGAAGGTGGGAATTGAGCTATTAGACATCTGGGGAAAAGCATCCCAGGCAGTAGAAACAACATGTGCACAAGCCCTGAAGTAGGTGTGTGCATGGGACGTCTGAAGAACAACAAGAAGGCCAGTGTAACTGGCTTGAAGCTAACAAGGGAGAGAAGTATAGGAAACGCAATAAAGATTTAAAAGGAAGTGGGAACATATCTGGTAGGGCTTTCTAGGCCATAGTAAGGACATTCTGCCACCCTGATGGGAACCAGTGGGGACTTTCGAACAGAGGAATGACCATCTGACTTGCATTTGAATAGGATTACTGAGGCTACTATATGGAGAATCGACTTGGAGAGAAAGAACAGCACAGCCAGGATGGGAGCTATTACAGTAATGCACATGAAAGATGATGGGCTGGGATCAGGATGGCAGAAGTGAAATTTATGAAAAATAATCAGTTTCTAGATTTATTTTGAAAGTTGAACTTATCAAACTTGCTGATGGACTAGATGGAAGGTACGAAGAGCAAGATGAGAAATTCTCCAGGGTTTTTGGCAACTCCATTTTCTAGCCCATCAAGCCATTAACTGACATAACTAAAATTAAAGCGGGTACAGGTTTGGGGCGGGAGGGACAGGATGACATCAGATATCAAATAGGCAACTGGACATAGGAATCTAGAGTTCAGAGAACTAATCTATTGATAATGTAAACTTGGCAGTTATCAGCATATTTCTCAAAAGAGAAATCAAAGTTAATACTATGGTTATGAAGATGGTAATGAAATATTGAGATTAAAGTCTGGAGCTCTGAAATATAGCACATCCTTGGCATTTCTTAGAGAGCTACCTGAGCTACGACCAACCTATCCACCCACCACACCATACTTTCCAAAAATCAACAATACTACTTGTAACAGAACACTTCTTTCAAGGATATTTACACAAAGAAAAGTTTTATCACTTTAAAAGTTATTGAACATACGATGACTACTTGAAAACAAAGCCATGTTGAAATGCTGAAAGTTCAGCTAAGTTCTCTCACCAGCTATGTAAGCACATTATTCTCAGAGCTCACACAATTCAAATCTGCACCTCAGCAAAATTGTAATTTACTACATTACAAAAATTCTGGGCCAGTGAAGAAGAGTCAATATGGCAAGGGAAAAATCCTTGAATGCCAGTATCTATGATACACAACCTAAAATCTTAGTTGAAAAAGATAAAAGACAATAGATGTACAAGCTAGATCAAATAACTTTTAGATTAATTTTGTCCCTTCTTAGCCAGGAGATGTGATCAGGTCAAAAATGGCAAACATAAATGAAACATTATTTTTTTAATTTCCATATTGCTAATACGCTCCTCCACCAAATCAGATAAAATTTGCAATTACCAGGTATACCATGGACAAGTTAAACAATGTTTTTAAAAGTTTTAAAGGCTAATATTTATAGTTAAGTTAGAAAGAAATAAAGGCCAGCTGTCACTTATCTTTTTTGGCTTATCAAATCTTTGATCTCACCAAATCCACCTAGAGTTTTATTAAGAAAAGAAAACCAGCAAGTCTGACCAAAGGATCATAAATCACTTACCAACTGGTCTGGATTAAGTTGTTCTCCATTTTTCAGGCGATCCTTGTAATCTTCCAGTTTGAGCTACAAAAGAGAAACGTGTATCTGTTATCTAGCCTGATATAAAATTCCGAAACAAATACTAGACTTTGTTTCTTATGAAAACAAAGTTCTTGAAGTAAGCTATCAGTCTTCAAAAATACCATTTTACCACAAGGCAGGAAGTAATTGCAAGTGAGTTCCATTCAGGGGAAAAAACATTACATACAATTACATTAGTCTGGAATTATAAAAGTCAAGCAGTAATAAAACCCTTCTCTCTTAATAGTCTCCATGTATATTTAGATGATAAAGACTTAAGTAGTCAATCATAAGCCCCTAACCCAGTGGTGCTCAATCAGGGGCAATTTTGTCCCCCAGGGATATCTGTCAACATTTGGAGATACTTTGGGTTATCACAGCTTGGGGGATGGGAAGGAGATGAGAATGCTATTGGCATCTTGTGTGTAGAGACCAGGGTGTTGCTAAACATCCCACAATGCACAGGCCAGGCCCACACAACAAAGCATTAACTGGCACAAAATGTCAATAGTGCCGAGGCTGATAAATCCTGCTCTAATGCCATGCTCAAACTATTAATTACCTGTTGAATTATGTGGCATTTGTCCTATAGGAAACTTCCTAATGGAAGTACGGAAACGTAAACAATTTCTTTTCTAGCATTGTAGTAGCCTCAACTTGAAGCTATTTTTCATATTAAATTTGATATTTAATACATGACAAATAAATTGCATTTATTGTCCCCATAAAAATGGCATGACCCACCATGGTATTCTCAAAGCAATGTTTAGGTGCCTCCCATTTGGCTTTATAACTTTAAAATGCATTCCCAGAAGTTTGAAACAAAAGCATTGGTATTGTCAGACAGGTATTCAAAGAGGTAGTGTTAAATTAAGCTAGAGAGTATAAGTATACATATACCAGTGGTGCCAAAAAAATGTATACACATGACTTGCATTCATCTTTTGTTATCAGTATATATTAAGTATTACAATTTTAATACAGTTTTTTCCTTTCTTAAAATTTGTACACATTTGTTTGGCACCCTGTGTATATGTAGTTCCTCCCGCTGGGGGAAGATATTAATGATTCACCATCAATAGATCCTGCTTTGACTAGTTTCCCATAGTGGCAGGGAATTTGTGCTGACCCAGGCACGCTCACCTTATCACATTTGTGATCAACTACATGCATTCAAAAAACAACTGGTGAGAGCTAGGGCTACAGAGAAGCTACTAGTTACTGGCCCTTCTTCTACCTTCACTGCCTTCCTATGTGTATTTTTCAAATTTTTTTAAAAAAAGGAAAAGAAACAGTCAATCAAACTCTTAAAGTCTCTTTATGCTCCTCCATTAAAAGCAACTCTCCTAAGGTTTAACTAGGTCTTCTCAAAAAAGTATTTAAGAGTTCCTAGATGCAGAGTAGTTAATCACCTGCCTTATTATCACAAGCAAAGAGAATCACGACACAACAAAGCAACGTGCAGTACTGTTTCACAGGCTACATGACTCAGGAAATGAGAGGAATGATTTGGATCTTTACATCAGCATTTACTGTCACGTTAAGCTGATTATACCCTGAGTCTCTTGCAAGGCTCTCTACAATGCTTTCACCGACTAATCTTAAATGATCACCTAGCAATACAAAAATCAGTGTTAAAACATGTTCTGGCTTTACCATCGTTAACGCTTCCAATGACTGCAGCAGCTATACTGCAAAATCAACTGCTGCAGAAAGTCACAAGCAAAATAAGTTTAAAAAAAAAAAAAAACAGGCGATCTATGAAAAGAAACATTAATACTACACTCAAGGAATGAATCTGGTCTAAAGTGGCTAGCTCTTCAAGTATTTCAATAGTAACATGCATAATTTTACCAAGAAGAATATTTTTATTCAGTTATGCTGACAAATCAAACACAGAAAGTTTAATATATCCAACATTTAGCTTGCTTATATGTTTTCAGCTAGCTAAATCCCAAGGTTAGTTAAATCTTTAAGAAGTAATACCTATGAGCCCTGATTGAAAGCCAAGATATCAGTTCCTTAACCCTTATTTAAGATGGTGCATATATATACCCAGGTGGATTTAAAACCAAAAAAGTTACCTTCTTTTTCTCGATGTTTCTAATTTTGTGTTTAAGGCATATGAGTCCATTGTCAATATAGGTCTCATATGCTTGGGAAGGAGAAGCAGCGGAACTGAGAGTGGACTGTAAGGGGCTCACAGCCCACTGGCTTTCCCCATGCTGACTGTGGTTCACTTGGGGCTTGGCTGACTTCATATTGCCCTCTCTTCCCTCCTCTGAATGGCCTGAAGGTGACTGGTAACCAGAAGGAGATGAAGAGAGTTGCACCATTGAAACAGATGAGGCTGAAGGAGGGAAGAAAAAATAAAAAGTTAAGTAAATTAGGACTAGAGGGACAGCCAGGCTTTACCGTCCCTGCAAAGTCTAGACCCATTCCCTCAAAATTCTCTTCCACAGAAGTGAGCTCAAAACCCGATGGTGCTTTAGATACCGCGCTTCATCTCACTACTTTTACAGCAATTAGTGCCAAGCACTAGCGCCTTTGCGCAGGCAAGATCTACAAGATGGGGAATGTTTCCAGAAACTCAATTTTCCACATACGGAGGGAGAACTGCTAATCAAGCAATGGCTTCTGAGCGCCTCTCTTCTCGGGACAGTAATCTGCATTCTGAATAATTTCTGTGGTCAAGAAATGACACACACAAAAAAGCTCTCCCCATTGGGACCTCAAGGCAGCCACTGGATCCCCTTTACCTTGTCCCTCACCGCCAGCCCGAACCCCAATCACTAACAACATTTAAAAGAAAATCCCGAACACACGATTTTTTCAGCGTTCTCATTCACTAACTGAAGAGTAGCTTCTTGAACAAGAATGCTAACTTCCCTCGGATTGCTCTGGGGCCTACAAACGAAGTCCATCACTGCTGGACATTTGTAGCGAGGTACTCTCTCAAGCTGCGAGCGCCGCAAGTTGGTTATGTTTTGTTTACACTAACCCATCACCACTCACACCCAGCCGGTTTAAGGGATCATCCTGGCGAGCCAGGCACAGCCCTAGTCAGTGACCCTCGCACCTCCTTCACCCCCGCGCGACGGAGGTATCCATCCCACTCCCCTTAACAGCACTCCCAAAGCGAGGGCATAACGGGTCCCATGCACGCCAGCGCGGATCCCAAATCCCCGCAGGGACCCACGCGAGAGGCGCCTCCACGGAGCGGTCACTCAGCATCCCGAGGGCACCGACCCCCGCCCTGCCCACAGCCCTCCGACGCCAAGGCACCTGCCGGGGCCACTTCTGCAGGTGCCTCTGGGGAGGCCGACCTGGAGGAAAACGCACGAGCTACTGCCTCGGGAGCACTGCTCGGAGGATGCCGAGACGCCCTTTCACCTCACCACGGCGTCGGTCGCCAGCCTCTCCCACCCTCGCCGAGCCAGCCGCCTCCCCACGCCGCCGCAGCCCGGCGTCACCTCCGAGGCCGCCGAGGCGCTGCGGCTGCCGCAGCCCGGGCTCGCCTCCGAAACCCGGCGGGAGCCAGGAGAGCTGCGAGGGTGTTCCGGCGCCACCCTGCACTCGCTGCTCCTCCTCCTCCCTCACCCCTCCGATCCTCGCGGGCGGCGTCTGCGGCGCCCCGCGCTCCGCCGACTCAGCTGCTGCAGCCCAGGCCAGGTCTGGCAGCCGCGCGTGGCTTATATAGGCGCGCCCGTATCCCGTCCCCCTCACCCGTCCGCGCGCGCAGCTTTGTGCCGCTGGACACCGCCTCCTTCCGGTGCCCCCGGCCGGGCTGCAGCGGGGCTCGGCCCAGGGGGCGTTTGTTCCAGGCCCAGCTGCGGCGGGAAATCGGTCACGAGAGGGCGCGTTCTCCCCGCGATTGCGCGGACCGCTGGGCACCAGGTGGGGCCCGTGTGACGGCGAGAGCCGATTCCTCGTAGACCACCCCCGAGGCCCTGTGGAACGTTGCTGATTGCAAACTGTAATAATAATTGCATGTGCGACCTTGAACAGGTGATTTCGATCACTCGAAAAGGGCCGCGCGCCCTTTGTGGAATTGCCAGTTAAACCGAGCTTGAGCCTCTGGTGGTTTAGGTGGGCATCCTTGAAATGTAGGGTCTGTCTCTACACCCTGTACTCCCCGTCCCCCCGTTATTCCATCCTTCACAGTAGGATGGGGAAAATCCAAGTTTCCCCAGAAAGGACTCAGCCTGTGAGAGCAGACTGCCCCAACTTTTCCATATAAACGGAAGGGTGACTCCGCAAACTTAGATAAGCTTGTGTTTATTTAGACCGTTTCATTTGTTGTAGCTTTGAAACAGACGGATCCGTTGGCACTCAGAGAAAAAAAGCTGAGAAAAATCTTGGTAAGGTTGCATAGAAGGCTAGAAATACGTAAATGTTTCTGAAGAAGGGGATTCTCAGACCAAATGAATCGAGTTCAAAAAACAAAACAAAAACAAAAAAACAGCAATACCCCGGGCCCCTGTGTCCAGCCATTACACCAGGTAGAATTGTTTTAGGTCCTGTCCCTAAGACTGGTAAAAAAAATTAGACTAGCAAGAGAAGAATAAACTCAAATATAATCAAGGAAACAAAGGTCCAGTTTAAAAAGTGTTAGCCGAGCCCACACAAAAATTACCATGATTTTTATCATCTCTTGATACCGTATTTTTCAGTTATTATCTGTGTTCTTTTCATTCCCTGGTGGCATAATGTACCTTAATGTTGCACTTTTGCTTTGGTTCTCTGAATCCCACATGTATTCTTGAGGGTCAGATAAATATTAGATCGTCCATTTGTTTTATTGCTTATAACTAGAGAAAGAACAGAAGTGGGTGAATAACGGGAGGAAGACTATACCTTCACCCTTGATGGAACAAAAACGGCAGACATAGGTTTAAAAAAATGTAAAGAACACACTTTTACATCAATGAGTAGGCACAAAGTTACAGTACAGGTTGAGGCACAGGTTATGCCTGTTGTAAGCTGAGCTAATAATGAATCTAAGAATGGTATTTGTCACATTAGCCATGAAATGTTTGCCTTCTAAATGACAAAGAAGAAACACTATCCCTTGGGTTCTATAGATCTGGCCATAGATGAATGCTAACTATTCCACTAAATGGAATAATTCTGAATAAATCTATAGATTTATTTCCCATCATGGATTCAGAAAATGAATCAAGAAAAAAATGCAAAAGCAAAAATAATTATATTTCAAGTCCAGTAAGGTACAGTCTGTATAAGCAAAACATTTGCAGGAGATTGTACCTTAGTAGATAATGTTGCCCTGATATCTTACAAAAAAGGTGGTTCAGAAAAAAAATCTTTCCTACTAGAGAAGATCTTTAAAGCCAATGATCTGGCTTATTTTGAAAACACATGTCCAACCCCCCCCCCCCCCCAATTTAAACGTGTCAGAGGTTTTGTTTATTTCCTCTCCCCACTCCCTATTTTCTACAACAACTTCATTTATCTTGTCAACTGTGAAGCAGTATTTGGGGAAAGCCACTTCCCAGTTTAGCAAGGAATTACTATATTGAAAATATGATAAAAAGTATTGTTTCAAATCAATGTGGTAAGAATACATTCATTCATTCAACATATATTTGTCGTTATATGTCATTTATATCTCAACAAAGCGGAGGGCAAAAAAACACAAATATTTATTGGGTACCTGCTATGTGTTGAGTGATAGGGATATAATGGGGAGACAAATACAGACCCTGCCCAATGGAGCTGAGTGGGAATTCAGTAAGAGCTGCAGGAATAAATAGCAAAAACAAACAATTCAATAAAATAGGAAAATAAAAAAACTAGAGACGTAAAATAGATGGTTTGATTTCTGTAAAATCAGCCAAACTTTACATCCCTTGAAAATGTGAATGTTTTAAATAGTATTGTCTGGCAAACTTATGGTTCCTGCAGGGATGGTTATGCTGTCATCACTTAAAGATAATGCAACTTCAATGTTGTTAAAACTAGAAAGATTAATTCACCAAAGGATGTTGAAGCCGGCAGCATGAGTGGAGCTATGAGAAATTATCTTAGATATTTTGTTATAGGTGATAGAAATCTGCTTTTCAGTGGCTCTACAAGGCTTTTGGAGTGTTGCCACACAAAAAAGAGAGGGGACCAAGAAAACTATCAAGAAGGCTGTGAACCATAGAGATTCCCAGGAAACAGATAACATAATAAAGTTGTTTTAAAATATTGCACTGCACTTTTACATGCTATTAGATTCATAGGGTCTCTTCATATATTTGAGGAGAGAAATTTCTAGAAGTAAAGGACTGACCATATAGACTTCAGGTCGAAAAAACAAAAAGTTGCCGTAACAGTTTTGAAGAGTTTTTGAGAGAATTACTGTAGTTTCTAAGATTAATATTTTTGTGAGCTTAGATTTTTCATAAAATTATGGTACCATATTCCTAATGAGTTTGTTTATACTGTTTTTCTGGTATTGGAGTTAACGCATTAATAATGTTTCTCCATCAAATGTCTTTGAAATAAAAGTTCTTAGGAGAGAAATGATCAATGTAGAGCTTGTGATGCATATGTGGTTATAATTTCAAGCCCATAAAAATACGATTTCTCTCCAACTTTGAAATATGGTGAAGTATCAACAGCACAGACTTTGGAGCCACACATACCTGGTATTAGATTCTTCTGCCCTTTACTAGTTGCGTGATCTTGGGCAATTTACCTAAATACTCTGGGCTTCAGTTCCTCCAGAGATCACAATACCTGCTTAACAGTGTTACGGATTTCATTTCATTTATGAAAAAGCGTCTCTCTGGATGATGGGCTATGAAAATGTCTCTCCACTGAGGTATCTTCATTTGCTTCGTTTCCCACAATGTGGAGCCCAGCATGTCTCCTCGTAGCCTGAGAACCAGAGAATTTTAGGGCCATGAAACCCCTCCCCTAATTGTAAAGTTAAGGTAAGTAAAGCTTCTGGACATTTAGGAGTTTTCCTAGGACCTAAAGAATCTAGGTCTCCTGCCCACTAGTGCAGTGGGCATTCCAACTTGCTTCCACTCTTTTTTCGTTGCTGCTTCCATAGAGAATAAAGTGTAGGAATAGACAATGACACTGGCAGGACTGAAACCAAAAAGAATAGCAATTCAGTGTTACTGTATCTTCAAAGAAACTCATTCACTGAGACATCTTAAACTAGTCATATCTTTTGACCCAATAGTGCTTATTTTAGGAATCTCCTCTATGCAAATAATCAGAGATGAAGATAATAACTTATTTATAAAAATGCTAATCACAGCATTTTTTTTTAAGTGATGAAAAATAGTAAACAACAACCCTAAGCATTCAGCCATAGAGAAATAACTAAATAAGGTGACTCTAACCCATTATAATTTAGCCAGTAAAAGCAATCTTTTTTAAGAATATTCAATGGCATATTTCATATGAAAAAAAAAGGCAGGATAATAGCATGATATAAAACATTATTTAATACTGTTGAAATTTTTGTAAAATATTGAATTTTAAATATGCACAGAAAAGACTAGAAGATATCCTCTATTTTTTCTAGTACATGTTTATTTTAGATAACAAAGGAGACTAAAACTTTACCCCAAAATATGAAAACCACTCTCTCCTGAGATCACCACTATTAATTTTTTGCTTACATCCTTCCAGACTTATTTCCAAGCAAATATCGATATAATTCCTTTTTTTTAATGGGAATGTACTAAACATATTTGGTAATTCTGCTGTTTTTATTTAAAATGTAATGATCTTCCTAGTAAGATGAAATATTAACTTTAAGTTAGATTTGGGAGGTGGAATTTCATCTGATTTTAATTACTTTCTTTTCACTTTCCCGTGAACAAGTCAGAAATTAGAAAAATAATAAATAATGCTTAAGTAATAGCTCATTATTTGACAGAAATGTTAATCATCCAAATGGGAGCCACAACAATAATATATCATAGTAAATATTTGAATAAATAGTAACCTGCATAATTCCTCCTCACATAAAAGGACAAGAATCCTAAATGAAACATTAAAAAGCTACCTTAAAGGAAAGCCTAAGTAGTGTTATTTTGTCATTTGAGAAAATACTTCTTATCCACTATTATCTTGTTATCCCAGAATTTCTCACATAAACTATTTACGCATTTTTAATAAGCAATACATCTTACAGTTCTGTTTCTTAGATGTGACAAGAGCACAACAAAAAAAGAAAAAATAGTTAAATTGGACTTCATCAAAATGAAAAACTTTTTGTGCTTCAAAGGACACCATCAAGAAAATTAAAACAGTCCACAGAATAAGAGAAAATATTTGCAAGTCACATATCTAATAAGGTACTTGTATCATCAATAACAATAGTATAGTATAATATATACAATATGTTATACATTTTTATATGTTATAAGAATATATAAAGAACTCTCACAACTAAATAATAAAAGACAAACCAATTTAAAAATGGATATAGAATCTAATTAGGCATTTCTCCAAAGAAGATACACAAATAGCCAGTAAGTGCATGAAAAAATACTCAACATCACCAGTCATTAGGGAAACACAACTCAAAACACAGTGATATTCCACTTCACACCTAACTAGGATGACTATAACCAAAAAAGCAGATAATAACAAATATTGGTGAAGATGTGGAGAAATTGTTTAGAACTTGCATACACTGCTGGTGAGAATGTAAAATGTTGTAGCCACTTTGGAAAATAGTCTGGCAGTTGCTCAAACAGTTAAATACACAGTTTCCATATGACCCAGCAACTCCAAGTACCATGTTTCCCCAAAAATAAGACCAGGTCTTATATTAAGGTTTGCTCCAAAAGACACATTAGGGCTTATGTTTAGGGGATGTCATCCTAAAAAATCATGCTAGGGCTTATTTTTCTGGTTAGATCTTATTTTGGGGGAAACATGGTATATTCCCCTGGGTATGCACTTGAGAGAAATTAAAGCATATCTCCACTCAAAAATTTGAACACAATGTTTGATAGCAGCATTATTCAAATAACCAAAAGTAGGAGCAACCCAAATGTCCATCAACTGATGAGTGGATAAATAAAATGTTGTATACCCATATGAATGAATACGATTCAACCATAAAAAAGGAATGAAATACTGATACATGCATGGATGAACCTTGAAAACAGTATTCTACATGAAAAAAGCCAGACCCAGAAGGCCACACACTGTATTATTCCATTTCTATAAAATGTCCAGAATAGGCAAATCTAGAGAGACAGAAAGTAGATTAGTGGTTACCTAGGGCTGGGGGGAAGTGTAAAGGGGAAAGGGAGAATAACTGCTAATGTGCACAGGGTTTCTTTATTGGGTAATGAAAATGTTCTAAAGTCGATAGTGGTGATGGTTGCACAATTCTGTGAATATACTAAAAACCACTGAATTGTACACTTTAAACGGGTAAATTGTATGGTGTTGTGGGTTGATTTGTGTCCGTCAAAAAGATATGCTGGAGTCCTAACCCCCAGTACCATATTTGTAACCATATTTGGAAATAGGGCCTTTGCAGATATAATCAAGTAGCTGAAGGAGAGTGAGCCCTAAATGCTATGGCTGGTGTCCTTATAAGAGAGACATCTGAAGACAGCGGAGAAAGAGGAAAGAAAGCCATGTGAAGACAGAGACGGAAATTGAAACCATGGAGCTACAAGCCAAAGAACACCAAGGATTATTGACCGTTACTAGAAATTAGGAAGAGGCCAGGAAGGATTCTTCCTCAAAGCCTTTGGAGGGACCATGGTCCTTCTGACACCTTGATTTCAGACTTCTAGTCTCTGGAACTGTGAGAGAATAAATTTCTGTTGTTTTAAGCCACCCAGTTTGTGGTAATTTGTTATGGCAGTCCTGAGAAACTAAACATGTGGTATGTGAATTATATCCTAACAAAGCCATTTTGTTTGCGTTTCATTTTTGTTTTTTTGAGGGCTCTGGGTTTAATTTTGTCATAAGTAGAAATTCATATACTCTCATGGCAGAGAACATTAGAAGTCTAGAAGACAAAAGAAGGCCTTACCTATGCAGATTTCTCCTTGGGGAATGTGAACTTATGTTTTATGCATAGGTAACAGTCTTAGCTGCCAGGCAAGTATACTTCAGTGGTTCCTGGGTCTTTTATTCTTTATCATCTCAGGAACCCTTCTTCTCCCACCTGTGTTTAATTCTGTAACTGGGTCACAAACAAAGCAATCTTGTTCTCTCCATTTTCTTACGTCACTTATATTCTCACTCATTACAGATTCTCAGATTTCCTGGGAATAGACTGGACCAGAAGACAGTCTAAGAGACTTTGCATTCTCCTACACACACAAATTTCCCCCAAGTAATGTTTATTATCCAAAATTAGACACTGTCTCATTTGTACCCATGGTATTTTAATTTATGGAGGTGACTGAGTGACATCAAGGAGAGGTCAATGCCATTGAAAGCATATTTTTATTACTTCCGTTTCCTGAGAAGAGGGAACCTGACACCTCACAGGGCCACATGGGAAGCATCAGCATTAGGTAAGGAGGCAGACACAGGATCTAAGGGAAGGCATGCTAGGCCAGAGCCTTAACTGCGGTGTCTTCAGGACAGGCAAGGCAGGACGGAGTCAACAGTTTAGCATCAGCTCGTTTGAATAATTTCAGTGGGCTTGGGGCTATGGGGGTGGTCTCTAGTTGCTGTGGGATGATTTAGGGGAGGGGCAATATTGGCTTGGTGTGTGTGAGTTAGATAAGAAGATGTGTGAGTTCCAGACAAGCTGACACGTAGGGCACAGGTAAATGTTTGGATGTGATTAACGAATGCCAAATAGATATACAGAATCTAAGAAAACACAGAACAGATACCCTGTTCTTTTTTACCTTCAGACTGAGTCCTCTGTCTACTCAAGTACATTGGCTGGGAGGTTAATGGCTAAATAATACTCCCTGATTGTTTGGAACCTTAGCCTGGGAACTAAATTATTGTTCCTTCTTTATCCAGTCACCCCCTCTCCCTTTAGGCTCCCTGAAACCCTGCATCCCTCCTAACTGCCAGTCTGTCCTAACAGGTCTGATCATGTCACTCCTCTATTATCAATGAAAAACCAAAACAAAATTTTATTAGTTCCCTACAGCCCTCAAGATAAAACATCCTATATACTATTTAAATTTTATTTTTCTATAGCTAATGCAATATAGCCACTCTACAGAAGGAAAAGTCTCCTTTCACTCTTCTCCTCAGTTCCTTTCCTCCAAGGCAACCAGTGGTAACTGTTTCTTGTGTGTCTTTCCATTGATTTTTATGCATATACAACAAATCTACACATATATTCTCCCACCACTACCATCTTTTTTAGCCAAAATTTCACATACAAACACTGCTACACTTTGCTTTTTTCTCCTAACAGTATATCTGCAGTCACCCCATATAATTATACAAAGGGCTTCCTCATTCTTTCAATCCAGCATAACATTGCATTGTTTAAATGTATCATAGTATCAATTTATTTGAACAATCCTCTAGTGAAGAATACTAAGGATATTTCCAATCTTTTGCCATTGTGAACAATTTTGCAATGGACAGTCTTATTTAGCTATCATTTTGCACATTTGCAATTATAGTTGGAGGGAAAATCCCTAGAAAAAGTACTGAATTCACTGTGATTTTTGACAAATGTTTCCAAATCACCCTGGATAGAAGCAGTAACATTTAGACCCCATCAGCAGCATATGATTAGGCCTGTTTATCCTCACCCTCAACAACATGTGTAGCCATTCCCACCTGGGCCCAGCTCACATTCCACAGGCCTGTCAGTATGTTCCTGTGACTTCCAACTGTGAGTGTCTGCCTCCTTGTGCCTGAGAACGAACCTTCCCCATGCCCAATTGCAAAAAATATTCTGTAAGATTGTGGGGGAGGTCAAAAGCACAGAAAATTATCACTACCACCAGCACCACCAGCACCACCAGTACCACCAGTACCACCAAACACACACACACACACACACACACACACACACACACACGTCAGCCCTCACCCATGACTCTTCAGCTCCTTCATCCCACAGGTGGCATAATTCTAAGATTTGTAGACTGCATTATCTCCCACAGTTTTTACACAAGGTAGCTGGCTTAATAATGTACCTTTCATTGGCTGCCTTACTTTTCTATGTCGCTGCCCTAATTCTCTTTCCAGTGTCCCCTCCCAGCTTCCCAATTTTTTTGTTTGTTTGCTTGGAATTAAAATCAGGCAAAAGTGGGGTGAGCAAGTTGTACCTCCCCAAAGATAATTGAGCTACTTCTTGTTGTTTGATCTGAATGTTCCTGCATCTTTTTTACACTCAACACAATGTTGATATTTTTAAGTCTATTGGAAACTCATCTCTTTAAAGCCATGCTGCTTTAATTAAAGTTTTAAAGCAGATGTCTGTGCCATAATAAAGTTATTTTTTAAATAAGACTATTTACCTTAATCTCAAGAAAAATCCTGATAGGAAGTATATTATCTTCCTGTAGGTTGACAATGAAATGATTCTTGGGGTATGAAGAAGGAAGGGAAATAAAACGTTACCTTTAATAGGAAATAAAAAGATGAAGACTTTTAAAACCTTCCTAATAGTTTTTTCAAAGTGCCTAAAAACTAACAAGTTAAACAACATGGCAGGGGAGACAAAACATATTTCACTTAAGTGTTTCTCCATGGATACGAAATTTTTTTTCCTAGGAAAGAGATTTACTTTCATACACAAGTAGGTAAGAGCACTAGCTCAGTGTAAGTCAGGTTCTTAGAACTTTAGTTTTATTACCTCTAAAATGGATAATAATTTAGAGGATTGTTTGATGATTAAATGAGCTAATAGATATTAAGTACTTAGCTCATTGTCTGGCCTATAGTAAAGACTCAATAATTAGTAGTCGTTCCTACGAAAACAGTCTCCACTCTAATGCCATCATCTACTCTAGAAGACTCGTAAGGAGTCGGAAGAACACATCCCCTGAGAGTTCTTGACCATGAGGACAGCCTGGGGAAAGGAAGCAGGGCATTAGATATAATGTTCAGAAGACAGAAACCCGCTATCTCAGGAGAGTGCAAATGAAGAAGACAGCACAGTCTCCCTTCCCATACTTTGCGTTGCTCAGGCTGTCCAGATTTCTATTATAAATGCATAGAACAGGATATAAATGTGAGACGCTACAAGTAGGAATGGATAGGGCCTCTTGCCAATACTGGAGTAGGCATATTCTCCTCTCTGAGCCTACTGCTTTTGCTACCCCTGCCTACCATTAGCAACACTAATGTTACCAAGTCCAAAAATATCTTTTAGAGTTGCAGCACTACTGCTTCTCCTTCAAAGCAGCTGTGCTATTTGGGGGTGAGAGGTAGAGGGTAGGAAATTGTAGTAAAGAGAGTATGTAGTTTATATAGTGTTGTATCTATAATGGCATAATAATATAGTAGACAGAGAACTAGACTAAGAACCAGGCATGCAGAGTTCTAATTCTGGCTCTTTCAATGACAGAGTTTGTGAACTTGGGCAAACTACCTAGTTTGTCTATGAACAGCCACGTAATAAATCATCAGCAAGTGCTGTCAACTCTACATCCAAGGTATATTTCAATTCTATCCACTTCTTTCTATATATTCTACCACTTAAGCCAGGCCACTATTATCTCCTGTCTAGGATATAGCAACAATCTTCTCTGGATGTCTTGCTTCTGTGCTGGCCCCATTATAATTTATCCTAGACACTGAAATAGGAATATTTAAGAATTTTAAATCTGTTGAAAACTCCTAATGGTTCTCCACCCCATTTAGAAAAACATCCATCCTACTTATGATGGCTCTCATGATATTAAACCACCGCCCAACCCCTCTTACCTTATTATGGCTAGTGGACTCTACGGTGGCCCCATGGCTCCCACCTCCTGGTATTCATGCCTTGTGTCATCCTCTCCCCTTGAGTGGGTGGGACCAGGACATGTTTTTAACCAAAAGAATAGAGCTAAGGTTATGGGTTGTCACTTCCCTGATAACATTATATAAGATTATTACCCGTCCTGCTAGGAGACTGTCTCCTTGCAGGCTTTGAGGAAGTAAGCAAGGCACTGAGGCAGCTTCCAGCTGACAACCAGCAAGAAATGGAGGCCCTCCATCCAACAGACAGAAAGGAACTGAGTTCTGCCAACAACTTCATGAGCTTGAAGGTAGATCCTCAGAGGAGGCTCACATGAAAACCCAGCCCTGGCCAATGCCTCGATTGCACCTTTGTAAAGGACCCAGCAAGGCTGTGCCTGGCTTCCTGATCGACAGCATCTGCGTCACTTCAAACTGCTAAATTTGTGGTAATATTGTTAACACAGCAATACTTAATTCTTATCATCCACCACACTCCTCATGCTCTATGGTCTACCTACACTGGGCGTTCTTACTGCAGTCCTCACGTGTCAAGGTTATTCCCTCCTCGGGGCCCTGACACTTGCCATGCCCTTTGCCTAAAAGGCTCTTAACCCAACTCTTCACTTTGCTGACTTTTTCTTATCATTCAGCTCTTAGCTCCAATGTTCATTCTTACCTACCTAAGTGGCCACCCTCACATGAGTACATTCTACTGTTTTAAGTTTCTGCACAGAGCTTTTTACTACCCGTAAAAATGTGTTTGTTCAGTTTCCTTACACTAGAATGTGAGCTGTCTGAGAGCAAGGACCTTGTCTATCTTATTTCCCATTGTATGCCTAGAACCCAAAACAGTGCTCATTACTACAGTAACACTCAGTAAATACTTGTGAATTATCATTAAATGAGCATTAGGTAACATTTATGCTCCACCGAGTGCTAAAATGATCTCAGGTCCACAAAGGGACATATGCAAAGGTGTTTACTGTGACAATAGTTGTGGTGCAAAGAGTGGGAGGTAACCTGGGTGTCCATCACTGGGAGAGTAGATTAGTCAAATGTGGTCGATGCACATGTGGGGAGCAATTAGAAGCAACCTATGAGATGTACATATTGAAACATGGCTGGACTGAAAGCACAGGACCCAAGACTAGGATATATAAGGTGCTCATTTTTTGTAGATAAAAATACATGAACACACAAAAATACATACTTGCACGGACAATACAAACAGATAAAACCACATTAAATAAATTAGAATGCTTCCCTAAGGAAGGGAAAGAGATATGAGTGGGAAATGAGGTTAACAGGGCATAAATAAAACAAGAGAAAGAACTTGCACAGACTAATGATGATAATGTGCTAGAAATTGGGCTGTATGATTAATTCAGTCTGCATCTGGGAGCCAAAATTAAGGCCAAACAAAACTGAGTGGTTCACAGATCATAGGAAACATCACAGAGTGTCACCAGCCTAAAGCCTAAAGAAGCATTGGATTAAATACTAAAAGGTGACCTGCACTAGAAATCTCACTGTCATTCTTGACTCCTACCTTTTTCTCTCTCTCCTTATGGAACGAGGCATCTGAGCGCTTCCGAGTTTTCTCTCAAATTTTTCCTCAAATGCGTCTCTACTTCTCTTGGGTCTTCATCATGATTAGACTTAAGTTCAATTTTCTTGACACTGCTGCTTCACAGGTGGTGCCATGCTCCTCCGTTAGGAAGTACATAAGGTCTCATTACCTCTCTACGTGTGATGTTAGAGCTAGCAGTGATCAATGCTAGAGTCTTTATGTCAAGGTCTCTGTAGTCATTTTGATTATGTGAGGCTAATTTTCTAGTATGGTCCTCAGGAAAAGTTCATAAGGACAATATTTTCTGTGTTTTAAGTATTCATAATGGTTTCTTTTGTACTTACAGTCAACTTGACAGAATGTGAATTTTTGGCTCCCATTTTCTTCACTTGATACAAGATGAACTTTCAGAGCTCTGTGTTTCAGCGTATACATTTCTCCACCTGGAATGAGCTTCCCACCTGTCACCTGTCAAGCTCCCTTCAGCCATCTGGGCCCAGTGGTGGCGTTCTACCACCATGAGGCCTTTCCTATGTGCTCCTGACAGAATTAAGTTCTACTTTCAATTATGTTTTTATACAACTTGGTACATTCCTCTGCATCACTTAACACTATTCATAGCTTCAACTTATTAAGTACTTACCACGTGCCAGGCACAGCTGAGCCACAGAGTAGACTAATTATATGTAACGTACTATAATTTTATTATATTTCTCTTCTTATGCACCTGTGTGTTTGCTCTGGCATTTAAGAATGCCTAATGTTTTTGTTTGTCTAGTTTTCTAGGCAAACAAAAGAAATATATGAGTTTTACTTTTTCTTTGGTGACTTCATTTCATTTTCAATCATGGCATCACTCTGTTGTCTCAGTACGTATCAGTCCTATGAGATTGCACTTTCCCAGAGATATTTCTCTCAGAGCTTTCTAACCTGCCCCAACCTGAACTGATGACGCTGCCTGAGGTTTACCATTACCATCATCTGGGGAGTTCCTTTGCCTCTTTTCATGTGTGTGTGAAAAGAGTGTGTTTCCTATTTTCTGGATCTTATGTGATCCCTTTTCTTGAGTTTCTTGTCTATAATTTTTTGGAAAAAGGAAAATGAAAGGTGAACTATTAGAGATTAAAACTTCCTCTGTCCCCAACTGTAATTATGATAGAGTTCCTACTCTAATCCCAGGTTGATAATATTTTTTTGTCTCAGAATTTTGATATCAAATATATGGTGTTGGAAGGAGAACTGACTCTGGGTGGTGAACATAGAGTTCACCTGCACCCCTCATAGCCATTTCTCGCAAAATTGAGGAAATCAAGGACTTCCTGCTCACAGCCAGGTGAAAGGACGCCAACTCTGTCAAGATCAAGAAAAATAATAAAATGTGAAGTTTGAAATTCTGTGCACTTTTATACCTTGGTCATCACAGACAAAGAGAAGGAAGAGGAACTGAAGCAGTCCCTGCCCCCAGATTTGGCAGGGAAGGAGCTGAAATGAATCAGTCATGCTGATTTGAACTGTATTGCAATTGTTTAAATTCATAAAAAACAAAACAGCAGACAATAGGCTACATGACCTTTCCATTGTCCTATTTTTCTTAGAAATAATTACTACTTGTTTAGTTATGAAAGTATTTTTGAATTATATGCTTTTCCATGTTGTTTACATGGACTAATTTTTTCCTTTCTAAGAAGGCAATAAATTAAAAAGTAGCAATGATTCAAATAAGGTTATTGACATGCTAAAACTAAGCAACAAAATGATATCTACTCTGCTATAATATGGTAAAATAGCAAGTGAAAAACGAATGGAGCAGTAACTATGTGCTCATTTCATGTATTAAATCATTTAATACTCATGACAACCCTGTGAGTTAGTTCCTGTTGTTATTCCCATTTTATAGAAAAAGAAATTAGGACAGAGAGGTTAAATACCATCCTTAAAGTCATACAACTACTATATGACACCTACTAATTTTTTAAATTTCTATCTATTGATTTTCTATTTATATCATGATTTTTCTTTTCAAGAGATCTTTTTTATCCTGTCCACACAGCTTTTTAAAAACATCTCTTTCTTTCTTTATGAATACAATAGCTTCTTTTATCACTCGGACCACAACGTGTAGGTCTTATTTTTTTCTGATTTCTCTATTATCTCAGTTTCCTCCAAATGCTTTCCTGTTTGTTTTTATCTCTACTTTTTCATGCTGGAGACTTCCCTCAAATGTCTGGGGATTCCTACCCTCCATTTATATTTAAGAACGAGGCACTAAAACATAGTAGGAAACTCCGAGTGGGGAAACGGGACATACTGAGTGGCAGGCTCCATTGCAGAATGATTAGGCAGGGCCATGCATTTCCTAGGGAACACTCCCCACATGTGTCAGCATCTCCAGGTCTTTTTTCCTGGCGTGGTCATTTTCCCCAGGGAGAAATTCTGCGTCCAGTTCCTTATATTACATCCTTACAGGTGGCAACCTGACTGCCAGCATTCTGGTGGTCAAGAGGCTTTAGGATCTTACTTTGCAAGATATCGATTTCCACTTAATCCCACTGCTTTCGGCAGAACTATGCTTAAACTCGGGAGTCCCTCAATTCAATACCCTTCCTTTTTTTTTTTCTTGAGTGGGTTGCTTTGTTGCCTGTGGTATGGAAAGACATAGAAGGACCTAACTGCTTCATTTACAGAATTTCAACCCACCTTTCTGATTGATGTCAGCCCTACCCTTCACCCCTACCTTCGGAGATCACTATTACCACAATTCCTGAGATTTTTCCAGAGCTCTAAAGCAGGGTGTTACTTCTTGGCTTCCCTCTCTGTGGGCAGTATGGTTTCAGGTTTCTCTAGTCTGGTAGGTCAATTAGCAATTGCCCATCTGCTATTTGGCTTCCAAAGTTTGATTGACATCTCTCAACTGTTCTTCTGCTTCCTTCTGTTGTCTCCCCTCATGTTCTCTTCTTCCTCTTTTTAATCCCTTAATTATCATCTGGGTGAACATTCTGGAAGGAGAAGAGTTAAATGCAAGTATCCAATCTTCCAGGTTTAGCAAGAATCCTGTGCTTTTGGCCTCTGTTATGCTGCCTCTGTGTATAAGCTAAGCATCTCTCCTCCACATAGATTATGATTTTCTTGAAATTCCCACACTCCTAAGAAAATAAAATGAAATTTAAAAGTTCCCACACTCCTAGAAAAAGATGAAATATTCTGTAGTTATGACAAGTAACCACCAGACCCAGTTCTAAACTGGTTTAATGGATCAATGACAGCTTGCCTCAGTTTAATGAATCAATGGCAGCTTGCCTAAGTGAACACACTTCTGAAAGTCAGCCAGAAATGGCCCCAGGCTTTCAAAAGCCAGCCAACCCACACCATTCTCATCTAAACAACCAAGTTTCCACAGCTGGCATCAACCCACTACTGCCTCGGAAAGACCACCACTCCCTCAACTCCACACTTCCCAAACTCTATCTAAAATCACCTCCTTGGTTTGCTGGAAGAGACTGTGCTTCAGTATTAAATTCGGCTTTTTGTTTCAACAGTGAGTGGTAGTCTTTTCCTTTGACAGACCTCAGCAACTACCACCTGTCTGACATGGGAGTGACTCAGCAGGCAGATAAGGAAAGGTGGCAGGGCAACTGTGTCTGAAAGAAAAGGGACTGAAATATTAGCCCTGTGGCAAGGCACAAAGCAGGTCTATGAATGTATGGGTACCTAAGATATGAGGGATAGAAGCATCGACCTCCAGAAGCCACCTTTGATTCAATATGGTTAACTGTATATAATCTAAGCAAGGAGGACGTGCCAATAAGTGGGTTTTGTTCGTATTGTTTTGTTTTACTGTATTGTATTTTCAACTATGTTTTTTTATCCTAGATTAAAGAAGGAAGGGGGAATCTTCCCTCAACAGAGATCACATTTACAGTAGCAGGACTGATTGTAACAGATATACAAAAAAATACCCTATATGGAACTGAATTTATTGCAGGGTTAAAGGTTGTCCAAGTAACAGAGAGAATATGTGATCTTCCAAACTTCACACTTTTCTGAGCATCAGCATTTCCTTGCATCTAGGATCCCTGACAAGGTGCAGCAGAAGTTTCTTCCAGGGATGAAAAACAGGACTGCAGGCTTAGAGGTAGAAGAGAAGAGGCAACATGTTGTCCCATCTGCAAAAGAAACCTGAAAAGCTCAGGGGACCAGCCCCATTCTCCGTGTTGCCGCCGAGAGTGGGGAGGCTAAGACAGCGCTCCAGCCACAGATTCTGTAGCGCAGCCCTTCCGACCTGCTCTTCCTGGACTTTCTAGACCTCCCTTCCTGCTCTCCCTTTGTTGGAGCCACAGGTCCTTGCTCCTCCGGGGTGGCGGCCTTTCCCCAGGGAAGCACCAGGAACCTGGGCCCCGTGCTCCCATGCCTCCCCACCCTGAAAGCCATGCGCCCCACTCCACGCTCCTGGCCTCACCCGCAACCTCCGCACAGGCCGTCCCTTCTGTTCCGGGAGAGTAGCCTACACCTCACTGCTCACTCTTGTAACAGTCACAGGTGGCGGAAGACGTGGCCATTCTAGGGACTGCTGAGATGACCTCCAGGAGAGGAAGTCTGGCACGCTTCTGTTGGGAGGAGCTGTGCCCACTATTGTATCCCTCCTGAGACCTCTTGGGCCCCAGATCGTGGGTGTTGGTTTGCCCACAAAGGTAAACATGCTATGCTTCTCAGAAGATGCTCCTGTCACCTGAGGCAGCCGTAGAGGAAGTTTGGAGGAGAGAATACAGGGTAATTGTAGAAAAAAGGGATCCCCTCTTCCTGTCATTTTGACAGGTTTTCAGAAGAGGAAGGGAAGGACCTAAGCCACTATCCAAACCGGTGGGGTCAATAAGCGTCTATATGGGGATGATTCCCAAAACCTACAAGGAACAGATCTCTCACCTGACTTCAGAACCATAAATCCAAATGCCTATTAAACAGCTACCACAGGACCCCCAAAACTCAACACATGCGAACTTGACTTCTGCAGACACTCAACACTGTTTTTCTCATTTTCTATCTCAAAGAGAAGCCTGACAGTCATTCTTGACTTTCTCTTGATCAGCTGCCCCCTTCGGCACACACACGGTACATCCCCAAAACCTGTCTCTTTCATATAATTCAATTCATCACCTCTCACCTAGTTTATGGCAACACTCTTGAACTGGTTTTCATACCTCATTCTTGCCCCGTCCCTCATTTACAATCTTACAAAGACTCCCCACTGCTTTTACCATAAGGCCCCAAATTCATGAGAAAATGCATACGCTCTTCAGAGGGCAGCCCTCTGCAGCCTTGCTGCTCCATTTCTCCCTCTAGAAGAAAGCCTTCCAGCCATGCTGAACAACAATTCCCTGGGCTGGCCAAGCTCTGCCTCATCTGGGCACCTTTGCACACATTGGACCCCTGGTCTGAAGGCCTTCTCCTACTCCCTTTTTATCTGGTTCACTCACATTCAAGCTTAAGTCTCAGCTGAGGCATCACTCACTCACTCACTCCACAATGGCTCTGTGGCTTCCCAGAAGGGTTCCAAAGCACCCTGACTTCACCCTGCTCTTATCTCAACCTACTGCATGAAAATGTCCCTTTTCCCTGTCTGTCTGCCTCTCCAAACTGAGCTCGTTGAAAGTAAAGACCGTGTCTGGGTCAACATTTATTCCCCAGTGTTGGCTCAGTGCCTGACTCATCCTAGACACTCAATATTCTGCCTCATTAATTGAATCCAGTGAAACTATGAATTTTGTTGATGAGGAATCTGAGGTCAAGGGCCTGAGTGGTGAAAGTCATTCAGCAAGTTGACTGAGTCAGAAATAAAGCCCAATACTTTGGCCCCAGCAGCCAGCACTCCTGCAACACTAGCTGAGCAACCTGACTTCAGCGGCATGAGTGTGCCAAACAACTGCTCAGAAACTACCTGTTAGAAAGCAAAGTGTTTGGCTCAGCTTCTTATATATATCTACTAGATAAAGCCTGGTAATAGTGTTCATTGAATTCTCAAAAAATTATGTATTTTTAGCAAATATGATCTGTCAGTCTCTAATAGTATGTTCAAATTCTCATTCTATAATTATAAATTTGTCTATATCTCCTTATAGCTATAATCCACGTATATTGAAGACCTGTATATTGGATTCTTTTAATCCACGTATATTGAAGACCTGTGATTGGTTCCATATAATATCATAACTATTATATCTTCTTGGGTAAACAGTCCTTGTTATGAAATGTTTTTCTTTATCTCTTAATGTTTTTCACCTGTAATACTATTTTATTTGCCTGATACATTTTTAAATATCTCTTTTTCTAACCTTTGTGGATCATTTGAAAATAGCACTAATCTTTTTATTCTTAGGCTTATTTTCAAGTATTTATAATAGGCAGTAAGAAAAGTTTTAGGGCACCGAAATTTCAGGGCACCAAGACACAGAAACCAATCACAGGTATTTCTGTTTTTTCCTTTATTCTCTATCTTAAACGAGATTCCTCAAAAAGTTATAGAAAGGATTACCATATGACCTGGCAATTTAATTCCTACACAAGAGAAATGAAAACCTATGTCTACATAGTAATTTGCATACAAATGTTTATGGCAGCATTATTTATAACAGCCAAAAGGCAGAAGCAACCCAAATGACCATCAATGAATACATGCATAAACAAATTGTGGTATATACATTTAATGGAATATAATTTAGTCATAAAAAGTGAGGGAATACTGATACATGCTACAACTTGGGTGAAACTTGAAAACATACTGAGAAAGAAACAGACACCAAATGTCACATACTGAATGACTGAATCCTTTTATATGATATGTCCAGATTAGACAAATCCACAGAGACAGAAAGCAACACTCATGGTTGCTGGGAGATGAGGGGAGGGGGCAGTGATTACTTAATCAGGAGTGTTTTTCTGAGGTGATGAAAAAGTATTGAAACTAGAGAGAGGTGGTAGTTATAGGACATTGTGAATACACTAAATGCCACTGAATTTTATACTTTATGATTAATTCTGTGAATCATTATAATGTGAAATTATTATTTCACCTCAATCATTGAGGTGAAATTCCTCAATAAAAAAATAAATACATAAAACAATGCTATATATTGCCTTCTGCTTGTGAAATCAATTACTTTTTGCCAACTGGTAAGCAGTTCTGAGCTCATTTATTTATCCTAGCAATGAAACGGGGGGTTTGTCTGCAACTTACAACCAAAGTTGTGGCATGATCAAGTGTCTGCTTCAAAGAGGGAAAGTGTTCTAACTCTTTATAACCTCTCTTGGGGCAAACATTATGGGCTGTGGTAACATTCAGTTGTAATTCTAGTACTTGAGTTCACAGAGGCTCTTCTTTAACAGCAACAATAAATAACAAAAAAGAACAATTTCTGGAAAAAGATTTCTCTTAAATATTTGGCAACATGTACTTTGCTGTGATCGCATTTTGTAGTGTGCATGCTTTATCTTCTGGAAGAATGAACCACACACATCTTACTGATTTTTCCGGGTTCAGTAATCTTCCTTTTTTCCCAGTTGACTTTAGACACAGTGACTTCCCTTCTGTCCCCAGCATTGCTCTTTTCTGGTACAGACACCCCCAAAGAAACACTGCCTAGACCTTTGAGGAGTGGAAGTTGGAAATATTTGCAAGGTGTTTTAGTTAGCTTTTGCTGTATCCCAAACCACCCCAAAACTCAGTGGCTTAAATTAATACCCAGTTATTCAGCTCACAATTCTGTGGGTCAGCAATTTGGACTCAGTGGGCAGTTCTTCTATGGCCCTATTCATGCATTTGTAGTCAGCTGCTGGAAATGCAGCCAGTTAGCTGGTCTGCTGGGGTTTGGCTTGTCCTAAGTGGCCTCACTTGCATGTCTGCTAGGCAGCTGGCTGTCAGCTAGGGCACCTGGGTCCCTCTCCAAATGGTTTCTCATCTTCCACCAGGCTTGTTCACATGGTAGCAGTGTTCAGAACTCACATAGCATCACTTTCATCCCATCTTTTTCATCAAAGAGGGTCATAAGACCAGCCCAGATTCAAAAGGTGGGAAATAGATACCACATCTTGGTATGAGATGTATTGTGACCATTTTTGCTATCTATTACAACTGAAGTCACTATTCCTGCTCTAGTCACCTAGCACCCCCATACTGGTTGTCCCTGGGCCCCCTCCTGGCTTTGCCAGCCTCCAGGCATGCGGCCCACTTGGTTACTGATCCTTTGTGATCATACACGTCCTTACATCAGTCATGTTGTGGGTTACTAGTTCCCTCTCCCGTCTGATTCAACATGCATTCAGTCCCAGAAAATCCTCCCAGCTTCTGATCCACTGAGAATGTCTTTATTTATGAGCATGGTCGTGTTCACCTAGAGCTAGTGTAACCACATTTCTCATCTAATTTGGGACTTCTGAGCATGAAATGGGGCACCAGGAATCACTATGTTAGTACAGCAAGCATAAACTGGGATGCCCTTATTTAAAAACCCAGGGGTTAAAAGCACAGCCTCCTGGATCCACCTTACTTAGATTTGAATACCAACTCTGATGACTATTTACATTAAACTCTTAGTAACAGTTTCCTCATCTATTAGATGAAGATTATAATAGTACTTACTTAACAGGGTTTTTTGTAAAGTTTAATTATTATATAAAATATTTGTTATTACATAATGTATTTCTAACCTCTGCAGTGGATGGAGGGATTGCCTTCTTCATTTAGTGCTATATTATATGCACATATGATAAAATTATTTCAAAATCTTTGTATCTTTCAGTTTTAATGGCTATAATTTCATCGATAAGGTTCTGTAATTTACCTTAAAAGTCTTCTATTATTAAATATTTAGATCATTTTCAGTTTTCCCCTAATATAAATGATAAAACAACAAACTTCATTGTGGATAAATTTTTTTATAATAAATTATTTTCTTATATCAGTTCTAGAAGTAAAAATGTATATTAAAGAGTATGAATACGGCAAGGATCTTGGCATGTATTACCAAATGGCTTCCCCAAAGAATTACATTAACACTTGCATGAGCAATATCAGGAAGTATTAACTTTAACACAACCTCACTAGCATTGAGATTATCAGTAAAAAAATAAAATTTGCAAATGTATTGTACTCATTCTAAACATAGTTCTAACAAACTTGTTTTATGGTTTCCCAGCCCTTTCAAATCAAAAGCAAAAAGTTAGAAGCAAGGTGAAGATATTGAAAAAGATACTTGGACATGTTTGCTAATAGCTTGAGGGTGAGAAAAAAGAGAAAAATACAGGAAAAAAAAGTTATCCTAGACATCCGGTATTACTTAATGTATTCAATCTTCAGTCGCCCATGTATCATTATTTGTTGTAAGATATAACAGTTAATGTTTGTTATAATAACACAAATGATCAAGAAAAATCCAGAATGTTCTATACAAAGTGTGTGTTTGGGTGATTTCCATCAAAAAATAAAAAGAAAAGTTTTATGCTGAAAGGAGACATCTATTGCTTGGCTATATTTTATTTTTAGGCCTTGGGTTTCTGTGAAGAGTCATGTGGCTTTGCTAAAGGTGGAGTGAGAGAAAATGGGGAGAAAGTGACCTCCATACTGAGGAATAAAAACGGAGGATAAAGGACCAGGGACCAGGACAGGAGGGCTATTTTGAATTCTAGAACTTGTGCCATTTCCTATATCAGTTATTATTTGTTATCCCTTTCCTGTTTTCCTGGAAAACAAAGGGCCTCTCTCTATATTTCGTCTTCCCAGGCAGCAAGAAAGTGGGAAGTTAAGGCAACTTATTTCCTCTCCACCCTTCTGCAGGCATTCTAAGGGTGAAGAGAAGGGTAGAGTGGCTGGCTACTTACCGAAGGAGAAAAAGTCAGTCCTATCCCTTAGCTCTGCAGTGAAGAAAGAAGAACTTGGCATTCTCTAAATATATCAAGCATCACAATCATCTGGAGAGCTTGTTAAAAGACAGGTTGTTATCACCGAGTCTCTGATGTAGTGGGGCTAGGTGGGGCCTGAGAATTTGCATGTCTAACAAGTTCCCAGGTTATGCTGATGACGCAGGCCCGGGACCAGACTAGAACAACCACTGCACAAATGGTTCCCGGTCCCAACTAATCATCAGAATCACCTGGGAAGGTAAGCAAACAAATAAACAAAACCAAACACATAAAACACAAAGACACAGATTCCTGGGAGTCTCATGCCAGAACCGACCAGTGAGAATCTTCACAAGAGGGACCACAGGAACCTATTTATGCCATAAAGCTCCCCATGAGATCTTGGTGATGAGCACATGTGACCAGTCCACAGCCCGGTGACACCCAGAAACCCGTCGCCAGTGTTTAATAAAGCCTTAACTGATAGACTGGTTTAGACCCTGAGAGCAATTTCATCAGCTAAAAGTGAATCTTTTGGTGCGCTAATTTTATTTGACTGGTGAGAAAGATATTCTTTGAAAAATAATCTGTATTGGCCTCTCAACCACATAGAAATGAGCACTTCTATAAAGGAAGTTCTCACAATTCGAATAACCAAATAATAAAAAAGCTCTGGCACCGCCATGTAAATCAGGAGAATATTTCCACGGCAACAACATGACAACACACTTTTTTAATGGCCAAATGGAGCTATTGTGAAATTCTCTCAGATTTATTCCTTAGAAATAGTTCTTTTTTATCAGAAGAGCTTAGCAGTATGATCAAATTGGCAGCTCATATGCTCATCAAAATTGTAGTGGGTTAGCTTTTCCTGGACAGCACTATTCTTTCTTGATATTTGCCATAGACTGGTTTTCACTATATATATATATATATATATATATATATATATATATATATATATATATTCGATAATAGTCCAAATATTCAGCAGAACTTGAAAGCAGTACAATTGTTATTCCCATTGTTTTTAAGTCTTTTATTAAAAAAGAAGCAGGGTTGTCATATCAATGATCTTCCCCAACCATAAATTAGAGATTGCATAATGTTGGTCTCAGCCGTGTAATTTAATATTTTCGTTATTTCTGTGATGGCCTGTCTTAAGTTCTGGGTCAAACTTCTTACTAGTGAACTTCTAAATTCTGTCCAACCTATTTAGCTGAAGTAGATCATCAAGATTTGGCTTGTTACAGATTGACACAAATGTAGAAAAATTCTCTAGTGAGTGTACCTCTGAATTATGGTTCATTTGGAGAAGTTGGTTACGTTATAATTTGTAGATTGAGTATTGAGCTTCCTTCTGAAATTAGAAAATAGTGAGCTATTAATGACCCAAATGGAAAAACACACCCCATAGTCATTAATAATACACAAAACAGAATTTTACCATTCTACATGTGATGACAAAGAACAAAACAGCAATGCGAAAATTAACTTAATTGGAAATATTGTAAAATTATTTTCAACATCATGTTAAATTAAGGAGTTGCTTTGACTGCTAAGTAGTTAATAGAGAAAGCCAAAGTGGTAAGCCCAGTTAGCATTTGTGAAAGTGCTTTACAAATTGCTTATTTTCTAGTACTGTCACAACATTTATTATAATAGTGGTACATTTAATAGAAAGACAGGTCAAGTTGAAATAGATGACAGTTAAGTGGATGATTTCAGGGAAAATTACACTTGTTTAAAATGTCTCAAAATGAGACATCTTTTGTATTCAAAGAGCTAAAAATACATTCCCCAGGATCTAGTAGTTTCCCCAGCACATTGTTGTCAGTCTGTATTTGTTGAAGGGAGGGTAGGATGGAGGAAGAAATGAATACCAGTAGAAAAGCTTTAAAGCAATTTCTTCTTATTTCCTTGGCACTGGGACTCTGGGTGCTTGAGAGAAACAAACTGGAAATCAGATGTGGTAGTTATTTTAGGATTAGTTAATTCATCTTCCAGTCTCTTTTGCCAGCCCAAATCCTCTCCCAAAAAGTCTGGACTCCAGCTCTTACTTGATACCTCTACTTCTGGCAGTGCAGCCAACTCCGTAGTTAATACAGATGCTGAAATCAGAGAGTCTAGGTTCAAATCTCTATACCCCACTGATTTTAGCTGTGTGACCTCAGGCAAGTTATCTTACTTCTTGACCCTCATCTGTGAAATGGAGAGAATAGCATATCTATCTTCAGGTGTGTTGTAAGGACTAAATTAATTAAAATGTGTACAGCATTCAGAATAGTGTCTACATGTGTGTAGTACACAGCTTCTGAGAGAGGTCCATGATTCCCCACTCTTGCTATCAGCTCTGGTGGTAATTCCTCCCCCCTTGAGTGTAGGCTGGGCTTAAGGACTTGCTTCTAGAAAAAAGTAAAATATGGCCAAAGTGATGCAATATTCCTTCTGTGATTAGGTTACAAAAGATTGACTTCTGTCTTGCCAGCACTCTCTGCTGGCACTCTCTCGGATGAAGTCAGCTCTCGTGTTGTGAGATGCACCGTGGAGAAACCCATTTGGCAAGGAACTGAGGGAAGCCGCTGGCTAAGGGTTCATAAGGAAATAAAGCCTCAGTCCAGTAACCTGCAAGAAAATGAATTTTGCCAACAACCACCAGAGTGAGCTGGAGAGAAGGATGCTTCACAGGTGAGCCCTGAGACCCCCATAGCCACGTGAGAACCCCAGAGCTAGAGAACCCAGCGAAACCACAACCAGGTTCCGGAGCTACAGATGCTGTGAGAAAATAAACATTATCTTAAGCCACTGTGTTTGGGAATAAAGTGTTATGCAGCAATAGATAACTAATGCAAAACTCAAGCACTCTATAAAGGTAAGCTAATAATAGACATCTCAAATTTCATCTCTCCTTCCCCAGGACTCACATCTCAGTAAATGGGACGATGGTCCATGCAAGCTGATCAAACCAAAAACCTACCCCAAAAAAATCATCCTTAATTCTTCTCTTTTTCTCAACTCCTCCTCCTCTAAATACTCTAGTTTTATGACTAGCTGAATAAGAGCATTTCACGAATAGAAAGTTAAAGGGTCTTAAGACAAAAATAAACTTGTATTGTTTTAAAACAAGTGAGCAGGGAGATGAGAAAACCTATGTGGCCAGAACTACCAGCAACGGGGAGAATGATATAATACAGAATTAGAGAGGCAAGCAAGTGGCCAGATCACTTAGGGAACCGAAGGCCGTCAGGGGCTTGGGTAGAGGGTTTAGACAGAGCAATGACATGGTCTCACCATTTCAGTCCTGGTCCTAGAAGAACCCTTTGGCAGCTGTGTGGAATAACGGTTATGAGAAGACAGGAGTGAAGCCGAAAGCCAAATTAAGGAAATAATCTAGTGTTCTAGGTGAGGGATGTAACACTGTAGACGGTTATGAAAGCACTGATGATGAAGAGAAGTGCATGGACAAGGATGCATTTTGCAGGTAGGCCAATAGAATCTACTGAATAATTGGATGACGAAAACAGAGGTACTGAGGGGGTTAGCTTAAGCCACTGGGAAAGATTGTGGGGGGGGGAATGTCTAAGGTTAGAAATCAAGATTTCTCTTTTGAACAGGTAAGCCTGAGATGAAATTAGACATGTAGGTAGAAATGTCAAGTGGGCAGATGGATATACCCATCTGGAGTTCTGGGGAGATGTTTTCTCTGGAGGTTGGGGGTAAATGATATAAATCAGTTGTATAAAGATGATACTTAGTATTGTAGGAGAGGAAACAATCCTTTTCATTCTTCCCTTCTAAATTCTCAGCTGGGTGCATTGTGACAAAATGCAGATTAACAGGAGTTTATTAACATATTAACA
This sequence comes from Rhinolophus sinicus, assembly GCF_036562045.2. Classification (NCBI taxonomy): domain Eukaryota; kingdom Metazoa; phylum Chordata; class Mammalia; order Chiroptera; family Rhinolophidae; genus Rhinolophus; species Rhinolophus sinicus. The sequence continues at coordinate 160,264,869 of NC_133752.1, read as the reverse complement.
CGTATATCTCATGTATACATGAGAGAGACAAATGGCAAGAGTAACTCAAAGACGCAGCTAGAACTCTGACTTATTGGGCCTCTTCAACAAAGAACAAAACATCTGTAGAGAAATGACAGGACAAAGAAAAGCAGTTTTAGGTTTCCAAGAGTGTCAAACTATGGAAAAGTGAACATATGGGAGGAAACTAACGGAGTAAGGTTTGTTTGCAGATTCCTCAGATGCTGTCTCTGAACTAAGTCTAGAATCATCTCCAGTAAAGGAAAATTTATATCTTACATTTAAGCTGCAAGGAGGAGGATAGAGAGAGTTTTTCCTGCATTTGCCAATTCTTAATTGCCTTTAATTCAAAATAATTCTTATGTTAAAGAGGCATATTTTGGGGTGACACATTCTGGTTTCCTTTGGCATCCAAGAACTGCAAGTGATTATCTAGGGAGAAAGTATACATGGGGAAGAGTGCCCATCCCTGAGCTCTGGGCTACCCCAAAATGTAGGGGTCTAGTAGAAGGGGAGGGGCCAGGAAAGGAAGCTGAGAAGTCAGATGAATGACACCCACCCAGGGAACTGAACTTGAATAGATCCCCATGGGGTGATGGGGTGGAGGCAGTGGAGAGCCCTAGAGATGATTGGATTAAGTTTCATGCCTGGGCCAAATGAGGGCTTGGAGTCAGGAATTTTCCTGTCATAGAAAAAAATGTTTAATTATACTTCTTGTATACCTGTGTTTGGTAAGTAAGAGTCATACTCCCAAGCAATAAAATAATTACATACAGTTATATATTTACTTAATTAACTATGTTATTTATATGTGTTTATATAAATATTACAACATAATTTGTGCTCTGAAAGCAAAGAAAAGACTAGGAAAGAGAATGAGAAGGGGGCTGACTATAGGGAACGCCTCTCTGAGAAGCCTTCACAAAGAGAAGACAATTCAAAAGAGTGAGTTCTAAGGTGTTTCCCCGAAAATAAGACCAGGTCTTAAATATTAGACGCATTGGGGCTTATGTTCAGGGGATGTCTTATTAAAAATCATGCCAGGGCTTATTTTCCGGTTAGGTCTTATTTTCGGGGAAACACAGTAGTGATCCTAAAGGAAGGAAAAACGTCTTGCTTCAGGGTGAGAGAACAGAGAAATGAAAGCTACTAAAAGGCTTAAGAGCCCAATTCAAAGCTTGAGAAGCAGGTTTGTGAGAAGGGCCAAAACCTCCCTGAGGAGATTTAGAGGGAAATTGGGTCTTCAGAGGAAAGAAGGTGAATTAATCATTGAAAAGGTTAAGAAAAAATTAAGGATGTAGGTAGACTGCAGCTTTCTCAACTGGAATTCCTCATCTGAACCTCAGAACAGAATACGACCTGAGTGACTGTGCCAAGATTCTCACAAGAATGGTAAATCTAGAATCCAGGGTGGGTGGCTCTGTGCTGGCTGCATGGGGGGCAGTTAATGAGTTCCATGCAGTGGATGCCATAGGGCACTGGGCCTTAACTGCTCTTGGAATCCCGGTTGAGAAAGGCCAGCAGCAGGCAAAGACGTGTTTGAAAGAAACACAGCGACAATAACAGAAAAAAAGAATTAGAGCCTAACATGTAAAACAAAAACGGAGATCTCACCTGGTGGAATTTCAGGCCTCGCTGAGCCAACGTGGTTGATTCTGGAGTGAGGGGGAAAGCCGTTCCTGACTCTGGTATCCTGCCATTCTGTTTACAGCCAATGGGCTCTCAGCTGCTCTTTACGATAATTGCACCCACCTTGCCTATGGCAATTGAGCTCCACCACCTGGCCTCTGTTATTTCAAGACCCTGTCCTCCCCATTGTTCTCTGTGAGCCCAGTCGGTAACAGCATCTCCTATCAGCAACCCTGGCCTTCAGAGCTCTGGACAGAAGCAACAAGAGCTTCTCGGTGATATTGTTCCCTTCTCACCAGGCCATGCTTTAGCAGCAGTGTAAAAAGAATGTCCTCTGTGTTCCCACTATGGTGGGTTTTCTGGCCTCCAGAGTATATTCAGTCTAGGATGTCCACGTCTCTGGATATTTCGATTCCTTCTTTCACCACCTGCCATGTCAGTGCTTCCAGCTCTACCTCATTTCAAGGTAGGACACTTTTTTGAGTCTAAGAGGCAAACTTGCAGTGTATTAGCACCATCTCCTGGGCTCCTTGCCAAAGTGTAAATCCTGTACCGTGAGAGAATGCTCTCATATAAACAAACTCTCCCTTTTCCAATGTCATATTCTGTGCCCCTTGAGTCAGCACCCTCAGGACCCAGCCCCATACACACACTCCCAGTTCCTGATGGGACACGCTGACCAGGTCCTCCAACTACTTCGGGAAATAGTCCCTTTCTCCCCCAGCAGGCCTAGCGCTATGGCTGGATTGTGTCGCGACTTGACCCGTTATGGGTCTGATGGCCAAGAGGGGAGGCAGAGGTGCATCTGAGCAGGGCATGGATTTTCTTGCAAGGCAGGACCCTCTGCCTCATCTGCAAATAAACAAGAGGCTCTAGCCTTTAACAGGCAGGAGTGGGTCACATGCACAGGTGCACAGGGTCCAAGAGAATCTGGGGATTCAAGTTTTCTTAGTGCATCGACCTAGATGTCCCTATCCAAAGTCTGAGTCTCACTTACTCCAATCAGGGCCCTGAACTGGATACAGCAGACCAGCTAGAGTTGACAATTCAACATTCTCTGGAACTCGGCTACCCTAATAATTTATCAATCTTCAGCTTTACTGCTACCAGGCTCCAGGAGATGGGAATCTATTTATATACAGCCCAGGAAGCACTCTGGTTTCACATTTCCTATAATATTGGTGAGTAATCATCCTCAGCCATTTATTGTCTCTCTCCAAAGCATCGGTGGCCCCAAGCAGCAGCCATTTAATTCAAATATTCTTACCTTTACTTCATTCTTCTCCCCTCCCCCGACAAACTCTCAAACCTGAGATTTGCACCTGCCAATGCATTGCCTTCCATCAGTGTCCCTCCCGAGTTTACCACTTGTTTTGACGATGGCCCTGGAACTGCATGCCTGGGGTTATTAATACTCCTCCACCACCCGCGATAGGGTCTTTATTACAGCCAGCCAGAACCAGCAAGAAAAAACCCCATTTTAGAGATGGTTCCTTGGACCACATCCCGGACCAGCTGTTATCAGTTGGGTTCACAGGGAAACACTCTATGCAGAGGTTATTGGAGAATCCTTGCAGAAACAGAATCTGTAAGTGGTGAAGGCAGAAAGACTGGGCAGAGAAAAAGTTGAACTGAAGTGCAGTGGTAGCAGAGGTCTCAGGGGTTCCATGGGGAGCTCTGGAGCTGGGATGGCTATTCCACGATACCCCAGATTGAGTCTGTCTCCCACATGAAGCAGTGATTGGATAAGCACGGTCCCCGGAGAGGGAGCATAACCTTGGGCAAGGTGTCTCTCTTTGGCTGAGGACAATTCTGGGGCACATCCCAGCTGAGAGGCATCATCCACAACTCCCCTGGGAACTGGAGGACTAAGTAGCATTTCGGGCCTGAAGGGAACCTGGGCGGCACACCACAGCCTCCACAGTGCTCTGTAACACTGGGCACGTCACTTAACTTGGTGACCCTGTTTCCTGACCTTCAGAATAAGGGAATAGCACCTAACTCACAAGATATCCAAAAGAGTGAATGAAAAAGAAATAAATAACAAGTACAAGCACTTTGTGAACTTTTAACAAGGTTTTTTGGGTTTTGTTCTTTTTTCAATCTGAATTCTGGGACAATCTCATCGCTATCTTTCTATAATGCTCCACATCCACTTCTCATCTCAAGAACAGTAAGTATTTTACTTTTCTACCAAAATTTATCTTTAAAGGCCATTTTATTGTTTCTCTGAAAAGTTGCAATAGCAGTGTTGAGATGTGGCTAATATGTATCTTTGGATTGTTTTTCATCATAAACGAATTGCTAAAATAGGCCCTATAATTAAAAAAATCTATTAGTCTGTAATCTGGGACTCTGTAATCTGGGAATCCATAAAATTCAAAGATTTGCGGTTTTAAATGTGAAAATAGCTCTCAAAATTTTATCAGAAATGAATCATGCAATTTTAAGTAATCTCACTAGAGGGAGCTAGTTACAAATAAATACTTTTACACAGCCTCAATTTCTGCACTTATTTATATTTGACACTGTAAACTAATTGTATATCTAAATCTGCCTTGTCAATATGAGCATGTTTTTAAAATTTAGACATACTTTCAATTGAAGATAGAAGATTAGACCTTAAACAAAATCCTAAAGTGCGCTTAAGAATTTCTTTCTTACCTCTTTCCAAACATTTTGAAACATCTTAACTGTGCAGTAATTAGTGCAATCACAGATATGATGTCACTTTTCCTGTTTAGGGAGAGAAAATCAACTCTGTGATCTGTAAGTTCCCCTCCAACTTTAATCTTCTGTGACCTATAAAATGATCAAGTTTGGGGCCAGCCGGTGGTTCAGGTGGTTGGAGCTCCAAACTCCTAACTCCGAGGGCTGCCGGTTCGATTCCCACATAGGCCAGTGGGCTCTCAACCTCAAGGCTGCCAGTTCGATTCCTCAAGTCCCACAAGGGATGGTGGGCAGTGCCCCCTGCAACTAAAATTGAACACGGCACTTTGAGCTGAGCTGCCTCTGAGCTCCCAGATGGCTCAGATGGTTGGAGCGTGTCCTCTCAACCACAGGTTGCCTGTTGGACTTCTGCAAGGGATGGTGGGCTGCGCCCCCTACAACTAGCAATGGCAACTGGACCTGGAGCTGAGCTGCGCCCTCCACAAACTAAGACTGAAAGGACAACAACTTGAAGCTGAACAGCACCCTCCACAACTAAGATTGAAAGGACAACAACTTGACTTGGAAAATTACACACTGTTCCCCAATAAAGTCTTGTTCCCCTTCTCCAATAAAATATTTTTTAAAAAATGATCAAGTTTGGTATGTAAAATGCAAGAGCATAATTTATATACTAAATAATTAGAAATATATTAGAATTATTTTTAAATGCTTTTGTAATGAGTGGAGCTACAATATGGTTAACTGTAAGGAACTTAGCATATCTTGCCTTGATTACACTTATAAAAAGAAGTCAGGCTATCAACTTGTTTAAACATGATTTATCTTATTGCCTTAGTACCTTCCATAGTGTTATTAGCTAGAGTTCCCTTGTTTTCAAAAATGAACTGGGGTGAGGGGCCAGGGTGGGGAAGGGAACTAGTGTCCAAATTTTAACAGGTGCAAATTTTATTATTGCTGTTTTTCTGAACTATCCCAAACAAACTTGTATCTGTTTCTCCTTCTCCTTCTTCTTCTCCTCTTCCCATTCCGCCTCCCCTCCCCCTCCCCCTCCCTCTCCCCTTTCCCTCTTCCTCCTCTTTCATCATCTTCTTCATTTTCATTGACTTCTAATATCTGAAAGTTTTCCACTCTTTCTCATTTTAATTTCTTGACTTGGTAAAAACTGGAACAGAATAATCCAGAAACAAGCAGAAAAGAAGAAGAATCCATTGCAATGTGGTACAAAGCAAAAGCCTTTGGCTCTTAAGTCAGGTTGCCCAGGGTCTGCACTCAGTTGCATCAGTTATTAGCTGTGTTATCTGGATAAATCCCATAACCTTGGAAAGCTTCTCCATCCTCACCTGTAAAACGGAGACAGCATAAGAGTCCTGAAGGTCTTCAATGCACGTAAGCGTGTAAAGCACACCACACAGTGCCTCACAAGTAAAAAGATTTGGGTACGCACTGGCCACTGTGATGGAGCAAGAGACAATACCAGAGGGGTAGGTATGTCAGAACCACAGCCTGCGTTCCTGGACCAAACTCCTGAAAATCAAACCAGGGATGTTGGATCAGGAAGGAGCCTCAGAAATCACCAAACCCAATCCTCTTTCGTTTGAAATGATAAAAACCAAGACCAGAGGCTTCGTGGCTTTCCAAAGTTCACACAATCTGTCCACAATACGGCAGCCATAGTGATAGATGTGAGATCTCCTCCCCCCAGGTTCCAGTGCTCTGTCAGGCACAAGTCCATGACCCAAACTTCTTTTAGGAAGAGGGCTGTAGGCTAGGGTCCGGGAACACACAGAACACCAGAGAAGTTGGTTTAATCTGGGGCAAGTAGGAGTAGTATCAAACAAATGAACTAAAGGATTTAAACGCAATGCCTTCTATTGGTTTTATGCAAATTCTTCTATGGCATAATTTTGAGAAAGTTTAAAGAAGAAATGAACAAAAAAAAAGTTATTCCAGAAATGAACAAAAAGAAAGTTATTCCAGTTTTTTAAAAAGTGTAAAAAGAGAGTGTGACTAGTGATTTGCTTAGTCTGGGCATCATTTTTTAAGAAATAAAATAATACTGAGTCAAAGAGGAAAACATAAATATCATATGAAACTATTTGAAAAATAATGAAGAGTAATATATAGAAAACTTGGTTTAGGAGTTGTAATCAAGGTCCATTCAATGGTAAATAACCTTAAAGTTTACAGACTTTCTTTCTTAAAAAATAAAGTTGAACTATTCAACTCATAAAATTAGAATAGCTAAATAAATCTAAGAAAAGAGATGATAGAAATAAATTAAAAGAAAAATAAAAACAGTAAAACTGGTAAATCTAATAGCAGGTGTTTTAGGGAGAAAAATACAAACAAAATAAACATTTTTCTGTCATGAAATTCAATACACACACACAAAAACATAAATAATATAAAAAATGAGCAATATGCTGAAAATTTTCTATTATAAAATAACAAACATCAATATATGCAGATAAATAGAAATCTTAACAAACTAGATGGTTAATAGAAAAATTATAATGGCCGGAATTTACTCAAAAGTTGAAAACTTGAAATTTATAACCGAAGGAAAAGTTATCAAAGGAATGTCTACAGGTAGTTTTACAGTTGAATTCTCTCACATTTTCCATAGCTTGACAAAGAGATATGAAAACTAATTTTTTGGTCAAACTTTGTTCATGCAGCAGAACTCATTGACATCCCTGGATTTGAATCATATCATGACCTCTTTCTTCCATTCACTCACGGGAGTCTGCAATTCTCACCCAGGCTGCTAAAACGCATGATGGGACTTATTTATTTGGCCCTTAGAATGTTAAAATGATTTTTTCAATGGCATCTGATTGCATTCTGGAAAGCTCTGTGGCTCTGAGTCCATGAGGTCATACTTCAAAGGTCATTCTACTAACTAGTCCTTCCAGTCCATTGTAAAGCCATAATAATTCAAACAAAGTGATATTGACACAAGAAGAGCTTTTCAGTGAAATAAAATAGCACAGACAGGTACTAGAGTTTAAAAGAACTTAATATATAATAATCACTAACCAACAAGACAGAGGGAAATTGTTCTATTTACTGAATAAATAGTGTTATAAAAATAGCTAGCTATTTGGTGACAGAAAAAAAAAAAAGTAAATCCCAGAGGAATTAAAGATCCAAATATAAAACAAAACCAAAAGCTATAACATGAACATGTACCTTCTCTGAAAAGGAAAGGACTTTCTAAGTCTAAACACATAAGAAGATATCACAGTCCATTTAACTTCATAAAAAGTTAAAACATCTGTATATCATTAAATATATAATCAGAAAGCAATAACCAGTTGAAAAACATAACAATATAACAAATGGTTAATATGCTTTATATATAAAGAGTTCATACAAATTGCTAAGAAAAACACAAAGATGCAATAGGAGATTAAGCAAATTATCAAGAGGATTCCCAGAAGAGGAAATACAAATGAAAAAGAAACATGAAAAAATTAACCTTGTACAACCCGAAGACTGAACCCTAATGTAAACTCCAGACTTTGGGTGATAATGATGTGTCAATGTAGGTTCATCAATTGCAACAAATGTACCGCTCTGGTCCAGGAATGTTGACAGCGGAGGAGGCTGTGCATATGTAGGGGTAGGGAGTATATGGGAAATCTCTGTAACTTCCTCTCAATTTGCTATGAACCTAAAATTGCTCAAAAAAAAAAAAAAAAAAAAGACTAGGGAGCAGCGGATAGCTCAGTTGGTGAGAGCACAGTGCTCTTAACAACAAGGTTGCCAGTTCGATCTCCACTTGGGACACTGTGAGCTGTGCCCTCCACAACTAGATTGAAGCAACTACTTGACTTGGAGTTGATGGGTCCTGGAAAAACACACTTAAAAAAATAAAAGTTAAAAAAACAAAAAAAGACTGTAAGAAAAAAATTAACCTCACTAGAGAGAAAATTTTTAAATGGCAAAATGCCCACTTTTTCTACACAGTTACAAAGATTACAAAAACTTAGTAATGATGAAGGTGTAATAATGTAAGTACTTTCACATGCTTCTGATGGGAGTTAAAACATAACATTTCTGGAAAGCCATTTAACACTATCAAGCATGTTTAAATATTCTACCTTTTAACCCAGTTTGTCTATATATTAGTAATCTATTGCTGGATAAAAAAAGGACCCCCAAATTTAGAAGCTTATAGGATAATATTTTAATTGAAATATATTTGACATATGACATATAAGTTTAAGGCATACATGTTAATTTGATACTTTTATATATTGTAATATAATTGCCATTATAGCAATATTTAATACCTCTATCACAGTACATAATTATCATTTCTTTCTAGTGATTGGAATACTTCAGTTCTAGTCTCTTAGTAAGTTTGATGATAATACAATACGGTTGTCTATATTCACTGTAGACAGTAGCATTTATTATCTCACATAGTTTCTGCAGGTTAGAAATCAGGGAGCAGCTTGTGCTGCTAGACAGTTCTGGCTCAGGGTTTTTCAAGTTTTTGGCCAGGGCTTCAGTTAACTGAAGGCTTGACTGAGGCTGGAGGATTTGCTCCCAAGACAACTCATTCCAGTAACAGTTGGCAGGAAGCCTCAGTTCCTCACCACATGGACCTCTCCATAGGGACACTAAAGCGTCTTCACAGTGTGTCAGCTGTCCGCTGCCAGAGCACGTGATCCAACAGAGAGCATACAAAACGGAAGCCATGACTACTTTTGTGACTTAGCCTCAGAAATCACACTTCATCACGTCTGCAATATCCTACTAGTTAAACATTAAAACTTTATTTAGTATGAAGGAGGGCTTAGACTGGGCAAAAATACCAGAAGAGGGGGCTCACCGAGGGTCATAATGGAGACATGTTACCAGAGTCTAATTTAATCAAGGAATCGAATTTAATCAAGTAATCTGAAATGCAGATAAAACTTGCTGGGTGAAGATATTCATTGAGGTAATATTTATAAGAGTAACAAATCGGAAACACAATATTCAATAATAGGGCTGGTTAAGTAAATTATGGTATATTTATCCAATGGAATATGATATTCAGTCATATGTTCATTGCATTTTAAATTATTTTGGAAAATGCTTATGCCCTGGTGTTATGTGATAAATATTGTTTATAATTACAATACTGAACAATTTATAATGTGCTAGGAACTGTTCTAAATACTTTACATGTATTAACCAACTTAATCCTCACAATAACTCTACAAAGTGTATCACTAACACTATTCCACATCACAGCTAAGGAAACTGAATTACAGAAATAGTAAGTAAATTGCCCAGCTTACCACAATTAGAAAGTAGAGGAGCCAGGATTCAAACCTAAATTATCTGATAATGTTAACCACTGTGCTATATTGCGTCTTATATATAATATCATAGTATCATGTAAAATACATATAACTTTCATATCTCTTTATGTATTTATACATACAGAAAAAGGACAAGAAGAAACCACACTAAAATATTAATGACGACTACCTCTAGGTATTATGAAATGGGATTATGAGTGATTTATTTTCTTTTTCATACTTTTCTCCATTTTCACAATTTCTAAACTGGGTACATGTAAATCATCAGAAATAATCCTTTCAAGGAACTACAGATACTACTGGGACACTGCTTAGATTCTGGTGGCAAGACAGCAAAACAAAAAAACTCACTGATCTTGGAATAGCAGTACCAAAATAATTTCATGTTCAGTCTAAACACACTACAAAAGTCATTTTGTGGAAGGTGGAATGTACAAGTCTGTGTGCATGAATTGTGTAACAAGTGTAAAAAGTATGACAAATATTTTTAGAGTGTTTTGCAGAGTTTACAAAGCTCATTCACATGGCTATTCACTCAATACACCAGCGTTATTTCTGCAATTAACACCCTTTGCAGCTATTTATATAACTCTTGAGATTTTTGAAAAATGCCCTTTGTTAATTGGAACTGAATGCAGCCAAATTCTTCCAGGACATGTGCTTGTACAGCTTTCACTGAAGAAAGCACCCAATTATATATGAGCATACCCCACTCAGAACTGAAATACATTGAGTTCAATCTTTTCTCTGGCTAGTGGTTATCATCTGAACTGTGTTCTTCTCAAAGCTTTATTACACTGCCATGAAACTACTGAGCTTAAGTCTGCTGATGGGAAGCAAGTAATCTGTTCATTCTTTAAAGGTGTATTCATTCTTCCAGGTCAATAGAGTCATCTTACAAAATCCTGAAGGTTTGTACAGTAGAATTAGAAAGTTTATGGTTGAATTTGCCTAGCTAAGTATCTTAGCTATTCAGTTGTCCTAAGCGGAACTTTGTTAAAGGGTATATTTTCATTATTTCTTGCCAAATTTTAAAGCATGGCATGTTGTATTGCAAAAAGTAAGTAATTTTCCCATGGGAGGAGGGGGACAACTACCAAAGCACCTATTATATATCTTTCATTGTATTTATTTAAGAAAATACAAAAAGGAATTGCCAGGTGAGTAAAATGTTTTAGTTTGAATCTAAATAATAATCTTTCAGAAGGTGTATAATTAAGAAAAAGAAGGAAATTTGGGTATTCTTCCATGGGTTGACGAATGGTTATGTCCACAGGGATTTAAAAAACAAAGAGGCAGTAATTTAAATTGCAGATTTAAAGTCTTCAAAACAAAGGGCACAGTTGAGGAAGTGTCTGGTTGATGCAAGAGAAAACCAAAAATTCAGGTTTCGAAGGAGATTTTTTTATGCTTGAATTATTTGGTTTGTCAGCTCCAACTATATAATCACCAGCTTTCCCCTTTATGTTAAAAAGTGGTGGGAAAAACCCCATATGCCCCAGAATGTGTCCAACTGGACTCCATGGTGTGATGCTCTGACTAGCTGCAAACAAACTGTCATATGCTTCACATTACATTCAAACCATTGTATATATGGGGGTGGGGAGGGAAATGGCCACAAATTCTTTGCAGCAATTTCCATCAAGATGTGGAGTCTATTAGTCCACCTCTTGACGCTGGACTGGCCTTGATACTTGCTTTGGGTAAAGGAACATTAGCAATCATGATGCAAGCAGAAGCTTGCAAAGCATTTATGCAATGGGTCCTCTCTTGCTGCTGTTTTGGAAATAAGCTGCTCGATTGGGCTGAGATTTCCCTTCCATTGAGCTCAACCTTTCTGGTGAAACAAATAGTTTAATTAAAATATGGTTTTAGATAGGAGATATTTATATTTACTTGAAAAGGAGATTTGTGAAAGTCATGAAAAAAAATACATTCCTGTATGTGTCCTGGGGGAAAATAAAGTAAGTCCAAAAGAAACAAGGCAATAGCTTATAAAATATACAAGGGGCTCCCAACTAACAAATGGTTGTATGGTAATAGTTATTTACAAGTCAGTTGTCTGGATCTTAGAATATGTATCCATGCATCTATCATAGCATCTGGCACATGGCTGGTGCTCAAGAAATAGTTCTTGAATGAATAAATGAATGAATGAACACATGAATACATGAATGAACAAATGTAAAGTATAAATGGTGCTATATTCCTTGACCTATAGCTAGAAGGAAACTTGATGTGCTTTGTTAGTTTTATATGTTAAATTGGCTAGGTCATAGTATCCAGTTACTCAATTAAACACTAATCTAGGTGAAGGTATTTTTTAGATATGGCTAACAATTACAATTAGGTGACTTTAAGTAAAGGAGATTATCCTTGAGAATCTGGGAGAGACTCTCATTCAATCAGTTGAAAGGCTTTAAGAGCAAAACTGAGAGAGAAAGGGAGAGGGAAACGGAGAGGAAGAGAGAAAGTGAGAGAGAGAGGTCAACAATTGGTGAATCTACGTGAAGGGTATGTAGAAGTTTATTGCACTATTATTGCAACTTTCTGAAGGTATAACATTTTTTTCAAAATCAAAAATTTTTTAAATGCAGGAGGAAGGTAAATGGAGTAAAAGTGTTCAAAGTCCTCACACTGTCCAGGAAGTGGTAAAAGTACTTATTTATACTAAAATTTTAATTAATCAAGGATGCATGTTGTAACTGTTGGATGACCACTAAAAGACTAGTAGTAAAAGAATAACTAAGAAGCTATGGGGGCCGGGAGCAATGGAATAATAAGAAATAATTACTCCAAAAGAAAGCCAAAAAAGCTAGGGAAAAAAGAACATAGAACACATGGTATAAAATAGAAAACAAACAGTAAGATGATAGATATAAATACAAATATATTAGTAATTACATTAATTGTAAAACAGACTACTCTAAATAAAAGAGAATAATTGTCAGACTGAATTTAAAAATGATTCTGTTTACATAATAAAAGTAAGACGTTATTTGCCTTTTTCACTCTGGTGACGTTTGCATTGCTGGTGGAAAAAGCAATGGTGGGGAAAACTGCTGGCCCCATAGTCCAAGTCAAGGCAATGACACCAAACTGCAGCAATAGCCATTGTCCTCTTCACTGCCAGGCACCTGCCAAAAAAAAAAAAAAAAGGGAGAAAAAAGTCAGTTTCACTTATGAATATCCTTGATAAAGCATTAAACATTATTATGAATTTTATGAATCTAATTTTCAAGTACAGTTCTTTTTAATACAGAAGGGATCTTAGCAGTCTTCTTCCCCTGTTCTATTCTCACATACAAATCACCTCTTCAGGATTCTAATAAATGGTCAGTAAGTTCTGGCTTACATGCTGCAAGGATTAGGGAATGACAGTGTTCCTTGTAATACAGCTTAATGAGCGATCACCTATTCTTACTGTCATCGCCCTGACCAGCCTCTTAGCACCCCCAGAGAACAAGTGCTCACTTCTCGGCAAAGCCAACTGAGCCATCTTTGGCCTTGCTAGTTGCTGAAGGCAACATTTCGGCAACATCCTAATACCTTGGAAAATGTTTCATTTGGTTAACAAAGCTGGAAAATTCATAAAAGTTATAAACCAGATAATACTGAAAGAGTCAGGAGTTTACCATGTTTAAGGTAGTCAAATCCACATTTTTGTTTAACTTTATAATAAGCACATACAAATTGATAAACTATTATAGCTCACTCCACAATTTACACAACACATACATTTTAACACATCCTCTAAATTTACTTTCAAAAACTATAACATGCATATCACTAAGGCTAAGAATTGTGGAAAACACAATTACATAGACAACAATAATTGCCCTTAAGCAGCTTAGGGTGCTGTGCCTTTCCTATAGACTCCTGGTAACTTTTACTCTGCCCATCGCTAAGAAGTAAACTGTCTTTGCTTTTCTGACTAGTAACCACCATAGCGAGAAAGAACTAGCATCTCATAGAAAAAACAAACAAACAAAGCCAAGACTAAAACAGTTGATACTCTGTTTAGATTGACATGATATGAAAATGCCAGCCATATTTAATATTAGTCACAAAGACTCAAGGAGTCAAAATTGTATCTGATGGCCTTTAGGATTATATTTTTAGAGAGAATATTTCTGACAAAGTTACATTTCTTACATTCCAACTATTACCAAGGATTTTCAGGGCAAAAACCCGCCTCACCAACTTCTCTGGTGGATCTTACTCATAAAGTATGTTTCACCAGCAAAATGGGACATATTCTGGCAAACATGGGGGTTTGTGGGTACACAATCATGGCAAACAAGCAGTGGATATTTGCATTGCTTATTTTGTGTTGGATTTACCAAAAAGCATAAAAGATTTCTACAATCTCTGACGGCCAGCTCTATCCATCAATATCCAGTAGGTGTTTCCAATTTGGAAAGTGATGGGAATCACGTCACGGAAGATATTTTTTAAATGACTTCAAATAAATAGTCAATAAGCTTGGGAATGACATAGAAAAATCTAATTTCTTAGAAAACTAAAAGCTGAAGAAGCCCAAATTTGAATTGGACAAACTAAAAAACAGTAGTTCCGGAAAATTTTCTGGGGAATAAAAACAATGCCTAACCTAACAAAAGATGGTGATAGAGTTAAGCTACAGACCCAAGAATCTTCTTAAAAACAGAACTTTTAAATGCTGACAAGGAAGACTTCTTATGAGGAAGGTGGGAAGCAGGTGAGTGGTTAAGAGAACATGACATATACTATTTAAATGTTAAATAAAATTTTCTGTCCTCACAGAATCTATTATCTTCACTTCATGTATCCTCTTTGCTTTATTGTCTTTAATTTCTTTGCCAAATGCTAGTCAACACTTGTCTAAATTTTTTCCTTCACAGGACACTAACAATAAAACTTTTATTTAAAAAAACTTTAGTCAGTGTATGTGCAATCATGTACTTATATGCCAGTTGAAAAGGATCGTGGAAACCAAATCAGGAATCAATGAGAAAATAGTCATGTCCAAAACTAAAAACTCATTTTTTAAAATCAACCACATAATGTTAGTAGCATTAAGCATTTACTGGGGCTTACTATGTGCCAGGCATCCTCTAGCGTTCATCATGGACTCTCACACTTAAGGCTTACAACAAATCTGAGTCAGTTGGGTCCTCTGAGAAGCAGATGGAGTTGGGAATGTAAATGGTTTATTGGGGGACAATGCTTGTGAAAGACAAAAGGTGGAAAAGGCAGGATTGGGCAGGGAATGTTCAGACCACAGTGCAGATCTGACACTTATGAAAGGGAGCAGCAACAGGCTGGGCGGGGGGAGCCTCAGACCGCTCTGCAGTCTGACCAGGTCTTGGCCATCAGCAACTCCGGAGCAACGTTTTGCCCATTAGAGGAGTCTCATCTTGGGCTGAAATGACGATGCCCAGACCCCACTGAGCTCAGTGACTGGCAGGGGGCTATTCCAGAAGGTCACAACCTTGCTTCAAAATCTGCGGTGGATCCTAAAAGTGCTAACGGCTAAAGCACCCCTTCGAGTTGAACAGCTGGCCGGGTTTCTTGAAGGAAGATCTGAGTGGCATACCTCGTGGCTGCCACAATGAGGTAGGTTTTATTATGATCCCATTTTTCAGAGAAAAACAAAGCACCGAGGTTATGTAAAATTTCCAAAGTTACACAACTAGTAAAGAGCTAATAAATGTCTCCTACTTTCCTCGTGGCTGATAGTAAAAATTATTTTATAATTTATTGGAGTTTTTAGAAATGTTCAACTTTCATCAGTAAGTCATTAAAAATTGCTTTTTTTAATAGTAAGTATTCCATGTTGGTTTTAAACCTGCAAAAGATACAAAAAGACTATCACATAAAAGTTTTTATTTTAAAAGCAAAATGATGTGGGAGAATATATTCCGAGTTCCAGAAATATTGTAGACTTATTTTCTTTTCTCCCTAATCAAAACGCACTGTTGTTTTTAACAATTAAATCTCTGGGCTGCAGTCAAAAGTGCTAAGTTTCAATGTGGATGAAGAGTTTACAACACAGTTTTAAACATCTGAAAACTAGAATTGCAGGAAAGTGCTCGGAGACCCATAATTACAGTAGCACTCCCAAGTGCTGCCGTAACAATTTTATTGTCAACACACTGGTCTTTTTTACTTCCTTCACTAGGGAGGTAAGAAGGGCCAGAGGAAATAGTCAAGCTGCAGGCAGTGTATCAGTTATACATACCATTTGCCTAATGACATTTTCTAAATCGATTTCTTTATTACCTAGAGACCCTTTGCTTCCCCTTCAATTTTCGTGTTTTCCTGACTCTGAGGAAACCACAATTTTGGGCAAGCCAGAGAGTCCAAGTGGAACAGGCCTTCAGAATTTCTAGACTCATCCATTTTGGCCAATTCTTTCACCATAATTTAATTATGGGAAAGAGGAAGGGGAGAAGAAACCTCGGAAGGCAAATTTTAGAGCTAGAGTTGGAATCACTTTTGTCATGAAAAACAATCCTTCTGGCTCTTGAGTTTTGTTTTTAACATAACTTTAAAAAAATACAACATCAGTTTATTGTGGAAAAAATTAGAGAATACTCGGAGGCAAAAAGAAAACCACTGCCCAGAGCTATCTATATTTTAGTGTATGCCTTTCCAGTCTCTCACTCTTTAGGGTGTTTGGCTTGTTTTTATTTTTCAAAATATAGGATCATTCTTTAAACATTATTTTGTCATTGGTTTTTCTTTACTCAATATTATGAACATCTTTTCACATCAATAAATTAATTTCTGTAAGTTTGTACATATGGCTCTAGCACAATTTATTCAAAGAATACCCATAATTGAACACTTAATTTTTTTCTTTTCCTTTTTATATTAAATATAGCAATTTAGTGGACAATCTTTGTAGCCAAATTTTTTTGTAATTTTTGAGATAAAATGAACAAAACAAAATTTACCATTTTAACCATGTTAGAGTATACAAGTCAGAGGTTTTTAGTATATTTACAAGGTTTTGCAACCATTACCACTACCTAATTCCAGAATATTTCTATCATCCCAAAAAGAAACCTCATAATATTAGCAATTCCCCCAACCCCTATCCCCTGTCAACCACTAATCTGTTTTCCGTCTCTATGAGTTTACCTATCCTGGACACTTTATATAAATGTTATTATGCTATATGTGGCCTTTTGTGTCTGGCTTCTTTTACTTAGCAAACTATCTTCAAGATGCACCCATGTTGTGGTATGTATCAGTATTTCATTCCCTTTTATGGCTAGATAATACTCAATTGTATGAATACACCGCATTTTATTTACCCATTCAACAGGTGATAGACATTTGGGTTGTTTCTACCTTTTGACTATTGTGAATAGTGATACTAAGAATATTTTTGCACAAGTTTTTGTGTGGGCATATGTTTTTAATTCTCTTGGTTACAGTATATACCTAAAAGTGGAATTGCTGGGTTTATGTGGTAACTCGATAACTTTTTGGGGAACCACCAGAATGTTTTCCACAGTGGTTGTGCCATTTTACCTTCCCACCAGCAATATATAAGGGTTCTAATTTCTCCATCCTCATCAACACTTATTTTCCTGTTTTTAAATTATTGTTATAGCTGTCCTAGTAGGTGTGAATTAGTATCTAATTGTGGTTTTGATTTACAATTTCCTAATGACTAATGAAGTTGAACATCTTTTCAATGTGTTTATTGACCATTTGTCTATCTTCTTTAAAGAAATATTTGCAAATATTTCTCCCATTCTATGGGTTGTCTTTTGACTTTCTTGATAGTGTCCTTTAATGAGCAAAAGTCTTTAATTCTGATGAAGTCCAATTTATATATTATTTTCTTTCATTATTGTGCTTTTGGTGTCATATTTAAGAAACTGTTGCCTAATCTAAGACCATGAAGATTTATACCTATGTTTCCTTCTAAGAGTTTTAGCTTTTACATTTAGGTCTTTGATCTACTTTGAGTTAATTTTTGTATATGGTATGAAGTAAGGATCCAAATTCATTCTTCTGTGTAAGCTAAATCTTACATACAATCTTAAGTATCTACTTTGGACAGGTTCCTAGAAAAAGGAACATACAATACTTCAGTTTTAAACATAGAAGTTGGATTTCTAATTCCAGTCACAGTTCCATCAACAATGAAGATGAAAGAGGCAAGAGTGGGGCTGGCCCAGTGGCTCAGGCAGTTAGAGCTCCGTGCTTCTGACTCCGAAGGCTGCTGGTTCGATTCCCACATGGGCCAGTGGGCTCTGAACCACAAGGTTGCTGGTTCAACTCCTCGAGTCCCGCAAGGGATGGTGGGCTGTGCCACCTGCAACGAAGATTGAACATGGCACCTTGAGCTGAGCTGCCGCTGAGCTCCCGGATGGCTCTCAGTTGGTTGGAGCACGTCCTCTCAACCATAAGGTTGCCGGTTCGACTCCCGCAAGGGATGGTGGGCTGCGCCCCCTGCAACTAGCAACGGCAACTGGACCTGGAGCTGAGCTGCGCCCTCCACAACTAAGACTGAAAGGACAACAACTTGAGGCTGAGCGACGTCCTCCATGGCTGGGATTGAAAGGACAACAACTTGACTTGGAAAAAAGTCTTGGAGGTGCACACTGTTCCCCAATAAAGTCCTGTTCCCCTTCCCCAATAAAAATTAAAAAAAAAAAAAGAAAAAGAGGCAAGAATGTACTCTCTAACAAAACATTATGTTTTCTTTGTAAGCAAAGGACTAAAAATCAACAAGAAATTATTGGACTGCTGCCTAAGTCTTTTGCCAGTGCTATTTGTGTCTGCTACCTCTACTATCTTAGTTACTTTTGTCTGGTGCTTTTCAGAATCATCACTGTGAGGTTTCATTTGGGACCTTAACTGTCAGATCACTGTGGCTGAGTTTTATCTCTTTTGAAACATTCTACACAAAGATATGGCACAGAGGAGTGGGTAAGTACACAGGCTCTTCACAGACAAGAAACTGAATAAACCATTTCTAGTTCTCAACTCTTGCTCATTAAGAAAATAAATTTCCCTTTATCCTCTTATTTTCCAAATATGGATTAACTCCTCTTTCCCTAAACATTTTTTTTTCCTTTGAGCAGCAAAATAGAAACCATTAATGTTCCTATCTCTTCTCCCTGACAGTATTTCATCCCTACTGATTAAACTGCAGGGTAAAAACCTCTTTGACTCTTCTCCCAGCTACTGACTTGGAAACCTGCTTATGTAGCAACGGAACACAAACCACTACTGGAAAAAAGCAGGAACTAGATATTGAGCTGTGGAGTAGAAGACAAAAGACCAAGGCTATTCATGGATATTGGATTGAGGGTAGAGAGTTGGATTTACAAGTGGTTTTTTTGTTTGTTTGTTTTAGTTTGTTTAATCTTTACAATGAAAAAAATATATATATTTTAAAAGCCAGACAGGTTGGCTTCTTAGCTATCGTTATTTTTTTCTGGTGTAAAGAGGGTCATGTTTAATCTACCCATTGCACCCTACATAATGTGAAGATAATATCCACTGTAAAGAAAAATTATCTGTTTTTCAACATAGTGTTGGAAGTCCTCACCAGAGCAATCAGGCAAGACAAAGAAATAAAAGGCATCCAAATTGGGAATGAAAAATTTAAATTGTCACTCTTTGCAGATGACATGATGATATATACAGAAAACCCTAAAGACTCCACCAAAAAGCTATTAGAAACAATCAATGAATACAGTAAAGTTGCTGGCTACAAAATCAACATACAAAAGTCCACTGCATTCCTATATACTAACAATGAAATCTCAGAAAAAGAAATAAATAAAAAATTCCTTTTGCAATTGCAACAAAAATAATAAAATACCTAGGAATAAACTTAACCAAGGATGTGAAAGAACTACATGCTAAATACTATAAGACATTTTTAAAAGAAATTGAAGAAAACACAAAGAAATGGAAAGACATTCCATGCTCATGTATTGGAAGAATCAACATAGTCAAAAATGGCCGTATTACCCAAAGCAATAATCAGATTTAATGCAATCCCCATCAAAATCCCAATGGCATTTTTTAAAAGAATTAAAACAAAAAATCATCAGATTTGTTTGGAACCACAAAAGACCCCAAATAGCAAAAGCAATCCTAAGAAAAAAGACCAATGCTGGAGGTATCACACTCCCTTACTTTAGCTTGTACTACAGGGCAACAGTAATCAAAACAGCATGGTATTGGCAGAAAAACAGACACATAGACCAATGAAACAGAACTGAGAACCCAGAAATAAACCCACATAAACAAGGACAGATAATTTTTGACAAGGAAGCAAAAAACATACAATGGAGGAAAGACAGCCTCTTCAATAAATGGTGCTGGGAGAATTGGATAGCCACGTGCAAAAGAATGAAACTGGACTGCTATCTGTCACCATGTACCAAAATTATTTCAAAATGGATCAAAGACTTAAGCATAAGACCTGACACAATAAACTGCATAGAAGAAAACATAGGTACTAAACTTATGGACCTTGGGTTCAAAGAGCATTTTATGAATTTGACTCCAAAGGCAAGGGAAGTCAAAGCTAAAATAAATGAATGGGACTATATCAAACTTAAAAGCTTCTGCACAGCAAAAGAAACCATCGACAAAATAAAGAGGAAATCAACTGAATGGGAAAAGATTTTTGCAAACAGTGCCTCCAACAAGGGGCTACTATCCAAAATATACAAGGAACTCATACAACTCAACAACAACAAAAAAAAACACCCAATTGGAAAATGGGCAGAGGACCTGAAGAGACATTTCTCCAAAAAGGACATACAAATGACAAATAGACATATGAAAAAATGTTCAACATCACTAATCACCAGAGAAATGCAAACAAAAACCACAATGAGATTTCACCTCACCCCAGTTGGAATGGCTATCATCAACAAGACAAATAGTGACAAATGTTGGAGAGGCTGTGGAGACAAAGGAACCCTCATACACTGTTGGTGGGAATGCAGACTGGTGCAGCCGTTATGGAAGGCAGTGTGAGGTTCCTCAAAAAATTACGAATAGAATTACCATATGACACAGCAATCCCTCTCCCGGGTATCTACCCAAAAAAATCAGAAAACATTTATCCATAAAGACAAGTGTTCCAATGTTCATTGCAGCTTTATTTACAGTGGCCAAGACGTGGAAACAACCAAAATGTCCTTCGATAGATGAATGGATAAAGAAGTTGTGGTATATATACACAACAGAATACAATTCGGCAGTAAGAAAAGATGAAACAGCACCATTTGTGACAACATGGATGGCTCTTGAGATTATAATGCTAAGCGAAATAAGTCAGACAGAAAAAGCAGAGAACCATATTATTTCACTGATATGTGATATATAAACCAAAAACAATAAAAGAACAAGACAAACAACTGAAAGAACAAAAACTCATAGACATACACAATAGTTTAGGGGTTACCAGGGGGTAAGACGGGAGGGGAGGAACGGGGCTCTAGAAGAGGGTAAATGGGGTCTAATATATGGTGATGGAAAGAGAACTGACTCTGGGTGGTGAACTCACAATGTGCGATATAGATAATGTATTACAGAATTGTACACCTGAAATCTATGTAACTTTACTAACAATTGTCACCCCAATAAACTTTAATTTAAAGAAAAATAAATAAATAAGTAAATAGAAAAATTGTGTGCACTTATTCATATAATACATTACTCAAAACAAGAAGAAACCTGGGGTGGCCGAGTGGCTCAGTTCATTAGCGTGCGAGCTCTGAACAACAGCGTTGCTGGTTCAATTCCCACATGGACCAGTGAACTGCGCCCTCCACAACTAGATTAAAGAGCAGTCACTGAGCTTCTGGAGGGGCGGCCAGAAGGGGGGCTCAGTTGGTTAGAGCGCGAGCTCTCAAAAACAAGCTTGCCAGTTCAATTCCCGCCTGGGATGGTGGAAGATTGAAAAACAGTGACTGGACTTGGAGCTGAGCTGCGCCCTCCACAACTAGATTGAAGGACAACGATGTGGAGCTGATGGGCCCTGGAGAAACACACTGTTCCCCAATATTCCCCAATAAAAATTTAAAAAAAAAAAAAAAGAAGAAGAAACCTGTATCTAACCAAGTAGTAACCGAGTTCTCTCACAATGTGAAAAAATAAATTAAATGTGGGCTTTAAATATAGTTGAGGCCTAAAAACTCTCTCCCTCAGATGAGTAAAAAGATCAAACCTCTTGATTCTCCAAGCTGTCTGGCACAGCTGATACTGGAAATATGCACTATAGTAAGGGTCAAGTTGGCAGTATTTTCTGTACAGAGCACACTTTGCAGTTTCAATTTGTACTTTATAAATCCCACACAATGCTGCTTTTCTGACCTCCTCTGATTGACTATTTTTTGCCCCCCGCCCCATCAATGGCAAGCCTCCTTTTCCATTACATATAAAATCCATTTAACAGTATACCTTATAGCAAAGATTTCTTAAACAGGATATAAAAATATTAATCATAAAGAAAAAAGGTAATAAATTAGTCTGATTAAAATCAAGAACATCTGTGTTAGTTAACTTGACTGAGGAATCCTTTCATAATACATATAAACACATACGTATATCAAATCATCACATTGCGCATCTTACAATTTTGTCAATCATACCTCAGTAAAGCTGGGGGGAAAAAAACAATTCCCACCCCAGTTATGTATTTGAAAGTGTTTGCAACTACTATGAAAACTCAAGTTCTCAGGTCTCAGTTCCTCCAAACCTGGAGTTGACCAAGCCAGACACACTTCCTTACACCCAAAAATAAAATAAAATTAAGAACATCTGTTCAGAAGATACTAGTAAGATATCTAAAAGACAACCTACAGTGTGGGAAAGAATATTTGCCACACACACACACACACACACACACACACACACACACGGTCAAAGGACTCATATCCAGAATACATAAAAAACTCTTACAAATAAATAAAAGACACTGCAGACATTTCATAAGATGACACACAAACAGCCAATAAATATATTAAAATTACTCAACTGATCAGTCATCAGGCATATGTGAATTAAAACTAAAATGTGACCAGAATGGCTAAAATGAAAAGATGCAAAATAGCAAGTGTTGGCAAAGATATGGAACAACCGGAACTCTCTCTCATACCCTGCTGGTGGGGTACAAAATGGTACAGACACTTAGGAAAACCATTTATCAATAACTCCTAAAACTGAACATATGCATATCCTATGATGCAAAAATTCCACTCCTAGTATATACCAAACAGAAATCCATCCATCTGATCACCAGAAGATATGTGCTAAATGTTCATTGAAGCTACCCAAATAACTATGAAAAAAGTATGGTACATTCACATGATGAAATATTATATAGCAAGGAGAATAAATGTTCTAAAACTATATGCAACAATATAGGTGAATCTCACAAACAAGGCTGACCAAAAACATAGCCAGACAGAAAAGGACACGCTATATAATTTCATATACATAAAGTATGCAAACAGGCAAAATTAATCTACATTTTCAGAAGTCACAGAAAGGAACAGAGGGAGCCTTCTGGAAAACTGGTGATGTTCCATTTCTTAAAATGGATGAAAGTTACATGAGTGTGCTCAGTTAGGAAAATTCACTGAGCTGTACATTCATGAAAGTGCTCTTCTCTTGAAGTATTAGGTTGGTGCAAACGTAATTGCGGTTTTTGCAATTATTTGTAACCTTTTAAACCGCAATTACATTTGCACCAATCTAATATTCTACATTGATAAAAAGTTTAAAAATAAACGTACCCAGGGAAAGTTAAATTTTTTAGAGGCTAAATTGCTTCTTTTATCTATAAATACTTTTAGAATTATCTTTTAGTTTCTCATATTTCTACTTACAGAAATTCTTGATATTTGCATCAAAATTGTTTCTTCCTAATTGGCCTTTCTGAGCCTCTGCTTCCTCATCTGTAAAATGAGGACAATAGTAGAGTTTATTAAAAACTTTAGTTTTAAAGTAGTTTTTAACACGTTGCGTACAGCAGGGTTTAAATCCCTCCTGAAGATTCTCGTGATCCGTACGCAACGTGTTAAAAGACAATGTGATCTTTAAAGTGCACAAAATACTCAATAGGTGGTCACCTGCTATCTCCCCCTGAACCAGTGGGACTTGTTTAGAAACCCTTTCCATGTACTAACTAGCATCCTGTACTTACTCTGTCTTAGCATTTCTTACTGTCTATTTTGCAAGACTATAAGGCACCTGAGAGCAGTGATAGCGTGTAGTACACCACAATATTCCAGTGCCTAGTTCAGTATCTGGTGTGGAATAAGAATTCAATATTTATTAAATAGATGATTGAATAAATAAATTTCTAACACTTCGCAACATCTAGTTTTGCCTGAAACAAGCTTTTTTAGTTTCTACCATCCACTAATAATTTTTCCTAAAATGTTGACTTGATTCTGTTCCAAGAGAACCTCTTTCTACTATTTCCTCATTCTTTATTATCTGTCAAGTTAGGGCAGCTGTGTAGCTTCATTTTTACAACTGCTTAATCTAAATAACTGATTTTTCTACCCTCCACTCTTAACCTTCCTTACAAAGCCTGGCAAGCAGTTTTATCTGTCCCAGCCTATTTCAGCGCCCTGAATAGTTTTGGCAAATGTGGAGAGCTATCCTTGATGAATAAACCAGTTTGGTCATTCCTACTATTTTTATGGAGTTTCTACATGATTAAGAAAATATAATTTGGGGCTAAGAATTGTGGGTATCCAATTGAATGGTAGGCAAAGGAAGAAACTAGAAGTCCCATGTAAAATCAGGGTTTTTCTTTTCTCCTTTCCATCAATGACAAGGCACACTTAATAACTTTATTCCTGAGGGAGGATATCCCATTCTGAAAAACACACCACTCTATGTGATAAAGGCAGAGAGGAAACATTACACTGTGGGAGAGGAAACAACCATTTGATAAGCATGTAATTTAAGACAGTTCTGGCAACTGTCATTCCTCCTTCTCCCTCAAATCTAGGAAAGGTCCATAGACCCACTTTCTCTAACATTTCACCAAAATGATCTCTTGGACTTGAAAACAAACAGCCCCCACTACCAGCCCTCCATCATCTATGGTCTCTAGAGCAGATTTTCAAATATTCTTAAACTTCCTATTGACATGCAGTACATACACAAAGTACATAACTCTCTCCAATCAGTAAAAAATGAGTATGTACCCGTTCTAAAATAAACTATGAATATATAGCACTGTGCTATTATAAAACATTTAAAAATAAGAGGAAAATCAGTCTTAAAAGTTCTTCATCACAAGAAAAAATTTTGTAACTGTATGGTGACGGATGTTAATTAGCCTTGTTACCGTGGTGATCATTTCATAATGTATACAAATATCAAATCATTGTTGTATACCTGAAACGAATATAACATTATATGATGACTATACCTCAATTTCTAAAATTAGGAGAAAAGAGAATGATGAAAACTTAGGGGTTCTAATTTTTACTCTGCATACCTCAGTGGATCAGCCTTGTTTACTACTTGGGAAACCACAGATGTACAGACAGTAGCAACATGCTAGTCACATCTAGGTCAGAGGCTCTAGGGAGGACTTGATAACTTCTGGCCTCAATTGTGTGGCATCAACTTAATCTCCAAAAACCATACTGAACAGACATGCAGGCTGTCCTCAACCTTTAGGACTATCCACAGCATCCGTGATATCCAAGAACTGAGTCCCACAATAGTGTGTGTTTATTCACAATGGCAGTCTTCTGTGAAAACGGCATTTGGAGAAGGAGAACACAAGTACGTTTTCGTCCTCCTTTGTGAGAATTTTAAATCAACTGCAGAAAACGGTAAGGGTTGGCTTTTAGTTATTAAAGATTAAAATTATCTCGGTCAAAAGAAAATAGAAACAGATTTTCCAAACATTTTACATACATTTCTAAGCCTTACATTTAAGCGAAAATAACGATTTAACTGACTGTCAGTAAAGCAATGGCTTAGCTCCAGCCTTAGTTCTGTAACCAAGGAGGTAGGTAAAATGAAGGTGCTAAACTAGATGATCCTAAAACATTCTCAGAGCACTATGTGTGACTAGCACCACCTCGTGGACATTCACGTAGTACCATGTTCCCCCCAAAATAAGACCTAGCCGCAATCAGCTCTAATGCGTCTTTTGGAGCAAAAATTAATATAAGACACGGTCTTATATAAGATCCGGTCTTACAGTAAAATAAGACCGGGTCTTATATTAACTTTTCTCCAAAAGACGCATTAGAGCTGATTGTCTGGCTAGGTCTTATTTTCGGGGAAACATGGTAAAAAGTATGATAAGAGAAGCTATATGGCCAGGACAAAAAAGCTGCCAGTTAAAATAGAAAAGGGCTTAGTTTTTACTGGCAGTTCTACATGGCAGCCTGTTCAATAATTCAGTTTTCTGAGAATATATGAAATGGTCTTTGTTTTTCAGAAGAAAATGAAAATTAGAACATTTACCTATGACAGATTCCTTCCTTTTAACAATCGACAGGCTGACATCCCCAGGATGCTCTATAAACAGCCAAAGATATTCCTACTGCATCGGTCATTTTGGTTTATTGGGAAAAGAAAGAAAACGTTAGAGACCTGAAATCTGTCTAATGGAGAGTTTAAGAAGCAGTCTCAAGCTACTGGAGCCAAAAGCCCCCCTGAAACTGCACTCCAGTGACATTCTTTGGCGCCAGCAAACTGGAGGAAGGGGGCAGCATTTCTGGTAGTGTGAATGGTGCTCCCTGGGAGTTGTTCCAGGAGGCTAGGCTGGCCGAAGCAGGCAACTAAGTGGCTTGGCTTAAACTAACTGGAGATTTGGGTCTTGAGGCTAAGAAGTATATTGTACTATTTCAGCATGTTTTATGAATTGGTTCCATAGTACTTTTAGCACAGCCAAATTTTACCCTTCCAGTATCATCCTTGAGAGCCTATCTTGGCCACTCCCTGGATTTCAGCACATTTTTGTGTAGCTTAATTATATCTGGCATTGCTTTATGCCCTCTAAACAATTTCCCATTCCTGGGATTCACGTGCTCCCAAAGCATAATAATCTTGTAGTGAATATATTTTCTCTTTTGAACACTGAATTTTAAGAATATTTTAGGGATTTTTTTTGGGGGGGCCAGGGGGAGAGGGGATAGTGTCTTTATGTGAACTGTTTAAGACCTTTCCGGTGTTTACTGTAACTACAGATAATAAAAGAAGTTTCATTCCTACCATACCAATTAGACCTCAGTGTTGATTAAAAGGCCAAATGATGGTACAAACCTATCACTGTGCACCCATCGCAGGCCAGGTCCTTTATGATGCCTTTTACCATTTTATGCTTACAAGTCTGCTCTTATTTCTCCCAGTTTACAGCGGAGGAAATGAGCTCAGAGAAAACTTATCAGAGATCATAAAGCCATTAAGTACCAAAACCAAGGTTTGAATTCAAGTCTTCTGACTTGAATTCCATTGTTTATTCATCTGCCCTGGTGACAGTAATAAGCTCATGTGCCAAACATAACTCCTACCGCCTATTCACATCTTTACCTCTGAATGGGAACTACAGAGAAATCAAGAAAAGTCAAATGCAATTAAATGCCAAGAATAAGCACAGCGACCTTAATGAGCCAGGATCCTCAAAGGACCTAAGGATTACATCTCTCACCTCAAGGGACTACTCAGAACAATTAGTAAGGTCTTGGACATAGGTGCTCAATAAATACTTGAATAACATGTTTAAAGCTTCACACTGTCACCCCACAGATTTATTTATAAAAGAAAAAAAATGTACTTTAAAATGGAAAGTCTGGCAGTCACCATCTTAACCAAGTGATCAATCTTAGCATCACTGACAGTGGGGGAACTTGATATTGTGTGCCTCTTGATGTGATGCAATGAGATGCACCACACAGCCCATGCTCTAGTCTTGCCAAAAAGTGTAATCCAAATCTAAGAAAACCACCATAAAAAAATCCAGGCTATGGGAAGTATACAACTGACTTGTATACTTCAAAAAGTTCCATGTCATGAAGAAGGGGAGGGCAGGGAGGAAGTACGACTATTCCAGATCAAAAGAGGAGAGACATAACCAAATGTATGCATGAACCCTGACTAGATCCTGGATGAGGATCTAGTTTTAAAAGACGTTTTGGGACAATACGGGCAACTTATTCCATACAGATGATCATACTAGATAATACCGAGTTATTGTTAATCATCTCAGGTGTGGCAATGGCATTGTGCTTTTATGTAGAATATCCTTATTCCTAGGAGAGGAATGCTTAAGTATTCGGGGATGAAGCGTCGTATCGTCACCTTTCTGCAGAACAAATTAAATGAAGTAAGTACATGTGGTTAAAATATTAACAGTTGGTGATCTAGGGGGTTATTCTACTGTACTACCCTTTCATTTTTTTCAGTATGTTACAATTTTACAGATTTAATATTTAAATTCTTAAAATTCATCAAGACCATTAGCATAAATTCAACTCTTCTATCAACATGACTTCCAAAAATACAAAATTATAATCAATCAGTGAACTAATGTTTATTGCGCTCCTACTTACATACTAATAACCACTGCTCTCCACTTTGGGAACTATAGTGGTGAAGAGATGGTCGTTTTCATGGACCCTACTTAGCATACCTTGCGTGTGCATGTGTGTGGTGTGTTGGGGGTGGAGTAGCTGTTCAGGAAACCTTCCCCATATGGTGCCTAAGCTGAAACCTGAAAAATAGGTAGGTGTTGCCTAGTTATAGGATGGTGAGGAAACGGATCAGAGATGTAAAGGCACTAATGATGGCGTTGGTCAATCTGGAGAGTGACAGGAATACTTACCGTTTCCCCCAATCTCCCACTTTTTTCACATGGCCTGTTTCTTGGTTCTATTACACTTCCTCCCCTCAACCCTTCAGACCTAGGGGTAGTAATAGCACCCAATAGTACTAGCCCCACTTGTTACCAGCACTGAGAACTGTACTCTCCCTTGGGGTTTCCCTACACCCTGTGTACAGCTTTGTAAAGTCCCTTTATTAAACTTCCCTCAAATTATCCAATTTCAGTAGGCTATCTATTTCTGCCAGCACCCTGGCTGACAAAAAGCTCTGGAGATAAACTTGGGAAATGCCTGCATATTTTAGTTATTTGGGACAGTAGGAATGGATGTGGTCTGGGAAGAGGGCTGAGGATGAACCCTGGACCAATGAAGCATCTGAAGTAGGAAAAACTGGAAATTGTAATGTTATCAGCCAAGAATATTTCAAGAAATAAAGTACAAATTATATCAAGAGCTGTTGAGAGGCTGGAGGAAGAGAATGAGTGCTTTGGATTTCCCCATGAGAAAGTCATCAGTGACCCTTGGAGTGGTGGGGCAGAATCAACACTGGAATGGATTGTAAAGGAGGCAAATACACTTGTTACCTTAAAAAAAAAAAAAAAAAAACACGTAACTGTTCAGTTTCTCATTTTAACTACCAGTGATTCGCTGCAGAATCATGCAATTTTTGAGTCTTAATTTTTGAGATTTAAGTATAAACATAAAACCACCACTCTTCCTTGCAGTTGCAAAAAAACAATACCTGGACAGTACAAAAGTTAGTTATGTTATCGAAGTGTGGAGAAGTGAAGTTCTAAAACAGTAAATTACCCAGCCTCCACCCTTTCAGACACTGAGACAAAGGGCAGGCTTTGCCAAAATCTTTTCAGTCTCTCTAAACTGAAAGATTGAGCTTTTACACTGAAGCCTGCAACGAAGTATGTTCAAGACCCCTGACTCAACATACAATAGTAAGCAGTTTCTAACCAGGGTGCAAGATATTTGAAACCTAACGCATTCTCACGATCACAATGAGTAACCAAATCCACAGCTGAGAAATTGTTAGAACCCTTAGATCCCTTTCTTTGAGAACATGAGCCTGTGAAATTATCTATCTTTGATCCAATTTGGCTTTCTCCTCTCTTCCCAGTTCACTGAACATCACACAAAAATGATTGCCAGGGCACAATGCTAAATCTGGGGCATTAGGAAACTAAACTATCCTAGAGACTGAATCAAGAGGCTCCCTGGGTATCTTCCCTTCTTCACTGCAAAGCAGTTAGTTCTGGCTACCTTCGTTTATCTTTAGAATACTGTTGTTTCACTAAACCTGGAGACTATTTTCTCCACAACAAGACAGTATATAATGTTCTTTCAACATCAAAATTAAGGAACAAAAGTTGATTAACTGATTAGACAGAGTAAAGATCAACCTCTCTGCAAGGGTAAATCTTGACCCTCATTTTCAGCCTTCAAAAAAGACCCAGGTAACCACCTTCAAATGCAGGGTAAGATGGCACCACTGCTACAGCAGGGACAGTGTTCAGTGTGCCGAGCAGACGCTTTGGCATCAGGAAAGCTGATTTTATTTGTTACATGACCTCCTTGCACCTCCACTTACTCACCTGTGAACAGGCATTTTCTTTTTTTTTTTAACTTTGCACGGTTTAAACAATGTCTAACCATGCCTGACCCATGAAGTGTTTGATAATGAAGAAGCTCTTTTTCCTTTTACTTGCTAGACAAAATGCCTGTATTATAGGATAAAGAGGCCCAATTTCAAGTGATTCGGTTAGGAAAAAATGAGGTGCTGCGGCAGGCAAAACTCCAAGTTGTCCCTCATGATCCCCACCCCCCACCCCCTGGTGTTGTGTAATTCTCTCCACTTGAATGTGGGCTGTAACTGAGAAGTCGGTCTCACTCACTAGACTAGCTACGAAGACCTGTAAAGGGCCATGGCAGGAGACCCCAGGTGGTAAAGAACTGAGGGGCCCCTCCAGCCAGTAAGATGTCTGGGCTGTCTATTCTAAAGCCACAGGAAAATTAATTCTGCAAACAACCTGAGCGAGTTTGCAGTTTGAAAGTGGATTATTCCCGAGTCACCGGGTGAGAATGCAACCCAGCTGACACCTTTCTTGCAGCCTTGTGAGACCCTAAGCAAACGACCCAGCTATGCTGTGCCTAAACAAAAACTGAGATAAATTTTCTTTAATTCACTAAATTTGTGGTAATTTATTGCACAGCAATAGATAACTTAAGTCCTGTCACCTTTCACTATCCTAGGTTAACTTGCTAACTTCATAGTAACTCGATTAGGTGACAGCAAAATCACCTGGATTATCCTAAAGCAAGTTTACACCCAAATAGTATAAAAAGTTTGGTCCACAGGATTTACCTTTCCCAGGTAATAAAAAATCTGTTTTTAAAACATTGATATGGATTACACTTATTTGGATTCCTCATAATTCTGTGAAGTAAATTATTTTATAGATGTTTGGAGGCTCACAAAGGCCAACAACTGACTCAAATAGCAACTAAGGTGAAGACCCAGGAACCCAGGTCTGACCCCAATGCCAAAATCTATCTTTCCCTATAACCAATTTTTATAGTTTTCCCTAAAGTCTCAATGATGCTTTCCACTATGCCCATAGACAATAGTAATAAAACCATATGAAAGACATTAAAACACTGGATGGATAAATATGTGGCACATATATAGATACAATGGAATATTACGCAGCAATATGAATGAAATCTTACCATTTGCAACATGGATAAACCTAGTGGGTATTATGCTACATGAAATAAGTCAGACAGAGAAAGACAAATACCATATGGTTACACTTATATGTGGAATCTAAAAAATCCAAACAAACCAAAAACATACACCAAAGGGATGGCTACCAGAGGGGAGGGGCGAATGGGATGAGTGGAAAAGGTAAAGGGGAATATAATAATATTAATATGTAGTAAGTTTGCACAGTGACAGATAATTACTAGAATTAGGGGGGTGAGATTATATCGCAAGGTATAAAAAATGTTAAATCACTATATCGTACACCTGAAACTAATATAATATTATATACCAACTATACTTACATAGAAACAAAACCAAAAACTACTGGAGACGTTTTGCCCTTCATTGTTAAAATCATCTTATCAACTAGATTAATTATTGTGTATGTCAGTTAAAATGTCTTTTATTTCAAAGTCTTTATTTCTCAGTAAAGAACACTTTTTTCCTTCATGGCTGATTATAATATTAAGGGCTTAGACTGAATATCTGTGAAGGACAAAAACATTACTTATTCTTACCTAAGAACACCTTTCAAACAAAGCCACAAAACAGCTTCTTTTGTTTTCTAATAAGACTAAATTTATTCAATAACCTAGTAAAAGTTTTGATTATAAGTATCCAACAGTATAAAAAGTACAAAACAGATCTGTTGATTTCTAATATATTAATACAAAGTGCATGACTACATACAGTACATCCTACAGGCAAAGAGAGGTGGAGGGGGGAAAAGAAGACTTGTGGTTGAGGTCTAGTAATAAATAAATAAATACAGAAGTAGAGATGATCCATATTATAGTATATTCTACCACCAATACTGCAGCCAAAATGTACAAAAAAAAAAAAAAAAAAAAAGACAAAGAACCATTTCAAAATAACTCAGGAGGAAGGTGATAATGGCTGGGACTCTTGTAATACACGGCTGTGGGAGAGCCGACCCAACTGACTGTGTAATCTGTGCATATGGTGGCTTGTAGTTTTCTCCAAAAGGAAAAAATATAAAATTTTAAGTTTAGATTAAGAACTATAAAACTACAGGGTGCCCATAAAAAGTGGCTCACTCCTTGTTATTTATACTATCCAATTTTTAAAATCCAGCTTTAAAAATAAGCACTGATTCACTTTATTATAAGGTAGGCAAATGACCCTCCCTCGTTATGATAAGCCTGAACTGGTAATATATTTTTTCTGAACTTTGAGAAAAGAGGCAATGCGAATACTTTGGTTTGGATTCAAGCAAGAGGCTTTTAATAGATTTTAGAATTGAAGGGCTCTGCATTCAGGACTTACATCTAACATCTCAATGTTTAGAAAGCCTGACTGAAAGAAGCCAAACCAAAACCATCCCACTGAGCATTCACACACACCTCTTTCCTTTTTACCGAGTGAAAAAAAAACCCCAAACCCTAACAGGTTAAAACAAGTCAAACAACCACTCTACACAGATAAAACCTTCACAAAGGTCAACTGAAGTAATCCAGAGCTAAAACTGAATTGTGCAGATTTTCAATGAAGTCACCAGTCATGTAATACAAACAAAAGTCAATTATTTACACACTCAGCAAGGCCTCTAAGAAATGTGCCCCAAGAAGCATTAACCTTTGTTTTTTGTGTGTGTGCCATCCTGAAGGCTTGCACACATTTTATTTTTCAGATAATTTAATATTTTTAATAGAGTGTGTTCTCTACAATGTGGTAATGCTTTGGTACTATTCATATAAGATTGCCTATCCTAAAGACTTGATATTTCCACCCAAGAGGAGCTTTGATTCTGCTTTAGAAGTTTCATATAAATTAAAATATCAAATATCATTATGAGGGAGGTGACACAGGATACAACATATACAGTCCAGTTACCTCTTTGTATATATTCAGAAATTACTCCTTCAAGGTATTTGCACCAGAGAGCTTAGTCTGTCCTGCTTAATATTCAGTAGTACAGGTTTCTAATCATCAGAACCTTGGCAAGACCTTAATATTTCAAAAGTATTAACAACTACCTCTAGGGGCAAGTCCATTTTACTGAGTTATGACAAATTTATTATCATGAAGGAAAAAAGTGTAGCCAGCCATCTTTAAAAATGCCCCAACCACTGCTTCTCAATATAGAAAGACTAAAACTACATACGTTTGTTTATCATACAACAAATCCCATCTCTGTCCCCTGAAATTCCCCTAGTTTCATTCATTAGAAGGGGATTAAAAAAAAAAAAAGACTTAAAGAGCACTTTACAGCAGCATTCAGCTTTCCTATGAAATACTCAGCATCTTAAATATTATGTACACGTCTTTTTTTCTTTTAGTATGCTAGATACTGGCTTCAGAGTTTGTGGAACGTGAGGAAAACAACCCATTCAAAACTATTCTAGAAATTGTCTTTTGGCAGAATAGCAAGGATCCACGTGAACAAGAGGAGGGTCATTTTGTTGCCTTTTTTTTCCCCCCCTAAAATTTAAATCACTTTTTGTTCCCCGTCTACATAAACCTCAGTCACCACTCCTGAGTGGACATGGGCAGAGGCTCTGGCCCCTGCTCCTCCGGCTTCTCAGCAGCGGCTTTCTTATTGCTGCAGCAAGGCTTGAACAGATGTGTGTCAATGAGGACTTCCCCAAAACGGCCTTTATAGATAATTCCACAACATATTTTCTGTCTAAAAGAAAAAAATGGAGAGAAAACAGAATTTATTAATATGGCAAAAAAATAGAAATACCAAAAGAAAAAAAACCCACAAAGAAATCTACTCATCATTATAGCCAGTAAAACATGACCAATGGTTCTACTTCCACAGTCTCATCATGCTGCAAACGAAAGGGCTCCTCGAGTAACCCCAAGTGGCTATGTAATGGAAATTACTCAGGTCTCTTAAACCCCACATTGGAATTTTATCAAATATGAAAGGGAAAGAAAGCATTCTGAGACAGCAGTCAGTTTCAGAGGCTGCTCCAAAAGTTGTAAACTGTTTCCTCCAAAACCCACCAATTCTTGAAGAAAAAACAACCACCATTAACAGACTGACATAGCTAGAGGTTTTATTTTAATTAAATACTAAGTAGATACAAAATATATATTATTAAATACACATAAAAGTACTGAAAATGACAACACAATAAAATATCCATAAATACTATAAGGAAAAAAAATTACCACTTTCTATGAAGTCCCCCTGCATGCCTCGCTCTAATCCCACCCCATGCCATCTCATTCTCTCCTCAATTTTAGGTTTAGCACTCCCTTTTTTCTTTATACTTCATGGTTTTACCACGTTTCTAGCTCTAAACATAACTGCTTAGTTATCTCATATGTATAAAATATAGTTATATATCATATACAAAATAATAGTTTTATATATATAAATAAAATCAGGTAACAATGGTTTTATGTGTAATATTTACGGAATATATAATTATGGAATCACTGCATGCTGCAAATTTTTTGCTCAGCACTGAGGCTCGTACCTATCATTACATAGATCTATATTTCATTTTAATTTCTGTATAGTATTCCATCATGTGATTATATCACAATTTATTTATTGATTCTCCTTGTGATGGGACAATTTTTGCTATTACAAACATCAGTGCATATGCCTAAAAGTTTTTTCTAGGTTATGTTGCTGGAATATAGCAATGGGAACTTGCTCAATTTTACTCGAAAATGCCAATTATTTATCAATGTGGTTCCTTTCTATTCCTATTTTTCTAAAGGTTTTATTTTAAACCTTGAAGGAATGTTCAAATTTATCAAACATCTTCAATATACCACTAAGATGACAGGCATTTTTTCCCCTCCTTTAGAAATTGTCAAAGTGGCAAATTATATTAGTTGATTTTCTAATGTTTGAACCAACCGACATCCCTAGAATAATCTAATCGGGTCATGATAACACTGTTTTAGTATCAAAATTATGTTAGCTTCATAGAATGCCTGGGGCCTATGCCCTCTTTTATCCATAATATGTAAAAGCCAGTTATATATAGTTATATAGATCAGAATTATTTGTTCTTAAAGTGTTTGATAGAACTTCCCTATCTGGACCCAGGATTTTTTTCAGGGAAGACTTTTGACCACTTTATTATGGGACTACTCAAGTTTTCTATTTTTCTCGAGACAGTTTTGGAAAAACTGTCTTTTTTTACTAATGTATCCACTTCACATAAATGTTAAAACTTACTGACATACAGTTGTTTGTAACATCCTATTCTTTTAAATTTCTGCTGTGGCTATAGCTAAATCTCCCTTTTCTTACCTAAAATGCTTTATGTGTACCATCTCTTTTGCTTGATCTGCTTTATAGCGCTAGTAATTTTTTTGGTGGGGTCTTTTTCAAGAACCTATGCTTAGCTTTACCGATCCTATCCATTGCATATTGTATTTATACTTTATCTTTAGGATTTCCTTGCTTTTTTCCTTATATTGGGCTTCATTAATCTTTAAATTAGATACATATCAATTCATTTAGTCTTTCCTTTGTAAGCTATTAAAGGTAATAACTTTTTCTCTACCTCTTTAACTTCATACCACCTTTTGATTTTCAGTATTTTGCAGTTTTTTGTTTTGTTTTTTTTGGGGGGTTTTAAAGATTTCTAATTTATATTACATCTTCTTCTTGGACCCATGGTTTCTTAATTTACAAACATATAAAGGTTTTCTATTATTATTTTGTTTTGCTAGTGTATATTTTAATTTTCTGCCCTTCCCGTCTATGGAGGTTTTATACTCTTATTTTTATTGATTCTTTTAGTGGTTACGTAATTAATCAAGTTCTAAAGTTATTCAATATATTTATTCTCAACAATGCAAAAGACATTAGGTCACTTTTAACTGTTGTCACTTCTATTACTTAGACTTATATGTTATTGATGTCATGTAATTCTCCTTAGTCCCACAACTACTGTCATTTAAAGCAATCAGTGCTTATTTAATTTTACCTAAATGTTTGCTTCTTACTTTATTTCTCCTTCTCAGAATTTTAATCTGGGATCTCTTTCTTCTTCCTGCATGATTTTCATTATTGTGGGTCAACTTGGCAGCTAACTCTCAACTTTTTTTCTAATCAAAAAGT
Organism: Rhinolophus sinicus; assembly: GCF_036562045.2. Classification (NCBI taxonomy): domain Eukaryota; kingdom Metazoa; phylum Chordata; class Mammalia; order Chiroptera; family Rhinolophidae; genus Rhinolophus; species Rhinolophus sinicus. Next base: position 160,228,572 of record NC_133752.1, on the reverse strand, counting down.
CTTATGCCCTAATTTACAAAAGATATTTTTGCTACATATGAGTTGTTATCAAAGAATACGGTGAATGTTTCAATCAAAAAAAATGTATTAGGGGCCGGCCCGGTAGCTCAGCTCCGTGCTCCTGGCTTCGAGGGCTGCCGGTTCGATTCCCACATGGGCCGGAGGGCTCTCAATCACAAGGTTGCCGGTTCGACTCCCGCAAGGGATGGTGGGCTGTGTCCCCTGCAACTAGAAACGGCAACTGGACCTGGAGCTGAGCTGCGCCCTCCACGACTAAGACTGAAAGGACAACTTGAAGCTGAACGGCACCCTCCACAACTAAGATTGAGGGGACAACAACTTGACTTGGAAAAAAGGCCTGGAAGTACACACTGTTCCCCAATAAAGTTTTGTTCCCCTTCCCCAACCAAAAAAAAAAAAAAAAATTTTATTGGGCTGGTGCAGTGGCTCAGGTGGTGGGAGCACCGTGCTCCTAATGCTGAGGTCACTGGTTCGATTCCCACATGGGCCAATGAGCTGCGCCCTCTAAGCTAAAATTTTGAATAGCTCTCCCTGGAGCTGAGCTGCCATGAGCAGCTGGAGGTTGGCATAAGCTGCCGTGGGCTGGCTACCATGTGCTGCTATGAGTGGCAGGTGGCCAGCATGAGTGGCCAGCAGCCAGAGAGAGCTGCCGTGAGCTGGCCTACCGATGACTGGTGACCAACTGCCTCAACGTGTGTGTGTGTGTGGGTGTGTGTGTGTGTGTGTGTGTGCAAGGCTCACAATACCAGCATGGGCCAGGTCCTACACAACTAGACTGAGAAACAATGGCTTGAACCAGAGCGAGGGGTGGGAGGCGGAAGGGGGGTAAAATTTATTATAATAGACAAACTGCCATTAATCCCCCTCAAAATTCTCTCGCTCACCTTGAACACATTTATCCCATTGTTCTTGCCACTTTCTGAAGCAGTTCTGGAAGTCCTCTTTCGTGAGTGTCTTTAATTGCTCTGTCATGGCTACCTCGATGTCCTGAATCGATTCAAAATGTTTACCTTTCATGGTCATTTTGACTTTGGGGAAGAATCAGAGGTCTCACAGTGTAGATCCAGTGAATAAGGTAGGTGAGGACACATCATATTTATTTGACAGAAATTGCTGTTATCAGAAGCAATGTGCGACATGGAGCAGTGTCATGATGGAAACATGACACATCGTTTCTTAAATGCTTATAAAGACACTTACAAAAGACTTCCAGAACTGCTTCAGAAAGTGGCAAAAATGATGTGTTTGAAGCGAGGGGGAGCATTTTTGGGGTGTTAATGGCAATGTGTGTTTTACTGTAATAAATTTTTTTTAATTTAAACATTCACCGTATTTTATAATCACACCTTGTATATATAATATATACAATATAATCTCTAGGTTGAGAGTTATTGTTTCTTGGCCCATTGAAGGTATTCATCTCTTGTTTTCTGTTTTTATTCATGCTTAGAACTCAGCTTTGTGTTTGTTGTTTTTTTGAAAACAATATCTTTATTTGCTCAATGCTTAAAGAACAATTTTGTCTTTCATGTTCCGTAGTTTCACTATGACGTGTCTATGGGTGAATTGTCTTCACTGATAAGATACTTGCTTTTAATTTGTTAGTCTCCTGAACCTGTGAACTAAAAAATCCTTAACCACTTCCTCTTTGAATATCTTTCTCTTTCCTAGTATATTACCTCTTTTTGGACCTTAGGGTCCCACATTCACCTGATACTGACCTCTGTTTATACCTTATTAACTAGCCCACTTACCAACGCCATTTTTAAAGACTTAAAAATATGTATTTCTAGCCCTTTCATATTTTTTTTGTGGGAGACTTGGTCAGAATGAATACATAAGACTACTCCATTATAGGAAATTGAGGTTCCCTAACATGATTTTTATTTTAAATCATTTTTAATAGGATAAACACACAAGATCCCAACCCTCAGCTCAATTATTACTTCATCTACTTCCAATCATATATACTAATAGCAGTGTGCCAAATGCCATTTAAATGCTAAGGAAGTAGGAAACTGTTGCCTGTAAGTAAGAAGGTTTCCTGGTTAGAGAGATTATTTTCTATTGTTTTTTACCTTTTCCAATATGTAAGATCTAAAAACGAAAAAACTGGCGTTCTGTTAGAGCCAGAAGCCATCTCTGTATCTGAGCCATCATCTGACTGGTTACTATAACAAGGAGATTGAGCTGGGGAGGCACTTGAGGTGGTACTGTGAGCATCAGAATCTGCAATAAAGGTAAGATAGAAAAATTATAATTTCATCATATGCAGTTGCAACTAAGCCTCAGCATAAAACACTGTGAATGAGTCTGTAAAAAGAAGAAAAAAAGAATTTATTTTCTATTTACTAGTGATACTTGGAAGATATTTGCACTAAAGTGTTTCTAAAAAATGAGGACTTAAGCTTCCAGGAAGATAAGAGACATACTTTTCCCTATTCCTCCTGTTTTAATAAGTAAAACGAAAAACCCTGAACATTACATATAAAACAAACCTAGACTTTGTAAGTTGCCATTGGCTAGAAAGCTGGAGACCCAAAGAAGAACAAGGAGGTGAGTTCCCTAGTTCTTAAGCGTTTTCTTTTTGCCTCATAAATAGCCAACCCAGAAATGCCAATGGACATAGACATTCAAAAAAAAAAGGCAGCAAAAACCTGCTTTATCTAGTCAAAGGACCAGGAAAGGGGCAGCCTAGCAAGGCAGGTAACTTTTATTAGACAATAACCACTCCACTCCTGCCAAACACCACAGAAAAAAATGGACGCCTAGCCCCACCCCACCCCCAGCAAAAGCCAAGTAGGGAGTCTAGATTTCCATCCTCATGATACTGTTACGAAGACCCTCAACACCTCCTCCTGGGTGGTGTCAGAATAAGCCTATTGAAGAGTTAAGACCTTCACTATGGCCCACCAGGAACAAGGGCACCCCACCCTGTGGGAGCTTTAACTCCCACCCCCACCAAGCAGCACTGAGGAGCTCCTCCCACCTCAGATGTCAATGGAGGCTGAGTGGAGAACTTGACTTTTAACACCACCTGGCAGTAACAAGGTGATGCCCCTCTCCCCCACATCTCCTGCTAGAAGAGTGTAAGAAGAAGAAGAAAAAGCCAGTTGAAGCAAAAGGTTTTAAATGAGATCCAGAGTCTCAAAACATAACTTTTAAGTGTCAAAGTTTCAATAAAAGATCACATGTCCAGTATCTGGAAGATCTCAAACTGAATGAAAAGGCAAGTAGATGTTAACACCAAGATGACAGAGATGTTAGAATTAGCTGACAAAGATTTTAAAGTAGCCATGACAAAAATGCTTCAACAAGCCATTATGAACATGCTTGAAATAAATGAAAACATAGCCTCAACCAACGGTGTCTCAGTTAAAAAAATAAGCTACAAAGAACAACCAAGTGGAACTGAAATTTGAACTGAAAAAAATACAATAAATGAAATCAAAAGCTCAGTGGATGGGCTCAACAGCAGAATGGAGAGGAAGAGGAAACAATCAGTGAACTGGAAGAACAAACAACAGAAATTACCCAGCCTGAACAACAGAGAGAAAACAAATGAATGGAACCTTAGAGACCTACGGAACGATAACCAAAAAACCTACATTTGTGTCGTTGCAGTCCTGGAAGGACAGGACAAAGAGGGCGGAGGTGAAAAAGTACTCAAAAAAAATACAATGGCTGAAAACTTGCCAAGTTTGGCAACAGACATAAACCTATAGATTCAAGAAGCTGAGCAAACCCCAAACAGGACATACCCAAAGAAATCAAACTCAGGACACATCATAATGAACCTTCTGAAAACTAAAGACAAAGAGAATGATACCTTATAACCCATCTTGATCTAATAAAAAATAAAGGCAATTCACCAGATATAAGCTAAATATAATTTAGTATTTTCGCCCTCAGAAGACTTCGTTAAATTTACAAGCCAGAAAGTAAATCTTTTGGTTGCTAGTCACTGTGCTATAAGGCATTACACTGCTCTTCCACAGCAAGATTAATGTCAAAAATAGGGGTTGAGCCTACCACACATCTTACCTTTAGCTAAAGACTATACCCCCCTCTCAGGACAGGTAGGTAGAGCAATCCTCCAATTCAGAGAACCAATCAAATATCTATTAAGTATCTATTATCCTGCATGGAAAGAAACAGACTAAAGAAAATATTTTTGAGTAAGGCTCACAACTGTTTCATATTAACAAAAGTTTACATAAAAAAGCATAAAATTAGATATCTAAAATAAAGAAAGCCCTATTAGTGTTTTTAATATGTTCATTCACTTCTAATATAGAATAACTTCCTAATATAGCTTAACTTCATAAAAAACAAACAAAATCTTCAATAGCAGGCTTTAAAGAAATAAGTTAACTGGAATGTTCCCAAATAATTAACAACAGCAGCAGTCAGCTCTATACTGAAGAAAACTCACTACCCTAAGAAGTGCTTAATCTCTAAAGCATTTGAAATTGCAGTTATTCAACCATTTATTTTCTACCTATAAAAATGGCCAATTTCATACAGTTTAATCTAATAACTGGGATACTAGATACAACTATATACAAATGCAGTATGAAAAACTCTCTTCTAGAATGTAGCAGGTCTGGAAATTCTTCAAAGATCTGCAATTTTTAAAATTTAAAAATTAGGTAAGACTTGGAAAGACCCAAAGGAGTAATTAGATACCTTACATGGAGTAGGTAGGGACGATGAGTAGGTAAGCAGAACACACTATGCAAAGAAGGGAACCGACTCAGCCCAAATATTCTTTGCCTAAACTAAGACCTCCAAATACTTGCTAGGGATTTTCAACTTTATTCTATAGCAACCAGAAGTCATTGCAGATTTTAGGAAGAAGGATGACAAAAAAGAATAGCTAACATTTATATAGGAATTTCTTTCATTTTGTTATTTTACAAAAAACCCTTTTTACTTGATTATCCCCATTTCTCTGATTAGGAAATTGTGGTTAAATAAATGTTAAGTGACACCAGGGTCATATATTTGTAAGTGTCAAGAACTGTAACTGAAATCCAGATCTTCAAGTTCCAGGTCCAATGCCTTTGGAAAGAATGTCTCAGGAAGAGGAATACAGGTCAGGAACATGCAGGATGCAAAGAAGAAAATATATAACTGGAGGTGAGGAAACCGTTTAGAGGGTGATGTATAAAAATTCAAGTATCTCCTGTTTGGTATGTTGCACACGAGTGCTAACTATTCATGATGCACCCGGGAAAACCGTTTCAGTCTGAGCCTCCAAAACCCACGCACATTTCAAAAGGATTTATTTTCAGTCTCCAACCCCTCTACAACACAACTTTATCATAAAAATCTAAAATTACACTAGACATATTCCCTTAGGTAGGGCAAAAGTTAGTCAAAGATCATTTTCCCTATAATTAAAGGGAGGAGCTATATGTATATATGAATAATCAATTCCTGTAAACTTCAAGGAATGTAAAAAAATTACTGAGCTATATGTATATATGAATAATCAATTCCTGTAAACTTCAAGGAATGTAAAAAAATTACTATTTCCCTATTTGTTCACTAAAACATCTAGTTAGAATGGAGGGTAAAGTTAGTCTTTTTTCCCCTTGGATATAGCTGGTTAAGAAAGGGAATGTGTAAAGTTAACACACACACAGATTTGCCATTACCTAAGTATTTTACTATAAATGTATTAAAATATTTTAGCCAAAGATTACATAAATTAACAGAACAACTATGGACTGGTTAACATCTCCTTACTTGAGAGCACAGTTAGTAGCAGACCTGGAAAGACTTTTGACTCCTGGGATATTGGTTATACTGCTCCAGAGAGCAGGATGGTATTGAAAGAAAAAGCACAGGGCTTTGAAGTTAGACAAACACAAGGTCAAATTCATCTCACCACTCTGTACTTCAAATAAATCACCACTCTGCACTTCCAGTGCTAATCTCTAAAACAGAAATCATTGAGATAATTACGTATGTAAAGTGCTTGGTAGATACACCAAAGCGCTCCAGAGATGACAGTTACCCTTCCTTCCTCACTCTACCTGGTCAGTAAATTTAACTGTCTCTCCCATCATTCTGAAACAAACGCTGATTGATCATATTTTGTCTAACAGTCCTACAGATAGTTTTTTAATCCTGAAAACTCCAATACAGGTCCACAACCCATATCTATAATTCTGAAAAAGTTCTAGAAACATAAAGTTTATCCCTAACCCATGTGACCACAAAATCTGGTTTGACTTGAACAATAATTAGGGAGCCAAACCTGACTCGCCTATTTACGGTTTGTTTATTCTACCTCTGCGAACACTATGTGAATATTTATTCTATGTGAATACATTTTCATTTTCGCTGCAGAAATACTAATGTGCTTGATTCAATAGTATTGCCTCAGAATGCCCCACCCTGTGATACAATTGTTACATAATAATATTACATGCACTGCATTTCCTTTTCAAAATCTTAAATCTAGATGCCCAAATACATAAGTACCACTACAGGCGCTTTCACCCCAATAATGACTTCCTAAAAGAGTTTATGAACCAGATTATTAATTTGTCGGTCCTTTTCCATGCCATTACCCCACACAACACACTGTCCCCCCTAAACCTCAAGGTCCTGAGGCTAGCTTTACTGCAATATGTGAGTTATGATTTCTAAAGTTACTTTCCTGGGCTTTGGTCTCAGATTATCCACTAATCATTCATGTTATTTTCTGCACATCGCCAGGCCTCAATGTCCTTATGCATAAAATATCAAGTAAAAAAGCTTGACAAATGTTTCTACAAAATTACGATGTCAATAAAGAGATCATAGTGGTCAGAGTGGTCTTAGCACAATTTGAAGTGACTAGCTAGTGAAAGTATTTTTATGACATCAAAATCAAAGACAATGTTCCAAGATTTCATAGAAATGATATCTCTACCAAGTCAACATTCCCTTCCAACACTCTTAAAAAAAAAGAAAGCAATTAAAAAAAAAAAAGATCATTACATGGCATATGCCATCCCCAGGCAAAAATAAAAACACCTATTCTTAAGTACTCATGTTTCAGTATCAAACTTACTGTGACGTTTCAATTCTTTCTGCAGTTTGCTGATCTGGTTACTTTTTATCCTGTTTCCAGACAGAGTTTTCACTTTCTTTGGTTTCAGTGTAGTCTTTAGACTGGGTCCTGCCCTAGCATCTACCACCTGGAAGAAAATACTGAATATTTAATACCATCTAAAAAATGATACCTCCGTATTCCTTTGGTTCAGATAAATGTCTGTCTGAAGGAGCCAAATTAGAGAACCAGTTTTCTACTAGAGTGAAAGCCTATGTGCACTTAAAAAAAAAAAAAAAAAAATCATCACGTGAAATTAAATAGTTTATCTAGTAGGGTGTTTTTTTCTTTGAAGTAGGTAATAGCAGGAGTATGCTATATAAAAAATTTAAATAGATTTATATATGGTGAAAATGACCCAAAACTAAGTAGGTTAAGAAAAATCGAACCTAACAACTAACATTTCTACAGGATGTTTTGCAGTTTACAAAATGTTTTCATATACTTTTGATTTTTATCTTCACCACAAAGCAGTAAGGGTGCTATTTTTGTTACTCTAATTTTAGGGTAAAGGAAAACAAGAGAAATTAAATTATGTACTTTGTCATTTCACTTCACTATGCTAGTAAATGGGCAAGGGTGGGTGGGGAGAGGAACAAGATTCAAATTAAGGTGTTCAGACTTATGCTTTAAACTCTTTTCACTAAACCTCCTAATCCCCAAGGTCAGTTAACATGAAGGCAATGGCATGTTGTCTCCCAGTCTAGCATGGACATTGGTCTAACCCCATATGGCCCCATTTCTCATGCATTCATTCACATTTACTACTTGCAGATTTCTATCCTTATGTAGAAAGCTTGCCATCACCTTTGAAATCACAATTTGGACCGTCTCCAGATAAGCTATTGGAAAAAAAATACCCTCACTTTTCTTTATAAGCTAACAAAAACCTAGCATGATATTGTAATAGTTACCAAAGGACTGTGTACGGCTAGTGTAGGGAAAAAAGTAAAAAATAAACACTTGCCTGCTTAAAAACAAGTATTTTGTATAAATGTCATAAATCTTCTGAAACTAGCATCTTCATACAGAAGAATTAAATAAGGCTTAACAGTGTTGTTCAGGTCCTCAAAAATATTTTAAGAATTCTAGTGACATAAAGAGGAAGGGCAACCAGAACACACATTTATTATACGTACCAGTTGGATCTCAAGTAGATTTAAACATACTTGTAGAAAATAACAACAGCGTCCATCTAAAGAGTAATTACTGTGTGTTATACTTTATATATTTCAGGTCTCACTCACAACAGCTCTGTAAGACAGCTATTAGCTTTGCACTTTATAAGTAAATGTAACTTGCCCAAAGTTCACATCTAATAGGTGGTATAAAGGCAGGATTCAAATCCAGTTCTCATTCAAAAAACTATGTGCTCATTAGTATCAACATGAGTCAGGATAAATGTCATCATAAGAGATGAAAAAAGGATCCATGTCTAATTAACTCTAGGAATTTCTGGATTAAATCTAAAAATATGTGAAGTGTATATTGTGCATCTCTGAAATGGGGATACTGGATACAGCCTTAGAGAAATGCTACACCAAACTATTTTGCTTCCAAACATGACAAAATGTTAATTGATTATATCTAAGCAGCAACTACTATTTTTCTTTATTCTTTTCATACTTTTGCATCTTATGGACACATTAGTCCCTAAATTAGGGGGAAAACTAATGTTACTTTAAATATAATAGAGGTATAATTGAGAAAGATGAACTAACATGATTCCAGTTTTTTTTTGATCCTGCTGGCAATTTCTTCCATCTTTTCACAAGCAGGACACAGGCATTACAGATGTCTCCAGAACGAGTTTCATGCAACCTGATAAGAAAACATTGAAAACAATCAAATCTTTAGTGGTCTCCTTTACATTAAAGAATTCAAGCAAGTACATTTCTTTTAGAAAAAACTCTATCCATTTATAGTTTATAGATGCCATTTCTAATCATCCTGGATGATCCAGTTCCAGTGTTTCTATAGTATGTTTCAGAAATATAATTAACTTCTAGATCCAATGAACCAATTTGACGTACTGCTATTTGGTCGTTTTTAAAATAAAGAATGTTTTTAAAATTAAATAATAGTAAAATGTTTAAGACCTAAAGGAGATCCTGGTCACCATGATTTTGAACAATACTGTCCAATTAATCTTTCTTGAAATGTATAGACATGTCACAAGCAACAAAATGCCACCCTTTAAAATAAGGTGCCATGATATTCTAGTTTTACAACAAACAAAACCAGAGAGGCACTGTCATTTTGTTTTAATTATTATATTTGTATAAGGGGGAAAAAATATATAGGACCACTTGCCAAGCTATTTTTTAATGATATCTGAGGAACTTTCACTTAATACATTTTTCCAGTATTACAAATACATATAGAAAAATACTGATATTTGTTATGTACACACAATTGGAAATGAAAACATTAAGAGGAAATGTAATTTAAAAAGTCAAGGTGAGTGGAGACGCTTTTTCACAGCTTTCAAAATAACTACAAAGTCCAGGCTTAACAATAAATAATCAACAAATGTTTTGATAAGAAAAAGTGGAGAAACTAATTTCTAACATGGGAAATGGTGCAACGTTAAGAATTTTATCCAAAGATTTCTTGGAAAGTAAATTCCATTTTATTAAGCAGAGGTTTATTGTCAAAAGATAAATGAAAAACAAAATTACAAATGAATGCTAACATACCCTGACAGGTTTCAGGGCAGAACTTTAAGTCTTGTTAGTATCCTCAGCAGGTTGGGTTAAAATATATTTCTATAATTAGAAAAACAATACAAAGAACAGAAAACTATTGGGGGACAACCATTATAAGAGATAAGGGTAATTTTTTTACCATCTCTTTATACATACTGAAGTTAACAACAAAAGGGTTTGTTTGGTTGCAACTACAAAGGGCTTCACAATTAATTTGGTAGTTCCTCATAATCTGAAAAAAAAGATAGGCTGTCAGTATGTTTGATTGGTTTTAACAGCAAGGGCCTTAGCAGACTAGCTTAGAATATAAGTGATTTTAAATATTAGCACATTGCTCCAATCGCCTTGTTTGGAAATATTTCCATATGCTGTGATCTTTTTCACTCTAAGAATGGCGCAAACATCAGGTGATCTTACCCAAAACAGCTCTGGAAGTCCTTTTCATAACGTTTACTGTCAGTGAATCGAGAACTGGAGGACTTAGCTCTGCAAATACAGCAGCCCTCTATACTTCGGTACATCTTTGGCTTGTGAAAACCAAACATCTTTTCTTCTGGGCAATAGTCTGTAAAGCCAAGGGAATTGACACAGCTTTGTTGAGGGCTATTAACAAGAAACCATTTAAAAAAGAGCTCTCTGCTCCACCCCACCTCCCTAGTCACTTGGTATTACAGGACAAAGCCAGATCGAGGGCTCTGGGGGGAAGACCTCCTGGATCTTCCTCCATTCTTGGCACTATCATGGCAAATGTATAAAACACACACAATATCTCAGTTACTTAACAAGGCCTCTACTATCTCCTTGTACCCTCCTGGCGAACATTTATTCTAAAAATGGAGGGAGGGGGCATTTTTTAAAAATCAAGTTTTAAAGTAGAAAATACAACTGCCCCACAATCTTATAAAACAATGGATCACATACAGTACTGACGAACCCTAACATGTAAGTTAAGGCACCACCCTTTATTTTGCACCTTTGCATTAATGTGATTCCCCTTTGGGGAAGTTCTGAGCATTTACCAAGACCACTACTTGATAGCAAGCATAGAAGTAGCTCAATATGCATCAGCCCACACTACTTTTGCCCTATGGGAAATTAGAGGGGATTTCTTCTGTGATAAATGGGAAGTTCTAAGTGGAAAGTTGGCCCTGAATTGAAACTACTGAGAGGAGGATGTAAAATTCACAAAAATCAAGGTTAGAATTTAAGAATAATAATTTCATAAATCCTTAAGACAAATTAAAAATGAGCTCATGTTGCCTGACTACTGGTCTGCTCCTCAGTTGTTCGAGGTTTTGGGAGCTCTTCGGTGAGGCTCTGTGCCTAAGAGCAGTAACAGTGGGAGGCCGATGTCCAAGAAATGTAATGAGATAAATTATGATTCCAATGATCAAAAAATCTCAATGATCAAAAAATCTCAACATAAAGCAAGCAAGGAAGAAAACAGCTCTAGGGCTAGATGCAGCAAAAATACAGCTGGCAGTAAATATGCACCTTAGCAGTCATTTAAAATATCCAAACCAAGGGCCAAGTTTACCAGAACATCTGGACAAGAAAGGTGATGAAAAGGCAATGAATATAGAAACTAAATCCCAATGGACAACTCCAGAGGGCAAGGGGGTGTGGGGTGGGGGTGGGGGGTGTCCAACTACAAATTATCACAAAAGTACCATATAAAGCAGCCATAAATTAATACCGATTAGATTTGTGCCCATAGTTTTAGCAGTTATAACCACAGAACACCATCTTTTTCAAGTTCTTTCAGAATTACACTAAAATATGAGTAAAATAAAAACTTCAGTATTTGTCTTTGGATGATCTCTTGCCTGACAGTATTCCAGTCCAATTCTGGTTAGCATACCAGAGCAAGTATTTATGAAAGTGATTCAGAAAAATCACCAATCATCCAGGGTGTGGGGTGTGTGGTGTGTGTGTGAGAGAGAGAGAGAGAGAGAGAGAGGCGCAGATTGGGGAATTCTGAAATGTGGACAGAGGATTTATAATTTGCTTTTAAGAAAATATTTTATTAGCAATTAATTAGCTAAACACTAAAGCTTTCCTTTTAAACAGGGACTACTGTTCAACAAGTGTTCATTAATGTTTTGTTGATGAGGGAAGCAGGCAAAGGAGAACAGATGGGAGGGGCAGAAAGCCATTGACGTATTTCAATAATTAAGTCTCAACTAAGTTACTTCAACTTAAGAACTGTTAAAACAAGAAAACAAAATATTCTTAGTTGATTAATTGTTTTTGTTAAAGGAAATGCTTGGGAATTTGACTCCTCCCCCCCCGCCCCCCCCCGCCCCCGTTTTAGAGGAAAAAAGTGAGCAAGGTACTCTATATATAGCAGGAAAAGGTGTAGTGAGGCCTGTGAAATAAGGCAGATATTTTTCTCTATTCAAACAACAAACCCACGTGATAAATTAAAAGAATACGGCCTCCTGAAGACATGTTCATGTGTGCTTTGGTAAAAACAATTTCATATGACACAGGATTACAGAAACTTTAAAAAGAGAAGTGCTAACAAAGTGTATGTCATTGCTTTAATTTATGTATTTCTGTTTTGAAGCAAAAATGTAATAATACAACCTTTTTAGTCCTCACACCAACCTGTGGGCTCTCCAAACTCCCCTAACACCCTCCATTACCATCAAGAAGGTCAGAAGTCCACAGTTCCTCTTACAGTTTTCAGCTTCATCAATAGCTCGAGGAAACTTCAGCCTCCCTTCTCAGCAAGGACAAAGGAAGTACAGCCAGAAAGGCCAGTTCATTCCATTAACACAGAGACCAAATCCTATTACAACAGATAGATTCCTATCTCTACCTTCACAATCCCCTTTCCTCCCCACAAATAAACAGGCCATCAAAACCGTACAGCATTCAGATCATCTCCAAGATATGAACTACCTTCACGGAGGCTGGATTTGACTAAGAAGCCCTAGTTTGTGTCAGTTATCAGGCTAGCAAGCTGTTAAGGAATGCTAGGGCTACAGCATTCTATAATGAGCACATACTGAGGCTTTCCTTATCAACAGCTGCTATTATGAATGAAGTGTTCATTTTCCATGATTATTTTGTCGGTGGGGATCTCCACAAGCCTTGCCCTACAGTCCCCACAAGACATTCCACTCTTTAGTTGGAGGAATATTTTTCTTAAGACATCAGGAAAAATAAAATAGGCTGATGTCTTCTGATTGATCATCTTTTATGTAGCTCTTTGACCTTACGTTTCTCCTGACAAAATTCTTCCGCCAAAAGGAGAGGGATCCAAATCCTGGGGTTCAATCTCTTCTAGGCAGTGCAAATGCAGTCAGGTGTCCTGATGCAACACCCAAGTATTGCGTATGAACCTTATAATGGATGATTACTTAATAAACCTACTAAACCTTTTCTGAGCTTATTCCTGCACTTGAGAGGCACCTGGGAATCTGCAGCGAATACACAGGGGTTTCACTGTGGGCTGTTTACAGCATCCCTGGTTAAGCAGTGGTTGGTGTTGCCCAGAGATTAACTGAAAGTATTTTCACAAAATCTACAGACCCACTAATACTGTTTAAAACAAAAAACACCTACGTGAACTCTGGAAGAAAACTAAGAACACAAAAATGACTCTGAAACCAGCTTACTTTATATATTTGAGAAAGAGGTGGGTGGGTGTGGCACAACTTGATTTTAAACGTGGGATTTGTTATTACAACAAACCTAGTGGTTCTTCAGAATATTTCTTTTCTAGTCCCACACTTGTGCAATATTGATTCTTCCAGAACAATCTATTTTATTTGTTCAAATGACACGGTCAGTTATGAAACTATTTGTGACTTTGCATCTATTCTCATAAGCGAGACATCACTCAGCACTGTTTTAACAGAAGGACGCTAACACCATCTGCTTCCTAACTGATGAACAGTTACAGATGAGAGTGGACCCCAGACAATCTCACCCGCATGCATGTGTTTGGGGAAAGCAGAAGAAAATTAAGCTTTTGAGATAAAGCCAAAAATCAGGAAAGACTTAAAATGCTGATTAAAAACTGTCATTTGTCTTCTAAAATTAAGATAGTTGTGATAGTTGCCAAACTCTGCAAAGCCACTGAATTGTACTCTTTTAGAGTAACTTTTATGGTACATGAATTATATCTCAATAAGCTTATTTTTAAAAATAAAAAGACTGGGTTAGGAATTCGTCTTTATTCATCTTTGTGACCTCAGCATCTAGAATAGTGCCAGTCACTTAGAAGGTACTCAATAAATGTGTTGATTAAACTTTTTTTAAAAGCTCTGCATAGCACTTCACATTTTTTAAAGAACTTCCATCCATATTATTTCTTTGGTTACAGTCATCCAAATAGCCACAAATTTTTAAAATACTGTAATAGTTAAAGACAAATAAGCCACTCTAAAATTACTGTTCGGTTCAATTTAGTTCACTCTCCAAACTTAAAAAGATTCAAGTTAATAATAGCTAAGTAAAAAAAAAAACATTAAGAGAAATAACTGTTTGCATGAACAAAATATACACAGACAACAAAAAGTGAATTTTTAAAATACAATTAATTTGAAACATTTGTTTTGATTGGTTTCTTGGGGTTTTTTTCCTACTTTAAATCTATAACTTTCATATAAATCTAATATCAACTTAATGAGAAGATGGGGAATGCCAACTTAGGGTTGAGACAAGGAAAGGGTAAGGTAAACCCCTGTATATCAGAGATTATAAAAGGGCCAATTCTGAATTAATCTAATGAGATTATGAGACAAAAACGCAGGAGCAATATCTTATTTTACATTTAATTCAAAACACGGAAGGTAAGTTTATTAAGTGCAATATAATACAAATGGGAAAGAAAAGGAATCTTCACAGCAATAGCCAATACTGAAAAGATGCTATTTAAGGAAAGTTTTTTAAGTAATTCTGAGCTTAAAGATGATTTCTTATAAATATTCAGCCCTCAAAAAGAATGCAGATCTATGACATGTGCATGGAGGGAACTACCCAAGATATTTTCTGTGAAATAAGCAAATTGGATAATAGTTACACAGTATAATCCCATAGCATGTTTTAAAAATGAGACCTCAAACAAATTGGCATTTGAAAATAGATTTTCAAAAAATAGTGACTAGTGGTTGTCTCTGAGGGGTGCAAGAATGAAGGAAGCTTACTTTCACTTTACTTTTTACTACCTTCTATACTGTCAATTTTTAAATCAAGAGCAAGCACCATGCTCCAAAACCTTAAGTTACCATCACACACCTTGCCTTAAGAGGAATCTGAAAAAGCCCAGAAAGCTTAAACAAACTTCCTCAAAGACATACAGATAGAGATACACATTAGTAAATATACTCCATGGAAGAGTACAGAATAGTAAGATCAGAATAGACATAGAGCAGAATGGGAAGGAAACTGCAGAGAAGAGACAAGCAACAGATTTGTAAAGTGGGAAGGAAGCAGGAGTGAACAAAGACAAAACGAACCCAGCAACCAAAGGCAACTTTGCAGTGAAGGGGGTGTTATTTCTTTAGAACTGAACTTGCGGTGATAGGGTGATGGGAAAGAAGAGAAATAAACAAGAAAAACCACCTGTGATCAAAAGCTATGAGCAATCTTGAGCTGCTGTAATTGGTAATGCCACCCTCGACACCATTTTAGTCAATGGTATGCTATCTTTAATCACATATAAGTACAAGATCCAGTAAACACTAACAGTGTAACTGGAGCAACACTCTTCACAAAGGGTCAAAAAGGACTAAGTGTTTTGTGTTCTCTGGCTGCTAGGCCACTTGGTTGCAGTAGTCCCCAACAACGAGACATGTTTCGTCAGCAATTACGGAAAGCTACAGAGCAATTAAACACTATTATTATACCCCTCTTACCTGCTTCCAGATACCAGCCCACATCCCAGCATCAAAGATTCTGAATTTATTTATTCACTTTTAAAAGATAAATTTAAACTTGCAGGGGGAAAAGCTGACAAAGGAGTGGTGGACCCCATTTATTTGCCAATAGCGTCTCCAAATAGATACCCAGCCTTTGAGAAATTATATGGCAAAGTATTTATAACTGTGGCTGCCTACGGAATCCACAGAAGAGCCTAGAACTCATCCTACAGGAAAGGGGTCAAACTCAGAAATAAGCGCTCAGCTAAAATAACATGGGTTTATAAATTAAAAAAAAAAAAAAATCACAAATGCAAGCAATTCCAGTGGACGAGAAAGTTGTAAAGATTGGAGAGATGGTGTTTATTTGCTTTTAGGAATGATTATCAGTTAGGAAACGTATAACTACTGAGTATGGTGAAAAGGCACTGTAATGAGTCGAGTTGGAATCTATTTCTGCTTTTGTCTTTACAACTGAATAGGAAGTCACGTCTAATTTTATTTGTTCCTCTGTAATATTAGGGTGAAATCTCACTTCTACTTTCCAGGGATGCTGCGAAGCAAGAGTAAGAAAATATCAGTCTATGTATACCAGTTATTTCCTTGCATTTATACGACTTGCACATTACAGAAGTATAAACTGTATCCCAGGGTATGTCCAACAAATTAAACTGAAGGTACAAACCAGATTTCTGAAGGTTTTCTTTTAAGCCAAGGTCTGTGGGAAAAGAGGAATTTAGCCTTTTCAAGGAAACTTCAAGTCATGAAACTGGATCATACTCTTGCCTGTGAAGCTATTCTCCCCATTACTGACTGACAAAAATGTTAAGAAGGTATGGTAGCACACACCTGGCCTAACCCAAAGCTCAGGTAAGTTCCTGACACTCTCTGACCTTTCAATTTCCTCATTTAGAAAAGAAAGATAAATCCCAATTCTTCTGAATAATATCTGTAAAGCAGCAACACAAGGACTGGTACTGCAAACCTGTAAATGCCCTAATTGATTATAAAACCTTCTCTTCCAAGCATGCTCTTCCTGTGCTCACATATCTGGGTTATCACCCATACAGTCACACACAAAAACCTGAACGTCAACTGTGCTCTCCCTTCTCATCCTCTGCATGGCCCCCACTGAGTCCTTAGATTCTGCTGCTTCTTTCATTTCTCTGCTTCATGTCCCTCATCATGGTGCTTGAGCTCCAGTCAGGGCCTCAGAACCGACTTCCCCACATTCTTCAAACAGGTGGTATCTTCCTCAAGTTCAAATATTAATCATCTCTTCCAAGGTACCAACACTGGCTTCAGGATAATATCTAAACTACTTGGCAAGAAATTCAAAGCTTTTCAGGATCTGGTCCTGCCTACCAGCTGCTACCAACTCGGAATTCTGATATTCTAGGAGTGTCAAACCAACTTTAATAACTAGCCACATATCTCTACTAAGGCTATTATTTCTGTCTGATGGTTTCTCATCTATCCCCTTAACCTGAGAAATGCTGTAAGAATGATTTATTTTTACAAAATCTTTCCAGATCTTTATTAGAATAACATACAATATTTCATATACTTGTTTACTGTATTATTTATCTCCTCTACTCAATGGTAAAATAAACTATGGCAGGGCAGGAACTAAGTCATATTACAACCAAGTGCTGATTATACATAGTACACGGAAACGGGGAATTTGCTAACTACCCTTAGAGTGGGGTAGCCAAAATAGATCTGAACAATATATTTAAGGGCATGAGAAATGGTGTCCACAATAAAGATGTGTATTAAAAAATTAATGTTTTGACAGGAGTCATTTTTCTTTTAACATTGAGTCTATAGACTTTTGTAGGAAAAAAAATTGAGGCTTAAAGATTTTAAGGAAATGTAAACTGAAAGAATTATTTTAATTAGAGATGATTAATGAACAACTCAATGCTTTCATTAACAATTGGTAGAAAAAAATACTGCTTATTTCAAGTAGGCATATGTGCAGGAAGGGGAGGTTAGAATAGTGTGAGGAGAAATGAATCTTAAAATGAGTTATTTATTTAAACTCAGCATACATTATCATCAACCAAATTAAAATAACATCAAGCCAAATCAAACTTATAGGTAGGAGCAACTAAATACAAGCTAGAAATGAATTATTTTAGTTCAATTGCAACTTTTGTATTTGAATATGTAATAGCAAATGTGCCTGTGACTTCTATATTTCTGGTGCAAAAAACTTCCAGTGCTGGAAAACAAACTCCCTTCTTTTGCACTACATGCATTTCCAGATGATTTCCATAATACAGAAAACCTTAGTTACGGATTCAATTAGAGGAGAAACTGGAGAACCAAAAGACAACAAAGTATTTTCAAGTTATAACCACCACCACCCTCCCCGCCCCAGTCAAAACTAAGTGTGGGAAATCCAGGACACTGGTGGACAAATCAGAATGAAAGAAAACGGCATTTTCTAGATTTCCACAGGACTTTTTGATGTAAAATGGTTGAATCAGAACTGGATAGGCAACCAGGAGCTGAAAGTAGTTACTGAAGGTGGGGGAGGGGGCCAAAGACACTCATTCTTTCCTCTCAGCATTTACTGATTATTTCCTACAGCAAGGTAAACCCACCCAGGCCTGTTTTGTTTTCTGTAAAATGTTGTGAGGATAACAACAGCCAATGTTTACTAAGCATATAACTTGCTTAATTATTTATAACCCTATGAACTAGGCATTATTATCGCTATTTTGCAGGTAAGAAAACTAGATCACAAAGTAACTTATTAGGATGATCAGGGCTTTGGAATTTAGGCATTTTAACCCAACTTCTGCAGGACTACCCTAGTGCCTCAACAAATGTGTTTTCTTCCTTTTCAGATAATTATGTTCCTAACTTATCTTAAGGAAAAGAGAAAATAATCTATTTTTAAAACAACCTACTACGTGCTTGGCATGGTAAGTTAATTAATATGTCCTCATCATAGCTTATAAAGTTGGTTTAGATTTCAAATAAGCGTAAGGTTTTCCCAGTGAAAATTTTATTTTACATGGCAAATCATTCTCAAATTGCTTTTCTAACATAAATCTGCTTAAGCCTCACGAGCCAGGTTTCCCCAGGTCCTAATTACAACTCTGGGGAAAAGTGACTATCCAGGTTCCAGATCTACAGAATTAAGTATACTGTGCAACAGCAGCCTTGAGGTTCTAAAATATATTACCTATTGAACTCTCATCTCCAACCTCCAGCAAAAGTAATGCAAAAAGGGAAGGCAGCAGAGACTTCGTGTGTCTTTCCCACTCTCAACTTACCCACCTTGATAAACAAAATCTCTACTGCACACATCATGATATGTAAAACAAAACCGACTAAGTTCTATTATATACTGTGTTTGAAAATATCCCAGAATTCTTAAATTCTATCCGGAACTCGACTATAAAACACTAATTAAGAAAAACAAAGAATCTATGTATTTGCAAAATACTTCATGTGCATTTTAAACACAGGACCCAGAGTAATAACTGCCCAAAGGGAAACCATAAAGTTATTAAACCCAAAGTTTTTCATTTTGACATGCTATCTACTCACTTCAGAAATGTACTGTTTGTTACTAATATTGGTTGCCATTAGGTATTTGTAATTTAGCCAACCAAAATTTAGGAGTTTATTTAATAACAAAACAATGAAAAGTACAAAACAGACTTCAATTTGTACATATTTTTTATGTGTGTGGGCGTGGCATCTGAGGAGACTATTATTTTCCAGTATTGACCACTTTTAGATTCTAACCCTTAAACATGATCTAAATGTAGGAGAAGTCAGGAAAGAAGCAACCGACATGTGCTGCTGCTTATCGGACGTCTAGACTGCAGGCAAACCCTAAATACCAAAGAAGCATCCATGTGTCAAACCAGCATAAATTTTGAGCTATGCCTGGGGCCACAAACCCAAAAAAAAGTTAGCTTGAAAAGAAAATAGAAGAGGGGTAACCAGAAGGTCAACCCAATTCACAGGAACTAGGACGAAGCTAGCAGGGATAGCTCGCCACTACCCTGTTGTCATCCCCCTGCGCAGCTTCCTCCCCAACCCCCATATTTAATCTCCAAGAAAGGCCCAACTCCTTATTTATACGCTTCTTCAAGGTCATCCTAAGATAATGCAGTGAACAATCACCACACATTGAGCCAAGCAAACCTTCAGGGCCAAGAAAGATCGCCCTTCCCCAAATTATTATAAAAATACTTCAAATGCCATCAGGCTTTTCTCCAGCTCCACCAGAAACAAACTCCCAGGCTTGAATTTAGATTGAGCAACTAATAAACGTGTTAGGTTTTGCAACAGAAATTGTTAAAAGGCAAGTCTGGCGAACTCCAGTTCAAAAACAGGTGCTCTCAGTGTAGTTTTACTGACAAGGTCAAATTTATTTTTTAAATAATTATAAGAAAATGGGGGGAGGGGGAGTTTCCTTAAACTTCCTTCGGACAACGTGAGGAGCTCGGGGAAAGGGCTGCTGGGGTGAAACTGTGTCGCACAGCGTCCACCTTTGACTAAACGGTAATTCCTCGTCTAGCAATAGAGGGTGAGAGGAAGAAAATAAAAACAAAGAAACCTACTAGGGTCACAGTTACCAGAACAAACTCTGCACCTCCCTACCACCCCAAGAAACCTCCCACCCACCAAAACAAACCTCGCCCCTCCCGGTTCCCCCTCCCACTCATAAACACACAAAGAAAACAGCAGCGTGCACCAGTCGGCCACAGTCCTCACTTCCCTTTGTAGGACAACCGAGAGCCCCGAAACTTCCTCACGGCGGTTTTCCGTGTGTCGTCGGGGCTGGGTCCCCTGAACGTGCGAGCCAAGCCTCAGCTGCGGGGATTGGGGGTGCTCGCCGCATTCACCGGTTTCCCCGAAAGCAGCAAAATGCCTCCCCCGTCCTCCCACGGCCGTCGGGTCCCCGCCCACGGCCTTTGGGTCTCCCCGAAGTGCGCTTCTCCCTCGTGCACGCGGTGACCGCCGAGAAAGAGGCAACAAGGCAGCAAATACAAATGCTCCCGGGTGCATTTGTTGGTAAATAAAACAACTTTGGTCGGGAAGAAAGTTCCCGTGGAGAGCCGCTGGCCCTGGCGAGGGCAGCCGGAGGTGAACTGCGTCCCGCCTCCTCCCTCACCTGCGCCGGAACAACGGGCCCCCGCACCCTCCCCGCCGCCCGCCCAGCACGGCGCCTCCCGCAGGCCGCGCCTCCCGCACGCCGCGCTGCCGGGGCTTGTTCCTCCTCATGGCTTTGCCCTGACGTAATTCAAACATGGCAACAGTTCGACTTCAAAGGCGAATCCACAGACCTCCCAGACTCAGGCTCCGGGCCGCGGGTAACCGGCCAAGAACTCGGGGCCACAATCTCGCGGCCCCTCAGCCGTCGCGGTATGCGGCGCTGGGGCTGAAGCTGCAGGACCCCAAGATGCTGCCTCCCTCGCCCGCCGGCCCGGAGCGCGGAAGCCTGCCGCCTCCCAGTGCACCAGCATGGCACCTCATACAAGTAGCGCCGCCAAAGTTTCCCCGCGAGGGGCTGAGGGACAAAAGCCCCTCCCGAAACTCGCCCGAACTTCGGGGGGCCCAGCCCGCACGGCCCTCCGCCCGCAGCCGCCCTGAGCGCCAGCGGGGCCCGCATGGGCACATGCAGCTCTTTGTTTTCTGTCCAGCCCGGCGCTGCCTACGTGCAGCATCAGGATGTCGGATTGTTTCCCAGGGACGAGACACTTGACGATCACCCCGGGGAAGGCTTGGGACCCCGCGCCCGAGAGTCCGGAGCCCTGTCCTGCCGTCCTCCCCTCAGCTGCAGACCCATTTCATCAAAGTTTGCCCTGTCCTTAATAAGAAACGGCCGGATTACCCGCCCCGCACCCGCGCGGAGTTGGCGACTTTCACTCTGCTTTTTAAACTGGCAAGACGCCATCATCAGCAAATCACATTGTCCTGCCAGGCGGCCGGACCCGACAGCGCCTGCATCTCACTGCTGACCTGGAGCTGGACACTCCGAAGAAAACCAGGTCGCAGCCCCAAGCACGTGGTCTGTCATGTTCAGCACAAAAAGGAGTGCCCTCCGGAGTTCTCTCACTCCCAGGGCGCAGACAACGCCGCTGACTCCATCCCCAAGTCAACTGGCTCTGACTGGCCATCTTAAGCCGCACACGGTCGCCCTAGAAAGCCCTCGCCGTGGCGCCCACAGCTACGCTACAGGTGAACACACTGCGAACAAAACTTGAGGCTCCACAGACACATCGGACACCAGCGCTGCTTGGGCGCGGTCGGGGGAGAACAGGCGTGTGGGAGCCGCGGCTGTTTCCGAGAGGCCGCGTGTTGCTCTCATTGTCGCATCCGCATCCCTCCGGAGTTCGGCAAACAACGCCACGCCGCGTGCACTCGGCAACCCCGGCACCGACCCAAAGGCCGATTTAAACCCCCTCAAACCCGCCAGTTCGCAAGTAGACAACTTAGTTTCCGAGCGAATGGCGTTTATGGTCCACCCTTCCCAAAACACGCGCGAGGAGCTGCAATAAACTAAACCACGAGGTTCAACTACGCCGCCCGACCACTCCCGGGCGCGCGCCCACGCGATGCACAGACCCGGGCCCCTCCACAATTGCCAGCGAGTCGTTTTCCTCTCGGGCCTTTTAGCCACGGGCTCCTTGTCGCCTGAGAACGCTGCGACTGAGAAAAGTCATTGTCACCTTCAACGTGGATCCCTCAACTCCAGCGACTCCGCACTCATTTCCAGGCTCCACTCACTTCCCCCACCCCAAGACTTTCGGTTTGCCTTAAATCCCCTCCTCAATTAAAAAAGACACACTAAACGTGTGCATACAAAAGAATATGGGGTCTCAAAATCACGAAAACAGCGCTGCCGGCAATGCCATCTCCAAGACAAAACTTCGTGTGTGTATGGAAGGACTGGGGGTGGGGGGAGTGAGGTGAAAAGAGAAAAAAAAAGCCACTGAAATCAAAGCCTTGTGAGACAGTTTTGCACCAGAGTAATGGTTAGAGTCACTCACCTTCCAAAGGCAACCGTTCCACGCGCAATAACGTTCCCGAAGTGCGGAGTGCACGCCAGGCCAACCCCCCCTCCAATCGTTCCCTCCTCCTCAACTGCCTTGTCTAGAAAGATTGTCTCCAGCAGTTCTGCAGTGGCTACCGCTGCCCGGGAAGGTGTAGATTCCGCTTTCCCTCTGCGCACGCGCGGCTCCCGAAGCAAAATTCTCCTGAATTGAACTCATTTGCATACGGGCGCGCACGCGTCGAAGGCGGGGAGGAGAGAAGGCCTGGCGGCCGCGCGCGCGCTCCCGGGGCCTCTATTGTCCTTTTAAGGGGAGAAGCGCCGTGGCGCGGGAAACGCGGCGGCCTAAGGGAAACTGGGGCGGAGACTGCTTACTATGGCTGACGTCACATAAACAAACGCCTCCTGTCTGGAGGCTGTGGCCAAGGGGGAGTGGCGGGATGGGAAAGGCGGAAAGGTTAGCAACCGAGGGAGAACACTAGACTGCGTGACGTGCTTGCCACCCTGAAGTTCTTAGGACGCACTATTTCGCGTTGAAAAATAGTTTTGAACGCTATTTTGCAAAATGTTCATACCTGTGCCCAGTTTCTGTCCTGAAGTGATAGGGGAAGTGGTCTTGCAAGCGCCCAGGCTGAATTTATAAGTATCCCAAGTTCCCTAGATTTTGTTTGAAGTTGGGTTTTTGAAGCTTTTTTTAATCCTGTGGGGCCAGCAGAGGTTTATTTTTCGTGTGGTTTTAATGAGTCGTTTAATAAAGTCCCATTTGACCCTCAATCCATTCACTAACTCCCGCCTGCCCTCCTCAAACGGTAACCCAACCCATAACAATCCAACTTTTTTTTTTTTTTTTTTTTTTAAGGAGGCTGTCGCTCAGAGTGGCCCATGCAGGGATCAAACGGGCAACCTTGGTGTTATTAGCACTACGCTCTAACCAACTGAGCTAACCGGCCACCCAATAATCCAATTTTTTATCTCCACTTTGGCCTTAAGATTTCAACCCTGTGTGAGTTGAAGGGTTGTTAATTTCCATGGAACCACTTTTCTAAAAGACTAGATTACTAGTCAGTAATCTATGGATGTACATACCTCCTCCAGCTGTTTATAAAGTGTTTCAGTCATCCAGAAATAATACTAACTGGTGGTCTTGGGGATTGAAAAAGTAGCCAATGAAATGTAGACTTCCTTATGGAGTATAAGTCAACGTACAATTTAAACTCTTCTTGCCCCAGGAGGACAAAACAAACAAACAAAACTGAAGTAACTTCTCAGATTGACAAATGAAAAATGAAAAACAGAATGATGGTGATACACGTTTATTCTGAGAAAACACCTCAGACCAATAAACTGAGAAGCTGATTTAATAATAGAGGGGGTGGGCGTTGGGGACAGAGGAAGGATGTTTTCCCCAGAAACTTGATATTAGTCCCAAGCTACAAACGTGTGGGCATCAACCATAAAACTTAATCATCTGCTGACAAGTTTCACTGCTTTCATTGTAGTGTCAACAATGTGCATTTAAATAGATGCTTCTGAACCGCTCATTTAATTCAACAGCCAATTCCTAATATATATATAAGATAAACCCACTTCTGAAATCTTCAACTAAATGCTTCTTTTTCTCTTTAGGTTCTGTAACATATGATTTCTGTAACTGTATATGAAAACTCTATGTTAAATACCTGTAGAAAAAAACTGACACCTCACACTTAAATGTGAGCTCCCTAAAGGCAAGAATTTTATATTGTATTCATTTTTGTACTCCAGTGCATAACACAATGTGCAGCAAATTAACTCTGAATAATTCCTTGTAAAATAATAAATCAATGGATGTTTTCAAATTTATTATAGGTTTCTCTCAAATCAAAACAACTTTAGCATTTTTGTATTTAACCTAAAATGAGTTTGGAAGTTATAGTGTTCACCTCAATTGGTATGATGCCTCTCCTTATCATAATAAATAAAACGGAATAAGCTTAAGAACTGTTTCTGGGCTTTCATTGGTGGCAAAATGGACCCTGAGCATAAACTCCGAACTTCTTTTTGAAGAGAATTTTTAAAAGTTGTCCTGGGTTGTCTCAAGTACTTATTTGCTTTATGACAGATCCTCCAAAAATAATTTCAAATTATTATATGCTTTTGAAAGTATGAAAATTGCACAATTTTTCAAACTTCAATTATTGCTACAGGATATATCTATATATTTTTATATAAATATAGAAATTATATATGTATTTATATAAATCTAAAAATGTACCTCGAATGCCTCTTCTCTTGAACATTTATGTAAAGCATATATATGGTAATCCTAGGATGCAAGTAGGTTCAAATGTGCAAGCAATGCAGGAATTACAGTATTTAGGATATACTGTTCAGATAAAGTACCTGGAAGCTTCAGAGCTACTGAGCTAATATACAGCAAGACATCCTCTGCTCTCAAAGTAGAGGTCAAGAAGTAATCTGGGTAATTTTTGTAGGAAAGGTAGCAACAAAACCTTAAAGAGAAACTCGAGTTCCATAGAGTCTTAAAAAAAAAAAGAAAAGAAAAAGAAAAAAAAACCCACCTCCTGCTATTTTTGAACAACCAGGTACATTCCAAAGGTTCTTTTGTTC
This sequence comes from Rhinolophus sinicus, assembly GCF_036562045.2. Classification (NCBI taxonomy): domain Eukaryota; kingdom Metazoa; phylum Chordata; class Mammalia; order Chiroptera; family Rhinolophidae; genus Rhinolophus; species Rhinolophus sinicus. Next base: position 160,203,225 of record NC_133752.1, on the reverse strand, counting down.
ATTTTGTTGCTTGACTGCATTGTTATGGCTGACTCTATCCAGGACAAACAGCTCATTTATGGGCTACTTTAAAATACTATTACCTAAGTAGTCCAAGTAAATTTTTCATCAGGAAGAAAGGGAGAGAGGGAGGGAGGGAGGGTGGGAGAGAGGGAAGAAGGAAGGAAATAAATTTGGATTACAGGAGATTGAATTACACCACGTTAGAAAAAATATTTGAGAATTTTTTAATAATTATAGTGTTTAACTCATACTGAGTTCTCAAAAATATTGAAATTGAAATTATAGTAAAAATTGAGATTAAATTGAAAATAAGTTGCCAGGTACTGTTAAGCCAATTACCTTGCTTATAATATATTGTCCCTCCTATAGAATTATCCCTAACGCTCGAACATTTCCATTCATTTAGCAAACATTTAATTAGCATAACGATATGCCAAATAGTACAACCATTTCAGAAATAGAGAGGCTCAAGCCCCCTCACCTCTTCTAACTTATTTCTATATAATTCTACTTTTTTGCTAAATTTTCTTCTGCAGTATTTATTGCCTTCTTTTGAGACTTTTTGTCAGCAACTTTACAATTATAATATTTTTGAAATGGAGGATAAATTATATATAAAGGACCAAAAAGGACAATTCTTGCTTGGTAATGGAAGTTTTTATCAACAATTTAGTAATGTTTGTAATGACAAATCAAACTAATGGTTGTTTTTTTAAATGAAGGCTGATACCCTCATCAGAGGCTGGTACCAACCACATCAAAACATTTTTGTTGAGCCCAGGAAAGAGCTGATTATTATTATTAAACATTTGGTTTGATTCCTTAGCAGGTAATAGCTATAAGGCTAAACCCCTCACACCAAAACAAGCACAGTATTTTGTTACCTATTTGTTCAAATCCTTTTTAAGTTCACCTAACGAGTGGTCCAAGCAAGTCAGATAATTTTAAGCTATAAGGTATAGAATTGGTTATGTGATCTAATAATCCTCAAACAACCGTTGACAGCTGCTAGAAAAAGGTGTCTATTACTTAATCAAAATTAACTTTTCAAATTTCTGAACTTAAAGAATTATTACATATTTATTCTTAGGAAGAGTAATCTGATTTTTTTAGAAGTTTTAAGTATTTTACTACTATCTTATGACATCTTTTACTACTATCTTATTTGAATAGCATACTTTTAAAAATAAAATTACTGGTAACAAAAGTAATTTCAAGAAGGACATTGACAAACTAGAATGAGTTCACAAGGAGAGTAAATCAGAATGATGAAAGAAGCTGGAAACCACAACAGAAAACCAATAATTAAAGGAGGGACTGTGTTTTGATTGAGCAAGAAAGCAGTCTTTGACTATCTAAAGGACCATCATTAGAAAAACGAATGGGCTTGTTCTTTTATGCTAAGGAATCAAATTAGTCTTGAGAATTACAAGAATGTAGATTCTTGCTAAACATCAGAAAAATGTTTAAACATACGAATAGTCCAAAGATGATTCAGGATACTTCAGAAGGCAACTCCCCATCACTAATGATAGTATTCACAAAAATAAAACCAAGAATTTTATTTTAGTGAATTACATTATTTACAATATAAAGTTTGCTACCTCTAAATTCCAATTGAATTCTGTGCATCTGTGATTCCATGAGATAAATGAATGGTATCAACAACAAATGCCTCAAATTTGGGAGAGGGATTTATCACTGTGGCTGGAGCAATTAGAAATGTCCTTTTGGGGAGGATGGGATTTGAGCCTTGGACAATTCATTCATTCATCAAATACTGAGTATCTACTAATTGCAGGCTCCGATAATTAAATGATGAACAATGCAGAAACAGTTGAATGTGGGAGGCAGGCATTCCAAATAACAACACAAATATAATTATGAACTGTGAGAAATAAAAGGGAATAAAAGTACTGTGAGCCTAACCATGTATGGCAAGGGGATCTGATCTAATTGGGAGGTAAAAGAAAGCATCTTTGAGGAAGTGAAGTTGAATTACTGATTAAATGGAGAATTGGAGAGTGGAAAGAGTATTGAACCAGTGACAACTTCAGGAACAAATTCTTAAGAGACAGCCAAGTACTTGGGGTGGTAGGAAAGGACATAACTAGGAGAAGAATCATGTCTTTGATTGAATAAAAGTTGTACATGAATTCTGTTTGAGGTGAAAGATGGTGTCAGGTATTGGAGACCAAGGTAAATAAAGATTTAAGTCCTGGGGTTTTGGAAGTACCTACATGGAGTTGGAAGTAGTTGCCTGCCAAAACTACTCCGGAGATAAACCCCTATGATTACAATAGCTTCAATCAATATATGCTTCTTTTATGAAAATATGTTTTTCTAAATGTCAATAAGAAATTGATCCCCAGTCAGAATTGACTTCCTGGAAAAAACCGTGTTCTTATTATTCAAATCATTACTGAAGGCAAGCATGCCACATCATCAACAGATGAACAACTGAACAAGCAGACACATAATACAAAAAGTCAAAGAAATATGTTGGGTTGTCATTTCTAAGAACTTTGGAAATGAAATATCCAGGAATCTAAAATAATTTAATATTTTGCTTACAGTTAATTTTAAAAAAATGTTAATATGTATTTTTAAGAATTTGAGCTCTTTACACAACTTTTTAAAATTAGAATGCAATCTCATAGCTTAGATCAGCAAATAAAAGTTATTGGTTTCAAGGTTTCAAATGATACAAGCATTAATAGTTTATCTAGACGTACTGCTAATTTAGCAGTGCTTTAGTATTCCAGAAACGGAAATACAAGGTAAAGCAGATGAAACAGAGATAATCAATGTACTATACTGTATTTGGGGCAATGGTTAGAGAACATGGTATTATCAGAGAGTATAACGTATTGCATACTGTCTTCCTAACAGGCAACATTTAGTATAGGAACATAATTTAAATTTATTTATAAAAATAGAATTAGGAAAAATATACTCAGGTCTGCTGAAAATAGGGAAAGGTGTTAGCACTCAATTTGTTGACAACTAAAACGCTCCTGTAATATAATACATACTTAAACTAATAATTTACAAAATGTTTGTGGAAGAAAATAGAGGACTCCAAGACCTTTGAAACTAGTTCTGAAAAAATGCATTCTTTAAAATTTTACATTCTGTCATTTCTTCAAATCAGAACAGTTGTCCGTTGTGCTAGAATGAATTTCATTTATTAAATAATTAAGTATTTTTTTGTCCAAATTCGTGATTTTAGAGAACTGAAATAAACCAAACATATCCCTGTTAACTTTTACAGTAACTGATGTAATATAGTCAAAAGAGAAAATTTATGAACTTTTTCCTATTTTTGGCACGTCATGAAAATGATTTTAAAAGAATGTTGTAATTAAAGGATGGAATTAAAAATTTATATCAAATATTTTTTTACTCCTGGACTGAAGGAACTCGACAGACTTAAAAAACTAATAAACTTAACAACGTAAAATTTAAAAATTCATACATAGGGGAAAATACCAATAATCAAAGAAAAAAGTTGAACTGAAAAAATCTTGCAAAATAAAGGCATGAGTAAAAACCAGGAAGGTTAACTCACCCAAAAGTATATCAATGAACAAAAAATAAAAATACACAATTCTATGTTGATCTAAAAAAAAAAGTATATCAAGGGAAATAAGCATATAAACTAAGCTTGTTTATTTATACATTTTATAATAACTTTATTAATAATTTTAATGTAAATAGAATCAACCACTTTTTATCTAGATTTGATTGTAAATACGTTTATTTGATAATATCCAGGGTTGATGACCATGTAGGAAAAGAGAAACTCTCATATTTTATTATTGGGAGTATAAATTATTCGTTCCATTAAGACACCAATTTAATATTATCTATTGAAATGTAAAACTTTTTGTTTGGTTCCACTTCTGGGAATTTCCCCTAAGATATATTCACACAGGGCACACAGGTATGTGTATAAGAATATTCATTCCAGCATTTTTTGTAATGGAGATAACCCAAATGCCCACTCATAAGGAGTTAAATAAATGATGGAACATCCATAAAATGGAATTCTATGCTGCTATTACAAAGAATGAGGTTACTTTATATATACTGACATAGGAAGATATTAACATTCCAATTAGTGGCTAAAAAATTTTCCAGAACAGTAGGTAAAGTATGATTTCATTTGGAGGCAAAAAGGACTATATACATACATATATGTGTGTATATGTGTGTGTGTGTGTGTGTCTGTGTCTGTGTCTGTGTATATACATATATACATATATATATACATACATATATATAATATATATACAATGCATTTCTACATGCATAAAAAGTGATTATAAGACATACAACAGTGTTAATCACTATTACCTCTGAGGATAAAAGTGAGAAAGAAAGTGGGAGAAGTCATTTTTATTTTATATAAATTTTTCCTCTTTGAACTTTTATGAGCATCAATTACTTTTATAATATATTTTAAGGTAGAAAAACAACTATTAAAACACAAGTAACACATTAGGAATACAAGCAACATTACTAAAAGAAAAAGGGTCTGTATTCGTTTAACTAATGAATTATTGAAGTAACGGTTAGCTTCTTGAACCCAAGATCCATACATGAATTGGCTTTGAAGCTTCCAAAATATTTTGTACTGTACATGCATATAAATAGCTATAAAACCATGCAGTCCATAAAAGCTCTTCTTTCGTTCTTCTGCCTGGAATTCCCTCCCCCTCATCTCTAAATGTTTAAACCCTACCCATCCTTCAAGGTCTGACTCAAATGCCAGCTTAGGTTCAGACATAATTATCATTTATTGATTGCTAGCTGTGGATCTAGCATTACTCTATGTGCTTCCACATGTTTTATCTCTCTTCATTGTTTAAAATGTTCACGATAATCCTGTGACATAGATATGTCTTTCTCATTTACATATGAAAAATGGTCCTTAGCAGTTATGAGGCTTATTCATTGTCATATGTGTCATAGTAAATGGTGGAAGTGAGAGAGGAAAGCAGGTCTCTTGAGTCTACATTCCGGATTCATTCCCCAAGCACTTCTTCCTGATTTCTCATACAGGAAGTACTATTTTCCTTCTCTCTACTCTGCTAACACTTTGTCAGTGCATCTTAAGGCACACATCAATGTCTGCTTTATATTTAAGTTATTCATATATAGCCTTACGTTTCTGTATTACAATGGGACCTAAATCTAATAGTTTCAATCCTTGGAGGGCAAGAAAATCACCTGTGAATTTTTTTCCCCAATTTTCTTTTATTGTGGTAAAATACACATAAAATTTATCATCTTAACCATTTTAAGTGTACAGTCAGTGGTATTAAATACATTCATAAGGTTGTACAACAATCAACACCATCCATCCCCATAACTCTTTTCATCTTGTAAAACTGAAACTCTACACTCATTAAACAATAACTCCCATCCCCCCACCCCAACCCCTGGTAACCACCATTCCACTTTCTGTCTCTCTGATTTTGACTACTCTAAGTACCTCATATAAGTGGAAACATACAGTATTTGTCTTTTGTGATTAGCTTATTTTACTTAGCATAATGTCCTCAAGTTTCATTCATATTGCAACATACGGCAGAATTTTCTTCCTTTTTGAGGATGAATAATATTCCAGTGTGTGTGTGTGTGTGTGTGTGTGTGTGTGTGTGTGTGTGTGTGTAATATGCCACATTTTGCTTCTCTGCTCATCTATTGATGATCACTAAGATTGCTTCCATGGTTTTGCAACTGTGAATAATGCTGCTATGAATATGGGTATACAAATATATCTATAAGACCCTGTTTTCAATTATTTTTGATATATACTCAGAAGTAGAATTGCTAATCATATAATTCTATTTTTCATTTTTTGAGAAACTACCATACTGTTTTCCACAGGAGCTATACCATTTTACATTCCCACCAACAGTACACAACGGTTCCAATTTCTCTACATCCTCACCAACATTTATTACTTTCTGTCTTTTTGATAGTAGCCATTCAAATGGGTGTGTGGTGGTATCTCATTGTAGTTTTGATTTGCTTTTCACCAAAGATTAGTGATGCTGAGCATCTTTTCATGTGCTTATTGGCCATTTGTATATGTTTGGAGAAATGTCTATTCAAATCCTTGGCCCAATTTTGAATCGAGTTGTTTGTTTTGTTGTTGTTGAGTTTTAGGAGTTCTCTATATATTCTGGATATATTAATCCCTTATCAGATATATGTTTGCAAATATTTTCTCCTATTCTTTGGGTTTCCTTTTTATTCTATTGATATTGTCTGTTTTTAATTTTTATTGGGGAACAGTGTGTGTTTCCAGGACCCATCAGCTCCAAGTCAAGACATTGTTTTTTTCAATCTAGTTGTGGAGGGTGCAGCTCAGCTCCAAGTCAAATCTTTGTTTTCTATCTAGTTGTGGAGTCCTTGTTTTCAATCTAGTTGTGGACGGCACTGCTCACTGGCCCATGTGGGAATTGAACCAGCGACCTGGGTGTTATGAGCACTGTGCTCTAACCGTCTGAGCCAACCGGCCATCCTGATACTGTCTTTTGATGCAGAAAATGTTTTAATGTTTATGAAGTCCAGTTTGCCTATTTTTCTTTTGTTGCCTGTGTCTTTGATGTCAGATCCAGTATCTATTATCTATTTGATGCTAAATCCAGTATCATGAAGTTTTTGCCTTATGTTTTCTCCTAAGAGTTTTATAATTTTAGATCTTACATATAAGTCTTTGATCCATTTTGAGTTAATGTGTGTATATGGTGTTAGATAAGGATCCAAATTCATTCTTTTGCATGAAGATATCCAGTTTTCTCAGCACCATTTGTTGCAAAAACTGTCTTTTTCCCCATTTAATGGTCTTGAAACTCCTGTCAAAAATCACTTTACCATATATGTGAGGGGTTATTTGGGGGCTTTCAATTCTATTTCATTGGTCTATATAACTGTCTTTATGCCAGAACCACACTATTTTGATGACGGTAGCTTTGTAGTAAGTTTCGAAATCAGGGAGTGAGAGTCCTCCAGCTTTGTTCTTTTTAAAGAGTGTTTTGGCTATTTGGGGTCCTTTATGATTCCATATGAATTTTAGGATGGGTTTTTCTATTACTGAAAAAAAAATAATTGAGATTTTGATAGAGATTACATTGAATTTGTAGATCACTTTGGGTAGTATTGACATCTTAACAATATTAAGTCTTCCAATTCATGAACATAGGCTGTATTTCCATTTCTATGTATTTCCATTTATTTATATCTTGTTTAATTTCTTTCAGCAATGTTTTTCAGTTTCATTGTGGAACTCTTTAATTTCACTGGTTCATTCCTAATTATTTTATTCTTTTTGATGCTATTGTAAATTGAATTATTTTCATAATTTCCTTTTCAGTTTTATTGTTAGCATGTAGAAATGCAACGGGTTTCGTGAGTTGATTTTTTTTGTCCTGCTACTTTGATAAATTCATTTATTAGTTCTAACAGTTCTTTTTGTGGAATCTTTAGGGTTTTCTGACTATTAGATCCATATTATCTGTGATGAGATTCAAGACATGCTACTCCAAAATATGGCACTTTGGCATACTGAGTATTTTAGCTAAAGAGTTTGAGGAAACGGGAGAAACAGAAAGGTCACTCTTACTTTCCCCTAACACCCTTCTTCCCTGAAACAGGTCTTAAGACTCTCATGTGAGACATGCTCTCACTATACCCAGAGTAAAGGAACAATCTTATGTCCAAAATAAGGATAAAGTGATGCCAAGAAAAATCCAAACAAACAGGCCTTACTAAGTTTTCCTCAGTTCACCACACTTACCTCATACTCTTTGACCAATCATATTTCTTCACAACTGTCACTCTTCATCAAACCTAGCATAAAAATACTCAGGTTTAACTGTTATGGGGGGGGGGGGGTTCTTGATTTCCTTACAAAAGCTGTCATGTTATGTAAAACTTAAATAAATTTATATGCTTTTCTCCTGTTAATCTGTCTTTGTCCATTTAATTTGCTGATGCAGCGAGGTTCTCTAAGAGGGCTGAGGGAAATCATTTCATCCCCTACATCTGTGAACAAAGATCACGTTACTTCTTCTTTCCCAATTTGGATTACTTTTCTTTTTTTCTTTTTTGCCTATTTCTTCTGGCTAGAACTTCCAGTGCTGTTAAATGGAAGTGGCCTTCTTTCTGATCTTTGAGGAAAAGCTTTCAGTCTTTCATCATTGAGTATGATGTTCAGTGTGGGTTTTTCATATATGGCTTTTATTATGTTGAGGTAGTTTCCTTGAATCCCTAGTTTGTTGAGTGTTTTTTATTATTTAAAAAAGTGCTATGTTTTATCAAATGCTTTTTCTGCATCAATTGAGACAATTATGTGGTTTTTTGGGAGGGAGTATGTTGGACCATCCTTGTACTCCAGGAATAAATCCCACTTGGTCATGGTGTATAATACTTTTAATATGCTGCTATATTTGGTTTGCTAAAATTTCTTTGAGGGTTTTTGCATCAATGTTCATAAGGAATTTAGGTCTATAGTTTTCTTTTCTTGTAGTGTCTTTGTCTGACTTTGGTATCAACATACCTGTGAACTTTTTAAAAATGTTCATGCCACAGACCAATGGAATAAGAAATTCTGCAGTAGATGCCTGGTTACCCATATATTTAAAAACTTGCATAGGTCATATCGATGCATATACTGCATCAGGACTGCTAGGCTCATCTATACCTGATTCATCTTTGAATTTCCATAGTGCCTTGTGAAAAGCAGATGCTTAATAAATGTTTGTTAAATTACTCATTATCATTAATAATTTTTGTAAATCCAAATGTGGAATCAGAGTGGCCTCTGTAGAAAGAAAAGTCCAAGTGATTGGGTGATAGGGACACTGAGAATAAGGTGCCATAAGCTGTAGGGAGATAGTGCACTGTGAGAGTAAAAGGTGAAACAACTGGGATACAAAAGTCTGCTAAAAAGTATCTTAGGGGCCGGCGCACATGGGTCAGTGGGCTCTCAACCACAAGGTTGCTGGTTCAACTCCTCGAGTCCCGCAAGGGATGGTGGGCAGCGCCCCCTGCAACTAAGATTGAACATGGCACCTTGAGCTGAGCTGCCTCCCGGATGGCTCAGTTGGTTGGAGCACAGGCTGTCAACCACAAGGTTGCAAGTTCAATTCCTCGACTCCCGCAAGGGATGGTGGGCAGCGCCCCGAGCAACTAAAATTGAACATGGCACCTTGAGCTGAGCTGCCGCTGAGCTCCCGGATGGCTCAGTTGGTTGGACTGTGTCCTCTCAACCACAAGGTTGCTGGTTCGACTCCCGCAAGGGATGGTGGACTGCGCCCCCTGCAACTAGCAATGGCAACTGGACCTGGAGCTGAGCTGCGCCCTCCACAACTAAGACTGAAAGGACACAACTTGACTTGGAAAAAATCCTGGAAGTACACACTGTTTCCCAATAAAGTCCTGTTCCCCTTCCTCAATAAAGTCTTTAAAAAAAATCTGAGATGTTAACCTAGAAACAACCAAAAGGAATGAAGAAAACAGGTTTATTAGGTTATACCATCAGGTTATATATTGCCCTTTTATTATAGGCAGTATAAGGCCTATAATACTCTTTCTTGTCTTTTGAAAGACATCCTTATTTTATCTAGATCACACTTGTATAAAAATATTTTGGTATATTGGAAGAATAAAGAGTTTACCTGGGCTTTACCAAAATCCCTTGAACTTATAAGATAGCTAGAGAACTACATCATGCCAGCAATGCTTTAAAAAGATGAATTTATCTGGAACGGGGAAGGGACTTCAGGAGACCACAGCAGGAATGTGGTTGAACAGGACTGATGACATATGTACCATAAAATATGGTGTTCCTTACCTGAGGAATTGCCTTTTAAGGGAGCTCATTTTTGTTGATATCTCTGCCTGTTAGCTAGATACTTTTACAATAAGAAAAATATTTTTCTGTGTGTGTGTGTGTCTGATTAACTGATCTTTCACTTTTCTCAATTTTTTTATATTAACTGTCAGCATAAGAATTTAGATATCTTGTTGGGATGTGTTGAAATGAGTTGCTCTTATTACATAGGGATGATAGAGCTGACCCACAATTAGTATATACTTGAGCTGTTTTTCATAATGCTTACAATAGTAATTATTTTATAAATATCTTTATGCATATAATCTGCTATATGTTAAATATGTACAATGTTATAAAATATACTTCCTACCCTTAATGAGCTTCCAGCTCATGAGGGAGACATAACAGTTACATTAAAATACTCAAAGTAATACAAGTTCTGTATTTAATAAAATGTACTCATCATTATTGCTATAATGAGTTCAGATGGTCTGTGTTCTTAATACTTGTAAGGAAACAAGATAGGTAAATAGATAATTTCAGTATAACATGATAAAGTACGCACAAGGTTACTAAGGAAGCACAAAGTTGGAGTATTTAGCAGCCTGTTGTTCAGAGAAGTTTTGGAGAAAATGCTACTTGAGTGGATTTGGAAGAATGGATGTGAGGTTGACAGGTGAACAAACATGGGCAGGGTTTTCCAAGCTGCAGGAAGAGCATAAGCAAAAGCACCTAAGTGGAAAAAAGCATGCCATGTTGAAGGAACATTCAGAATTATTACAGTGTCAAGTGCATGATTGAGATTTATGGGGGATAAGTCTGGTCAGGTCATGGAAGGCCTGTGAGCCATGTTAATAAAGAGCTTGGACTTAGGATGTAGGTAATGGGAGCCATTGAAAGCATTTAAACAGGGGAGCAACATGATTAAATTCATGTTTTTAAGTATCTACTTCTAGGTGCAGTGTGGAGGATGGATTAAAGTAAAGTAATTCTGGAGGCAGGCTGATCACTTAAGATTATAATGTTACATAGTTTAGGTAAAGTATCATTAAGGACCGTAACTGGATAAGAATGAACCAAAAGAGGACAGATTTGGGAGATTTCAAGGAGAGAAAACAAGTGCTTGGTTATTGACTGAATGTATATGAAGGAGAGCACTGAGTCTAGAATGAGTCCCATGTTTCTAATTTGGATGGTGGTCACATCAGCTGAGACTGAGAAAATTGTGAAATGAACAGGTTTAGAGAAGAATATAATTAGATCTGATTTGAGGAAGGGAAGGAGAGGGAGAAGCTAGAGAGGGAAGAAAAATCAAGGAAGCCTTTTGTTTGTATGTGTTATATTTTAGTGTGTGAATAACTTGATCATACTCATAGGCTGAGACCCAGGGGTGCTTTTTATGCTGCGTAGTAGGCACTCAATAAATATTTGTTGTAAGAATGGAAAGAGTGAATTGAGAGGAAGAAACTGGAGATAAAGAGAGCATGTCTGAAAAAGTCAGGTCTTGGGGAAAACAACATGGAGTAAAATCAGGAGCAAAGGTGGATGAGTGGGTCTCGAACAATAGAAGGATAGCTCATCCTCTGAGACTCATGGGAAGGATGTAGCCACGGTGGAAAATAAAGCCACATTTTTAGGAGTGGGAGAAGCTCAGATAACTGTTGCTCGATGACCTTGATTTCCTCGGCAAAATGGAAGCAAGTGAATCTGTTTAAGAGTGAAAGTCAAGTGCTTGAGTGAATTGAGAAGACTTGTGAGGGAACCATTACTGAGTAGAATAGGAGAGAGTGCTTTCAAAGGATAAATGAAAGGGTAGTTGAGGGGAACTGAAAGCTCAGCTAAGACTGGACATCATAAATGTATAGTGCTGATGATTTTAGATGCCAAATTTCCCCCCATAGTAGAATTCAGGATTTCTAGAGACAATAGATTACTGGATAGGTGAGAAAGAAGAGATGAACGCAAAGAAGTAGGGGATGTTGGAGAGAGAGTGGTTTAAACAATTAACCATGCTGGTTGGAGTGAAGGAAGTAAGAAAAATGGGGCAATGTGGTAGGCTGAGTAATGGCCCACAAAAGTATCCTAAGCCACAGAGCCTGTGAATGTTACCTTATATGGCACAAGGGACTTTATAGAGGAGATTAAATTAAGGATTTTGAGATGGGGAGATTATCCTGCCTTAGCTGGCTGGGCTCTAAATGTTACCACAAGTGTCCTTACAAGAGGGAGGCAGAGAGAGATTTTACTGTAAGAGAGAGAAAAGGCCATATGAAGACAACAAAAGCAGAGATTGGAGTAAGGCACTTTAAAGACAGAGGAAGGGGCCACAAGCAGGTGGCCACTAGAAGCTGAAAAGGGCAAGTTAACAGGTTCTCCCTTAGAGCCTCCAGAAGGAACTAGCCCTGCAGACACCCTGACCTTAGCCCAGTGAAACTGATTTTTGACATCTGACCTCCAGAACTGTAAGAGAATAAATTTGTGTTGTTTTAAGCCACTGAATTTGTGGTAATTTGTTACAGCAGCAATAGAAAACTAATAAAAGCAGTGAAATAAAACGTGTCCAAAAAAAAACCTGGACTTTGGAGGAATGGTAGGATACGTATAAGCAAAGATGACGGGATGGGGAAATAAGTGATAAAAAAATGCAGATAGGAAGAAGATGACAATGCCCAGAGCACACTCAGGAACCAGGAGACTAGTTTGCTGGAACAAAAGTAGTGCTGGGAAATGAGGTTGAATTGGTAGGAATACACTAAAATGCTGAAGGCCTAGATTGCCTCCTCAATGAGTTGGGCTGTGTCCGGCAGGTTTTGGGGAGCAACAAAAGAAAAATGAACTTAAAGCTGATTTATAAGATTTTGGAACAGAGAAATACTTCCAGTAGAAAAACTAGTTAAGTTTCCAAAAGTACAAATATTAGATGATAAGATCCTTGATTGGGGATAGTGGCAATGTGTATCTTCCAGGGTTCTCCAGAGAAACAGAACCAATAGGAGATAGATATCTAGATATCTAGATGTATAGGTATAGGTATAGAGATAGAGATAAATAGAACTATCTCTTGCATATGTTAATAATATAAAACCTACCTCAAATCCCTTCTACTGGTGAAGTTCTTTATGGCCCCTGAGGGAGATGGAAAGACTACTCATGCCTGTATCGACAAATATTATCATACACGTTCTTATCTCCTGTTTATTCTTGTAAAAACCCATTTGTCTTTCCAAAAAGTCATTTGTTTTCTCATAAGTGCCTTTCTTCCTCTCCCCCTCACCTATTAAGATGGTGTATAAGACCCAAATTCTAGCCACTCCTTTGAGTTACTCATGACTGAGTTCTGCTATATGCACATTGCCTGGGTAAATAAACTTTTTTCGCTCCTGTTAATCTGTCTTTTGTCAGTTTAATTTGCAGCTCTTAGTCACACAACCTAAGAGGGTAGATAAAAAGTTTTTCCTCTCTTACACTTTCAACTGATTGGATGAGGCCCACCCACATCATTAAAGATAATCTCCTTTACTTAAAGTTAACTAGTTACAGATGTTAACCACATCTACAAAATACCTTCACAACAACACACACATAAATTAGTGTTTGATTAAATAACTGGCTACTGTTGTCCGGCCAAGTTGGCACATACAACCAACCATCACACAAATGTAAGGAAGAGTAGGTAATGTCAGAAAAATATTAAGAAAACATTATCAGGATTTGGTGATTGACTGTGTCAATGTAAAAACACCCAAACCTGTTAAGAATTTTTATAAGATTTTATTTGAGCCAAAATGATAACAATTGCTGGGAAACAAGATCTCAAATGTTCCGGGGAAATGAGTTTTGCAGTTTCTTTCATGAATTTGAAATTAAGGAGGGGATGTAAGGAACATTACATGAAGGTAGGAGAAAGCAAGGCAGGGGTTGGATTACAGGAAAGTTAACAAGATTTTACATTCTCTTGAGGGTGCTTACACTTATTTCAAAGGTGTGCTAACCTAGATGCACAAAAACAATGGACAGGTCTTGCTTAAGGCAAAGATAAACCTTTTACTAAAAAGTTACGTGCCTGGGGCATGACTATCCACCATGTCCTGCCCAGTTAAAAATATATTATCAGTTCACCCTGTGAGGTTACTTTCCTAGGACCCTTTTTTCGTTCACAACTGGGTTATGGGGAAAAAAAGAGAAAAGGAGGTCCAAAGTTTTAGGTTTGGAGGCAATGGTTTGCAACTATCCATCTCACTCTTGTCCTACCATAGAAACGTGGCACACACGTTTCTAACAACTGATTCAGGTTACGGATGCAATGTGTGGCAACGTAACAAAGGTATGCGCAGGGATGATCAATGTCCTTGGCCTTATAGGTGTGATGCTTAGATGAAAGTAGTCCCACTGGAAATACTGCCCTATAGAAATAACAGTCTGTTATCTAAGAACTGAAAAATCAGTCAGGCAGGAGAAGAAAAAAGAGCAAGAAAATTTTCTGAAACATAAGAGAATTGTCACTTTCCTTTGGGCAGTGACATGCTGACTGGCTAATGCACTTTAATCAATTGAAATTTAAGCAATTAGTGTAACCTTGAGCCCAAGTTTACAAGCTTTCTACATTTGACAGAAGATTTTTTTTTTTTTTTTGGGTTGGTGTTTTCCTGAGTTTCATTTTTATTTTTAGGTTGGGTTTCTTTCTAAGTGACACATGGGTAACTACCGTGTTTCCCCGAAAATAAGACCTAACTGGAAAATAAGCCCTAGCATGATTTTTCAGGATGACACCCCCTGAACATAAGCCCTAATGCATCTTTTGGAGCAAAAACTAATATAATCTTATTTTCGGTACTTGTAAATTATAAGCTTGGTATTTTGGCAACCGTAATAACGAAAACCTGAAGCATGAAGATTAAAAACCCTGCCTGGCCAGGTTTTAAATTGAGTCTGGATGCACTTCATTTACTCTGTTAGACTAGTAACTTGTTGCCAACAGAAACTTAAAGAAGCACTCTCTGCAATTAATATGTTAACTATCATTAATGGCTTTGTTTTCACCAGACAAGCCAACAGCAAAGGCATTCGTCTTTAGTCTGGATAAACTGGTTCTGAGCAATGAAAATCACGTGAGTTCAGGAAAGACGACAATCAAGTAGTTAAACTAGCTGCAAAATGCTTTTTGCCCCTCCAAGGTGAACTAAAACCTTGAACTTAGAAGCCAGTATGACAGACTTTATTTAACGTGTCAGAAATGACTGGTGACACAAGCTATATAGCCTGCAGTCCAGTCTCACTAAGCAAGCACACCACTCTGCGCAACCCCTAAGGTGCCAAGCCTCCAGTACACACACAGTTCCCCAGTTCTCTAGATCAGTGCTTTGGGCACTCTGGAGAAACCATTTTCAAAACCTCACCTGATTCCTCGTACTTTCCTCAGGGTGTCAATTATCCCATTTCCCTACATTTTAGCTGCAGACCAATGGCTAAGGTAGAGGTTGGGGAGGAAGGAAATTAATGTTTGATACTGGCCCTGTAATACAGGGACTCAGCTCCCACTTCCGGCAGGTGAACAGAGGAGACGTGGAGGCACTATAGTCTCGCTGGCGGCTGGGTTGGAGACACAGGAAGCAGGAGCCATACAATGCACAATCTGCCGTCCGCTTCTCTGCCAACCAACCCACCCCATAGCGTAGCCACGGCAGTTATATTAGTGGCTAATAGCTAACTGGTAACAACTGATGGCCACCCAGCCACAGCAGATGGCCATCTGATTACAGCTGATGGCCATCTAATAACGGAGCTAGCACCTTTCCACGTGAGGCTGAGAGCCTGGAAACTGCTCTCTGGGACTCTGTCCCCATAGGCCGCTACTACGCAAAACAACAGGCACTTTATCTTTTATCTACTTTGTCTCTTCCCTTCACTCTATCCCTGTGACCTAAGCATTATTATTATCACATCCATTTTATTACTACTTGAGAGAAATGAAGTAAGGTCTCACAGTGAATAAGTGATGGAAATGGGATTGTGCCCTGGTCCTTCTGAATCCAAATGTTGCTCCTTTAATTAAGCTTCATTACAAATGATCATTTTACCTGCTTAATGTCTACAGGATCATTTCCTGAGAAAGGGATGCCTCTCCTACTAAGCGTGTGTGGAGGAGTCCTACAGCTTACCTACACAGTAGCTATTTCCCAAAACATTTGTTTACTTAGTACAAACAAGGGGGAATCAACTTGAGCTTCTGAACTGTCCTTACAGCTTTCAAAGGACACTGTCCATCTTCCATTTTAATCTCCTTGGTATGATGGAAACGGGATGGGCCATTCAATAGATGGAGTATTGTAGTCGGGGGATGCAGGGAGCCACAGCAGTCTCTATCATCTCCTGATAGGAGGCCATGGCACTGGCTCACACAGTCCAGAGTTCTGGGTTCATACCATGACCTGCCAGTTCTCTTCCAACACCAACAAAAACGCATTACACGGGGCTGGCCGGTGGCTCAAGTGGTTGGAGCGCCATGCTCCTAACACCACCGAGGTTGCTGGTTGAACTCCCACATGGGGCAGTGAGCAGCGCCCTCTACAGCTAAGATTGTGAACAACAGCCCTCCCTGGAGCTGGGAGGTCGCGAGCAGCCAGAGGTTGGTGTAAGCTGCCTTGGGCTGGTGTGTGCTGCAGTGGGCTACCGTGTGCTGCCATGAGCAGCCAGTGGCCAACGTGAGCGGCCAGCAGCCTGCGAGAGCTGCCGTGAGCTGCTGTGAGCAGCCGACCAACGACTGGTGACCGACTGCCTCAGCCGGGGGGAGCGCAAGGCTCACAATACCAGCATGGGCCAGGGAGCTGTGTCCTACACAACTAGACTGAGAAACAACGGCTTGAACTATAGCGGGGTGCAGGAGGCAGAAGAAGTGGGGGAAAAAAGGCATCACAGAGCAGCGTGAATGTACCACTACCAAAGGGATTTTATATCCATTATCTCATCCCACTTCAAACAGTCTCAGAAAATTAAATTGCAGAAAACTTTTATTCTGCCCTTCACTCTGTGTGCTGGAACAAAAAGAGTAATAATATAAGCCTGTTCCTGGTTAATTGCAGTTAATAAATGCATGATTTCAGTCTGACTGTGCACAGGAACCAGACTGTTTCTCAGTCTCATCTTAACTTGTGAGAACATGAGCTGAAATTTGTGAAATGACGCTTGATCTGTGAGATTTTTCCAAATGATGAATTCAAGGCCCTTACGAGTGTCTCTCAGAGCTGAATTTTATACATTTGTCTTTTCTGCTTGCATTCCTCCTTCTGGCTCCTGGAAAAACATAGAGGCTCATGTGTAAAGAGTGTGATCAGGAGATCTGTGATTATCTCACTTTCTACAGCAATCTCAACAGCCATGAAACTACATGTGTAAACATCCAACTAGAGCTTTTCTTGAAATTTGGTGTTTAGACTACCCAGGATCTGCCACTTCTTGGCTACGTAACCTTGCAAATCACTTAACATCTCCTACTCTCAGTTTCTTCATTTCTAAATGGAGATAATAACATAAACTACCTCATAGAATTCTTCTGAAGATTAACTAAGGTAATATCTGTGAAATTAAGACGCTTATTAAAGGTAACTCATATACTTAAGTTAATTATTATTCATCCTTACTAAATGATACTTTGGGGCAAGAATAAATTTTACTAGGTTGTTGCAATCATACCACTTAGGCAGTTGCCTACGGAATAGAGTTGGTACATTGGCACAGAAGATTTCTCATCAATATAGTACCGAAGAAAAATGGAAATAATTCCCAAAGAACTAAACTATAAAATCAAAATGCAGTGGAATTGACACAATGATATACTGTCACCTTTAAAAATTCTGGCTCACAGTTTAATGAAGAAAGTGAAAAATATTAATGTAAATGAAGTCCTTTTATGTCACCCAGGAGGGGTGAGGAGGGAAGGCTGTTGGTCAGCAGCAAAAGCAGAGTGTAGATGGAGGCAGAGGCTGCCCACCGTAGCCGTGTCCAGAGAAGACTGTCCTCTCAAGCCTCTTCCAGGATACTGTCTAGTACCCACTGTGTATTTTTATCCTCTTGCTCGGTTGGAATTATTCCCATGTGTATTCAAATGTGCTCTAAAATCTTACCCATTTTGACTTCACATTCTCTTTTTAGTTACTGTCCCATTTCTCGGCTTCTCATCGTAAACAAAAGTTTTGAAAGCATTGTCTACACTTCCTGGCTCCATTGCCCACCTTCCATTCACTCTTCAACCCATTCCAGTCTAGCTTATGTCCCCACCACTCCACTGAGGAAACGCCTGATGAGGCCATCAAAAGCACTTCTGTTTGCCATATCCAATAAACAGTTTGCAGTCCTCATCCTACTGGACATCTTAGCAATTGATATACATAATTGGCGGCTCCTTATAACACTTTTTGGAAACTGCAACACTATACTCTCTTGTTTTTTCTACCACTGCCTGGTTGTACCTTTTCAGTTTCCTTTGTGAACACACTGGCTTGTACCCAACAACTCGGTAAGGAGTTCCTCTGATCTCAGTCTCTAGGCCCTCTTTTTAGGCGATCTCAGCCGTTCCTATTGGTTTTTCCCAGTGACTCACAGATTTATACCACCAGCCCAGATCTTTCATATATTATATGAGACTCACATATCCAACTACTATTTAATATCACCACTTGGAAGTCCTAAAGGCATCGTATACCTAACATGTTAAAACTCAAATCACTCTTTGATCTTCTTGGCCCTTTTCCTTGCAACATCTTTCTTCATTATTCCTCAAGTCAGTTAATGGCACCACCATCTACAAGAAACTCAAGGCAGTAACGTGAAAGCTATTCCTGATGCCCTCCCTCCCTGTCACCTAGTACCACACCAGGCCTAGTACCATCAGGTCTACACGTATCTGAAATCCAGACTTCTCTGCTATCACGTAGTCCAAGCTTTCATCTCTCCTCTGAACTATTGCAAATAGCCTCCTAACTGGTCTCTCTGATCTCTCGTCTTCCTTCAATTAATTCTCTTTTTTTAAAAAACGGTAATTTGCAACATTAATTATAATTCTTCAGTGGCTTTCCATTGGAATTGAAATAGAATCTAGAATCCTTACAGCGGGTCTTTGCCTCTCTCTCTAGGCTCTTTTCAAGCCACTCTCTCTTCCCTCCTTAATTATACTTCAGCTTCTCTTTCATTTCTAGCCAAGCTCTGTCTGGCTGCAGGCCCTTTGTATACACCATTTCCTTTGCATGGAATTCCCTTCCCTTCTCTTGCCTTGCCTTATCATCCCCCTCTCCCATACACCTGTTACCTGGCTAACTTATACTCACCTTCAGATCTTGATATTCTCTCTTCATAGAGGCCTTTCTTAACCCTCCAGTCTAAAATAGGTCCCTCAAAATTACTTCTCATAACTTTTCCTTCATAATATCTACTATAATTTGTAATTATATGTTTACAAATATATTTATTTGTTATATATATATATATATATATATATATATATATATATATATATATATATTTCCCCCCATTGACAAAATGCCTTGGGAGCAGAAACCACCCGTCTTTTGTGTACCATTATACAAGGTCAGACAATTAAGTTCATGAACTCATCCTAGAAAAAGTGCTCCATACCTCATTGCTGAATATCACTATGGTCACCTTCGAAGTGATCCCCTTGGGAAGCTATGCACCAACACCAGTGCCTAGTTCACCCTTCAAAGCAATTTTGAAACTCTTTCTGGAATGGCCATCAGAGCTGTCATCATATTACCCATGAAGTCCTGAATGTTAAAATGTCTTCCTTTCAATATTTCCTTTATTTTCAGGTAAAGAAAGAAGTCACTGGGGGCCAGATCAGGAGAGTAGGGAGGGTGTTCCAATACAGTTATTTGTTTACTGGCTAAAAACTCCTTCACAGACAGGGAACTGGTGCATTGTCATGATGCAAGAGCCATGAATTGTTGGCAGAAAGTTCAGGTCGTGGGGCAGTTGGATGGTTCAGTTGGTTAGAGCGCGAGTTCTTAACAACAAGGTTGCCGGTTTGATTCCTGCATGGGATGGTGGGCTACATCCCCCGCAACTAGATTGAAAATGGCAACTGGACTTGGAGAGCTGCGTCCTCCACAACTAGATTGAAGGACAACAACTTGACTTGGAGCTGATGGGTCCCGGAAAAAAACATACTGTTCCCCAATATTCCCCAATAAAAATTTAAAAAAAGAAAAGTTCAGGTTGTCAGGTTGCCTAACTTTTTCACACAACATTTTCAGCACTTCCAAATAGCAAACTTGGTTAACTGTTTGTCGAGTTGGTACAAATTCGTAATGAATAATCCATCTGGTATCAAAAAAGATTAGTAACATCGTTGCAACAACTTTGAGAACTTAATTGTCAGACCTTGTTTACTCATCCTTACTAAAATGCCTGGGACATAACAGGCCCATAATAAATATATGTTGAATGATGAATAAAGTAATGTCCTCCTGATAGGCATATTTTACTGTGAAAACAGATATCAGAGCCTAATGCCAGTAAACATTTAAATCATACAGCTCTTTTACTAGGATTCTAGGCTCACCAACCAGTGTTTTGATAATTTGCCTTTTAAATTCTCATTCAAATATCTTCAGGTCCCGTGAGAGCATAATCAAGTCCAGCTGAGCTTTAACACCAAAATTCCTAATTTGATGCCTCCTCTATAGAGTCCTATGCCTAAATCTCCAAAATGCCCCCCAAGTATTTCTCCGGGTCCACGGCTCTTCTCTACCCAGCCCCACTGTTCCTCTGGGCAGATGTTTTCCTTCCCAAAGGGTCTCCTCAGGGTTTTCCCAAACGGTAAAGCCCTCCAGGATCCACTTCATGCTCAGTCTCTTTTGCCATCACTATGCTGCATGTATCTCCTAGAAGAACTCTTTTCGTTCCAAGTGATAGAACCCAACTCAATCTCGTTTGAGCACAAAGGAGGCTTGATTAGTTCTCGTGACCGTGGGAGGGCCAGGACTGAGCCCTGGGGAAATCTGGAAGCAGGAACCTCCAAGATCTCTGGCTTTCGCTCTCTGCTCTTCATCTCAGCTCCTCTCCTCCTGCACCATAATATTTTCTCTTAGTAAAGACAAGTTCCCTCCATGTATATGGGACATAGCTGAAGCAAGTCCAAGATTTCATAACCAAGTTCCACATCCAGAGAGGAAAAACTTTTCACCACCAGCTATACGTAGAAAAATCCAACGGGAGGGTGTTAGTTGACCAGCCACATGCCCTGCTTGGATGACATTCGGTCTTATGTAGCCAGGGTATGGATTTCCAGGTTTGGAGTGGTGGGGAATACAGTCATGTGCTGTTTAATGACAGGGATACATTCTGAGAAATGCCTCATTAGGCAATTTTGTCATTATGTGAACATCACAGAGTGCATTTACACAAAACTAGATGGTCTAGACTATTATGCACCTAAGCTATATGGTACAGCCTATTCCTCCTAGTCTACAAGCCTGTACAGCATGTTACTGTACAACGCAAGATTCAATTAAGCATGAGAGAAAAGTATGCAATCAAGAGATGCGGTAAACACGAGATGTATGAGGCTGCTGCTTGTGGCATAACAAGGCATACTGTTTTACAGCCAACTTTTTTATAAGTAGAAAGAGAACCCTCTAAAACAACAATATAAAGTGTAGTATAATAAATATATAAACTGTAACATAGTCATTTATATCATTATCAAATATTATGTACTGTACATATTTGTACAAGTATGTGCTATACTTTTATATGACTGGCAGCGCAGTAGGCGTGTTTACACCAGCATCCCTACAGACACACGAGCAATGTGTTGTGATACAAAGTCATGATGGCAAATACGTCACTAGGCAAAAGGAATTTTTCAGCTACATTTTAATTGTATGGGACTGGCGTTGTGTATGTGGCCATTGTTGACCAAAACGTTGTTCTGAGATACATGACTGTAGTCTCCCATTGGGACAGAAAGAGGGTGGTCCACTACCAGAAGAAGGGAGAAAAGTGTATGAGGCAATATTAGAATGTCCACTATCCTATGTTTTATGCAGAAATAGTGAGGCTGCCTGTTAAGGGTTGAATTGTGTGTCCCCCTAAAAAGATACACTGAAATCCTAACTTCCAGTATCTCAGAAGGTGACCTTATTTAGAAATAAGGTCATTGCAGATGAAATTAGTTAAGATGGGGTCACACTGGAGTTGGGTGAAGCATTAAACTAATATAACTGGTATGCTTATAAGAAAAAATATTCATAACACTTGTTAAACAATGGTAAGGCAAATTTTACTCAGGGGTACTATCTAGATAGGTGTAGGGACCACTGCAATGGGGTTTTGCGATAGAAGAGAGAGACTGGGCTTGACTTCGAACACAACAAGGAAAAGTGGGAATTTCGAGCCAGTGAGCTAGGTGGGGGTCATTGGATGGAAAATTCCTAAGAGGGGTAAGGAGGGATTTCTTAGTAAATTCACCTAACAGAATTCTTGCTGAAGGGAAGCCAGGGTGATCAGATTTTACCTGAGGTATGGTGGAGGATGACAACCCAAGCATATATTGAAGGCGATCAGATACTGAGGGTAGGAGATTCTGGCTAAAATTGGGTGATACCAAGAACTACATGGAACTCCAAAGGTCAAGGCCTCATTGCAAAGAGGAACCTAATTTGAGTTTGGTCAAGAAGAGAATCCTTATGGGGGAGAAGAACACCATGTGAAGGTGAAAGCGTTGCATATACAAGCCAAGGAATGCCAAGGGCTTCCAGTTGTCACCAGAAGCTAGGAGAGAGGCATGGAACAGATTCTCCCTCAGTGCCCTCAGAAGGAACCAACCTTGCTGATGCCTTGATTTCCAACTTCCAGCCTCCAGAATTGTGAGAGAAACAAAATTCTCTCCTAAGCAACCCAGTTTGTGGTACTTTGTTACAGCAGCTCTAAAAAACTAATATAAGGCCCCTTTCCCAGCTCCGAATGGCCTTTTGTCTCCTGGACTCAGAATCACATACAGTTTCTCATGAAACCCCCATGTATCTTCTGACCAGCTTCTGAGTATACTTCACTCTCTGAGGGGGTTCAAAACCTAGTCCATGAGTCTGGAAGGAGAAAGTGGTGCTATTACCATTGAATCTGCTCTACCGGCCCATTACTCTCCTTTCTGCCCAGCAACCATGGGCCCCCAAGGCACTCACCCAGTGTGAGCAATGGCCAATAGGGACATACACGTGTCATGGCCTCTCTTACCAACAGGGAGAGAATACTGTGACTAAGCTGACTCAATACCGGTTAAGTTGGGTAGTTATATTTCTCACTGGAAATGAATAATTTGGCATTCTATTTTATACCTTCCTATCTTTGAGCTTTGTTAGCGAGTTAGTATCTGAGTCCTGTTAATTAATTTTACTAATTAATTAATTTAACTAATTTGGGCTGCTAATTAATTTAAGGTTCTGAATCTGCAAAGGTGAAAGCCAAACCTTTTGGGCCTGCCTGGAGGGGCTGTCAGAAGGCCAGGCGGCACCTGTCTCTATGATATCACATTGTTCCTTTCCATTGAAATGTCTTCATGGATGCAATGGACTCTGGTCATAGCTCTCTTTCCTGCCCGTGGACCCCACCCCTCAGTCCTAATCAAGGATTAGAACTAAATGTGGCTGTTTTTCCTCTTTATCCCTGAAAGCTGCTCTGACTTTATTTTATCTCTAATTAATTTTTATCCATAGGAAGTAAAATACTCCCAACAGATTAAGTCTACTGTAGTTTAGTGGTTGCTTCAAATTCCCAAGAATATGTGTCCTTGGGCCTAATGTTTTTCACCATGAAGTAGTTACGAGTGTCTGCATGCGTGCGTGGAGGTTAGGCTTCAAATGAGTTGCTTTTACAATGTGATAACCTTGTGCCATATGTTGGGCAAATCTCTTGGCCATAATTCACAAGCCACTGACACATTAATAGATCCTCTGCCGTTCTCATTCTGGAGACTGTGTTAGTGGCCTTTGTCTACCATGGATCTGACAGAGGGGCAGGATTAGCTCACTGATGCTGGGAACACAGTTGACAAGGGATTTCATCAAAACAAAGCCAAACAAATGAGGCCCCTTCCACAGGCACCTGGATGAATAAATTAAACTTGATTGAATCCTCTGTTATAACGATGACAGAAAAGGAGGTGAAATATGACTTTCCTAATGAGTTTCTTTATAATCATTTACTATGTGAAACTTACTATTCCAGGAGAGCAGCAACTTTGCAAGACACCTTCAACTGGGTCTTTCAGGCTCTTTGACTGGGCCTGGGACCCCAGAGGAATTGTGCATACTTCCTGCAAGCATGGCCACTGGACGACATTGCTTCAAAGCCAGTGCTAGTAAATGAAGCCAATGCTCTCTTCCCCTTGACCGGCCGTGGATACAGAGTGGTTACCTGGGGAGGGTATGAACGCAGGAGAAATTAAACATGCCCAGAAGGGAAAAGACTGATTTGAAGTAACAGTCTAAAAAGAACTATGAAAATAGAGACAAAATAAGTCCGGATTCTACATGAAAGAGGATAAATATAGAACCAAGGTTTTTAGAGCTCCAAGCGTGGAGTAAATAACACTGTACCATTGAATTTAACATTATCCGTGGGTCTTTCCGTTGCTGTAAATTGGCATTACCACCCAGCATGAGGCACCCAAATGCAAAAGTACAAAGGAAAACATTTTTCATTTTGTAAAACCGAACACATACAGGATTACACAAGTGCCCTGTGGAAAGGTGAACGTCTGCATAGCGCGATTTTAATGGAGTCAGACCTTCCCAAATAGAAGTTCCCATTGACCTGCCATTGAGCTCTCTTCCCACTACGAACGTCCACCAACAGAGTCCCTCAACAAAAATAACAATATAGGCTAAACGGAGTTAAAATATACTGAGATTAAAATGTTACCTAGGTGTGAAAGGAGTAACTGAGGTTAGCTTTTACCCATTAGTAAATTATAATTGACCCCAGAATCAGCTACCCACCTTGGTAGATGTGGGGTTGATGTTTGATTTCTGTGTAGGATCAGGGTGCCCTTCCCAAACAGGAAGTGACTGAGGGTCATACAGAGTAGAATAAATAAAGCATGCGAAACAGCCAAGAGGTGCAGGGAGGCAGTGTATGTGTGGTGAGGATACTTACGTACTGACCCTGCTCCATAAAACTGTTATTACCGCCACTTCCTAGGCTGCATAATTTTTCCGCATATTATCTAAGTTTTATGAGTCCCAGTTTTCTCATTTATAAAACTAGGCTCATAATACCAGTGTTATAGAACTATTGTGTTAATTAAATAAGATATATATGTAAACACAAACATATGAGACACATATGCCTAAGCTTTCCTGCAGGATAAGCCACAATTGTGAAGGAGAACACTTTAGGGAGAGCAATGCGATACCTGAGGAAGTTTCTGAAGTGCAGCCAAAGCTGGAAACTTCTATGTTATCTGGTTAGAAGACTTTCTTCATATAACTGTTATAATCAGTGCTGAACCTCAACTAGGGCTTTGCGCAAACGTTTTCTGTAAAGGGTCAGAGAATAACTATTTTAAGCATGGCAGTTCAGCCATTGTCACAGCTATTCCTCCCAGAAAAGCAGAAAAGCATCCATGGACAATACATAAATGAATGAGCTTGGCAGGATTCCAATAAAACTTTACGTTTGGACACTTACACTTGAGTTTCATACAATTTTCACATGGCATGAAATATTATTCCCCTTTTGCTTTTTTCAACTAATTAAAACTGTGAAAACAATTCTTAGCTTATGGGACATACAAAACCAGATGGCAGGGCTGAATTTGGACTGTGGTCTAAAGTTGGCTGACCCCTGTTCTGGACACTGGGTTATTTTCTTTATATTCATTATCTCCTTTAATTCACATATCACCCTGATGAACTGTCAGGAAGAGAACTCGTTTTACAAAAAAGGAAACTGACCTTGGGGTCAGCTGTGTGACCTTGGGCAAGTTTCTGAACATTTCTCTGCCTCAGGTCTCTCATCTATCTTGTAGGCTTGGTACAAGATTAAATGAGTTAGACACACACAAAGCCTTAGAACGGTGCCTAACACATAGTAGGCACCTCATAATATTAGCTGTTACTTTCCTAAGCATGAAAAACTCTTCTACAACATGATTTCTAATGACCGGATAGCATTTCAGATAGATTTTCATGATTAATTTAACAAAATCTCTAATGTAGGACATTTAATTTATCCTTTATTTTCTTCCCTCAAAAGGAACTCATAATTATTTTGAGGAAAAGTATTAAAAAATAAAAATTCTGTCATCATTATATGTTTTTCTAGGTTTATTTTTATTTTTAAACAAAGTTGAGGTTGCATTGTATATACTGTTCTGTAAACTGCATTTTCACTTACCAAGATAATAAAGGATTTGTTGACCTCTAAGATCCGATCTTGAACTCCTGGCCTCTGACAGCTATTATCCTAGCTTAACTTGTGCCTTCCCGCTCACTGCCTCATACTTAGTCCCATACAGGAGACTCTGCTAACCATCTGGTCTTACTGGCAGTGTATGTCTTACTGTGAAAGTACATATTGGCAGCTGCTTGCACATCAGTCTCTTAGGAGTTTGGTTACTGTTAACTCCAAATATGGGTTTGGGGGATCTTCAAAACTGAGCACCTTGGACTTCATGACCTAAAGTAATACAGTCCGGTCCGAGCAACCAGTCAAACCCGGTCAGCCTCCTTCCCTGACATCTTTATTTTGCTTTCCTTAAATGCCTTACCAATTATTATACATGATGACTAGTATTTATCAGTTTAAATAGCAGACAACTCTAAGTGGTTCTGGTGGAGGGCAAGTTCAGACATCGTTGGTAGAGCCTGGCTGAAAGCAGATGCCCCTTTGGAGTATTACTTGAAGTGCTGACTTTAGTTTTACAAAATGCCAAATTATTTCTTCCACTGTTAAAACGTTTTTCTCCTCCTCCTTCCTGTTTATACTATCAAGGAGGCAGTATATAGACTTTAGAACTCAAATTTTGACGTGCACTTGATTAAACTGTAATTTACAAAAGTATGGTAATTTTTACACTGTTGAGAAAAGTTGAAATGCTGCAATAATGGATTTTCTGAGGGTATAGGAACTTCTGTAGTTGATTTCAATATCTAAAAACTTCAACATAATGTGTTTGGCTCCTCTTTGGATTATGTTTCAAGTCAGGCACTACTACACACAAAACCATAAATTTAACTGATTGGAAAAGACCACTGAAATCCATGACTAGATATCTTACTTACTGCATCTACTCTGGACAATGAAAAGAAAGTTGCATGCACTTAATTTTTAAAGACAAGTGTTTGTTGATCTGGAAATTGAATGATGTATGTGGGTCCTAAGAGTCTGTATACCTGCTGATAATGGCAGGAGGTGTGCAGCATGGTAGCCACTGCATTTTATGTGCTCTCGGGGATGTGGGCGCTTCCCTTTCATCTGTCATGGGGACAAAGCAGAGGCACAGCGATCTGAATACAAATGCAAAAAAACACCGTACCACCTGGGAGTCAGTGGCAGGTTCAGACACATCCATTCCTCAGGCATTTGAGCAGCTGGTTCCCAGAGCATTACCTCAGAACAGCAGAGGCAAAAACATCAGATGAGAAACCAATAAAATAGTGGCCCCCTAACATCACCCTCAACCTTCTCCGACTCCGACCATCCCCTGACAAGAAACAAACAAAAAACCTAATATGGCACTTCATCAACTAGACATCAAAACTCTTCCTTCGCTTTATATATTTCCAAGGAAAAAAATGACAAGAATTGCTAAGGTCCTTTGACACACACGACAGGAAGCATGTATTGAACACTTAGCACTATTATATGCCATGCATTGTCATAATTGTGGTTTAATGTAATCTCAGAACAACTGGGGAAATAGCTTAGTAGCAGACCCTATCTAAGATGAGGCCTGGGCGGGCCAGGTCACACAACCAGGGTCAAAAATCATAAATGGCAGAACTCATCTGGCCCTCGCTGCACATCTAGAGCACAATTGATGAGCGTGACCATCCTAGCAACAGTGATGAGCGGAAAGCAATTGCAGGAGGAAGGCCCAAGAGGGAAAGTGCTGAGAGTGCTGGAGTAGGCCAGAGAGGACAGAAGCACACCCTATAGGGTGCAATGTTATTTAGAAGCTTTTTTCTAAAATAGACAGGGGTGTGTTCATACCCAGGCGTGTCTCTCAAACTTTCATTCATCATCCTTGGGCACAATGGACGTGTTGGCAGATTGTGGCCATGGGGGTGGGGGTGGGGTGGGAGGGAGTGGCTAGGGGAGACTGGCGAAGTGGCCACCATTGCAGTGTACGGCCAGCACAGTGTAGCAGACGGACACCAGGAGGACACTGAGCCATCCTCCATCTAGCAAAGTGCAGGAGAGCGAACGACAGCCCACAGCACAGAGCTATCCAGACGGAGATGCTGCCAGAGACCCCAGGAACGGAGGCTGCACCTTATTCAGATCTCAGGGTTAAGTCAGAGCCAGTAAGCGGCCTACAGGTTGAGACATTAGAAAATGAAAGCATCAAGAAGCATACGGGCTTGCTTCTTTTTTTTTTTTCTTGTTTGTTTTTGCAGGGACACACCACCAAGTCCTCCTGAAACAGTTCTGTTGGCTGGAAACAAGGGTGGAGAGACTGAACAGTTCACAAAGGTGGAAGGCTCAGGACTGAGGGGGTTCTCCCTCCCCCCCTTTCATTCAGAAAAGCCACAAAAGTGTAGCCTGAGGGTGTGTGTGAAAGGAGCAAGGAGTGGCTCCACCCACTCTCCTCCTGAGTAAAGGGCAGTGGGCCCGAAGTGTCTGAGTGTGTGCATGGCTGTGTGTACATGCGTGTACGCTCGTGTGCAGGGATGGGGGCGGGGAGACTTGGCTCTAGCTGGCCCCAGCCTCTTCCGGGGGTTGCAGCTGCCCTTCAGGGCAGTCCCCAGTGGACACTGTGGGTATATACAAGTGAGGCCAGAAGCCGAGCAGGGATTTAGTCTTGAAAAGGCAAACGGTGACTTTCTTTCCTCCCTGCTTTTCCCTACAGGGCCTACAACCTGGGGGCAAAGATATGGACAAATCCTTCATTACAATAATAAGAACTAAGTACTGGGGACAGACAGGTGGAAACACACTGGTTCTAGAACTCAGAGGGCACTGAATTTGGTGTGGAGGAGGGGCAGGGGTCCAGAGGCAGTTTGGTTATCTATTTCTGTGCAACAAATCATCAAAAACATAGCTACATAGGGGTGGCTGGTTGGCTCAGTTGGTTGGAGTGCAGTGCTGATAATACCAGGCTTGCAGGTTTGACCCCCGCATGGGCCACTGTGAGCTGTGCCCTCCTTAAAAAAAGAACAAAAAAACAAAGAAAAAAATATAGCTACTTTAAACAACAAACGTTTATTATCTCACAGTTTGAGTCAGGAATCCAGGTGTGGCTTAGCTGTGTGCCTCCTGCTGAAGGTGTTTCATGAGGTTGCAGTTATGCTGTCATCTGAGCCTGAGGCTGTCATCTAACTGTGTTTCCCCGAAAATAAGACCTAGCCGGACAATCAGCTCTAATGCATCTTTTGGAGAAAAAATTAACATAAGACCCGGTCTTATTTTACAATAACATAAGACCAGGTATAATATAATATAACATAACATAATATAATAATATAATGTATATAATATATGTATAATAGATATAATATATATAATATAATACAATACAAAGTCTTATATTCATTTTTGCTCCAAAAGACGCATTAGAGCTGATTGTCCGGCTAGGTCTCATTTTCAGGGAAACACTGTGAACTGCAGGCTCAACTGGTTGGAGGACCCAATTCCAAGCTTCCTCACATGGCAGCTGGTAGGAGTCAGTTCCTCACAGCTGTGGGGTGGGGGCCTCCCTCTGCTCCTAGTCACCTGGCCCTCATCACAGGGCAGTTCATAACATGGCAGCTGGTTTACCACAGAGCAAGCAAGTGAGAGAGAGCCCCAAGAAAGAAGCCACATCTTTATGGAACCTAATGTCAGGAGTGACATCCCATTGCTTCTGCCATAATGTGCTCTTCAGAATCACATCAGGAAATCCAGCTCACCCACAAGTGACACAGGTTAGTTAGCATGTTGTAGGTAGTGAGGAAGGTCCCTGGTGGAATAAACAAAAAAGCAGCCATATCCTGAAATTCGAGGTTCTGGAATGTCTCCTTCACTCCAGGACAAAGATATGAGAATGTGCCTCGAGGTTAATAAATTATTTCAAATCCCTTTTGGCTGGACAAAAGAGCACGTCTGATAGATAGGAATGGGTTATTTCGTGACTCCCTTCAGGATGGGCAAACAGGACAAACCTGATTGATGAATTCCATTAGAAGGCTCCAGCCCTTTTCCCCAAGCTGGCAAGGGAAGGTATAAAAGTAAGAGCTTTTGCTTCAGTCAGTGGGAACCCCCATTCGGGACCCCTTCCCGCTCGGGAGCTCTGACCCTTTGCTTTCAATAAACTATCCTCTTTTTAAAACTCTGCCTCTCCTGGGTCCATGTTTGCATTCTTTGGGTTCATGAGACATGACCCGGCACTCACTCACTCACTCAAAAGTTCCCTACATCATTTGGGGACTCAGAGAGACATATTCCTACCATCACAAGGGCATGGATACTAGGAGGCAGGGATCACTGGGGCCACCTTAGAGGCTGCCTGTCACAGTAGCCAAACTGCGACCTGAACAGGAGGTAGCCAGGCAGGAGGGAAGGGAGGGAGTCGGGAAAAGGCACGTGTAGTGAACTGCAGCTGTAATAAGTGTGGCTGAGCAGAAAGTGGTTCATGTGGATGGAGGTGTGTGGTGGAGAGACCAGCAGTGCCCAGAAGATATAAAACCTTTGAACCCACATTTGCGAAGATCGACTTCATCTGGGAGGGGTGGAGAGCTAAAGCTGGAGGCTAAAATTTAAGATATGGCTTCAGAAATGTTCTACTGCTGTTGGGGAGAGAGGACTACAGGGAGTCAGAGAGAGAGAAAGAGAAGGCCATTGGCGGGATTTCGACTAAGGTGGTGACTGGAGAGGCAGAATGAAGTCTAGAGAAATTAAAACCTAAGATCCACTAGATTTAGGAACTTGTTGCTTATTGTTCAGAATACAAGTTCAGTGAGGGCAGAGATTTTTGGTTTGCAGCCTCTGGAATCCCCAGTGCCTAGAACACTGGCTTTCAATGAATGAATGGGTTACCCCCAGGTCTTGAGTAATTTGGTAGAGGCGTTCTCTGAGATATGAAACACAGAGGACAAACACGGCTAAAAACTTAATATTTGAGAAATATTGAGTTTGAAGTGCTTTGTGGGACATCCAAGAGTAAATAGTAGGCAGCTGAAATGTGAGGATCTGGAGAGCTTCCCAGAGAAAGTGAGCGATGCTGACTTGAGAATTATAAGCACCCCGATACCAATCCTGGGAAGGTTTATGTGGCCCGGGATCAGTTTCCCCAAGTTTCCAGGACACTCTGAACAGCAGCAGTGCTTTGAAAGACAGTCTAAGAAGAAAGGCCAATTGTCATTCACAAAAGAAAGCCCAAAATATGCTGCCAGAGAGGAAAACAGGGAATCATGGGACACCGGACAGAACACTGGGTAGTGAGAGCAACAGCATCAGAATGTTGGGTCAGGACTGAAGAGCCCAGTGAGGTGAAGCCGTTGCTGGGTAGGGAAGGAGGTGAAAAGGAATGCTTTCCAGAAATGCAAAACAGTAATATTTCCGAAGTTAAAACTGCCACTTCCATACTTCATTGGAAAACAAACGAAATAGGTAAGCATTAGACATCAGTTCCCCAGAACTGGTCTTTGTAGCAGCAGCATAAGAATCACCTGGGAAGCTTTTCATAAATACCATTTCCAGGGTATGTCTCAGCCCTATAAAATTAGTCTCCCAAGAGGGAGACAGGGAAAACTATAATTTTTTAAAAGTCGCCAAGTGATTCTGAAGTGTGATGAGGTTTTGAAATCATTCATTTAAACCTCCAAGAAATATGGGTTCATATTTGACTTAAGTCTTTTTAGAAGAATTAAAGTGGCAGAAAAATTCATAGATTGCTAAGCTGTTAGAAGCTGATTGGTAAATTTCAGACTTTACTAGGAAATTTAAAGTAATCAAGAAAATAAACTTCCCCACAAAGTTTAAAAACAACAACTATAAAACACATCCTGTATGTTTATTATCAACAAACTGCTGACTGTAATTAGGACTATAAATTTCGTTGAGGGCGAGAGCTAGATTCGTAAGTAAAATTCTCTGTAAACATTTGGAAATCGGTTATCCTCCTGGGTATGGTTTGCCAAGGAACCCAGTGGATATCTGAACACCAGGGGAACAGTTCCTGGCTATGACCGCGTGAGAAGTCCTCATTGTTTCATAGCCAAGAAAAGCTCTCCAGCATCACCTCTTCTCTGGGGAACCACCAAAGCTACCTTCTCACTCCTAGATCACAGCTGGAGCTACACCGATGCCCCCACTTCCTTGCGATTTTTCTTTGTCCCTGGCAGTTTAACTTTGATCCTCAAAAGTCCATTAAAATCCCCTTCTGAGTCCTCAGGGTCCCCTGGCCTTGTAAGATCCACACAAAATATCAGTCTCTCCAGTACAATCTCCAGAGCCGCCCCCACCCCCCACGCCCCTGCAGGCCTCTGGTTCACTCCCCTCCACCGCCCCCCCATGTTGGCAGCAGACACTCAGGGACTTACCTCCCATCTTCTGGAAATATCTTTCAAAGTTCCCCACTCACCCCTCCCCCTTCTCCAGGACTTGAGTTGAAATCATTATCCTATTTCTACCTTTTCTTGCTGTCCTTAAAGACACATCTGCAGGTTTTTCATTTGTTTCCTTCCCTGGCTCAACAGAAGCCTCTCTAGCAAGGCTCAGGTGTTTATATCTTCAGGTCAAATCATCCCAAACACAGGTGCTCTTTGGTTTCACCTCACTGGGCAGAAGGTGCCTCATTTCACTGGTCTCCTACCCTACGCAGGATTTCTCTGGGCTCCTTAGAGTGTTTCTTTAAAATTAGTTCAATTGCCATCCACAAAGAAGGGCAAATAAAATATCATTTTTGTTCCGTCAAGACGGTAAAAAAATAAAAACAAAGCCTGAGAACACCCAGTTTGGGCCAGCTTGCTGGGAAGCTGACTTATTTTTGAACTGCTGGAGGGGTTCTGAATTAAAAGCCCTAAATATATGCATAGACTTCAACTCAGTAATCCCACTTCTAGGAAAATATCCTAAGGAAATAATCAAGAGATGCAGTCAAGGATTTATGAACAAAGGATATTCGTTGCAAAGCCGTAATTGAGAAAAACTGGAAGGGACTTACATGCCTCCCAGGTGGGGCTTGGCTCCCCAAAGCCTCCTACATCTCTCTGCTGGAACGGGGTGCATCCAGCCATGCAGTCCTGTAGGCACAGATATTTATTAAGTACCTACTCTGCATTAGGCACTTAGCTGGGTAAACAAAACAGGTAAGTTCCCAGCCCCCTCCCCACCCCCCAAAGATGCTCTCACTAAAATTCATGATCTCCTAAAGCAATTTTAAAATTGTTCACATTATGTTTATTTGAGGAGGCGGGGAAGCAGGTTACACACTGTAGCATCCCCACTCTCTCATCTCCTGCCATAAGCAGTTACCAAATCCGAGTAACTTTTCCTTCAGTGGCTCCCCCTTGTTGACCTCTTCTTTCCTTTTCAAAAGCAGAGCCTCAGGCAGCGAGGTAACCTGATAACAGCGGAAAGAACAGCAATATGGAAGTCTTCCGATTGGTTTCTAATTCCAGGAAGTTGCAAGACTGGGCAAATCACATCACCTCTGGGACTGTTTCTAATTAGAATAACGAAAGAAAGGGCTGGACCAATCTTTCCGGTTCTCTGAGTCCAATAATTTTTGGCTCCGTGTCAGAACCATGCATAGATGAGGGGGTCTTAATCCATGGCTAAAGGGACGGGGAGACTGTGAGCCCCTTGAGGATCTTACGTTCCTGTTATGAGGAGTTCCAGGACAGAAAAAAGGCAAGGAATCATCTACACAGAAAGAGGGTGCAAGTGTTCGAAGACGGACAGGACTGTGGGTCGTGGGGAGGTCGATAAGTCTCGCAGGCTCAGTCCCAGGTCGGCTCCCAGCCGTCTGCTTTTCTTGCCCCTTAGCCGCTCCAGGCCCACAGCCAGCTTTGGGAAGCAGGCAACGTCCTTTCTTCGTGTTGCTATTTAACTATTAATAAAGAACAGCTAACAATTAGTGTGTGCTTCTAGGTGCAAAACATTGTGTAGGCGATTTACAGTCACCTTACTTTCTCACAACAAAAGTATGAGGTCCCTTCTGCTATTCCCTATCTTCTTAAGGCTTAGGGAGGTGACAGAGTTTATAGGAAGTCTTACAGCTACTGGTCAGGCCCAGGGATCTTCACCTTATTCTGGGCAATCTTCCTCTTCCCCTGAAACGGTTGTGGGACAGTCTCCCATTTTATCCCTCTCCTGCTGCAGAAGACAGAAACATGAGTCATCACAGTAGAAAGGGTTTGTAGATTACCCACTGGGAGACTGAGATAAATAACTCACAGCGTGTAGATTAGCAGGGCTGCTGAAGTTTATAAATGGTCTTAGACTCTACTAGAGACTCCTGCTTCCATTTAGAAACCAGTTCCTCCTGGCCCTCGTCCCACACGGTCCCCTCCTTTGGCAGGATCGGTTCTGAAAATGCAGTCAGGAAGGAACAACCTGCATCCTCTTCCCAAAAGGGAGAGAGCAATTTGCATCTCAGAGGAGCCCAGTTTGGACTCTGATCCGTGCAGTAGATCTGCTAGGGGGATTTCCTGTGACCTGTTGAGGTTTGCTGGTCCGAAACAATAATAAGTCTTTGACATTAATGTCTGTTTAATTCAGGAATCTAAAAAGTCAATTTAGTGTCAGGGTTCTGTGAGCTCCCTGAAATTGTACATTAGAGTTTGTGTGTATATGCATAGGTTTGTTTTTCTGAGAAGTGTTCATAGCTTTCCTTGGATTCTCAAAAGGGTTTACAGAGGCCCGAAGGTTAAGAACTTCAAGTGACTAGTGCCACTAAGGGGGGGAACAAGCGTGTAAATCCTGTGGGAGGGGGAAGAGGGAGGAGGAAGAAAGACATGACTTAAGGAAGGGGGAGTGGGAGGGTGACTTCACAAAGAGGGAGGATTTTGAGGGGGAGCTAACATTTCCTGAGCTCTTACTGTGTGCCAGGCATTGTTCTAGACTAATATTTATGAGGATTAGTTAATTCTTATTTACCTATAAGGTAAGTAAGATTATTTTTCTGGCTTTGTAAATTCATGTATTTAGTAAACATTTATTGAGTGCTTACTATGTTTCAAACACTGTTCCCAGAGCTGGGGATATAGCAGTTAACAAAACAATAAAAAATGTCTCCTTTTGTGGAGCTTACATTCCCGTCGGGAGACAGATGAGAAACCGGGTTCACACAGAGTTAAATGATAAGCAAGGGTCCTCAGCTAGTAAGCCCGTAGAGATTTGAACCCTGGCAGTATAGCAGCAGAAGCTGGTTTTTGTTTGTATGTTTATTTGTTTGTTTTAAGGAATGGATAATGATTTTAAACAATTGAAAACTAAAAATTTCTGCACAACAAAACACCAAAAATTAAAAGGAAAGAGAAATATTTACATCATATAGAACAGATGGAATAGCTTAAAAAATGTTTTCAAACTACACATCAAATCCAAAAATGCACATTAAAAATGAAGAAATGGGCAAAGATTACTAAAATCATTCAGAAGGGAAAATATGAATGATCAATAATGTTGAATACTGGCTCCCTGAATTATCAAAACGATCTTTATTGCTTGCACAGTAAAAAAGAGCATTACCTTGATGGAGTCTTAGCAGCTTATCAGGAGGGCAAAGGGCAAAGTCTGGATATTTACTGAGGTTTTGAAAACAGGTCTAAGGCAGGTCTTTCAATGGAGAAGGGGGGGTTTGGTTAAGATTGGGTAGGATCATAAAATAATAGTGTAGGATTAATGGACACAGCCAGGAAATGATTTTAAGGGGAGAAGTTTAAAGAGTCCTAATTGCATGCCATGTGGAAACCTAGAAATGCAGGTTGGCTTCCTTTGGAGGACTGCACACCTGCGACTGCAGCCATGCATGTTTTGAAGGGGTTCAGAACGTCTTCCCAGAATATGCTACTTTGGCATGTGGACCATTTTGAGCTAAAGACAATCAAAGCTCAAAAAAAACTCAGGAAGAACTTATTACCTCCCTTTTAACTACCTAGAAGAATTTAGATAGGGGGCCTCGTCCAAGAAGAGAACTATCACCAGAGGGAACTACAAACAGCATGGGCTGTGGTGGGCTGAGGGGAACTGGCAGGAGCTGGAGATCAAAGTCCTGTCTGTGTCCCATTGTTTGCTCTGGTGGCATGGCAAACATTTGTTTACCAAACACTTGCTCTTCCCATCTTCCTGTCAATTGTTTTCCTTCCCTTTGAAGCCCCAGACCCCACACTCTTCTTCTTAGCTCAGAACTTTTTGTTTTTGCCTGGCTGCCTGTGGGTCTCATAGTCTTATGGGGCCCCTGTGTGTACTTAATTAACTTTGGCCCCTGTGTGTACTTAATTAACTTTGTTTTTCTCTGGTTATGGTTAATCCATTTTATGTTAATTTGATTAGACCAGCCAAAGAACCTAAATGGGCAGACAAAATTTTTTCTCCCCAACAGTTTCTTCAGACTAAGCATTTTATCGCTGACCCATGAACATAGTGTATCTGAGGTCAGGAAATTTGCTGAGTTTTTTTTTTTCCCCTAAGACATAATTAAATGAAATTGTTAAAAAATTTTTTTCCATTTTTTTAGTCTGTACACATGGTGAATTATATTGCTTCATTTGTGAATGTTAGACCAACTTTGCATTCCTTGATAAACCCCAATTAGTCATGACATCGTTTTTATCACTGGATTTGAACTGATACGATAACATTTGAGAAAATAACATTTGGACCTATGTTCATGAGAGTTTTTGGTCAATTATCTTCCTTTTCTTGTTATTTACTTGTTTGGTATTGGTATCAGGGTAATGCTGGCTTGTGGAATGAGTTGGGAAGTATTACCTTGTGGGCTGAACTGTGTCCCCTCAAAGTTCGTATGTTCAAGTCCTAACCCCCCAGTACCTCAGAATGTGATTGAATTTGGAGGTAAGGTCTTTAAAGAAATAATTAACGTAAAATGAGGTGATTAGGATGGGCCCTAACCCAATATGACTGGTGTTCTTATAAGAAGAGGAAATTAGGACACAGACAGAGGGGACATCACATGAATAGAGAGAGAAGATGGCCATCTCTAGCCCAAAGAGAGAGGCCTCAGAAGAAACCAACCCTGCTGATGCCTTGATCTCGGACTTCTAGCCTCCAAAATTGTGAGAAAATAAATTTTTGTTGTTTAAGCCTCCAAGTCTGTGGTACTTTGTTATGGCAGCCCTACCAAACTAACACATACTTCATAAATTTTATGAAAGAGTTTGTGTAGACTTTTCATTATTTCTTCCTTAAATTTTTGATAGGATTCACCAGTAAAATTATCTGGGCCTGCAGAATTCTTTGTGAGAAGGTTAACTAAAAATTCAATTTCTTTAATAGACATAGGCTATTCAGGTTATCTATTTCTTAAGTGAACTTTGATAGTTTGTCTTTAAGAAACATCCATTTCATCTAAGTTGTGGAATTTATTGCCAAAAAGTTGTTCAAAATATTCCCTTATTGTCCTTTTAATATTTGTAGGATCTGGGGGCCAGTCCGGTGGCTCAGGCGGTTGGAGCTCCATGCTCCTAACTCCGAAGGCTGCCATTTCGATTCCCAAATGGGCCAGTGCGCTCTCAACTACATGGCTGCCGGTTCAACTCCTCGACTCCCGCAAGGGATGGTGGGCTGCGCCCCCTGCAACTAAGATTGAACCGGTACTTTGAGCTGAGCTGCCACTGAGCTCCCAGATGGTTCAGTTGGTTGGAGCACCGGCTCTCAACCACAAGGTTGCCGGTTCGACCACCTGCGCCCCCTACAACTAGTAACAGCAACTGGACCTGAAGCTGAGCTGCGCCGTCCACAACTAAGATTGAGAGGACAACAACTTGACTTGGGGGGGAAAAAAAAAAGTCCCGGAAGTACACACCATTCCCCAATAAAATCGTTACCTTTCCCCAATAAAATCTTAAAAAATATATGTATTTGTAGGATCTGTATTTATGTCACCTTTCTCATTCCTGATATTGGCAATTTGTGTCTTTTTTCTCTAATCAACCTAAGGTTTTATCAATTGAGATTTATCAATGTTATTGATTTCTCAAAAGAACTGGTTTCCCTGATTTTGCTTTGTTTGGTTTTTCCGTTTCATTGATTTCTGCTCTAATATTTATTATTTTCTGTCTTCCTTTTTTGTTGTTGTTTTTTAGTTTCTTAAGGTAGAAGCATATTTCATTGATTTGAGACTTTTTTCCCCTAATATAGGTGTTCAGTGTTATTAATTTAAGAGCTGTTTTAGATTCATCACAAAGTTTGATATGCTTTGTTTTCACTCAGTTCAAAATACTTTCTGCTTTCACTTTTGATTCATTTTTTGATCCATGTGTATTATGATTTCCAAACATTGGAGATTTTTCAGATATATTTTAATTGATTCCTAATTTAATTCCCTGTGGCAGAGAATAGACTTTGCATGACTTGAATCTTAAAATCTATTGAGACTTGTTTTATGACCCCAAATATGGTTAATCTTCGTAACTGTCCTTTGTGTACTTGGAAAGAATTTGTATTCTGCTGTTGTTGGGTATTCAATAAGTATCTATTAGGTCAAGTTGGTTGATTGTATTGTTCAAGTCTTCTATGTCTCTACTGATTTCCTGTTTACTCTATCAATGATTGAAAAAGGGGTGCTGAAATATCCTACTATCCTTGAGAATTTGTCTATTTCTCATTGATTACATCACTTTTTGTTTCATGTATTTTGAAGCTTTGCTATTTTTTAATAGGATGTGAGAAATCTAGGAAAAGTTCTGGAGCATTTAAGAACAGGTTACACAAATTATGGGTAGGTAAATAATAGACATTGGGCTTATGTTATATATAGAGAACATCTGGTCTACATGTTGGCTCTAACTAGAGGGATTTATTTTTAAGCTTTGCAGCCCAGAGATTAATTGCTCCATCTAGGTTATAGTATCTATTTTAATCAAAGTATAACACATGGATAAAGAATCAAAAGGATTATCAAAAATATTAGGTTGAACCATATGGAGTTGTTGACATGAGCCTTTGCCCTATAAAAATTATAATTTCTCACACAGCAAGGATGTTTGTTTGTATATAGTATTGTTCAGAATAGTTAAACATTGGAAGCTATGCAGATGTTTTTCATCAGAGCATTGTTCAGAACAGTGAAAAATCTAAATGTCAAACAATAAATCATGGTACATCCATATTATGGAATTAAAATTAATGTTTGGGAGGTTATTTAATAACTCACCCCCTTTGTGGTCTCATCCAGTTTGGGCACTAAATTCCATCTATATATGCTGGCAATTCCCAAATTTATATCTGAAGTTAAATTGCTCACAAAATCCAGACTCAATTTCCCGTTCATTATTTCCACTTGGATAGCTAATCAATATTTGAAATTTAACATGTCCAAAACTGAACTCTTGATCTATCTCCAAAGCCTGTTCTCCCCACACATTTATTTATCTCAGTTAATGGAAATTCTAGCTTCATCCTTCCAGTTGTTCAGGTCAAAATACTTGGAATCATTCTGGATTCTTCTTTCATTCATCCCTCACATTCATCACATCTCTGCCTTTTAACTTCAAAATGTGCCCAGGATCCAATACTTTTCACCATCTTTATTGCTGCCACCGTGGTCTTCATTCCCGAGACTGCAAAAGCCTCCTAACCTTATTAACTTCAGTGAATCAATATTTTTGATTAAAGTCAATATTTTAAAGGGCAGCGATGAAAACTGTACACGTCTGGGCCAAGTCCAAGTGTACATGGCAGCGTCTGCTCTAAACCATTGCCTCCTAAAGACATTTGCTCTACTCTTTTCCTCCTGCATTTTCCCACTCCCTTCGGATTTCCTCCTTAACTGAATATAAAGAACTAAATTGTTTTGGGCAGTTATCAATTTTATTGCCTCTCAGCTCCAAATCAACCCTTGATTGCCTGCTCTGCAACAAGGAGGTAGACCCTCTTGTAAACATCTCTCCTTTGCCAGCTAGCACAAAGTTAGCCGTTATCAGAATGCACTGGAGAGGGTTTCTTTTCCTGGTTCAGCTCGGCTCCCCTCTGCAGGCTCCTGCAATGTGCCGTGGCTGGCTTTTAAGTACTCAGCACTAACCAACCTCATGCAGCACTCCCTTGGGTGGTTCTGCAGTGGGTTTTACTGGTATAGCACCTCTCCATGCACGTGTTCCCTAGCAACCCCTCCAGTGGCTTCCCAGCAACTTCTGGGGTATGGCACCTCCACATGGATGCTTCCCTAACACCTGTGGGAAGATGCCAAACAAGGTCCACTAGTGCAGCATCTCTAAACTTCTCAGCCTGAGGGGGAGGGGACTCTTCGGTTTGCCTTGCCTTGGCCCTCGGTTTAGTGGCTGCTCCTCATAGATGCTCTTGTATTTTTTTAGAGTTCTTTTTTACTTATTAGCAAATCCTCCATTATTCCAATCTCTTGTTATAGTTTGAGATGGTTAATTTTAAGTGTCAACTTGGCTGGGCCATGGTGCCCAGATATTTAACCAAACATTATTCTGGATATTTTTGTAGAGGTGTTTGTTTGTTTGTTTTAAATGAGATTAACATTGACCTTGGTGCACTTTGAGTAAAGCAGACTACAGTCCACACTGTGCATGGGCCTCACCCAATCAGTTGAAAGCCTTAATAAAACAAACACTGACCTCCTCTAAGCAAGGCAAAATTCTGCCAACAGATGGCCTTTGGACTTGAACGGCAGCAGTTCCCTGGGTCTCCAGCCTGCCAGCCTACACTGTAGATTCTGGATTACGAAGCCTTCACAATTGCTTGAGCCAATTCCTTAAAATAAATCTCTCTATATATTTATATACACATATCCAGTTGGTTCTGTTTCCCCGGACTCTAATACAGTTCTTTACATTAGAGTGCCCCTGGTCAAATCGCTTTGGTTTCTGTCTCTTGATTGGACCATGACAAACAGAACACTGTTCTCCCCTGAATTCCCAATCCACATGTGCAACTGCCTACTCAGCACTCTTACGTGGATGTCTAACAGGTATTCCAAACTTATGTCCAAAAGTAAGCTATTGATGTTCCTCCTGCAAACTTATTTCTCCTACTCTTTCCCAACCTCAGCTAAAAGGCAACTTCATTTTCAGTGAGACCTTCCCTAGCTAACCCATTTATAATTGCAGCCCCAACCATACCTTCAACCCCTTTTCTTTGCTTGTTATAGTCTTATTATCTAAATACTATGTGTATTATTTATTTACCATGTTTATTGTGTAACTCCTCAATTAGAATATGAATTCCACGAGAGCAGGTATGTGATTTATTTGTATGTTCAAACTGCTGTGTGCGCATAATCTAAAGCAATGCTTAACACACAGTGGATAATCAACAAGTCTCTGCCTTCTGCTTTCAACATGGACTACAATGCTAGTGATTTATGAGTGTCTCGTTTAAGAAATCTTTTCTTTTCCAAAATTCATAAATACATTCTATATTTTCTCCTAAAAATTGTTTTGCATTTTAAATTTAGGTTGTTAAGCCATCAAGAATTGACTTTTCTGTATGGAGTGAGGTAGAGTTCATTTTTTTTTTTTTTACCCCTTCTGCATAACCAGTTGCTCAGTAGGCTGTATTTTTACTACATAATGGTTTTCGTTTTCTCTCTCTACTTTCTGAATTTATTTCTTCTGTTAAATACTTAGCATTAAGATTCTATAATAATGAAGCAAAACAAAGTATCAACCCCACAGTTTTATTTGTAAAGAACAAAGCATGAAAAGTCATATTTAAATGTACTCCAAAACGTGAAAAACCCACGTCAGTTTCTGATATGTATGCTAAAGTGCTTGATATCACAATACTCTTTAAATTTTATATTATGCTCAGATGAGAAAAAAAAAATCCAGTTCTGATGCATTTTGTTAACAATACAAAGAAAAACAACACAATTTAAATGCAGAAATGCTCATTTGTTAAAAAGATATACAGGATACATTTATACATGGTTCAAGTTTAACAAAAGAGGATTCTTTCTATATGTATAACACCTTCATTTGATCGACAACAGGAATTTCTTACCATATCTCTCTACTGTCAGCAAGATTTGGTGTTTGGAATAAAGACTGGAGCCACATACAAATACATTCAGGTAACTGGATCAAGCATGATTTCTTCCCATATAACCCAAGGATACCTTGGATTTCTTCAAATGAAAATAAATTTTTGATGACTTTTTTTCATTTCGGTATTAATTACTCAGTGTTAAACCTTTCTGGAGCCAATCTTTATTTTGTCCTTGAGAGGATGATCAGCTTTAGTCAAATCTGAAAGGATGAGGTTCTCCTTGGATTTTTTGATCACACTCCATTAACACCCTCCTCAAAAAGTTTGGACATCAGTTTGATTTAAGAGATTCATAAATGTATTTTAATAAGAATAGGGGCCTAGTAGTTTATTATTCATTTGTTTCCTTTTAAGCTAAATGGTAATATAACAAATACTTACATAAGAAACGGGACTTGAAAAGACACAGATGATTTGAAAATAGGATTCACTTTATAAAAGTAGAGAACAGCTCAAGACTCCATTCTCAATCAAAGAAGGTGTGTTAATACTGAAATATAAATAGCTAAGGTTCAGATTGTCCTTTCAACATGGTGAAAAGGATAGACTAGTTTCTGTAAACCTCACAGAGAAAATACTCACAGTTCTCAAAATAAAAATCTTCTGAAAAATCGTAATTCTTAGCAGAAAGAAGAAATTTCATTATTAAGAGCTACACTCCCACTGTGTCAAATAAATATTTCCCTGGGCATCTGAGGTCCTCGTCTGTTGCCTCATATTTCAAAATATCTTAGAGGTGTCAACATGTACTGCATACAAACTGTTCTGTATAGTCTCTACCCCTCTTTCACTTACATTTACATACAACAGTGCTTTATTGCCAAAAAAGGAAATATAAGCAGTTCAGTATTTCCCCTATAGCACTCATACAGTGTGACAGAAGTTCACTAAGATGATTTTTCAAGAAGCCATGTTAAAGTAAATATCACAGGGTTACAAAAGGTACAAAAAGGTGTAAAACATTTAAAATAAATTTTAGAGGGAAATCTCAGACTTATGCAAATTTTAGGTTACTTATACCAAATTCTTGCCCCGAGTGGGAAAGAGGATGGAGTAGGATGGGAGGCCTTTCTTTTGTTCTCGGTAGTCTGTTTCCCCCCTAGAACCTCACTTGATGCTACTCCACACTGAGCCTCAGTCAATGTTAAGGCACGAATGAGCCTCGACCAGGCAAAGCTGTAGGGTCTCCAATAATACTGACATTGGCGTAATGCCACCATGTCACAAAGGTTGAGGTTAGGAGTCTCAGGATATTTGAAAAACACTTGGAAAAAAAAATGTTTCAAGAGGTAATATTTTTGGCAATTTAATTTTAAAACAATTTCTTCTTAAACCATTATTATGTGAAAATACTAGTTATGGTTCCAGACATTACTTTTAACTTAATTTGAGAAAAAAAAAAAAGCCAATTACAAAATTTGATTTTTATTCACTTTAGCTTTAAGGTGTGATTATAAAGCAATGTACTAATTTGAAAAGTTAACATAGCAGAAAGGATACCTCTAAAATGGGTATGGTCCTTCCACAAGTCAGCGTGGAAGGCTATGTACACTTATTCTAAGAATTCTGTTACTGTCTGGCCCAAAATATTTTGGTATTGGCTCAGAGGCAGTTATAAGCCATGTAAGAACTAAGTCTTACTTCTTTACAATTGGGTTTCTTATGTGACCCAAAACTCTTCTTAAGCATCCTTTTTACTCACCAACGTGGATTCTAAGGACTTTTTATTGTTTCCAAAAATTACATTTCTTCTTCAAGGCCAAGATTCACCATCACTGGCAATATAGAAAAGCATGGGCGTAAGCCTGTCAAGCAGCTCACAAGGGGGTCCCCAATGTTGGGAGCTCTGGCTGGATCCCTGGAATAAGGATATGGGCTCCCAAGGTGACAACTTTATAGGGCCTGGTATTGTAGAGGGTGTGTCAGTTCTGGTGTGATTCTTTTGACATTGGTCATTTCACTGTTACAGTCATACTACATAAAGTGGGATGAAACTTTAGGTATAACTCTTGTTTGGGGTATTACCTTCTAAAGCGATGGTTTTATTCACAGGCTCCAAATCCAATTTTCTCCCAGTTTTTATAATAGATGTTAATTCTGAACAACTTGAGAACAATGTTAAATGAATATTAATACTTACAAATGATTATTCTACATGAATATTAATCTTTATTTCCTATCTGTATAGGTGAATGAATAAAGATCCAAGGGTAGAAAGACTATTAATACTGAATACCTTGGAGGTCAGTCTCATGCAGTCTGGTGTAATAAAAAACATTAATTCTAGACCCTGTGTTGCTACTGACCAGCTGTGGGAGTAAGTATTTAATCTCGTTAATCCTTAAGTGTTCCCCTCTATAACATGAGAAGGCTGGACTAGATGACTCAATTCTCTGTGCTAACCT
The DNA here is from genome assembly GCF_036562045.2 of Rhinolophus sinicus. Taxonomy (NCBI): domain Eukaryota; kingdom Metazoa; phylum Chordata; class Mammalia; order Chiroptera; family Rhinolophidae; genus Rhinolophus; species Rhinolophus sinicus. Next base: position 160,158,549 of record NC_133752.1, on the reverse strand, counting down.
ACGTCATCTCTCTGGTTGCCCAGAGTGTGTCAGAAGCTTGGCCTCATGGAAAAGGTAATAAGAACAAAACCCTGGACTGGACCATCCCATGGTTTCTGATCACTGAAACACAGTAAGCGCCTGGTGGGAAATGGGTCTTGGAAGAAGAACCACACCGCTACAGACACACCTTATTTAGCCTCAGGCAAACGACTCTCTGGCCCCCCATGCTGCCCAGAACCACCCTCTTATACCCTTTCCATGGATTTCTAAATACTTTAACCCCCACTTTCTTCCTCAAGTACTAAGTCCCACATCAAAAGGCGGTGTGCCTTGGTTGAATTCAGTGTTTGATAAAGGGAGTGAGGCACTTGTTTCATTAGTTTCTTCCTCTAGGAAATAAGGGAAACCAACTGTTGGCTAAAGCCCAGCACCCTCAGATTGCACAAGGGTCCTGGGAGGCCATGGCTTTGCTTCTCAGCCACAAGTGGGAATAAAACCCAGAGCTCTGCTGAGGCAATTTCACTGCTAACAATGTGCAAATGCCTAATTAGAGGTACGGGACCTACCATAAGATGAAGACTTAAGGTCTAGCTCACCCACATTTATTTAACTTCCTCATGAAAGACCAAACTGGAAAGTTACTCACAACATTTGGTTTTACAGGACTATTGTCTCTTCTTTTGCTTCCACTCTGCCCAGCTGTGCTGTCCTGGCTTTCACCTTCTCTGGGCAAGTCGTTTTATATTACTACCCCTTCTTACAAAGGAACGTAAAGCTTGCCCTGAACACCCAGAAAGGGTTCATTCTTTCTCTCTCCTTCTGTTATTTGCATTATCATAGTCAACAAATACTTTCACAAAAACATTCCAAGCCACACAGAGCCCTCCTCCTTCTTAGACATTCCTTCCATTTCCTGAGAGGGGGATGGGCACGGGGAGAGGGAAGGGGGTGACTGGAACCAAACAAAGACAGAGCTTATGGTTATCCTTAAGAGGTAAGGGACCTCGGCCGGGTTTAGATGGCTAAATACAAAGTACAGAATCAAACTGCTGTTTGCAGTTGTTATAACTATCAGGCGAACACTTTGAAATTCACATCTGCCCAAAGTACCTCAAATAGCAAGAATAAAAATGCCAAGAATGAAATTAGTCTAAGCTAATCTTTCCAAAGTGTAAAGGAGTATAATCCCACAATTTAACACACTTCTCAGGGCTTTGTGTGTTCTCTTTCCAGTTCAGCCAAGCTCCTGGGGTTCAGTATTTAAGGTATTTGAATTATATCTTCATCTAGTGCTGATGAAAAAAATTTCCCAAAGGGCTGGAAAAGTGACTCAATTAATATGTATGAAACTATTTGTAACTTAAAAGCTATAAGTGAGGAAGGAAGACCCCGTACAGTAGGTAAAGGTGTTTACATTCACAATACAGAGGCTCAGACACCTGGATGGATGGCTACGACATAACAATGCACTCTGGGTTCCTTTGTGATACCTGGAGAAAATAAAAAGCCCCAATGGGTTGCACTATATTTACATGTTTACTGGCTTCTTCCTGACTAGCACCACTCTTCCCCCCTAGCTCCCAATGCTTTTAAGCTACTCATTTTAAGTCACAGGAATATTCAACCTAAGAAAAGTATCTTATTAGAGTAATATAATTTCTTAAAGAAGATAGCATATTTACACACATCTAACACATGAAAATACTCTATTTTATACTAAATTCTTGGTTCAAATGAACTACAATACAGCATTTTGCCTTGTCTGTGGTGTGATGATTGTTCAAACTGGGGGATACAGTGTATCGCTCCCCATAGTGACTCACTACCTTGGCAGACAAGTCCACATGGGTCCCGTAGATGGGGAAGGTTCAGAAGCAAGGGGTCTTGGACCGCGAGTTTCCAGCCAGTTGGGTTACACATCCACTCCTTTGATGAGAGAGCCTTCTAAGACTATGGTGAAGTCCTGAATGGTCTGCAGGATGCGGATGAGGGAGTTGACGGTCATGTGGTCCCTCAGGAGGGCACTCTCCTCATACATTCGGGTAATGGCCGGACACTCGGCTAACAAGGGAATCCACTGCGGGAGCAGGCGATCCCTACAGACCCAAACAGAAACAAGTCCTGAGCACGGCTGACCTCGCTGCAGAATAAGGCACAATACTGGAGCTTTCAATGGGAAGGTAGGTGTGGGGCTGGAAGGGGCAAAATCTAGCTAAGTTCTGAGGTCAGCAGAGAGGAAACCAAAGGCAAGAAGCTGGATATTTACTGGTCAAAAAGACACAGTAATGAGGCAGTGTAAGCTATTGGGAAAACCCATCAGATTCTAAAAGAAGGTCTGGACAGGTTGGCCATAAGGACTTCTGCACATTAAAGAAACTCTCTATTCTATTCTGATTTTATACTTTTCAAAAGAGGCAGAATGTCATTTTGTATTTCTTTTTTACAGGTTGTTACTCAGACATGTATAGTAAGGCATGCCAAAGTACACTGACCTTTTGTGAGGAAAGACTATCTTAAATAGTAGCGATTAGTTTTTTGTTTTTAATTTATACAACATAATAAGGTAAGGAACAAATCAAAGCAGAAGAACATTAACTAGGTCTTTATAAACCAAAAGAGGTTGCAGGGGTCTAATAAATCAGCACCGTAGAGATAAAAGGAGATAAGGATCATGTTCAAAAGGAACTTTAAAAGCACAGCTGAAATTGGGCCCCATTTATAAGGAAATTCAGAACTTAGTTCTGTAATGCAGTTGTTTCGGGACAGAATTTCAGTCTTCCGTGTTTCCTGATTAAACACGGACAGTATAATCTGTCGCTAAGTACCTAAGACACCCTGATAGAGCATCTCTCAATGTGCCTTTCACAAGGGCAGCGTAGCTAGTCCATCCTACACCTCTGCTTGGGGCCTCCAGGGGCTTAGAAGAAAATAAACTTGCACAAAACAATCTTCTCAAGATCTGTGTGTTTCCTTTCTTATAATTCTAAGAGCTGTTTTAAAATTAATGGATTATACAGCTCGTATGTGTCATTTTCAAAAAAAAATAAAGGGGTAGGAAATGGTCTTAAAGAGAAGATTTTATATAGTAAGAATTCCACAATGTTATTAAATTTAATATGGTGGTGTACATGCACCACGCAAGCTCTACATAGTAAATATGTATGTGTGTATGTGTGTATGTGTTGGTGTGTCTGATTATCTATCAACCTACCTGTTACCTATCTATCTTTGGAACCAGAATCATGTAATGGTTGAGAGCCTGGGCTCTGGAATGAGACTGGGTGTGAATCTTGGCTGCACCTCTTTCTAGCTGTGTGACTTTGGGAAAACTGGTTAACTTCTCTGTGCCTCATCTATTTTCTTTTTTCTCATCTATACAATGGGGAGATCAGTTGCTACTTCATGTAGTGGCGGTGGTGAGCAATAGGATTCCATGAAATAACGTATACGAAGTTCTCAGCATAGTGCCTTATCCAACACATACCAGGTACCCAATAAACAGTAGTCTCATAATGACACTTGGAAAGAAAGAAACCCACGGGAGAGCTTTGGAAGGGGCATGATCTGGTTTTAACCCATTCTAAATTCTTGGTCAACATATAGCAAAGATAGGGAAAGTCAAGAACTGGCTTTATACCGTGTTCCAAGGCAAACTAAAATCTGGAATTTGCCGTCCTTCCCAATGTTCCTGGGTGCAGTATTAATAGCATTTACATAGTGGCAGAAGGTTTTGCAGGATGATTTCTGAATAAGGACATCATCTTCATTGTCTAGAATCTGGTCAGTGGTTTCAAAATAAGCAACCGCTCTCTCTGGGGAAGGAAGTCAGAATCACATTATAATACACATCGACACTTTATAACAGAGAGATTAAACACTTCATGGTGGAACAATATGCTCCCGGGAGTTTATTTTCTCATCTAGACTGCATTCTAGAAGGCTGGAAAGGATACTCTCTTTAGAATAGCTTCATAAAATGGAAATTGGCAAAAAAGAAGAAAATAAAAATAGACTCCACTGTTAAGACCGGAATCTACTAGGAGTAAGTAGCAAACACCTGGTAGCCACCAGGAAGGTGCCCTCTGTTCCAGCTACACAATAGGTGGCTAACACTTTGCAACAAAATCCCTGAAATGGAACTGAATCTGTAAATCAAGAGAAAGAGGTATGTGTACACATATCAGAAGCAGAATAATATTCTAGGCATTGTAGAAAGGGGAAAAAACCACTCCTGGGGGCCTAATCTGTCAACTTTCCTTTCTTTGTACAAAAATTCTAAGTTACATGAAATCAACTACTTCACCTAGGCCTTATTTACAAAACACAAAATGATTAATCACCCCTTTAAAGAAACTGGGAATTCGAGCAGAACTGCATACCAAAATAAAGACTACAAAGTCTAGCAAGCTAGAGCAGCACACTCCTAGGGAACTTGCTGTGATGATGAAAACATTCTCTATCTGTAACATCCAACTGGTAGCTACTAGTAGGGCCCCTGTGACTAAGGAAGTAAAGTCTAAATTAAAATGAAATCAATTTAAATTTAAATAGACACATGAGGCTAGTGGTACAGAGCTCGAGTAATCCTTGTAAAACGTGTTATTTCACGTCACTCCTTCGCTCCAAGCCTCCCAATGACTTCCCATGTCATGCAGGATAAAGACCAAAGTCCTCCGTGGCCTAGAAGGCCCTACACTAGCTGTCTCTGGCAGTAAATACCCCTCTCCCCCAACATCCTGTCTTCCTCCTCACTCTGCTTCCCTCACACTGATCGCTATTGCACGAAAGGGCCAGATGCACTCCCTCCTGGGGCACCTGCCCTGCAGTTCTCTCGGCCGGGAGTGCCCTTCTCCCAGACACTACACGGCTCACTTCCTCACTTCCTTCAAGTCTCTGCTCAAATGTCACCTTGTCAACGAAGCCTGTAATGACCCCATTTAAAAGAGCACTTGCCACTCCATTTCCTTTTACCTTGCTCTGTTTCTTCCAGGTCAGCGATCACCTTCTAACATAGAGCTGAATTGCATATTTGTTATGTGTCCTCCCCGCCCAGACCAGAATGTAGGTTTATCAACCATAGGACTTTTTGTGTTGTTTGTTTACTTACGTTTTGATATATATCAGGAGCATCTAGAACAGTGTTTGGAATACTGTGGACACTATAAATATTTGTTGACTGAATGAAAAGCAGGGGTAGTGCTTATTGGATATTTATTTTTAAAAACATATGCCCTTATCATTAACTGCTATTTGCTCAATTCCTGGATCTTTGAGTTTTCTAAGAAACATGTCAATGATCGTAAAATACCATACACCTGTTTTAATTTACCTATGAAGTCCCAGATGAAGACGTTTTTGTGAAAGATGCGGGCAGATTTGAACCCGTGGTGGAAAACTTGTTCGAGTGCCGCGACCAAGCCATTTTCTCCGCAGAGCAGCACCGTGAGGCTCCCTCTCTGTGGAACATAACACAGCGCCAAACAACAAACTGAGATGTCTCTGTTTGTGTCTAAGAAAAATACTGGAGAAAACAAGGGCAGAGCGTAGCTACAAAGCATGTTTTCTGCAATCTTTATTAGAAAGCTTACAAATGAGAATTAAAACACCCTGTATTGCCTTATGTATCATGTACAAAGTGGCTTTAAAATCTTACTACACTAAGTGTTATAGTTCATCATACCTCTTTTTCAGGTTTGTGAAAATGTTTCACAATGTTGTTCACAGCTTCTCCAATTCCTTCTTGGATCTGTCCAGCATTGGGTTCTGAAAAATAAAAAACAGTGGCTGAATTCTCATGCAAGGGAAATAACCCAAAGTCCTTTGGGGAGTAACTGTACCACCTGTGCAGGAAACACTTCACTAGTGCAGGCTGGCTTGGCCAGGGGCTTCACGAAACTTGCATCGGGCCCGTGTGGCCAAGTGAGAGACATCTTGGCATAATGGAAAAGAATCCAACAGACCCCTGGATTCAAATCCCAGCCTTACCACTTGTAATCTACAATCTTGATCAAATGTCTAACTTCCTCTGAGTATGAGTTTCCTCAACCTAAAATAGGGAAAAATGCACACCTCATATATGGGTCCCTGGAAAAACTGAATGAGATATTAGGTGTAAATAACTGGGCAGGGTGCCTGTCCCAAGTGCTGACAAGTCTGCAGGACCTGAGGAGTGAGGTGGGGAGGTCCTACAGCTTCATTCCTAGGGTACCTCACTGCCTTACCCCACCTACCTCTAAGTTCTTTGGTGGGCACAGACCAAAGCTGCTGCGGCTCTGAATGGCTAACCTGGAATCTGTGTTTTTGCTGCTGTGTTTAAAGTAAAGAGAAGATGTCAGGTCCACTGGGGCACCCTGCCTGAAGACCGGGCTAGTCGCTCCACGTGGGCACCGCTTCCTTCTCCAGCCAGCACTTGCTCATCTAGGCTCTGTTCCTGGGGGAGAGCTTGGTGGGCTGCTTAAATAGGATCTAAATTGCCTTTGCCTCCCAAACCCCAAGAATAGTTAAAAACAAAACAAAACATGGCAAACAAGTTTCATCCAGAGATAGAAGTAGGTAACAAGAAAAAAATTACATATTTGGTATTTTCTTGTGGTGATTAACTATTATATCTAATTTACATATTATACTATAAAGGGAAAACTATAAATTCCAGTGTTTAAGAATCTCTGAATTCATTTTAGGAAAAACTCAAGTAAGTTTTTTTCTACATCAATGCATATAAATTGTTAAAATGGAAACCTCTTATGATTGAAGCACTGATACTGGGGCCTTTTCAGCTCTTAGTAGTTTTACTTTTACTGAGTATTTCTTCTTTTAAACATTAACACCTATTTTAAAAGCCTTCATTCATTCAACACACTACCGATCAGTACAGAGCTCTGGTACTGATCAGTAGTATATTGAAACCGATTTAAAACTTTCTGTTTTCTAAAGATCACCTTGCACACACTGTGAGAAAATACCAAGTTACCCATTTCTGAGTTTCAGTTTATTTAAAATGTTCTGCTTATTGAGTAAGAAAAGAAAATATGACCAAAAGTGAGGATAAGGCTTCTCAAAATAGGAATATTGCATGAAACTGGACTGATTCAGAAGTTGTAATAATTTGGATGGACTGACCTGAAATCTAGTTTTAAATTTTTTTTATAGGAATTTTGTTATTTTTATTTTTTTTATTTTTAATTTAATTATTATTATTATTTTTAAGGGGAACAGGACTTTTATTGAGGAATAGTGTGTACTTCCAGGACTTTTTTCCAAGTCAAGTTGTTGTCCTTTCAATCTTAGTTGTGGAGGGTGCAGCTCAGCTCCAGGTCCAGTTTCCGTTGATAGTTGCAGGGGGCGCAGCCCACCATTCCCTCGCGGGAGTCAAACTGGCAACCTTGTGGTTGAGAGGACCAACTGAGCCATCCGGGAGCTCAGCGGCAGCTCAGCTCAAGGTGCCGTGTTCAATCTTAGCTGCAGGGGGCGCTGCCCACCATCCCTTGAGGGAGTCGAGGAATTGAACTGGCAACCTTGTGGTTGAGAGCCCACTGGCCCATGTGGGAATCGAACCGGCAGCCTTCGGAGTCAGGAGCATGGAGCTCTAACCGCCTGAGACACCGGGCCGGCCCCTAGTTTTAAATTTTAATCAGCATGATTGCATACAATAAATTCAGCAATTTTAAATGTGCAATTTGGTGAGCTTTAATAGACATAGTCATGTAACTACCACTACAATCAAAATACAGAAAATCTCCATCAGTCCAGAAAGCTCCCCTGTGCCCCTTTCAGTCAATCCCGTTCCCCAGCTCTCAACCCCTGGCAACTGCTGATCTGCTTCATATCATGACTACATGGCCTTTTCCAGAATTTAATATCGACGGCATCATACAGGACACAGTCCTTTGTGCCTAGTTTCTTTCGCTCAGCAGAATGCTTTGGAGAGTCATCCAGGCTGTTAGACGCATCAGTAGTATGTTCATTTTTAACATATTGCTGAGAAGTATCCTGTTAACTAGACATACCACCGTGTGCTTGGTGGACACTAGGGTTGTTTTCATTCTGGCTACTACGAGTAAAGCTGCTATGAACATCTGAGTACTGTTCTCAGTGTAACTACAGGTATTCATTTCTCTTGGGTAAACATCTGGGAGTGGGATGTTGGGTCAAGTGTATGGTAAGTAGATGGATATTTTTACAAGAAGCTGCCGAACTGTTTTTCCTTTTGCATTCCCACTAGCAGAGTATCAGCTGCTCTCCATCGTCAACAGTATTTGGTGTTACCAGTCTTAAATTTTCTCTTCTAGTGTGTGTGTGGTGTCAAGTTTACTTTTGAATGCAGAAAGGATTTATGAATCAGGGGAATACTTTAAGAAAGAATAAGGGGGCTTTTTAGATACTATTCTAATAGTGAGTAGATCACTGTGGTGTGCTAACAAATGCGTTGGGACTAATACTATCTAAGGAAACTGCTTTGTTAGTAAACCAAGGACCTCTTAGGTACTTTTGTTACTCTACTGATGGCTGTTGTCTACAGTTGAAATAAAACCACTTCACTGATAAACTTTTGTAGTTTTTCACTAGATCATACTGCCTCTGCATTACTTTTCTGTGGCTCCTATGACAGATTACCACAAACTTGCTGGCTTAAAACAACAGCAATTGATTCTCTCACAGTTCTGGAGGCCAGAAGTCAGAAATCAGCGTCCCAGGGCAAAAATCAAGGTGTCAGCAGGGCTGCACTCCCCTCGGCGGCTCCAGAAGAATATGCTTCTTGCCCCTTCAAGCTTTTGGTGGCTGCCAGCATTCCTTGGCTATGGCTGCATCACTCCAGGTAATGCTTCTGTCTTTGCATTGACTTCTCTGTGTGTGTCTGATCTCCCTCTGCCTCCCTCATATAAGAATGCATGGGATTGCATTTAGCACCACCCCTGGATAATACAGGATAAACTCTCCATCTCAAAATCCTTAACTTTTTCCAAATAAGGTAACATTTACAGCTTTAGGGATTAGGATCTAATATCCTTGGGAGACATTACTCAGCCTACTAAAGCCCATATTAGTATAAACAGAAGTTTACTGTACTATTAAAAATTGCACGTGAACACAGTATCCTATCTATAGAACTCACTCTTTATAGAATCTTGTTCCATCCTTTCTATAGAAAGTTGGGGGATGGGGAGAGGAAGTTTTAGAATCCCTCTTAGTATAAAGGGCTCTAGATAGCTAGAGGTGGCTGTCTGTGAGTACTGTAATATATAACTGTCCTTGTTGCTCCTTTAGGTTTAATTATTCATATTTCCATAGCTTAATTGAAACAGAACATGCAGTTTTTATAGGATTTTTAACATCTAAATTCTTTAGGCTTTTAATCATTTCTAAAGCCTTGCCTTATTTTTCCCCTTTATCTTCTCTCCCTCTTTTCTAAGGTCTCTTCTCCCAAATTAATTTTCTTCAGCATTCTTTTTTTTAACCTTCTTACCACAATTTATTAGTGTGACAGTTTTCTGTCAAATGGCCACATGACGTCTGCAACATTTGAAGCACTCTGGAAAATTAAAAAAAACACAAAACAACTACTCACTGGGGGTTTTTCCTGTTAGTGAAGTGATACTCAGTCTCCTAGCTGTCGTGGGTGATTTCTGCTGGGGTGGAGTCCGACACTGCTTTACTAGATCCTCATCTGCTGCTGATGCCATCAATTCTCCAATAAGAATTCTCTCCAGGCTTCCGTCATCAATGCCCTTCCCAAGCCATCGACCACATGGGAACCTAGCAGGACAGGGAAAAGAAAAAAAAAAATCTGAATCACCAATATTTTACCAGTTTTAATCAGAATTTTAAAAATAGCACCATGGGTGAAGCCTATCATTTTAGTGCCTGTGGGTTGTTTCTTACAATTATTAAAAATTTCAAACATATAGAAAAGTAGAGAGAATAGTATCATAGACACCCATATTCTCACCGCCTAGACTTAACATTTTGTTATATGCTTCATTTTCTGTTGAAGCATTTTAAAATAAATCCCACACACCAGGACGTTTCAGTCCTAAAAACACTTCAGTATAAATCTCTAAAACATAAAGACATTCTCTTGTATAGCCATACACTGTTATCACCCAACCAAGTTAAAGTAATTCTTTAATATTTTCTCATGCCTAGCCTATATTAAAATTCGGTGATTAGTTCTATAAAGAATATTTTAAAACTATAAATTAATGTGGGAGTTAAATTACAGAAGAAAAGAGGAGATTGTTCCCAAAGGGAGTGCTGGCCTTAACCAGCAGAGTCCAAAAAAAATCCTTTCCTCTCCCTGAATTATTTTAAGCTTTTTTTCTTTCTTTTTTTTCAGAGTTACATCAATTTTTTTTTCAACATAATATGCAACACTTGTGGACTAAGCATTAGGAGCAAACACAAGTAGTTTTTCTAAATTATTTTTTGGGCAAATTTGTATTATATAAACAAAAACAAAACAACCCCAAAATAAAACAACCCAAAAAACTAAGCTAAAATTCAAAAAGCAGTGGGAAGCCTTAGAAAGAAAAAAATTCTTAAACGTTTTCTTGTCTAAAGCGTCTCAAACAAAGAATTCTGAGCTCCCATGGACATTTACTTACCTGTATGTGTGTCCTGTGATTTCGTTTCTGACCATGACACAGTCCACCAGCCATTTGGCTAACAGTCCTGAGTTATCGTGACCAATCTGAACAGTGGTCAGCTTCCCCAAGTTCTGGCACTGTAGGGACAGGACCATAGGTTATTCAGTACCCGATCACATCCCACTACCTCTCAGCTTTACATGTGGTACTCTGGTTCCGCGTAACTTAGCTTCAAAGAAGCCACTCTGCATAATGTGCTTGGCTAATGCTCTAGAGAAATATATTCACATCTAACGAGACAGGGCACAAATGGACATCAACTATCTAATGAGGACGATGCACAAGGTGCTAGACTAGAGATGTAAACAACTGCTAGAAGAACATTGGGGAAGGAACAGTTATTTCTTTTCTTTAGATTTTTTTTTTTATTGGGGAAGGGGAACAGGACTTTATTGGGGAACAGTATGTACTTCCAGGACTTTTTTTTTTTTTTTTCCTTCCAAGTCAAGTTGTTGTCCTTTCGATCTTAGTTGTGGAGGGTGCCATTCAGCTCCAGGTCCAGTTGCTGTTGCTAGTTGCAGGGACGCAGCCCACCATCCCTTGTGGGAGTCGAACTGGCAACCTTGTGGTTGAGAGTCCACTGGCCCATGTGGGAATCGAACTGGCAGCCTTCGGAGTTAGGAGCATGGAGCTCTAACCGCCTGAGCCACCGGGCCGGCCCCAGGAACGATTATTTCTAACTGGGGAACCCAGAAACATCACACAGATAATGATCTGTGCCTTAAAGGATGAGAAGAATTTCAAGAAGTGGAAAAAGGATGCTATCTGGGTTTACAGAGGTCAGAAAAACAATTATTGATATAAAAAAAAATCACTGACATGGTTATTTTTCTAATAAAATACTAAGTTTCTAATAAAATACTAAGGCAGAAGTGACCTCAAACCTCATCTATTAGAAGTCTTTGAAGCTACCATAAAACAAAAAGCATAGTTAATTGACATCCTTCCTCGTCCTTTGTGAACAAGTACAAAAGGAAGCGATGATAATAGAAATAGTAAAAATAAAGGTCAATTAAATTCTGACTTTTAAATTTTGATATAAGATCCCAGACCCCAACTGGCTGTGTAAGGTTGGGGACATCAGAGCGATGCGTTCTTAAAGCCCTTGACTTCTCTGTATGGCAGTGAGAAAGCATCACTGTGACCCAGGGAATGGAGGGTGGCCTCTTAAATTACTTGAGGCTGCAGAGATGGGAAGAAGTGGGTAGACTGAGAGTTAGGAAACAGCAATGATGGGACTTAAAATGCAGTTTATATTCCATACTTGGCAGTCAAGAAAAGCCAAGGGTTTTAATCTTTTATATACAGATGGTTGCAAATCCACTGGATAGATAGGGCTAAAATGGGCTCTTGGGGGTTGTTAAGACTCTGAATGGAAAGTGCTATTCTTAGACTGCAAGGAACATGAGAACAGGATGTTCAGTTAGTACCACTTCCCTCCTGAAACAAGAGCAGGTATTGTCTTTCTCCTGCATGCCAGGACCAACCTGCGTGTGGGCTCAAACATATGGGAATACTTCCCCAGGTGAGACCTCAACATTGACTACAATATTGAAAGGTATTTTTACAAAATCACTTTGCAAATGTCACCATGTGGTCTAAAAGCCATAAGCAAGGATGTCAGCTCTCCTGTCCTTTTGTCCAGGTTCAGGCAGGGAGCATTTTACAGTGAGGACAAGAACCACTGTGGGGCCAGCAGTCAGTGCTAAGACACTGGGGATCATGGGCCAGGACCTGGCAAAGCCCCAAAGTGCACCATTACAAGCAGAAAAATAGAGCTTAGCAAATGAAAATAATGACAAAAACACAAAACAAATGAGCCTAAGTGTTTAAGACAACTTTAGAGATGTGACCACAAAAATGACCCTGCATGCGTTGAGTGTTCCCTATACTGTCTGACTCAAGGCAAAGTGAAAAAGTGAAACTGCATCCTTGTGTAGAACTACATGACACCTTCTGTTAAGAAAGCTATCAGCTGAACCTACCTCGAAAGTCATTTCAAGGAGGTTTTTGGGAATCGGCATCACTCCCGTGTCTCCCAGCTCCCCTGACACACAGATCCAGGGGTTCGATGTAATGATTGCATTGCTCAGCTTTTTGATGGGGATGATGACTGACCTATATGGAATCACTGAAAGAAAAAGGCTGAAATTAATTAAAAGTTACAATGAAATTCTCTTGATAACAAAACAAATATGTGTTAAGAACTCTGTTGGCTTTCACACATAGTTCACTTTTTATGCTCTATCATGATGTCCTTAAACAAAAAGATGAGGTTATAACCTCTCCCTGACAAGAAAGGTGAGGTCCAGTTTATAAGCCGTGAGTCCTAATACTTGTGTTGGTTTCCCCGGTGTACCCATCACCATGCAGGCTCGGCATGCGTATCACCATGGTGATATGTATCACCACTACGTTTATAAACAATCTCAGGAATCAGCACCAGAATGAACACTGAACAGGACATGAACATTGTTGCTGCTATATAGTGTTTTCATTGCTTTAATGTTTATATTAATTTTGTTCCAAAATCGAGTGCAAATGAACATAGTTCCTGGCATGGTTTCATATGAAAAGGGGGTGGATGACTTCTTGGATAGTATCCCCTTGTTGCTGATTTTCTTGGGCACTGCTTTAAAGCACTGCCCTTCAGAACTTTCCCATCTGAATTTTACAGCTCAATATGCACAGCCAAGAATACTAAATAATGGCACCTGCATTCTGGATGTAACATGAAGTCTGTAAACCACAACTTGGAAAGCTATTAAGATGACTCATAGGGGGACGTGAGGAAAAGAAGCAAGATGTGGAAAAAACTGTGTGAAACCTTTTTTGCAAGCTCTTCAAAAGGCATACCACTAGATGTCACTGTCCCACCACTGTCTTCTGCTCAAATGTAGAAACACAATAAAGTTAGACATTACAATACTCCCATCATTTTCCTTTAAAAAAATGGGGATGGCTCAAACACATTAGCACATTTTTATCCTTCAGAGCCATCTTTCTTGTTTTTTAAGCAGGGTAGAATTAATATTTTTTGTTTTAAGTCTTGGGATTTCTGCTCATTCACAAGAGGGCGTATTAGAAGCCCTCCTTGAAAGAACTACAAGTAAGATGAAAAAAAGTTACTAGACAAGGTTCCCAGATACAGCCTTACAATATGGGCTTATGGTTCAATGTGTTCTTAAGATGAAGAAAATGAATAGGATAAATGATTTATTTCCTCGGTTTTACATAGACTGCTTTCTTTATGTTGGGTGGATAACCTCCCTTTCTGTCCTTTGACTTTGGCTGAAGGAAAGGAAAATGTCAGAGGAAAGGCTGTAGTTTCATGGTTTAGTAACCAGAATCAAATAGTTTTTGAAACTGAAAGCAGAAGAGGTTAGTGAAAGACTATTTTAGGTGCCGTAGGCTTCTCTCATTTGAATCTTTCACTGACACGATTAGAAAAGCTGCTGAAAAAGGCCTATTAAGGTCAGCAGTTTTGTGGCTGCAAAGGCCCCACAGATGCACGGCAGTTATTCAATAAAGTATAAAAAGAATAATATTATTTAATCTCAGAATATTTCTTTTATGAGAATCTCAATTCCTCATATTGAAAGTTTCTCAGATGAAGAGAAATCTGCAGATATAAGGCGGATCTTAGGAGTCCTAACAACCCCTGCTCTATTTCTTCTCTTTCAAAACTGTAAATAACATTTTAGCTTCTTATACTTTCAGTAGACTAACGGGTACTTTCAGTAGCCTGACAGATATTACAGGTTGGCCCAATTACCATTCCAACTCCATTTTACCTTGTTCGCCTCTACCAGAGAACAGAAAAACTAAAAAGCAACACAATTCTGGCCAGTGAAATTTTAGTGATGTTTATTGTGTTTTCTTGGAAAACTGTTTTTCTAGCAGATTCTGACCCCTCTTCCTTCTTCCTGCTGGAAGATGGATTGACAATAGCCATCTTGTAACCATGAAGTGATTAGCACATACTACTGGGGATTGTCTAGGAGGAGAGGGATAAACAGCCTACATCCATGATGGCACTGGGGACTGCCTACCTCGAGACTTCTCGTTATGTAACAAAAATAAAATTACCGATTTGTTTAAACCACTGTTTTTTAAGTTTCTGGCACTTGCGGCTGAATACAACTCCAAACTGACACAAGTGAAAATTCTCTAAAGTAGGGATGGGGACCCACTGCAAATAAAAATTAGTAATGGCGAATAGAATAAATGCTATAATTGAGCTTATCCAAAACACGTCTCTAATCAGTATTTTCTTCCTCTGCAGACCTACCACGTCCGTCAAGATCCTCAAGTCTTTCTGAATCACCAAAGTTTAGTGATGTTCCCTTATAGAAGTTCACTATCATATACTCATTCTTTGAATTTATATGTGTTGGATAAGATATAGGAATATTTGGTTAATAAAACATTCCTTTTCACATCCATCCCATTTCCTGTTGCAGATTGGGTTTCCTGGGAAGCAGACTCTGAGTCAGAAATTAGCATTCAGAATGTTGCTTCTGGGATCAACATGTGAAGAAGAAAGCAGGTCGGCTGAGAGACAAACTGAGCCTTGACACAGTCACAATGGAGTCCTCAGCTGATCGGATGGTAAGTTCTCGGACAGTCCTCCGACCAGTCACAGGAGGCTGCTGGCCCTGGCAGGAGGGCTTACCTGGGGTAAGGTAGTTTTCTTTGGTGAGGCACTCCCCACAGGGCTGAGAGCTGAGGACAGTCTCCCAGCAGCAGCTGGAGCATAACCTTCATTCCTGAAGGGCCATGGGGGAGGGGGCACCACAGTGGCTACCTGACTGTACTATGGTACGTCTTGCTTTTAAAAATATGAACTCTTGTTCCATTAGTCACTTGGCAGTCAACTCTCCAGACTTACTGATAGTGGTGAACACACTGGTGAAGCAGAAATAGTCCACAGCATTGAGGGAAAGAAGGTGGTAAAGAAACTGTTCTCTTTCTTCTTCACAACGTAGAAAAGCGTATCGCTTATAAAGCTTTCTAGGAAAGGGTAAGACAAGCACAAATCACTAGTATAGTATATTCCATCTTCCATTAAAAGTAAACACCTCCACTTAGACAAACTATGGGTAGAAACATTAATCTGAAAAGAACAGACAATTCACAAAAATGAACATACGCTTAACAATATATTTTTAACCTAGTTAGTAAATCAAGAAAAAAACCCCACGAATCCATTTTGTCTATCACACTAACAAAGATTGTAAAATGATGGTGACAGCTGACAAGGGGCGAGGGGTACTGAATAACAATTCTGATAGACAGTGGGAATGAAAATTTCAGGACAGCAATTTGTTGGTGATACTTATTTTAAACCAGCCATACTCAGTAATCTGTACAAGAATAGCCATCGTGTGATCGAGGTGAATAGCACACACAGAGGACTGCCTAGGAGGAGAGGGATAAAGAGCCTGCATCCATGACGGCACTGTGGACAGCCTACCTCGAGACTTCTTGTTATGTAAGAAAAATAAAACTCGTCTGTAAGCTTATGCAATTTGCTTTTGTAAGTACACAGGTCATAGAAACAGACGTGCCTCAAGAGGCAAGCTCTTACTTGGTGAGTGGTTGGTTAGAGAGCAACTGCTTGAGATGCTGGGACAAGAGTTTCTTTTCTAGAGACAATCTTATCCATGCCCGAGCTCGTCCAACATCAGTCTTGATCTCACTCATGTTTTGAATATGCCTAAAGAATAGTAGCAACAGCAAAGATGTAAATCCTAAGAATAACCTTGAACTGGAAAAGAACTAAGGGTTACAGCACTTTGCAACAGGTAATACACAATTTATGTTGATTAAACCTTCAAAGATTCATTCTGAATCATGAATTTAGTCCCACATCGGAATTACCATTACAACACAAGTACACAGGCAACACGCTAAGACGAAGCATTTAACACTCATTTATTCTTTCAGGTCTTATTATGTTCTTGTTTCAGCCTCACAGACACCTATAAACTGGCACTTGGTTATTCCTGACCCCCAGGAAAATAAAATAAACAGGCTAAATATTCAAGTTTTTATTCAAAATAATTGTTCTATTGTTTAACTAAATATCTGCCACAACTTTAATCCACTGAATTTTTTTCAAGTAGCCCTGGACAACACATGAAAAATATGAAATCTTACTTTCTATGGCATTCGATGATAAGCTGTACTGCATTGATAAATTCAAAATCCTTAAAAATTTGAAAGACTTGGAAAACTGTGTGGCTACAAACAAACAAACAAACAAACAACCTGCGTGGTCAAACCCCAACTGAATGTTACATATATGTGTAAATCAGCATTCTGTGTAGAAGTCAATGTTACATATATGTGTAAATCAGCATTCTGTGTAGAAGTCACTGCTATGCCAAGCTGGACTGCCTTTATCTTCCTCATTTACTTTCTTCTAACGGGGGAAGGACTGGGTAGGACAGGCAAGCCTAAAGAAAGGGTAACCGTAGAAGACTTGGAGTCATTGAATTCTGTGACTGACACACCATTCCTCCCTTTGATTTTTTTAAGTCTAAAATGACTCATCCTCGCTGTAATAAACATTACAACGATCCCTTTTCTCTGGTGATTCTAAGCATTCAGAATAAGGAACAACTTCCCGGAAACACACACACATATTCTTCTTCTCTTCCTTTCTGCTTTCCTCCTTCCCTTTCTTTTAATCCCTGGATCTGAGAATTTAAGCCCTCAATCCTCAGCGCTGATTTATGATCAAACACTCTTGATACAAAACAAGATGTAAAGCATTACATCACATCACATCACACAGACCCACTGAAGAGTGGGCACACGAACAAGTCAGAATGAGGAGATAAAAGAAACAGCTGTTGTCATTTGTGTGGGGCTTAGCCAACCTCATCTCACCACTAAGAATTTTTTTCAGAAATTATGAGACTTATTTTTAAAGTGCTCATACTGTTACACATGGTCATGAGTGGAGAAAGCTGATGTCTAGCAAGCCCTCTCCGTAGACCCTGGTTCTTACTGGTGGTAGTGGCAGTGGTGGGGCACTTGACAACCCAGGTGTGAGCCCATGAAACAGCACTGGCTGTTCCTCAACCTTACTGACATTTCCCAAATGATGACACAGCTGACTAAGAGCAACAAGGGGCAAATGCTAAGGCATTTACCTTTTAAACTTCAACAGTATTTACATGGTACCCTTATGAGCGCAATGTCAGGTCAGAGCTCACATGATCCAGGAATACTAAAATGAATTCACTGCAAATAAATCTATGAGGGGTTGATAAGCACTTATGTTGTATGATCTTTCCCTAAGTATTCTTCCTACTCTAAAACAGTAGAATCTACTGAAGTTATAGGGTGACCTTAAACAAGTTTCTGGAGACATGGTAGGTGAAGAATAACAGCAAATAATTATAAATTGAAAAGCAATCTATGTTTAAGGAAAATGGGAAGAATTGGAATACATAAAATGAAACCAGTTTTATTTAGGTGGAAAATCATAAAAGTATTTGTGCTGGTGTTTTTTGATAGGCAAGGGAGATGAGGCCACCAGGTTCTTCTCTTCAAGTCCACTTTGTTCACTGGCACAAGGGACATTACTCTGCCTAAAATATCGTCTCCTTAACATAATGATTTTGTTCCAAAACCTTCTAAAGCTCACAGGATATAGCCTGAACTGCTCACTACCCCCTCGGCCTCAACATTTCTTGCTATTGAAAAATTCCATTCCAAGCAGTTGACTTCTAAGACTTTGCATTCCATTACTTGACGTACTTACTCTCTTCTAGCTTCCCTATTTGATTCTACTCATGTTTAAGATGCCAGCTTCTTCTGGAAAGCATTCCTTGACGATGACAGCCTTTAATGAACTCTCCAATTTATGGAATTCTGCAGTCTAATTTGCATTTATCATGCACTGCCTACTACTTCCATCATTTTCTCTTGGTATACATTTTTCTCAGCTGGACCAAAGCTCCCTGAGGACAAGAGGCCCAATACTTCTTACTAGTCTTACATCCTTCTTTGTACCCTATAAGGCTTAGCCCATGTTACAAGTTTAAAAAACTCTGCTGCTTTGTATATCTATATCTAATTTTATGCTTTAAAACAATTTATACGTATTGTGTTATTAAACTTTAATCCAAATCCATTAAAACTTTTTCTGTGTAGCTGTACCATTTGAATCTGTTTTTAATTGGAATAATTTATTGTAGGTAATTATAATGGCATCCAGCATAACATTATACAAGTATTACTTCCAAAATAAATCCTGTTAATTCACAGAAAAGCATCCATGGTGTGGTTTAAATAACTTATTTACTTGATTTATTTTTTTAACCCTGATACAAAACTTTCTAATTTAAAATGTTTTTATGTACTTTGTCTTATTTGATCGTCACTATAACTATCCCTAGTGAGAGGGAGAGCATCATTATTTCACTTTAAAGATGAAAAAATGAGACTCACTGAGACCAAGTGATGCACCCAAGGTCACAGAGATAATAAGTATTATTCTAGGGATGCTGCCCACTTTCTACCAATCACTTCTTCCTGGCACTCACATTCTTGGAGAAGCTCCCCTTCCACAGACCCAGGAGACACAATTTCAGGTACACCATGACCTACGGTCCTATGCTCCAAATCCCTCAGCTGGACCTGACCAGGCACGTGCCGATTTAAGTTCAGCCAGTCAGATTTTCTCTCTGAAACTGGGAATTAGTACACTGGAAAACCAAGTTAGTTTTTATTGAATGCTTAAAAATAAGAAAGGCTGTTCAAGCCCGGGCTTGAGCAAGCATGTGCATAATAAAGCAGAAAAGGAAGGGAAGGGAAGGGAGGAGTGAAGCAGCAAATGTGAAGGGGGAAGTAGAGACGGTTTGCTTCTCGTGAGACAGAGAGAGTTATCTGTGACAAGACTGTTTCCAACTCAGCCACAGTTCTTACTCTTGGATTCTGGAAACTACCTTTATGTATCTCCAATAAATCCCCCTTTTCGCTAAGGCCAGTTTGAATGGGCTTCTGTTCCCTAAAACTGAATGATTTCTCAGAGTGGCAGCACCTAAATAAATTTGAATCCACATTTCCTGAGTCCAAATCTGGTGCTTATTTCATTGTATTACCAATGAAACCCCATAATATTTATTAGAGAAATAAAAGAATTAGCCAATTTTAGTACAAGCTCATACCCTGTACAGTCATAAAAATTCCTCCAGTATTCCTTCCCAGGGAAACTAAATCAGTCATGACCACTTAATTTTAGAGTAGAATAAAATCAGCTACTCATAAGCACATATGTACACATTATTTAGAAAAAGACAAAGTGACTCACCAATTTACCCTCAAGTAATTTATTTACATTTTTATACGTAAATAGAATATTTCTAGGATTTACTCTATCTATACTTGGATTATAGAACTCACAACTCCTAGGCTCATGCAGTGTTCTGTTATGCCCCTCATCATTAATTACATTTTGTCATTAAGAATAAAAATTTCAATTGCTAGATGATACATGCACAGCTACTCTGGAAAGAAATTGGTAATAACGGTAATGCCGTGATAATACTCCTCTCCTCTGTGATATGTAGATAACCTGTGCATACATTTACCGTCCCCAGTCTTTCTCTTTGGAACAGAAAAATCATTCTCTAACTGACAGCTTGGTGGTACCTGGCAACTACGCAGGTGTTGGGGAGTCGCTGGGACACTAAGACAAAGCGGACAGACTTCCGGCGTGTGTGTCCTGGACTCATTACAGCTGCTGAGCCTTCTGGTGCCAGACTCTTGACAGCTGTGAGAATTCAAAGTCCCGACACTGCCAATGGCTTTGCCTCAAGAGACAAACTTGGGAAGATGTGAGGAACTGATAGAGGCATGTGCCCAACAGAGGGCATGGACGCAGAAGGGTATCCCACCTAATCTTCAGAAAGTAAGTTTTTTCTTTAATTGTCCAGATTAAAAGAAATCAATTTAGAATATGACTGGGGAATTTTCTTTAAGGGAAAGCATGTACATCAACTATCTAGGCAGCAATTAGGGACTACAATGGAGAACTTGCCAAGAATTTGGAAATAGGGAAACAAGTCTGTCCACTGAATAGTTAAACTCTAAATATACCATGAATAAGAACAACAATACATAAAAAGTCATCTTCAAAAGGAATAATGAAGCAGAGAAAAGAAAGAGCCAACCATGGGCAGTGTTTCTGTGGGGCTTTCCTGAGATGACATCAGTCCCACGAGCTGGATGGTCAGGCTTCCATTTATCTGCTTCTGAAGACAAAAAGCCTTCTGATTCTAACCCAGCTTTCAGGCAGAGCCTACCCATGTCACTGAGAGAATATCAAGTAATCTGGTTAGGGAAGTAATAAATTGGTTTCATTGGCTTCCTGCGACCCTGTCCTTACCTGGTCATAGATGACTAGACAAGAGTGGACAGTTGATCCAAATCCAGCCCATTATTTTTCCATCTCTTTTAGGTATTTGAAGTAAATCTCTTGGTTATTAAGAGTCAGTATCTTAGAGAGTCTGATTACATTGGGTTTACTAATGACTTTGTTTCTGAGATTACAAAGCTGAAGACTCTAGCTCATGGTCTATGAAGAGCTATGGCTACGCATGCTGTAAGAACTGGGAAGTCACATTCATTAGGATGGCTACTGTAAAGAAACAATAACAAAAATAACAAAACCTAGAAAATAACAAGTGCTGGTGAGGATGTGGAGAAATTGGAGCACTTGCGCATTGCTTGTGGGAATGTAAAATGGCGCAGCCACTGTGGAAAATGAAGGTTCCTCAAAAAATTAAACATAGAACTACTGTATGATCAAGCAATTCCATTTCTGAGTACATACCCAAAAGAACTGAAAGCAGGGACTCAACCAGTTATTTGTACACTCACACTCATAGCAGCATTCCTTACAACAGCCAAAAGGTGAAAACAACTCAAATGTCCACTGACAGATAATAGATAAACAAAATGTGGTATATACGTACAATGGAATATTATTCAACCTTAAAAAGGAAGGAAATTCTGATGCATGCTATAACATAGATGAACCTCAATAAATTTATGCTAAATGAAATAAACAAGATGCAAAGGGCATGATTCCACTTATATGAGGTACCTAGAATAGCCAAATATGGGGATCATGATATAAACCATGTGAGCAATTTTAGGGGTTTAGACTAGAAAGGTCACACAGCTCATTGATCTAACATTCAATGGAATAGGCGAGCAGCAGTTGTACCAAGAATTGTACTTATCAAGCCCTGGATAATAAGCTACCTACCCCTGCATATCTATAACAATAACAGCCCCTATACATTTACTTTGTACCAGGCCTGATTTAAAAATATGTATATTTTATTTTGAAATAATTTACTTACAAAAATGTTGTAAAAGTAGTACAGAGTGTTGTATACCGAGCTTACCCTGAAGTGAACATCTTATATAACCAAACTATGTTTTTTATGTTTCCGTTAAGACAGCTGGAGATCATCTTTCCCTCATAATTACAACTACTCCTCTTAGCTGACCATCAAAACGAATCATAAGCCACATGAGGACAACTACATTTCACCTACCAAGGAATAATGACATTTAAGATATAAATATCTAAATTGACTGAGATAAAAACCAACATTTACTGAACTCTTACTATAAGCCAAGTACTTCTTGAAACTTTTTACAGTAATGATGTGTTTAATTTTCATAATAATCTTATAAGACAGATAACTGTTTTTATCTCTACTTGAGAGATGAGAAATTGAGGCACAGAGAAGTTAACAAATATTGCCTAATGTCACACCACTGCTAAGTGGTAAAGCCAGTATGTGTTACTACACTATGCTGCCATGAATAAAAGTTATTCTTTGCAGTTGCAAGTATCTGACAAATCAAATAAACATCAATAATTAATATTAATAAAGCAAAAAACCACAAAAGAAGTTACAACTGTTATAAATGTTATAACATTCATTTTAAACCCACACATTTTAAGAACTAAGTATTGAACCTAAAATATTTAAAAGAAAAAAGCCTCTGCCTTCCTCATTCAGTAAACCTTTTTAGATATCCTGATACCTTCTAATGTTTTCTAAGACCAGTAATTCCAAGTGATAATTCTCAGATTTGTGTTTGCTTCAAATTAAATCTACCTGACAGCAATTTTTCTCCCAAGTAACCTATCATTATTTGCAGACTTTTTTGGTCTGTAGCTATGGGCAGCAGGTATTTAAGGAGGTTTTAACACACTGAACTAAAGAAGTTGTAAAATAATTTAGGGATTCTTTAAAACTCTTCTCAGCTGCATTTTGCCTTTGGATTTAATGTCAGGAAAAATATAATTTTACAAAAGTCAAATAAACAAGATTATAAAAATGTTTTCTTGAGAATACATAAGCAAAAAATACACAAAACCAGAATCATTTGAGCAATTTAAGTGACAGCATAAACATCTCAAAGTTATCACGATATGCTAGCACACATAACAAATACCTCATGTCTTGGATAAGGGAGACCCTGAGTGTTGGCAACATAACTCCTGAGTCAGATTTTCTTCTTTCTGGTCCCAGGGCAACTATGTAGAAAAATATCAGCACACTATTAGAAAAACAACAGTAAGGACAAAAACATCTATATGATTCACATTCTACAAATAACTACTTTTTAATTACTTTGATAAGAACACATTTTGAAGACAACAGAACAGCTCAAATTCTTTTTCCCGAATGTTGCTACTTTATTAATACAGTAAAACAGCTATTTTCTTTCTAGTTAATCTGGGGCTGTGTTTGTAAATTTAAAATGAATCATTAAAGCCCTCTTAGCAAATAATGCAATGTGTACAAATTTTGGCCATAAAGGCCAGTCATTTTCTACAGTTATTCACTCTAATTGCACTGGATAATTACATGAAAGCAATGTCTATAAATTTAACTACTAAGTATGTGAATCATTTCCGGGCTCATGAATTGCAATCACATAATTTCCCTATACAGGAGGTCTTTGAATAACATTGTTTTAACGTTGATGAGATGGCACAGGAACCTAACTCTTGTTTATATCAATGAGCCTATGGTAAAACTGGTTTCATTATATGTCAGTTCTCCTCAAGTCGCACAAGCTACTAAGGCTGTTAAGTAGAACTTACTCTACTCTGAGTCTTTAAAACGGATAAAATCTGAGTTTGAGCTTTTTAGTCTGGTTAAGTTTCTACTTCAAAGTTCAGAATGCAAACTACAGTATATATATCATGCAAAGTGAGGAATCTGAACAGACATATCAAAGTATAATGTGCATGAGTCTCTTATGAAGCCTGAATAATTAAATTTATAAAAGAAGGAAAGATTATTCTCTTACACAGCAATGGGTAAACAATCAATTACTGGCTAATGCACTGTAGCTGGAGTGCTCAATCACACTTTAAGTGAGATGCTGTGGAGTTTTGTGCTCTTTCTTTATTTCTGTTTTTCCATCTGCAAATGAAAACTAAATTGCATCATCACACTTAGCAAATAGAGTTGATCCTTGAACAACATGGGTTTGAACTGTGCAGATGCACTTACACGTGGATTTTTTCAATACATATATTGGAACATTTTTTGGAGACTTCCTTCCTACTGGGAAGCAATTGTAGTGACGTCATTAGGCTACCAGAAAGCAATCGTATTATTACTTCTTTGTTATCAGTGCATGAATCATCGTACCTGTAAATACGTAAGTATGAATTTCTTTTTCACATTATCTTTTCATTTTTGATGTCTAATGTTAGTAATACGTGAAACATCCACAGTCTTTTGTATCATATAAGACAATATTGATGTGGGTACTGACAGATGATTCATCTTGTAAACAGACGATATAAATTTAAGGCATCAATAAATACAGTACTATAAATGTACTTTCTCTTCCTTATGATGTTAATATTTTCTTTTCTCTAGCTTACTTTAAGAATATGGTATATAATACATATAACATACAAAATATGTGTTAATCAGCTGCTTTTCTTATTGGTAAGGCATCCCTCCCATCAACAGTAGGCTATTTAGTAGTTAAGTTTTTGGGGAGTCAAAAATTACACGTAGATTTTTGACTGTGTAGAAGGGCTTGGTGCCCCATTCCCTCAGTTATTCAAGGGACAAACTGTACATCGTTGCCATTATAATTTAGGATGTGGGTTTTGTTGTATATTAAGCCTGTATTTTCTCAGTTTTCAGACGCATTCTACTTTGGAGGGCTAGGATACAATACCAGAATACATACATGTAGTTGAAGCTGGGACTGAAGGAAGATAGGGAAAATTTTGCTGTATTAGGATACACGTGTTTTGGCATTTGATGAAAGAAGCTGGGCTAATACTTGGCAGGTATAAATGTGTACTGATGGGGCTGCCAGGACAAAGAAAATGTGGCCAGGCTAACCTACAGGAAGTTTTTTTGAGGGCCTTCCATACCAGGTGGGTGATAAATAGGCCATTTGTCACAGCAGTTTTGGGAGGGAGTTTTCAATGGGTCACTAAAATCACTGGTTCATCTTGATACCCAGAAGGTAAAAAACACTAGGAAATTGTTCCAGAGACTTGCAGCTAATGTGCTGTGTTTAGTCTTCCTGTCTGAGACTATCACCACATAAGTAGGTTATTAATGAAAGTGCATCTCTCTTTTTGGAAAGTGAAATACCTCAGAGAATGCCTCTACACTCCAGATGATTAGACAGCAGGAAAGAGGGCCACATGAGTGATGAGAGATAGGTTGAGAAAAGAAAAAAGAAAAGATCATGAGGCAGGAGAAAGAAACTGAAACTGTCATCAGCAACTTGGCTAGAGGGAGACATGACAAGAAGGAATTGTGCCTCTGGGAGCAGAGAACAGGTGGGAAACTTAATAACAGAATCTGACATTTACAAAAGCATCCACAATAAGAGCATTCACAGGCCTAAGCATGTTCTGGGAATCCTATTTTGGGACCCTATATTCTAACCAGCTTTCTCTGATCAATGTTCCTTAAACATGTGATGTACTTTTTCATATCTCCGTGCAATTCATTAAAGTCTTTAGCTTACCCTTTAACACTTCTGTATCTTTCTTATTTCTAGCCCACTTATCACTTTAGATTGAGAGCAGTACAGCTTCATAGCTAAGAACATGGCTTTCTCAAACCCTATAGAGAACTTAACAGCTCACTGACTTTGGGTGAGTGACTTAACCTGTCTATAGTCTGTTTCCTCATCTGCAAGTTGGGAACAGTAGCAGTACCTACCTTATTCAAATAGATGTAAAGCACTTAGAATAGTGCCTGACACAAAGTAAGTTCTCAGTAAATAAAATAAAATAAAATTTAGCTTTAATTTTGTCTCTGTGCGAAAACTTTCCTGAATATTCTCTCTGCCCTAGGAACACTATTATCAGATGTTACTCCCTCTCTCTAACAGGACCTTTAAACTGAACATCATGAGCTTATTACCACAATTTAACATTTCTGTTACTCCTATGAAACTATATGCCTCTTGAGGCTCGGTCATATCCTATTCTTAGAATACCCAGAGGGCCTAGCACACGCCCCATACAACGTACACGCTCAACAAATACTCACTGAAGAAGATGAGACTATTTAGGGCCAGATGGCAGAACCTTTAAAGACAAGTCAGACATTTACAGAAACCCTAGGGAGGGGGTCGGGATTTTGCAAAGAAATGATATGCTCCTGAGTACGTTTTAGTTAACTAGAGTGAGAATGTGATGGTATAAGAGAAATAAGGGAGATGAGCTGGAAGTTATTCCAAAGGCTAGTGTGTGGATGAACTAAGACAGTGGCAACCAGTGAGAACAAAGAGGAGAAAATACAGGACTTAATGAGTGGATGTAAAGGGTAAGCAAGATTCGTGTCAAAAACAATTATTAAGTATGGATATAAAATGTTGTGATACATATTAACTTATGTAATAACTTTCCTTTGACTTTTTTTAAATCTTAATTTTGCAGATGAAGAAACTGAGATTCAAAGAGGTTAAGAAACCAGCCCAACTGCATACATTCATTAAAAGGGGCCGAGTGTTTTGATGTTATGTCCAATGGGTTTTCTGTCACATTATGGATAACTTTCTAGCTTCTAAGCTTGACTGTGAGAAGGGTGCTGATGCCATTAAACAAGATGTAGAGAGAAAGCTTGATAAGGACAGGAGGGAGAGTGCTGAGATAATGAGTTGGTTTTATGATACGTTGAGTCTGAAGTCCCAATGGACCATCAAAGATGGATGTCTCAGAACTAGGGCTGGAGACAGAGATTTGTGAAAATCTGCTAATGGGATAGCTGCATGATGACATCACAGTGAACACTACTCGTTATGGTTTTAATTATGTCCCCCAAGAAGCCCTATCCAATGTGACTCATGTCTTTACAAAGAGAAAATTTGGACATAGAGACAGATGTGCGGAGGAAAGGAGATGTGAAAATACAGGGAGAATGGCATCTACAGGCCAAGCTAATCTAGAGACTATTAGAAGCTAGGAGAGGGGCATGGGACAGATTCTCCTTCATAACACTCAGAAGGAACTACCCCTGAGGACACTCTGATTTTGGACTTCCAGCCTCCAGAACTGTGAGACAATCAATTTCTGTTGTTTGAGCCACAGTTTGTGGTACTTTATTACAGCAGCCCCAGGAAACTAATACAGTAATTTATTAGTGATTTTGGAGGGAAGTTTAGAAGCCTGTGAGCAGAAGGCAGAGAGGAGTTAGGGACTGAATCCATACTTTTAATTTAAAGATCTAAAAATCTAAGGATTCTACAAAGTCTACTCCAGAAGAGAAATTTACAGACTATTTAAATGTATACTTCTATTACTATTTCTTAATTCAATATACTGAAGCGCAATAGGCCACTTTCTCCTTCAATAAAACACTTGTGGATTAATATTAGGTGGGTGTGAAAGTAATTGCAGTTTAAAAGGTTAAAAATTGCAAAAACCACAATTACTTTCGAACCAACCTGATATTTAGCCATAGGAATTCCCTTTATATATCTGCCTGAATCAATACTACTGCACAGGCAGTAAGTTTGCAGAGGGCGAAGACTGTATGAATCATTTTTATAGAACCATCATGTAGTCTCTAGGTAGGTAAGTTAATTAATAGAAAACTTTTGATGAGGATGACTGAAGAGTGACTCAAAATTCTTGGGCTAGATCCAGAATATCCACTTACAAGCAGTATTTCCACCCTTTTCTGCATCCTACTCCACTACCCCTTGCCAATCAATTAAAAAATCCATTTAAAGTTTAGTGGAACCTTGTCTGAGGATAAGAAGAACATCTAAGTCTAAGCTGGCCAACATTTTCAAATGTAGAAACTTGTAGGTGATATGTCAAGAACAGTCCTCTTTTTAGGATTAACTGCATAGAGATCCTTTCTCTGAAGTAGGACTTCAAAGCATTAGGTGCAATGACTTGGTCAAAATTTGACTAGGTCAAAATTAAGATAGTTTGAAAGACATGGAGGAAACTTTAAACGCCTATTACTTAGTGCAAGAAGCCAATCTGAAAATGCTACATACTTTATAATTTCAACTATATGACATTTTGGAAAAGGCAAAAGTATGGCGACAGTAAAAAGATCAATGGTTGTCACAGGCTGGAGGGGAGAGGGATGAACAGACTGAGCACAGAGGATTTTGGGGCAGCGAAAGTACTCTGAATGATACTATAATGGGGGCCACATATCATTACATATTTGTCTAAACCCACAGTTTAACACCAAGAGTGAACAACCCTAATGTAAACTATGAACTTTGGGTGATGATGTATCAATGTAGGTTCATCAATAGTAAGAATTGTACCACTCTGATGGGGGATCCTGCCAATGGGGGAGGCTATTTATGTGGGGGGCAGAGGGCATATGGGAAATCTGTGTCATCTGCTCAATATTTCCATGAACCGAAAACTGCTCTAAAATATAAAGTCTATTAAAAAAATTAAGATAGTCTACCCTGCTATGGTCCTCTTGCTATAGCAAGGTAGACTATCTTACATTCTTCTGCAGCCCTTACAACGTCTCTGACTTCTGTTTAGTGCTGTTTCTGAAGGAACAGCAATGATCGGTCATCTAGTTTCATCCTGGCTCAATGCTAATAAGAGCAGTGTTCAAACCCACCGTTGCTCTCTAAGGACTTGGAGGAAGTTTCCTTAATATGAAAATGCAGTCTGTTTATTGTCATTAACAGTTGGCAAACAAAAAGTATTTTTTGAAAAGCCAAACCAAACCAAACAAACCACCCAGATTTAAAAGCAGAAAAGTCAACAAACTGCTAATTTCTGTATAATTAGAACACACTGTTTCTCAGTAATGAAATATTTTATTTTTAAACTGATGTTTTTATATATATTTCACACTGTCATAGTTTTAAATCCTAAACTTCATGGGCTGAGTCATCAAAAGTGTTAAGAGCAATATTTATAAAATCCATTCCTCCGAATAGACAATAAATTGATTTCAAAAGTTACATGGCTTATGTTAATCCTATTTAGATCAGTGCAATACTTAGCTTGTGTTCATTCTTATTTCATTAGCCCTTCACCAACACTTGACAGTGTAGCACAGCAACTGCATCAGGCTTTCACACATCTGGCATTTCTTAGCCTTGACTTCAGAGTTTTGCTGGTCCCACTACTGACCAAGCGACTGAGGGCCACTGCCAACAGCTGGGTCTCTGGTCTCCAGCAGCCAAAGCCACGAAGTCGCTGCTGGAGCCTGCAGCTGCTTACTCTAACAGCTGGCCATTCTCACATGCCTCACTTGGCACAAGAGCCAAATGCTTCCTTCTCCCTGTCTTAACTGAGCTTGGCTTTCCAACATTTCGTCCTACGAATGGCTGTTTCTTCGTAGGAATTTATTTTTTCTAATTAGTGTAAGCTACTTTGGTTACGGTCTTATGGGCTGAAAAGCTACATTTTCTATGAACATAGGTAAGTGTTACAGACAGTTTCAGAACATACGCCAATGCAGTTTTACTTTTTCACTAGAGAAAAGGGCAAAGGAGATGGACATTAGAGAATGCTTTTTAACTTGATCTCCATCTTTATATATAGTTACATTCTAGGGCATTAAAACCTTAACATCCTGTTGAGAGGGGCTCCCAGGCAATGTAGTACCAATTCATATTCCTAGCTCTTTCACTGGATTCATGTAAAAACTAGGTTTCCAACAATAAACACCACATTTAGGGTAGTACTATGCTCTACGGATAGTGAGGGGAATGGAAACGGGGTGCTTCAATCATATTTGCAATGCTTTATTTCCTAAGCTGGTGGTTGGCTTATGAGTTTGAAAATTTTTTTTTACATTTCTGAATGTCTAAAAAAAAAAAAAAACCCCATAATTTTAGAAAAGTTTCCCAAGTAGCTGATTCAATATAAAGAATTTTATCTCTACTAGGCTTTCCACTTTTACATCTACTTTTTGTGAAACAGATGGCTATTTTACATAAAGAAAAACAAGCTCCTTATGAAAAAATACACAGTAGATAGTACATCTACAAACCCTATATAACTCTAATTAGCTAAAGAAGTATGACACATCGAACATGGGATACACTATTATAAATTGAAGAAAAAAAACTTATCCCTGAAAATTCTGAAGACATACGCATATTATTTTCCCTGAAAGATTAATGATGGTCATAAAACTTTTCTTTAGGAAAAAGATCAGTATACACTTCACCCAAATATTGGTGAGAGTAAGGTATACACTAAGTCCTCACTTAATATTGGTTAAGTTCTTAGAAACTGCAACTTTAAGTTAAACAGTGCACGATGAAGCCAATTTTACCACAGGCTATAAACAATAATTAAGTACCTATAGCATATTTCTACAGCATGTATTTTGCAAAAACATCATCAAACTTCTAAGTAAAGACCCCAAATACTTCTACTATTAAACACTGAAATAAAAGTGAGCTATACATACATTTAAGAAAGACGAATAAAAACAAGTAAGATGATGACTTTCCAACCCACTTATTCCAGTTCAGGGTCCAGGTGGCTGGAGCCTATCCCAGCAGCTCAGGGGGCCAGGCAGGAACCAACCCTGGACAGGGCCACCCTCCCATCACACGGTGTACTCACACCCACACCCACACTCACTCAGGCGGGGACAGTGGAGACACGCCAATTCACTTCACATGCACATCTCTGGGATGTGGGAAGAAACTGGAGTCCCCGGAGAATACTCCACACAGACAGTGGCCCCGGTTGGAAATCGATTTTTCTTCTCATCAACGTCATAACAAAGCAACATTGACCGAAACGACGTTATTCAAAGACCTGCTGTGCTTGTATGATCCTTTATAATGCACGTTATCTTACTTGATCGACATTACAGTCTTGGCCTAGCTAACACTATTGTTCCTATCTTGTGGATGCGGAAGCTGAAGATCAGAAAGATCAAGTGAGTCTTCCCAGATCTCACAGCTGTAAACAATATTGCTCCTTAAACTTTATCTCTCTACTGACAAGGTGGGGTAAGTTCCAGCTTGAGAGAGAGAGAGGTAGAGACAAAGCCATACAGTATTGATTCTTCACATGGTCCAACGCTGCCACTTCTGCAGAAACACTGGAATCAATGAAGTCTCACCTGGCGATTCTGCAAGGTGCTCTTGTTTCTCTTCTCTGTCCTGAAACTGAATTAAATGTGACCACAAAGCAGACTTCCCCTGAAAGTACAAGACACATAACAATTTTCCTTTTATAAGAAATAATTCATCCAAAACTAATTTCTCATCAAAACCATTCCCACTGAAATGGCCATTCGGAAGTTTGGAGACTCAAGCTCATCCATTCCTAGCTGTGTAACATTCTGGGCATCACCCTTTGCCTCCCTGAGAAGACTGGAGACTGAGCCTGGGGAAGGGCAGCCACTAAGCATGAGGCCACAAGTGCAGGCACAGAGATTTCTGATTTCAGCTTGGTTACCTAGCTGTAGGCAATTAGGGCTGCCTATATTAGCCACACTAGTAACCACGGAAGTAAAAGGCTCTAGCAGCACATGCATACACATGTATGTGTATACATCCATATGCAAAATATATTTGAATATATGGAATGGCAATGAGTGAAGAAACTGGGGCAAGAGGAGAAAGAGAAAAGGGGAAGAAGAAATATTCACACAACAGAAAAACAAAACAAAACAAAACAAAAAACAGAAAGGGAGACTACAGGGACAAAAGCAAAGAAACCATTTGAATTTTTCCACCCTGAGTAACTAGATAAAATGGTAAAGAACTGTATATTCTGAGATTTTTGTCCTGGACACTGACGAAAGCAGATCCTTAATGGAATTTACAGGGAATACGCCTCTGCAGTGAATGTGCTGTTTCGTCCTGTCCTGTTTAACAGGGAAGAGCCCCAACCGCCTCCTAATCATGGATATTTTCTTTTTCTGGAATTAAAACGCCTGTGGCACATTTCTAGTCATCCTCTGACAAAGGAACAAATCCTTTAATTTTTATGATACCCTTTTCTTGTTACATTTCCTAACAGGGCCCCTAAGCGGCCACGTCACCAGGGCCTCCAGAGACCGTTACCTGCTTGACTTGCAAGCCGTGGCTCCATATCCTTTCCAGCAGGTCACAGAGGCTGGCGATCAAGGTGTTCTCCTCCAAGCCAGTTATGTTTGCTTCTCCATGGCCCAGTTCCACGGCTTCGTGGCCCATCTTCTCCACCAACATGCGTTTTGTCTGCAAACATCATGTGTGGTCACAAGTGTCTCAGCAGTGAAGCCAAAACCCAAGCAGCCTTTACGGGATCAGGAGACCTGGCTTCCCTTCATTTTTCTAACTGCAGAGTTTTATTCACCTTGGGAAAAGTTTCTTAATCTCTGTGGTTAACTAACTGGACTAATATGATGTATACAGAGGGTCACTAAAGAGAGATTACAATACTATTTTAAAGTATCCCCATGTAGGTGTTTATGTACGACAATTTTCAGATTACTAACTTCAGTAACACTGAGGAATTACATCAGACCTAGAAATGTACTGTCAGAACCTGAAACACCATCCTGCCCCAGCTAGCAACCTACTGCCTCACCTCTTAGCATACTCAAGATTCCTGCACTTAGTTTTGACTGCACAATACAAAGCAGCAGCTCTAAATTTTTTTCAGAATTCTAATTTGCGAGTAAACCAGGCCTCTTTTTTTTTCCTTCTGCTTTTCCTCTTTTATCTCTTCTCTGTTCATGAGTATGCACCAGAAAATGGAGAATAAATCGAAATCAGTTTCAAGTGAGTTAATCTTCAGCTGTCTTAGCTGCTCTTATAAAATGTAAAGAGAGACAATCTAGTTCTTTTAGGCAGGGACCTTGTCTGGCTGATTCAGCACTGTCTGCTGACGCTTTGAAAATAGTGCCTTCATTGAATACACAGAGAAGGTCCTGAAGGAATGACTGTCAAATAAATGAATGAAATTATTGCCTAAAATGATGTTGAGTTTTGTCAACTTGTATTGCTACCTCTAATAAACACAGATATCACAGAGGCGACTAGTGTGTAATATACAGTAGCTTACAACACAGCTAAAGTTTTCTTCCTTATGGGTATATATACACACAAGTATAGGCATGGATAAGGTTCTACACAGGGGCACATACACACAGAAAAAATGTGTTGCCTTTCGCATAAGATGACAGCATCTCCAACACAACCTCTGACGAGCTTAATATCCATTCATGTTGGAGAGGAAAACAGCAATGGCTGAAAAGGTGAGAAAAACTGTGCCGGTGTCCCTGTCACTGATTCTGTGATCAATGGAGAACCCATGGAGGTTCATGACCTCAGTAGAAAGCACAGGAGGTTGAGGTCCCAGTATAAGATTTTTCCTAGGGAAGCTATAGGCTCAAACGGGGGTTGACTGCTCATCTTAGCCTCACACGTGAATGGATACTGCCTCCTTGCAGCAGTGAGTAATACGTACCTTCATTCTACATTCTTTTAATAAGCCTTCTACAAATTTCCAGTTGGTTTGCGCAATCACAGCAGGAGACAGGTCTGACAATTTGGGTTGCCTCAGGTTTTTTCCTAAACTTCGTGCCTCTTGCATATATTTCTAAAAATTAAAGAGTATTTTTAATGCATAAACATCAGATATTCTTCTGACCTACTTAACCTTAGACAAACAAAGGCAGGAACAACAAGATGCAAAAAGGTCGTAAGTGTATACGTGCAACAGCAACTCAAATTTTAGTGCCAAAAGGCAGAGGACATTCGTATCCCCCTCCGCCAACTGTTAACCCCTGTGAAAACAACAGCGACAGAAATCCCATCAGGTTAAAACTCATTCAGAATGAGATGGCAGTTCATCTAGTTTAGTCTTTTTACTGGGAATACCCAACGTTGTGATTAGTCAGGGTCATGGTTGGGTGAAAACATCTGAGTGTCTGGATTACAAACCCAAGGTTGTGCAGGAGCCCAGTGAACCTCAGACACTGGTTTCCGTCACTCCGCCTCTCCCCACAGATTAAGAGACTTATCGTACTTCTAGCTCTCTAAATCAGCCCTGTGTTCTAATCAAGTCAAAACGGTACAATGAGGAGCTCTAGAATCCAGGTGCAACTAATTTTATGACCTCAGGCATATTTGCTTATTCGTAAAATGGGCATAAAATGCACCCGCCTCCCTCATGAGAAAGGCTATGAGATCCCTCTGAAAAGCATCATGTGCTCCAAATGCAGGAGGTCTTTTGTTTTCTGTGACATGTTTCCTATATCCCTCCCTTGTCTTCTTCCACAATCAAGAGAAAGTGGAAACATCGTACCACTTTCAGAGACAGTGATGGCTCAGAGAGTACCACAGAAATCCAGTCCACTGCTCTTGAGCTTTGGTTAGCGAATTTTTAGGGAAAAAATAAAAAATCTCTACATGTGATTAGCATAGGACACCTGCTATCTCTTTCTATGCCATCTGCAAAAGCTCATCCAGATACCTTATGTTTGTATCAGGACCATCGGGCAGAATTCCCAAAAAGTCCAAGTATCTTAGCACCGTATTTAGAGAATAACTACTCTAAATTATATAGTAATACTAGCAGTTTGTTGGGGGGAGAGAGAGAGATTGCAAGCCAATGCATCCTCCCACAGACACATATGTGAAATCCATCTCACTATCTTAAGGGGAAATTTGAAATTGTAAGTGAAGATGTGCAAAATCCTTTGCATTCTTTAAATATAAAGGAGTTTGTATATTTCCCTTTGAAAGAAAAAGAATCCACTAAATCTGGTACAAATTGTTTAAAAACCCCATTGATTAGGGATTCAGCAGGTTAGTTTAGCTGCTACTTCCCAACCCTCCTGACAAAAGGCTGCATCAATAAAATAATCTGTTTCCTTTCCAGTGCTATCATTTTAAGGACAAATTTAAAAATCAAATGAACTCTACAAGCATTTAGTCCCCTTAACACTTGTATATACTTCCTTCTGCTTTAAATCTTTTTTAGAAGGTCAAAGAAACAGGGAAAATTGAGAATAAGAGACAACTATTACCGCTAGGGAAACTAAGTGTAACAATACACCCTGAAGGTTAGTTTTCAAATAAATAAAAGCAGGAAATGAAAAGCTTCAGAAAAACAAACCTGAGGTATAAGGCAGGGATCCTAGAAGAGAATTATAATAACTGCATTTCCTATTATTTCAGGTTGTACTAGTTATTTGGAACATTACAAATCAGAGATAAAAGGTTGGTAAAAACAAATGTCAACTGGTGAATGTTAAAAGACTCCGTTTCTCCCCCAGTCTTAATCCGCCTCTAGGACTTGCGCAATTACAGAGAGAATCACCGCAAGACTCAATTCTAAAGAAAAATTACGTATCAAAATTGGCTTAGGAAGAAATGCCGGCTGGAAGGAAAGGACTGAAGAACACTACCAGGTAGGAGGGTAGGAAGAAGCCTCTGGCATTCTTTTTTCCAGAAATATATGAATAATTAGATTTTTAAAAGTCTGTTAAAAATTAAGCGCTGTTTAAAATGTATGCTCTATTTTATAAGTGAAAACAAGCAAGAACGGGGCTGTCCTTTGAGTGACTATTTACCGAGCACCCATCACTATACCCATGGTACGGGGATGGTTGTTAGCTAACAGTAAGCTCCACAGGGTCTGGCATCACTGCTGGAGCCCTGAAACAAGCAACCCTCCACGGGCAGGAACGAAAGGGTACAGAAGATGGCAAAGGCCCTTACTTACAGCACGCCAGGCTGCCTCTGTGTACTGCAAAGACAGAGCAGTGCCTTTATAATAAATAAGTGATGAGAAATACGTGATTTTCTTTAAAATGCAGCTGGAGGAAAAGGTGTATTTTAAGGTGAAAATGGAGCAGAAAGAGAAACATTTCACAAGGAATGTTTTAATAATAAAGTCCATTTCACTGCAGAGGGAAGTCACCTCAGATTTCTTCTGAGATTTCTACCATGCTCTTCTTCACTTTTGTCAAAGACAAAAATAACAAACCACTAGGAACTACCTATGAAAATACATCCTATTAGACAATAAACACTGAACTAACTGTTCTTTAGTACAGGTTCTCCCTAAATTTTCTAAGAAATATCTTGTTCCTCTAACTGGCACGGAGCTTGGGAAGAGAAGATCATTATAAAGTTAAGTAAATTTATGCTAGTGTGTCATAATGGGAAAAAATTACAACCAATAGTCCTAAGTTACTCTTGCCCTCAGGTGAGGAGCTGTTTCGTGCCGGCTGGTATGCAGGGTTCCTGGGAAGAGTACGGGCCTGGAGGTCAGACGTCCTGTGCTGTATGCCCAGCGATGCCTTTGTGTGTCCATTTAACTTTGGACAAGTGTCTTGGACTTCAGTTAAATTATGTCAAGTTGAACAAGATGACCTCACGTGTTCCCCTTAGCACTAAGATTCTATAGTGATGACCTGATTTTCTGATCACGTAAAACATACACCAGAAAGAGTAAATTAAAATGCTGTGGAGATAAATCCTAGCCAAAGAAAAGCTGACTGAAAATGAATCACTTCAGCAAAATGCTTAAACAAAGGAGAGTTTAAATATGTAATATGTTTCCCTTTAGAAGAAAAATAATTTGCTAAATCTGCTCCACTCTCCCTACCCCCAATCCCACTGATTAGGAATGCGAATAATCAGTTTTACCTGCCAACAGGACAGAATTACTCGTGTTAGCACACACCACCACAAAAAGGTACCAAACACAAGAGGAAGTGGACAGCCAAATGGAGAGGCTGAGAGGTCACGTCACAAGGTGATGTGAGGCATTCTAAATCTGTGTGCACTCACACATGTGGATAATTCAAGGAACACCAAAGACAAGATTCGGGAACATCTGCAAAGTACTTTCAGGCAAAGAACATACCAGGCAGCACTCAGAGAAGGACTTTTTGGGAGGTCGTGCAGGAGGAGGTGGACCCTGATCCCACTCCCAGAATACCATGGAGTTCTGACAGACCAAAAGTTCCCCCGAAGGCTAAGAGGATGGAGACGTGCCAATGGCAGAAAAGCAAAAAAGAAAAGGATATGGGAGAAAGAGACAAGCAAAACAAGCATGCATATGATAAAGTCACAGCAAAAAAAATGGGAGAGAAGAAAATACAGCACAAAGAAAAGCACGAGAGAGATGACTCTTCAGTTCTTAAGAAAATGTTTAAAATCATAAACATGTGAACACATCAACTAAAAGCAATATATATTTGGAATGATGTTTTCCGCTTTATTTCTACAGATTTGAGTTTAGAAAATAATTAACAGATCTCCTGATTTTTCTTTTGAGCACAAGAAGTAATCAACTTATTTAATATCATTCAAATATGTAATTATGGCTTTATTTTCAAGTAGTACAAACAAAGCATAGGATCTTATTTTTAAAATAATTAAAAACAAACTTTTAAAATGGTGTCAGCAAGCCAAGGACAAAGCACAGGCAAATCCATCTTTACTCACTAAGTTTAAATTACGCTTGAAACTTAGAAATGTCTACACTTCAAGAAATTGCTTTTCCCTACCGGAGATATACTGACCAAAAATGTTCCTTAAACTTAGCTTTGTACTTGTGGTACAGAGAGAGACTTGTTTTACAGCCTTATTTTAGATGTACTGAAATTACAAAAAAATGGGAACAAAGGTCTTTTCTGCAATAAGTCAGTACAAAAGGATTACTATTTTAAAATGTAACTGAACTGTTTTATACAAAGAATGGGAAAGAACCTACACAGTGACACCAGCTGGGCCGAGAGCCTGGAGCTATCGGTCCCCCAGGAAGGCAGCCCACATACCTCCCTCAAGTCGTTGTCCAGCCCCACGTGCTCAGAGTGCTGGCGAAGGCGCTCTTTCCTGCGCTGCGTGGCACTCCGACTCACCCAGCGACTGAAACAACAGGAGGAGTCGGTGAAAACAACCAAACCAAAAAAATGGGGCCACTTACCTTTAAAACAGAAAGAATGAACTGTTTAAAACAAAAGATTAACAATACTTATTTTTCTGTTTCTCAAACAGCTTTATTGAGATATAATTTAAGTACCATACAATCACCCATTTGAAGCATGTAATTCAATGGTGTTTCGTATATTCATCACCACAATCAATACTTTTTAAAAACTGAGGTTAAAAACTGCATAGTATCTCTGAAATGATCCTCTGCTTTCCATCTTACCTGTCCAACAGAGCCCCAAACCTTGGCCAAATACTATCCTCTCACTTCCCTATTCTCCTATTCATGTAGACTCGTTCTTGATTTCACTCACGACTACCCACGAACCACTTTACCTGCCCTTTATCAACTCTCCCCCAACCCCCTCAAAGACTATTCCGTATCTTTCACTCCTCTCTCCCCTCTATAATTATGTTTAAATCTCTTTCTTCACTCTTCTCATGTAAAAATGCTTAAAGAGAAAAGTTTAGATGTAAGGTCTCTACTTATTTACTTTTAGATCTTTAGTTCATCTCAAATCAGCTTCTTCTCATGAAAACGCGCTTGACTGAAGCCATCGATATCCCTACTTGCCATATGCAATGGCTATTATTCATCAATTATCAGCTTACTCAAACCTCTCTGCTACGTTCAGTACTACTGATCACTCTTACCTTAAAACTCCAACTATTTTCAACTACCTCAATTGTTCCAATGGGATAAGCTCTTTCACCTTTCTCCATGAAGTTTTCTCCCAACTTCTGTTCATCTTCAGATAGCTTAGATGGCACACAGAATATGTTCTATGATTACTCCAAATGTAAATTAGATGCCCCTCTTGTACTCCCCAATTGTAGTACCTATCACAGTGTGTTATTCTTATCCCTATTTTCTATAAAATCGTCTCTACTATATACTCCTGAAGGGCTTGTATCATGTCTGTCAGCCATTTTACTGGCAGAGTCTAGTACATCACCTGCCCCTTCTATAAAAACACTTTAAATAAATAATCAGAGATGCAGTCTAACATTTAAGTGTACAGAGGTTCATCACAGAATGTAAGCAGTAACAAATTCTGTTTCCTTCATTCCAAGACGCACGTTTTGACTTTTAAATGTTCCTGAAATTAGGATGTATCTTCCACTCCAAAAGCATGCTGAATGCACAATTTTTCCCAAAAGCTTTTGAGTTAATAGCAGATTTTACAGCCAACAGTTACTTAGAATTAAGTAAATGAGCACAAAACAACCTAAAATGTTTAACAGTAGGGGGTGCTATACAATGAAATATCATATAGTCATTATAAAATCAAGTTTCCAGAAATATTAATAATATGGGAGAGTGCTCCTGATATAATAATGAATGAAAATTAGAGTATAAACAATATTCTAATTTTGAAAAAAAAAAGTATGAACATGCACATATGTGTGCACACATACCAGGATCCATGCACTGGAAAAACATAACACTAAATGTTAGCATCTCATGGTGATGGCCTTATGGGTGGTTTTAAAATGTACCCTTATCACTTTTCAATACTCTAAATTTTCAAATGAACATTTTTATATCAAACTATTTTTTAAAATTTCCCTGGTCTTAACTATGTATTCATCACACTATTATTTACTTTTGAGTATATATCCTTGACAGCATAGAGTTATACACAGTTTATAAAATGAATTTGTATTTTTGCCATTCAGGAATAGTCACACATGTACTGCATTACTATTATTAAAATTTTTTTTATTAATAAAGTACTCAATTTACAAAAGTTTAAAATGAGAATGCTGCTTCCTTTCTTTTTAAATAATTTATGCATGCCTTTGGTTTTAAGCTTCTGAATCATCTACTTTCAGTCTGCTAGAGGAACACTGAATAATTATGATAAAAATGGTAGCAAGGAAGATGTCCGCTCTTAAAGTAGTGAAAAAAAAAGGGAACAGATTTATATCAGGAAAAAAATGTGCAAAGATGTAGTGATAGATCTTTGAAGTGGAGTCCTTGGAAATGCCCCTAAAGCAAAGGATCAATGTAAGACTGTAAAAAGGATACAAAGGAAATTGGGGAAACTGAAAAAGAAGATCCAGGAAAAGAACATTAAGACACTGACAAAGATTTTTTTGCTTGACCAAACTTTAATCAGGCTCCTGAACCTTCTCCTAGGCCCATTTGTGCACTTCCTTGTAAAATCCAGTTTTAGCAAGAATCCTGCTAAGTCAGTTTAGAAGGAACCCCCATCCTCAGATGATCACTGTTACCTGATCTGGTTCCTCATCCTTCCCCATCCCCCAGGTGATGCCTAAGCACTCTGACCTGCCTTCAGCAAGAATCCTGTTAGGTCAGTTTAGTCAGAATCCCCCTTTACCCCTAATGTTCCCTCTTGGTAATTTTCCATCCACTGACCTCCACTCTGCTCCTTGGCTATACATTTCTACTTGCCCATGCTGTATTTAGAGTTAAGTCCAATCTCTCTTCCCCACTGCAAAACCCCATTGCGGTGGTCCCTACACTTATCACCATGGAATTCCCTTGAATCAAGTCTGTCTTATCATCTTCAACAAGAGTCATTAATATTTTTGTTCTTTAACAACTCTGAAGCAGAATATAAACACCAGCTGATAAACTTACATAATAAATAAAGGGGAAGAGTAAAATATAAGTAACAACAACAACAACAAAAATGTATAAAGACCTGGGTAAAGATTTTTGACCTGGAGGCCTTAGAAATAGCCCTGTAGAAAGAAAAGTCAGTGTAAGGTAGTAAAATTTGTTTAAGGATTTAAAAAATTAGGGGTACTGGGTAGGGTGGTTTAAGTAAATAATAAAAATCTGAAACAGAATATAAATGTCAGCTAACGAATTTATACAATAAAGGGAAGGAGTAGATGAATATAAAGGCAAGAACATTTCCCTTGGCAGGCAAAAGTGGAAAAGGCTTAGTCAGGTAAAGAAAAGGATAAATGTTACTTACCTAATATAACTAGCATCTCACTGTACACTCTGTGGGACAAAATGCCCTATTTCATTTTATTTTCAAAACAGGGAAACGAGCACCTGCTTAAGAAAATTGCTATGAAGTCCACACATTCCTGGTCTTGTTAGGTAATTAATTTATTCTTTGCATTATGAAACCTCATTTACTAAGCATAATTTTACTAAAGATAATCACATCTGCTGAATCACTAAAGATCACTTATTTGCTTTTGCCTTGTAAGCAGCATATTAAATTCTAACAGTTAATCAACCATTTACACAGGCCTGGTTATAAATCTCTACCCTGCAATTAGTTCTGCGATCTTTTTCCTTTCAGACTACAATCTACCTGAAAACGTAATGCTTGGGGCTCTGTGTGGACATGGGAAATCCTGAGATTATATATAAGGTTAAAAGCAAGAAAATATGGCAGTAAGATTTTAAAATTGAAATCTTCCCACCTGAGCACTCCCTACTTCCCTTCCCTGTTTAATTTTTCATCACAAATCTTATCACTAACAGGTTACTTATTTTACATATTAAGTTTCTTTATTGCTTGTTTCCTCCTACTTGAAAGCAGGGATTTTTGTTTTGCTCATTGCTAGACTTCCAGTGAACAGGACAGTACCTCACATATACCGGTAGTAGGGGTTCCATAAATATTTGCCAGATGAATGAATGAGCCATCTAATGCTATCAAAACGGAAATAAAATTATTAAATTAATAATCTACCTGTATCAAAGTGATTAAAACAATTAGGATATTTTACAAAATGAGGGGGAAAAAAAGAATAAACTGATGACTAATCTGTTATGATAGAAACTCATCCACTTCTGAAAAATTGGACATTGTATCTAGTACCATGACCTGGAAAGTTTGAACCCCACAACAGTCAACATCAATTAACAATTTTTAAGTTCAGTGTTTATCAAAGCAAGGACAGCTCTTCAGTGGAGGCTAAAACCCTGCAAATTAACTGTGGATACTGCTTTTTCTTTTCCTTTCAGAGTGTAGTATTTATCATTATAA
Organism: Rhinolophus sinicus; assembly: GCF_036562045.2. Classification (NCBI taxonomy): domain Eukaryota; kingdom Metazoa; phylum Chordata; class Mammalia; order Chiroptera; family Rhinolophidae; genus Rhinolophus; species Rhinolophus sinicus. The sequence continues at coordinate 160,116,497 of NC_133752.1, read as the reverse complement.
ATCTCCACCCTTTACAGATCTCAGTTACAAAATTTGGAAATTTTCATCACTGCTTTATTAAAAGCATTCTGGGAAATAGAGAGTTAAGTACCAAAACCTCTGCAACTTATAGTTCAGCAGATTATCTGAAAGGGAGAACTATCATACTCTTTGGCCATCTTTCAAGAACCTTCATATTACTTACTTATTTACTTTGGGCTACTTAGATCAAAAGGCATAATTCCACCTCTTTTTTACCACCCTCACTAACTCTATACTTGCCTTCTGAAAATTCAGGTGGCTCAACGCCACTTCCATTTTGTGTACCTAGTCTTCACTTCAGTCTTCTATCCCATTTCTTTGCTATGACCTGGCTTCTTTCCCCTTTTCTTCTCTGATTCTCTTTAATAAGATCATGGATGCTAAGAATGTTAGAGTATTTTCAGATGAGAAGACAGGCAAGTAATTCCAACTTGTCCAAGGTTCCTAAGCTGGTTAGTGGTGAAGCATGAACTAAATTCCAGAACTGTTCATTTCCTATTCAAAGCTCTTTCTTTCCAACTTATCATATTCCCCATTAATACCCTCCTTTGTCTCCTTTCTTGTAAAATCCTTCTTTATTACTCATTTGTTAATAAAACACTACTATCCACCTAAAATCAAGAACTCCCCTAAACTCAAATAACTGTTTTTAATTCTAACCATATTCAGGTATTTTCTGAATGGAATTATCTCCCATAAAGAATGATAGGGTTTATCTTTATTTTGGGTTGTTTTGTAATTTTTGCACAAGATACTTTTAAAAGTGCAAACATGGTGTTATGAGTTGAACTCTGTCTCCCAAAAAGACAGGTTAAAGTTTAAACTCTGATACCTGTGAATGGGACCTTATTTAGAAATAAGGTCTTTGCAGATGTAAGTGAGTTAAGATAAGGTCATTAGAGTGGGCCCTAATTCAACACGATCGGTGTCCTTATCAGAAGGGAAATTTTGACACAGACACAGAGAGATGACAGCCACGTGAAGATGAAGACAGAGACTGGAGTTATGCTACTAGAAGCCAAGGAATGCCTGGGGCTACCAGAAGTTGGAAGAGGCAAGGAAGGATCCTCTCCTGGAGGTTTCAGGGGAAGCACTGCCCTGACAATACCTTGGTTTCGGATTTCCAGCTTCCAGACTGTTAGAGAATAAGCTTCTGTTGGCTTAAGTCACTGAGTTTGTAGTACTTTGTTACTAGGAAACTAATACAGATAGTAAAATAATACAGATAATGAAGAATAACTTTTCTAATTCTATTAGACAGTATTAGCATTATATGGAAACAGTCATTTAAAGTGAAACTATTCCCAAGGGCACATTACCTAAAAAAGAAAAAAAATCTCTAATCTTTGTCTTTTTTTTTTTTTTTTTTTTTTTACATGATGGAATTAAAAGTCAGATATTCAGAGTGTCAACCCATATTTCAAATGGATTAATTTGGCCTTTGAATAAAATAATCGGATTCATGTTTAATGGTTAAGCATTACTGCACCCTTCACTCATTTTTCAACCAACAACTCAAGTAAAGAACGTGCTTACTTGTTATTAGTTGGTCCTGTTGCCAAGACATCGGACTGTAACTTTGGAAAGAACCCTTGCTCATATTTGCCTTGACCAATTTTCATATCGAGTAGATGTGGGTGGATTGCAGTGTGATCCATTTTCATCAGCCGCTGTTCAATAGACTGAGCTGTAAGTTAAATTTGTAACAAATTAGAGACATTTCATTGGCTAAGCCTTAAAAAATAATGCTTCTTCCACTCATGCATCAACAAGGAACTCAATCTTTCTGACACTCTGAAATAGGCTGTTACAAAAGCTCTTCAGAAATCAGTATAATTTAAGTATAAAAGGGTTAATTTTAAGTAAATACTGGATGACTAATTTTCTTGATATTTCTACCTTTGTCAAAAGCAGGGCAGTGGGGTTGAAAAATCTATAATTCAGTACTGGCCGTTTCCGTTAAGTGGGAAATTCAATATTCTTCATGAAAATATGGTTCTAAGCACAACGTTAAAGAAAATGATGGCAAATAAAATATTTTCCTTGAACTGAAAGACAAGGCAAGGGAAAAGCAAGCACAGAGTCTTACACTACTTTGTATAAGATCCATTATACATCCATTAAAGATCCATTAAATATTCGTGGTTCTCCATTTGTAAAAACAAGGAACTGTGTGACGTTTATTACTTTTACCAACAATCACATTCTCATTAGTAGCAGTCATTTAGAAGTGTTTATTAGATCAAAAGGGAAAATAAGCAGGCATTTAGAAAACGCCCAGAGATAAGAAATTGACCTTTAGAAGAATAAAATAGGGCAAAGCTAAAGATAGGAATTACTCATCATTTCTATTTTTAAACACTTAAAGTTAGGAGGATGTCTCAAAAACCCAAGAAATAGTGAATTATGTCTCTGGTAAGAAATCTGATGTTAACTGTTTTTATCAACTGAATTTACTAGAGGAAATGTAATAGTTGAGAATCAAGACTATGTCTTCAACCCTTTGCCTAGACATTACTAGAACAGGAGAATAAGCAGTGATTGTGGCTGTGTGATAAATAGAACACACTGTGGGAACCGCTAATCTTGGGATTTAAGAGAAGTAAAAAAGTATTTTTATAAATGCCTCATAGAATCAGTTTATTTTGCCTCGTCTACACCAGCAGATTGAGTACTGTTAGTTATTTCTCACACAAAGTCTAAACAAATTCTTCCTTGGGTGGGGAGGGGTCTGTCCGTGACACACTCTACTCTTGTCAAAAGGACATGCTTAATACCATCTTACATGAGTTCGATGCTTCCACGCCAGTTGCTTGTGTCTGATAATATTAAGGGAAGCTTTGTGGAAGTCATTATTACCCTCTACAACTTAAACTTCAAAATGTTAAATATCGACTGTAAACTTCCCTAAATTTTCTCCATAACCCACATGAAATTTATACAAAACTTTATGAATTTCATTTTATTTTTAATGTGTAACTTGTAACTTCTCTTGAAACATAATCCATATGTTGTGTGCTAGGCAAAAGGATGACATGTTTTAATATGAAGTGACATTTAATTTTCAACAATGCCCCTCGGCTCTCCACAATCCTATCTCTACTCTCAGTGCTTCCTAATGTTTATAAAACACAATTAACAGATGGTTTGGGCAAAATAATGCTTAGATTTATGGCATGGAATTTTCTGAAGTTCCTGCCAATTTTGTTCCATGAAATACTACAAAATTCCATCTCTGCCAATGAGTGCCTCTGTCCTCATGAAAGGAAAAAAGGAAAAATAGCTTAAGTTTTTCCGTTGGATTTAACATGACAGAGAAATTCACCTGACATTGAGTTATTCTCCTTTAGTTAGGAAGCTTTTTAAAAGCAAAAATCATAATTCACAGTGAATTACTCTCGGGTTTACATTTAAGATTGCATAAACATAAAGAATGCAATGTTACTTTTCAGTGATTATATCACAAGTGAATACTGATTATTCAGAAATCATTAAATGCCTGCTTTGAGAGGTCACGGGCCTGTTATACTTTCAAGGGTTTGTGCCAAAATGTATTTTCTGTGATTGGCAAAGAAAAAGAAACTGCATTACTATCAACTTCATGAGGTTCTGGTGCCACACTGTCAACAGCAGGTAGCCTCTCCCTAAATAGTCATCTGCAAATCAAAATTCTTTTCAGTTAGACTCAAAACAAAAGGAAAACAACAAATGACAAAAACAATTACACAATAAAAATGCAATGTTGACAACAAAATCCCAACCTCTATAGCTTTCATTGTTGTTGGTGCTGGAGGTAGACAATTTGACCTGATAAAAGAAATAACTGCACCCTCTTGGAGGGACTGACAGTCACAACCAGCTGCCTCCGTTAACTTTTTAAAAAAGTCTTTGATAAATTAAATTCCTAGGAGACTACTGCTTTAGCGAATCTCATTTTCATCTATGTTAAATCTAGGATGGTACATTTTCAAGAGTATTATATAATTTCTGTCATCATAGTGGGAGCAAACTCTTTGAGAGGCTGAGAGAAAATCTATTTTAATTGAAAAGATTTTCCGGAAGCACACAAAGGAATCAGTGCTTAGCTCCATTAAAAAAAATCCTGTCAGGAAGGGAGGAGTGAAACTGGCTCAACAAGGCATTATACTATTCATATGGCTATTAAAGCACTGAAAGTCATATTACTCTCAGAACTGGCATAGACAATTTCATTCATTCTACTCCCTCAATTTCCAAAAACACAGAAGTAATTGCCACTTCCTGAAGGGCTCCACGGATCTACCCTCACAAGTGGGACTATGACAGGATGATGTGCCAGCAAGTTATCAGACAGAGACCTGCACAGAAGGCATCGTTCACATACTTTCCTTAAATATGCTGCAACTACAGCATCAGAACTCCTGTGACTTTGGTCTATTTAAATAAAGTGGGAAAGGCAAGCAACAGAGGCAGAGCAAAGAAACTCCACATGCTTCCTTTTTCTCCGGATGAAAAATTGTTTTCAAATGTCTTCTATGTTTGAAGGAAAAGAAACAAAAGGAGGGGGCACTCAGGTGATACATATCAGTTTATTTGGCAAAGAAAGAGGAACCATGTATAAATGAATAAAATGGTATGGATTCATACGTTTTACATGTTTCTTTATTGAATGAACCACTAACATGGTAGTAAGGCTTCAGGGGCTAAAGTCATTCAAACCTGGGTTCAAATCATGACTTCGCCAATCACTAGCTACGCAATCATAAGCAAGTTACTTAACCACTCAGTTTTCTCAATTGTAAAATGAGGATAGTTACCAAATAAAACAGAAGTAAATGTGTCTGTGCCCCCACATCAAGATCAAATGCAAAAAGGCATGTAAAACACCTGGTATAATGTCCAGTACACAGCAAATACTCAGTAAACATTGACTATTAATGATTATTTATTTAGTGGACTATATTACACTGCCAGTCAAGGCTGGCCAAGACTCATCATTTTCTTAGGGAAAAATCGGTGTCAGGGTTGGGAAAACTCCAATTTCAATACAAGAATCCAAAGATTTAATTTCAGTAAATGAAGCTATTATAATTGATGGCACCACTAAAATAAGTATACTGTTTTTGTTATGTAAATTAGGCAGCATCTCAGATTTACTATTTTAAATTAATACTTACCTTTTCCTGGATAAAGAGAAAAGAGGTGAGAAGTAAAAAGGCAACATAAACAACAAGACAGAAATTAATGGTTTTTTTCCATTAAGGCAATAAAGAGAGTAAGACAAAAATCACAGCAATCCTATAGTTTATACTCCACTCAGTTGGTTATTGCTTTTCCTCTTCTAAGAGAAGAGGAATGTCAAGTAGCAACGCGATGACCATTAACTCACAGAAACAGAAGGAAACAAAACTAAAGAAAGCACCTCTTGATACTGTGCAAAGATTAAATATGAAGTCTAAAACTGAAAATTAACTCTGTGGTATATAAGGCCAACAATGTATAAAAAGAAATAGTCATGGATTTTAAGTTAATTTAAAAGGGGATGGCAAATGTACCTGCTTCTTTTAAAGTGCTGCATTTCTGATATATAGAAGTCCTCAAGGTGGGGGCCCTTACATTATACAGTCTTATCTTCTCAATCCGAGAGTCAAAGACCCGAAGCAAAGGATCTTTCTCCTCCCACTGAGACATAATTTTATTATCAATAAAGGTGGCAAACATCTGTGTTTCAATGAAGCGTGAAAGAAATGGCAGGTATGGCTCAGGCTGGTCAGACAGAAAGGAAGCCTGTAATGAGATAATTAAAAAATTATTAGTGCAAAGAGACCATCTCAGTACTACATGATAAATCCAAAAATTACCTGTTAGTAAGGTCATTTTTTTTTAAATCTTATACAAAACTGACACTTGAAATTCAAAAATCCTTAAAAATTCACTTTTCCTTCCTTTCTTCTAAATTCATGGAATTTAGGTCACTTAGGTCTTGAGCACTGATCTTACCTTTCAAAATTGATTTACATTCTGATTCTCACAGCCATTATGAAGAAAAGAGAGCATCATTAATGAAAGATGGTGGATCAGTTGCTACACAATCGTCAATCATCCTTTTCACTTACCATTAAATTTGACCCCTTTCCCTAGTGAGCTATAATTTCTTCTGCTCTCTATTCCTAGCCTGTGCAATATACCTCCCAGTCGTAGGCGGTGAGGTGACTAACTGATACAATAATGATATATACATAAGTAATAACCTTAAGTAAAAACAATATGGAGTTTGTGTTTATAGATGAAATCTTTTTGTTCTTTTTCAAGTAAGTGGATGTTTTTCTAGGCCTCAACTCTGTTAGAGACTGATGGATGAAGTTAATTCAAAATCAAGCTCCTTCCAGACCTGTGCTGACAGAATAGTCTGGGCCTTAACAACTAAAAAAAGTATCGCCCCGAAAACCATTCAAAGCCAGCCAAACCTTTGGAAAACATGTGCCACCAGCCAGACGTCCCTGTACCTACCAGTGTGTCTGTTGCAATGGAATGGTTCAGTAAACTGCAATCTGTTTTTAATTCAAAATGTTCATTTTTTTTCTCTGGTTCTTCAGGTCTATATGTGTATAAGAATTCTATTTGCAGTTTGGTTCTAGCTGAAGTTTGGAAGTGAATTACTACTTCATTCAGCTGCTGGGTTGGTTTGACTTTTCATTCATTAGAGTAGAAGCAGGGCGGGAGAAGACAGAAAGGGAAGGATGGAAGGGTAAGTTCTAACATAGGGTTACTCTCCTGGGTACTCATCCCCTTCTTCTTAACATATTTATTTTTCATTCTGAAACGTATGAAGCCTTTTAAAAACTTCCTTACAAAAACCCACTTACTCAATTTAAGTGCCTCCATAGTGCAGATGTAGCCACATAAATCCAAATAGCCAGAAAAAGGTTCACAGTAGTCTCTAAAAATCAGTCAACCTCTTCAAAAGGTATTTTACAGATAAACATTAAGTTTACGTTTTATAGAGCAAAAAGCCTTTTTTCCCTAAGTGGGCCAAATGTCTATCTTTTGATATTCAGACCCTCATGGACTATAACATGTAAGGTTATCAAAGGTTGGGCTTGCAGGACTAGTATGTGATAGTCCTGCAAATTTTCCTAGTGAAAAATCAGATGATTACAGGACTTCTGGAATCCAACATGAAACTTCCATGTCTCTAGGGGTTATATAAGAAGAATTCCATTTATAGTTTGAAGCTACATAAAGATTAAGAAGGAAGAAAGTACCAGTGCGTGATTCAGATAAGAATTTGAATTGCCCCAAGGATAAATCATGAGTGTACACAGAGTAGTTCCAAGCTGGATAGGACAAAACGTGGAAAATGGTTAAGCTTAATGAGAAAGGAACCTAAGAGTAGGAATACATTTGGAGAAATGAAGGGCTTCTTAATTTATTAAAGAAGTCTTCTCAAACATAAAACGCACCAGAACTTAACTATTCAACATAGTTTATGTTCTCCATCTGAAAAAACATCTGATGAAATCAGAAAATAATCTTTCATGCTGCTTCCCTAAACAGAATTTTTTTACTCATACTTCTCTGTCAGATGTTCCAAGACTGCAGATTAGCCTCTTAGAATGTATTAACCCTTCTGAGCTGTCTTTTTCATGGCACAGAGATACCATTTAGTGAAAAGCTATAATTCACTCTAACAGCAATATCATGCCTCAGCAATCACAGAGGCAGGGGGCTGAACTACACCCTGGTGACCTGAAGGACCTAATGCCCATTCCTAAATGCCTTTCTTTGGAAAAAACAAACAAAAAAAAAGGTGGATATGTCCAGAAAATCTGTCAGAAGAATACTCTATAGCAAACCCTAGTTAGAAAGAAGTTTCAATGTCAGCAGGACAATCGAAAGCTGGTGCTATTTTGTCTTCCCTTCCCCCAAACTGGAACAAAGCCTTAGACTTATCATCATAAAACCCAATTCATTCACACTCTCTTTTGATCCAAGAATGAAATAAAAATTTGGCTTCTAAAATTAAACTGTTTGCTACCTTTACATGGACAAGTTATGATTTCATTATAGGTTGAAGACAAAATATAAAAATAAGGATTTATTGAAAAGGAGTAGGCCTTATTTAATTGAACTTGATCCTAAAATAAATGAAATTCTTACAAGGTCAGATAGTATTAACAGATTTGAAAAACCTGTGAAATTCGAGTTTCTATAATTCAAGAATTTTCAAAGTATCGAAAATTTAAAAATGAGGTTAAAGGCAATTTAAACACAATTCAATGACCAGCTTAATGAGCTAGTTGATTTGCTTTCCTGTGAAATTATTTTATCTAGTGTAAAATACTGGTAAAGAAAAGTTCTTTTTTTTTTTTTTTAAGAAAAGTTCTTAGTGGAAAGGGAGAGGAAAAAATCTGCATTTAAAACAAAGTTAACAAAATCGAGTACAACAGCCCACTAAGAAACACAAAAAGGGAACTATGGTTCCTTTTACTTTGTCAAAGTTCTGCATCTGTTCCCGGTTGGTCAGCCAGGATTCCATGTCCTGGGCAGTCTGAATCACAAATGCTTCGTAATCTGCAAACATCTGTGTAAAGCGGTTGGCGAAGACCTCTCGGAGCTGGACGTTGAGCTGGTAGTCCCTTAGTTCTGCCTCTTCACACTGAAGTTTCAAATCCTTTTCTTTTTCACCAAGAGAGGCAGGGAGGTCCATTTTTTCCACAGTCACACCTGTCCGCTTGGCCAAAGCCTGGAGGCGGGCTATGGTTTCGTTGCCCTTCAGTAACTCATACATACTGATGTTATTGGCGGAGACGTTGCCGTTCTTTTTGTCATTGACCAAGTCTTTTAGAACCAGATTCTTCAGTTTGGTGGCATTCTCACTGCAATGGAGGCTGCCCTCAGGAGGGATCCCAAATTGAAAAAGAACTTCGGAGAGTTCCTGGATAAAATCAACTTTATTGGGGAACTGTGGAAATTCTTCAGGCAACTCAATAAAATGGTTGTCAATATCCACAAAACACAAATTGGCCTGAAAGAGGAAAAAGAAATATAAAGGTTTTTAAATAAAGGCATGATGTTCTAAAATATTGTTGCTATTATAAACAAAATCATAGATTACAGTACCTCTCATGTTAACCTTCTCAAGATTAACAATTTTTTATTCTTTAAAAATCAATCTCTCTTGCCAGCATTTCCCCCAATGTGAGTATTTTTATACAATATTTAATACAAACATATAATTTTCTCTGGCTCTCATCAATTCATTATAATCGGGACATGACTGTGTAATTATATGGCATCCATTAGGCATTCCTGAATGGGCCAAAGTGCACCGACTGATAACACTGTACAAACTGAAGGCAGTGGGTAAAATGCTCACTGAATGACCTTGAACTTTCTATGCCATTCCAGTGCTCTAACGCCATTTGTAATTTAGAATTAACAATAACTGCTAAAATTTAGCAGTCTTAGTACCCTCAAAATGGGATAAAATTGGCAAAGAGCAATCCAATTCACAGAAAATCCACAAATTTTCACTTTATCCAACATTAGCCTCAAACGCTTGGACAACAAAAACCAGAAGTCATTAGACAAACAGCAGGAAGCAGAGAGAGGTGGTGGATGCAGTCCTTAGAGAACTATAAATGATTAACTCTTGCATAATTAAGAGTTGACTCAGGAGATATTTTTGAGTTGAGGAAAAGAAGAGACAGAAATCAGAGTAAATGTGTGTTTTTTTTTTTTTTGGAGTTTGCTTAATACTCTAGATTTTGAATAAAAAGACTTCCATATTTTTCAAGTAGACATGGAAAATTCAAGGGGCCAAGTCCCTGCATAAAATTCTGATTACCCCTCAGGTACCTGATTATAGCGGACTCCAAAGCAGTACTTTACTTTCACTGTTCAGACCTGGCTCTTACTCAGAACCAGGTGAAGGAAGACTGTGCTCCTGAACTGGGGCAGGAGGGACAGGTGACAAAGGTGAAGCCCATCATGTAAAACTGATCCTGACCGCCGCAGGTGCTGAACACAGGGCACAGGTGGAAGTCAACAAACAGAATAGGAAGCTTCACCTTACGGTTCCCCATCTTGGCCTCCCCACCTCCCTACCCCACCCCCAGGTCAGAAAAGAGAGCCTTCATACTGCGCTCTGATTCTGAATGCCACGGTAAGGTGAAAAAAGGAGAGCAAACAGCTGTATCTCTGTTTTTCTCTTTTGGTTCCTTCTCTTCATGTTAGATACTGATAAGCAAGAAGTGTAGCCAAGTTCCAAGTCAAGCTCAATAAAAACTCAAGATATCCCCTCATACAAAAACAGAGAACCAAGAATGACTTCTTTAAGTCTGAAGTAACTGTTGAATCCAACCCATTAATTCTGCAGATGAAGACACTGAGGCCCAAGGAGGTAGGTGACTTTCTGACACGTGTCCCAGATATGCATCCTCAGAGAGCCTGGTGGCTTAATGGACGTTTTTTTTTCTTTTCTTTTTTTCATTTTTTCATCATGTTCAATGTCAGTAGTTTTCTCTAAATAAAGTAAGAGCTGTAGTAACATCTTACTGAAGACAGTAGGGCTGCCTATTGCTTTCTTTAAATCCACATCTTCATACATGTTTCTACAGTCGCTAGAAAGCGGATATATTGAAATGCTTAAAGGGGGAAAGTAGGTCACCATAATTCAAATGGATGATTCAGTATCTTTAAAAATAGAAGGAAAAAAATGCACTAACCTGCGAATCTAAATATTAACCAGCAACCTCCCACCACTTACATTTTGTACTGTCTCCTTCAGTAATGCCTTCCTGCTATCCTTTTCTATCCATCCTTTTCGTATGAAAAGAAAAAAATGACACATTTGGGGAAATTTTAACACTTGTTATACTCATGAAATCCCTGCTGAACTGAACATGTGGCGAGGCGGGTGTTCCAGCACCACGGTGACTGTCCTGCCCATGTGTTCCCAGGAGACTCTCATACCTCCTCTGTCAGCTTAGAAAGGCCCAAACTGGGGCTTTGATGATCACAAAAGAGATATAGGAAATGTGAACTTATGTTATAAAAATGTACTGAATGAAGTTAAAAAGCCATTTTCTAAAATAAGTAAGAACTCCATACAACAGAGTATTCTGATAAGTCACTTTCTCACTTTTAATACTACTAAATTTAAAAAAATTCTATGAGAAGAGCTCAAGAAGTATTAATACACAATAAAAATATATTTGACATCTTAATCTTACACTGTTCTCAGACTAAATATTTCTATAGTTTTACTGATCAGTGATGCGCAGAAGCCTTCACGATATGTAATCACTTCCAATGAAAAACAAACATTCCCTCAACAGGGAAAAAAGACTTGAAGCTTCTTTATCTCTTCTGGAGCCTTCCTATGTCCCTATCCTAAAAGCATTTTGATTTTCTCTGTGTACATTCTTAGTTCATTCATTCCTCTTACTAACACTTACTTTTAGCCTGTGTTACTGATACTGTTAAATGACTTATCTGGGAAAGCAGAAATCACCTCTTACTTATCTTGATGTCTCCCAATGTATCCTACACTAGTAGTGTATGAGAAAACTATGTGCTGAATGAATGAATAAGGCTAAAAGAGATGGTCATTTTGTGGACCTCCAAAACTGTAGGCAGGAGGAGGAAGTACCCAGAAATGTGAGGCCAGGGCAGCTTTCTCCACGCTGAGTAAGGGATCTAGTTTCTCAATGGCTAAAGTTGAGCTGGCATAAGGAAAAGCCAGGAGACTCACATTTAAAACATTCCCAGAGAATTTCAGGGAAAGATATAGCAAAAACAAAGTGGCAAAAGCAATTCCACTTCAGTTTTCTCTGATTTCTTGTCTACCATTTACTGTAAAGACGAGTAAGAATGGCAGAAAGTGAGGTACCATTCAATGCAATTAATCCTCAGTGCTATCTATATCCTTTGAACCATCACTTCCACCCCTGAAGAAACAGTACAACAAATGGCTACTTGTACCTATCATTTTGGAATCATGGGGAAAGTGAGTGGGTGGTTAATTATAAGTCTACGTAGGTACATTAGTTAGCTAACAACTAAAATCATACCTTCTTAAAATAGTCATTTCATAAACATCATTTTCACAACTATACTAAAAATCCCTGTCTCTATTTTTAGCTATATTTTATTTTACAGAAAAACGGAGGGGGTCAGGAGAGTTGAGTATTACTAGTGAGTATATTTAAGTCACTTTTTAAAATGACTATTTTTATACCTACTTCCTCCTCAAAATTATGTGAAGTACATTATTTCATCTCGTTGTAAAACGATGTAAGAATGAAGTGATACACTGTTAGCCTTTTGTTCTAAAACAGTCGTGTACTAATTTATACTTTTTATATAGAAGCACTGCTAATTTCACAGCTGATTCAGGTAATTTCATGTTATTTTACTCTATGAATAGATAGGTATGTATATTTATTAAACAGTGTTGATTTAATAAATGAAAAATTATAAAAATCACAGATATTATTGTAAGAACTTTCTGAATTTTAAAGTTTGTTTATATTTCGAGTCAGAGGATACACACAGAGACAGAAAAATTTCTTGACTATGAACACATCAAGGTGGTATTTAAAAATTCTCAACAATTATGACTAATGCTAAAATGGAAAGATAATATTTATACATCTAAACAAATGACCTTCTAGAATGTCATTTGATTAACATACAATAGACCAGATCTCAAGAAACTGAAACATGTCATTGTTTAAGTCTTTAAAACAAAATGCATTTGGCTAGTCTACTTCTTTTCCCTTGAAAATTTAAAGAATCTACTTATTTGAATCAACAAGATACCTAGATTAATTAAAAAAAAAAGAGAAAACAAGATAGTTCAGGTAACAGAGAAAAGGTATAATAGGGAGGCAAAAGCAGAGAACATACACAAGCTCAAAAAGAGCAAGAGAGGAGGCATGTTTATTTTATAGGATCTGAATCCAGCTATTTTCCCCTGAACAAAAATGTTAATTTTGTTAGGGAAACATTCATTAGAATAAAGTAAGCAACGGATGATTACAGGAATCATTACTGGGTATAATGGCTGTGGCTTAGTGTGTTATTTTAAATTCACTTATTAAAATGAGAATCTCTATGAGAAATAAGAAAAAATAAAACTGAAGCCCAGCATGAAAGATGTTCTTAAGAAAGGTGCTAATTAAATAGCTAATAATATAATGTAATTAATCATTTTATGTTTTTTACAGGCCATGGCACTCTCATCAATATTTCATTTCAGAGGTTTTACACTGTAATTCTGAGCACCATTAACAATAGCTAAAAATTAGATTCAAAATGCTTACAAAGAATTCCTGTTTATTTTCTTCTTAAGCAACATTTGAAAATACAACACACAGAACGCATAGTATCCTTAAGGTAGCCTAAAAGCTAGGGGTTAGAATTTTTATTTCAACCACCTAGTGAAGCTGACATTTAGAAAAAGATCACTAGCCTTAGGTCTGAAAACAAAGACTACTGAAGTATTTGATATTTCCATTAACCCTAGCTTGCTAAAGGATGTTACTTTTCATTTGATGGAGGTCAAGAATCAAATTCACCTCAATTAATGTCATGATTTCAAAGGAGTTTAAAATTGGGCTGTATCATTTAGAAAACAAAATTTATAACATGAATGGGGAAAAGAAATGAAATGTTATTAGAATAACAAAGCAACTAGATAATACTACTATTGTTCCAACTTCACAAATTTATAGCTGTGAAAATTTGCCATTGTCCTGTTTTGAACCACGTTTTATTAACGGCTATGTCACAGTAACCATCACATAGCTCTGCATTCTATGGCTCAGGCTCTGCTCCAAATGGACCTGGGAGATTCAGAACAGGCAGAGACAGTTTGGACAAACACAATGCTATGTAACAAAGGTAGCCTTGACCTACATCAACAAACAGCAAATGCTTCATCATTCATTATAGGTTTTACCTCTTGAGGAAGTTCTAGTTTAGAGCGGTCAGTTCCTTCTTTTGACTGAAGGCCCATCAGATAAGGGACAGGAGCATCGAGAAAATGTAGCAGAGAAGCAGGGAGGATGGGCACATAAACATGCTGCCATTGAAATGGGAACAAAAGTGTGGTGATGCCTTCCGCCACAGTCATCAGGCGCTGATAATCTGCACAGAACAAGGAAAAATGGAGGAAGAGTCCAGGTAAAAACATCATTACTGCATTAAACTTGGAAATATCAAGTTCCAGAAAAAAACCTCTTGCACTAGTATGTAAAATCTTTATGACCATCCAGAAAATAGGTCAGTTCTATCCCACCATAATTCAAGAGTTAAATGGTTTGACTTGAAAGGTTTTAAGGGGGTATGGGTAGGTGGAAACGTCATCATCTCTTTGCTTCTGAAATCACTAGTATGTAAATTTACATTCCTTTAGAATGTGGAGGAAACAAGAACTAATAAAATTGCTCTTGGCACTTCTCCTATCAAAAACGTACAAGGATATCACTACTAACCACGTTTTGTATACATACATATCTATACAATCTCCAATTCAGAGGCTCTTTTTCACCTGTATATACTATCATGGCTATAATCTGTAGTTATCCTGATTATATTTATGTTAGCCTTCATTTTGTAGTTACAAGAAATCAACAGATACATGCATTCATAGTCACACTTCCTACATTTAACCCCCAACTATAGAACTATCAAATCTAGGGACAAAACGAAAAGTTACCTGAAAATTTAAGTTTTTAAAAATATTTTATTTTGTTTACATGAACTAATATATCAAAATTAAAAAACTGTCTACAATGTTAAAGTGCCCTCTTTCCCCTGCCACCCATTTTGTTGAGATATAATTGACGTGTAACACTGTATTAGTTTTTGGTGTACAGTGATCTGATGTGTATATATTGCAAAATGATTACCACAATAAATTTAGTTAATATCCATCACCTCACATAGTTACAAAGAAAGTACCCTCTTAAACCACTCTGCCACAGACACTTTATGCATACACATGTCTATAATACCTTGGAGGCAGACATGTTTCAGAATTCTGATTTTTTTAAATTGAAAAAAGTAATATTGTACATATAACATATACATGAACTATCTAGGGTAGCACCCTGTAATCCAACACATGAATATTTCTGCAGCAAACCATGTAAGTGTACCAGGGCAGATAATCAAACAATTCAAAGAATTTAAATAGGGTCACTTTGGTTTAGGTCTCGTTTTGCCAATATATGAGTTACAAAAAGAATGCTTGGTTTTCAGAATTTTTTTTGGATTTGAGGATTGTAGAGACAGGATATTACAGAATTGCAATAATCTCTCGCAGAATTCACTGTGCACAAATATAGTAAAATCTGGGAGAGGAAGACTTCGGGGAGTCTTCTTAAAAAGGTTCTTCTTAAAAAGCTACTTGGTTCACATCAACTTAAAGAACACTTAACAAAGCAAAAACAGAGTATTTTCCATTAAAACATTTTTATGTTATTTTACAATTTGTAAACGACTGCCTTTAATAGCCTACAATGGGATTTTGTGGTAATGAATCACCAGCTGTCCATAGGCCAAGTGTTTCCTTATCTGAGTCGTTATTAAGACTTACATTTTTGGTGCAAATCTGTTTACAGGAATACTTCTAAAAAATAAATACCAGATGGCCTGAGGGGTGGGTCAGTCATATGAACGCAAAGAGCTGACCTAAGGTGGTGATACAGGAACATGGGGAGACAGACAGACAGAAAAATAGACTAGATCAGCTGAGGCTCAAAGAAGAATCTGGGCTGAAACAGATCACACTCTGTGAAGGTGGGTGCTGGGGTGGTGGTCAAAGGAGACTCGATAATCAGTCACCTACCTGTCAGTCTACTAGTGAGCAGCAGATGTTTGAGATGAAGGAGACAGGGTCTGACAACGTGTGGGTGGGGTTAGGGATGAGCAGCTGACATCACACCCCAGAAATCCGTCAAATGCTCTAGGTTTAGAAACTAACAGCAGCTCTGCACTGTGACAGGCCACCATCACAGCATTTGCCCCTCATCTCCCCCTCACTGTGGGCTCCCTACAGACAGAGTAGTATCCTTTCATCTCATCCTCCGCACAAAGCGCAGGGCCTCGTTCATAGCCAAAATTTACTGACGCTACTGAAAGTCGCATTTTTCTCCTCTTAATTACAACAGAGTTCTAACAAAACACACACAAAAAAGGAGTAGGAAGGCATGCAGATAAGTAATTATGAAAAGACCAAATCCAGAGAAATGTTCTAAAGATTCTCTTCTGTGGCCATCCATTTCAGTCAAGGGCTGGAGACTTTTTATTTTTGTAACCTCAGCACTCAGCACAGTATATGGCATATAACAGATGCTCAAAAATATTTTTAAATGAATTAGTGGGATAAGACTATATAATTTTGCTGGGTATCCACAGGTAAATAAACTTGATTCGATTTTGTCCACATGAGATTAAAGAACCACTAATCTTCCCGTAGGAGAAAATGGTAAGTACTCAGACAAGAAACTATTCCCTCAAAAATCACATTTCCTGGATAGTCATATATTCGGTTAATTATGTGCATGCCCAGGCACATTATAAAGAAAATTCAAATATCCGTTTACTAAGCTGTGGATATTGTTCATTATACAGAGAACTGTTACCAAGTGACTCATGCTAATCATGCATAAGTAGACCTTATAGGGACCAGAACTGCTATTTAGAAACACGTATCACATTTTAACATTTCTTTCCTCCTGAATATCAAAAATGTAGAGCTTTAGTGGTGAAATGTAATGCAGGTTTCCCATGGCCCTGCAGAGTGGGAAAGGACTCTCGGGAAACTTCCTTTTGGGAAGTAACTAGAGAATGAAGGCACAGTGTCTGTCCACTAGGAAGATGTGTTCATGTGTCACTCCTGAAGTATGAGGAGAACAGAGCTCACTGAAAATTAAGAGAAAAACAACTTTATATTCATTTAAGCATTTTATAATTTGTATTAAAAATATACAGTATGTCCTATGTAGATGGGCTACAAAAATAACTTGACTGTTCTTGTCTACAGTATTTGCTAACTTTAAAAAATTGCTGTTAGTTTTACTCTGGGTTTCTATGGAGTTTTGTCATAAAAATAGTTATAGAAATAAACTATTGCCAGGTTTTTTAAGGGGAGTTACTGTTAAAGATTAGCATTCTAAGACAATCACTTCCTTAATAAAAGGTTCATGTTTTTGACTCAACTAGCTTCTTTAACAACAAAAAAACTAAACTAAAATCTAGGTTTAAAAAAAAATTACATTTTGTACAACACTAAATGGGAGAAAAAAAACCTACTTTAAAGTCAGGGGATATTCTTCCTCCAATCCCTTACCCACCTCGAACTTCTGAATGCCTTACTTGATTTATTTAAGGAAAAGGAGAATATTCATTTGATTAAGAAACACTTAGTAATCACTCATTCTGCCAATACTCTCTAGTCAAATACCCCAAGAACACACCTGTATTTGAACAGTTAAGTTTATTACACATTGCAGAGATGGAGAACGTACACCCTGGGGAACTATGGGATGTGTTAGTAAGAGGGTTTAGAGAGAACCTATTATAAGATTTGGGCTTTGTTTGGATACTTCTGGGGATGGTCTAAGGAAATGGATGCAATTGTATGACTCGGGATCTTAATAAATCTGACATATAGGGAAGGCAGACTGAAGCGGGGAGAAAGCTGTGATTGGTAAGAAGTGAAGCAGCAGTTACTAATTTGGCGAGAAGAGGGTGGTTGGCATCTTGTGGGTTGTACAGTGACCTTGCTTGAAGTAGATGTTCCTGCGAGACTGTGTACGTTGTTTAGAACCACAAGGCTCAGTTGTGAGCGTCAGACCAGTTTGTATAACAGTGAGGCCTGGCTGTGAGAGCTACATCAGTTCTTGGATGTCAGGGCTGCTTTTTATTTCTTTCTCAATTGTAAGCCAGACACAAGTGAAAGGCTCCGGGTTTTAAAGAGTCAGATGCTGTACCAGTAATCTATTTATTGCCTCTCAGCTCCAAATTTACTCAGTACCTGGTCTATGATAATGGACCGGACCGTAAGCATTTGTCCTTTCCAGTGAGCACAGCGTTAAGCTCTGGCCATGGAAGGCACTGGAGAGACACTGAAGGAGGAAGGGGCTTCTCTTCTCAGTTCCAGAGCGCCATGTGCAGTGTTTGGTGTTCTTGCTCCTGTGCACAGTTGATCCGGTTGATTGGTAGGGTGGATATGCGAGCACACCTGCTGGTACACTTCCCTAGCCACACACCCAGCGCAAGCAGCCTTCAGTGAAGGGTCACTGCTCACCTGCACACGGCACTCTTAACACAGACACTGCACACTCAGATCTCAAACCCACAATGGCACGCCAACAACTTCTGTATGCCCGCTCACCACCCACAGCTCACTTGTGCCTGGGAGGTTTGTTTTCTGCTTGTCTGGTGACTGAAGACCAGCTCCGGCCCAGACAACCCACTGACCTTTTCCATCACACAATGACCTGCAACCATACTTTCTTCAATGAGGTGTGAACCTCAGTCTTGGGAAGTGGCTCCCCTTCCATGTTTGTCCTTCCTAGGGTACCCTTCAGTTTCCTTCATGGCTTTAGAGTTACTTTCCTAGTATAGGTTTATAATTCTTCATATTACATTCTTCTCTTTTAAGTTACTGTGTGGTTTAATCTGTCTCCTGGTTGGACCTAGACTGAAAGGTAGAGGGTTTTAAGCAGTCAAACCAAATCCCTATCAGCTTGGCTACTTTATTTACTGTTGATGGGGAAACTGTTCAATCTCATAGAAAACAAATTCTTGAAGAACTGGAAACTACCACCTTGGTCTATTTTCTTGCTTTAATTATGGAAAACTTTCACATGGGAAGTTTCTAATCTTCTAGTAGACACTGAAAGCCTGATATACATGGTTTATTTTTCCTTCACCACATCTCCACCTACTTGTTGTGGGTGTTCTATGTTTATTCTTCTTTCCAGTTTCTGTGCTCCCTTGAAGATTGGATGAAATGCCACACACTTTTAAATAATGCAATTACTTAGCAGAAACAGGCAATTCTTCTTAACTGAATCAAGAAATAAAGGTAGGGTTTTCTTCTTCAAGCATGTTTTTAAAATTTTAAATATTTTAGGAAAATTATTTTTTTCTTTAATACTCAAAGTGATGAATGTATAGAAGTTATTTTCATATTTAAGACACGCCTCAGCATGGCATATGCGAGCTCCTCAATGATTTGGCTTTTCCTGCTTCATTTCTTACCATGCCACATGCAGTCAAATCATCTGCTTGCAATTCATTCACTGAATGTGACACGTTTTCCTAGGTCCCTGTCCTCTGTACATCTCTTTCCTCTACCCAGAATGTGCCTGCCCCTTGCACAGCCTGGCCAAGTTCCACTTTTTCCTTAGGTAACGGTTCCTTTGCAAAGTCTTCCCTATGATGGTAACATTTCTTATCATCACGAGTCCCTTCCATATGCTTCCATAGTACCTGATCTTTATTTCTATCACAGTAATTATTCATCTCACTAAAACCATTAACTTTCTTTTATAATTATCTGTTTCTGTGTCTCTCTTCCTTACTATACCATCATTAACCAAGTGCATAAAATAAAAATGTCGAAGTTGAGGGATTATTAAAATTCTGAACAACTATAACAAGTAAGCCATGTGGGAAGTGACTAGAGTCAAAACATTTTACAGTATCTGTATTTTAAAGATTCTGACTGACATAAGACTAAGTGTTCATGTTAAAACTTCAAAATTTACCATTAAGAAAAACAGCATATAACATCTACACTAATTAAATGGAAAATGGCAATGAGAAAAAAACATTTCAATTAGTTAAGAAGGCAAAAAAGAAAAAAGAAAAAACAGGGAGTAAAGCAGGACAAACGGTCAAAATAAGTGAAAATTAAACATTTTTAGAATTGAACAATGAAAATATCATATACTAATACTTGTGGGATGAAGCTAACACAAGATTCTAAGATGTTAGTATTTGGGCGGTGTGTGTGTGCAAAATAATAAACCCAGAGGAAGTAAAAACCAAACCAGAAATTAATAAAACAGAGAACAAAGATACAATAGAAAGTACCAACACAGATAAAGTTCTTTAAAAAGAGTAACAGAGTTGACACACTTTAGGTAAAAATAATCAAGGGAAAAAGAAAGAAGGCACACGTAAGTAGTATTAGAAATGAAAAGGGGGACAAAACTACAGCTATAGCAGCGATTAAGAAGACAGGGAAATATTACTCAGACTTTATATCAATAAACTGAAAGCTTAAGAAAATTATTCCTATATATGATGACCGGGGGACACTAAGTTATTGTAGTGATGACCGTTTTGCAGTGTATACAAATATTGAATCACTATGTTGTACACCTGAAACTGTTATATGTCAATGATATTGCAATAAAAATAAACTAAAAATAAAATTATTACTAGAGAAAACAGAAATGAACAAAAATTGATTCACGGAGCAATAGAGAAGCTTCTGGTTTGATGAACACATGGGAGGGTGGTCTGCATGGAGAGGGCCTGGAAGCTTTGCGACCCTCCCCCTTCCTTCCCGATGCGTCTCTTCCATATGACTGTTTCTGAGTTGCAGCCTTTATAATAAGCCAAGGACAGTAAGTAAAGCACTTTTCTGAGCTCTGTGAGTTGTTCTAGCACATTACGAAACCCAAAAGGGGGGACGTAGAAACACCTGAATTCGTAGTTGGCTGGGCAGGTAGATGTAAGTAGCCTGGAACCTACCTCTAGCTGGTGTCTGAAGGGAGGGCAGTCTTGTGGGACTAAAACCTTAAACCTGTTGTCTGATGTTAACTCCAGGTAGTTAGTGTCGCAAATGAACTGAATTGTTGGTGTCAGAACTCACTGGTATCAGGGAGGAAACAAGCTCACATTTGGTGTCAGAAAATGTGGGATTTGCTGAAACGGCCCAGCCCCACAGAAGCATGTGTGGTTTGGGAAGAGAAAGTCTAAAAGGGCAGGGGATGAGGAACCTTTGACTCCCAGGTGGCCACGTGGACAACTATGGTATGAAGCAGCAGCTATACTGAGGCAAATTACTGAAGGTAAAAGTTACTAATGGAATTTGTAGACAGATCCAACTGCCAGTGAGTTGTTTCACTGAATGCATAAAGAAAGGCACACTGAAAAGAAGAAAGTCAAGTATACAATCCCTTGGTTATTGTTATTTATAACAGCTGAAACGAAAATGCTGGGTCAGACTGTGCAGCCTTGTGGAACTGGCTTTATGATAACCAGGATATTTGCCCACTGAATATGCACAATGGCCAGATCATAGTAAATGGTGAGGGCCCCTTTTGCATTGGCACCTCATGTAACCTCTGCCAGAAAATCAGTCAGATTTGCTGTCTCAGCTTTCCCTCATGAATCTTAGAGATACCAATAAAAACATTCGATTACTTAACAAGAAAAGGCAAAGAGGCAGAGGGGAGAGTCAAGGGACTCATTCCAGCAGGGTGGAAATTTGTAAACAGTTATTAAGAAATCGGGTGAATAAAGCAAACATGACAGGAGCAAAACAAAGAGGAAAGGGCTGCCCGGTGCTCAGCCGGTTAGAGCTCTGTGCTCCTAACTCCGAAGGCTGCCGGTTCGATTCCCACATGGGCCAGTGGGCTCTCAACCACAAGGTTGCCAGTTCGATTCCTCGAGTCCCGTGGGGGATGGTGGGCAGCGCCCCCTGCAACTAGGATTGAACACGGCACCTTGAGCTGAGCTGCTACTGAGCTCCCGGATGACTCAGTTGGTTGGAGCGCATCCTCTCAACCACGGGGTTGCCGGTTCGACTCCCACAGGAGATGGTGGGCTGCGGCCCCTGCAACTAGAAAAAAATGGCAACTGGACCTGGAGCTAAGCTGCACCCTCCACAACTAAGACTGAAAGGACAACAACTTGACTTGGAAAGTAGTCCTGGAAGTACACACTGTTCCCCAATAAAGTCCTGTTCCCCTTCCCCAATAAAAATCTTTAAAAAAACCCCAAAAAAACAAAGAGGAAAAAGAAAGGGAAGTGTCGAGGAATTCATCCCAGCAGGGTGGAAGTCTCTAGATGGTTATTAAGGAATGGGACAAATAAACTGAACACTGATGTGTTGAAACAAAGGTCTTACTATAGTACTATGTAAGACGCTTGCTGGTCCCCTACATTAAAGGTCTCCAAATAAGTTTAGTCTATTTACCCCAATTTGCTGAAATTTTAAAAATGGAAAAGGCAAAGATCATAAGGAGGAGAAACCAGACCTGGAATCGCTCCGGGCAACAGTCAGATGAATCAAGACAAAGACTGACAAAAGGGCTAGCATTCCCCCAACCCGCTGCTGGGAACCCAAAGCCTAATGCACGAAAGTGAGTAAAGTGGTGGGTGGGATAGAAAAGTTTCTGGGACCCCTTTACATGGGAGCCTCGTGGACTGTGGTACCAAAACCCTTTGGTGAAGTCTTAAGGCAGGCTGCAATTAGACTGATAGAATATAAAAATGTTCAGGTTGATAGGATGAAAGTGGATATTTGGGTGAAAACTGGAGTATTTAAACAGGCTTTACAGCAATGTTTTACTGGAATGGATATTATGTCTAAATGGGGGACACTTCCTCCAGAAGTAAAACATAAGGCATGTAAATCGCCCTTCAAGCAATATTAATTGGACATGCTACATGGAAATAAGACTGCCAATGGAGAAAAGGAACTGGAGTGTTGGTACCATGTTTCCCGAAAATAAGACCTAGCTGGACCATCAGCTCTAATGCGTCTTTTGGAACAAAAATTAATATAAGGCCCGGTCTTACATTATATTATATTATATTATATTATATTATATTATATTATATTATATTATACCCGGTCTTATATTATTGTAAAATAAGACCAGGTCTTATATTAATTTTTGCTCCAAAAGACACATTAGAGCTGATGGTCCGGCTAGGTCTTATTTTCAGGGAAATGGTACGAACAAATTTTGCTCAGTAACACTTTGTGGAGCACAGACTGGGTGGGGCTTACGGCAAAAACCTGTGAGCCCCTCTCACTGACAACTAGTGGGATGTTGGACTGGAGAATTTCCATTTGAAAGGCAGTTACTAGCTTGATATTGGACATTAATCTTTTTCCTAGCTGATGTCCCTATGACTGAAACACATAAAATAATCTTGAAACCTGAATACCATGAGGTCTTGGGTGATGTCAGAAAAACACTCTAAGGGAAGGTAATGCTTGGAAGAGTTCCATAATAAAATGGAAATGGTTTATACAGGGGTCCTGTTACAGGGAGGAAGCAAGGAGGAGATACAACCAGGAGCCTCTTTTCCCACAGGACTGACTCTGGAACTGAGTGAGGAGCCGCTGGGTTCTATCATCACTTGGACAGTAAACACCTCTCAACTGACCCACACAGAGCTGCTCAGTATACGAATGACAGTTCCAAGGTGAATGGACAACATTCGGTTTGGAAGGCCACCACCCTGATCGCAGAAAGTAAAAACAGATCAGCTCAGTGGGCCGACTTGCATGCTGTTTTCCTAGCAGCGACGGAAAAATCAAACGGTAAAAGCATTTGGGTTTTTTATTGACTCGTGGGCAGTGGAAAACAGGACGACTGAAAGGATCCCTTACAACGCGCAGCCCTATGGAAATCACTCCGGGAATTTATGGGGCGCGTTAAAGTAGGACATGGAGATGCCCATCAGAAGAACCCCCTTCCAGGTCTGGGAGGTGACTGAACTACCTTGCAGTGGCCACCTGGGTCCATGAAATGAGTAGACATGGGGGGCTGCAGCAATGCAGAGATGAGTTGAATCTAAGCATATTCCTCTTACACCCTCTGAGGCACAAAATGCCAACAAGAACTGTTTTGTCTGCCAACAAGAGAGACAGAGGCTGCAGATGGCTACTGGGAAGATTTCCCGGGAGGAGGCCCCCCACCAAGTGGCTTATACTGGAACAATGCCGGGAGCCCTGGGCTCCTAACAGGAATAGACACTTAACTCCGGATTTGGCTTTGAATACGCGGTGGTCAATGCAAGTGCTCAAAATACTATGAGAGGATTGAAACAGAAGATACCCTGACCAATCTGAGCCGCCAAGTTACATTTGTTCAGATCAAGCGACATGCTTCACAGAACATAGCATTCAACAGTGGGCAAAGAGATATCTCACATCAAATGGACACAGTCATGCTGCTCACCATCCTCAGAATAACGGCTTAATAGAGAATTGGAACAGGCAGTTGAAACATTTACTGTCTAACACGGACAGAGAAAAAGGCATGCATGAAGGGCCGACCTGCACAACTGTGTGTGTGTGTGTGTGTGTGTGTACCCATGGTCAGCATGAGGAGGCTTAAGGGAGGGTCTCAACTAGATAAGAGTCCTCTGTTTTTCTGGTACATCTGGGGGCAGGGGGCAGAGACGGATGCTGGCATGAGGACAACAGGTTTTACTTCCTTCCCCACATCACCACAACTTTCTTTTTCCTACCTGATATAAGACCAAGACTACAAGTGCCAGAAGCAGGGATGATTCCAAAGCAAGAATCTGTAAGTCTACTTGTAAATCTTTATGTCAGAATTCCTAAGCGCTTGCTCAGTTGTGTCTTCACCCCATCTGGCAAAACTGCGGTTAACAGTGAATACAGCTGTATTGCTTAGTGGTAAAAACAGCCCACTAGTTCTGTACCTATGTAACCTTACCCTACACAAATGGTAGTGGACTGAGGGGGTGGTACTTGCTAGACTAATATTGCTGACTCCAACTTAAACCAATTATGGCCAAACCTAATGTCCCTTCCAAAGGTGGAAATATTTGGGTGCAAACAGAGAGAAGGAGGAATAGCAGCTGAGGGTAAAGGAATGAATAAATGAGATGTGTAATAAGGGAAGTCCAGTATTACATTAACACCTTGAAAGATGCTCCAAGTAAGAGGACGTTGTCTCTTAGCTCAGTTATACCAGATGCCTTGAAAGGGTGAAGCCATATATTGCTGAGACCACTCCTGCTTTTGTAACCTGACAAGAATGAGTGGAAACCTGCAAACCTCAGTGGCCTTGTCCTGGAAGACATTTTCATACAATAGGATGACGGAAAGAACTAATTGTAAGTGAATGAGACTAGTAATGTGCCAGCATCTTTTAACTGTTAGGATCTTTTGTTATGAAGGATCTCTAATCAAAGACTGGGGGAGTGGCTTGTGGTATAATAAAAAATATTTGGTCTTTGTCCCCAGTTGATAATGAAGATGATGATGATGATGACAGAGAAGGTGGGGGTGGGGGAGGGGAAGGGAAAGGAGAGGGAAGAGAAACAGAAAACCTAAATAAACCACTAAAGACATTGAATTGGTACTTATCATCTTCCTAACAAGACCAGTTTACAGAAAAGTTTTCTCAAGTAGTCATGGAACAAATAATTCCAACCTTAAATAAACTCTTTTCCACTTTATCTTCCAGAGAAACATGGAACACTTTCCAACTCTTTCTATGAAGCTAGAATAATCTTAATACCAAAAGCCAGAAAAGATAGTACAAGCAATAAAAATTATAAGCCAAATCATTAAAAAACATAGATGCAAAAATTCTAATCAAAATATAAGAAAAGTAAATCAAGCATATATTAAAAAGGTAATAATACATCATGACAAAGTCAGGTTTATTTCAGGAATATAAGGGTGAAATGTAGATTTTTTTCCCCACCTTACTAAATGATTAAAAAGAGAAAAGCATGATCATCTTACTTGACGCAGAAAGAACATTCAATAAAATATAACATGCATTCATGATTTTTAAAAAATTTGAACTAGAAATAAAAGGAACTTCTTTAAGCTGGTACAAGGTTATTTATCAAAAACACTACAGCAGGGCGGATGGATGGCTCAGTTGGTTAGAGCTATGGGCAACAGGGCTGCAGGTTCGATTCCCACATGGGCCAGCGATATGCGCCCTCCACAACTAGATTGAAGACAACTGAGCTCCCAGTGGCCAGATGACTCAGTTGGTAGGAGCGCATCCTCTCAACCACAAGGTTGCTGGTTCAACTCCTTGACTCCCTGACTCTCACAAGGGATGGTGGGCTCCGCTCCCTGCAACTAAAATTGAACATGGCACTTTGAGCGGAACTGCGGCTAAGCTCCCAGATGGCTCAGTTGTTTGGAACGCGTCCTCTCAACCACAAGGTTGCCGGTACGGCACCCTCCACAACTAAGATTGAAAGGACAACAACTTAACTTGCAAAAAGTCCTAGAAGTACACACTATTCCCAAATAAAGTCCTGTTCCCCTGCCCCAATAAAATCTTTAAAAAAACCCCAAAAAACCAAAACACTACAGCAAATGTTATACTTACTAGTAAAACATTAAAACCATTCTTTTTAAAATCAGGAAAAAGAGAAGAATGCCTGTTACTATCTATACCATTCTATATTGTACCAGAGAGCCTAATTAGTGTGGTAAAGCAAGAAAAAGAAATAAACATGACAAAGATTGGAATAGAAGCAACAAAATTGTCATTATTTGCACATTATTATCTACTCTACTGTTATAAAATGTTACTGAGAGACATTAAAGTAGATCATTATAAATGGAGGCATGGATCATTTTCACGGAAGGAGAGACTCAATGTTTTAAATATGTCAATTGTCCCCAAACTGAATTCAATGCATCCAATAAAAAGATGGTGGCAAAGAAGAGAATTGCCCTATCAGATAACCAAGATTTACTTTAAAGCTATAGTAATTACAACAGCATGCTTTAGTACTGTACTAAGACAGAAAGACTGGCAGAATAAATGGAAAGCCTAGAAATATACCCTTACATATAGGAACTTATGTATGACAGAAGTGGCACTGCAGATCAGAGAGAGGAAGAATGGTCTATTTAATAACTAGTACTAGGAAAACTAGTACAGATATTTCCAAAATATTAAATTTGATCTCTTCCTCACAACATAAAAATCAATTTCTTACAGACTATGGCCTTAAATGCTAAATGTGACTTAAAAATATTTAGTAAAAAATGTTGACTGTTATGATCTCAGAATAGAAATGAATTTCTTCAATAAAACAGAGTTAAGTCATAAGTTTAAAAAATTGATAAATTGGAATTTATTAATATTAAGAGTATTTTAATTAAGAGAAGACCCCCTAAAAGAAAATTAAGAGCCACAGATTGGAAAAAGATATGTGCTACACATAAATTAGCAAAGGATTAGTTTCCTGAATATAAAACAAAAATGTATTAAGAAAAATGTCTTAAGATTCTATTTATCACAAAATAAAGCTAACAGCATGCTAATACTGGCCAAAGCTGGTCAAATCCTTCTGCTTTTCAGGAACAGATCATGGGAACCCACTCTGCCATCAAAATATCAAGTTTGCTTTTATGACTTATAAACTCCATAACCAATAAGCTATGATATTCAGTTGAGCATAATTAGCAACTTGTGACTAGAAGACTGCCAACTTTTTAAAGAAAACCTCAAATAGCTTCTACTTTCTGACAAGGTCCATTCATGCCCGACTTACGAGAGGGAGAGAAGGGGGAGGAGCCCTGTGAGGGCACACGGGGGGCGGGCAGTGCCGTGTGTGCAGTGGGGAACTGCTTGTTTCCATTGGGAAGAGTTGGAGGACGTAAGCAAGGCTCAAAGACGTTCCTGAGACTTGAATTATTGCTATCGAAAGTAAGACACTGGTGTTTCAAGTCCCCTATCTGTTATTCCTCCACTATTCCTTTGAAAAGAGGATCATCCACCAGTCTTCCCTGTCTTATTCCAGGGATTTCTAGGCTGCAGGAGAAAGTGCACTTTTTCTGATCTGGGGTCCTAGAAAAGAGCCTTTACCTCCTGGGTGCTTTCTCTACTTAAGATTTTCAGCGAGTCACCCCCGCAAAGTGACTGTGATGTACATGCTCTCTAAATAACACACTGACTCTCTTCATATGGGCTGTGGACCAGAATTCCCAATCAGTCTAGAAAGACATTTTCATCACTGAAATCCATCTACTTTGATTCACCTTGGGTTTTCATGGTAATTTTTCAGCACCTGCAATATTTAAAAATTTTATGGCACAGCTTTATCAGTGAACAAGAAATGAAGTATCACATGTTATTAAAACCTCCTTAACACTTCAGGAAGAATGAAGGAGGGCACCAGAGTACAAATCAACATAATGACTCTTTTATTTCATTCATTTAAAGGAAATGTCTTTCTTTAATGGTAGAGACAGTGTCAATGTTAAAATCTGCATTTACACAGAGCTTTCATTTTATAATCCACAATTAGTTAGCATGGTACCTCTACAATAGACCTGCAGAGTGAGTTTATGATTTAAAAATAAATATTGAGACAGATAAGGAAAGGTTACGTGCAATGCCCAATACAGTTAACACGCTGGTTTAGTGCTGTGTAGACAGACAGATCTGAACCCTGTTTTTAGCATCCACCCCAGGACATAATAATTGTGTGATCTTGGGCAGGGTACTTAGCTTCCCTGAGCTTCAATTTCCTCCTTGATAAAAACGTGGTTAACGGCACTAAACTCACTACTGAGAAGATTAAAGGCAGGGATAAAAAACCAAAACATACAGGCATTTTTATAGTACAATTCCTAACATAGAGTGATTGCAGTGAATGGTTATAAAATTATTGTATGAGACTTTTTTTGTATGACACTCTTAAAAATACATATACGAGTATAGAGTTCTATGATCTCAGTAGTCATTCTTGTTCTCGGCATAAGATCAAGTTACCAAAAAATACTTGAGTACAAAAACATGCTCATAAATAATCATTCTTCTTCATTTGAAACTAAAATAGGTGGATATTAATCAAATATAACTTTTCAACAGACTTCATAAACCAGATGGGATAAGGTAATCAAACAGAACAGAAAGATGAGAGCTCGGGACAGACCACAAGCAGTGAAACATAGAGTGCTCTTTAAAACAGGAAATGTGACAATGGAAGGTTTTTTCCTAAAAAAAGCATGACATTCAGAATAAGAGAACATTTACTAGGTTCTCAACCCTGAAATAAATGCCTTAATTATTTCATTTAACAAAGTTATACTTTAAATGCAGTAATAAATTAGACCTTCACAATTTAAGATATGCATAATTTGTAGAGAATTGTGTAAGACTACTAAAACTAATAATTACAACAACACTGGCTATCATTTAGTCAGCTAATTTTGCCCAAAGTATTTTGTATGGGTTTTCTTATTTAGCCTTCATAATAAATCAGTGAGGAGAGGAAGAAAAAAGCCCTGTTATCCCCATCAAGATGAATTAACTGACACTCAGGAAGATTATGTAATTTGTCCATGGTTATAGTCAGTAAGTGACAGAGCAGAGAGTTGAACCCAGGGTTGTTATGACTTCAAAAACCAACATTCTTTCTGGCCCAAACTGCTTCTCTAGGCAGAACATTAAGACACTGAACTAAATGACCCTGAAGATCCCTTGTAAATCTAGGATCTAAAATTCTTTTTTCAAATGGGTTAGTACACCTGAGGGTATTAAACTCCAAGCCTCTGCCCCTTTCAGCATCTCTCCAACCCTTACCCTCTTTAGGGAAAAAGGCAATAAAGGAAGAAATAGAAAGGAAGGGAGAATTACTTAAAGTTAAATCTTTCAGATACAAAAGGGTGATCTGTAGCAATGGTGAGCACTAAGAAAGTGACAGCATGAGGAAAGGGAAGAATTTATATTGGCCATTAGAGAAGAACTTCCTGACAACAAGAACTGAGACACTGGAACACATTATCAAAGAACATTATGTAGGATAAACTGAAGAAAACACAACCTTGTGAAGGACTGTCAACACACAAATAGTGTCAACATACACACAAGATGGGGAAGTACAAATATAGCCTACTTGGCTCGGCCTCACTTATAATTTAAAATAGAAAACAACAACGAAAAAGAAAGTGGTAAAATAAGCTTGCAGCAGCAGTCAGGAGATTGCACTACAATTCTGCCAGCCTAAATACAATTTAGCAAAATGCTAACCTAAATATTAGTGCTACATTTCTCAAAGGACTCATCAATGCACAGGTACCATTTTATATTTTCCTTCAATTCACTATCCATTAAGGCACAGCATCTCTATTTCCTCTGCAAATTCATATTCAGACTGGAACCAGTATTCTATCTAGTCTAGGTACAACATTAGTTATCTTGAATGCACTGCTAAAATAGAACCCGAATTTTGTTAGTTTCTTAAGTATGTGTTGGGAGAAATCTGAATTTAAAAAAAAAAATCACAAAGATAACTTCCTTAAAAACAGAACAAAACAAAAACCCCACAGAACTTTGTTGGAATTGTTAGACCGAGGAGAGTCATGTCTTTTTCACGCCTGTAGCCCTTTTCTCACCACACAGGCAAAGATCCAAAGCTGACTTCTTTAGGGAGCTGCAGAGTCAAAAATTTCATTTCTCCCTTTCTAATGTTAGCTGAGTTTTGACGTAAACCTTTACTAATCTATGAAAAATGAGAAGTCTCTATGTTCTCTTACCGTCATTATGAAAAGAAATGTTTCTTTTACGATAATTATGTATTATCAAGAGAAAAGTGGGCTATTTCCACGAAAAAACAGACTCAAGTCAGTCAAATTACTGCTTTTGTATTCCTTTCTGTTTTTCTCTACCACCACTGCCACCCTAAGAGAAGTACCATCTCAGCCTCTGGTCCCACCTACCTGTATATACCTGTTCCTTTTACACAAAACAGAAAAGACTTCCAACCGTGAATTATTTGGTCCTAATGATATACCCCATGGCAATACAGCAGATGGGAGCATAAGTATTTGTTTCGGGGAGACTTAAAATCTAGAGAAGACCTACCTTGTGAGTAGAGAAGGATCTGCATCTCTAAAAGAACACAGGTGAACACCTGTACCAGGTTCTCCAATCCCAGCAGCTCGAAGGCCTCTCGAAGAGGGTAATCAGAGAGGGGGAGTTCGTTGGGCCCAGGCCTCTGGCAGATGACGGGTTCATAGACACCATAAAATTTCAGTGATCTCCCTGGAGGTGGAAGGGGTACCTCATAGAGAATATTATGGATGTAGCTCTCAAGCGGCAAAGGTGGTGGTTGCTGTGAGGTAACTGCCATGTAAAGCTGGATAAGAAATTTCTTGCAGGCCTGCATGAAAGGCAGCGGTGTGATCAAACATATACTTTTTGAAACATACAGGGTGTCTCTGCTGATGTCATAGGAGTTGTATCGCTGGAGTTTCAAAAGGGAAGTCGTATCTCCCTCATCGATACTGCTCGCCAGCGAGTCCATGCTGCAGGAGGAAGAAGCGTACACACTGCTGGAATGCTCTGCGTTGTGCATCTGGTAAAGCGTCTGCATTGCCGTGCAGATTGGCTTACTTGTAACTTCTTCATAGAAAGTGAGAACAAAGCCGTAGGTACGAGAACCATCTTCCCGGGTAATTATAAATGAGTGGAACTGAGGATCTCTAGTGTCAGTCTGTGTTCTGAAAGACAGCCCTTTGGGCATGCACAACTGTGGAGGAAGGGGGAAAAGAGCATCAAAACGCAGCACATGAATTAACTTCAGACCAGAAAAAGGGCTGTGACCTGCATCAAGTCATGTAACCTCTCTCAGCTTGTTTCTTTATCCACAACATTCGCTACATCAGTGGCTTAAGGACAAAATATGCAAGGGCACTTCACAAATATGTAAATACTATTTTTGGAGTAATGATAATATTTCAGGGGAATAGGGAAATAGGTAAAGGCGCACTTAACAAATAGGAAAAAGTTAAAAAGAATAACAAAAACATAGCTATTTTCTCTATTTTGAACAGTATGATACTTCATCCTTAAAAAATAAACTGCAAATGGAATGACTGTGATTTACTGAAGCAGAAGGGCAGAAATCAGACATTTTAGATTATTTTCAGTAGATGCTATGCTCTAGGTCTCGGGAACTATCCAGGATCGAGTCAAATTTGGAAATAAAAT
Source organism: Rhinolophus sinicus (assembly GCF_036562045.2). Taxonomy (NCBI): domain Eukaryota; kingdom Metazoa; phylum Chordata; class Mammalia; order Chiroptera; family Rhinolophidae; genus Rhinolophus; species Rhinolophus sinicus. Next base: position 160,084,488 of record NC_133752.1, on the reverse strand, counting down.
TACCTGAAGAATTAAAGATGTTATATTTAAGATACTTAAAATGCATAAGAAATTAGAATTGATTCTTTAAAAGCCTGCTAAAAATATTTCAAATAAAAGAAATAAAACAAATTACAGAAAACTTGAAATATACTAAGGAAAACAGAACTTGTAATTCAACCACCCCAATATAATGATCATTATTAATTCTGATATATTCCTTTCTACTTTTATATTACAATATGCTTTCTGTACAATGTGCACAGAAATAACTTTACCATACATTATTACCTTACATTCTTTTCTTTTCCCCAGACTTAACCATTGGTCTGGTGTAAAATTAAGACGTTCTCCCAAATTCCCACATTACCAAGAAACCTCAATTCACCTTAAAAGTTACACATACTTTATTGAAACGGTCAACAAACACTTATTAAATGCCTTTATGACCTAGGCCCTTGAATGGTAATACAATGGTGAGAGAGACAGACATGGCCCCTTTGGAGCTTCTAGTCCAGTAATACCGACAGAGGATTAAAAAAATCATAATTATAAAGTATGGGAACTGCTGTCATAGGGTAAATACAGGCTGCCATGGGGGAAAAAAACAAAACATAGCAGGAGGACATAAATGAGCAAAGAGGGAGCTACCAGGAAAAAATGAAGAAAATCCAAGCAGAAACCTGAGTATAAGTAATAGGTGTTAGCGAAATGAAGAGAAGGCAGAGGACAGCATGTGCAAAAGCTCAGAAGGCATAATATGAGGGTCTGAGGAAGTGAAACACGTTCATTGCGGTTGGGCAAGGGGATGCACGGCGCGGGGAGGTGAGAGCGAACGCAGGAGAAATAACGGGCTCGATCATGAAGGGCCTTGGTGAGTCATGTCCGAAGTCTGAGGAGGACAATGGGAAGCCTCTGAAGGGTTTTGGTAGGACGGGGACAGAATCAGTTGTGCCTCTTTTAGCGGATCAACTTTTCTGCTTTGAAGGGCAGTGGTATTCAAAGGGGCTCCAAGGAGGCAGCAGGAATGCCGCAGGGCCTTGGGGTCACCTCTGACTTCTCTCCTTCTCACCCCATTATCCAATCCATTAACAAAGACCATCAGTTCTACCTTTAAAAATATATCCAGAAATGAATTGCTTCTTCCTATTTACACTTATTACTCTCATCTAAGCCACATTCTTGTCTTGCCTGGTAACTAATATCCTGCTAACCAGTCTCCCTGCTTTTGCATTTGTCCTCCATAACCTAATACCCTTCCAACAGCCCAAGTGATCCTTCAAAACATGATAGACCTTGTCACTCTTCTCAAAACCCTTCAGTGGTCTCATCTCACTAGAAGCAAGCCAACGTATGAGAAGTCTGGCTGACGTGAAGGTGCCATGCTAGAGAGACCATATGGAGAGATGACACAGAGACAGAGGGAGCCCAGGAGACCTACCTGTGAGTGAGCGAGTAAGTGAGTGAGCGAGCGAGCGAGTGAGAGTGAGTGAGCGAGCAAGTGAGCCTTCAGACGATCCCAGTCCTCAGCCTTCAATCTGCCCTACCTGACATCCAGTGGAGCAGAGAGGGGTTACCCTGCCAAACCCTACCCAAACTGCAGATCTGGAAGCAAACTAATGGTTTTGTGTTTAATATCAAGAGTCAACAAACAACAGCCTGTTGGTCAAATCCAATCTGCCACTTGTTTTTGTAAATAAAATGTTATTGGAGCACAACCACGCTCATCCACTTAAGTGTGTAGGGCTGCTTCTGCATGAGGACAGCAGAGCTGAGTGACGATGACAGACACTGCATGGCCCCTAAACCCTCAATTGTTCACTATCTGGCCCTTTGTGGGAAAACTGCTAAGCCACTTAAGTAGCATTGGGATGATTTGTCATGCAGCAGTGGGTAAGAAAATGCTCCTTTACTTCCTTTAAGTCTCCACATAAATACTACCTTACAGAGGCCCTCTTTACCTTTCCATTAACAACAGTAACAAAAAAGTGTTTTCATCCCATAAATGCCATTAAAACATCAACTTCTCTAAAAAGTCTTTATGGAATGAAGTAATTAAAATCTCGACCCCTGTGTGTGTGTGTGTGTGTGTGTGTGTGTGTGTGTGTGTGTGTGTGTATACAGAGGGTACCAAAAATGTATACACATTTTAAAAAAGGAAAAAGTTGTATTAAAATGGTAATATATACTGATAACAAAAGATGAATGAATATAAGTCACGTTTGACTTCTGCAATTACAAGAGGTGCTCAAAGTGGTTACCATCAGCGTCCAGACACTTCTGATTACAGCGAACTACTGCTTGAGCAATGTTGACCAAAGTGTCCACTTGTAGCCATTTTTTTGGCACCCCAAAATAGTACATTCACACACATTACTAGTTTCTCTAATTTTGTTTAATCTCTTGATTGTAAACTACTCAAGGACGGGTAATAACCTTAAACATTCCAGAGCACCACACATGGAAGAATTTTCCACAGTGGCCGTACCAATCTACATTCCCACCAACAGTGTATGAGGGTTCCTTTTTCTCCATAGTCTCTCCAACACTTGTTATTATTTGTCTTGTTGATGATAGCCATTCTAATAGGTGTGAGGTAGTATCTCATTGTGGTTTTGATTTGCATTTCCCTAATTGCTAGTGAAGCTGAGGATCTTTTCATGTATCTGTTACCCGTTTGTATGTCTTCTTGGGAGAAGTGTCTGTTCAGGTTCTCTGCCCATTTTTAATTGGATTGTTTGGTTTTTTTTGCTGCTGAGTTGTATAAGTTCTTTACATATTTTAGATATTAGACTCTTATCAGAGGTGTTGTTTGCAAGTACTTTCTCCCATTCGGTTGGCTGCCTCTTTGTTTTGTTGATGCCATCCAGAAGCTTTTTAGTTTGATGTAATCCCATTCATTTATTTTTGCTTTTTCGAGGTGTGATAAAAAAAAATACGGTGAATCTTTAAATAAAAATGCATTACAGTAAAAGACAGATTGCCATTAATTCCCCTCAGTATACTCCCCCTCCCATCATTCATGCCACTTTCTGAAGCTGTGCTGGAAGTTCTCTTTCGTTAGTGTCTGTAGTTGCACTGTTGTGGCTGCCTCGATCCTGAATCATTTTGACTTTTGGGAAGAGCCAGAAGTCACACGATGCCAGATCCGGTGAATAAGGTGGATGAGGACACACTGTAATGTTTTTATTTGACAGAAACTGCCGTACCAGAAGAGATATGTGACAAGGAGTGTTGCCATGATGGAGGATAAAGACACTCACGAAAGAGGACTTCCAGAACTGCTTCAGAAAAAGACAAGAAGGATGGGATAAGTGTGTTTGAAGAGAGGAGAATTATTCTGAGGGGGATTAATGGCAATGTGTCTTTTACCGTAATAATTTTTTTTCATTTAAACATTCACCGTATTGTTTGATCACACCTCGTATACTATTTGGGCCATAAAAAAGTTGATTGATAAGAATAAAACGCAAAAATCGTGAAGCTGAGCATCAGTATGCCAATGAAAATGTCTTTATATTTCATATCACTGAATATGAGACATGAAGAACTAAGGTAGCTTTGCTTTTTTATATATGTCAACAAGAATTAAATTACTGTGTTTATCTGGGTAGAATATGATACAGACTTAGGTAAAACACATGAATATCTGTATTTACTAGGGGAAAAAGATCGCTTATTTCTAATCTTAGGGGAAATTGTATAAGGAAAGGCTGTGGCAGGATCTTTTCATAATTATGCCTTCACATTAAGGTTGCTTTCTTTATAAGTCAATGAGATACTGTGTAGATAATATGAAAACTCATCTGACACATTTACTGCAGTCAATAAAGAGCGTAGGAAGGATGATTTGAATCCCTCTTGCTCCAGGATAAACTCAAATTTGTTCAGCATAGTGCATGGCACATAAGTATTTCTTGAATGAATGAATACAGGAATGAACAAGAAAACAAAAACAACAGCTGGGGGTATAGGATCAGACTTAGTTCATCTCCTGATTCAGTCTGTAGTTCTGTTTTTGCATCAAGTAGGCAAGACAGAAACACAATGACCTCCGAAGTCAATATGAAGATTTAATTTAATTGATAGGCTTTCCCGACATCATAAACCACAAAATTATAGCTTGAACTGTTTTTGAACAGCTGCCATATATTCCCTTAAGGGTTTGTAGCTTTGTTGAGCACGCATTCAAACATTTACAGGAAAAGCTTGCCAAAAATTGTGCTCAAAGTAAAGAATGACTTTCTATGCTACAGAAAACAGATGTAAGAATTCTTAAAATCTTTTCCTACAAATCAAAAAAAGTAAGAATTATATTTCTAATCTGGGAACCATTAACTGGAAAATGCCATTGTTTTTTTATATTTAAAAGTGAGAACTGTTTTAAGAATTCTCAGGTTTATTTTTCAGAACACCTGAGATATAAATCAAGATTTGCTCACCATGGCATTCAACAACCACTAGTTATCCCTTAATATTGCTGTTTACTAACAATATCCCCTTCCCATCCCACTTTCCCACAATGAAACAACTAAAAATTTAGAGTTGTCATTGTTGAGCAGATTGCCATTGGTAATCAGATTACTTTAGCCAAAGTGGGCTCCCAATGCTATGTGTCTCTTCTGGTTTGAGTGACTAAATGTCTTCATCATCTCTCGAGAGACTCTTTCAAGAAGTATGGCTAGAATTTTAACAATTCCTTTTTCCATTTTCTATACTTCTATGACTTCTATGCCCTCTCTCTTATTATACAAAAGAGAAATTATTCAGAAAACTCTCAAAGAGATGTTCAGTTTGCCTTCCTTCCTTCTTTTCCTCTCTCCCTCCTTTCTTCCTTTAAAAAAACATTTGTTTTAGACCACGTATTGCATTAGATCTCCATAACTCAAAAGACAACTATGAAAATAATCCCTTACTTCAGGGAGCTCATAGCTTAATAGGAAAGACACATAAATTAACGGATACAAAATATTGTATGCTTTAGTGCTGTGATGGAATGTATTCAAGATGTTATAGAAATAGAGAAGAGAGAGCACCTAACTACTCCTGCTTAAGAGATGGTTTTGCAGTACAGGTGTGAATAGACAAGGATGGGGAAGGGAAGTATTGTAAACAAGCAAACATTCATTTATTCAATGACTTGAACCTCTACTATGTTCAAAGCTGGGGCTATCGCAATGATTAAGAGAGAGTGTTCTGTCCTGATGGTGCTTACATTATAGTAGAAGACACAAAGATGACAACTAGCTACATAATTATTATAACTGCAATTGTGGTAAGTGCTACAAAAGGTACAAGGTGTTAAGAGAATCTAAGGAGACCTGCCTGAGTGTTGGAAGGGTGGTGGAAGGTAATACTCAGGGACGGCTTTTTGAGGCAATCACGTTTAAAATGAAATCTGAAGGGTCAATAAGAAGAATTCAGTAGGTAAAGGAGAAGTGGGAGAGCCTTTCAAGACAAGAGACGGCACAGGCAGAAGCTATAGTGTGAAGAATGGAAAGGACAGGAGCAGGAGGCCAGTTAGTTACTGTAGGAGTCAGGTGACAGAGCTTGACAGGTTGGACTAAGGTGGGTCTGCAGAAACAGAGAGAAGTAGACAGATAACTGACACATATGGGGAAGGGTGAGAAAGTGAGAACTTTCAAGGATGACGCTAGATTTTTGGCTTAGGCAACTGGTAGATGGTTGTACCATCCCTGACGGAAGTTGGTGGAAAGACTGTGAATTTAGTTTGGACATGCTGAGTTTGAGATGTCAATGAAATATTCTAGCTGCTTTGTTAAGGAAACAAGTGGGCTCCTCCAGGAATGATGGGATTAAAACCCCATTCCTGTGAGTTTAATGTGAGAATAAACTTAAATTTGGGTCAAAATGAGTGCTTACTTTCATTCTAATGTCAAACCTACCATGTTTCCCCGAAAATAAGACCTAGCTGGACAATCAGCTCTAATGCGTCTTTTGGAGCAAAAATTAATACAGTAATTTTAGTAAAAGTGTAAGTTACTATAAGTATAGTAACTTATAGTAAAATAAGACCAGATCTAATATAATATAATATAGTATCGTACAGTATAGTATAGTATAGTATAATATAATATAATATAATATAATATAATATAATATAACATAATACCAGGTCTTATATTAATTTTTGCTCCAAAAGATGCATTAGAGCTGATTGTCTGGCTAGGTCTTATTTTCGGGGAAACACGGTATTAATGTAGCTAAGGCTTATGTGTTTCAAATTCTTGCTGACTCTGTAAAAAGTATACAGTGCTCTTTTTCTTTTGAATCTTGCAAGATGGGCATCAAAATAGGTTTTCTCCAGCCAACCGTTTACCCTTTTACTCTTTGCTCATTATTCTAATCCACCCATCAAAGCAAATAGTAAATTGCAAACTTAGAGCTTTAAAGATTATAAAGAGCTTTGAAATAGTTATTACTCTTTTAATTACCTGAAATATCATATATTAAATGTTTCATTTAGGCCAGATATACAAAACAGAATATTTATAGTTCATGTAACTTAAAAGGTACTAACCATATTTTCTTCCTAACAATTTCCAGGCTCGGTACATTCTTAAGGATAAGGTCTATCTACTAGAACATTACATAAACAGTCATGGACGCTGATACAGATTACCTCAAAATAGGGGGAGATCTGAGATAGGGGGAAGGGCAGGGGAACATCAGCTCTATTTGCAATGCTTTGTTTCATTTAAGGGGAAAGGTACGGATCGGAAGCAAATTTGTCAATGTTGACATGTGCTAGTTCTGGGTGGTGGGTATATGATTGTTGTATTGTTCTCTGTTTTATTATTCTTCCATGTATTTATTTTTTCATAGAAATCTCTGAATCAGCAAACAAAAGAGACATAAAAAGCAATTAATTCAGAAACAATGTCACCTGTCACCCATATATATGTGTGTGTGTGTGTATATATATATATATATATGTATACATATATGTATATGTTTATATATATATATATATATATATGTTCTATTATATTTGCACTGCACTCATACATATGGAATTCTTTTTAACAAAGTTCATTGCTTTGGGGTACTTAATTTGTTGTGAAGTTAATGACCCTTATTTCAAAGCACCACTGTTTCTTATTAGAGGAATGACTGATATTACAGAAGGCAACGAGTTGTTGGAGAGGGATTTTGCTAACAGAAAGAGCAAAGCTTTATGCCTTTAGGTGGGAATAAATTAAAGCTTCATACAAAGGCATTTCCTAATAAATCAAAGAGGAAATTAAGAGCAGTAAATCTATGACCCAAATGCAGACTAATTTAATGGGATCCTTTTCAGAGATTTTCAAGGAGTGCCAGCAAATGCTTTCAGATTTGCAGCAATAAACAAAATGCTGTGTGGTGCTTATCCATCAAAACACACACCTATGCATTACTCAACAGAGGGAAACTTCTGCTGCTTACGCAGAATAATCTCAGAGGAAAGGGGTAAAGAAAATACCAAAAACAGATCAAGGAAGCAGATAATGGTTTTAAAACTTACTGTTTTGCAGACAGAAGTAAAAGCTATCATGGAACGAGAGGGTAAGGAGGGTGGGGGGTGGGAGATGAGGGTAAGGGGGGATCAAATATATGGTGATAGAAGGAGAACTGACTCTGGGTGGTGAACACACAATGGGATTTATAGATGATGTAATACAGAATTGTACACCTGAAATCTATGTTATTTCACTAACAATTGTCACCCCAATAAATTAAAAAAAAAAAAGCTATCATGGATATCTCACTATTAATCCACTCAAATGACTAAAAGAAACAAAACACATCAAGTGTGGCAGTTGGTTCCCAATGACTCTGGATTCATATTATAGTAGGAACCTAGTTTTTCGGGACACTGTTCTGATTTCTTACAGAATAAGTTATGCCTTGAAATATCTTACTAATTTAAGAGGATGAAGTGTTATAATCTATTTACATTCTTATCCATTTTTCCATTGCTTCATTTTGACACTCTTTTCTTTAATATCTTTCCATTTATTTGCTGACATAAGTGGCTGATAAATTATTTTTTTATCACTGCTGTTTGTTGAATATTTTAGTCAGAAGCTTGTCTGTACTCCTCCAAGTCTCATAAATATAACTAACAGTTGTGATCTACTTAATATCTATATTTCGGTCTTCACCAAAATTGAGGCTGAGTCCCACAGAACTTCCAACAAAATGGCATTTCTGACTGTTTTGGTATTGGGTAGCAGTTTAGAGAAATAACACAGCTCTGTAAAGAATCTAAGTGCCAAGTGGCTTAGGCATTTGTCCTTAGAAAAATTACCATACTACGGAGCAAGCCCCGTTTGAAATGGGTTTACTGTGAAACACAAATACCACAATGGGTCCAATGCGACCCATATCATTTTGGTGTGGGTCAAAACTAAGTCACAGAGTTTTTCTTTGGGAGAGGCAGCATGCTGGTAGGAAAAAAGTGAGTTAGAGAGTAAAAATGATCTGGATTTAACTTGAAACTCACTGAATAACTTTGGGCAAGTAACCCAATCTTTATAAAATGTAAGAATCCTCACTGGGTACATATAAGCATGCATGTCAAAGTAACACACATGAAGTAGTTAGCAGGCATCTACCATACATTAATTTTCTTCCCCTATAGTTTTCACAGCATAATGGGATGTTTGGACTCTACCTTGAAAATACTCAGAAAGAACTACACCATCTCAGGCCACATTTAATAATTTCTGTGTCTATCATGATTTGCTCACTTTGGAGTCCCCTGATTTTTATAATCACAGAGGTTCAAGGAAGTCCAAAATATTATCCAGGCTTATAAGCAGGACCCTTCCTAAGTGATCTGAAAACTATGACAGACTTTTGTCCAAGAATCTCTAAAGGGACCTATAATCACCACTGGTAACTCATTACATTAATTCAAATTCCTTATAAACAAATTCCTACTAACGTCTAAATGATGCCTTGAAGTTCCTGTCCCTCTTTATTCTGTGAATACGATAAATTAGAGGCCCATCATACAACATTCCTTGAAATAAAATCTGTAATCATATTCCTTCCATCAGGATCTTCTCCAGGCAAACAAAGTAATAGCACTGTTTATCAAAGAATCATGTATTAATTAACACAAACTCACAACACAGCTTAAGAGCAGGAAAAGAAAATGGACTTGGAGGGTCCGTTGTATATACTTATTAGCTATGGGGACCATAGGCAAATTACCGAACTTCTCTGAGTTTCATTTTCTACATCTGTAAATGAGGATATCATCTTATAAAACTGTTTACTTAAAGGATTAAATTAAATAACATAGGACATTCAAACTATAATCACTATTGTCATCTTCATAAAAAGGAGGCTAAAGGGGAAAAGAAAAGCACATACCATATTCACTGCATCTTGGTCAAAAGGGTTCCATTCTATATTCTGAGGATAGTGGGCCAAAACCTTGGATTTGAATGTTCTTCTCAAAGGACTCTGGTCAAAATTTTCACCTATAACAAATAATTAATAATTAGTTAATGTCCAGAATTTTTCAAAAGCATGTCATAGTTTTGTTTTTATTTTGTAGCTAAGTCAACTGATAATTTTGAAATCTGATTCAATTTCTACTTCTTAACAGTCTGACTTGTAAAATTCTCAATGGGCAACTGAAAAGGAACTGTTAATAAGAGATCTGCATTTAAAACTTCAGAATCTGAATTTTAAAATTCTGTCTAGACAACTGATACTAAAAATCAGATATGCTAAAATAATCCATGCTGTAACTTAATTATTGTCCTCATTTCAATACGTGGTGATTTAAAAAATCCATTTGGAAACATTAAAGAAACATTCCTGATTAAGCTAATCATACTTCCTATGATCCTGAAATTTTGTACATAGATCAACCCAGTGCTGCAGTGCTCAAAGGAGGCAATGTGCTCGACTTTCCACAAAATTCTCTAATAAATATGACTGCATCTCCAGGCTTTTACAAGTAATAGAATTAATAGAATTAGAAACGTCATTACTGAGTTGTCTAGTTTAGTAGACAAAACACGTCTAACACACCAAACTGAAAAGAAACAAGCTATTTTAAGCCAAATACATCTGTCAAAATTCTGGAAAGAAAAGTAGGCTATACTTCGATTATTATATATAAGAACATTTAATAAGAGCTGTCAGCTCAGTTCTTTGTCTCCTTAACCAAATTAACTCCCATGAGACCTGTTACCTGCAAATGCCTTAGTTTCATAATATTTTAATGTGGATGGATCTTAAAATTCTCAATGTCAAAAAGTTGAGACTGATGAATGAGAATACCTTGGAGCAGTATTATGTTGTCTCCTGTGTTTTTTCTACTTTTTAATAACTTTACTTAGTAAGCACAAAACATGAGCTATTATATCAAAAGATGAATGCAACTTACCAGTATTTATACAAGTAAAAATATCATAAAGCAATTTATGAGTCACTCTTGGACATGTAGTTAGACTCAGTTTCCATTTTTGAAAAAACTATGAAAAGATAATCCTAAAACACCTTTTACTGCAAAACTTAACAGTTCACAGAGGGCGGAAAAGTCATACTCTAAAATCTTGCTGAAGACTGCAATATAAAATACACAGAAGCTCTTTTGAATAAAGGGACATAATTTAAATAGATTTGCTGCAGCAAGTAACCTACAGTTTCTAATTTAAGACCTTGGCTAATGATCATTTTCCTTTGGATTCCTCTTACATATTTAGGCAAGCACTTCATCTCTGTATCTTTCTACCCCCGCATTTCCATCTTCTAACAGACAGGGAGTTTTCACTCCTAGAAGAAAAACTGTCAAAGGCATCCCTAAGAAAAGTTTATCAATTTTTTTCACTATGCTTCTAGGATATGTAAACATCAAAAAGTCAATGGAAAAAAGTGAAACTGTCCATGAGTCAATATGTCTGAAGAAAAGAGTCAGGGTTCAGAATGGTTCATTTCAGGAAGGATAAATGATATCTTTAAAGCTGATACTGGATTCTCATGCAAACACTAAGATTTTTAGATTATTCACTTCTTCACTAAAACAAACAAACAAAAAAGGTTACTTTTCACCTCATTTTAAGTCAGAGAAAAAACAAAGCAAAACTTCTTCCTTATTCTAAAGTTCTATGCCACTGACTGTGCTGTTGACACAGCGACAGGATATCCTTAGAAAATAAACAGCCATCAAAAAACTCTCTCCTTCGCTCATCCTCAAATACCAGAAATGCTTATTTTTGTCATCCATAAATGTAAACAAAATAGGAAACACTGTGGGGCAGATGAAAGAGAACATAACGCAGGATATAACTCCTTCAAACACTTACCTTTTAATGAATTCCTGCCTGAGTTTGGTTAAAATAGTAACATTATCTTCATTCATATATCAAGTTATTAATGGGACAGGAGGTAAATCAGAAAAGTCATGAGAGTGCCATTTTCAACATAATTGTTCTGTTAAACTCAGGAACACCACACCCTCTTGAGGCACAATGAATCAACCAGGAGAGAGAAGGAAAACCACCTCCAGAAAGAAAAAAGTTCACAAAAACAAAAAACCGAAAAAACCCACAAAACAGAAACACAAATCTAACAAAAGAAAAACAGAATCACCACCACCACCACCACCACCACCATCACGACCACAACCACCACCAGCACCATCAGACTGCCAAAAAGGCGGGGGTGGGGGGTGCAAGAATAGGACAGATCATTGCTATATATACAGCTGTCTTGGCAAATATTATTTTTTATTAGAATTTATCGGGGTGGGAAAATATTATTTTGAAGGACATTATGGGAAGAAAAAACTATGTAAAAATTCTGATAACACTGTTAAAGCCTTAGAAATGAATGGATGCAGCTATTCCTACCAGTATCAGCCAAAGAAGAAAATCTTGGAGATGACTTTTAGAGATGTAAAATGGGAGAACAACCTATCTTCTTATTTTGAGCCCATATTTTACAAACCTCTAACTTAGAATCTATTGATAGGACTTAGCAGGAGAAATGAATCAGTCTAGGAATTTGGATTCTGAGGATATGGAAGTTATATATAAGCATCCTTTACTTAAAAATCCACCTTTCAAACATTATCCTGAAATGAACAAGGATTATGAATTTGTGAAAATATTAATACCTCCCACTATAACTACATATAGACTTAATTCCAAGTAATATTGCCAAGTAACCTCCTGCTAAACATAAGCTGCAATGAAGTCTTTCCTACTAAGAAATTAGGACATATCTGCCAAGACAGCTTAAAAACTCATGAATAATTTTTTTAAAGATTTGAAGCAAATGTGGTCTTTATGAAAATCAAGATGTAGATGAGAGAACAGAAATACAAAATAATACCTTTTTTGCCTAAGCAAAACTGAATAAACAATTATGATGGGCTTGGGGTGAATTAAAATAATGATTTCTAAAACCTCGACTTTTATTTTTATTTTTACCTGAAGTTGTATTTGCAGCATCTTGGCTCTTGCCATGACGATCTGCTTCTAGCCATTGGTATAAAACTACATATGTGACAGAAACAAAAAAGCTTTATGAACAAATAAACAAAAAAGCAAAAATGACTTTGAAGAATGGAAAATGAGAATAAAAAAATTAAACAAACAATTAAACATGAAACATTAATGTCAATGGAATGTATCTTAACACCAATAGTATACAGCTTATAGCTATTAGTAATAAGAAAGCAAAGAGAATAAGTAATTGTATTTTACTATAAGTGAAATGCTATTTAAACATCTGTAACAGTTACTCATATGAGGAAAATCACACATATTCTTAATGCTAATTTGAAGATAAGTATAGGAGAAAGCTAATGTTTCTATAGTCAGATATAACAAAATATGATAGTAAGGCTAAATTAAAAATTACATTCCAATGTCTACACACCTATCAGAATGGCTAAAGTCCAAAACACTGATTATACTAAATGCTGACAAGTATGCAAGTGACATAATTCTCATAACTTGCTGGTGGAAATGCAAAATGGTACAGCCAATTTGGAAGACAGTTTGGCAATTTCTTACAATGCCAAATATAGTCTTATCATATGATCCTATAACCCCAGTCTAATCAGGAGAAAAACATCAGCAAATTCCAAGAGGACGAACCTACGATATACCTGAAGAATACCTGTCAAAGTTGTCAAGATCATCAAAAACAAGAGAAGTCTGAAAAATTGTCACAGCCAAGAGGAACCTAAGGAGACATGACAACTAAATGTAATGTGCTATAACGGATAGGATCCTCCAACAGAGAAAGAACATTAAATAAGCATGACGGAAATCTGAATACAGGACAGACTTCAGTTAACAATAATGTATCAGTAATGATTCATTAATTGTAACATGTACCATAAAACTATAAAATGTTAATGATGGGAAAACTGTACATGTGTGAATGGGTGTTTATGACAGTATATGGGGACTTTGTACTATCTTCTCCGTTTTTCTGTAAAGCTAAGACTGCTCTAAAAATCACGTCTGTTTTAAAAATTACATTCCATTATTTAAGGTGAAGACAAAAGCATATATTATACCCAAATCTTACAAGTAGTTTACCTTTTGTAAATCACTGTGCAAACATAAGCTAAAGTCAGCTCTGTACTGTGATTCCACTTAATGAACTATCCTCTTAAGCACTTTAAACTAGGAAATGTCAACAACTCCTGGAGGAAAGTTTACTACAATGAGGACACAGGCTATTAAAAAATTCATACCAGAGCTCTGTAACTTAGCAGCTTTGAAGAGTGTTAAAACTTCTGGATGTCTTTTATGGGTTACCCAAATGTCTACAACTGTTAGACATCTTTTTATTATTAAATTTTACTGGGGTGACAATGGTCAACAAGACTATATAGGTTTCAAGTGTACAATTCTGTGATACACCATCTATATATCACATTGTGTGTTCACCAACCAGTCAGTTCTCCTTCCATCACATTTGACCCCCCTTTACCTTCTTCTACCGTCTCCCCCTTTTCCTCTGGTAACCATTATACTGTTGTCTGTGTCTAGGAGCTTTTGTTTAACTTTTAGACACCTTTAAAGAGATAGCAGAGTCTTTCCTTTAAAGAGTCAAATAATGATAATGTGTGGTTCTAAATGCCCAGGAAAAGTTGCTTATGGAACTCCTATACCGAAGGAATAAAGGAACTGATTAATTATAAATGACTAAAGGCACCCTGAAATCATCAAGGAAGTCATCTGGATCTTTAGGGCCAGCTAGGACTGTGAACTGACACCCATCATCAGGGACAGAGGCCCAACAGACCTCTGAACAGCCCCGCCACACACCCAGTGTGCAAGGTCCCTGGTTGAGGGTGCCCAAGTGGGGACACAGGTCAGTACTCCCCCAGGACACTGCACACTTCTGGGAGGCACACAATTGTTACAGTTGGGACAAGTATGAAAGAATTCAGAATTCGAGAAGCAGACCTCACTCATTAAATATACAGTACAGGTATTTCTTCTTTCTAGTTTGCAGGAATAACAACTACTCATTAGAATAGCGTAGAATAGTATTAGAACATGACACAAAAATCTCCCCATTTGGAAAAGCAAGCATGAACTTTGCAACTAACACTAATATCACTCTCACAAAAATAAGACTCAAAGTAGGGAAACTAATCCATTAATTGGTCTAATGATTCTGCTTAGCTCTTATTTAAAGTGTATTCTGCTTTGATTAAGGTGAAAACTCTTGGTTGTGTTCAGGGTATCACCAGGAATATTTACCAATAGTTCCATTACTTCACATAGCCCTTGTTTCTGGTTTTATCAGAGAAAAATAAAAGAAATATGAAAGCTATTCCAGGTCAATTTACTCTGACCAGTTACACAGAGAATTATACATAAGCAACAACCATTTAAACAAATTTAGAGATTCAATTATTTTATCATTGCCTCCAGGTTACCAAAGTCCAATTAACTATGGTCTAAATAATTCACAGAATCTCCAGTGCAGTGCATCTGCTTCATGCAAAGCTATGTGATTCACAATCAGACCAAATTTGGATTTCAAATCAACTTTATAGCATGTATATTTAAAAGATAATGTGTAACTAAAAAAGAAATATTACTAATATTTTTACTTAAAATACTAGAATGTATGGGCAATTTTAGGACTGAACTCCAAAAATTTCTTAACTCTCATAAAGTATCTGAAATATGTCATAATACTAAGAGTCTGCTACCGTGTTGTAGATGTTAGAATACCAAGCACACACCTGTTCTCACTGTGGCTGAGAACGTGAGAGCTGGCCTTTTGGTAGACCCATGCTTCCTTCCTCTCAAATTGCACTGGGACATAGGGACCCTACCCCCAGCTCCTGTGCTTGCAGTTGCAAGTAGATAGGGATTTGTGAACCTTGGAGCTTGGTCTCAGCCTGAGAGGCCCTGTTATATATTTTTTCACTTATCTCCTCTCTGAACCTTCCTACTCCTAGGGCCTCAATGAGTTCCCTCCCTCATTATTGTGGACAGTAAGAGAGAAGATACCTACCAGAAAGGGCGCTTGGTGGCTAACTGCGCTCAAATTTAAAAGCAGATTCTAGCAGCCATTTCTAAACCAGGGCCTCTCAGGCAAACCACCCTTCAGGGAGAAGCCTACACTAAACTGCCTGCCTCCCCCACTGAACTGCCTACCTGCACTGTGCTCCTGTTGTCTGAGCCAGCCCTTATAAAGGAGTTCCTGGAATTGCACTAGGTCGGTGCAAAAGTAATTCTGGTTTTCACAATTATTTTCAACCTTTTAAACTGCAATTACTTTTGCACCAACCTAATATTTCAACCAATAGGACTGAGGCTTTCCTTGTCCAATCAGAGCTACGCAGCTATATCCACATCAGCAACTTCACTGACTAATCAGAGCAGCTCCATTCTGACCAATCAAATTACAAGAATTTGGAGTTCTCATTTGCATGAGGACAAACCAATCAGGGACCAGGGGTGGGTACTTCTGTCTATATAAGTCAGCTCCCCTCTGGTTGGGAGAGTGCACTGTCCCTTTCTATCAAAGACTGAAGACTGTGCTTCCCTGGCTGGAGATGAAACACCAAAGACATCTCACTGGAGCAGAGCTGTCTAGCCAGAAAAAGGGCATCACCCTGGCCTACTCACTGCTATGCTGTTTCACAGCTGAACTGTAACACTACTGAGCTGTTCCACAGCCGAGCTGTATCACAATTGAGCTGTTGGCACTGAATAAAATTTCTTTCTTCACTGCAATCCAAATTGGGGATTCCTGTTGGTGTTGAATTGGCACCTACGACCATTAGTTGACATTTCCCATTTGTACCAAAGCCTATTTCTGCCCAGGGTATTTCTCCACAAAACAAGGTCAAGTCACAGTATTTTCCTATCCTGCTGTCTCTGAAGGATACTACACAAGTCTAGATGTTTCAAAGAAAGATTGCTGATAGGAACAATGAAGACAGATGGGAAGCTTAAAAATGTAATCTCTTCTGTCCTGTCCCTTTTTCATTCTGTTCCTTTTCTAATGGGAAAGTTAACACACACACACACACACACACACACACACACACACACACAAACACACAGAGGTAATAAATATGGACAGAATATTCTGAGTAAAAAATGTTTCCTCAGTACTTTGACAAAGATGAGAAGTTGTTCCAAGAAAGAATACAACAAAGTATGGAAGTAGAGGCAGAAAGTATAAATAACTCTTCTGCAGAGTTTTGCTAGAAAGATAAGAGATGGGTAACATTAAAAGAGAATATAGCGTCAAGGGAAGTGTTTTTGTTTTGATTTTTAAAGACAGGAGATATTAACTAACTAA
Source organism: Rhinolophus sinicus (assembly GCF_036562045.2). Lineage (NCBI taxonomy): Eukaryota > Metazoa > Chordata > Mammalia > Chiroptera > Rhinolophidae > Rhinolophus > Rhinolophus sinicus. The sequence goes on along the minus strand of NC_133752.1, from coordinate 160,067,688 downwards.
TTCAAGTAAATGTCCAGTGTGCCCATCCTGTGCCAGGAATTCAGGACAAAGACCAGCCACATTCTAACCAGGCACCATGCATCGTACCACTAAGCATAGAACACAGCAGTAGATTAGTTATTTGCAAAATTAACCTAACAACGAATCCAGGATCTACAATAGTCCTCTGATAACGAGGAATACACAAAGCACTTTGCTCCTAACCCACGCTTACCATACTATCCCTTTTGTAATAAAATATGAAACAAGAAAATAACTTTAAAAAGTCAGCAAAATATTGTAATTGATATGAATTTCCTAAGAGGAAAGGGTCCATAATTTTTAGGTAAATAATCAAGTAAGTACCATGTGTTCTTCAGTGCTTAGTAAATGATTGCTCTTATTCTGAAGAATATGTAAGTGATTTTTGTATAATGATAGCCAAGAAAATAAGGTTCTAGTTCTAGTTGAATATCCCGAGGTCTAGTAGCCTAGGACAAACCACAACTTCTTTGAGCAAAGTTTCCCTCATATATAAAATACTGATTATTTTATTACTGTAACAATGCGTTATTATTAGTATTATTAGATATCTATCCTCTATGAGAATCATTTATCTAACATTCGTGGGAAAGCATATTATTATTCATGTTGCATTTTATCATACAATATAGAACAAATCTTCCCCTATTGCTAAAGAGCTTACTTTCTGCTAAAGAAAATCCTAGAGGCCACCTGTTACCTTCTGGAACAAAAGAAAGTCATCTACCAATAAAATATTTATAACTAAAAAGTAATACTATAGACCTAGAGTTCTAAGAAGATTCAAACTGAAACTTTTCTGCTGCTGACTCAAAGAAGCAGTTATGTGCATGGAGCTAAAGTAGACCTTCCCTCCATTTCCATTCATTACTTTGTGCTGCCAATATGCTCACACACACAAAAAAAGAAGTCAGAAACACAAGTAACTCAGTTTAGTTTACACAGGGGTGCCAATTAACATATACAAGGATACCACTTTCTTCCTCTTACCCTCTTCAAAAAAAAATCCTGCATAAGAGACAAAGTTCTGTAAAGCAAAGATACAAATTACACGGTAGAAAGGGGGGTACATCTGTTTTTCTAATGCTACTGCCTTATGGTTGAAAAATCATTCTAGCATAAGTAAAATAGAGCAAAACAGTATCCGTAACAGGATCCACTGGGGAAGACAATCTTCCTGTAAGACTCAAATGGAAGTACTATTATTTCAACAATTACCTGAAGCTGGTACAATGTTCGGTTGATGTGATTTTTGCTAAACCAAAACAGCCCCTAAAGTCTCTCTGCATCACTGTGACTTTCAATTTTAATTTAAAAAAATCTAAAGACCATCTTCATCTCTCACTCTATTTGGCCTTTCTATAGCATTTGACACTTGAGTCTCCTTGCTCCCTTGTGTTCTGTGACACCAATCTCTCCAAGTTCTTTCACCTCCATGATCTCTGCAACAGTCCCTCTGCCGTAATATATGTTTATCTTATTCCTTTGTTGGACAAACGCATTCTGAGATGGTTAGCCATGTGAGTCCACAGAGTAAGGTCATACCCTGTGGGCAGAGGGTACTGCCTCTCCTGAAGGAGGTGGACATTCCCATTGTCAACCATCTCGGGAAATACATCTTATGACCTGAAAAGAAATCATGGAAGATGGAACTTAGACTGACATGGAACTTAGACCCTTGAGCCTTGTACAAGCAGTCCAGACATGCTTAAGGACTCTCCTCACTTGTGGGAGAAAAAAAAAAATCTGTCATGTGGAGGCAGATCTTGGTTTTAGCAAGGAAGCAATTCTCCACCTGGGAGAGAACACAACTCTGTAAAGGGTGGCAAAGGATCAATGGATTCTATGAACAATGAAAGCAGGCACACAGATGTTTCCCTAAACTGGTTATGTTACTTCCCATTTATGATTTCCTTCTGTTATCTGTAAGAATTTTATGAAGTCTTACACTCTCAGCTGTAAGAAATAAGAGGCCAGCACAGTAAAGAGAGAGCTGCATTCCCCAAGACCAGCATAGTGGCAGCAGCAATGACTGGTGAGAACCCCAACTGGAAGGTGAATCTTGGTAACAAGATTTGGGGTTGGGAAGTTCAGCTGCCCATATCCAAGCTGGTATTCTCTCTTTCCTACCAATCCTTATGGACTGGGCAGTTGTTAAAGGAGCTGGTCGTTAGTCACCTCCGTACGTTTCTCTTCTTCTACTGCCCCCTATATACTTGTAAACGCATATTTGTGTTCCACAGGGTTCTGTCTGCTCATTTTTCCTTACTCTACACACTCCCAACAGCTTACACTACCAAATTATATTAATGACTTCCAAATATACACTCTTCTCTCCAGGTCAGCCTTTCCAAGTGCCTATCGGAAATCTTTACCACCAGCTGTAACAAGTCAAGGTATCTTAAACTGACCTCCTTCGATGCTTCTCAAGCTACCCCTTCTTCCTCTAGTCCTTGTGTCAATTAATAATACCAAGATTCACCCAAGTCAAACCCTGGAATTTACTCTCCCTTCTCTTGAAAAATAATGAGGAAAATAAAATGGAATGGAAGAAATCCCTTTTACCATACAAAGTGTTTTCTGTAATGAAAAGGGTTCAATTTTCTCATACTGTGGAGAATGAATCTTAGCTGTTCTGCTTCTGGAGCATAAATATAGAATGATGACTAAGCCAAGTGTGATCTTAAGTAAAGTATTGAGTCTTTCTGTGTTTTCCAGAAAGGAAAACGGCAATGATGAGTAAAGTTATGTCATAAAAATATGTCATAAATATTACAAAGGTTTTTTTCAAAATCCTCCTTCAAATGTTAGGAAAAGTGGGCACGACAGCCAGCATGCTTAGCAGCGTCCTTGATTTACAGTCAGTTCTCCATTTGCTTGCATCAATTTTTCATTTAAAAAAATCCCACCAAACTATTCAGTAGTATGAATTTATTATTAGGTACTGACTTGTAGGTGGAACAAATGCCCTAGAGTTACTTATGTAAGACAACATAGACAGTATTTCCAACAAATATTGTAAAAGCCAGGAAAAAAACATTTGTGTGTGCATGCACGTGTGTATGTCTGAATAAAAGGTAACCCTGAATAAAACATGATCCACACGTCATTATCACCCTAAGGCCATAGTTTCCAACAGGATTCACCCTTGGTGATGTACATTCTAGGGATGTTGGCAAATGTACAATGACATGGATCCACTATTACAGTGTGGTACAGATAGTTTCAGTGCCCTAAACAAATCCTCTGTGCTGTCTGCTCATCCCTCTTCCTCTACTAACCCCTGGCAACCACTGATCCTTCTACTGTCTTGATTGTTTTGCCTTTTCCAGAAAGTCATATAGTTGGAATCATATAGTATAAAGCCTTTTCAGGCTGGCTTCTTTCATTTAGTAATATGCATTTAAGGTTCCTCCGCGTCTTTTTGTGGCTTGTAGCTTATTTAGCACTGAATAATATTCCACTGTAAGGGTGCACCACAGTTTATTTATCCATTCACCTACTGAAGGGTGTCTTGGTTGCTTCCAAATTTTGGCAATTATGAATAAAGCTGCTAGAAACATCTCTGTGTAGGTTTTTGTATGGATATAAGTTTTCAGCTCCTCTGGAAATACCAAGAAGTGTGACTGATGGATCATATGGTGAAGAATGTTTAGTTTTATAAGAAACTGTCACACTGTTTTCCAGGTTGTACCATTTTGCTTTCCCACTGGCAATGTATGAAAGTTATTAAATGTTTACTTTTAACATTTATTAATTTATTTAGATATTAATTTATGTTGTCGGCCTTGATGTGGTTATCAACAGTGGTTGTCATCATTACAGCTACTTTTTGAGTCATCTAACACATGACTATATCGACTATAAAGGGTTATTATATAACAGTTATATGTAACGACAAAATTATACATGCCTACAGAAAACAATAATTTATCTACTTTAACAAACCAATGAGCTCTAACAATGAATCTTAACTATTACTTTGAAGTCTGTGAGTAACCAGGGACATGGACATCTCAGGAATGACATATTTACTCCCCACTTTTATAAAAGTGGCAGTAAAAATGGTCTAATCTGCAGGATACAGGATGAGCTTTCTTAGTCAAGAATCAAAATTCTTGGACTCACAGTAGGAAGAGTTCTTAGAGAACAAAGAGGGAATTACTTCCACTCCCCCACCCGTTAATTTCTCTTGCTCAATGAGTAGTACAACTATTCACCCAGGGACTAAGTCAGATAACTGGAGTGGTCCTTCACTACTCTTTCCTTTACTCCCCACGTCTAATCAATCACTTCATCCTATTGATTTAACCCCCTATTTTGCCTTTTTTTTCCTTCAAAAACTTTTTAAAAATGTTATTTTATTTTTATTTTAATTGTGTCTCTCCGGGACCCATCAGCTCCAAGTCAAGCAGTTGCCTCAATCCAGTTGTGGAGGGCGCAGCCCACAGCGGCCCACGTGAGGATCTGATCGAACCAGCAACCCCACTGCTAAGAGCACCGCGCTCTAACCAACTAAGCTAACTGGCTGCCCCAACCACATATTTTCCTTACATCTATCCAACTCTCTCCATCCCGCTCCCACTGTGCTAGTCATATCCAATGTCATCTCTCATCAGAATTACTACAAATGTCATCACTGTTTTAACTGCCTCAAGGCTTATTCCTGCCAATTACTACTTCATAATGCAGTCAAGAAATCTTTCTAAATACAAATCTGTTGATACTCCCCTTCAAAACCCTTCAATAGTGCTTCATTATCCTAGGATAAATCTCAAATTCCTTAACATAGCTTCAAAATTTTTCATAATATGACTGCTTATGCCTTAGCCCTTCCTGTAGAATTTTCTATATCCTTTGTATTCTGTACTCCAGCCATGCAGAAACCACTAGCTGTTCACCATATGCATTGTGCTTTCTCAAATTAGCCTTTTACATATGCTGTTCTTTCTTCTAGTATTGCTGCCCCCCCTCCCCCACCGGCCCCAGTCCCCATCTCACCTACAAATTCTTGGCCACCCTTCAGATCTAAGCTTATAGTCATTTCTTCTGGAAAATCCTGCAGCTCTATGAGTAAGAGTGCTATCTTGTTCACTACTGAACCCAAGGCCTACACAGTGCCTAGTAAAATGAATTCAAGGACCATTTACTAAGTAAATGAATAAGTTTAAACATGGGCTAATTGAAAGAACATGGGATTGCTACTGACTGTGTGTAAAGATTTTTATCTTGTGTGTACAAAGTCCAGAATAATAGCTTTATAGCATGAAGGTCACTCAGTAAGAATTTAAGAGTTGTAATAATTATACTGAAATTATAAATTAAAATTACCATTGCTATTATTGTAGAAGTATTTTTTTTTCTTTTACACTATAATGTAGAAATAGCTGAGAAATAACCTGGGAAGTGGCATTATGGATTCTGTGCTCCTGCAAGACCATTCCAGATACTTGTAATTTTGCAGGTATACTTACATTAAATTTCATTGCCACAAATATCTGTTAAAAATTGTATTTATGTGAGAGAATACTGTAAGTCACATTCTTTTAGGGTAAGTGTTTTTCTTCCAATTTTTTTTTATTGTGGCAAAATACACATCAAATTTATTATCTTAACCATTTTTAAGTGTACAATTCAGTGGTATTAAATATATTCATATATGCAACCATCACCACCCACCACCATCCACCTCCATAATTCTTTTCATCTTATAAAACTGAAACCCTACACCCATTAAACAATAACTCCCCATTCCCTCCACCCCCTCAGCCTCTGGCAACTACCATTCTACTATCTTTATGATTTTGAGTACCTGATATAAGAAGAATCATACAGTATCTTTTTATGAATGGCTTATTTTATTTAGTGTAAGGTTCTCAAAGTTTATCTATGTTGTAGCATATTGAAAAATATCCTTCCTTTTAAAAACTGAGTAATATTCCATTGTAGGTATAAATCACACTTTACTTATCCATTCATCCATCAATGGATACCTGGGGTGCTTCCATGTTATTCGTATCATGATTAATGCTGCTATGAACATTGGTATACAAATATCTCTTCGAGACTGTTTTCAGTTCTTCGCAATATATACCCAGAAGCAGAATTGCAGATCAGATGGTAATTCTATTTTGAGAAAACACCATACTGTTTTCTATAGTGACTGAACCATTTAAAATTCCCACCAGTAATGCACGAGGTTTCCAATTTCTCCGCGTCCTCACCAACATTTGCTGTTTTCTATTCTTTTAATAGTAGCCATCCTAATGGGTGTTGAGGTGCTTCTGGATGAGTTTTAAAGGCCTTTTCATTTTGTACAAATGAATGAACAAAAATCCAACAAATTCAGACTTCGTTCAGTTACATATAAGTAATCAGTAGACTGATTTAGAAAACTATGTTACATAGAACCACTTTTTGCACTAAGATTAAGCTTATTTATTCACCAGGAACACAATATTACTAGTGATGAGTAGACTGTTCAAAATTCTATGCTGCCAATCAACAAATATATTCAGTTCTTGGTATAAGCTTAACCAACCATATTAGGAATACAGAAAAATTATTAGTAATGGTTTTCCCTCAGTGCTTATAGAAATTCTTAGGAAGGGAATAATTCAAGCTGGTGAACAGAGACAATTATATCATAAAAGAGAGGCTAAACAGCAGTATATTTTTGAAGAATTTAAATAAATTATTTAAAGCCCCTCTTCCAGAAAAATAATGCTATACTTACTTTTCACACAGAAATACAGGTGTGAAAACTAGGTGTTCATGTTACCCCAATTTCTTGTGCACTATTCCTGAACTCCTTTTGATGATATGGACTAAAATACGTCACTTATTTACATTCATTTCCTCTAATGATGTACAGCATAATTTCTGTGTTAGTGTATCTGATGCCTAAAAGATGGTAAGCCCAAGCCGTGAAGAAGCTTTGGTCTATTTTACTTTGTCCACATCTTCATTAATTTGATCTTTCATTATGGATGATCTTAGTGACTTTTCAGTTCTTGAGCTGCAGAAAAAGACATTACTTGTGCGTGTTCCTTCAAGACCCTGATAAAATAAGTGACCACCATTATCATTTGCCTACTCAAGAGCTGGCTACTGATTTGTATATTCAATTTCTTTTGTCTTTTGTGCTGCTCAGCTTTAGGGCTATTTATCTCACTTTTTATAATTAAGAAAACATTTCAAACATATAGAAAAGAGGAACAGAAATAATGAACACCTTTGTGTACTTATCTTCTGCCCAAATTCAACAAATGTTAACCTGTTGCCTAACAATTTTTTAAAACAGAAATAAAACTTTAGAGGTAGAATGAAAGTTCCCCTGGTGCCCTCGCCAATCCTTTTAGGCCTGTCCTCGTTCTGCCCATCCTACCTTTCAAGGCTGCTTAAATCTTACTTGTCAACTACCCTAGTGCAGCCCACAACGATGCCTCTTTTCTCTAAACCCTATCCACTCTGTATCTAGTATAGGCAGATCTTGTTTTTCCTGCGAGTTCCCTCCAGCCTGTGAGGAGTTAACGTTCTGACCACACTGCTGTGTCCTGAGTCAGTACCGTGTTGCTGCCTTGGTCTTGAGAGTAAGGTACAAACCATCTTAGCCGAGCTGAAGGACAGTGAAAAGTACAGCACGGTGCTGAATGACAAGTGCACAGTCGGTAAAAGAAGGATCCATCTCTAAACACACAAGTTGCAGTTACTAGCCTTATTTTCATTAATGGCTATGTTCAGAGGTTGGTCTGTAAGATAATTCATTTCCCATAGGGACAATGTTACTGGTGCTTAAGGTGGTTGTCTCCCTATCTCCCTAGCCCTAAACTAGCAGGGGTGCTCTGAATGACCCAGGACAAGGTCTGGGAAGGTCAGAGGGGAGAGAGGAAAGGAGATAAAGTTCAGAGGCTCTTGGATACACAGCTGATGAAGGGCTGGGAGGTGAAGGCCAGAGGCCCTGGGAGTCAGGTGAGACTTCCGAGAATCATCCCATGGAGCTCATCCTTCACTGTGCCTTTTTGTCTCACACTCTCTTCTCCGTATTTTCCTTTTCTCTTCCCCTTTCCCCTCCTATCTCTCCTTCTTATCCTCAGCTATTTACCGTGCCCTTGCAACCCGCCCCCCTCAGTGGGGGAGTGAGGGTGCTCCTTCCCTCAGTCTTGCACTGTTAGCGTGGCTTCCCAAGAGGATCAGTGAGTAGGCTTTGCAATGGGAGCAGTGCTGAGAGAAGAGAGGTAGGGAAAGGGAGCCTGGGGAGTGAGAGACCTCTAGGTTCGGATTCTCTCATCGCATAGCTCATCTTCATCTTTTAGACTAAAAGTCCCCATATGAGAACACTCTATAAACACATAAAATCCGATTCAAATATTTTAGAAAATAACACTGCATAAGTGAGCAATTAATAACATGCTAGATTTGAATAATCTTTAAAAAATAATGCAGTCCATCTACTCCCATCCCCATTTATAGCAAACAAATCTTTCAGATGGCTTTTAATCAAGCTTTCAGTACTACCATGTTTCCCCCAAAATAAGACCTCGCCGGACAATCAGCTCTAATGCTCCTTTTGGAGTAAAAATTAATATAAGACCCAGTCTTATTTTATATTATCTAAGACCCAGTATTATGTTATGTTATATTGCATTGTATTTTATTGTATAAGACCCAGTCTTATAGTAAAACCGGGTCAATACTATCCTCCCTTCTCAAACTAACTTAAAATCACCTGAATTCCACACTCACTGCATCATATTCAACTAGCATAGCTAGTTTTCTATTTTTTTCCTTTTTTTTTAATCCGATTTGCTTCATGCTGTGCAAATTTAACCTCATCTTGGTAAACAACAAAATGGTCCGCATTTGACAGACTCTAGCTGCAGCAACTGCAGCTGGCCTGTGTGCAAACCAATTTTGTTCACTCTTTATCCTGGCAGGGAGCCCTGCCCTAGAATTGTTTTGGGACTAGTCAGCATTAAACCTGTGTCAGGAAGGTTGCTGAAAGCAGGCATAGAGCAAGGCCGAGTAACAACGCTGTTCAGGAGAGGGATTAAGAAAAATGCAACCGCTGTGTGCAAATCTAGGCATTTTACTGCTGATAGTAAATCTGGGGCCCAGCTTCTTTTCTGTGCCTGGCTTTCTGTGAAAATGACTTGGAAAGAGGATTAGGGAGAAAAGAGATGCACCAAAATTGCTGTGTTTGTTTCTTCCTGGCATGATGGGTGCTTGGTGACTACCAGAAAATGTTACTTACTTCAGATGATAGAAAATGGGAAAGAAACAAATGCATCCTTTGCCACTCTCTGTAGCCGAAAGCACTGTACAGCTTTTCTTTGGGTATTTAAAAGTTAGATGGCATGATTTTCTACAGGTGAACTGGAGGTACAAGAAACAGGAGATTTGCCTAACAACATCCAGAGTAGATATAAACAACTCTAACTTAATCGAAAAACTTTGTTAAAAAATAAATTCCTCAACATCAAATGAGTGAATATTGGAATAATTTGTTTTTCTACTTACCTGCTAACGGATTCAGTCTATACCTTCGGTGTGTCACATTCATTTTGTACTACTAGAACTTGAATGAGAATGAAGTGTATTCAATCTTTCAATACCATTAGCCAGTTAAAAATTGTTTAATAATTTCACAAGTACCTGCCAAAGAAGGCCACGAGGCTTCCCTAAGTAACACCAGATCTGTGGGGCTGGCACAGAAACTAAAAAGGGCAGTCCATTTTGTCTGATCACAGTAATTTTTGAACATGTTGTTTTTTGTATGTCTGCTCACATAATTCTCTTTAAATGCCTAGTATGTCAGTGACTGTAACAGATGTGCATGTAGAGACTGAGTTTTTTTAAAGCAGTTTTATTGAGATATATTTCATATACCCTGACATTCACCCTTTTAAAGTATACAATTCAGTCGTTTTTAGTATATTCACAGAGTTGTGCAACCATCACAACTAACCAATTTTATTTTAGAACATTTCAGTACCCCCCAACAAAACCCTGTACCCATTAGTAAATAGAACTTTTGATATAGCAGCCATCCCTGTTTGCTAGCAATGGTAGTTACCGGTACAGGCATTTCTTGGCCTTTGTCAACTGGAGCATAGCAAAATAAATTTTAGAGTGCTTCGACAACACTTACCAAGTCTCAAAAAATGTTTTACAAATAAACTTTTTCTTTAGTTCAATCTTATCCATGCATCAGCTTGGTAACCTTCACTGCAAACATAATTTATTTGCAGAAGAATGAACATTATCCAACTTACAGATTTCAACGCACGTTGTAACCTCATCTGCAAAAGCCAGTTTCCTGCAGATATTGTGTGTTGAGGCTCTTATTAATAAAGTTAGCTATAAGGTCCTATCGAACTTTTCAACCTTGTTTCCCAAATATATGAAAACAATTTTGTATTATCACAGTTTCCAGGCACTTATTATGAAATAAAGTGAAACACTTTCTAATCAAACAGCTAGCATAAAAGGCAAGTAATTGCGCTGAAATGAATTTAATCATCAATGAAAAAAAGAAAAATATAATGTAAGCTATATATGTACTTTAGAATTTTCTAGTAGCTACATTTTTAAAACAGTAAAAAGAAACTGGAAAAATTAATTGTAATAGCGTATTTTATTTAGCTCAATGTATCCAAAATATTGCTTCAACTTTTAATCAATATACAAAATTTTTACTGAGATACTATTATAAGTCTTACAAATCTGGTGAGTATTTTATACCTACAGCACATCTCATTTTGAAATAATCAAGTTTTAAGCGCTCAATAGCCACGTGCGAGCGACTAAGTGGCCCCAATACTGAGCAGCACAGCCTCAGATTACTGCAGTCAGTTTCTCTGTCAATTCCTCAGAAGGGACTGCATTGCCTAGATGCTGCATCCCTGGCCCGGATTACTCTGTCCTCCTAACAGTCTCGTCAATCTAGCCTGCACACAGCTGCCAAAAAGACCTTCATATGCTAGTCTGATCATTTCAATCCCTTGCATAAAATCCTTCTGTGGCTCTTTACAGCTGAATAAAAATCCAAATTCCTTAGCTTATAACATAAAACTTGTGTTTGGCCTTTGACTACCTCTCCAGTTTACTTTCTACTCTTCCTCTTCTCTGCCATGTTGGCTATAGTGAATTACTTGCTGTCATATTCTTACCCCTTTCTGCCTTCCAAGTGTTTTCCCCGCAGTTTAAGACATCCTCCCCTTAATCCATGCCAATTTAGCAAATATCTGCTCCTATTTCAGTGTTACATTTTCTGTGGAACTTTCCCCATTTCCTGCGATGGAAAGTGAGACGCACTCCTCTAAAGTCCCTTTACAGCATCTATCACATTGTACACTGGAGTCAAGTTTTATGAGCGTTTGGCTCTAATATGATCATGTCAGGCTAAAATCAGAGTCAAATTACCTTAGGAAATTTCTTAGGAAAGCATGCCCATATTGGGAACTGAGATTCGCAGTCCTAAATACACCTCCAGTTCCCTGCAGTCCTAAATACACCTCCCTCTGGGAGATAACCAGATCTTCATATCATAAATGAAGGAAATATCAAACAAGTTATGACTGGTATGACATTTTAATTAGTAAGGTTGCTAACATTATTCTTAGTGTATCCTATAATTAACAGGACTCCTTTTCAACATCTTGTTAAAAAAAACACTGGGATACTAGTATCTAAGGAGATTTTTTCTTTAATCTTTTTGCTTTTTTTGTCCTCTATCCAACTCTACTCATTAAGATGGATTGCTGAAACGATCAATTCTTCTGGACAGAGTATCTCTTTTCCTTTATAGATGTCTCCTTCCTCCCCATTCCCTCCACCCCTTTTTAGGTCAAGGGAAGTGGTAGTTAATTCTTGAGACTGTTGGAGGTGTGTAAGGGAGAGTGTAAGAAACATTTTTAAAGCATCTTGAAGTCTCTAGTAACTTACTACATCTGCTCAGTTCTTTTCTGATCTCAGTTAAGTACCAATGACAAAAATATCAAATACCTTTCCATTTTTAGGGGGGAGGGAGGAAGGGCCGCATGGAACCTGCACCAAATGTCCAGTTTATGAAGGGTGGCCTCGGCCCTTAGGACACCTTATGTCAGTCATTCTGTAGGCGTGGAAAAGGACCAGGAGAAGCTAATGAATGGCCATAGTCCCTATTCCCAGGGAAAAGGCTGTTCTCAGGTCTGGAATGGTCTGTGAAACTCCCAAGTTTTGGGGTGTTGGGGGCCAATTTGGTAGATTCCCTGAGGATGCTTACCATCCCTAGAAGAAGCAGTTATCTATTCCTGCGATTTTGGAGGATTTTGGAAGCTGGCAGGAAGCAACGAGATTGCTTAGGCCATCCTGCTGCTGACCAGACACTGGCAATTAAGTGGCAAAGCAGTGGCCCCCGTGTAAGGCAGCGCATCTCTGATACGTTCCACCAGACATGCTATTTCTGAGTTAATGTTTGGACACCTTATCAGTCTGTTTTGCAATAATTTTACTGTTCTTCACTTTCCTGAAAATAAACTCTTTCTTTAAAAAGTATAGAAGGAGCTGCACAACATTGTGAATGTACCAAATGTACTACGTGCCAATAAACTGCACACTTTAAAATGGTTAACTTTATGCTATGTGAATTTTTACCTCAATTTTTAAAATGAAAAAAGTGTATGATGAGAAACATACTGCAGGATTTCCAAAACCACCATATTTTTCTTCACTGTGTGCAGATGACACACGTGGTCCTGTAATGTTGTCCAGAAATACAGCTTAAATCCTAAGACTGCTGTGATAGGCTCTGAGAAAAGAGATTATAATGTCAGAATACTTAACTCCTAGGATGTGATTAAGCTCATTTTGTTCATCAGTGAAGTGGCACCATAACATTCTTTCTACCATATTAAAGGAAAAGGAATCCTAATTAACATCTGTAATAGCTTGGTGAGCCTCCTTGTTGTCTTTTAAGTGAAAACTACTGAGACTTTTTTTAATTCCCAATTTTGAATCATGTCTTAGAAATACTGGTGGCAAGATGTATACAGTAAGGGATAAACAAATGCATGGATTAAAAAGTTGGAAAGATGCTTAACAATAAACAGAGGGATAACTTACAAATTATCGTATGTTTAATGAAATTCTTTATTAGAAAATTCTAAGCACCTATTCCCCTGTGGTAAAATGTCACAAAAGATGGCCACCAAAAATTCTTCCCTTCCCTGTATGTGTATGCCACCTCTTCCATCGAATTTGCACTGGTCTGGTGACACTTTAACAAGTAGAATGTGGCAGAAGTGTCACTGCGCCAGTTCTAGGCTTAGCCCTTTAGAGTTCTTGCAGCTCCTGCTTTTTCTTAGAATCTAGCCACCATTTAAAGAAATTTGGGCCAAGTTACTGAATAATGAGATAACATGAAGAAGAGGGGAGTGGCCCACCTGCCCTCTAGCCATTACAGCCATCCAAGGCAAGTGAGAAAAGCCACCTTGGACATGCAGCCACATTAGTGACACCAGCAGACACCATGTGAAGCAGAATAACCATCTCATCAACCCAGAGAATCAGGTATAAGAACTAGTAGGTCACTGGCGATTTAAGCCACTATGGAATAGTTTGTTACACAGCAATAAGTAACTGATAAATCCCACATATCATATCCCCTAATTTTCTTCTAGATCCCTAGATTTAGAGTAAGAATTCAATTTCTGCCAATAATAAATTGACCAATCACTTTGATCCCCAAAGAATCCTGACACCTCTAAATTAAATATTTTTCTAATTTTCAAAACCAAACGTCCTTATATCTGACAAAGGATTGTCACCAGAATATTTAGAGAATTCCTGTAAATCAATAATTAAAAAGGCAAACAATCCATTTTTAAAAGGATAAAAGAGCTGAACAAGAGAATAAATATGACATATATAAAGAGCCAATGAACAAATGAAAAGGTATTCAACATCATTAAAATACAAATTAAAACCATAATGAGACACCACCTCACATCCACTAGACTGATCAAAATTGAAAAGACAATACCAAGTGCTGGTGAGAATATGGACCAACCAGAACTCTCGTACATTGTTGGTGGGAGTGTAAAATGATAAAACCACTTTAGATAACTATCAGGCCATTTCTTATACAGTTAAACATATATCTAACCCATACCACCTACACTTCTACTCCTAGAAAAGCATATATCCACAAAATAATGTGTAGAAGAATGGCAGCTTTACTCACAGCAGCCAAAAACTGTAAACAACTCAAATGCCCACCAAAAAGCAAAAGGATATACAAAATGTAGTACATTCATGCAATGAAACACAACTTAGTAATAAAAACCAATAAACTACGGATTCACACAACAATGTGGATGAATCTTAGTAACATTTTGTTGAGTGAAAGAAGCCAAACAAAATATTCCATATGAAGTTGAAGAGCTAATCTATGGTTCTTTCAACATTCCACCACCTTCCAGTAATTTGTCAAAACGACCAACACAAAGGGAAATAAATAGGAGAGGTAGTCACATATATTCTAGGCCTTTTAGAAAATACAGATTGTTCCTTTGGCCACATACATATGAATCTATAAGAAAGGTGATACAGACATCAAGGGAATGGGCACTGTTCAAAAAGAAATGCCCCCCAAATGTTATCATGGCAACACTGAAAGGAGTTCATCAGCAGAAAGCAGTGGAAGTACATGAGCAAGTAAGCAGGAAAATTATTTTTATAGCTATGTATCATAAATTTGGGATAAATGGATAGAGCACCATTAATTAAGTCCTGCTGACATGACAAGAATAAATTAACAAAGTAGTTTAATAACCTAGATATTTCAACTAAAATACCTTTGGTTTATGAACTTTTTTAAAGATTTTATTGGGAGAGGGGAACAGGATTTTATTGGGGAATAGTGTGTACTTCCAAGCCTCTTTTCCAAGTCAAGTTGTTGTCCTTTCAATCTTAGTTGTGGAGGGTGCCGTTCAGCTTCAAGTTGTTGACCTTTCAGTCTTAGTTGTAGAGGGCGCAGCTCATCTCCAGGTCCAGTTCCCATTTCTAGTTGCAGGGGGCAGAGCCCACCATCCCTTGCGGTACTCGAGGAATCGAACTGGCAACCTTGTGGTTGAGAGTCCACTGGCCCATGTGGGAATTGAACCGGCAGCCTTCAGAGTTAGGAGCATGGAGCTCTAACCGCCTGAGCCACCGGGCCGGCCCGGTTTATGAACTTTTTGTAAAAAAAAAAAAATTCCTCAAATGGGTGCTTGTTTTTTTAAGGACTCAAGAGATTTTCCAGCCTTCTAACAAATATTTATTGAATAGCTTATATAAATAAGATACTCTGCTAAGTGCTATGAGAGATATGAGGCAGCAAAGACCCAAAATCCATACTTCTATTTTACTATCTCATAGTAATATCTCACAGAACTTACTCATTATAATATGCAGATTCATTATACATCATATGCAGGAATGTAATGACTACTGCACTCAGAAAATTTAACAAACACTACTGTACTATGCAAATTCAATGAACATTACTATACTATCAAGCAATCTGAAACCAGATTAATTCATACAACCATTTGTACAAACAATGAATGAAGCAGACAATTAGGACTTTTCAAATTCTATCTGATTTATCAAATGAAAATCTATCAAGATTTCTGGACAAAAAGAATACCATTAAAATAATTTGTACTGTAGTAATAAGATACAGTATCTGCTTACCACCACACTTAAAAATTAAATGGGGAGATAAGAAATATTTTCTATTTCTTCTTAAGGCCATAAAACCTATGTAACTTATATGACAAATGACTGATAAAGAATATTAACACTATGTAAGACTGAAACAAGAGATTACTGTTTACAGGATCTAGATTAGAATGAACTTTAGAGTTTGTCTAGACAAACTGACCTCACATCTCATACAAAAATTTGTATTTTTACATCCCTGAAATAAATCATTAAACTTCTGTTCCAGCAACTTATGAAATAATACATTCTATTTTTTAAAATGGTCTTAAAAATTAGATTAAAAAATGTTAAAGATGGAATCTGCTTTCCTTCAATTTATAGTCTCTAGTTCTAGTTCAGGTCTCTAGAGCTACTGAGGTCCACATTCTCTTCCATAGGACCAGGCTTGATATTTTCAAAATTGGCTGATACATTCACTACTTTCCTTTTCTAAAAAAGCACACTGTATTCATTTTACCATTTCTCAAGAAATAGTAAAGAACCTTTACCATCCTATTTTCTATTCCCTGGATTCAGTAATTAACAACAAAAACAAAAAAATACAACGAGCACCTATTATCTTCCAGGCTTCAATATTCTGGATCAATCATAGATACTAGAGATAGAGCAGTGAACAAAACAGACAGGGTCTCTGCCTCATAGAATGAACATTTTAGGGGATGTACTCCAGTTAACCAGTGTGTATCTTAAAATCTATCACCTTAGTTCAACACAAGATAGTGGAATTATTCTGAACACTACATACAACTAAGGCAACTAGGAGTCACACTAAACTGTTTTTTCATAGCCTGGTCATATTATTGAATTATACTGAGCTTGCAGTCAATTCATTTTCTAAAGTGAATATGTAATTATATACCAAGTATATACTAGGAACTGTGAATATACAACAAGAGAATATACTCCTTCCTGCAAATGCTATGAAACCCCATAAGGAAGACCAACAAGTAGACAGTTATAGAGCAGTGAAGTAAGTGTCATAAAAGAGGTATTTACAGAGTGCTAGGAGAACATAGTGGGAGAGTACTTATCTTGGAATATATAGTAGAAGCTTTCCAAACCATTCTCTCCTTAACCAATCACCTGGACTGAACTAATGCTGTTTCTCCTGTAAAACACAACGGCTGATGTCCAGAGTAGCCAAAAATCCTCACAGCCAGTAGCACTTCTGCTTCCTCTACTTGAATTTGCTTGCCACAGCCATTCCCAACCTGTTCATACAGTTGTACGTGATACTGAATTCATAATTTAATTATTAAGTAAACCTATGAAATATGATTATGAAAAGAGTTCTAATTTCTATGAAAATGAAGCTGAATATGTATATATGCAAGTTGCTAAACAAAATAACTAGAACAGCTGTCCTATGTAGTCTTCTTACAGGAAGACTAAAAATTAGGGTAGAAAATTATAAAAACCTAAAAGGATTTTACACTCAGATTTCTTTGAAGTGGCTTTAAATTCTCGCTCCACTATTAAGAAATGGGAACTAAAAATCATACATGATTCATTATATGTGGGGTTTATAGAAGAAACATCATAAAAAATTACAGTCAGCAGATTCTTATTCAAAGAAAAAGCCATGCTTCTAAAACAAAAGATTTATAAAACACAGATGTGTATATCTTAAGAGAAAATGTCTAAAATATGCATTCAACTATTTTCTTTATAGTTTATCAGACTTTTTATTATTAGTTTCAAGTATACAAAACAACATAGTGATTAGACATTTACACACCTCACAAGGTGATCACCCCTATCCCAATACTGGCGGCAGCCTGCCTTGGTTCACAGCGAGGCCCCTCCCACATGCCTCCAGGTTTGCACAGGCAGTAACCAACCACATACAGTTTCGTGGCTCCTGCAAGGTAGCCCTGGACTGGTCACAGGCAAGGCTGAAATTGGCCTCTCTCAACAGACAGCAGAAACAACACATCCAGAGGCTGGCTTCAGGTCACACCAGAGCACTACCTGGTTAGCCCCACAATGGCATACCCAAAGGGTGGTTTTAACAGGCGCCACCAAGAGTCCACTGGGGTGAATCCTGCTATGAGGGGTCAGCCACCACACAGCAGTTCATGTACTATGGGTGTAGCCAATCCGAACAGCTAGTCAGCTTGTGAGGTAATCCCACCCACTGATGTGCCAAAGGCAATCAAGGCTCAACTACAACAGGACAATACACACAACACACACAAGGGACACTCGCAGAACACACACAGGTGATCAGCAAAACTGCGCCACTGGATCACACAGAACACATACTACATAAGGCCACCTGGCAAAGACTGAGAGACATAGGAGATCTATCTAATACATAGAAGCAGATACAGAGAAGCAGCCAGAAGATTAAACAAAGAAACATGTCCCAAATAAAAGAACAGGAGAAACCTCCAGAAAAAGAACTAAATGAAATGGAGGCAACCAACCTACCGGAGACAGAGTTTAAAACACTAATTATGAGAATACTTAAGGAACTTAGAACTTCAACAAACAGATAGTAAGCATAAAGAAGAACACAGAAACCATGAAAAAGAACCAGTGAGAAATAATGAATACAATTGAAGTGAAGAATACACTAGAAGGAATCAACAGCAGATGAGATGAAGAGGGGATCAGATCAGTGATTTACAAGACAAGGTAGCAGAAAACACCCAATCAGAACAACAAAAATAAAAAATAAAAAAGCAAAACAAAGATACTTTAAGGGACCTCTGAGACAACATCAAGCATAACAACATTCGTATCATAGGAGTACCAGAGGGAGAAGAGAGAAAGCAAGGGGTTGAGAATCTATTTGAAGAAATAATGACTGAAAACTTCCCTAACCTGGCAAAAGAAACAGATATGCAAGCCCAAGAAATACAGAGAGTCCCAAAAAAGATGAACTCAAACAGGCCCACACCAAGGCACATTATAATTAGAACACCAAAGTTTAAAGACAAAGAGATAATCCTAAAAGCAGCAAGAGAAAGGCAACTCATTACTTAGAAGGGAGCTCCCATAAGACTATCAGCTGATTTCTCAACAGAAACTTTGCAGGCCAGAAGGGAGTGGTAGGAAATATTCAAAATGATGCAAGTCGAGGGCCTACAGCCATGACTACTCTACCCAGCAAGGCTATCATTTCAAATTTGAAGTGAAGGACAAAGAACTTCCCAGACAAGAAAAAGCTAAAGGAATTCATTACCACCAAGCTGGTATTACAGGAAATGTTAAAAGGACTTCTTTAAAAAGAAGAAGGGAGAAAACAAACAAAAGAAGATCAAAAATGTGAAAATAAAATGGCAATAGCTACGCACCTATCAATAATCACTTTAAATGTAAATGGATTAAAGGTTCCAAAAAGACATAGGGTACCTGAATGGATAAGAAAACAAGACATGTGCAAATGCTGTCTGTAAGAGACCCACCTCAGATCTAAAGACACACACAGACTAAAAGTAAAGTGATGGAAAAAGATATTTCATGCAAACGGAGAGGAGCAAAAAGCTGGAATAGCAATACTTATATCAGATAAAATAGAATTTAAAACGAAGACTATAATAAGAGACAAAGAAGGACATTACATAATGATAAAGGGATCACTCCAAAAAGAGGACATAATGCAAGTAAACCTCTGTGTACCCAACATCTGAGCACCTAAATATATGAAACAAATATTGAGTGACATAAAGGCAGAGATCGATAGTAACACAATCATAGTAGGGGACTTTAACACCCCACTGACACCAATGGACAGATCTTTCAGACAGAAAATCAACAAGGAAACAGTAGCCTTAAATGACACACTAGACCAGATGGATTTAATTGGTACTTTTAGAGCACTTCACCCCAAAGCAACAGAATATACATTCCTTTCAAGTGCACATGGAACATTTTCCAAGAGAGAGACCATATTAGGCCACAAAACAAGTCTCAATGAACTTAAGAAGACTGAAATCATATCAAGTGTCTTCTCTGATCACAATGGTATATGAAATAAGAAATCAATTACAAGAAAAAAAGTGAAAAACACACAGACACTTGGAGGCTAAATAACATACTACTAAATAATGAATGAGTCAACACTGAGATCAAGGAAGAAATCAAGATACCTTGAGACAAATGAAAATGAAAACAATGATTCAAAATCTCTGCAACACAGTAAATACAGTCCTAGGAAGGAAATTCATAGCAATGTGGGTCTACCTAAAGAAACAAGAAACATCTCAAATAAACAGTCTAACTTTACACCTAAAGGAAATGGAAAAAGAACAGCAAACAAAGCCCAAAGTGAGTACAAGGAAGCAAATAATAAAGACCAGAGTGGAAATAAATGAATTAGAGGCTTAAAAAACAATACAAAGACCAATGAAACCAAGAGCTGGTTTTTTTGGAAAGATAAAATTGACAAACCTTTAACCAGACTCATCAAGAAAAAAAGAGAGAGGACCCAAATAAATACAATCAGAAATGAAAGAGGAGAACTGACAACAGACACCACAGAAATACAAAAAATTTTAAGAAAATACTGTAAACAACTATATGCCAACAGATTGGGCAATCTGGAAGACATGGATAAATTCCTAGAAGCATACAATCATCCAAGGGGCTGAATCAAGAAGAAACTGATACATTGTTTTGTACACCTGAAACTAAAAAGAAAAAGAAACAGAAAATCTGAACTGACCAATTACTACTAACTGAATCGAACCAGTAATCAACAAGCTCCCAACAAACAAAAGTCCTGAACCAGATGGCTTAACAGGTGAATTTTGCCAAACATTCAGAAAAAGAATAAACACCTATTTTTCTCAAAGTATTCCAAAAAAATTCAAAAGGAGGGAGGCTCCCAAGCTCATTTAACCCTGATTCCAAAACGAGAAAAAGACATTACACATACACAAAAAAAACTATAGGTTGATATCCCTAACGAACATAGATGCAAAAATCCTCAATAAAATCTTCTTAATATCCTAGAGGGTATTATGCTAAGTGAAGTAAGTCAGACTGAGAAAAGACAAATACCATATGATCTCATTTACATGGGGAATCTAAAGAACAGAATAAATGAACAAACAATACAGATATAGACTTATACAGAGAACAAACTGACTGTTGCTAGATGGGAGGGGTTTGGGGAGATGCGTGAGAAAGGTGAGGGAGTAGGAAGTACAAATAGGTAGTTAAAAATGGTCCCTGGGATGTTAAATACAGTATGGGAAATACAGTCATTATTATTGTAAAAACCAAGTATAGTGTCAGCTGGGTATTAGATTTATGGGGGGAATCACTTAATAAATTACATAAATGCTTAACCTCTCCACTGTACACCTTGAACTAATATAAAATACTAAATGTCAACTATAATTAAATATATATCTATCTATCTAGTCACAGCATGTAAAGTACAGCATAGGGAACATAGTCAGTGATATTGTATGGTTATGTAAGGTGTCACATGGGTAGGCCAGCCACTGCTCACCTTGGGCCAACAGATCCCCGAGAGCTGCCCAAGAGAGGCTACAGCGCAAGTTGTGGCTGACTATCCACCACAGACAGTTCCCCAGATTGCCACGGACTTTCCACTGCTTCTGAAGCTTGTGGGGAGGGGCCGGCTGCCCAGGAGCTGAGAGCTCCCCAAGTGATGCAGCACTAGCTGAGTGGGGCGGGGACCCAGGGTATCACCAAGGTGGTTTGCATGCTCCAATTTTACCAGACCAATGCGGTCTCAGATTTGGCCCTTTGGGGAAGGGTTCAACATAGAAAACGTGGCACCTTCCTGTAGGCTACACGTGAGGCAGGTTTTACACAGGGACAATGGCTGCTGTCCCTCCAGGCCTCTCTCCAAAGCCACACAACTCAGTCTTTCCCTGTATGTCCCTGGCACCTCTAAAGTTGTTGCCCCTCCACTGGAGCCCAGGTGTTTGCAAGCAAGTGAGTCTATGTGCAGGCCATTTAAGAGGATGTCTGGGTTTCCAGCTGCCTTCCATCTCACCGTGATGGATGGACAGAGTCCTCACTGCTTTTCGCTGCCAGATG
The DNA here is from genome assembly GCF_036562045.2 of Rhinolophus sinicus. Classification (NCBI taxonomy): domain Eukaryota; kingdom Metazoa; phylum Chordata; class Mammalia; order Chiroptera; family Rhinolophidae; genus Rhinolophus; species Rhinolophus sinicus. Next base: position 160,045,896 of record NC_133752.1, on the reverse strand, counting down.
TGGGGACTCCTCTTCAGGGCACAGGACACTTGAGTTGGGCAGCCCGGGGTTGGGCTGGGATCCCTCCCTCTTCAGGAGGCACTTCTGCCACTGAGGTGTCCCTCCCGGTGTTCAACCACTATCTGTGGGTTTGGGTCAGCCCGTTTTGAGTCTCTGCCCCTCCTACTACTCTTGATGTGGCCTCTTCTTTATATCCTTAGTTATAGGAGTTCTGTTCATCTAATTATCAGATGATTCTTGATGTTGATTGTTCTATAATTTAGCTGTAATTCTGATGTGATCCTGGCAGGCAACAGGCATGGCATTTACCTAATCCACAATTTACCTAAACTAGCCTCTCTGTCTAGTTTATCAGACTTTTTTTTATTAATTGATACTAACCACAGTGGAAAAAAGGACTTCACCTATAACAGTCCCAAAAAGAGAAACAAGGATGCCAAGGATTTCAGGCTGCTACTGTGTAAGGGATGATTAAAGATTAAAACTTAAGTCTGAAAATGTGAAAGCTGAAAGGGGCTATGACCCAAGCCAATACAATCAGCAGCAGCATGAACAAAGGAGACCTGATTTGTTTACCAAACCCTGAAATGCTGGGATAAAGGCAGCCTCTAGCAAGACTTTTTTATTGGTATAAACTCATCCCCATCATAAAATAAGTTCTATGAAAAGGAGCTTGTCTGTTTTTGCTCACTGGTCTACCCCTCTCACTAGTGGGGCCTGGAATGCCTGGAAATAAGCCCTCAATAATTCTTTAAGGTTGAATGAATCAGTCGAATGAGCTAGCCACAACACTCTCTGACATTTACAAAAGAAAGAATATTTGAAATGTGAGCAACGTAAGCTTAAGATAAGCAGAGGACAGTGTGACTTGACCCATCAAAATATAAACTTAGAAACCCAAACAATTTTCCAGCGTCCTCTCACTCCCTCCCTCCTCTGGGGACTCTACTCTCTAGTTTTACTGATTGTCTCACCATTTCTCAGGCCTTTGTCCCTGTTCTCTTAGGCTGAAGTGCTCCTTCCCTTTCCCTTTCTCCATCTATTAAAATTCTATGCCTCAAAAGAATATATACAAATGGCTAATAAGCACATGAAAAGATGCTCAACATGATTAGTCATCAGGGAAATGCAAATGCAAACCACAATGAGATGCCACTTCACACTCACTAGGATTAGGCTAACATGAAAAAAGGAAAAAACACACACAAAACAATAACATGTGTTGGCTAGGATATGGAGAAATTGGAACCCTCATACATTGTTGGTGGTAATGCCAAATGGTACAGCTGCCTTGGAAAATAGTCTTGACAATTCCTCAACCCAGCAATTCCACTCCCAATTTCAATACCCAGGAGTTCTGAAAATATGTCTACACAAAAACTTGTACATGAATATTCACAGCAGCATTAGTCCTAATAGCCAAAACCTGGAAACACCCACATGTCCATCAACTAATGCATGGAAAACCAAAATGTCGTTATTTTCATACAACAGAATTAATTATATTTGGCAATAAAAAGGAATGAAGTACTGATACGTATGTACTACAACATGGATGAACTTTGAAAATATTATGCTAAATGAAAGAAGCCAGACATATTGTATGATTCCATTTATATGAAATGTCCACAATAGGCAAATTTATAAAGAGAGAAAGTAGATTTGTAGTTGTTAGGTACTAAGGGGAGGAGAGAATAGGGAGTCAACACAGGTATGGGGTTTCTTTTGGGGATAATGAAAATATTCTACAGTTAGTTGTGGTGATGGCTTCACAACTCGGAATATACTAAAAGCCACTGAGACTGTTCACTTTAAATGGTATGTTTGATATATGTAGGGTATGTGAATTATATCTCAATTAGGCTGTTTTTAAAAGTTCTGAACATACTTTAAGGACAAGTTCAAATGTTATGCTCCCCCATTTCTCACCTCCCACAGTCAAAATGAATAATTTCCTCTATGCTGTCAAACCAGTTGTTATTATGCTCTGTTATTTATTATCTATATTAGAACACAAGCTACTGAATGGTAAAAACTTATTCTTCTTTGCATCCACCTTTCTATGACCTAATGCAGTATATGACGCAGAGCAGGTCGTCCATGTATCTCTATTGTACTACAGAATTAATTACCCTCAAAGACTGATGTAGGTAGATAACATGATAAGTATATTTTATGAAATTTACCTATTAAAAAGACAGACATAGTTAACAGTTATTCTAGGGCTCACCTCTTCAAACGATAACATGGATGGGGTTGGGAAGTTCTGATGGCAGTAGAGAATGGACTAGACATACTCTGTCTCCAACCCAGAAAATGTCAAATCCTACAATCTTCTTGTCTAAAGTTCAACCATGCCCCGTAACTACAAAATTCTAGTGTTACTATCTCTTCCTTAGAAATAGTCTCTTCCTCAAACAATGCATAATTGCAAGTATTTAGCACAAGTTAGTATTCCTGGGGAAGACTCATAGTCTTTTAAGAGTTAGTCTCCCTATAGATTAGAGGACACTCAAGAGGTATAAACAAATGCAGTGTGGTATCCTGGGTTGGCCAATGGAACAGACAAATGACAGCAGTGGAAAAATTAGTGAAATCCAAATACAGTCTATAGTTTAGTTAGCAGTATTATTCCAACGTTAATTTTTTTAGTTTCCATAAATATACCGTGTGGACTGTTACGTGGAATGTTAACATCTAGAGAGCTGGGTGAAGGGCATACGAAAACTCTGTACTGTCTTTGGAACTCTTCTGCAAATCTAGTTATTTCACAATAAAGTGTTTTCTTCACTGTTTTTCTTTTTTAAGCAAACTTTCTAATGTAGCAAAATGTTACCAACCGGTGAATCTAGCAGGAAGGATTTATGGGTGTTTATTATACTAATCTTTCAACTTTTCTGTAGATTTACATTTATCAAAATAAGAATTTGTAGAAAAATACATTTTAAGAAACTACAGACTGCAGGCGGGGGTGGGGGTGGGGGAGTGGGCGGGGGGGGTAAAGCAAAGGAAGAAGCAGAAGACTGTGGAAGCTGTAATCCAGGCAAGCGATACTAATAGTAACTCTGACCAAGGCATCAACAGTGGAGTTGGTATGGTAAGATGCAGTTGGATTCTGGATATATTTTGCAGGTTGAGATAACTGATGGACTAAACATGGAGTGTGACAAAATGAGAAGAATCAGGAATGACTCCAAAGCTGTTTTTTTTTTTTAAATTAGTTTCAGAAGCTGAACAACAATGAATGTCGACTCCAAAGCTTTTTTTTTCCTAAATGGGGCTTCACTTAATTTTTTTTTTTTAAAGATTTTATTGGAGAAGGGGAACCGGACTTTATTGGGGAACAGTGTGTACTTCCAGGACTTTTTTTTTTCCAAGTCAAGTTGTTGTCTTTTCAGTCTTAGTTGTGGAGGGCGTAGCTCAGCTCCAGGTCCAGTTGCCATTGCTAGTTGCAGGGGGCGCAGCCCACCACCCCTTGCGGGAGTCGAACCGGCAACCTTGTGATTGAGAGCCTGCGCTCCAACCAACCGAGCCATCCGGGAAGCAGCTAAGCTCAAGGTGCCATGTTCAATCTTAGTTGCAGGGGGCGGAGCTCACCATCCCTTGTGGGACTCGAGGAATTGAACTGGCAACCTTGTGGTTGAGAGCCCACTGGCCCATGTGGGAATCGAACCGTCAGCCTTCGGAGTTAGGAACATGGAGCTCTAACCACCTGAGCCACCGGGCCGGCCCCGACTCCAAAGCTTTTGAGAGATGGAATGACTTACCATCAACTGAGAAGGGAAAGATTAGTTTTTAAGGGAAATAACAGGAATTTCATTTTAGACATATTGAGATGCTACCGTGTTTCCCCAAAAATAAGACCTAGATGGACAATCAGCTCTAATGCGTCTTTTGGAGCAAAAATTAATATAAGACCCGATATTATATTTTGTTAGATAAGACCCAGTCTTATGTTGTAGTAAAATAAGACTGGGTCTTCTATTAATTTTTGCTCCAAAAGACGCATTAAAACTGATTGTCCGGCTAGATCTTATTTTCAGGCAAACAGGGTAATTCAAAATGGAGATGTTAAGAAGGCAGTTAGATGTTTAAGTTTGGATTTCAGGAAAAAGTTCTGGCTTAGAAACACAAATTTAGCACTCAGAAGTAATATGCTGATAATGGATCATATTAAATGGACATTGGACTAGATCACCAAGGGAGAAGATGGTGTTGGCAAATCCATAAAATCACAAGGTGGTAGACATCAGGGTAGAAAAGAACTAGAGAACATTTTATAACTTCAGTCATCTTAAGATTTGGTGAACCTAACATTTCTTTCAGGGGATACTATATCCCCTGAAAGAAGCCATGACTGCTTTGGAAGATTTTTCGTGTTCTCCCAAATTTTAAAATATATAAAGCTAGTAGAAGGGCAGGTCCAGAATCCCTGAGATGGGGGACTTAGGACCAAGAGTCTACGTAAGCATTCCACAACAGCATTCCAAGTCCAACAAAAAGAATTAAATAACCATCACTCAAGAAAATGCACTGAAAAATGCCCAACAAAAAATTATGTCAATTTTCACTAAGAACCTCTTATATTATATTTTAAAAAGTAAGACAAAGTAATAAAAACAGGTATAGCTATATTTGCCATAACAATAGTCATTGCTTTGAATTCTGCACCTTCCAAAAAAATCATTTAGCACAATTGCCCCTCCTCTATTTTATTACTGCTTCCAAATAGAGGATCTAGAACTTTTGTGTTATACAAAATAAATACTACAGCATTATAGTTCAATTTTAATAAAAGTGAATAAAATGGGACACATTACCTAATGGAAATAGACTAGCAATATATCTGAGGAGGAACACAGTTTTTACAAACAATAAATATATAAATTTCAGGACATTTGAGGAAAATCTGAAATTGTACACATTTTGAATGTACATATATTTTTCTAGAAAGACATTTCAAAAATTTTATTACATTCTAATGGGATCCATGATCTCAACATAGTTTAAAACTTTCAAATTTGAAAATTAACATTGCTAGAGAAATGAAAATCAAAATAAACCACAAAATGTGTCAGAATTGAAAAATTAGTGAATTTTAAAAATAGAATATACACTTTCACACCTTTAAAAGCAATTACATTGACAATGAGAAGGGAAATTTGTCAATTTCAAGCTATAAGTTAGGCTATAATGAAAATTCTGTAGTGAGAACATGCTCCAAAGAATTTCCTTAACAGAGCCAAGAACATCGATTTCTGAAAGCTTAACAGAGCCAAGTACATCGATTTCTAAGCCTTAAAGAAACACAGCCTAGCATCTTAAATTTAAAAGGCTGCTGTCAGTTACCAGTGAGGTTATTAGGTAATTCCTTCTGCTTCTAATCATCAGCCAAGATTCATCTCCCATTTTACTCTGGGCATCTAAAAAAGGCTTTTAAATTAGAGAAATGGGTAAAACCAAGAAAAGTACTCAGTTAAATGGGTAAAACATGGAAGGGAAGGAGAGGCACAGACAGGTTTAAACATTATTTTCAATTTGGTTCAGTTTATTCAGTGTTCAAAGAAATTCATGCTTTCCTGAATTAAAAAAGCTTCTGCTACATTTAACACTAGACATAAAATTGACTTAAAGTCTCTTCAGTTCTACACACAACACTAAAGACATTCTTACTATGTGATAAGAACTGTTCTTAGTACTTTATTTGTATTAGCTCACTTAATCCGTGTGTGTGTACATATTTTGTATTGATTTTTGCAGAGATGTGAACTCCCTGGACTGACAAGATCTACCTGTATCATATCCCAATTATCCCTAAAAGTTCACTTTGGGGTTTGCTTCAGAAGTGAGATACCACACGAAGAGACTCCAAAGCCCTGAATCCTGGCATCAGAGCTATCACAAGTCTGGACTAGAGCTCCTATTCTGGCTCTGTTCAACCTGGGATTACATTCTTTCCAGGATGAACGTAAGAATTTCATTCAGTTCAAAACTCACTCAAGTATCAGATGGACCCTGCAACTGCCTCGGTCTCTCCAGCAGAAAATGACTTCCTAGGTCCATTCTACTCACCATGGTAGACAACCTGCACCTGGCCTAAAAGTAAATCAAAGTTGAAAGATACTTCTAGACTACCTATTTGTGGACCATGAAAGTGATCTTCACCCCAAGCTGACAGAGAATCGTTTATTCAGGTAATATTTATAAGAGAATGTATTATAATGAAAAGTGCAAATTTTACAATGTTCAGTGAAAATAAAACAGGATAAATGGATATATAAGGTAGAAAAAAACTATATAAAATACCATTAAAAATGGAAATAAAAAATAGTGAAATATTAACAATGGTTGTGGCTGGCATTTATGCTTCTAAAATATTTTTTTCTTTAATTTCTAGTTGTCTTTAATAACCTGGCATTAATGTATGATTTAAAAATATTATTCCCAAATTATAAACTATGTTACCTATATAACTAATTAAATAAGTTAGCTTTACATTAGAGCATATTTGTTTTTCCCATATCAAAATGTTACTTCCTAAACATTTTGTCATTCTGTAACTGTTTTCTGATAATTTCTTCAAATCCTTACTAAAACAAAGCTCTCTGAGCTATATTCTTTCTCCATTTTATTTGTTTTCAACTCCTTCCTGAAAAACACGTATTTAGTTGGAATCAAATTTTTATAGAGTATAAAATCTCTCTGGATTTAAAAGCAACATTATAACCCCCACGTCTAAAAGATCCCTGGTGTAGTAGAAAATATTTGTTGGATGTCCAGGTACTTCCTTACCCTATTTTAAGTATCTTTGTCCTATAAAAATATGGTAATCTTTGATTGATACATTCAACAACAGCAACCAAAATCTATTTTGAGTTTACAGTTTGCTAAGTGAATTTCCAAAAATATCACATGAACACATTCAAGTTTAGTTGGCATAGACACATGTGCAATGTTTAACAGAAACAAACAGCCTAAGTCTCGCACATGGAGAATGGCAGCTTTGAGTTTCTTTCCAGCAAATGTGCTTCATTAGCCATTATGCTTTTTCCCTTCAAAGAGTTTCTCTCAGGTCACTGTGACGTTGCTTCCTATTAGATGAGCTAGCATCTTGAGAAACTAGTGCCTAAAAGGGTAGAGGTTGGGGTACGGGTGGAGGTGGAGGTGGAGGTGGAGGTGGAGGTGGAGGTGGAGGTGGAGGTGGAGGTGGAGGTGGAGGTGGAGGTGGAGGTGGAGGTGGAGGTGGAGGTGGAGGTGGAGGTGGAGGTGGAGGTGGTGGTGGTGGTGGTGGTGGAGGTGGTGGTGGAGGTGGAGGTGGTGGAGGTGGTGGTGGTGGTGGAGGTGGAGGTGGTGGAGGTGGAGGTGGAGGTGGAGGTGGAGGAGGTGGAGGTGGTGGAGGTGGAGGAGGTGGAGGAGGTGGAGGAGGTGGAGGAGGTGGAGGAGGTGGAGGTGGTGGAGGTGGTGGAGGTGGTGGAGGTGGTGGAGGTGGTGGTGGTGGTGGTGGTGTGTGTGTACATCATCAGTCTGTGACCCTGGCAGATTCAAATTTTTGTTTGTGTTTTACTTTTACTTTTTAAAATACATGTTCCAATATACACCGAAGGACAGAGAATAAGGAAAAAGTATAATGAACCCCTATGTACCCATCACCTGCTTTAATAATTATAAATATTTTGTAATTCTCGTTTTATTTATTCCCCTCCCAACTTTTTAAAGGAGACAGTTAATGCTGGAATATATTTAGACAAATCTTAGACATGATCAAAAAAAATTTCTCACTAGCAAATTTAAAAGTTGTTAAGATGCTTGTCTTCTTTCACTTAAACCTTATGACACTAAAAATATTAAAAATGTTGACATTAAACTTAATGTCTAGAATAGCTTAAGTTAGAATCAGACTTTAGAGTAGCAAGGGAACATAGATATCACCTATTCCTTGCTATTCTAATTGTGACACTTGGGCCAGAAGCAGACATTACCCAGAAGCTTCTTAGAAACGCAGAATCTTACGCCCAGCCCAGACCTACTAAACTAGACTCTGCATTTTGACAAAATCTTCAGGTGATGACATGCTCATTAAAGTCTGCAAAAGCATGGCTGAACCTACTCCACTCAGTTGAGAAAACTGAGACTAGAGAGAGGTTAGTGGCTCTTGCAACAGGAATAAAACCCAGAGTATCTGATTCTGAGAAGAAGTTTTTTTTGCTTACTTGACACACTGCCTCTCAACAAACCTGATTCCCAAGACCCTCTTGGACTTTCATGTCCTTCTGGAAACTAATTCATTAACAGGTAAGTGAATTTCCCATAAGTTTTTTTTTTTTTTAAATTCATAAAAGCCTGACATTTCCCCCAATACTATGTTATATGCTGGAGCAAAATCTGTAAATTAATCAAACCTCTTCCTTCTTTGGGTAAAAGGATAGACCTTTTTAGCAAGAGTACCTTCAAGGGGACCAATTCAATTAATTAATGGCTATGTATTTTTTCAAAGGTCAGTACGACAGTCTCCTTATGCCAAGAACATATTATTGGAGGCAGCTGAAAACTTGGGCCTTTTACCATAGGATCGATAAACACAGTACTGAAAGCCAAGCCCATTTTCTAATTGTGGCTTCCGTAAGAAAGTTCAGAAATGAGTTAAACTGTACCATCTGTTCCCATCAGCAATGATAACCAAGTCGTCTTGTTACACTAAAAAAGCACTGCCTTTTTCTCAAAGAAAGTATGACATTTTTAAGGAAAATTGTGAATGAAACCCAAGATTACTGAAATTATTTTAAGAGGCAAATATTACTTTAATTATAGTATCTATGTATTGTTTAAGAAAACTAAAATTTTTTGGTCAAATGGACTTCCATAGGTGGCCATTCTTAATTTTCAAAAGAGAACTTTGACACCTGGGAATTCCAGAAACTTTGCAGAACACTATTCAGAGATGTACTGTTTATAAAATAGAGAGATTCTGAATCGTTCAGTGGGGTGTGTTTTCTTGACAAAATACACAGTGGAGGGTAGGGAAAAAAACATCAAAATCAGCAGTACTTCTTCAAGAATACTGCCGTGTTTCCCCAAAAATAAGACTTAATCGGGAAACAGGCCCTAGCATGATTTTTCAGGATGACATCCCCTTAACGGAAGCCCTAATGCGTCTTTGGAGCATAAATTACTGTAAGACCTGGTCTTATTTTCAGGGAAGCACAGTGATAGAAGAGTAAACCAGTAGAGCGTTTATGGAGGGCAGTTGGACAATATGCATTAAAAATAAAATATGCAAACCATGTGACCCAGTAGTTCTGTCTTAAGAATGTGACATGAAGAAATAATTTTAAATGTGTATAAAGACTTTCCTACTAGAAAATTCTGTGCAATACTGTTTATAATAAAAATTCAAAACAACCTAAGAACCTATGGGAAGACAATATGTAAATAAATAAGGTTGCACCATGAAGTACATGGTATTCTATTAAAAGGATAATATAGGTCAAAATGGAATCATCTCCAAACTATATTACTGAGTTTTAAAAGGTTAAGATAGTGTTTGTACATAGTGAAATCATATTATAATTATTAAAATATAGTAAATAAAATATTTAAATTATACATATTAAATATATCATACATATTAAAGTTACTTATTATTACATATTAAATAAATATAAATTTCCTATTACATGTTGTATCTTCACATATATATAGAGAATATGTCCAATAAAATGTATCAATAGTTATTTCTCAATAGCTGGGTTGCTGTTCATTTTTACTTCTTTTACATTTTCCTGTGCAGCTTGAATTGTCTACAAAATCATGTATGCTTATCCACAATCAGTTTAAAAATACAATTATATTCTTTTTTTGTTTTTGTTTTTGTTTTTTATAGCAAAAGGTAGAAGTACAAAGTCAAGGCATAGGGTGAATAAGAAAGCTTAGGAATGGAAAAAATAATAATAATGAAAGTGAAAAAAATCTACCACCTACTATACTTCAGGTTTTTTGGAGAATAGGGAAAAGGAGAAATAAAAAAAAGAGCTGAAGGGGTGGGAACAATCTGTAACCTGTTAAAACCAGAGAGATGTTCACTCCTTTTGCCACATCAAAAGCAGTTGCAGGGCGAAACTGCCCTTAAGTCTACCAAGCCCCAAACAAAACCAACCACATGAGTTCACTGTCATGACATCGTAGCTTTAGCAATACTCAGACACTGAGCACATTCTAAAGTAACATGGAAGTATATCACAGACCACAAAGTTTGACTATTCTTTTCAGTGATTCCGCATAGAGGGCAGTTCTAAATTTCCTTATATATGATGCACCAATATGGATCAGAGCTTCCCCACCGCTCCTGTTTTTCTTTTTCCTTCCTGAACATGGAACAAAAGGCAATTGCACTGGTGACGCTTCACAGTGACATGAGCTTTCATTTTTCCCATAAAAGATTACTGCAGTGAAACCAAAAGTGAAACAAAACAAGAAAACTGAACCCAGCTTTTTCATCTATGGAGGCTTGTAAACCTCCAGAGTCCAAATAAAGTTTTCCCTAGACCTATGCTAAAATTTAGATGTGAATCCAAATAACTTCCTTTCCTAGTCTTTTAGTTTGTACCCAAGTGTCACAACTTTATTCACAAGGTTTATTCTGACCTTACAGATAAAACGGGGGTTTTTATTAAAACTTTTGTGAACCCACTATTCCATGAATAAAACAAGAAAAATACTCATACTAATGGAGAAAAACATACTTTGCACTGTACTCTCAATTAACTCCAGTTTGCTTCCCTGCTCCTAAAGAACTGGCTTAATTACAGTAGTAAAACCCAAACACAAATCAATCTAATGACTAAAAATTGACTATACATCCATTTAGCCAATGAAAGTTTATTTCAGTATTTGAAACTCTGTGGTTCTTCAAACTAGAAACCTCATGAATATAGTTTGCTATTGATTTTTATTAACAAATGCAACTAGCACAATTTCACCCCTCATTAGGTGTGATTTAAGACTCTTTTGACTGCCAATTTATTCAGCATTATTGATGCATTATCTGTATGTGGAGAGAAAAAGTACACTTGTCCCTTCAAATACTTACCTTGATTCAATGGTAAATATACCATTTGAAACAAAGTTTTAACCGCAGGTGAAAAATGAAAAGTAAACTTTCTGCCATCCTAGTATTGACAGATGATCCTCACTACTGACGGAAGGGAAAACAATCAGACTCCAACCTATTTTAGTTGAATCTTTCCATCAGAAGAGGAAATGATCTGATGGCAAATCAAGATACTTTCCGTAAGTTACTTTTCCTAAACATATCAAATTCAAAGACAAGCCTAGGAATTGGGAACACAGCATGGAATAAGAGAGACAAAAGGAGGACACGGTCTCCTAAGCCATATTACAGTTCAGAATGAGCTCCATTCATCTAACTGATTAAATACCAGCAAGGATTTTCCACCAGCTAGATGAGTTACCTTCTATCATTCATTATGAAGTACTGCTTCAGCACATAAAGTTGCTAAAACACAAATATTTTGGAATTGTCTCAGGCAAGGATTAAAAACAAGAGAAAAATGAAAAACTCTACCATGTCCAACAGCTGGTCATTTTCAAAATTTATGATATTAATATATTATTAGCAGTAAGGAGATTCTGCCTATATTTTGTTTCAATGTTCAGCTTAATGCAAGTGTAATGGAAATGTAAGAATCTGACAGTATTTATTTCATATCTGTTTAGCAATTATATACCTGAAGTTTAATAAAAGATTTAAGAACATCAATGAAATAGCGAAGGGAACAAAATCAAAACATGTTAATCCACCACGAAAAGGGTCAGCTATGTGTTCGCTCTGAGTCTCACCTTGAGCTTATTACCAAATAAAAAATTTTTAAATATTGTATAAGGGAAGGAAAACAGGGAAGAAAAAGAGATAACTCTGAGTGCTGCTGCCAGCCTTCTTTACTATTCTGTCCTTTAAAACATACTCCTGGGCCAATACCAGATGGCTCAGTTGGTTGGAGCGCGCTCTCAACCACAAGGTTGCTGGTTCGACTCCTCCACTCCCGCAAGGGATGGTGGGCTCCGCCCCCTGCAACTAACAACGGCAACTGGACCTGGAGCTGAGCTGCACCCTCCACAACTAAGATTGAAAGGACAACAACTTGACTTGGAAAACTCCCGGAAGTGCACACTGTTCCCCAATAAAGTCCTGTTCCCCTTCTTCAATAAAATCTTAAAAAAAAACAACTCATAATTTGTTCTGTAAAATGTTTTAAATGTGCTTATTGATATGGACTTAACGTGAGAGCATTCACAAGCTGTATTTGGCCCTTTTCCTCTTCTCCATCTACATTCCCTCCACCTTGGTGCTCTTATCTAGTCTCAAGGATTTAAAAAATGCATAATTTATAACTACAGCTCAGTTTTTCCTCCGAACTCCAAACCCATACATTTAACTGCCTTCTTGACTAAGGTACCTAATAGGCATCTCAAATTCGGCGTTTCCAAAAATGAATTCTGTACCTCCTCCAACCTACGCAATCCAGTCTTCCCGTTTAAGTTGACAGAAACTCTATTTTTCAAGTTGCTCAAGTCAAAACCTTTCTTTTCTCACCCTCACCATTTAGGAATGAAATCCTATTGCTTCAATTTTCCAAATATACCCAAAACCTGATTATATTTCACCATCCATTGAGCTGCCACCATCTCTGACCTAGACTTCCTGAAGGATCTCCCTGCGTCTACCCTTGTGCACTTACAATTTAGTCTTCAACACAGCTGCCAGATGATCCTTGTAAAACTAAGTCAGAGACTCTCTTCTGTTCAAACCCTGAAATAGCTCCCCATCTACCTAGAGTTAAAACCAAAGCCCTTTTTTTTTTAATTTACTGGGATGACAATGGTCAACAAAACAACATAGGTTCCAAGTGTACAACTCTGCAATATACATCATCTATATATATATCACACTGTGTTCACCACCCAGAGTCAGTTCTCCTTCCATCACCATATATTTGATCCCTTTCCCCCTTACCCTTTGGAAACCACTAAACTGTTGTCTGTGTCTATGAGTTTTTGTTTCATTATTTGCTTTGTCTTGTTCCTTTGTTACCTTCAGTTTTATATCCCACATATGAGTGAAGTCATATGCTTCTCGACTTTTTCTGTCCGACTTATTTCACTTAGCATAATAATCTTAAAATCCATGCTGTCACACATGGCAGTATTTCATCTTTTCTTATGGCAGAGTAGTATTCCATTGCTTATATATACCACAAAGCCCTTTCAATGCTACAAGGCCCTTTAGGATTGGGCCTCCATGAGACTCTTCTGCCATCCCTATCCACCCCCCCTCCCCTCATTCCTTCAGACTCCTTAGGGTTAAGTCATCAGAGAACCATCACAGTCCCAAGGAGGGCCTTTGTTGGGCCTGTTCTCTCAGCCTGGAAAGCATTTCTCCCAAATATCCACTTAGCTTACTGCCTTTAAGCCTTTGTTCAAAGATGGCTTCTCTGTCTACCCTATTTAATATAGCAACCAGCTCCCTCCCCCGCCAAGAAAAAAAAAGAATTTACCATTAGTGAACCCACCTAGCAAAGACTGTAGCAGAAATACTAGAACTACATAAAGGAAGTATAGTCCCATGAGAAAATGGAATAGGAGATTAGGTAAAACCTTTTGTTAAGATCCCAGTCATGTTTAGGGACTTGAAAAGAGAATATTATATGCGAAGAATGAAGAAAATGGGAGGTCAGTTACCAAAACATATCTACATTCAGAGGCCCTATCTGAATAACAAATGTACAACTGTTACACACTAATGTAAGAGTCTTGTGGGGGAAAACACACACACACACACACACACACACACAATTGAAAGCATAGCAAAGCATTTCCTTACCCACACATGGCAAAAGAGAAACAGCAAGGAAATATATCCCAATTCCAGGTACATGCAAATAAACTAAATAATAATTTCTGCTCCATATACTTGTACCAGTATGTCTGTAAGAAAAGAGGCTTACCCGAGACTTGATGCTCAGCTTGAAAAATAAGCAAAGAAATCTCAGCATTTTGAAATCTGATTAGCCAACATCTGACTTCCTAAATTTATAGTTTCAGTTTTCAAAAAGGATACTTAAAATCCCAATCTGTGTAGGATAACAAAGTGACAAACACAAAAACTTGTCATTTCAAAGGGGAATGAAAAAAATCAACAAGTATTCAAGCATGTAACTGAGTGCCTCATATTTGTTAGGCTTGTGATAGGAGCTAGTATGGCCTAAAGAGTACAGGCAAAATGAGGTACAATTATCAAACACCAAACCTTTATTTCCTTTTCAATATATTTGCCAATTATATTGACAATGGCTACACATTCTGGAAGTTTTCCCATTCAACAAACGTTCCATGAGCATCTATTATATGCATGGCACTGTACTAGGTGCTGAGGGCTTGAAAGGTGAACAATAGGTTATATTTACTGAGTGCTTCCTATGTACCTAAGACAATATATCTCATTTATCAACCCAGAAACTTTATGAGTTAAATACATCCCTGCTTTGGAGATGATAAACCAAGGCTTAGAAAGTTTAAGAGGCAAAACTCGCAACTGGCAGATTTAATCTCAAGCACTTTCAACTCCAGAACTCATCCTCTCACCTATTATGCGAAATCGTTTTCCTCAAGCAGCTTAGAAAGATATGCTTAGAAATAATGTTAATACACAATAGCCAGCCCTACCTCCTTAGTGCCCAAAGGTCTACCTGACAAATGAAAATGGCAAATTAAGTACCCACAGGTGAAGAGTGCACACATTCTATACTACAGAATTACTCCCTAAAGGACAAATTTAATTTTAAATAAGTAAATGGCTTGTAGTTGTGTATGATCTCGGTAATGATAACCATTTTATTTTTTAAAAAAGAAAGAAAATAATAAACAAATAACTGACAAATTTTCAGCTTCTTCCTTTCTAATCTAAAAAAGCTGCTCTGTAATAACTTCAATTTAATTACTTCAGTGAAAGACTTCTAATTCTATCCAACTCATCTCTTCTTAACACATGGGAATAAAATCAGGTAACTTGCAACAGCACAAAACTAAATACCACTTTATTTACCCAGAAACTGTTTTTTACAAATTCTAAATACTTATGTAGAAAAGGCTTCTTCCTGCCTCTAAGTAAAACTTCTTTGTGCATATTAGCCACACACAGCTTCCTGAGACAGATGGCCAGCCTGCAAGGCCTTCAAATCCTTTGTTTCAAAGGTGGCCAGTGGGTCCTATTGACCATTAAAGTCAGCCAGGTTTCTGGGAAGCACTGACCCCAATAAAGCCATTATGTTTCTTCATCTTGCAAGACCAGAGCAGACAAAGGAGCCAAAGCTAAAGGAAGAGAAACCAAAAAACCATTAGACTTAAACATCAAAATCCGTACCATGCAAATCTGCGACACAATCTGCCCCGATTTTTCAACACTGCTATTACAATGTAAACCTACAAAAATGAAAAGGCTGACCCCACTGTTTTTAATATCTTAATGACTCAACTAGGTAGAATCTCAGCAAACTGTCAACCTTTAAAAAAAAAAAAAAAGTGAGGGTTCTCTTCCCATGTAAAACGGGGAGCTGATGGAATGAAGAAAATCAGATTTGAACATTGAAGACATTCTTCCTAATAGTGGCAAAGTTTCTTCCTAAAAAAGTAGGAATAACTAGGTAAATCTCAAGTTACTATTCAGTAAAAAAGCAGTCTGATGAGCTTTGAGAAGAATTTATAAGACCAATTTTCAGAACTTCGTTTTTGAATGCTAAACAATAACCCTAGTATCAATGAGCTGAAGTAAAAGAAGTTCATTTCAAAATATAAAAAGATTACTTATGATCCCCTTTAATCTACATCCTGATTTCAAAAGATCTCTGGGAAACTAATAAGAAACTAGCAAATGCCTTTTATAAATAAAATGTTTTAAGTTTACGAATCTTATGCTCTCTAAGTCAAAACTAAAATTTCTTTAATGAAAAAGAAGGGTACTGGGTAATGATCAGAGGAGGTCTGTAATTCAGAGATGTTTAAAGTATTATCGATACTTTAAGGCAGAATGAACTGTAGTGATAACTTTAGCCATTGTTTTCAAATCTTACATTAATTTGCCCCACACTTTATTTTGCAAGAGGGTTTTGAGTATATACAAACTTTTCCTCCAGTGTGTATTCTTTATTGATTACATCCTCAGCAATAAAGAAAAAAAGAAGGGCAATTCACTGCAACTCCAGATTGGCTACTGGAAGATGAGAATATGTGAGGGTCTGATGGAAACAAGGCAGGGACTGTTGGAGCCCATGAATATTTCAGAAGAATAATGAAAAAGTGTGCCAGATGGGTTCACTTGCAGCTGGCTAACAACTGAATTTCTGACCAAAGCCAAATGCTTCCTTACATAATTTATCATCAAGCAGTTTTCAGTTCCCTTCCACTACCACCCTTTTCATTCTTTTTTTAATTTTCCTTTTTCTTTTCTTTTGTAAAGAGAAATACCACCATCACTTCTCTTTCGAAGCGGGAGTATTATTTAAAATTTTTTTTTTTTTTTTTTTTTAAAGAAAAGAACACCTGTGTGTCCTATATCGCTGAGGCTGAAGCATGAATACAGGTGTTATTACTGACGCAAAAAACGGACAAAGAAGTGCTCCAAAAGCCTAACCACTCTATTTTAAACAAAGTAGTTTAAAATAAACACTAATTGCCCAGGGTTAGCAGCAGCATAAATACAAATCAACTGCTCAGCCCTCAGAGGTCAAGGCTCATCCTTCCCACAGCACACTGCTTCCCGCCACCTCTCTCTCACCTGCCGACATTCTACCCTGCATCCCAGATACAAAAGCAGCTGAGTTTACTTGCATTCTCAAGTTCTTTTAACAAGAAAAATAATAACATAACATTTGAGCACTTACTACGTGCCAAGCACTGTTCTAAGCATTTGACCAGCAAATCCTATGAGGAGTTAGAGTACTATTATTATTAGGTAAAGGGAATTTAAATAACTGCCCAAAGCAGTCTGGCTTCAGAGCCTCCACTCAAAGTCTGTTAACACTGCCTCTCTAAATCAGTAGATCTGTATTATTCCTTTCAAATACACAGTGCATAAAAATCCTGCATGCTACTACAGCTTCGGTATACGCTATTTAAAATCGTTGCTGAAGATGTTAAGTCCTCCATCAGAGGTATAAAAGCTTTATCACTGCAAAACCAGTGTGGCAGCCAGCCTCCAAGACGACTCAGGAGGATCCCTGCCTCCTGATATTCACAGCCCAGTGGAGGTCCTTCTCACAGCGCACCAGGCTTAGGCTGTGTGACTGACAGTATAAGGCAGAAGTGATGGTATGCCACTTCTGAGATTAGGTTATAAAAAATTACCGCTTCCATCATGACCTCCCGCCACCACCTGCTCTGAGGGAAGCCAGAAGCCAGGTCACCAGGACAAACAGGCGGCCTGTGAAGAGGCTGAGCATCAGAGTCCTGCTAACAAACACACAGGTGAGTTTGGAAGCGGATTCTTCAGCCACCAGTTGGGCCAGGCCTGAGCAGCCCCTGCCAACAACTTGACTGTAACCTTGAGATAGACTGAGCCAGAACCACTAATTGAAGGTGCTCCTGGATTCCCGACCCTCCAAAAGTATGCAAGATAATAAACGCTTGTTTTGAACACTGTATTTTAGGATAATTTGTTCTACAGCAATAATAAATACAGTTAAGCAGTCCTACTGACAAGATTATTTATAACAATTGTGTTAAAAGAAAGAGCCTTCTAAGATTTCTAAATTACCAAGTTGGAGTAACATTGATGCTTTTTCAAAATCCGCGTCAATATAACTTTAAAAATGTTAAAAACACGCATAATATTTACCTCTTGATTTAATTATTGCATTTTGATGACACTAAGGCATTTCATATTGTTTATTGAATACATAAATTGATTGTAACCATGATCTGAAGATTAAATAGGAAATCAAAATTCATTTTTTAAAAGTATACATAAAAGAATTCTTTAGAGACACATTCTAAAATATTATGAGTGAAATGACATAAAATCTGGAATTTGTTTCAAAATAGCGGTCGTGGTAGGCAGGCATGAGAATGGATGAAATAATATTGGCAGTGAGTTGATAATTGGCTAAGGGGCACATGAGGGTTCACTACACTATTCTCTCTACTTTTGTGTATGTTTGACATTTTCCATATCAAAAGGTTTGGGTTTTTTTTTTTGTTTTATTTTCTTTTTAATTTTCTAAGAACACAAAACCAACATACTTTACACTGGATTTCCTTCTCTCCCACTTTAGTCCATCAAAACTTCCACTTAGCATAGCAAAACTCATCTAGTCAAGGTGGTATCACATAATTTGTGGAAATGTATCTTACCAAAGAAAAAAGGTTAACCAAAACATGTGTACTGTTATTTCTTTAGATAGTAAAGTGGAGGTTTTCTTAAGTAAAATTTTTATTAGTGCAACATGTGCAGTTAACCTTGTAGATGATTTTCAACTATCAAAAGAAAGAATTGTACCTATTGAGTCCTCTTACATTTATGTTCTTGAGCCCTCCTGACCAACTTAGACGTCTGCTTACCTGAGTGCCTTTGGTCAATTACCCGTAAATAACCTATTCCTTAAACAGATGGGCAACCAATAAAATCTGTAATTCTCATATGTACAAAGGATCAACTAAAGCTGGTCCTGTTTTCATTCAGAATGTGATTTAAGTTAACATATAATGGGTTTATTATTGTTCTTTTTCTAAAGTATAAGTGCTCTGCTTTCCATCAAACTAAAGAGGTGGGGCTCTTTTACACATGAGAATGATTAGGTTTCTCTGTAGTGAAATGGGCCTGTATTTGGACCCAGAAAAATCTTCTGGTTCTATGAGAACTTCTGCTACTAGCAATGCAAACTCAGACAATTCATTTAACATCTTTAACATGACTGTCAACTGCAAACTAGGGACTGTATTTGACCTGCTATAAACAAAAAATATAATGTGAACAGTACCTTTATTATTCATGCTACTAAATAAAGTGAGGTAGAAAGACAATAACATGGGGGAAAGACAGACACCAAAGTTCAAAGGTAAGAGCAGTAAGAGACATGGCATAGAACACAGACTACCTCTGGAGGCATGCACGAGTAAATGGCAACTACGGTTTTGTCTAGGGAAGGGAATTGGATGGTTGGGGGAAAGCATGAGACCTATTTTTAACATAATCTTTTTGTATCTTCTGAAAATGATACCACATGAATATGTTATCTATTTAAAAAATAATGGCTAAAATTAGCTGTCAGTAAAAAAGGGCACAACCCTAAGGGATTGTATTTGAACATCAAAAGAAGGTTCCAGCAACACCTTGAAAGTCATCAAAGTGTCTGCGGCTTAATCCAATCAGTTATGTTAACGAGGATATGGTTCCTGTTCATGGAGCCATCGCATCCCACCAGGCTCTACAGCTGCTACAGCACCACACATGCACTGTCAGCCAGTTTGTATACCGAGCTCCAGCGCATTGCCAGATGCCCTGACCATTCCAGCGGGGCCCGCCTACAACCCAGTGCAAGCCCCAGCAGACATTCAAACAGGTTAGACAGCTGTCTGCTGTACAAACTCCAAAGTGTTAGGAGCATGTGGTTCACTGCCTCCTAGGTGAAGAACACAAATGCATTCTAAATGCACTACTCAAGTCTGCCACAAAAACAACTGTGCATTTTAATTACAAACTGAAGCACTGCAGGAAAAAAGGTAAATTGTTTACTAATTAATGCCCAACAAATTATCCTAACTCAAAAGTAAGTCTCAGCCTGTATCTTGGGTACTTTCTATATTTTTCTTAATTGTTTTTACACCATGTTGAAAAACACAAATTTAAATTAACATACACACATTCTTGGTTCCCTTAAAAGAGGGAGGAAGGAAGGGAGGGGAAAGGGGGAGATAAAATGCGTGACAATAATAGCTAGTATTCTGTAGCATGCGATACGTCTATAAATAAAGGTAAGTGTGACATTATGGAAAGAACAGAAACCTCTGGGTCTGAAGCCTGGAATTCAAGTTTCGCTCTCCTACCTGCCTGCACACACATCCTTTAACATAGTCAGTCACTACTTTCGTGATAAGATGTGGGGAAGTGGTTTTAATCCTCTCTGTTATAACGGAATTAAAGTCATACCAGCAGCATCACTAGCACAAATTCAAAATTAACCATCCATTCTCTGAAATGTCCTGCTGCGCTCCTTCCTTCTGTGAATGACACTATCATATCCCTGTTGCCTGGGCCCATGATCTCAGTCACGTGTCTCATCTCCCCTTTACCTCACATATAATAAAGCTGTCAAGTTCAATTCTAGTATCTACCCTATCTCTTTATCTATCCTCTCTTTACTCCCACTGCCACTATGCTAATTCAGCCCCTTTCCCTCTGGTTTGTTTTACAGGACAATTTCCTAGTTGGTTCCCCCCTTCTAGTCTCTTCCCAGTTTAATACCATTCTACACCCCTCATCCAGAGTGATATCCCTAAAGTACGGCTGTGAGCATGCTGTTCCCTAGCTCACAGCTTCATGGGGACTTTCCTCTGTCTTGCAGGGGCCCTCTTCATAGTCTAGCCTTCCCTGCGCTGCTTTCCAACAGCCACTTCCCCTTCTTCTACTGTGAAGCAGTGCTGTCCACAGTCTTTATCACAAACTGGTCTCTAAACAGTTTACGCCCATCTTCCTTGCCACAGTAATGGTTCTAGGATGGGCCCCAGGGAAAGAAGCCTAAAGTGGTCTAATCATAACAAAGACCCCGACTTTTTTTTTTCATGACCGGAGGGAGGAGTGGTTGAGGAAAGTTAAATCTCTCCCAGGGAAGGTGTGATGTGCAAACATGAAGCCTCAACTAGGACCACCACTGCATTACCATGAAGGAAGGCACGCTGAAGAGGAAGTCAACACTGGGGACACACAGAGCACAAAGACATGCAGCAAAATGGAGCTAGAGCTCTGTTCAAATTACACCCGGACACTTTCCACCCGCCAGAAAACCCTGCTATGTGAACCAGCCAAACTCCTTTATTTTTTAGCACCTCTTTGATCTGTAACAATAAGCATTCTGATAGAATAATCCTCCAAAAGCCAGATTCAAGCTCTCTTCACAACTCATCTCCCACTCTATAAAATGCTTGTAACAGGCTAGTCTACATACTTCTTTTAAATGTGTAACGTATACAGCCACTTCTATAAACAAAAAGTGGAAACAGAGATCTGGACATACGTAAACAAGCCCCCTCTCCCCCATAGCTTGCCCCTCTACTTTCTTTTGTGACTATGCTATATTCTCCAAAACCTTTATTAAAGAACCAATGCCAGTCACGATGCTTAGAGCAACTAAAATTCACCTCAATTCAGTCCATCCTAAAAAATAACTAAACAGAAACAAAATGCAAATAATACCTCTCCAGATAAAAACCAGAATTCTCTCTCTCTTTTAATGTTTTGTTTGTTTTGGAGGAGGAGTTTTGTTTACTCAAAAGAAAAAATTTAGAATGTACCGTCATTACTAACAAAAGTCATATTCATGTCAGTAAATTGATTGGTTTAAAGAAAATGAGAGAAGTACATCCATCCTTCTGTAAGTTTTTCCAATTACTATGACAAATATCCCCTCTTTGGTATCTTAAGGTCTTTGGTTGGTTGGTTGATTTAAACATACGAAACTCCTAAGTATGTTTTAGGAGAAAAGTCATTTACAGAAGGGATCTAAAAGCACCAACAGGCAAAATATTCCAAGACAATTAAAAGATTGTTCCTTTTCTTACTATTCTGTTTCAGGCATTCTGTGCAGCCAGTGCCAGCACTGACCAGGAAATGTTTACACAGCCCTTATTTGGGGGACAGGAAAGGAGCTGTGAGGGACAAGTGTCAGATCTTCTGTGGCTTCTAGATTCAGCCTCCCTGAGATATTATTCTCTCCCAACAGCCTGAAGGGCAACAACCAGATTTTCCAACAGAGGTTTCTTATACCATCTAAACATATGTCCCTTCTGCTACTAACTACGAATAAATCAGATTCCCAGTAAAATAGAGGTCATTACTTCATCTTATTGGTCACTGAATTGCCTCCTTTGATGACTAGCTTCTCTTTCCTGTCTTCCCATCTCATTTGTCACCAATGCTTTCCCCTTTTCCACAATGGACAAAAAATCTTAAATAGATTATTTTAGCTTTAATCTCCTGAGATTCAAAGTTACTCTTTCTTTTCCCATTTCACTTTAATTACTGATAGTATAGAGGACTTGGGTTCTAAAAAAATGTCTTGCAAGTACTAAGGATTTAATTTTTATCCCTCAAAGTAAACACCTGAGGTAGACGACTCCATAATATTTATTCCTTCACTCTTTCAATCAACAATTACCAGAGGTCTTTACAGATGTCTTACACTAAATCACTGGCAAAGACTTGGATTGAAAAAAAAAAAACACCTTATGTTGCTCAGCTCTTTTAACCTCAGTAAAATGGTCACTCTGGCTTCTGTTCAGTGACCAGATATCAGAACTTCTATTTTTATTTTCTATTCCACCCCTTTGGAATAACAGATGATGTTTTCTTTAATGCAATCCTGTATTGTCGTTTTTAAACTAAAGATATATTACTTTTATAATTTGAAGGCCACAATTTTTTAAAAAGCAGTTACTTTTATTATTTCAAGCCAATTATTTTATTTATCCTCACTCCTAGTGAATATTCAGTAGCAGGAAAGTACCATGTAAACCAAAGTCCTAAAGCTTCATAGTTAAAAATCCTTCTGACACTACATGAAACAGACATTCCTCAGAAAGTCCGACTAAAATGTCTGTAACACAGCAAATGCTTAGTTTTCTGGATAAACTTGATGATAGTATGCAGACAATAATAAAATACATAGATAATCCCCAAGGCTTTATTTTGACACTAATTTTACCCTTTCAAAACACACACACACACACACACACACACACACACAACAAAAAACAACTTCTTTTATGAACTACTAACAAGTGGCAAAAGTAAATGAGATCATCTCCTTTTGTGTGTCCCCGATCCTCTCGCTACTCTATTTTAAGCATCTGATAAGGTGTCTAAAAAAGTGTCTATTATAAGATAAGCAGATTTAAAGCATTGATTCTCTCTGAAAATATTCGATTTGTTGCTGTTGCCTAATACCCTCTGAATCCAGATTTTAACTTCGCATACCTAAAGAGGCAACAATGGGGAGTTAGGTTCTCTTATCCCGGAAAGCTCTAATTTTTGGCCTCCCTAAACAGGCAGCATTATTTTATGTTTTATTCCAAATGAAAAACATATTTAGGAAAACACACACCCACAAAATTTGAAAGTTCCTATTAGAAAATAGATACTTTGAACAGTATTAAGAAAAATAGACTTAAAAAAAATTTTTACAATTCTCTTGCCCACAATTAAATCTGAATGTTCTCCTCAATTCTAAGAACATCTTTTACAGACACTTAAAGCTTTATGCTGCTGTGTAAGGAAACCTGAGTAGACTGGAGAAAAACTGAAAGGCCCATAATCTCATCACAAAGCGGCAGGGTCAAAAGGTAGAGGTCAGGGAACAGGGGAACAGGGTGAAAGTAGTTCCCACACTTGAGAAGAGACTATATCTCATTACTTAAGAAGACATTAAAAAACTATTCAGTGTGTTTACTAAAATAATGTAACCATTTACACTCTCCTTTAAGCGCCAAAGCAAATCTGAATTTTACAAAAGAGTTTCTTATTTTTAAGAGCAAGGTATTCAAGTTACTTCTTTTTCCCCTACCCACCAATCTCCCTCTCACATATACACCAATGCTTCAGCTGTCCCTCAAAGACTGACTTTCAACAAAATAGACTGATCTATTCAATAGAGTTCAATGGGACACAGAAATAAATACTAAATGTGCACACACGTCAACACACATTTCACATCAAGGCCTCTGCTCTCTAATGATTCAACAAATCATGTCTACTTCTTGGCCTTACGGCCACGTTCAGAAAAGCTAAATTTTAACTCCTGCTTAGAGAAGATTTCATTCCAGGGAAGAGCGAGCATGATTTTGTTAAACTTTCTGTAGGTGTAACATTTGTGCAGGAGACTCTATAATGACTCCTCTGGGGGCAATTATATCTGTGGGGACTCCAGGGGCTAGGACATTTGTCTGGGTATCTCTCTACTCTTTCTCACACTCTAGCCATAAAACGTGATTTTCCAAGTAGAAAAGAGGGTGCGAGAGAGCTCTATGAGATCAGGGAAAGAGGATTTTGAAATAACAGGTGTGGTTTTAAATTTTTGTTTTCCCCACTTTCCACCTTCCGCACACCCCCCCTGTAATTTAACCCTCTCCCCACTAGGCCCTTCCACCAGGGACAAGGGGTTTACAAGTGGTTCACAGTAAATGAGGCCTGATGGTCCTTCACTGTGAGGAATACACAAGATTTTACATTTGAGCACACACAGCTTTCATTTAAAATCAAACTGTAGCTAGGGCTGCCAATGGAAAAATAAGCACTGCCAGACAGGAGTGAGAACAACTAAACAAAATAACCTATTTTGGCATAATCACCTTAGTGGTACCAACGCCTGTGTTTTAATAAACTGTGAAATCACAGTCATTGTTCTCGTGAACAATGGCACAAAGCAAATGAAGCAGGAAAGCTCATTTCTCTGGAGCTGAGCCAGAATATTTTGAAATCCAGACAAAAGTTTATGTATTAAGAAAAAGAATACACTTGAGACAGGAGATGAGAAAGATTTTTAAACAATCTGTTATCTTGCTACCCCAGCCATTTAAATTTCCTTAAACTGAAGAGAAATTAACCTAGAAAATGAAACAAAAGCCTGTAGTCTAGAAGTGAATCATTCATACGCCTTACAGCTCTAACCAGTCCTGAAGTCCTACTGCTCTCACTCCTTACGGAAGCCACTGTCTCATTCGTGTGGAATTCCAGTTGATATGCTGGTGCTGATTCTTACCACAAAAAGCACACTCGTGTCAGGACACTGCACGAGAGATGCTCACTGCCCCTCCAAACAACTCCTGCCTCACCTGCCTCGGGAGAAATAACCTCTCCTTGCTATTTTAGTCCTGATCTACAGGGGGAAAAATGATATGAACTTAATACGTACAGAGAAAGAATTTTGTTGATCTAGCAAAATGTCCGTTTTCTCAAAGGACTGAGAGAGAAGGAAACGGAAAGAAACTGAAGGGATACTAGAAATAGGAAGTATGAAACCTGAAAAAGCTGTGGGAAATAAGAAACTCTTCCCAGTTTCTGCTGGCGGAGAAGGTAACTGGAGGATTCAATTAGACATTATAATTTCTTCACTATGAGGTTTTAATGACGCTGGAATTCTGGCCAAAAGCATATTCTTCTTCTACAGGTTTTTATAGAAAAGAGACAACCAAACTAGCAAAAGGAGGCAGGTTCATGAGGACTAAGGTGAAAATAAGGATAATCTTTGAAAAAGGAATTAGAAAAAAATAGTACAAAAGCCTGGTCTGAGCAAACCTGTACCAAGCTGTACTGAGGAACTAGTAAGACTATCGGAAACTTAATTTATATGTCACTTCTACATTCATGCTTCTTCAAACTATAGAATAATTTCCTGTGTTACACAAATGAGAGTAAAAGGGTGACATACTAGAAAAGAGGAAGACTGGCAGGAGCAAGAAAACATGGCCTTCAAAGCAGAAACCTGGATTCTCCAGGCCCGGGCAGGAGACATTATACAAAACAAGTGGATTTACATCACAAGGCCTCTGGGATCTAAAACAGCCCACTTAAAAATGTCTTTAAACTGGGTTTCACAGTTTAAAACCTAGCGGTCCGCACTGTATATAACAATTCAGCATGCTCATCCTCACAGCAGGGCTGAACTTAAAAGAGTCCACAACTCTAAAATTCTACATCATATTTTTGTACCATTCCATAGCTTCAAAGCTCTTTCCAAGACATCATCACATTTTATCATTGAAGAAAGTATCTAGAAACAATCTAGATTAGCCTAAGTGTTGAAAAACGGACTCTCAAGTATGTCCTCAGATTATGAACGATTTTCGTTTTTACATCTACAGGGAAGGGAAGCGTACAGACTACTTTTGCAGTGGCATTCCTAAGAGAATATGAGTATGTGCGAACTATTCACAGCGCATCAGTAACAGCAGCTTAGCAGTAGCCTTAACAAGATAGGCCTCCATCATGCCCACGGAATGCCACCTCTTTCTCTTCCATCCAATAAAAGCCCATAGGAATGGAAATGAGTGCGAGTGACATCACTGGAGGGAAGACCTTGAATCCATTCCATTTACAGAAAAACACGTATCATTTACACCTCAGTATTTCAACTATTGCTTATAATTGCTTGTGACCCAGCTCACAAATGGCAGGTCCACTAATGTGTCACTACCCAGCGGCTGAGGACAGCTAGTCTGCAGGCCTGGGAGGGGCAGCAGGACAGACTGGATACAGGCCCTCTGAAGCCAGACAGCCTGGGATGCAATCCCGTTTTGGCCTTTACTGTCTTTGAGTTTGGGCAACACCTCGCGGATCCTCAGCCTCCTTGTCTGTAAAATGGAAAATAACACCTTCAAGTTATTGTGAGGCTTAAAGATAATGTTTATAAATCACCAAACACAATTCATGACCCAATACACACTATTAATACTTTCAGAGCTACATCATATAAATGTGATTTCCTGGAGCTACCACTAACTTAATAGTGCTAGTACACAACTGGGAAAGTCATTTAAAGAAAGCATTATTTTAAAAAATACCTTTCTGTACCAGTGATGTATACAAGTTTACAGAAAAATTAAAAGGTATTAACTCAAGAAACCCGTGTTAATTAAATAATTACAATATTTTAATTAGACTACAGTTAGTAAATGTCATGGATTCTTGGGAAAGGTGCAGGGATGTCTGAGAAAGCAACTCTTTCATGTTCTTCCAGCCTTATAATGTGCTGTCTCAGCAGCGTAGAAAATGGTTCCACTTCTATTCCTAGAATTCTCAGTTCCTACCTGCTTACACGCAGCCAACCATCTTTGCATTCTGTTTGAAAAGTAATGTGGAAAAGACAGTCTCATACTGAAAATTTTTGAAATCTCTGGCTAAAAGGTCATTATATGGTGACATCTTAAAAAGTCAAGCCTTAGGCGGAACAGAACATTACACCATGCACAATAAAGACAAAACATAGAAGGAAAAAATATATAAAGAATTAAGCTTTACAGAAATAAAGCACGCAACTGACTAACCATGCCCAAAGCTGATGTGGATGCCCGTGACGAAGGAAACTGAATGCCATTTCCTAAGATATTCTCGTAAAACCACAACTGATGCTACAAGCGCTCTTTAATACAACCACTTTCTGAAATTTCATAAACACTACCCACCATTTACGTGTTCATCACGTGGCATTAATTTATAAATAAATAAGACATGTTATTTGCTTAAAAAAAAATCAAAGCCTTGCTAATATCTGCATGTTCGCTAGCGTAACGGTGGTAAAGAAAAAAAGGGTTACTAATTTTATTTATAATAGCTTATTTCAAGAGGGCAGGAATAGGCTAATAAATATAATAGACAGAAGAAATTTTAGTAGCTTACCACAAAGCTGATATATACCTTTTTAAAAAATTAATAATTCATCCACACTCTTGCTTCTTCATCAATCTCAAGCTTCCCATAAAAAAAAAAAAGCAACGAAACCTCTAGCTTCCACTTTAGAGGTTATAAACCCACACATAAATCAAAACCTACTAACTTTTATTGTCAGTAACAAAAGGATAAGTTATATTTTTGTCCATCTCAAATTATCTCATCCACTTAGTCGAACAATCTATTTAAGTCCCTATTATGGGTCAGGCACTATCTTGGTGACTGTACAATAATAAACAAGAGAGACAGAGGTCCCACCCTTTAGCAGCCAGCCAACAATATTGGGGAAGACTGACATTACAAAGTAGAGAAATGCATTTACAATGTATCGTCAGGTACCAGTAAGTGCTATGAGGAAAATTGAGCAGGGTGACTGGCAAGAATGGGGAGGCAGGGGAAGGAAGGACACCATTATACAGAATGGCCTGGGAAGGCTGCCCTGAGGAGGTAACGTGCGTGCAGAAACTCGAACGCTGAGAAGAAGCCAATCTTGCAAAGATGTAGGGCTATACTGTCTAACAGGGTAGCCACTGGCCTGGCCACATGCGGCTACTGAACACTGGAAATGTGGCTAGTCCAAACTGAAACAGGCTGTGTTAAATATATACTAGATTTTGAAGATCTAGTTAAAAAAAAAAGAAGTATCTCATTAATAATTTTTATGTTATGTTGAAATAATATCATTGATGCATAAATAAAATCATTAAAATTAATATCACCTGTTTCTTTTTACTTTTTAAATGTGGCTACTAGAAAATTTAAAATTACAAATGCATCTCACATTTTATAATGGATGATGCCAGTCTAGGGGAGAGGATGCCCGGGAGGGAACAGAAGATGAACAGGCCATGAGACAAGAAGCAACTTGCTGTGTTTAAGGACCTGCAGGAAATCTGACGTAAAAAATCCAACATAAAATACAACGAAAAAGTGATCCAGTCAGAAGAGGATGCAAAGGAAGGCAGAGGCCAGATCATGAAGAGCTTTGTAAACCAGGGTGTTATAGACTAAATATCTGTGTCCCCCCAAAATTATCATGATGAGGTGGGGCCTTTGGGAGGTACTTAGGTCATAAGGGTAGAGCCCCCATGAATGGGATTTGTGTCCATATAAAAGAGACCCCAGGGATCACCCTCACTCCTTCTACGTAAGAAGACCATGTATGAACCAGGTAGAGGACTCTCCCCAGACACCGGATCTGCTGGCACCTTGATCTTGGACTTCCCAGCCTCCAGAAATTTGTTTATGAGCCACCCAGTCTATGGGTGGCAGCCCAAACAAAGACACAGGGTAAAGAGTTTGAATCTTAATCTGAATACAAAAGAAGCTACTTAAGAATTTTAAGTGGAAAAAAATTATTGTAAGATCCCATCAGCTATTCTGTAGAGAACCGGCAGGATCACCCATACTACTAGAATACAGACTTCTAGAGATGATCTAAGATGGTCATTTCAAACAGGGGTTCCTGGATCCCTAAGAGTCCATGTAGGTAGAATCCATGAACTGATATTAACATTTCAAAAAATGTATTAAGAATTGCACCTCTCCTGTAAAGGGAAATGCATAGACTGATTTGTTTTCCTTTCCGTGTAGCAGAAATAATTACTTGATCAGTCCTCATGTGGTATATGTGGTATATATTCATCGTCACGTTTTTATGTCATTTAGGGTTAATTTTCGTATTAACTGATGCATTTAGTTTTTTTACTGAAAAACAATTTCAGGCCCATGGAACAGAAAGCGGTGATATGTTCAGAAATCAGTCATCTCACTTAACCCCTTCAAGACAAATGAAAACACTGAGGCCCACAGCTGTCCTAAATGACAGGTTAGGACTGAAATCTCGGCTTCTGACTATGTGTCCAGCTTTAACTACTGTTCTCACTGTCCTTCCAGCCAAGGTTTTACAAGCAATCAGACATTCCTTTTAAAAATTATAAACTTATCTAAGGACAAGTAACAATTCATGCTAAGAAAAGATAGATAAAACCCAGTAAGAAGAACAAAGAGGTTAAAAAACTTAAAAGTGTTTTTTTATTTATATATACATTAATAAAAATAAAAGTAACATCAAATACCTACTCTTCCAATTTTTTTGAAAAATAAATGTAGGAGTGCATGCAAGAGACATTATTGGTGCTGGCCATCAGAAGAGACAAGCGAGGTCAAGTCATGAAGGTCATAAATACCAGTAGTCTCCCTCTTAATTATCTTTCCTACCGTGTTGCCACGAAAATAAGACCTAGCAAGACAATCAGTTCTAATGCGTCTTTTGGAGCAAAAATTAATATAAGACTCGGTCTTATTTTAATATAAGACCGGGTCTTATAACAGAACAGAACAGAACGGAACGGAATGGAACGGAACGGAACAGAACAGAACACAACATAACACAACATAACGTAACACTGGGTCTTATGTTAATTCTTGCTCCAAAAGACGCATTAGAGCTGATTGCCCAGCTAGGTCTTATGTTTAGGGAAACACGGTACATAGAGGATTTAAAAGGTAGTCTCATTTGATTATAAGGTTATCCACATAGGGTTCCTATACTAGTAGATTTCATGATCTGTATGATACAGTGTATATTACTAAGGAGGAAGCAAAGGTAGTGGTTATGGGCATAAATCGATCACGTCAGACAGACCTTCAATCCAGGTTTCTGGCTTATTATATCAACCTGCGTTAAATACTTAAACTCCCTAGCCTCAGTTTCTTCATCTGTAAAACACAGAAAATAGTGCCACCTCCGAAGGTTGTTGTCACGATTAAATGAGGTAGTAACTATGAAGCATTTAACTATGAAGCTTGGCATGTAGAAAGCACTGAATAAATGTTGGTTATCTTATTATTGCTATTTCATTGTAGATTCTTACAGAATGGTGACTGTCACCTGTATACTCCACAACCTGGCACACTATAAGCATATAACACTGAATAATTAATCCAAAGTATAATAGCTAGTTATGCTTACCAAAACAAAATTTAGATCATTATCCACCAACAATGTTAAGGGTCTGGAGATATGGCACTTGCTTCCTAAAGTACCTTATGAAGGAACTGTCTTTACCCTCCAATAAATGTTTTCTTCCATATGGCGCTTCATGGAAATTACGATTAATAGTGCATTGTATTCTTAATACATGCATTTACTGCATTACTTGCATTACTCCAGCAGTGTCCGTGACCAGCAGTGGAAATATAAGCAAAAGCATATACTCAGAAACGTCAGAACAGTCTGTCACCACACCTCAGCAGCAGATACACTTGCACTCCTCCAGCCCCCTGTATCTCTGCCCCCACCCCATCCCCTTTCACTAATAACAATTTTCTCCTCCTCCAAAGACTCGTATGTTTCTCCGTCCTCCCCTTTCCCTCCACATCGCATCTTTTCTGATCTGTCCTGCATTAACACACAGAGCAGATGCCTGAGCCCTGGGGTTATCACAGGGAGTTTAGCTGCACTCACTGTTGGACCAATTTCACCATAGAGAACTTTTTATTCCCAGTGGATTTTAAAAACCAAGTTATCAATATACCATAGCAACTAAATCTTAAATCTTCTTTGGCCTCATTAGAATGGAGGCTGATTCTTGTAATATTACTTTTTCCTCAGCTCCCCAGTTACCAGGCCTGACCATCCAACCTCCCAAACATAACCTACTGTGGGCCTTGGATGTCAGCAAAGCTAACAACTGAGGCAGTACCAGCGGCGGTCAGACCGGGGCCACTCCTACCCCACCGAAACCTGGCCACTATTTTTCAAAGACACACTTTAGCACAGTCTTGACTAGGATATTCAGTCTGGACTAAGGGCAAGCCTTAAGTGCTTGCTGAACTCAAGTCAAGTCATCTTTTTTTCTGAGCTTAAATAACTACGGAGTGTAGTGTACTAGAACCACCAGGTGTCTGTGGCTGGTCAAATGTGACCTCTGAGAGGGCCCTTCATCTCTCAGCCTTGGTTCTTCTATGTAAACGATGTCTAAGGTCCCTTCCAGAACTACTGTGGCATGATACTCTGCCAGTCTCAACTAAATTTTTTATCTGAATTTAGACCATGTCTCCACCGCCCCTAAGCTCTTCTGGAAACCACACCCAAGATAACCAAAGCTAAAAATAAACAGCTAGAGACACCAAGAAAGAGGGCTAAACAAAGGCCTGTGGCAGGAATCTCACCCATCTGACTTCAGTATCTATCAGGAGATCTGAATCCAGCGACCATGGGAATGCTTTAAGAATGTTCTGCTCACCACAGAATTTGTAGACGCGTACATAAACTTCACATTCATTCACTTATTAATCACGGTGTACTATGTACAACGTACTATGAAAGAGAGAGGCAAAGACCCTTCCCTCTTGGGGACTTGCATATTTATGTTACTTGAACAAAAGTCTAAATACATCCTTCATTTTTCCACTGCCTAAAAGATTTGTTGCTATAGATCAAGACCCATAAGTTCCTACAGCTAGGTCTTAGATGAAATGAGCCATAAAAGAAATTTTCAAAATGACATCTGCCTTCCTTCACATCAACTAATTCCAACAACTTACTCCTACTTACACCTCTTTTTTGTATCTTTAACATTTAAAGGAAATTTAAACATTTCTGCTTTAGCACTTGACATTTTTGTTTATGGATGAGGTGTATCTTGAAAATGTACAGTGAACAGGAGAAGCACAACAGCTAATACGTGCTAGAAAAAGAACAATGGCCAGCCCAGTGGCTCAGGCAGTTAGAGCTCCATGCTCCTAACTCCGAAGGCTGCCGGTTCTATTCCCACATGGGCCAGTAGGCTCTCAACCATAAGGTTGCCAGTTCAATTCTTCGAGTCCCGCAAGGGATGGTGGGCTCTGCCCCCTGCAACTAAGATTGAACACGGCACATTGAGCTGAGCTGCCTCCCAGATGGCTCAGTTGGTTGGAACGCAGGCTCTCAACCACAAGGCTGCCAGTTCAATTCTTCGAGTCCCGCAAGGGATGGTGGGCTCTGCCCCCTGCAACTAAGATTGAACACAGCACCTTGAGCTGAGCTGCCGCTGAGCTCCCAGATGGCTCAGTTGGCTGGAGCGCGGGCTCTCAACCATAAGGTTGCCAGTTCGATTCCTCGAGTCCTGCAAGGGATGGTGGGCTGTGTCCCCTGCAACTAGCAACGGCAACTGGACCTAGAGCTGAGCTGCGCCCTCCACAACTAAGATTGAAAGGACAACTTGACTTGGAGGGAAGTCCCGGAAGTACGCACTATTCCCCAATAAAGTCCTGGTCCCCTTCCCCAATAAAATCTTTAAAAAAAGAAAAAAAGAACAATGGGTAATATCAGTCAGTATAACTGTATATGTATATACATGCATATATGTGTACATGTGTATATACTGTGTGTGTGTGTCCCTGTAAAATTTCTGGGTCCTCCATTAAAAAATATTTTTTATTTATATATTTAAATTATTTTTATCTATTAAGAGACCTATTTGAGATGAAAGAAATCTTTTCTACTATTGGTAAAGCTGGGCTTTACTGGGAGGAGTGTCCACAAAACAATTTAAAGTCCTGACAACTTTATCATAAGATCCTAGTCTATTTAATTGTGACTCTATCATATGGTTTGTGTCCTTAATTTGATTTCAATGTTCTACCACCAGCAGAGTATAAATTCTAGGAATATGTGCATGTTAATAAAATGTCTATAAGGTAATTGATAGAATTTATGCTTACTATAAGTCAATTAAGACCTTCTGCAGGCAGGGTGACAACTTGCTAAGAAACAGTGTAATAAAAATAGATCATCAGTTCCAGAAGAGTAAACTAGAAACTTAACTATGATTAACTTTGAAATTAAAGCAGCAAAACAGAGACAACCTTCTGACTAATTTGCCTAACTCGCTGGTCTTGTTTCCTGATCCTCACATGTACCTCTATAGAAATAGTCAAGAAGATTGCTAGTTGGGAACACAATATTACATTTTCCTGTTTTCCTCTCATCTTCTGGTTACACTTCTTAATCTCTTTAGAAATGTCTCCTCTTCATCCTCCCCACCTCTGAATGTTGGAGTGTCTCTGGGATGCAATCCTTGATCCTCTTCTCACTCTCACTCCCTGGGTAATGGTACCCGTTTTCATGGCTTTCAATTTATATCTAAATATAAATTTAGACCCCTGAGATGTCTTGCCAACCGGATAGTTCCATCTGAATGTCTAAGGGGCACCTCAAACATTAACAGGCCCAAAACTGAACTAATCTTCTCCAGCCTGTTTCTTCATCACAGTCTTCCTATTTCAGTAAACAGAGATAATTGTTTAGGCTGAAACTCAGAGTCATCTTGAATCATTTTCTTTGAATATAAATACCACATCTAGTTCATCAGCAAGTCCTGCTGGTTCTACCTTCAAAATATATCTAGCTTATTAACACTTCACTACTACCGCCTTGGTACAAGCCACCAATACCTCTCACTTAGAAGGTGGAAAAGAGCCTCCTAATTGGTCTACCTCTATCCTTGCCGGTGATATAGTCTAGTCGACATGGCAGCCACAGCAGTCCTTTTAGAGGACACATCAAATCTTGTCATTACACTGCTCAAAACCTTCTAGTGCTTTCCCATCTCAGAGTAAAAGCCTGACAATTGTCTATGAGGCCCTACACAAGCTGCCCTACCCTTTCTCTATGGTCGTATCTATTACTCTCCCCTTCACTCAGCTCCAACCACACTGGCCTCCTTGCTGTTACCTGCACAAACGAGGCACTATCCCACCTCAGGTCTTTGCCCGTGCTATTTCATCTGCCTACAATGCTGTTCCCCAAGAAAATCCACGTGGTTTACTTCCAAGAACCCTTCAGGGCTCTGTTCAAATGTCAACTTATCTGTAAGGCTTCCCTAACCATCTTATTTAAAATCGTAACCCCATCACCCAACCATTCTGCTCCCATTACCCTAGCCTCATTTCCCTGCTTTATAGCATGTATTTACATCTGGCAAACTATATATTTTCATTATTTGTTTACACTAGAATGTAAGTATTATAATGGTAGGGATATTTTTTATTGCTTTGTTCACAGCTGTTCCCAGTGCCTAGAACACACCTAGAAAAAAAATCTGCACCTCAAGACTTTCAAAAACCTTTCATTCAACTACAGAGGGTGCCAAAAAAAAGTATACACATTTTAAGATAACATCTCTTAAAATGTGTATACACTTTTGTTGATACTTGAATATTATCAAGCAAAATGTTATTTCAAAACACCAAGTGTTATGAGGAACAGAAATTTCAAACCATCACCCATACTCATGCATAGTAAGTACTGCAAAAGGAAAAGCCAGCTTGTGTCTAAAAAAATGCATTAAAAATTAATTTTTTTACTGTTTAATTTTGTTAAAGGCATTTGCACTGTGCCTAAAGAGTCCCAAGCCACACCTACAGGTGTTGTTTTAGCTTAACTAGGCATACATACTTGAGATGGAAAAGAAAAAAAATACAGGCTTGTCCCTTTCATCAGTCACCAGTGACAGAAGGCCTCCAAGTGGACCTGGTGCCACAAATGTTAGAATGTTTAGGGAAGACGGAATTCTAGAAAATAAAATAACCCCTTCACCAACCCCAAAAGAGGGATCTCTCTAAATTCTCCTGCAGACATTTTTTCTGACTTTCTACCCCTCAATATAGCCAAAATTAATATGTACATGAAATCTTAATTGAAGAAATAACATGATTACATAATTACACATACAGAAAAACCTGGTACTCATTCCTCCTTTTCAAAAAAATTTTAACTAAAACTTACTTATAGTTTTTCTTGAAAACGTTTTGCTGTGAAACTGACTTAAAAAGATACTCACTTAGCTAAGACGTGGGTTGATGGGTACTGTATCTTAAGGCTGAACAGTTTTGTTTACTATTGTTTAGTAGTTAACACATTCTTCCCAGCCCCCACCCACTCAAAAAGAAGAGTCGGGGGAAAAATACACATTGGTGCAATCAGTAAGGAACGTTGTGTCCAAAGGAAGCCGTTCTGAAGGGCTATGACCTGTTTAACACTGACACAGATAAAGTTCAGGAGGTAGATGTCACTGGTCTCACCCATTAAAAAAAATCAAGATTCAGATCCAAGAAGGCAAGCGGAAAGGAAAAGGCGTGAAAAATGAAATCAGTCGTTTCTCCTCGGCCTCCTCTTGACACTGTGCACTCTCCTCCCCCCACCCCCACCATCCTTTAAAGGCCCTTTTCCCAGCGTCGGTTCCCCAGCTCAACCCTGCACTGCGCCATCAAATGAGTCAAGGGGAAGGACCGAAGCCCCTCCAGGAAAACCCAGGCAGTAACACACGGTGCGCCCAACAGAGAGAAAAATATCCCACTACTAAAACTCGGGAACAGTGTACACAGTGTCACCAAAGCATCGTGCCGGTCACCAGCGGTCAAAGGTCTTCGTCAGCTCCATGACATTGCCAAATCGATAAGATTCCAAAAGGTGACTCGACCGTCATCGCAGAACCCGAAGCGGGAGGCGGCGCTGACCGGGAACAGTCAGGGATGAAGTCCAACTAGCCTCCCTCCCTGCGCTCGCCTCGCGGGGCCACTACCGCCCCGGTAGGGGCTCGCCCCGCAGCCCAGCGCTCTCCCGCATCCCCTCCCTCGAGGGGTCCCGAGCGCCGCGTCACGCGTCGGGCTGAAACTTCGCAGCCGGGGCACAGAGGGTGTGGGGTGGGGGCGGGATACACGGGATCGCAGCAAGGCAGGGGAGTTAACGCGCCCGGTGACTCACTGGCCGCCTCCGTGTGCAGCTGCAGGCGAGGGGGCCCGCGTGCCGGTGGGGGCATTGCCCTCGGGATCACCCCCGCCCCTGCCTCCGCGCCCGTTATTAATAACCCCGCGCCCAGAGGCAAAAGCCCGCAGCAGGCGCTCTGGGCGGCGCGGCGCCCGTGGGCTTAGGAGCGCACCCTGCAAGTGGAATAAATAACAATGTCATTAAATCGCTGCCCGAGCGCTCGGCCGGCCGGGAAACGGGCGCTGCCGGGAGCTGACTTTGTCTGGAGCCCGCACCCCGCCTTCCTTGCGTCCCCCGCGTTCCTCAGGGAACCTCCGCACCGCCACAGCCCGGCCTTACCCGCCAGCTCATCGGGCTCCAGCCCGCTGTCCGCGTCGATCCCGCACAGCACGAAGTAGTGCGCGAAGCGGCAGGCGGCCGGGGAGGAGCCCGGGCCGGGCGTCGCGCCGCTCCCGCTCATCCCGGCCGCGCTGCTCCTGCCGCCGCCGCCGCCGCTCTGGAAGGCTAGAAGCCGAGGCTGCTGCTCGGGCTGCGGTCTCCGCGTGCCCGTCCTAGGGCGACACCGGCGCGCCCATGGCCGCGCAGCCGCCGCTCGTTACCGCAGCTTCACTCCTCGCTCAGCGCCGGGGAAGCGGCCGCGGGCTCGCGCCCAGTGGTTCCCGATCTCGACCCGGGTCCCGGCGGGGAGGGGCGCGCAGGGGGAGTGTCGGCGTGAGAGGCTCGCGCCGCCGCAGCTGCGCTAGTGAGCTGGGAGCTACTGCGTCTGGCGCCCGCCGGTCAGCTGAGCGGCGCGCTGGCTGTAGGCGCGCGGGGAGGGCGGGGGCGCCCAGGACCAGCGCGTGGAGCTGGTGAAGGGGGGGCGGAGGGAGGGCGCGCGCGCGAAGAGCACGCGTTTCGCCCGTGCGCGCGCGCGCCCAGCGGGCTACGGGGGAGCGCCCGGCGCGGGCGCGATTCGTGCCAGCCAGCCAGGGCTGCGGCGCAGGGGGCGACCACACGCAGACACGCCTCCTGACCTCCAGCCGACTAGAGGGTTAGCCACAGAGCGGCATTCCGCCTTCTAAAGGGATGCTACCTATCCTAATGTTAAAAAATAAAAATAAATAAATGCAGCTTTAGGGAGGGTTAACAGCCGCTCTGAGATCGTTTCCCACAACGGTCTGGACCATCAACATCTTTTAAACTGTGGCATGATCAGATGCCTATCTCGTTTTAAGATCCTAGTCCTTAAATCCTCCAAGCCTTCGTCCCCATTCACAAGCAATCCTTCCTCAGTGAATTGGTGACAGCTCAGCGGTGGGAGAAAAACCAAAAACAAAAAACCTCAATACCCACAAAGCGTTGAGACTTATAAAAGGACTACCACTGCCAACTTCCCCTCATCCCGCCCCCCAATTCCGTAATTTATCCTGACATTTTCCAGGTCAGTGTAAAATAGCCAAGGCGCTCTAGTTCCCCAGCTCTGTACTCATTTGATATTATCAGCTCTCCCTGCAGGTACAATAGGAGACTGATAAGGCAACAGGAATTAGACTCTGAACTCTGATCCTCACAAGGCCGTGGCTTTCTTACCCTGCTCTTTCCTCTGATTATCCCTTATTCAGGTGGAGCTCACCCACTAGTTCTTATTCCTTCAAGGTGAAAAGTTGAATGGATTCCATCTCCACATTGTCATCCCTTCCATACCATTCCCTACTCTCTTCTTTCCGGATTTGGGTATAAGGTGGGGTGGTGATGGGGCATCATGAAAATTGTAGACACACAAGCAAACCTTCCAGGGAAGTAGACAGAAAAGGAACCTCAATTATTTGACTGAATGATGTTCTTCCTGGGAGATATTTATGCATGCATACCCTCATTTACTGTAGTTTGTATCCTCATTTTCTCCCGCTTCAATTTTGAAATGTAAGAAAAAAATCAAGAAATCAGGGTAAGGATAATTGACACAGCCAGGATAATTGACCTTTAGCTCCTATTGCACCCTGCACTTTTCCTTCAAAACACTTGTAATGACTTTTTCTGTGTCTGTCTTCTTCGCTGGATTGTAAACTCCACAGAGCCCGAGTCATGCTCTCTGGTTCATCATATTTCTAGTATCTAGCAGAACCCTGGGTCCACCTAGCCCCTCACCTTATATTTATTGAATGAATGAAAGAAGGGTAGTTATCTAGGTAACAACAAGTTGTTGATGCTACTAGGAAAATACACAAACTTTAATATCTGTAACATATTTATGAACATGTACTCATTTGCTGTTGTACAATTATTGCTTTTCTTCATATAGAGGATACTGAAATATGTAAAAAGAAATTTCACTCATAAGGAGGGAAGGGAGTGACTGGGCGTATATGTGTTTCTCCTATTTTTGGTGACAGCTTCTTATGGAATGTTTGTTAGATTCTAGACTAATCAAACAAAGCACAATAGAAAACTAATTTACTGTTTGCACTAGCCATGAGACATGTCACTTTTTGTTCATTTGAGAAGTAACTGATTTATGAGGTTGTAAGTCCTGCATTAATGTTTGTAAGATAAAAAATCGGAAGATGCCCAAACACAATGCATTGAATTATGATGTATAAATCTCCTCAAAATAAACAAAATCTCTAAAATCTTTCCTAAAGCTTTCAAGAGAATAGTCACACATTACAAGAGTATACACTCATTTGAAAATACTTGGGTACCTTCCGAATTATCACTTCAGAATGGCACTGTGTAGGTATATTCCACATTAAGCTGCAGTGAAACAGTTGAAAGGGTAATCAACAATTAACTATATATCATTGCATACATGTTTTCCTCTAAAATAATGGCAGATATAAATTAGCTGAGTGAACACAAATGACTTGAAATAAATCTTCCAAAATATTTAAATTGTGTCGAGGAGGAGAGAGATCATATACCTCTTCCCATGCTAAGACAACCCTTATCAACACCATTTTTCAACTCCACCATGCCATGCAACACATACACACAAGCAAGACGGAAGGGGTTATTAAAGTAACTATTCAGAGCCCCAGACATTCACTGGACCACATTTTACTTGTAGTCAGTATTCAGATGCCACGAGGTTAGCAGTGCTATCGATTCCTCACTCTTCTGTTTCCTGCAGGCAGTAGCCCCTGGCAGGGCTCAGCCACTCCACGCATAAATCATGCCCTCCATTTGAGGTTTTAGCAGAGTTCTTCAGAGGAATCAGATCATTCATTGCTCAGATACTTAGAGCATTGTCTTCCATC
This sequence comes from Rhinolophus sinicus, assembly GCF_036562045.2. Classification (NCBI taxonomy): domain Eukaryota; kingdom Metazoa; phylum Chordata; class Mammalia; order Chiroptera; family Rhinolophidae; genus Rhinolophus; species Rhinolophus sinicus. The sequence continues at coordinate 160,006,181 of NC_133752.1, read as the reverse complement.
CTGCTGTTGTTCTTGTGCATCTGCTGCCTGAATTGAATTGAGAATTTATTGCAGTGGAGGCAATAATCCCAACTTTAACCTCTACATAGCACAAAACATGCCAAGTAAACACAATCCCAACAAAAGGAAATCTTGAGTGACATTTTCTTCTGCCAGAGAAAATGCTTTCTGGGAAAATCTTATCACAACAAAAGGTTATTTGGAAAAATCAATAATCATAGTCCTTTATGATAGTTTCAGAAAAAAAGGTCAGTTTATGCCGATAGTAGTTTGGTACAAAACAGATGACTCACAATTTTGCATAAATCTGTTTCTACCTTATACAATAAGTCCAACATTATAAAAACTCTCCTTTATGTAAGTCATCGTGCTAATGCTTTGCGAATATGCAACTAAGAAGACATGATCCCTCTTCTTCAGGAGTTTATAGTCTAGTAGGAAGGAAAATATTTTCCAAAAATAACTACAATACCAAAAAGAAATCATAAAAATAAAATGTGGTATATTCCACATAACAAGTTCAGAAAGTGATATGGTATTTAATGAGCAGAGAGGTCAAATCTTGTTAAGAAATCTAGTTAGATATTATGAAAGTGCTAATATTTGAGATGGACCTTATAAGAGGAATAGGAGTTCATCAAGTAGAGATGGGAAGGAAGAATTTCCAGGCACAGAAAAGAATGACTGGGGTATAAAAAGTGTGTAGAAGACAGTAGTTCAGTTGCAGCCAGAGCATGAAGAGCCATGAAAACCAAGCAAGTAGGATTGACTCACTTTCTTATACTCTTGTACCTACTTTGCTGATACCTGAAAGCTAGTCTTAACTAGCTTTGAGTGAGTTTAACATAGAATATTTGAGATCAGCTAAACCAGCCCCCTCATTTTACAAATAAAAATATCTAAGTCTCACACAATTTTGGTGGCTTACCCAAACACACATTGTTAGTGGCAGAACCAGGAGCAAAGACTAAAAGACTGGATTGTAGGATATCTTAAAGGCCCTTTCAGTTCTAATGTCTATAAAACCTCTGTACGTGGGTTGACTAATCTTTCCTCTGTATACTGCTTATAACTTCTTTTCAGAGATCCACTTTAAAATTTGATTTTTTCTTTTTATAATGAAAAAAATTAAAATATACAGAAAAACTAGAATAATGAACACTATATATGTATGTACCTATCATCTAGTTTAATATCAACATTTTGCCATTTTGGTTCCTCCTATTTGATTTTTACTAAAGTGTTTGAAAGTAAATAAGGCATAACATTTGTCAACATTTTTATGGTTTCACATGAATGTTTGCTTAGTTTTTCAATGAAATCTCCAGACCTTCTCCTCTTCCTTTACCTCACATGAAATATCCAGCATTAGCTCCTATTCATCATCTAGTCCTATTCTCTCACACTATTTTTTCCAATAACACTATAGTAGTTTCACATGTAATTGTTTTCTCAGGACTGCCTCCTTCTTCTGATAACCTCCTTCCCTTCATTCCACCCAAATTGTTCGCTCAGGAGATACAACGATAAGATAAAACATCGCACACATTCTCTCTCTCTCTCTCTCTCTCTCTCTCTCTCTCTCTCTCTCTCACACACACACACACACACACACACACACACACCACAGTTGATTGGTCTAGAAGAAGGCTAGTGGCCCAAGTGGGGCCAATGAGCAATTTCCCATTGGTCTTGGACTTAGGGCCCAGAGAGTTGACACGGTCTCTCTGCAGGTGGACAACTTTCTAAGTGGAAAGTCTCAGCAGATACCAGTGGTCATATTTTTATTATGTGAGGAAAGATAGTCTGCGTGAGAGAGGAGGATGAGGATGATACTCAGAACAGAGTAGACAAATGGAGCAAGCATCCTCTATTATTATCATGAATTTTACTTTTTTTTGCCTAAGCTAATTTAAATTGGGATTCTGGCACTTGCAGCCAAAAGAGCATATATGTAACTGTTATTAATAGGAAGAATAGGGTAAAACCTTCAGGCTACCCCTGGCTAAAAGGTATAAGGACTACTCTAAACATTTACCCAACCACGAATTCAAACACTTGAAGAGAAGCTGTAATTCTGTGTATGTTTTGAAGGTCTCTATATACATATAAACACATAAATCTATAAAAACTAATTGTGCCTTGTCTTCTTTACTTACTGAAACAATAACAAAGCTAAATCAAAAATATAATAAACTTAATTTTCTCCTGTCAGTAGTTTGTATTTTGTGTTCAAAAATCTTAATGTTACAGTGTTTGCAATACATATATATGACAAAGGACTTTTACCCAGAATATTTAAAGAACTCCTACAACTCAATAAGATAACCCCGTTTTTTCAAATGGGCAAATATTTGAACTAACAGTTCACAAATGAAAATATACGAATGGCCAAGAACCACAGGAGAAGATGCCCAACATCCCTGTTTCACCAGGTAGAGATGGAAAGGATAAGGAGTGACTAAATCACATCAGGGATGACAAAACCATGAAGAAAATACCATGTAATATGCACTAGAATGGCTAAAATTTAAAAGACTGACAATACCAAGTACTGAGGAAGATGTATATATAGCTGGTGGGAATGCAAAATGATACAACTTGGAAAACGGTTTGGTAGTATTTTATCAAGTTAAACATACACTTGCCATATGTCCAGGCATATTCCACTCCTATATATTCCCCAAGAGAAATAGAAACATATGACCACAAAAAGACTTGTTTTACAAATATTCATAGCAGCTTTGTTCATAGTAGACCCAAACTAGAAATAACCTATGCTAGTTATCAATTTATTATCTCTCAGGTTTGAATCCACCCTTCTTTGTCCTGCTTTGTGAAACCAGAGCAGGAACCTGTAAGCATTTCTCCTCTGCCTGATGGCACAATGTCAGCCTTTGTCAAGTTGAAGGCACTAGAGGGACAGTAAAAGATGATATCAGCGGGAAGGCGTTCCCTTCTGAGTTGTGGTCCTTCTCCCATATTTTTATTCAGCGCAGGTACTAACACGTGGTAGCACTCACCTTTACAGCCCTCACTGGCCAGTTCCAGCCAGTCTCAGGCCTTGTTTTTCCCACCCTCAGGCTGCTCCCCCAGACCAGCTCCAAGCCGCCCACATCACGTGGAAGCTGCAGGCCGCCTGCTCTGTGGGCCAGCTCTGGCCTGTGTCCTTCGGCAAGTTTCTTCACCACAGACAAACATGCTTTGCATTCTGGTGGTGCTACACTCTTCTTCAAAGAGGTCTGAAACAAAGCCTGTGAAGAGCAGGGCACCCTCCCCTAAGCCCTTGGTTTCTTCAGAGTCCACTCTCCTGCAGCCTACTTACTACTTCTAGCTCCCTTACAGTTCTCTTTTATCCCTTGAAGTCATTAGCCCCCTTTTACTAGTTACCAATTATGTTAAAATTTCCTGTTCAAATGACTGGGTCTGTCTCCTGACTGATATATAACCTAGATGTCCACCCCTAGGTAAATGGATAAATAAATTGGTGTACTCATGCCTTGGAATACTACTCAGCAATAAAGAGGAATGAACTTCTGATACATGCAACCAGGTGATGACTGTCAAAAATATGCCGAACAAAAGATGCCAGATGCTAAAGAATCTGTACTGTATTATTCCATTTACATGAAGTTCTAGAATTGGCCAAAAGCAGATCAGTGGCAGCTTGGGACCGGGGGTGAGGTGGGGGTTAGGGGCTAGGGAATTGACTACAAAAGTGCACAAGGGAACTTTCTGGTGTCTGAAAAAATTTGATATCTTGATTGTGGTGGTGATTTCACTGGTACATACATTTGTCAAAACCCATTGAATTGTACTTTTATAATGGGTATATTTTAATATTTATAAATTATACCTCTTTTAAAATCTATTTAAAAAGAAAAAAGGCAAATGATTCTCGTCAATTTTTAATTGTATCTTATGTTTCAAAACTTTATAGTTGCTAAAGTTCTACTCATTTTAGTTCATTGACAAGAACTGATTCAAATTCTTACAAAACCCTTGTTCAATAGCCATTCTTTTCAGCTGGCATACTTTGAGGCAGTTTGGTGTGCGTGTGAAGGGGATGCCTCCAGGGTCACACTACCTGTGTTCAAATTTCACTTCCTTCTTCCTTAACTATAAGACAATCTGCTTCATGTTACTAAGCTTTAATTTCCCTACTCATACACTGGGGATTGAAATAGAGTCTTTGTGAAGTTCAAAGGAAATAATACATATAGAGAGCTTAGCATAGTGCCTGGCACACAGAAAGCACGGAATACCTGTAAGGTATTGTTTCTATGTGTCAGCCATTGTGCTAACTATAGTTTAATATACAATATCTCATTGTTTGACTTTGGCAGAAGTCATGGGATGGGTAAACCAATGCTTGGATATTATAATATTATAAGTATTTGAAATTCTTAATGAAAATTCTAAGAGGAATGTCCAGTCTTTCTTGGGTAACACCTCAGAATACAGCGGGACATGACCAGTTATAGTCAGACAGGTCCAGTGGAGATATCACACCCTAGCCTTGGACCTACTCAATAAGGTGGGGGTAACCTAGAATTTGTGCTGGTGCCAACAGCAGAGTTCGAATCTGATAGTCAAACATGGCGTCCAAGGTGGGCCACAATCTCTAGATAGTATCTAGACAGTCAGGAAAAGGGGTCATAAGATTTATTTGTTGTGAAAGGTGGCAGAAGGGAAAATCCAATGCAGGTAGCCTTCAGAAGTCTGGGCAAGTATTCAGACTCAGGAAGTCACAGTAGTCACGGTTTCTCTAGTTGGATTAAGAAGTGAAGTTGGTGGGTTGAATTGTGTCCTCCCAAAAGATATGTCCAAGTCTTAATCCCTGGCACTTGGAAATATAACCTTATTTGGAAATAAGGTCTTTGCTGGTGTAATTAAGTTAAAGATCTTAAGATGAGGTTCTCTGGATTTACGATGAGCCCTAAATCCATCCTTGTGTCTTTATAAGAGAAAGGCAGATTTGAGATACAGAGACATACTGAATAGAAGGCCATGTGAAGACAGAGGCAGAGATTGAAGTGATGTTGTCACAAGCCAATGAATGCCAAGAGTTGCTTTCAGACACCAGAAGTTAGGAGAGAGCCATGGAATGGATTCTCCCTCACAGGCCCCAGAAAGAACCAACCCTGCGGATACCTTAATTTTTACCTTCCGGCCTCTAGTACTGAGAAAACACATTTCTGTTCTTTTAAGCCACCAAGTTTGTGGTGATTTGTTGCAGCAGCCTTAGGAAACTAACATAAAGGGGAATTAGCAAGGGCCCAGTCTGAGAAAGGAACTGGAGAACTAGTTAAGTTACCCAAGTTGGACCCAAGATACGTAAGACTGCAGGGCTCATCGAAGGAGAGTGACATCTGCATATGATAGGACCCAATTCCAATAACCTAGGTACAATGACAAGTTCTAAATAGAAAATACAGGGACTAGATTTGGTAGAAGGTCTAGATTTGAAGCAGAAAATGAGACAAGAGTAGGCCTGGAAAATCACATTCAGATGTTTTCATCTCTAGGAAGGAAAACCCCTAAGGAGGCCGGAATCTGAGACAGTATTGGGTTTTAAAAGGTCAATAAACAATTTCATCTCTCTCTCCTAAGAAGAGAACCAGTTCAGAAGTAAGACACAGGACACCAAGAAATGGGGAACAAAATACAGATTCTATTACCAATAAAATGATTAGAAGAGAGAAATTTAGCTTTGGACAAAACAATTTGCTGTATTCCTCTATGTCCTTCCAACCTCCTCTTCCCTCAGGTCAGAGGCTGGCATAGTACAGGCCAGAAGGGGATATAAGAGGCCGCTGAGCATCTACATTTATCCTAATATTGCCGTTCATATAAGCTCCAGGTGAAAGGAAAACAGCTGCATCTCCAGGGCTTGCAACCTTGAATTAGATTCGCTTCATCCAGTGGAGAAATGAAGACCATGAATATCAGGCTTTGCTATCCACCAGTCAGGGAGAAGTAAGCAAGAGGTGAAGGAGGGGCCCAGGGTGCTATAGTAGTACGAGTCCCTCTGTATGGAAACATGAGGCAAGAAAAATGGAAGTTCCTCCCTAAGAGGTGGTGGTTTAATCTTCCTCCTTCATTGTGAAACATTTACATTGTTTGGGTAGGATTGGCCTTACTCCTAGCTCTATGGGGAGGCTTTGTGAACCTATGTCCCTTATAAGTGTTATTAATTCAGGGACAGACAACTGTCCTAAACTGGTCTAATTAGTGTGAGGTTCAGGCTTTTGTCTGACAGTTGTAGGTTATTGGAGTTGGATCCTATCTTATATGCAAATGCCACTCTCCTTTGATGAGCACACAAGGATGAAGCCAACATACAGAATGGGACAGAGCCAAGAGAAACTCTGAAAAACAGATTATATCATGAACTCTGGATCAAGTCACACAGGAAGCCTGTCTGATATCTAGAATTTGTCAGTAAATGTGAGCCAGTACATTCCATTTATTGTTTCAGCCAGTTTCAGTTATTTTCTTTAATTTGAAACTAAAAGTACACCTCCCAAATCAGAGGGTTGATCTCTAAATTCCCTTCCACTTAAAAAAAATTATATGCTAAATCTAAAAGGAAAGAAATATATAATTCCATATTCTGGGGGAAAAATCCCAGAGCTATCTCTTCTTAAGGAGGTGATAATGGGGTGCCACTAGAGCCTCAGGAAGCTAAGGCAGGCTCCCCTCAAGAATCAGAGCCCATAGGATGAGGAAGAAATCTTCTTAGCAGTCTTCTGTAGAAGGTATTTTCCTTAGTGGGCTGGGTTCCTTCTCACTAAACAAAGTCTGAAAATATAAGAATAGCTATTAAGATGTAGATTTTCCATCAGAATTTAGAATACTCAGACCCTTTGATTCATCAGTTCTGCTTCTCAGAATCTCTCCTACAGAAATATACAAGTGAGGGGCCGGCCCAGTGGCTCAGGCAGTTGGAGCTTCGTGCCCCTAACTCCTAAGGCTGCTGGTTCAATTCCCACATGGGCCAGTGGGCTCTCAACCACAAGGTTGCCAGTTCAATTCCTCAAGTTCCGCAAGGGATGGTGGGCAGCGCCTCCTGCAACTAGCAACGGCAACTGGAGCTGAGCTGCACCCTCCACAACTAAGATTGAAAGGACAACAACTTGACTTGGAAAAGTCCTGGAAGTACAAACTGTTCCCCAATAAAGTCCTGTTCCCCTTCCCCAATAAAATCTTAAAAAATATATATATATATATACAAGTGAGGGACATGTGTACAATGATGTTCCCTGAAACATTGTTCATAGTATTTTAAAAGTGGAGAGAATCTTATTTCTACCAAGAGGAAATAGTTGTATAAATTCTGATATACCTATACAATGCAATGCTAAGAATGAGGCAGAACTGATGGAAAAAAATTTTTCTAATATATGGAAAATATATTGGAAAATCAAGATAGAAAAATATATAGTGTGAATCTACAAAATCTACTGTTTGTATTAAAAATAAATTGTATACATATGTTTGTGCTTAAAAATGAAAGGCTGCCATTTTTTATTTTTCATATTTCTTCATTTAAAAAATTGTTTTACAATAGGCATCTATTGCTTTTTGTAATTCAAAACCCTTCTTTTTAAAGTGTGTGCATATATTTTTTGTGAAAAAAGATTATCAACATTGTGAATCATGGTTATATCAATAAGTCAAACTTATACTTATTTTATTGATTTATTTTTGACACTAATTCAAATGATGATGTATTCATATATGCATATATACACATGCATGTATGATCATTCATTATTCAACAATTCTTATTGTGTGCCTACTATACGCCAGGCAGTGTTCTAGGGATATATCAATGACTAAAAGTCCTATTGATAAATCGTGCTGTGCATCTATAGATAGCCTCAAAAATATAAGTAATTATAAATATTGAAACGAAGCAAAATATATAAGTTTATGTATGTATATTTTTCAATCATCAAAACATTTAATTCAGCCATTCAATGATGAGCTCAATTTCATGTCATAAAATTTGTAATCTTTGTCAATTTCATCTGTAAACCTAATGGTTGAAAGCACTGATTTGGATAGCCAACTAATATAACTACCAATCTTGATTGGGGTATATTTTGGGTACGGCATCTTTAGACTTTTACCACATGGCAGAATTTGAACCTGAGTTCTCAGTTCCAGACTTCACATACAATTTCTAACACCTCCTTTAAATCACAGAAATCTCACTCATCTATTCTCTCCCACTTTGAATTCAGAGGCACTGGTAATTAGTCCTACACAATTTCGTATTGCAATAGTAATTAATTCAGGCATACAAATCTATTCTTTCCAACCTGTGCAGCTAAGAGCTTCTGGAGGTCAGGCACTCTTTTCTCTTTCCTCCCATCCACACATAGCTCAGTTTATTCTTTCAGAAAATCGATTGACTAAAGGCATCCCTGAGCTTTCTCAACAAAGAGCATTCATTTAAACTAAAAATAGAACACAGATCCTCTGTGCTTTTCAGTCATAATCAATATTACTATTCATGAGGCAGTTATTTTAAGTTTAACCATTTAGACATAATCCCATTGTTGCATTAAGCTTGAAATCTTAGACAGAAATTTCAGTATATTTGTTCACCTCAGCTCACTTCTAAGCAATTGTAATCCCCGTGCTTACTTACAGCCCCTTCCACGGCGTCCTTTCTAAGGAGTAACTTTAGTTTACATAATAATTTTTGGAATACACTGTGGAAAGTACCTATTATGTTTTAGGAAAGCTATGGACTTTCTTTTTTTTCCTAAAGAATTCTTCTCCTATGACTATTTCCTTGAACTTCAGCATCCAACAATAATTAAAGGTAGCAAGAAAGATGCCGGGAGAAAAGCCAATTTAATTGTACTATCCTGAATAATTGTTTCTGACTTCCAGCTTGCTCATTGTGATTTTTTTTTTTTTTTTTGGCAGGAAATAAATTAATATCAGACTCCAACAATCTTCAAACAAGTAAAAATTATAATCTGGTGGATACCTATTTAAAGTAACAGAATCCAAGGCAACACAAGAGGCTTAATTTTAGATATGCATGTTATTAACTAAGAGTAGGAAAGAACATTATCTAGTAGTGAAGAGCCAGGAGCATGAAACAACCATTTTAATATACTCCCATTTCTTCAAGTTTTGACATGGATGAAATAACTTCCAACTCTCTGTATGTAGCTGCTCTGTCCTTAAATTTAGTTAAGTTTAACTCTTTATCACTTCACAAAATTGTTGCCTATCTAGGCTTATAAAGCACCAAACTCCTTGCCTTAGTTCAGGCTGCTATAGCAATAGACCACAGACTGGGTTGCTTAAACAATAGAAATGTATTTCTCACAGTTCTGAAAGCTGGGAAGTTCAAGATCAAGGTGCCAGCTGATTAGGTGTCTGGTGAGGGCCCTCTCCCTGGTTTGCAGACAGCCATCTTCTTATTATGTCCTCATATGGGGGGCAGGGGAAGAAGCAATGAAAAGAATACCTTATTTGGGGATATATATATATGCTATATATTTTATAGCTAGAAAAGTCAAAATATTGCGGATCCATCTTTTCAACATTGTTGGGTAAAAAATGAGTTCTAGAGACTCCTCTAAGGCAAAATATGGCCAGATTATAAAGAAGAACTCAGTCAATAATAGAATTAAAAATTTTTAACCTAAAAAATAAATTCTTGAGAAATGGAAAGCTTGCTAAGTTAATGTCTGAATTTAGACACTAAAATGTCTGTTTTATCTAATAATGTGTTTTTCAATGTTATCACTGGCTACAGGCAAGCAGGAGCTACAAAAAGGCAGCAATTAATGTGACAGCAGTTGAGTGTTAAGACCAAATTAGGGGTAATTATTTACTCACATTGCTATAATTGGAAGTGTATGTAAGGCACCCAGAAGCTACTATAAAGGAGGTTATGGATAAATACACACTACTTTTTATATTCGTCTTGCAATGTACGACTTCACAAAATCCTTTCAAAAAAACAAACAAACCCTAAAGTAAGTGAGCTATAGAAAACAATTTATAGTCTTGTATTCTGTGGTTTCCTTTTTTTTTTTTTTTTGAACAGCAGCCAAGCAGCCATAGTCACCAAACATTGGATAAATATTGAACTCTTTTTTAAACCCTTCGTTATGGAAATTTCCAAACATATACAAAGTAAAAATAATAGAATAATGAGTCCCCATGTGTCTATTACCTGGATTCAACATTTATCAACATGTGGCCAATCTGATTTCATTTATAACTCTACTGTCCCCACATCCCCTTCACACTAGATTATTTAAAATCAGCTATAAGGTATCATATCATATCATTTAACCAGAAAATACTGTAGTATGTATGTCTAAGAAATTAAGACTTTTAAAAAGCAAAACGATAATGCCATTTTCAAACTTAAAAAAATCAACACTTTAATATCAAATATCATCAGTAATATCAAAAGTCTTATGTATAGTCACCTAGTTTAGATAATATTTCATAGCAATACAAAATGTTTTCAGATTGAACTTCACAGGAATCTGAATTTTTGAGTTTAAGTATTTCCATGTACTTTTTTGGTGTGTTGAAATTATGTGAAAATGAATATATCTTATACATCATGAACCCATATTTGATAGATTGGTTGGTTGATTTTATCCAAGAACTAGAAATGGAGGCAGTTGGTTGTTTTCAGGACAAGAAACAGAGCAAAACTGAAATCCAACCTCTCCACTTTTGAAAATAATTTCTCTGAGTCCAGGGTGGAATGAGAAATATTTTGACATCCTCTTTCCTAATGCCAGGGCTGACTTTCAGCTGGTTTACACTGCTACTGTCGCATTCAGTGTCAAAATATTAAAATTCTTCTTAGAAGATAGGAACTGCTACTCTAAGACTTCCACTTTCTTTCTCCCTCCACCCAAACTCTGGCCTCCCTGGTCTTGGGCTAGAGGAGGCCTGGGCTCTGGTGGGCAACTCTGCTGGCACCCTAGTGAGTGATGCTTGGTGCCCGTTTGGTCCCCTCATCCTGATTGGCCAGGCTGTGTCCTACAGATAACCTAGTGGCTACTTGGGGAACTGCAGACTCCACAGAGTACCAAACTGGTTGTTACATATTTTAAGTAACCCTTTTACCTAAATCCCTTTATTGTTTTCTCCTGGTTTGGAGATTAGGGCTATGAGATGAGCGTGGACTTCAGAGTCAGATCTGGTTCAGATTGGGATGTGTTCTAGGCAACACATCTCCTGTGTTCTCGGCAAACTCTCAGTCACCGTGTCTTCATCCGTAAGATGGAAATATTAGTAATACTAACTCATCAAATTGGTGGGAAGATTAAATGAGATCATCCTCTAATGTCTAAATGTCTACATTTCTGATACAGAACTTCATATTCTCTACCAATTCCCCTCCTCACACAGTTCTCCCCATTTCCGCTCATGGCACCACCATTCACATTTGCTTAGGCCCCAAACCAGAAATCGTTCTTGATGGTTTTTCTTTTACTTACCATGTTAACGCCCCAGCCATGGGGTCTACCTGCAGATATAGCTTAAATCCAATCACTCTGTACCACCTCCACTGCAGTCATTCTAGTTCAGCTATCCTCTCACTTTTTGGTTTTAGGATCCCTTTACACACTTGGAAACTATTGTGGACTCCAGTGTTTATGTGGGTTATATTGATATTTATTGTTAGCATTAGAAATCATATGTGAAGCAAATTTAAAATATTTATTTATTAATTAAAAAATAAGTCCACAGCACATTAATATAAATAATACATATTTTAAAGCAGCCATATTTTCCCAAAAAATGTAGTAAGAAGAGTGGTATTGCTGTCCACTTGTTTGTTTGATCTCTTTAATGTCTGACTTTTTAAAAAAGCTTGTATTTTCATAACTACTTCTGCATTCAATCTGCTTCAATATCACATGTCATGTAGCCTCCGGAAAACTCTACTGTATACTCATGAAAGAATAAAAAAGGCAAATAATGTCTTACTGTTATGAATATAGTTTTGACCTTACAGATTCCATAATACGTCCCAGACCACAATTTTTAACATTCAAAAAAAATTGAGATGTAATTTTCATACCATCAACTTCATTCTTTTAAGATATACAGTCAATGGTTTTCAATATATTCACAAAGTTGTGCAAAATCACCACTATCTTATTCCAGAATATTTCCATCACTCCATTAGCAGTCATTACCCATTTGCCTCATACCAGTACCTGGTAACCATTAATCTACTTTCTTATTCTACGGATTTGCCAATTCTGGACGCTTCATAAAAATTGAATCTTACCACGTGTAGTTCTTTTCTGTCTGGTTTCTTTTACTTAACATAATGTTTTCAAAGTTCATCCATGTTGTAGCATGTATCAGTACTTCATTTGTTTTATAGCTGAATAATATTTCATTTTATGTATTTATCAGTTGATGGATATTTGGGTAATTTTCACTTTTTGGCTATTCTCAATTATGTTGCTATGAACAAGAGTGTACAAGTTTTTGTGTGGACATCTATTTTCAGTTCTTTTGGGTATGTATATAGCAGTAGAACTTCTAGGCCACATGGCAAGTCTATGTCTAACTTTTTGAGGAACTGCCAAACTGGTAAGACCACACTTGGAGAACCGCTTCCCCAGTCTGAGCCACTCTCACTCAGTGCTTGGGCTATTACTGCCCGAGTTGCCTGACTAATTTCTCTGAAGGGGCAGGGGGGAGTTTCCACCAGGGTGGCTTGTTGCCTCTGCAATTTTTATTCCACAAAGCTGCCAGAACCATCTTTTTAAGAGCTCACATTAGAGCATATCACTCCATGTGTAAAACCCTCCAATGGTTTCCTTTACACATAGAATAAAATCCAAAGTCCACCGTGGTCTAAACATGATCTAGTTCCTACCGACCTCTTTGACTGAATTTCCTCGTCACGCTACCCCTCACTCACTGTGGTCCAGCCCCTGGCCTTCTGCTTTTTAAACATGCCAAGCCCCTCCCACCTTGGAGCCTTTTAACTTATCTGCTGTCTGGAACTTGCTGCCTTCTAATCTTTTGGCAGTTGGCTCCTTCTAGATCATTCAGATCTCAACTTGAAAGGAAGATCCTTAGAAGGGCCTTCCTTGACCTCCTCATCTAAAATAACCACTCTCATCTGTCACTCTTTATCTGGCTACATTTTATTCAGAGTAAACATTGTTTATTTGTTTGTTTAATTGTTCGTTTTCAGCACTGTACGTAGTTCCTGGAGCTGGCACACAGTAGAGAATAAATATTTGGGAATGAGTGCCCTGAAAAATGGCAAAGGCACCTGGTGCTCCAGATAGCTACTGCTGCATGACCGCCCTCAAACTTGGTGATTTAAAACAACAACAGGTTATTTTGGCTGGGGTATGCTGAGTGACTTTTCTATTGGTCTTGCAAGCCGTCACTTGTGTAGCTGAATCAGCGGGCAGATTGACTGGGGGCTGGGCTCAGATGGTCCTCCCTCTCTCTCTCCCCACCTGGCCTCTGCATGGTAGAGATTCCAACCACAAAAAGTAGAAGCTACTATCCTTTTAAGATATAAACCTGGAACTAGTAGCACAGCATCATTTCTGCCATATTCCAAATTCCATTGGTTAATAGAGTCAACAAGGCCAGCCCAGATTCGAGGGACTACGTGGGGGCATGAATACCAATAGGAGTGTTTCGTGGGAGTGGGTCAGGGGGAGGGAACCAATAAAATCGACCAGCACACCATGCAAAGGCTCAGTATATTTTACCTACTCTTATTATGACTATGTGATAGCTGGAGAGGGAGGAAATCCTCTAAAGGTTTTCGCTGTATTGCAAATTGTAGCATCTTTTCTAACCTGGAGTTGTATGATCAAGAAGAGAAAGAGAAACCTTATGAATTATTTTGAGTACAGGACTCTTTGCTACAACTTGACCAAAAAGCATACACCTAGATAGGAAAACATTTTATTACAGATTCTTTGTAGCTGCATTTGTTAAAATGGAATTCTAGTGGAATTCTGACCCAAGGAGTGTAGAATCATAGTTACGTACAGGACTCTGGGGGCCGACTGCTCAGGTTCGAGTGCTGGTTGGGCTGCCCACTAGCTGGTGATCTTGCACAAATTTCTTAACCTCTTTATGCTTCAATCTCCTCATTTGTAAAATGAGAATGGTAATAATAGATGTCTTCCAGGTTTTCTCCAGTCGTTAACTATACAAACATAATTAGTGGTCATGCCAGCTAACTGGATAGTTCTTTTTTAAAATCTGTTTTTGCAATTATTTAATCAGAATTTCTTGAGACTTTGGCCTTTAGTGAACTTTCTTTCATCTTCCTTAATAACTCTTTTTAAAAGCCCTCTAAAAAAGACACACTAATGACTAGCAAGTTAAGGTAATATTGAAAAGCAATCCCTGTTCAAAGGCTGACTATGAAGGGTTGGCGGTCACTCAGCTATCGGTGTCATTGTGATAGGAGGGCTGGTCCTTGGTCTTTGGGACCCAGATTCAATTCAGGGCCACTCCAAAAACTTCACTTGCAGTTTGATTAGCACAGACTATTCCAGACTCGATAGCCTCTTCACTTAGAAAACACAGAGTCCCCAGGAAAAGAGAGGCTGTGAACAGAGGACCTAGAGTTAATGTAGTTCTCACCAGAGCATTCTAGGATAAATTCCCAGGACAAATTGCCAGTGACAATTTTAGAAACCATGGACAAGATGGAATCATGAAGAAAAAAGATTAAAACATCACCTTATGTTTATGTGCCATAGTAGCTTTTTAAAGTGTTTTCAGTGTTACAGCGTGAAAGCCTTAGACACATAGCAAGACTAATACAATAATTATTGCTTCCATGACAATCAGCATTCCAAAGATGAAGGGTCAAATCAGAAGGTTAATTATAAATGAGAATATCTGTGGATAGTCTGATCTGGCAGTCTGTCTGAATCTGAGGGAATTGTAGGGAGAGCCATGGGTTCCCCTTGTCTTCCCTACACTTCTTCAGTACATGTACCTGGGGATGCCTGGTTAGCTCAGTTGGTTAGAGCGCGGTGCTAATAACACCAAGGTTGCTGGTTCAATCCCCACATGGGCCACTGTGAGTTGCGCCCTCCTGAAAAAAAAAAAGTACACGTACCTGCCAAGTACTGAGCACTGACAATTAAAGCTTCAGTTCTCTTCTTTTCTTCTAATTTTCATTGGTGTGTGTGTGTGTGTGTGTGTGTGTGTGTGTGTGTGTGTGTGTGAAGCTATAACAATAAAGAAGAAAATGGAAGGCATACATAATCTTACCACCTCAATGCAATTCTACATATTTCCTCTTAAGAGTTTGTCCAGATACATGCAGGTGTTCATATATAATTATCATCATAGTGCCATGCTTTTTAATTTTACTTTTTCTTCTCTTATAGCAACATTTGTTCATGTTGTTTCATAACCTTCTTAATTATTGTGGCTTCATATTCTTGTTCGTTGGAACATGTATGTCAGTATTTTACTTACTAACTTATCTATTAGTAGATATGTAGGTTGTCTCCACTTTTCGTTGTTGTTGCTACAAAAGTTGTGATGAGTTTCTCTGTTTTTATAACTTCTTTGGCATTATTTCCATGTGATAAATTCCTAAGAAGAAAATTATGGATTGTAGCAGATTGTATGATCTAAAGATGACTACAACATCTCTTCCAATCTCATTGCTCTTCTGTAATATGAACTTGACACTCCCCCTTGAACCTGGATGAGTTCTGTGACCAATGAGTTCTGCTTTGACCAATAGAATATGGCAATAGTCACACTACACCTGTTTCAGTACAACCCTATTTGGCCTGATTACATCTATTTCCTGCTTCTAGGAAATGCAACTATACTGAAACCACCATGCTGTAGGAAGCCCCAGCTACATGAAGGAGCCCTGAGGTCTGAGGTGTTAGGTGGACAGCAAGAAAAGCCCAGGAGCACTGAAATATCAGACACGTGAGCAAAGACGCCACTTGAAAGTGTATCATCTAGACCTCACTGCCACACCTGAAGCCAGGAAGACAAACTGCCCAGTGTAGCCCTTCCCCAATTCCTTACTCACAAAACTACATGTGAAATAAATGGTTGTATAAACCCAAGTTTTGTGATTGTTACCTAGTAATGGTATTTGAAACATGGATCAAAAGATACACCACCACCCCCAATTTCTGGCAAAAGCAATTCTAACAGGATTGAACCAGTTTATACCATACACAGTGTCTTAAAAGTCCAAGTTTTTCAAGGTGCAAGCCTTAGAAAAATTTTAATCACTGTATTGTTTCTAACTTCCTTCATTTAAGGTAGATCAATAGCATCCATTTCTTTGGAGGGATTTTTACTTTTGTCTCTCTTCTGAGAAGGTAACCACTTGCTTTGGAAGTCCACCAATTTTCTTATCTTCATCATCTCTGGTTTGCTTTCTTCTTCCTTCTTGCTCCCCCCACTTGAGGCCCTGCTCATTTTCAAACAAAAATAATACCTATTATTCACTTACTTTGAATTTAAATACACGAAGCTCTGTGAACTCACTTGAAAAGGAACCGAGAAGGACTCAAGTGTGTGTGGATACCTGCATGATACATTAAAGATAAACATGTGCCGGGGAGGTGGGGGAAGAAATTTTACCCTACCCTTCTAGGTTCTTTCAGCTGGTTTAATAATTAAATCTACATGAGACAGACTAACAAGAGAAAATAACCAAACTTAATTACATGTGGACTTACTGGAAATCCATATATGTGAGAGTATCGGAGACCCCACATTTATGAGATGCTCAGAGACAGAAAGGTGAAATTAAGTATATATTACATTCTGAGCTAAGGATGAAGTAAGGCACATCGGGGCTTCAGAGGGAGAAGGGTCATTCTCAGGATGATAAGAAGAGCACATGTTCAGTAATTACAAGTTTGCACTAGCCTATAGATAGGTCATTAAAGTTATTTCTGGTGATAACTCTCATTATGGGCAACAGTCCAAATTTAAATTCTTTAAGGGAGAGGTAAAACTTTCTCTTGAACCCTCAGGGTCTCCATTGCCCTCAGCTCAAAATAATCCACATGCCAAGGTGGCACATCTTGGGGAGGCCTGTTCTGAATTCCTTCAATTGATTCATAAATTCATTCCGGAACCTTTTTGAGCACCTATTATGTGTTAAGCATATTGATTCTCTCAGATAGGACGGGGAGTGTCCAGTGATAGAAACTAACTCAAATTGGATTGAGGTTAATGGGACTTTATTGGCACATGAAACTGAGGACTGGTTTCAGGAGAGAGCTGCCACAGAAATCAAACAATGTGATTTCTCTCTTTCTTGGCTGACTCTGCTCTCCTCTGTATGCTGGTTCTGTTCTTGGCTCTGAGTAGTTGGTTGAAGAAGCAGCTCCAGCCTCACTGTTTCTTAGGTTCAAGTTCAATGAGAAGAGAGACATTCTTCCAGAGAGCTGCCACACAAGTCCTGGGATCCAATGATTGGACCATCTTGGATCTTGCTCCCATTTCTAAACCAGTTACAGTGCCTGATGCATGAGGATGGGCTGATTGGCCTAGGCTGGGCCACCTGTTCCATTCCTGGTGCTGAGTCAGCATCATCAGGAGCACAGGAACCGAGAGTGAGCAAGGGCAAGGAGGAGGGCTCTG
The DNA here is from genome assembly GCF_036562045.2 of Rhinolophus sinicus. Lineage (NCBI taxonomy): Eukaryota > Metazoa > Chordata > Mammalia > Chiroptera > Rhinolophidae > Rhinolophus > Rhinolophus sinicus. The sequence goes on along the minus strand of NC_133752.1, from coordinate 159,988,529 downwards.
TTCCCGATGTGGCTGCAGACGACACATTCGCCTGTCTTCTCCTGCTTCTGTGCAGGAATTCCCTGCAGACATTACGCTGTCACTGAGAGTGGTAGTGCACAGCCTGTGTGACCAAATACTCTGCCCAACCCCACCCCTTATGGAATCAGTGCCTCCCTCTAAGAGTGTTATCTCTATACCTGTGGTTCACACTGCCTCAGCTTTCTTTTTGTGCCCTCGATGCAAGGGTATTCCTAAATGTTTTGTTGTTTCTTCTTTGAGGTGCCACGAAATACCTTTTCTACTAAAAGAAACAGCCTCCAGGGGAAGGAAGCAGGCCAACAGCTGAAAAGCTACCTCTCTCACTCCTGGGAAAACACATAATTAGAATCTTCCAACATGTCAATAAAAATGGCTAGCATTAGCTTTCCAAATGTGGAGTGTCGAGTTCCTTCTAAGTTATAGAGGCCCCTATGATTCACATCCTTTGTTTCAGAATAGGCAGTTTGGGGGGTTTTGTATTGAAGAAGGGGAGAAGGCATTGGACTGGGGAGAGAAGAGTCTCTTCAGGAAAGAGGATGGGTCAGAAGGGGAGGAGGGAGTATGGAAAGAAAGACACACTGTACCCACTTCCCAGCTGCAGCTGTCAGACAGCTTCCTTGGTCCCCACTTGGATTTTGAGCATTTCCACAAATTCCTCAGAATTAGTTCAAATCATCAGCTTGTACTTGACAGCATTGGTCTCTTGGCTCATGAAAGGAAAAGCAAATCAGAGCTTAACTGCTCAGAACCTAGCAGGAACATTTTATAAAGATGTCCCTCAAGGGATGGGGACAGGCTTAAGTACCCCTGGTCATCTCTTAGGGTCTACTCCAGATGCAGGCTGGCTTCCAGGACACAAAGCAAGTTGTAGGAATTACAAGTCTGCCCAGCTCTGTTGCGAAATGAATTCGCAGCCCTGTAAAGTCATGTCACAGCAGGACAAAATGCTATGAGAGAGAAAGGAAGAAAGGGGAGGTGTTATGGATGCAAACTGGTTTAGAAAACCCTGACATGTAAGCAAAACGTTTGAATTCTTACAAGAGAAGTGAAGTAAGCAACACAGGAAACCATTCAGGGGAGGCAGAAGCACTCTGCCGGGGAAGCATTTCAGTGCTGAGCTAAAGGCAAACACTTGCACCGAGAAAGAGAGAGCTGTCAATATGGGTTAAACTAAAGTGCAGTCTCAGCACTTATGCTGATGCTGCCTCATTTTAAGTTTTACTTCTCCTGGATCCACTAGGAGGTCAGAAGAAATGCAGGAGCTACACAACAAGCGAGTACGTTTGCCAAGGGTGGTACAAATAAACATGCCCTCTCCCCAGACTCTCTCCCTTCCGGATCTGCACCTCTGTATAAAGATCCAGAATCTCTCAGGTTATATATTAAAGCCCCAATTTCATCCTTTATCTGAAATACAACAATTTGAGAAATAGGAAATATGTACTCTGCAACCTGACAATGTTGATTTTTACCTGAGCCCAGTGATCCTGGAAAACAGTGACTGAGATTAAGAAATCCCACAACCCTTGGTGTTCTCCAAAAGGGTTTTACTGCAAAGACCCACCCTTTCCCGTATGGCTCAGATAAGACTCACCTTGTTTACCTGTGACAGGGCTGGATACAGACCCTCAACATTGCCTTTCTTTGCTTCATAAATGATTAGCGGAACTGCTTGCCCCACTGATCAATTGCAACAAAATGCTGATAACCAAACTTTGGTTAAGTTTCTTTCCTTCCTCTGAAAGTTTCTTTCCTTCCAGGCCCCTGAACTATGACCCACCCTGCCTTTAGCCTGAGCCAGAATACAGCCCTTGCTGAGAATAGCCTGGCCTCAAGCGCTCTGACCCACTATCTGATCATTCCAGTCTTCATCCCGCCTTCCCATACCTGATTCTTAGCCTTGTTTTACTCTTGTCTACAACAGAAAAACTCTTTTTACCTTACTCCTGAGATGCTCGCAGACCTTTAGGTCACAGCACTATACTGTAATACTTCCCTACCCCCTTGCAATAGTCCTTTTAATACAAGTCTCTTCTTACTAAATTTGGGGTGTTTTCAAAAATTTTGACAAACCAGGCATGGAAGACAACTCATCAGCTTCTTTTCTGAACTCTTTCTAGCAATACAAATTTTATAGAAATCAAATATTGTTTGATTCTTCAGCCCTCTGGATGGGTTTCCAGAGTGCGTTGTGATTTGCCAAGAGACGGGGACCTCTGACAAATGATAAACAGGGTAGAGAGTCTAAGTTAAATGCTTATCATGTGTTAGACACTGGTTTAAGGATATATGTTATCTCATTAAAACTTCCTGATTTCCATAAGACATAGGTACTATTTTTCCACTCTGTTTCAGGAATGAGGAAACAAGCACAGAAAAGTTAAATAATTCACTCAAGGTCACACTGCCAGTGACTGACAGATCTGAGATGCAACATCAGGTGGGTCCAAGGCCACCGGCCTGGGCCTTACCCCCCATGCCAGGGCTTTCCTGAGGGATAACTGCCTGGGGGGTCCTTCTGGCAGTTGCTCCTTCTATAGAGAGGAAGCAGGTGAAAAAGAACAAAGCAGTCTGGAAAACTGTCAGCTGGGTACTGGCCTAGTATCCACAGCAGGGAACTGGTTTTAATACCTACCAAACATAAACTATTTCACAAAACGGCAATGTCTAGTGAGGTGACTCTGTGACCGCCATGAAGTGAGACAAAGAAGAGACCACTTGGCAATCATGCCTTTAGCACAGACAAAAACACCGTGTGAAACCCAAAAACAACCCAACAACCCCCTCTCCTGGCTAACATGAGCAACTCCTGCTTCTTTATCAGTGAGCGTGTTAGCAGCATCCCTCCCCTTCCTGCTACCTCCTAGATAAAAATTAAGATACTCAATCTCCAAATTACCCTCCCCTTTCTGACAGCACCCAATTCACAGCAATCCTCACAGCTGAATCCTTCTCAAAATCATCTAACAGAAACCCAAATCCTATTATAAGTCCCTCGTAATTCCCTCTTATCTAGATGCCGCGCACTTCCCAAGGGTGTATTTATAGTCACATCTGCTTTGTTTGACCTGGTGGGCTGGTGAGCTTTAACACAAGCCTGTAGTCCGCTGAGGACTTGAATTTGATGCTTTCTTATGTGCCACCTGGTGGTTATATCTTGTAATAGCAGGAGCTCCTACCTGGGCTGGTTCTGTAAAGACCCCTCCCTGAGGTTGTTAGCCCCTTTCTGCTTAGCCCTCCCTCTTCCCTCTTCTTAAACACTCTCTCCCTCCTCCTTCCCCCCACCTCCCAACTTTCCCTGAAAAAGGTTTAATTTCCTCTGGGATAGTGTAAATGGCTTACCATACTGAAGAGGTATCTGAGTTATTTTCAACTCAATTTCGCCAGCTGGGGAACATGAGGTCTCAGCCTTTACACCTCCCTGTGGCTTCTCGACACACCTGCAAACAGAGGACAGGGGTTACTGTAGACCCCTGTTGGTACACTTAGGTTCTGTCTGTGGGAATAAAAACCCCAGAAGCATCTCTACCCTGGTTCCTCTTTCCACAGTGTATGCCCTGAAGAATAAAACTGTTCAAAGAGTTAAATTGTTGTTCTTACTAATATTCCCAAATACTAATCACAAAAGTCACAACAAAATTCCTTGTTAAGTGGGCCAAACATTGGCTCTAAATTACAAAGTTTATTTCAGTTGTAACTTTCTCTTATTATCTATAGACATGTGTCTTGCAGAACAACCCATGGCTGTTGGGCCCTGATGAAATAACAGCAGCACACATCTGGAACTTTTTTTTGTCACATGAATGGAAGTTTAGGACGTGGAAACTCAATGTCCCGGGTATGACTGCAGCAGACGAAAGACAATGACCACTCTGCCCCGCAATGTGATATTGAAAATGGATGGCACTGTCATGTACTTAACTTCTGTTATAATGACAATACATGAGATTTCTAAGATGATACGACTGGAGCCCAGTAATGCAGGTTTCTGTGACACTGCTTTCATTATTTCCTAGAGCAACAATTTCTTATGGTAAAATCCATGTGATTTTTAAAATCAATCAGGTTTGTATTTTGTCTAGATATTTTTGGGTTATTTTAGAAAATACAAAACCTGTATTAATGAATGAAATGATAGACTTTTTTTAGTATATAATGGGATGCTTTCTAAGAGTGCTACAATGACCGTTCAGATCTATACATCACAGTTAAAGTTCCACAAATCATTCATTGGTAAATAAATTCTCATTGTAAAAATTACAAAATTCAGAAATAAGAGTAAATGGGAAAGTCACCTATCATTCCCAGTCCCTCCCAAAACTCACTTCCCTAGAACTAAACCACTATTACCTGTTTAGTGGGCTACCTTCCAGATCATTTTTTGCATTTACATTCATATATACATATACACGTATTTAGTAGACAATAGTAAATATTTCTTCCATAGTGATGTATTTCAGATAAACTGTTATCTTATTTAATCCTTGTAAGCAAAATTTTACCTCTACCCTCTTAGCATTTTCATCTGAGCCTGAGAATTAAAATGACATAAAACAGACTAACGGGAGAAAAGTATGAAAATTTATTTCATATAAGTTTTAGGTGACAAGGGAGCCCACATAAGGAAATGAAGACCCAAAGAAGAGGCAAAACCTAAATGCATTTATATTAAGTTGAACAAAGAAAGGCCATTGTTGAAAAGTAAAATATATGGGGAGGCTACAGGAAGATAAGAATTATTTTAACAAGGTCTATTTGTACAGAATTCTCTCATCTTCAACTTCCTGTCCTAGATGATAAGAAGGTTGCTTTCGTTTCGGTACAGGGAGGACATCTCCCATATGGGGGTTTTATCTGCTTTTAGGAAGAAAGGGGGGAGAGTCAGAGCACTCTTCTTGCACCTGCTGTTTTCAAAAGTCTTCAGCTCAAAAGAATCCTTATGCCAAAGTGGCCTATTTGGGGTGGCCTATTCTGCCACCCCTCATCTTCACAACTTTGGAGGCTGGTGCCATTATTTATCTATTTACAGATAAGGAGCTGGAATCATAGAGGAGGTAACTAGATTGTTGAACTTGCACTATGGTAAACAATGAAGCCAGACTTTGAACTGCAGCTGTGTTCAGTGTCCCAAACACTCAACCACTATACCGCACTGCCTCCCAATGGCAGATTGAGCTCCATTCCAGCTGCTTTTTGGTTTGCTAACCACAGGACGTGGGTGGACTACATGCACGTCCTATGTGGTTATTCAGTGCAGGCAGATGAGACAGCAACAGTGGTCACTGGGCAGCTTGTGCAGCTGAACCTGGGCTGTCACAAAGCTTCCCTGTGGTACTAAGCACAACAGGAACCCAGGAAGAGGTGTGCTAGCTTGAAGCTGCAAATGCAGCCAGTCTAAGCCTTTATGCATTGTCAGAAACTGGGTGGGATTTTTCAGTGGAACGGCAACATCTATTTACCTGTCTTAGTTTGGCAGGTGGGTAAAATTAAATTTGCGGACTATTTCATCACAATCACTTTCTTGCCACATTCCTGACCCCCAACTGGGTTCTCCAAGTACGAGTCCAATTTATCAAGAATGAAAGAGTAGATTTAATCTTGGATCTCATTTTATGCCCCCGCCTCGGTTTCATCTATGTAATCAGGATAATCCTGACCCTATTCCTTCAGAAAATTGGGAGGATTAGAGGACATGTAAGTGAATGCACTTTATAAACTGGAAAGCACTTCATGTCAGCATCTCTGACTTGTGCCTCATGCATTCCTCTGTGGGCTGTGGAGGTGGATGAACTAGCTCTTAGCATCAACTATTAAGAAACAATTAATGAAAGTGCTCAGACATGATTAATGCTTTGGAAAGAACATTCAACCAACACAGACTCCTCCTCTATACCCTCTTGTTATGAATATCTGTACTCAATATCATACGGGTCAAATGCTATTCTTCTTGCTAATGTAAGTGTGTTCCCTCCTAGGGAATATGGAGCAATGACATAAAAGCTGCATTAGATGCTTGGCCAACGGTAGGCATTCACATATCTATTCAAAGAATAAAAAGGAAACACCGGTCTGAGTTCAGCCCTATTAAATATTGAGATGCATCTGTTTTTCTCATCCTAAGTTGGAGAAAATAATGTCTGCCATCATCTTAGCCTCTCAGAGTTATCATGAGATTAAGATCTTATATGAAGTATTTTATTTCAATATGTCAATTTAAGATTATACATATTTCCCATTAAGGCCCACCTAGGTAAGATGAGGTTATCAACATAGGTGTCACCAGGGCATTGATGGTAATGGGAGCTGGCAGCCCTCAGGTCTGGGTGTTAAGCAGAGGGCAGGCAGTATGTAAGGCAGGAACATGTGTGAGAAAAGAAACAGCTAGAGATCCTGACAGGGAAGCAGCATCCAGAGTTTGGGGGGTCTTGGAAAGTAAATAGAAACTAGTTAATATTGGGAAAAGGATGAAAGGCAAAGGGCTCTTCAAAGGTCCACGCAGCAGGCAGGGACCTGACAATCAATGACAGGGAGCTGGCAAACAAGTGATTGCTGCTGGTCATGGCGCAGGAGTTACTGCATTTGCCCTGACTTACTGTGTCAGTGGCGCCAGAATTCCTTTGCAGGTTTTGCTAACACGTGGAGCTGAAGGTTAACATCAGCACTTAGAGAGAAGTGGTCATTATCTAATTGGTTGGTGTTGCTTGTAGCTGTTCCGTTTTATAGGTGTGTATTCATGGCACCATCTGCTGTTAACATGAGTTATCCTTGCAAATAAAATAAATATCAATATGATTATATGCATGGTATACCTTGTGCAAATCCTGTGAGTGGCATTACAAGAAATAACACATTTGGGAAGCAAAATAAATGATCAAGTTGGCAATTTCCACATGTGATTCTGATGGTGCTATTAAACTTGCTGGTGTATCTGAATGTTAGTTACATCACTCAAACACCACCTATGAATGTTTTCTCGTGGTTCTCTAGTGTTTCAATATTTGCTATAGGCTGTACTTCTTTGTAATACTATACTATACTTTATACTTAATTATTAAACAGATTTGTTTCAGGTGTCCATAACAATGAATAAAGAATAGGAACAATTTTTGCAGTATTTTAAAAAGAACTTATGGTTTCTGGAATTCTTGGGAATTCTGATTTCTCATTTCTTTATCTCAAAGATTAAAATCTGTCAGGAATTTGGGAACATTACTCTAGTTTAATATTCTTTGTTGTGTATGGAAGAGTTAAGGCTTTGCAACTGTGAAGAAGCAAGACCCTTCAAGTGGTTGTAGGTTCTAATTGTAACATAGTCTGAAGTCAAAAGGGGGTAGTGGTGGCGTGAGGGGGAGTAAGGGTGTGTTCTTCCATCTATGGAAAGTGGTTTATAATTACAATATTTTTCCAGGTTAAGTGAAACTTACATAGATTAAAATGCTCATGTAAGTTAAAATATGTTTAATAATGTCACAAGGATGCAAAAGTTTTATTAATTTCTCCCTTTTATTAGAAATTTCATAGACTCCAAGAAGGTGGGATTGAAATGGAAAGATGAAATTGATATTTAGAGAAAGGTTCTTTGTTAGAAATAATAAATGATTGTGGCCAAGCCGATTATGTGTTCAATAAACCATTTAATTTTCCTTTTGAGCTCAGAAGAAGATTACATTTCCCAACACCCATTGCATAAAACACCTCTCATAGTCTTTCAGGCTGGCTCTCTTTCCACCTGCATAGCTGGAAGTGAAGGTTCCAAGATGGTGGGGGTACATGATAGAAGGAGCCCCAATCCCTGAATTTGCTGCTTAGAGAACAGCTGCCCTTGTGAACCGTCTGAACAGGAGCATGGGCATGAATGAAAAACAAACCTTTATAGTGTTAAGGCACTGAGAGTTCAGGGTTTATTTGTTACCTGGCATAGCCTCGCCTATCTTAATAGCATGCTGTGATCTTCCTTCATCTTCGTTGAAGTAGAGGGTCATATCGACCTGTGGAGGTGCACCAGGTGAGATTACACTGTGGTAAGTGACTATAAAATAAGACATATTCATATTGTAGTACATACGGGACATTCTAGGAAACTGTATCCCTCACACTTGGAAATAATGTACCCACTGAGAAACCAAGCAATAAAACCCACATTTAACAAATTAGGCTGCCATCTGTTGACATAACCTCAATAACCCAAGAGCTCTTTCCATTAAAGCACGTGCCTCCATCATTACGCCTACGCCTTATTTGTTCATAATGACTTAATAAATTGCAATTTATTGTTCTTTGTACAACAATCTCTTGGGAATATGGTAATATAAGACTCAATCATCATGCTCTGCCAAAGTTGGTTTTTGGACTGTGATAAAAAAAAAGACCAGACAGTGGAATGTGGGGTCCCCACCAGCTTTCAGCTTCCCAGGAAGACCTTCAGCAGCCAGGCAGGCTTACTAGCCAAAATTTCTCATGCAGCTTGGTTGTCCTTTAAATGGTTTAAAGTAACTTAGACCTTTAAAAAAGCAGATTGTTAGCTAGAGGAAACAGCTGAAAGAGAACAGTGAACTAGTGCACAGCAAGAGAAGGGGGACCTACAGCCATCATGCAGCAGCACTACCGTGTTTCCCAGGAAATAAGGTCTACCTGGACCGTCAGCTCTAATGCGTTTTTTGGAGCAAAAATTAATATAAGACCCGGTCTTACTTTACTATAATATAAGACCGGGTCTTATTTTACTATAAGACCAGGTTTTATATAATATAGTATAATATAAGACTGGATCTTATATTAATTTTTGCTCCAAAAGATGCATTAGAGCTGATTGTTTGGCTAGGCCTTATTTTCGGGGAAACAGGGTACCTGTCTCAATAGGGAGCAGACTCATGGGAACTGAGGGTGCTGGATAGCTGCCATTTTCTTAACTGAGGATTTGGTTTAGTCTGGACTGTAACTCCTGTCTTGACATAAATAGTATTTAAGCAGATAACCATAAGTGGGACAGTTTAATTTAAAGACTTATAAAGATCTAAGGTCAGATTCTTACTTAGGTTTTATGTTTCAGAGTTCAGAGAGATAAGATAATCTACTCCAGCAGATAAAACTACTGGAGCCATGTCAGAACTGGAATAATTCTCTTGAGAGAATGGAGAAGTGAGTCATTACCCTCAAGACTGCATTTAAAAGCATTTATACAAGGTATGTTCGTGACACAGCAAAAACCTAATTACATCCCGCATCTCTGGCAGTCTCTAGGTTACAAATCCTCATTTGTAAATGTTCCAGCTGAATGAATGCATTAAAGAGCAGGTTGATTTTTCCTTCTTAAACGGCATTAAAAACAGTCCTTCCCCACTTAGAGCTCCCATAGCCAGACAGTTAGGAGCTGATGGTGTTCCCTAGTGGCCAAAGAGGGGAACCACCAGGCACAGCGTGCTTCCTGGCTTTGTACTGGCCATCTCTACTCTTGGACCTATGCACGGCATTGCTGAAAATTAAAAGGAAAAACGTTGGATTTATGTATTCTGTATGAATTTACATGTGATGGCAGTTTACCTTTCTAGAAAACCAAAATGGTTAATCAAATTCTTAATTTTATTTCACAACCTTCACAAAATACAAATAGTGTGTATTTCTAATAATTGACACACATTCTTTAATTTTCTTTTCCTTCACAGTTGGATTGTTGAACATTTGACTGAGACTTAGGATGTTTTCCTTGAAATTGGTCTCTTTCTCAATTGTATTCTATCAATGTGGTCTATATATTATCTCTCTTTAAAATTTTTTTGGTCTTTTTAAAATTAAAATAAGGGAAAACAGAATCAGGCATTAAACACATGGGCAAACAGTGCCAAACAAAGATGGCATACTGTACTGTCAGCTGGCAGAAACCTCTGTACAAGGTCCCAGCTGTCCCAAATTGAGCCTCAGTTTCCTCTTCCAATGTTTACATGTAAAAGGTTTGAAAGTGCAGTGGTTGAAAGTATGAAAGTAAAGGACTATTATAAAATATTTTTTTTCTTTTTGGAAACTATCCTGCCCTTATTTCTTAAAGCTGAGTTAATCCTATTCCAGATAGTTTTTTTCTCCCACATGAATACACACCGTTTTAAAGAAAATATACCTTCTTTTTCTCTTCTTCTGTCTGTCTTTTAATTCCCTGTATAAGTGCAAAACCACTTCTAACAGCGGCTGAAAAAAAACCATGTTATGTAAGTTCTGAATGAAATAAAACTTCTAAAAAATTAATGTCAACCTCTAAAACCTTTCAAGTACCCAGATGCTTCCTTTTTTTATCTTATCACAAATTTCCATATTCCTTTTCACTCATTTTAAAATCTACCCTGTTTTTCTTCAAGTGTTAGCTTTCAAGATAAATAAAAAGCTATTGATTATATTTTAAATCATTATTCCATTTATTTTCTGTATTACAATAGAAGTCTTAAATTTGTTTTTAAACCGCAAACATGCAAGTCTTAAGTGATATCACGGCTTAAAGAGCCTTTTGTTTGGGGCCTGGGAACCAAGCATCACCTATTACAAAGTTTCTGTGTAAAGATATACACCATCCTCCAAAAATGGGAGGAAAAACCCAGCCTCAAAAAAAGTATATACTGGGCCGGCCCGGTGGCTCAGACGGTTAGAGCTCCATGCTCCTAACTCCGAAGGCTGCCGGTTCGATTCCCACATGAGCCAGTAGGCTTTCAACCACAAGGTTGCCAGTTCAATTCACCGAGCCCACCATCCAACGATGGTGGGCTCCACCCCCTGCAACTAAGATTGAACCCAGCACCTTGAGCTGAGCTGCCTCCCAGATGGTTCAGTTGGTTGGAGCGTGACCTCTCAACCACAAGGTTGCTGGTTCGACTCCCACAAGGGATGGTGGGCTGTGCCCCCTGCAATTAGCAACAGCAACTGGACCTGGAGTTCAGCTACACCCTCCACAACTAAGACTTGAAAGGACAACAACTTGAAGCTGAACGGCACCCTCCACAACTAAGATAGAAAGGACAACTTAACTTGGAAAAAAAAAGTCCTGGAAGTACACACTGTTCCCCAGTAAAGTCCTGTTCCCCTTCCCCAATTAAAATAAATAAATAAATAAATAAAAAGGATATACTCCCACTCCTGAAATAATGAACAGGTGAGTACTTCCTGTGCTAAATTTATAAAAATTCTAGCTGATTTAATTCATGCAGAGACATAATATTTATTGGTAGTTTAAATAATAATAGTTATCATAAATATTTATTGAATGTTTTCCATGTTCCAGGCCCTACTGTAAGAAGCTTATATACACTGACTGATTTAATCCTCACCACAACCCTAAGGCACAGGCACCTCTCATTATCTCATTTTGCATACCAGGACACTGATGCACAGAGAGATTATGTCACTTAATTAAGCCCATGGAGCTATTAAGTGGTGGAAAAGTTTGGCTTTAGAACCACTGTGCTCTGTTAGTTTACTGAATTTATTTTGTCATATAGGCATATTTTAAAATGTCAGTTAACTACCGAGATTCATATTAAAGCTTCTTGAAGGTAGGCACCAAATCTTACTCATTTTTGGTTCTCCCACAGTGTCTACCCTGAGCAGATACTCAACAGAGTGATTGACACCTGAGCTAGTTGGGAATACTGCTCTCTAATTGTTCTTATTATTTTATCCACCATACACAGGCTTCTGTTCCCAATATGCCCCCAAGGGACATTCCTTAAAAACTGAAAAATGTCAGCGCCATAAACTTTGATTTAATCAAAAGGGCTGAAGACTAGCTTGGAGCACTGGCTTAAGGAGTCCCTCTAGCCTACAGGGCTGGCTGGGAGGGAGACAGTCCATGCAGCCTGTAGCAGAAATTGGCCGGGGTCAAAGGGTACCTTAGACCTGAGGTACCTTCTTTGTTCTGATCCCACTCATTCAACAAACAGCCTCCTTGTCTCTGTTCCAAAGCTTTGGGTTCTGCCTGCTAATCACTGCACAATACTGTGGTGTGTGATGTGCACCCTTGCTGAAGTAGCCTAACCAAAAAGAATGGGGCAAAGTTCTTGGGTTTCCTTTCCTTAGAGTCTTTTGCTACAGGAGAGGATCGGGGAAGGTGTGGAGGGAGACTCCTGCACGTTGTCTCTAATGGGTGTGGGTCAGCTCTTTCCGCCCTGGCACTGCTACGAATGTTCGAGGCATTATTTGCTGAAGCCCACTGCTGTCCAAGCAGGCTGTTGAAGGAGAGTGATTTTGACGTAACTAGAGACTACTACTGGGAAGGAAAATGGAGAGATAAGAAAGTGCAAGGGACATATTATATTATAGATAGAAGTCTTGAGCCAGATGGACCTGTGTCGGAATCCAATTTCTGCCACTGCCAGGCCCTCGTGAATTTAGGCAAGTTCCTTAAGCCGTTTGGCCTGTTTCCATATACGGCATTAAAACTGAGAACAGTACTCTACCTTACAAGGTTGTTATGAGAAGTAAGAGATAATGGGAATGAAGAGCCTGCCACACGATCACACTCAATAAATATCGTTTTATTTTCCCCTGAATTCCCTTGTACATCGGTCATATGAAAAAATAATTAGGTTGAAACAGGCTGAGTACAGGAGGGGGAAAATAAGCTAAGCTTTCCTGGATGACGTTTTTATGTGGATAAAGATCTTTTCCCCTACACATATAAGCAGCACTTAGTACCTTTGAGATATTAGTGATATTTTTCTCTGACATTCTTTTAGCTCCTAAAGGTCACGGGGCTAAGGCTGGGGATAGACTTTGTGAAATGCTGCCTGTCCCCACCTCTCAGAAGCAGATATGACTCACTAGGCAGGACTCTAGTGACTCTGGTGATCTTCAGATGTTGTAGAGCAAACTGAGTGCTACCATGGATGGCATTAGTCTTTCCTTTGAACTCTAGAATTGAGCCTCAGTTTCTTCTTCCAAGCAGGTTGCTGTGCAGGTTAAATGAAATACTTTATATGAAGGATGTGAAATGTAGTGCAGTCATGTGCCGTCACGATGTTTTGGTCAACAATGAACCACACATATACCAGTGGTCCCACAAAGTTATAATGGAGCTGGAAAATGTCTATCACCTAGTGATGTCGTAGCTGTCATGACATCATGGCGCATTACTCACAGCTATTAATATACAATAAGGATATAAAGAAAGAAATATTTTTGCATAGCTGTATAATGTGTTTGTGTTTTAAGCTAAGTGTTATTAAAAAAGAGTTGAAAAGTTTAAAAAATTTAAAAGTTTATAAAGTAAAAATGTTAACATAAGCCAAGGTTAATCTATTATTGAAGAAAGAAAAATATATTTTTATAAATTTAGTGAAGCCTAAGTGTACAGTGTTTATAAAGTCTACAGTCGTGTACAGTCCTGTCCTGGGCCTTCACATTCCCTCACTGCTCACTCACTGACTCACCCAGAGCAGCTCCCAGTCCTGCAGGCTCCATTCATGGCAAGTGCCCTACACAGGTAGATCATTTCTTATCTTTTAAATCATAGCATTTTATTGTACCTTTTCTGTTTAGATACACAAATACCATTGTGTTATAATTACCTACAGTATTCAGTGCAGTAACATGCGGTACAGGCTTGTAGCCCAGGAGCAATAGGCTATATGCATACAGCCTCGGTGTGGTAGGCTCGACCATCTAGGTGTGTGGAAGTTAACTCTATGATGTTCACACGATGATGAAATAGCCTAATGATGCATTTCTCAGAGTGTATCCCTGTCGTTACCCAGGGCATGACCGTACGTACCTGATACCAGGTCATGATGGCATCATCACTATTAGCAATGGCTAATTACGAACTTGGATGTCTAAATCTGTCTGATGGAGACAGGGATAATGATGAGATAACTGGGCTATCTGTCCATCTTTTTATAATGCATAATATAATCCAGAGTAGTTTGAGCTTGGGGATGAAAAAGCTGTTTTCACCTTCCCAATATTCCTTACTTTGTGCACTTTCTTTTCAGAGGCCATTAACATGCTGACAGCCACTGAAGTGCTGTTTTTATTTTGTTCCTCCTCTGATCCACATCTATGATGACTCCCAATTCCTAGAGGAATCCAAGCTTCTAAGCCTGGCAATCGAGACCCTTCCCCAGCTGTCCCACACTATGTTTCTCCCACTCCCTGGCACCTTTGACGGCTCCTCGCTAGCCAGACTGCACTCTTTATTCTCTCCAGAATGAACTTGCAAATTCTTGCCTTTCACTCTGTGCTAGAAATAACTTTCTCCATTCTCGTCACCGAGTCTAAATCTCAAAGGGAAAGGGAATATAGCCTGGTCTTTACACGCACAGCTCTGGAACTGGACTGCCTGGGGTTTGTCACCCCAGACACCCCGAGAATCATTTATGAGACCCTGAGCATGTTACTTAACCTCCCTATGACTCCGTTTCTTTTTTGGCAAAGCAGAAGTCATAAGAAGAGCACCTACATTCTAGACTTATTGTAAAGCTTAAAAGAGACGTACTTAGAGTAATATCTAAGTATGTGATCAATAAATGTTAGCTGTTATTGTGAATGTTGCCTTCTTGGACCTGAGCCTTTCCTGACCATCCAGTTTTACAATAATGACTCCTTTTACTAAATTCATATGTTGTCTCTGCTACTTCTTTGCCACATACTCCTTCATTTCACAAATATTTGCTGAATGCCTGTTATGTGCCACACAATCTTCTCAGTGTTGTTAACAAAGCAAAGTCCCTGTCTTCATGGAGTTTATCTTCTAGTGGGGAGACAATCAGTGGACAATTAAATAAGCGAGACATGTGGTATGTCAGATGGTAATCAATGCAATGGAAAAAAAGGGAGGGATTGGGAATGCTGGGATGGGCATGGCCGTGCTGTGATTTTATATAAAGTGGACAAGCAGACTCCCTGAAAAGGTGACATGTGAACAGAGAAATGAAAGGAAACAAGGGCGAGCCTCAGGTGTCTGGGGAAAGAGTGAAAGAGCAGTGTAAATGCTTGCTTAGTTCATGGGAAAAGCAGCAAAACGGCAGGGGGACTAAATCCTTGAGAGGGCAAGCGGAAGAGCAAGTTGGGGGTGAGATCGAACCTGCAGTGGGGGCCTTCAAGATCAAACCACTTTTTTCTGAAAGTGGTTTGCACATACGTGTCTTTTCTTTTCCTGGGTACTATCTCCATCAATTAACCCCTGTATCTTTAGCTTTTCCCTCTCTGTTGTTTTTTTTCTTTTTTTTTTACCTTTTCTCACTGTAAAACAAATTTAAGTGTCATTAAGAATTTAAGGTGCTTGCTCTCTGGTTTGTATCCCTCATCCAGCGATTGCACGATTTCTCACCATCCATTTCCACAGGAAGCTCCTTGAAGTTGTATGGTGTATGCTTTCTCAGTCTACCTGCAGCAGGATGGCTTTCCCCCACATGGCTCAGCTGCAACTGCCCCGGTCAAGGTTACCATGAGACATGAAAACATTTCTCTTCCTTGGCCTCTGTGTAGCATTTGTAACTATTGACTCTCTTTCCCCTTTGTTTCTGGGACACAACTCTTTCTCATTTTCTTCCCACTTTTCTCTCCCTCCTTTTCCAGCCCTGTACCAGTTAGGATAGGTTGGCTGCTCAGTTGGCTCTTTCAGGCATGGTTCAGTGGTCCCTCCCTCTGTAGTCACCAGGTGATGCTGAAACCCCTGGTAGGTAATACTGGTACCTACGTCAGTGTCCCAGACATTTCCTGCCATTTTACCAGTGAGGTCTTCCCTGACCTCTCTATATAAAATATTATTGTACCTCAATTCATTTTTCTCTGTTCCTCTTTTTCTGCTTAGGAATTATCAATAGCTGACATATGTCTTTAATTCTTTATTATCTGTCTCTTCCTTCTGTAATGTAGAATCTATGAGGGCAAATATTTTGTCTTCAACTGTATCCCCATAGCCTTGGCGCTTGGTAGGCAATCAGTCACTGTTTGCTGAAGGAACGAATGAATCTCATTTTCCAGAGTTGAGTCATATGTCCACCCTCAGAACCATCATTAGTAAAGG
Organism: Rhinolophus sinicus; assembly: GCF_036562045.2. NCBI lineage: Eukaryota > Metazoa > Chordata > Mammalia > Chiroptera > Rhinolophidae > Rhinolophus > Rhinolophus sinicus. The sequence continues at coordinate 159,972,505 of NC_133752.1, read as the reverse complement.
GGGAAAGGATTGCAATGACTGGCTTGGACCAGTCATGATTCACCCTCACAGCTGAGTATATTGCTCCCCCAAATTAAAGAAGGGACAGTGGATACTGGGTAAGCAACCAATAGTGCCATACAACTTTGGCCAGTTTTTCATTTCTCTACCTTTTCAAATTCACTGTCAGTATTCCTCAAATTCCTTCTTTGGCAGTATTCTCTTTATACCACATTCTTCTTGGGTGATTCTATCCACTTCCTGGTTATCACTTACAGGTGATAATGCCAAATGTATGTTTCTAACTCAGGTCTCTCTCTTGGACCCAACACCTATATTAGGGTAACCAGTTGTCCTGCTCTGCCTGGGACACTAGAAATGTATTTTTTGTTTGTAACATTTTCTCTTAATCTATTTGATTTAAAAGGCAACTACATAATGCAATAATTATAAATCTGTGTTAACGGGCATACAATGTACAAAGGTGTAATATGTATGACATTAATAGCACAAAGGAGAGGGGAAAGAATGAAGTTATATGGGCACAAAGTTTTAGTATACTACTGAAATTAAGTCGATATGAACCTGAACTAGGTTTTTATAAGTTAACATATTAATTGTAACCCCCAGGGCAGCCACTAAGAAAATAACTCAAAAAATTTATAGTAAAACAAATGACAAGGGAATTAAAATGGTACACCATCAAATAGCTACTTTACACAAAGAAAGGCAATACTGGAAAAATAAGAGAACAAAACAGACATGAGACATATAGGAAACAAGTAGCAAAATGGTAGAAGTCTTTACTCATCAGTATACACTTAATGTAAATGGATTAAAACTTCAATTAAAAGGTAGAGATTAGCAGAATGGATTTAAACATTGATCTAAGTATATACTGTTTACAAGAGAGTCACTTTAGATTCAAAGACACAACAGGTTGAAAGTAAAAGAATGGAAAAATGATATTCCATGAAAAGAGTAAGCAAAGAGAGAGCTGGAGTGGATATAACAGTATTAGGCAAAAGGGACAATTAAGACAAAAATAGTTATGAGAGTCAAAGGACCCTATATGACGACAAAAAGGCCAATCCATCAAGAATATATTACAGGGCCGGCCCGGTGGCTCAGGTGGTTAGAGCTCCATGCTCCTAACTCTGAAGGCTGCCAGTTTGATTCCCACATGGGCCAGTGGGCTCTCAACCACAAGGTTGCCAGTTTGATTCCTCGAGTCCCACAAGGGATGGTGGGCTGCGCCCCCTGCAACTAGCAACGGCGGCTAGACCTGGAGCTGGGCTGCGCCCTCCACGGCTGGGACTGAAGGGACAACAACCTGAAGCTGGGCGGCACCCTCCACAGCTAAGATTGAAAGGACAGCAACTTGACTTGGAGAAGAGTTCTGGAAGTGCACACTGTTCCCCAGTGGAGTCCTGTTCCCCTTCCCCAATAGAATCTTTGGGGGGGGAAAAAAGAATATATTACAATTATAAACATACACACACTTAACAATGAAGCCCCAAAATACATGAAACGAAAACTGACAGAATTGAAAGAAGTAGAAAATTCAATAAGTGGAGATGTCAATATCCCACTTTCAACAATAGAACAACTAGAGAGATCAACAAGGAAACAGAAGACTTACACTACACTACAAAACAACTATACCTAACAGATATCAATAGAACACTACATCCAATGACAGAAGATAACATGTTCTTCTCGAGTGCACATGGAACATTCTCCCGTATATACAATATGCTAGGTGAGAAACAAGTCTCAGTAAGTTCAAAAGTATTGAAATCATACAAAGTATGTTTTCTAATCACAATGGAATGAAATTTAAAAATCAATAATAGGATGGAATTTAGGAAATTTACTAATATGTGGAAATTAACAGAGAGAAAAAAACTTTTAAATTAATCAGTCTCAAATTCTCCCATTCTCTAAACACCATCTAGGTGTTCAACAATTTTCTTCTCTCCTGACACTAACTACCTGTTGTTAGCCTCCAACTCCACAGGCAAGGCCTCAGTCCCACAAGACTACCCTTATTTCAGACATCAGTCAAAAGTACCTGATCCTCAGGCTACCCACACTTCTTTCCAATTTGACTGCAAAATCGGGGGTTCCCATAATCCCCTTCTCAGGTTCAATAACCACTAGAACAACTCATAGAACTCAGGGAATCTCTTTACTTACTGTCCCTGGTTTATTATAAAGAGTACAATTCAGAAATGGTCAAATGGAAGAGATGCATAGGAAAGGTATGTGGCCGGGAGGGAAACACAGAGCTTCCATGTCCCTTCCAGGCATGGCATCCTCCCAGAATCCTGGAAGCAATCTGAACCCCATTGTCTAGGGGTTTTTATGGAGGTTTCATTATGTAGACATGATCAATTCAATAATTAGCCATTGGTGATTGAGCTCAATCTCCAGCCTCTCTCCCTTCCTGAGTTCTGGGGATGGAGCTGAAAGTTCCGGCCTTCAGCTCACATGGTTGGTTCCTCTGGCAACCAGCCCCCACCCTGAAATGATCTAGGGGCCCACCAAAAGTCACCTCATTAACCTAAACCCAGGAATGGTTGAAAAGGACTTGTTAAAAATAACAAAAGATACACTCATCACTTAGGAAATTTCAAAGGTTTTGTAAGTTTTGTTCCAGGAACTAGAAACAAAGATCAAATATATATTTTAAAATATACCATAGGTCTGAGGATCCTAATGGTTAAAATATACTGGCACATTACTAGGATCCCATTTAGTCATTATTAATTCGTCCAGTCTGTCATCCTCATTCTATGAAAATACCTCCCAGAAAGAGGCCACTCAAGTTTGCAGGCTTCCATTCAATCTTGTCAGGTTCCAGAAGCATGGTTGGTCTCCGAAATTTATGGCTGCACCATTTCAGGCGTTTAATAAACTGAGATAAGAGACAATATAATCTCTTGTTCTGAACTTCTTTTGAGGTATCAGTGTAGTATTGGATTTCCCTTAGTTCATAACTTATTTATGCACTCCTTGACCCTCAGCTTCTATTCCTCCTTCTCTCTACTTACACCCAAACGTTTCCACCTTTGGAAGGGACATTAGGTTTGGCTACTGTGCTAGCCTGGATGGCAGGCAGCACCACTAATCTAGCAAGTACCTCCCTTCAGCGCACCCCGATTCACATAGGGTACAGTTACAGAGCTAGTGGGCTGTATCTTCCACTAGGATATACGGCTGCATTCACTGTTTGCCCCAATTTTACCAGATGGGGTGAAGGCACAACCTGAACCAAATAAATATATATATATTTTTATTACATTACAGTCTTTAACAAGTCTTTGAGGAAAATCTGCGTCAGAGTTCAGAGGATATCTCAGGAATACAATCCATCTGTCCGAACCACAGTCCTGGGGAAATTGTAAAGATGGAACATTGATACGAGCCAAAATCTTTATGCCCTTTAAAGCCTCAACAAATGGATTTAATTCAGTTTCTTCCTTGTGGGGCTGTAAATACATTCTTACTACTCTGTCTCTGTTTTCTGGTTGGGTGGAAACCTTCTCTTATAAAAAACTGCTCTGACAGTAGCAAAGAGACTTAGTTTTAATGTTTCCCACTTGGGGAAAACCCACCTAATTTGAGTGGTGACAGAGGAAACCAATTCACTGAAATAGTAATGAAGGAACTCTCTAAGGCTCTGTCACCCATAAGCTTTGCTGTGTTAACTGCCCACAGTCCTCAGAGACAATTGAACAAATAAATGGTAAGTTGCAAAAGGACCAGAGGAGCTTCAGGTACACTTGCCTAGAGTCCAGTCAGAATCACCATCTGAAAGTCTGATTAAGGCGAAGATAAAGAAGCAGTCTATCAAGACCTGGAGGAGATAATTCAAAAAGTTAACACTGATGTCAAATCAAGAAAGAATGAAGAAATCTTAGACCTGGAATGTAGGATAGAATAGTTTTCAAATTGTGTTCAAGGGCCATTCATTGCCTGCCAAACTTTTGGGCTGCTAGTCATTTGTGTTCCTTGTAAAACAGACTCTGGGATTCCGTCCGAAACCTAATAAATCAGCATCTCCCAATGAGGGCCTGGAAATTGGAACTTAGTCAAGCATCTTAGGTAGTAGTTATCAACCGGGGAGTTTGGAATACATTGTTCTAGAACTGTGTTTGTAAACAGAATTGGCACTTGGAGCTTAGAAAATGACAGTTCCTACGTCCTGCTCTGAAGACTCTACACCTAAACATGTAGAGAGGGGTGTGCTTATGTAATTGAAAAAATCCATTTAGGTGATACCCACTTGACAGCACTGCCTTCCCTGGGAGCTTGTTAGAAATGCACTCTGGGGCACCACTGTGACCTGAACCACAATCTGACCTTTATACCAAGATTCCTAGGTGGTTGGTATGCATATGAAAGCTTGAAAAACACTATCCTGGGGTACTGGGAGGTACAAGTATATTGATTCCGGTTCCAGGGGCACCACAAATGTGGGCCTCCCTTCAGAGGGGAGGCACAAGGTATCTGTGAAGAGGAACCCAACAGGTTTTCTTGGGTTCTGGGTAATTTTGCATTTGAAAAACAGATTTTTGCTGATGAGACAATTGGAAATAGGCAAAGGTGAAGTGCTGCTTTGGAAAGAAAACTGAAGTGGGAGTCAACAAGGTTTGGAGTTCAGAGTTTAGGGGCTGCAATACAGCTGGAAGGAACGCTGAGGACATGTGTTGAAACTGTATTTGCACACGGCTTCTCCTTAGGGGATACGCTTATTTAAGGCTGCTAGAAAGAGGTCATGGCGAAGACACTCAGGCTACCCTTGGGGTCCCCGTGGCTTTTAGGCAGACTACCTCATCTCCCCAGATCTTAAACTTGACTTCTGTAAACAATGAGGGCTTTGGCCAGGCTCAAGTCTCTTTCAGCTTTAAGACTAAAAGAGACTGGAAACAAGAGACATTTTTCCTTTACCAAAAATAAAAAACAAATTCACTTTTAATGGTTCATGTGTAATACTACATGTAGTTAAAGCCAAAATGACTGGCCTTAGAATTCAACTCTTGTTTGCTGTCCTAGGATTTTTCTGTATGATTTCGTATCTGTAATCTAGGCAAGGAATTTCTGATCTCCACAAAGAACAAAGGAATCTGTCGTTTTCTGAGTGTTTCCTCTGGGCCAACAATAAAGTCTTCAAATAAGTTTCATAATTCTCTAGTGAAAAATGTACTATATTGTGAAAATAAATGAAGAGCACCAACATAAGGACAAACAGGCTATGTATTGAAAGTTTGCTATACAGCAAGGCAGTCAGCCAGCCTCACTTAACATTTGGCAGAGACTCAAAGGGGAGTTGGAAGTCTCCAGGCGTGCTGTGATTGGAGGCTGCTGGCCTGGGGAAGCAGGAGGTGGACTCACTAGAAGTAGGGCATCTTATGAAGTAGTTTGGGGAGCATATTTGGCTTTCTCTGGTAGGTTCTGAGTTGCAAGTGGGGCAACTATTTGGGAAGCTGGCAGTCATTGACCTAGTCTGAGTGTTTTGGGCTAATGCTGCAGAGGTTTGGGGTTGGCTTCTGGGACTGGTTGCTGCAAATGTTGTCGGCCAGAGTTCTATTGTCACATAGGCTGGCTATTGTCCATTTTTATCTTCAGTTTCTTACTATGAAATTGTTGGAAAAACATAATGATTTTTTTGTCTAAGAATAGCTCCTGTTGGGGCGGCCGGATGGCTCAGTTGGTTGGAGCGCGAACTCTCAACAACAAGGTTGCCGGTTCAATTCCCACATGGGTTGGTGGGCTGCACCCCCTGCAACTAAATATTGAAAACGGCAACTGGACTTGGGGCCAGGCTGCGCCCTCCACAACTAGATTGAAGGACAACCACTTGGAGCTGATGGGCCCTGGAGAAGCATACTGTTCCCCAATATTTCCCAATAAAAAATTTAAAAAAAGAATAGCTTCTGTCACAAGCCACATTTAAAATATATTTTGAAGCACAGAAAATACATTCTAGAGCTAGTCTATCCTGGACAACTTTTTCTTTTAAAAGACACAAGAACCCATGCCTACTGAAGACCAAGTTTCTGATCAAATATCACCTCAATTATCTATTCATAATCTGATCAACTTGATCAATAGATAAGTGTGGAGAGGGGGGAAACCAACAAAATTAATTCTGGCTATATTAAGTCAGACCCCAATTACTAAAGATCCTCTTTCCGTTAATGATGCACCTAGGTGTGCCAGACTCCCAAATTCAGAACTTAATTAATAAGCCTTCTTGTGTGGTTAATTCATTCTTTAATTGATTGACCAATTATTTAATTAAAGGATAATTTTCCTCAAAAGAGTAAAATCATTACTCCCATACAGATATAAAATGAACATGTGTTAAAAATTTTTAAAAACTCATTAATGAGGAAACTGGTGCTAAAGAAAAACCAAAATGGAGGCCACAGTTTGAGTATATCCTTAAGCCAATCATCCACAGCCACATAACCAAAACTTCAACTCTTCTGATTTCCCCAAAATGCTCACTCTGACCTTAAACAAAAAACTTAAGCTTTCTTCAAGCCAGAATGACTGTGCAGCTTCCTAGACAACTAGCCATAAACAAGTAAGCTTATGCAATGCTACTACTCTAAAAGGAATGTAAGTTTCTAGTAACCAATCACAATAGGAAACAATGTACTTCCTCATTCATGCTTTATAAACGAGCTATAACTGCTGAAAGCTGAGCTTTTTACCTTTGGTTTTGAAGTCTTCCAGTTTGTGAACAGTTTGTTTATCACTCAATAAAATATTCATAGCAAGTAACCTCTGAATTTTCTTTTGACACTGGTAAGCTGGCACAACTAGTTCAAATGAGATGCCAACAGATTCATTTACAGATCATTAATATTGAAATGATATGCAAATGGAGACAAAAGTACTTTCATGCAGGGTCTCAGCTCCCGCACCGCACAAGAACGCAGGATGTGGTGAGGCCAAAAAGAAACATCAACGGAGCCATGGATAGGGGGTTCGTACCTCTATATTCTCACTGACGGCTGAGTTGGAGATACAAGAAGCAGGAGCCGCAATCTGCCATCCACTTCTCTGCCAACTAACCAACAAAAACCCCACTTGGCTAACTGCAATCCGTGCTTGCTAGCTTAGCCACGGCAGTTATATTAGTGGCTAATGGCTAACTGGTAACAGCTGATGGCCACCCAGCCACAGCACATGGTGATCTGATTACAGCTGATGGCCATCTAATAATCAAGCCAGCACCTTTCCACATGAGGCTGAGAGCCTGGAAACTGTTCTCCGGAACTCTGTCCCCACAAGTATCTTCTTTTTCTACAGAGCAGGAGAGAAGGCCTTTGAACAAGTCAGAACTTTCATGTTTATAGTCAGGATTTATTTAGGATTACTATTAGCTATCTATACTTTACAAAATTGTGAAATAGTTCTCAGAGAATCAGAATCAGATGACTCAGAGGGTGTATGTTAAACAATACATATTTTTCCACTGAAGCATAAAGTTTTCCCTCCAACCATTACACAGAAATTCTAACCACAGAATCCTTATAGTTAATATCTCTATTCCCAACATAATTTTTCTTTGTTAAGTATCAGTTTATGTGAAAGTTCATGTACATGTCAGTCATTATACTTTAAGAATTCTGAGCATATTAACTAAGTGCTCGTGGAGAAAATAAAAATCCAAGGATAATTTCCAATCAGTTACATACATTTTATTAAAAGTTCTCATGTTTTTTTCTCCCCAAACTATAAAGACTGGTGATATTCAAATGTACCACACAGCCCTATGGGGATAAAAAAAATTTGGAAAAGTATAAATGTATTTTTAGGGAAGTAGAGTATTATGATAAGTTCTAATTATCATGACTATAATGTGATTATCAGTTCAGAATGGGAACATCTGAACTGAGTTTAATATCATTCCTAATCAACTAGGCTAGGGTATCCTTTCTTTCCCACCCAAGAAAGATTTCAAAATTCAAGTCAGAGTGCTCTCTGTGTTATTTTCAAGGGATAATACCTTGAATTCACTCTAATTTGTTTATATCTTAGAGTAAATCATTTATGCATTCCACAAATATTCATTGAGCTCCCAGTATGAACATCACCTTATTCTAATGTACAAGAAATAAAGCAATAAATAAAATGGACAAAACCCCAGCCTTCAATAAGCATGTGAAAATTAGTCATAGGAAAATACAAACTAAAAAGTACAATGAGATGGATTTTCAGTCAAGATGGTGCAATAGCTAAATGCTGTGCTCACCTCCTCTCAGGACCACATCAATTACAACTAAACCACAGAACAACCATTATTAAGAAATCTCCTAAAGTCTAGCTAAGCCTAAAGGCCTACGACTAAGACATATAGAAGAAGCCACCGTGAAACTGGTAGGAAGGACAGAGACTCAGAAGGAACTGGTCCCACACCCATGTGTGACCATTAAAAATTGGGAGGGATATCTCAGCTGTGGAGGTTCCCCCCACCCCACCCCCGGAGGAACAAGGGGTCCCAGCCCCTCCCCATCCCAGGGTTTCAGTGAAGGGTAGAAAAGTCCTCATAAATCTGACGGTGAAAACCAGCAGAAATTGTGGCTGAGAGAGACGGAAGGCAGCTGCACTCCCAGGCGCAACTCTTAAAAGGCCCATGCACAAACTTACTCATTGATGGATTCACTCGCTCTGAGCTCCAGCGCTGGGGCAGCAGCTCAAAAGGTGCCAGGGACATATGGGAAGGAACTGAATTGTCTAGCCTCAGAATGAGGGCTGGAGGGGCAGCTGTCTCCCAAATGGAGGAGCTGGCAGAAGCAATTGTTCTTTGTTGAGCCCTCCCCCTTCCAGCGTGCAGACGCACACAGACGTCATAGCCGAGTCTCCATCAAAATGGCTATCACCTTTCATCTGCCCCACCCTAGTGATTCCCTGAGACTACACCCCACCCAACTTTCAGGCACACCTAAACTGCTTCCAGTGGCTTTTCTGTATAAATCTCCCGCCTTGGCTGAAGCTGCAGAGTTTTCTAAAATCTCTGAAATGTTCACAAAACCCAAACAGGCAGCATCTGGCTTCAGCCTGTTCATTATCTCTGGCTGAGCAGCCCACAGTCTAGCTCTAGCAACAGCTGGCCTTGCTTCACGGCTTGAACTCTCAAGGCATCTCCAAACACAGAGCGGGTGGTGGCCATCTGTGGATTGCTTTGTGGCTCATGCCACGTGTCCTCAGGCAGGGCACAGGCTGCAGCTGAACTTGGCCTGTAGTGGGTCCCCTCTGAGGAGGCCCTAGGGCTGGCAGACCCAGTGGCAGCTTCGGACTTGGCTTGAGCATCACCTGGCCACCTCCAAGGACAACACACCCAAAGGGCAGACTAGGCAGGACCCAGAGTCCCACTAAAGTGAACCCTGCTCTGTAGAGTCAGCCCAAGCACAACAACTCCTCCACTGTAGTCACAGCCAGTCCTCACAACAAATCAGCCTGAGGGTCAATCCCTCCCACTGATGTGCAAATAGCAATCAAGTCTCAACTACAATAGGAGGGCACACACAACCCACACAAAGGACACACACATGGAGCACCTGGTTCTGGGGACTAGGGAGACTGCACCACTGGGTCCAACAGGACACCTGCTACATAAGGTCACTCTACTAAGACCAGGAGGCAAAGCAGCCCTACATAGAAACAAACACAGGGAGACGGCCAAAATGGGGAGACAAAAAAGCATTTCCCAAATAAAAAAAAGAAAACAAAGCTCCAGAAAAAGAACTAAACAAAATGAAGACGAGCAATCTACCAAATGCAGAGTTCCTAACACTGGTTATAAGGATGCTCAAATTCAGGGAGAACTTCAACAAAGATACAGGAAGCATAAAAATGGAGCTAGAAAACAGTGAAAGAACCAGAAGAAAAAAAAACTACAATAACTGAAATGAAGAATACATTAGAGGGAATCGACAGTAGATTAGATGAAGCGGAGGATCGAATCAGCAATTTAAAAGAGAAGGTAGCAGAAAACACCCAATCAGAAGAGCAAATAGAAAAAAGAATTTAAAAAAATGAGGAGAGTTTACAGCACCTCTGGAACAACATCAAGCGTACCAACATTCACATCATAGGGGTACCAGAAGGATAAGAGAGCAAGGGATTGAAAACCTATTTGAAGAAATAATGACTTAAAACTTCCCTAGCCTGGTGAAGGAAATAGACACACAAGCCCAGGAAGCTCAGCGAGTCCCAAACAAGATGAACCCAAATAGGCCCACACCAAGACACATCATAATTAAAATGCCAAAGGTTAAAGACAAAGAGAGAATCTTAAAAGCATCAAGAGAAAAGCTGTTAGTTACCTACAAGGGAGCTCCCATAAAACTATGAGCTGATTTCTCAATAAAAACTTTGCAAGCCAGAAGAGATTGGCAGGAAATGTTCAAAATGATGAAAAGAATGGACCTACAACCAAGATAACTCTACCCAGCAAAACTATCATTTAGAATCTAAGATTGTTTAGAATCTAAGGACAGATATAGAGCTTCCCAGACAAGAAAAAGCTAAAGGACTTCCTTACCACCAAAGCAGTATTACAAGGAATGTTAGAGGGACTTCTTTAGGACAATATATATATATATTATATACTTTATATACTTATATTATATATACTTATATATAATATATATATATATATATTATATACTTATCTATATAATATATATAATATATGAATAATAAAATGGCAATAACTATGTATCTATCAACAATTACTTTAAATTATAAATGGATTAAATGCTCCAATTAAAAGATAAGGTGGCTGAATGGATAAGAAAACAAGACCCTTACACATGCTGCCTACAAGAGACTCACTTCAAATCTAAAGATACACACAGATTAAAAATAAAGGGATAGGAAAAAGTTATTTCATGAAAATGGAAACAAACAAAAAACCTGTGGTAGCAATACTTATAACAGACAAAATAGACTTTAAAACAAAGGCTATAACAAGTGACAAAGAAGGACCCATTAATCCCACTTCTGAGTATTTATCTGAAAAGCTATCTCGAGAGGACATGTGCATCCATATATTCATTGCAGCAGTTTACAATGGCCAAGATGTGGAGGCAGCCTGGGTGTCTATTGATGAATGAATGGATAAAGAGTAGTTGGTACATATATACAATATATGATAAAAGTGAAGGCATGAAGAAGTAGAAATTAGTAGTTACAAAACAGTCACAGGAATTAAAGTAAAGCATAGGGAATATAGTCAATAATACGGTAATAACTATATATAGTGCCAGATGGGTCGTAGACTAGTCAGCAGGATCACTTCTTAAATTATATATATTGCTAACCACTATGCTGTGCAACTGAAATTAATGTAAAATAATATTGAATGTCAACTGTAATTGAAAAATTTTAAAAGAGGGGAAAAGGGTGAAGGGAAATAAAAAGTCCAAATTTCCAGGCATAAAACCAGTAAGTCATGGAGATGTAATGTACAGAAGGGGAATATAGTCAATAGTATTGTGAGAGCATAGTACGGTGTCAGATGGTTGCTGGACTTGTGGTGATCACTTCTTTAGGTATATAAATGTTGAATAACTATTGTGTACACATGAAACTGATACAATATTGTATGTTACCTATATTTTAATAAAAATCTTAAAAGAGAGAAATAAAATAAAAGCCACAATGAGATAACACCCCACATCCACTAGAATGGCTAAAATTGAAATGCCTGACACCAAAGTCCATGATGTAGAACTCTTATAGACAGCTGGTTCAATAAATTTGCGAAGTTTATTGTCTGTCAGTTATACCTCCATAAAGCTGTTACAATTTAAAATGAGGTATCGATATGTGACATTTGTTAATTTACTCATTTGCTTTTTCTTTCTTCAACAGAATTTATTGAATGTCCAACTGTGGCAGCAGATAAAGAGGAATGAGATCGTCTGCCTCTAAGTCCAGTCCAGGAGCCAGGCAATGAGAGTTTTCTGATATTCTTGTTGGATACACCCATAGGAAGCTAACAAAATGTCAAGATCAGTGTGTGTGCTGGGGAAGGCTTTTCAGGGGACCTTAAGCCTGAGCAGAATTCTGAAGGGTAAGGACGTGGTTAGGTAGGGACAGTGAAGAGGGATGTGTATGGATGGTGCTGGTGGCAGCTGTCTGTCTTAAGCAAGGCCTAGGGCGAAAGAAGAGGTCCTGTGCAAGGAAAGCCAATTGCAGGGGAGAGGAGGAGGGTTTTGAAACAAGGCTGGATAGAAAAGTCGGCGCTGATCACTAAGAGCCTGGGAAGCTGTGATCAGGAATTTGGCTCTGGTATTGAAGGCCTGGGGAGACAGAGAGGATTTCAAACTAGGGAGAACATAATCAGATAGCGTGGTGATTAGGAGCACAGGTAGGTCACGTTGAGAAAGAAAAACTGACATTGTGCCCTTAGGTTGTCTACCACTATGGTTAAGCAAGCATATTTAATTAGACTCCAAGTCCTGCTAGGAGCTTTTCCGAAATCATTTTCAGATATGTCCAACTCTTTCCATCCCTGCTGCAATGCTTTAGTTCTGATCCTCATTATTGCTTGCTTGGATTACTACAATATCCTCGAACTGGTAGTCTCCCTGTCTTCAGTCTTGCCTCACTAAATTATGTGCTACCTGCAGCTTAAAACATTTTTCTAAAATTGAAATCTGATCCTCTCACTCTTAGCTGAAAGCTTGATCTTCAGCCTCCAGTCTTGCTCCTTAACCAACACTATGTCTGTATTTCCAATAATGATAAACACAGTAACATGACTTATCAAGCATTTACAATATACCAAGAACTGTGCTAAGCACTTCATTTTTATCTCATTAAATTCTCCCAATACATTATTATTATTATCACCACTGTATTACAGACGAGAAAACTGATTCTTAGTGTAGGGGTGGAGAAAGTTTCCTCTATCTTCTTATTTTCAGGGTCTGCGACATGTGAATTAAGCCAACAAGACAGATTAATGAGGGGACAAAACAAAATTTACACATGCAACACAAACTTGCAGGAGAATTCAGTGAAGAGTAACTAAAAAGGAATGCAGAGTAAGATAAATTCTCCCTTAGGGGAAGAAACAGGAGATATGACAGTCTTGTGAAGATGTCTGTTTGGATATGCTGTCTATTTCTTAAACCAAGAAGAGTTGCTCCTGAAAAGGGGGGTTATGACAATTGAGTTCTTTTGGGATACCTCAATTTAGGCAGATAAAGGATTTCAGGAACTTAAATGCCTTCAGCTCAAAATAATTCTTATGCCAAAGTGGCATATTTTGGGGGAGCATATCCTGATCCTCTTCTTTAGGAAGGTTTAATAATGTACCTGAGGTTATACAGTTAATAAGTATAATTGAATAGCTTGTCTGGAAAAAAAACTTTAAAGATAAATTTGAGAACGGAATTATTTTTGTTTTTACTTGCACTTACAAGAGTGGCCAGTTATTAGAGAATTGGCTCTCTGAACAAAAATGGAAACTGGTTTTTAAAGGCAAAAATCACAGGGTTAGAAAATAGTTCAAATTGTTATCAGTTGATAGGTCTGCTTGGTTGTATTTAGGTCAATTTTGATAAGAGCAATTAAAATTTTCTTTCAATTAAAACAAACAAACAACAACACACCAACACCAAACAACAGAAAAGAAAAATCCAGGTGTTTGTTTTTCATGGTTTATCTGGGACTACAGGAATATAAGGCTTTTTCTGAACTATAAGAATGTAAATTTCGGGGGAAAAAACACATTTAAGCTGCAGTATAAAGAATGGATTAGAGAAAGGCAGGACTGCAGAGAGAGACCAGTTACAGGAATTCAAGTAAGCGATCCTAAGGTTGAACTAAGGCAATCACAGCAGGGATGGAAAGGCGTGGATCAATTTTAAAATTACAAAGGAGGAGAACGGACTTGCAGCAATCTCTTTAGCCTAGTTCCAAGTTTTGGATAAGGTGTCTTGACATTATTATTGATAAATGCATCTTCAATGATGAGCACCAAGACTTTTTTTTTTATTTTTTTTTATTTTTTACCAGAAATCCTCTTTTGTAGAAATATTAGGCCTGCCTCCTCTCTCTGGTTTCTTGGGCCATGATTAGGACGTCCTTGCCATTCACTGGTCTAGAACACAGAAGCTGGTTAAAAACAACAATTGTTAAACAAATTACTCTTGAACATGTATTATGGTTTATTGTTAGCAACAGAATTGGTGAGTGTCTGGAAATGAGGAGTTTATAATTGAGGGAACAAAGGTTTATATCAGCAGCTAATTTTTAAAAAGCATCTAGTAAGTTAGTGAACACAGTTTCATGCAGTCATAAAAACACCATATTGGTTATTATAGAGGAAATCTAGAGCAGAATCCTCGGAAACGCCCGGTGTGTAGCCTATCAGAAATAAATATGCCATTCATCTAAGAAGCATGATAAAGATGCATCTTGGGCTGTTAATTGATATAGCACAGCTTTATTTATAGTAGTTCCTAGAGGTTCCAGTATACAGGGAACGCAGGAACCCCATTTAAAGAAGGCAGAAGCAGAGAACACACGTGACAACTTCTAAATTTTGAGCAGGCGGCTTCCAGTTCACATCTCAAACTACCAACTATGAAGCAGAAGCATTGTTTGCCTAGTTCTCGGTTTGGGACAATTGTCTTCCCCCTTTGGTGTGCCGGAGCAGGTTTTAATTGTTGTAAGGTGAGATGATCAGTTAATTTTGGGATGTGCTGAGGAGCCAGTGGGATAGATGAGTCCAGTTAGAAGATGGACATATGGGTCCAGAACTTGACTGATTCAAGTTGCACGTAAATTTAGACTGTACAGTAATTAAAATTATTATACGAGAGGGCTTACGTTATGATTTAATCGCAGTTCAATGTAAACGCCGTAAAGGGCATATCCACTATTTTGCAAACCACTCCATGCCCACTGCCTAGAAATGTGATTGGTACAAAGTGTCATAAATAGTTTCATAATGAATATTTTAGAAATCAGAACTTGCCGTTTCTTTTATTTCCAAAGCGAGGTCAGGGCGCCCTCTGGTTTCGCACCGCCTGCCCCTTTAAGAGAGCTTGGGAAAGGGAAGAGGAAGCGCTGCCGGGAAGGAGGGCGGAGCCTGCCGCCCCCGGACCCCGCCGTGGTGCTGCGCTGCTCCCCGGAGCCTCGGGCTCAAGAAGCGGACCCGCTCGCGGTAGTAAAGAATGCGTGAAAAAATGCACAAAGGCGAGGGACAGACGTACCCTGTGCTTTAGCTTCTCAGGGCGGGGTTGGCAAAGCCAAGGTAAGGCAAGAAGACTGCCTGTGCCTGTCCCTTTAAGATTGAGCCCTGTCCTCTTTGGAGGGAAATAACACTTTTGTGGTCACAAACACTTTTGTAATTTACCCATGTTAACCCGGGTTCTTTCCTTACCAATTAATACATATACTAAGTGTCCATCACATAAGCACATACTCGTAACCGATTGTTGCTGGGCCAGGCGTCGATGTCCAAAATCATCTGACATGGAGATGACATGGTGTCCCAAATCATCTCATGTTTCCTCTGCTTTATTTATAAATCTTAGGCTGGTGCAATTTCAAAGGCTAACCCAATGCTTCCTAGCAGAATTGGATGTGTCGGGCTGTTAGAGACCCCTGAGATCCCCAGGGCATAAACGCGGGATAACTAACCCTCACTTAAATCTATCCTGAATTCTTAGACTAGTGGTCTGATAGGCATTTTAGCCTGCCCCGTGTTTTGATATTTTAATTGTTAACATTTAAAAATGGGAGTTTATGGGTAAATATCTGGATTGAGAAATTGGAAGGTCTGGCAATGCTGTTGTCCCCTTTGAGCCAGTGTTAAGAAGCAGTCTCCAGTTTCCCACAGCCTCTCTGTTACCCCACAGTCAGCCCGTGTCACTCATTTATCACCAGTCCGGCTCCTGGTAGACATCTGAGTTTTGGGCCCCTACTCTAAATACTTAGGTGGATATAAGACTATTTAAAATATTTATGCAGAAGAGACCAGAGATCCCAAACAACTGGCTGTATAATTTGTGTTTAAATTGCTGTTCCTCCTTCCTACTTTTTCTTTTCAAAGTGTTTTTCTTTTGAAACAGATCTTTTCACCCCAGGCTTGGTAAAGATAAATTATCAGAGATATTTACAGAAAGAGATTTGGGAGTTGATATTCTTTTATTACAATTAAAACCATGAAGTTTTTTAAGGAAACAAAAATCTGAATCTTGTTTACACTGATGTACGCTATGACAATCAATCATTACTGAAATAGAGTGTATTCAGTATAGTTTGTATACCTCTGCCCACAGACAATAGTTTGTTAACCTCCACAACTCTTGGCTAGACTCATAAAGGCAAGAACTATGTTTGCCTGTTAATTGCTCTATCCCACCACTAGAATCTCTAAGCTCCCTGAACACAGGGACTTTTTTGTTCACAGTTGCCAAACATAGTGCCTGCTTAAAGGTAAGTGATTAAATGTATGAAATAACTTTAAAGGTATACCTTATTTTGTGCAATAGGCACTGTTCCTGAAGATTTCTCTTAAAATAAAATGCTTGGATAATTGTTGTTCAAAATTGTTAAAAAGATTCCATTGTGAAAAGGCATCCTTTTAAAAGGTTGGATTTTCCTAAATTGATGCACCAATGTTTTCATCTAAAATGAACTTGTATTTGGCAGTTATGTGCTAGAGCTTTCACTGTAATATTTGCTTTCTATGTAATAGGATTTGGACGTGTGTGAGCCTTGGAATTTTCAGTATTATTTCTGTTTTTAGAGATCTAGAGATTCCAGTTGAGACCAAGTTGGCAGCCAGATCCTTATTCTTTGCCCGTGAGAAGCAGCTCTTATCAACAGCAACACTGACAGAACCTGTGTTTTAGAAAAGGACGGATGGCTTTGAGCCTAGGTTGGAGAGCATTTGCACCGTTTCCCATGAACTGCTGTGGTGTGTTTCTGAAGGCTGTGAGAAGCAGTGGTCTTCCCTTGTTTCCCTGGGGCCACTGCCCTTGGAGAGGAACTGGACGCTTTTTGGACCCTGAGATGAAAGCTTTCCTGGAGGAGAACACTGAAGTTACCAGCAGTGGCAGCCTCACCCCCGAAATCCAGTTGCGGCTTTTGACCCCCAGATGCAAGTTCTGGTGGGAAAGAGCTGACCTGTGGCCCCACAGCGATCCTTACTGGGCAATCTATTGGCCAGGAGGCCAAGCCCTGTCTAGGTATTGCCCTAATTGAAATAGGAACCAGGGGCCAGCCCAGTGGCTCACGCCTCAGTGGGGGTGGGGGTGGGGGACCCCTTCCCTCCCCAAAGCTCATAACAACTACATTGAGAAACAACTGGCTTGAACCAGAGTGCGGGGGTGGGGGGAGCGACGGAAGAAGGGGGGGAAGGGAACCTTTAAGGTTGCTGCAGATCTTTGGCTTTTCAGCCCCTTCCACTCTGAATTCTCCGAGCTCTTTGTGCCCCTTTGCTTCTGGGATCTGGATATAATACATCTTGGGACTGTTTCCTTTGTGGAAATTTAAACTGTGTCTTCAATCAAAATTACCCTGTGGTTTTCACCGCCCCAAAGTGGGAGCTCACATGCAGAGGGAGGTACCCGCTCCCCCTCGTGGATGACTGGGCCTCATGCCTCAGGCTCTACTCTGCATATTCTTAATTCAGCACACCAGCTCCTGCTCCTTACCACACTTGTAAACTTTTAAAATATCAGTTCCTAACATTTAAAACTTGAGAGATTTCATGTAAAAATCTACACTGATTTGAAAAACAGGAATAATCTCTGATAGTACGGGATTTCTGTGAGGCAACAATCAGCTGGAGATGGGTAGCAGCTGTCCCTTTAGACAGGGCCCATACACCCCTACTTTGCCACAGTCCCTGCTATTTATTATCCCAATACTAAGGTCAAGTGTCAGTTGGCTTTCACTATTTCAGTGTTTTCCCACTCATCTTCACTTTTGGTAACTACTTAGCCCTGATCTGATTTTGGTTGTAAGCATATCTTACCAGAGAGGTCATTATAATACAATTCAAACAGTAGTTAAAACTATTCTATGGTGAACAATCAAAAGGAGATGGTGAATTTTTGGATCTAGCGAATTCCATCCTGACTATAGCAGTATTTTGTCAGTCTATATTCTTGGTGCTTGGTAGTTTCTGGATCATAGTAAGTGCTCAGTACTTTTTAAAAGTTGACTTTAAGAGCACGATTCATCACTTGTATGGAACTGCTCTTCACACCTGCTGAAGAGAAAGATCAAATGACTGGGTCCTCTCTCTGCCACCTTTGTCCAGCCTTAACATAAGATCGACATTTTGTCTCACTCTAGTCAGGCTCAATTTGCCAAGGTTAGACCAAGCTCTGCTAAGTTCCACTATTTCTTATCTAGTCAATCCATAGAAATTTTTGGGGGTCACCTCTTAACTGAGTTTCTTCCATCTCTTAGATAATGTTTTTCTCTTTCTTTTGGACTTAGGTATCTTTTGGATAATCCTGACGTTGTCAGAGGCAAATCCGTGTTGGATCTTGGGAGTGGATGTGGAGCCACGGCTATTGCTGCTAAGATGAGTGGGGCATCGAGGATTTTGGCCACCGACATAGACCCTAGTAAGGATTTCATATTTAAAAATATTTAAAGCTCATCTTTTTTTTTTTCTTCCAGGATAAATATCTATAGATGTCTTATCCACCTGATAGCTTATTTCCATGTGTATAATACGATGTTGTGAACTATGTTCTGTGCTACATTATCTGGGAATCGGGAGGCCGGAGTTGATGGTGCATTTTTCCCAAGAGAATTTGTATTTGTGTCCGTCAGCTAGCCCAAAGTGACACTAACCTGAGAATTTACTGTTCATTTCTGGGCTAAAAATGTCCTGAAATATGTAGGTAGTGTTTATTTGACCTAAAACCCAAGTAAGGGTAGGCCTGTGAATTTAATGGATTTTGTTCCATTAGAACACAAGTTGAGAGAGGTAAGTTTTATCTGATTTTCTTCTCATCTTTCCTTTCACTGAGGATCCAACTCTTGAAGGTCCTTATTTTATAACGGGGTTCAGTTCTAACTTGCCACCCTACTCAAGCCCAAGGCATATTTCCCTGTCTCCTGTAACAAACCAAACCTCTTGGTTATTGAGATCAGCAAATGTTCCTTAAAACCCCAACATTTCCAGGTCTTTTGTATCTTTTATTTTGGTTTCAAAATAATTAAAAACAATGATTGGATATCCAATCATATATTTGAAAATTTCAATAAATAGCTTATACTGGCATAAACTTTATGTAAAAATCATCTTTTAACAAAAAGGGAAAAAAACATATTGTTAGATTTTCTAAATTACTTAGTCAATAGGGAATTAGAAGAGCCTAGTATATTATACCAATTCATCATGTGTTTTTTTTAAAGTTGCAGGAATGGCTATTATACTAAATTGTGAATTGAATCAACTGAATCCTTTTCCCATTTTAATCAAAAACATTTTGGATTTGGAACAAGATAAGTGGGACCTTGTAGTGCTTGGAGATATGTTTTATGATGAAGACCTTGCAGATAGTCTTCATCAATGGCTGAAGAATTGCTTTTGGATCCACAGAACTCAAGTGCTGATTGGTGACCCTGGACGACCCCAGTTCAGAGGACATAGCATTCAGCATCAACTGCACAAAGTGGTAGAATATTCACTTCCGGAACCTACTAGGCAAGAAAACAATGGACTGACAACAAGCACAGTGTGGGATTTCCAGCCTTGAGTTGTCAAAGAGCTTCCGAGTATGGATATAGCTATGTGTGGGTTTAACCCTAAAAGACTTTCCAGTTTAAAGAATGCAATTCCTATTAAATAGAAAATCTTGTTTCCAAAATATGAAGGTCTAAAATTTTCTCAGCCTTTGTCATGTAACTAGTTCTGCATTATGCCAAATATACAAAACTCTATCTGCAATCCTTTTTTCGAGTTTCATTGCTATAGGAATATAATTATAGAAGGCAATACCCAGTGGAAGCAATGTGTAATTTAAGAAGTGGAAAGGAATTAGAGATTGTAGCAGAGTCTGTTTGTGTAATTCAGGACAACTATATGATGTATTGTTGAGTTAAACAAACAAAATACAAAGTAGAGAAGAATGTAAGATTTAGTCCACAATAAGGTTTCATTGACAATCATGGATTAAAATAAAGATTTTAGAATTTTCCTACATACTCTGTACTATGACACCTTATGATACCTCCTTCATGACTTACCAAGGTTAGCTAGAAATTGGTTATGCCACCACTACATGCCCCAGATTTTCGGGATCTTCTGTATCAATAAAAACACTATGACATAAGTGAGAAACAATGTGAAGAAGATTGTGTATAGTATACCACTATTTATGTAAAAAACCCAAAAAACTGTATATACATACTGAGGAAAAGAATGAAGACAGGAAAAATACAAAATGGAGTCACTTTAACCAAGCTGTTAAATTATTAACATTATGAAGCTTGAGGCATAAGGAAACGATTCTTTTCCTTGTCTTAACTAGACTTGAAACTTAAACTTTTGAACTTTCCAGTCCTTTGTCAATGCCCGGACATTTATTTACCTATGGCTAACCCTCTGACTACCCCCTAAAGGACTCAGGATGTGGCCCAACCTCCTGTTGCCCTTCCTCCAGACTCCGTCATCCATCATCCAGATCTCTGATACCAGGCTGATGACCGTCCTGGACTAATCCTTGGGCTCAGAACGCAAGACTGACCATTCTCAGGGATATGACTTTTTCTATAAGAACTCTTAACTTTTCTTCTTGGGAACACTTCTGGATTTTTGCCTAGCTGTGTTTCCAGTTTAAAAATTCTAAGATCCTTGAATAAATCTTTGTTACTTTTTTTCTAGCAAAGCTTCCAGACTCTTTCTGAGTTCGTTTGACAATACCTATATATGATGTATATGTATAAAATACAATGTTGCTTGCAGTATACATAGAATATACCTGGAAAGATAAACAAGAAACTGGTAATAATGGTTGACTTCTGAGAGGATACCAGAGAGTTGGTGGACTGGGGTGGCAGGGATACCTAGTTTTCACCTTTGGGTCTTGTAACTTTGTACTAATTATATGTATTGTATTTCCTATTACCTAATTTAAAACTGCTGTAGTCACCATTATATATGTTACAAGTTAAGTATAAAATGTAGCCTGGTAGTAGACGGATGGAGATTATATATGTGTACACACACACACACACATATTTACCATATGTATGGTAAATGTTTAAATAAAAATTTCTTACATTAAAAGACATTGCCATTAATCCCCTTCAAAATACTCCCCCTCGCTTCAAACACACTTATCCCATCGTTCTTGCCACTTTCTGAAGCAGTTCTGGAATTCTGGAAGTCCTCTTTTGTGAGTGTCTAGTTGCGCTGTCATGGCTGCCTCAATGTCCTGAATCCATTCAAAACGTTTTCTTTTCATGGTCATTTTGACTTTGGGGAAGAGCCAGAAGTTACACGGTGCCAGATCCAGTGAACAAGGTGGATGAAGATACACCATAATGTTTTTATTTCACATAAATTGCTGTACCAGAAGTGATGTGTGACACAGAGCCTTTCCGTTGTGATCACAAAAGATGGTGACTGCTGCTGCCAAGTGCCATCCAATTGAAAGGCAGGAATCTTCAACATGGGAAGCATCGCGTCGAACCTTAGTAACAGTGTGTGACAAGTTTCAACTTGTTCAGTACAGTCAGTCGGATGTGAGCTACAGTTGAGAGGAGGTGTGTTTTAAAGTGTGCTGTAAATCATCCTCCATCATGACAACTCCGTGTCACACATCGCTTCTGGCATATGGCAATTTCTGTCAAAAACATTTCGGTGTGTCCTCATCCACCTTATTCACGGATCTGGCACCGTGTGACTTCTGGCTTTTCCCCAAAGTCAAAATGATTCAGGACATTAAGGCAGCCACAGCAGTGCAACTAAAGACACAAAAGAGGGCTTCCAGAACTGCTTCAGAAAGTGGCAAGAATGATGGGATACGTGTGTTTGAAGCAAGGGGGAGTATTTTGAGGGGGATTAATGGCAATGTGTCTTTTACTGTAATACATTTTTTAAATTTAAATATTCACCGTATTGTTTGATCACACCTTGTATTTCGCCACAGTATAAGCATATCACATTTATAAAGTAATAATAATGACAAGAAATAGAATTGAATATGTAAACCCTTCTAAACACATACAAGAAGTTTACCGTATCATACTTTCCTTGTTTTTTATGACATCAGCGTTAAAATAGGAAATCTTTAAGATAGTACCACTGAGACAGGCTCATGGGACAGGTAATATGATGAAATTGGGGTAGTTTTAGCACATTATACGTGAGAGAATTTTGTGATTATACAAGAGTAATATGTTTCATTTGAAAACTGAGACCTGTGTTTATTTCACAATGTGAAGCCAACAGAACTGCAGGATACAAACTCTGAATAATAGTTTGTATTCACTCATTCTTACACATTCCCAAATGCAGTTTTTAAGGAAGAAAGTTCATAAATGGAGAGAACATACTTGGGAAATGTGATATTGTGATTTATAGGATAGATATATATTTGATCATTCAGATGACCAAAATGTATTTCTTAGACGTATTTGGTCTTCATACAAAGTTCCTGGCTTACAGCTCCCAAAACCTTTGGAATTTTCCTAAGCAATAAGAGTAATGGAGCATCATTTATTATACAAGTAACCCCTGTATAACACGGTTGTTAGGTTCCTAAAAAGGCCATGTTATACAAAATAAAGAACTAGTACAAAAAAGGGGGTTAGTTTACAAAAATTAAAAAAAACATACTATTATATTTTTATAATTAAGAGAAATATCTTTATTAATTTTCACCAAAAGTATAACACATTAATATGTATTAAATAATGTTTTCTTCGTCATCACTACTAAAGTCTTATTACATTCCATGTTGTTCAGGGATTTCCCTAATTTCGAATGAGATTTTTTGCTCTTAAAAGCTCTTATTACGCTCCGGGTTATTTGGGGATTTCTCTAATTCTCAAACCGTGTTAGAATGAAACTGTGTTCCAGGACGACGTGTTATACGAAGGTTTTCCCCAATTCTCGGACCGTGTTAGAGTGAAACCATGTTTACAGAAGTGCCGTGTTGTAAGGGGGTTACCTGTATTTGGTCTCTTGTCCTCAGTTCCTGAAAACAGAGCCATAAAGGTGAAAGTGTGTCTTGTTATTCATAATAAGCCCTTTCCACCATAACTGCGTTTATGTTAATGAAGGTGACTTTTGCAAAGCGCCTAAGAATGGAAGCTGGTTGCCATGAACCAACCATGAATAAAGGGTTGGAACTTTCAGTCTCACCCCCTGATTTTCTGGGGAGGAGGGACTAGAGTTTGTATCAATCACCAGTGGCCAATGAATTAATTAATCATGTCTATGTAATGAGGCCTCCATAAAAACCTACAAGGAGGGGGTTTGGAGAGCTTCCGGGCTGAAGAACCAGAAGCCTTCCACCTGCCACCGCTGTGGGCCCCAAGCTCCGTGAGGACAGAAGTTCCTTTGTTCAGAACCTCTCCTTATGTATCTCTTCATCAGGCTGTTGATTGGTATCCTTTAATATTTTTTGTAACAAACTGGTATTCTAGTGAATCGACATGTTTTCCTGAGTTCTGAGTATTCTAGCAAATTAATCGAACCCAAGGAGGGAATCGTTGGACTCTCCAGTTTGTAGCTGATTGGTCTGAAGCACAGGTAGCAACTTGGCCTTGCAACTGGCATCTGAAGTGGGGGGTGGAGGAGGGCAGTCTTTTAGGACTGAACCTTTAACCTATAGAATCTGACGCTATCTCCAAGTAGATAGTGTCAGTATTGAGTTGAATTCTTGGATACCTGGCTGATGTCTGAGAATTGTTTGTTCGTGTGGGGAGACCCCACACAGATACACATGTTGGAATTAGGTCTGGGAACTCTTTTCAGAAAAAGTAGCCATAAAAATCAATGAAGTAAGTGGTTGGACAAGGGTCTCAGTAACATTCATATGGGGAATGGCGAACATGTATGATATCATGGATTAGAACATTGTTATATTTCTTCATTTCACTGAAATATTAAAATTTGTAAAGAATTTATAGGCTGGATGTTCAGCTTTGCTTTTGGCCAATGGGCATTTAAATACTTCAGGAAGGTAGGAGCCAGAAAATAGCTAGAAAGGTAATTAATGTTTTTAGAAATACTTTTACTTAGCATTCTCTTAATGTCTATCCATATTGGTAAGTTTCTCTTATAACAGCTTAAATAGGTAGGAGAAGGAAATCTCCAGGGAAAACAGATAATTTTAAAACTTTGTTGTTTAAGAAACAAACACCCTCCCTACCCCCACCCCAAATCCATCAGTGGGCATGCTAGGATTACCATTTCAAAAACTCATCAAACAAACAGAATAATATTAATAGCACTGTTAAAGTGTTTAAGAGTCTGGTTAAAGCACAAACCACATTATACATTGGAAAGCCAATCTCCAAGACCATCATTTCCTGGTGGTATGAAGATCATAGCTTCGATGAGCATCAGTACACAGTCCAGGTCACTTGCTTTAATTTGTTTGGGCCTACTAATTGCTCCAAGACTTCTCGTGAATGATCTACAAAAGAAAACAATGATAATACATTAATTCACAGTAATCAGAGATATTTCATGTGTCTTCATGCATGAACTGGGGATGATAACTATTATATCTCATGGGGTTATTTAAAGGATTAAATGAAATAATAAATAAAGAATAGTATACAACTAAAAATACATTTAATTAATGGTAACCCTCACTGTTATTAGTTGTAGTGCACACATCATAGTAATACTTTTAAAAAACAGGCATATATTGTTTCTCTGTAATTTCACCAACCAGAGGGTAATGGTGTAATTTCATCATGAACCTGTGTATATTGCCTTTCTCAGGCTCCTGGCAGGAAATGGATGATGCACTAAAGTAAAGTATTTGAACAGGCTTTAATAAAGTGGCTATTTACAAAGGAATGAGCAGGATTAAAGAAAGCCAACAGGTATGGTAAAGCACCTTGGGAAGCTGCAACATGTCCAAAAAGATTAGGGGTGGGAATGGTTACTAGAATAAGACAAACTGACCTGTAATTGAACAGTTTTCCATGTCATACAATACTATTATAAAGGATGGTTTTTAATAGATACTATTCTATAAACTCATTATAATTTAACCAATGTGTATTATTGGACATTTAGATAGTTTTCAATTATTCACAAGGTATAGTAGTGATTTTAATAAGGTTTACATCTCTTTTGCAAAGTCAGTTTTATAATGTCTTAAAAATATAAACCAAAGCAAAAACACTGCTAAAAATTTATTACTTTAAAAATTATTCAGAAGTTTAACAAACTTGTTCCATAGACACAATCTATGTCTTATGTACAACATATCTCTAACCTACTCTTGGAAATATTCTAGTTTAGTGATTCTCAGACTTACAGATTTCACAGACCAATAGGAAAAAAAAGTGGGTCCAACATACGGTTACTAAATTTTATTTTAAGCAAAACAAAAATAAGACCAAATACCAAGGTTCAGTCCAAGGAGAAGAACAAAAGACTGTATGGAATTGAGAAGTTATTATAGTTGGGAAAATAAAGGTTTACAGCAGCAGCTAATTTAAAAGAAACAGCTAGTGAGACAACAAATATAGTTTTATTCATTGTCAGAAAAATATCATTAGTTATTAATCAGTTATTAGAGAGGAAATGTATTATACAAGAAATCTAAATTAAAGACAGGTTTCTAATAGGTTGAAAGTAAAAGGACGGACAAAGACGTATCATGCAAACAGCAACTATAACAAAGCTAGAGTGGCTATACTAATAGACGAAGGGAGAACACTTCACAACTCATTCTGAGGCCAGTATTACTCTGATACCAAAGACATGACACACACACACAGAACTGCAGACCAATCTCTTAAGAATATGATGTGTTGGCTCTGTGCGCGGTCAGAGGGATAGTGGATGGGGGGAGGGGGCTTCACACAGTGTGGGGGATATAAATGATAAATGTCTAAGTTTTGCTTTGTCTTGTGCACCTGAAACTAATAAAAAAATAATTAAAAAAAAGAATATGTACTCAAAAATCCTCAAGAAAACACTAGCAAACCAAATGTAGTAAAAATATAGAAAAGATTATATGCCATGATCAACTGGGACTTATCTCAGGTATGCAAGATTGGTTGAACATCTGGAAATCAATGTAATACATTGTATTAGTTTCCTATTTCTGTTGTAATAAATTACCACGACCTTAATGGCTTAACACAGCACAAATTCATTATCGTACAGTTTTGGAGGTCAGAATCCCAAAATGGGTCTCACTGAGCTAAAATCAGGTTTTAGCAGGTCAGCATTCCTTTTTGAAGACTCGAGGGGAGAATCCATCTCTTTGACTTTTCTAGCTTCTAGAAAGCCACCATATTCTTTGTATTCCTTCATATTCAAAGTGAACAACATTGGATAGAATCCTTCTCACACTGCCATCTCTATGGTTCTTCTGTCTCCCTCTTGCACTTTTAAGGACTCTAATAATTACATTGGGCACACCTGGATAATCTGGGATAATCTCCCTATTTTAAGGTCAACTGACTAGCAACTTTTCAATTCCATTTGCAATCTTATATAACCTAACATACACAAAGGTTCTGGGCATTAGAACATGGATATCTTTGGGTGGGGCATTATTCTGCCTATGACATATAGCATATCAATGGAATAAAGGACAATAACCACATGATCATCTCAATAGACAGAAAAGGCATTTGAAAAAATCCAACACTCATCATAAAAACATTCAACAAACTAGGAATAGAAGGGAACTTGCTCAAAATGATAAAGGGCATCTATGGAAAACCACAGCTAACATCATACTCAATGGTGAAACACTAAATGTTTTCCCCCTAAGATCAGGAACAAGACAAGGATGTCTGCTCTTGCCACTTCTATTCAACATTGCACTGGAGGTTCCAACCAAGGAAATCAGGAAAGAAATAGAAATGAAAGGCATTCATGTTGGAAAGGAAGAAATAAAACTATCTTCATTTGTAGATTATGTAATATTGCATATAGAATGTCCAAAGGAATCCTCTAAAAAATCAGAAG
Organism: Rhinolophus sinicus; assembly: GCF_036562045.2. Lineage (NCBI taxonomy): Eukaryota > Metazoa > Chordata > Mammalia > Chiroptera > Rhinolophidae > Rhinolophus > Rhinolophus sinicus. The sequence goes on along the minus strand of NC_133752.1, from coordinate 159,945,330 downwards.
TAGTAAAGTTCAGCAAGGTTGCACGGTATAAGATCAATATACAGACATCAACTGTGTTTCTATACACTCGCAACAAACAATCCAAAAATGAAATTAAGAAACTAATTCCATTTTTATTGCCATTAAAAAGAAAAAAAAACTTAGGACTAAATATAACAAGTGAAAAACACATACTCTGAAAACTAAAACATTGTTGAAAGAAATTAAAGAAGATCTAAATAAATGGAAAGACATCCATGTTCATAGATCAGAAGACTTAATATTAAGATGGTAATACTTGTGCTCGCTTCGGCAGCACATATACTAAAAAAAAAAGATGGTAATACTTCCCAAATCTATAGATTCAATGCAATCCTTACCAAAATACCCCCACTTCGTTTTTTTAAAGAAAATGACAAGATGATCCTAATATTCATATGGGAATTCAAATTACCTAGAATAGCCAATACAATTTTATAAAAGAACAAAAATTGGAAAACACTAATTTCATTTTAGCTGTTGTTTCTAGGATTATTTTGGCATTTTTACTAGTTATGAATGTTATCAAACATATATAAATATTTGTTTTCTGACTATATTTGTGTCACTCTTCTGGAGGAATTTATTGTTGCACATAAATAAGAAGACTCTCCCTCCAATAGTAAGCATGCAATATATTTTTATGTAACTAAAACATTTTTATGCTAGATGGCAGTATTACATTACTCAAGTCGCCTCAGGCAGCTTTTCCTCTGAAACTAAAGAGTATTTGGGACTGTGAGTTTGAACAGTAGAAATATTCAATGCCTGGGAGTTTATGCTACAGGGAGAAACTACGGGCTCAGGAAATTATTCTATTGGGGGAAAGAACTGGAAATTATGGATCAGATGACTTAGGTTTTTAATTCTAGTTCTACCATCAGCTACTTCTAAGATCTGGGGCAAGCCATTTCAACTCATTGTATCGCAGTTCTTTTATCTTTAAAACAAGGGAGTTGTTTACCAGACTTCTGGGGGATGGCCAGTTAGCTCAGCTGGTTAGAGCACCATGCTCATAACACCGGGGTTGCCAGTCCCAACCCCACATGGGCCATTGTGAGCTGCACCCTCCACAGCTAGATTGAGACAACTACTTGACTTGGAGCTGATGGGGGGTCCAGGAAAAACACACTTAAAATAAATTTTAAAAGTTGGGGAAAAAAAAAGACTTCTAAGGAAACATTCACCGTGTCTCTAAAAATCTACGACTAATATAGATGGAGACCACTTTTTGAAAGAGATTCATGATAGGGGCTTTTGGGGCACCAAAAAACAGAAATCATGGGAAATATAAATTAACAAACTAATTTTTTCCAAATGATCAAGGAAAATGTACTTTAGACATTTTTGTACAATACACAGGGAAAAAAGTGAGGCTGGGCACCTTTTTTTATTAACAATGGTCAGAATTCTAATGCTTCGTTCTGTGATACTGGAATAGTAATGAATGAATAAATAAGGATGAGGTAACAGAATAATAAAGGATTGAGAAAATGAAAAAGAAAAAAAAAAGTTGTCCTTTAAGCAAGTAATCAATTTAATTATAGGGAAACTGAAGCAAACCACAAACCACTTGGGTCTTAAATACCTTTGTTTTGGCTCTTTGGGGTAAATCTTGATAATGCCATCATCTAGGAATCTATGTAAAGAACTTACTTGTAAAGAAATCAGGTTGAAACAAATCCTCAGACATCACTAAAATTGAGTCAATTCCAAGCAACAGATTTCTTTTTGGGTTTTCCTGTCTTTTAATGTAAACATAAGGACTCTGCTACTATCCAATTGCTTTATTGCCCTTCTAAAATCTAAACCTCCACGTCTGTGAATACTGTGAAACATGTTTAGATAATTATGAGAAACTAAAATGCATGTTCACCGTAGAAGATTAACAAAAGTGTGTGAGTTGAACTTACTGATCACCATTATAAATATAATTAAATTAAAGCTTAAGTTTAAGAGTTACTTTTCTGCTTCTATAATGTCTATTATTTACAGGATTTTAAAACAGCAGCTTAGTTTTTTTGTTTGTTTCTTCTGCAGAAATAAAATCAGAGTGCTTCTTAACAGTTTCAAGACCTAACTTACAGTGTGGAGTTTTGTTTATAGTCTAACTAGAAGGAAATATTATAAATATCTACAGATATAGTAGAGAACATAAACCTATTAATTCAGGGAATCTGATGGATAACTGCAGTGCGTACTACTGTTAGGCCAAGAGCAGAAACCACCTCAGGCCTGGAGAGAGGCCAGGAATGTATTGAATAGAAACTGTATTGAATAGAAAGCATCTTATCTTAGAAGCCATCTTGTCTTGCTCCCTGCTTGCTTGTACCTGCTGGCTTGTATTTTTCTCACAGGAGCCCATGATCAACGGACCTGAACATTCCTGGACAATGGTATGGAACCAGAATGTACAGTAAGAGGACACGTCATACCCTGAAACCCTTAGTTGCGATGAATGATGCAACAAAAGCCCCTGAAGCATTGAAGAACAGCCTTGTTTACCTCCCCTTAGAAAACTCCATAACCCTCTTGCTTGGGAGGTCATGGTGTTTTTTAACCTGACCTCCCGCTGCTCAAACACGCCAAACAAATTCTCATTTGTTTGGTCTCCCATGACTCATTCCTCCAGCCGCGCCCAATAACTACCAATGTGGGGGTCAGGTTGCTGTGAGGCTAACATAATATTAGAATTGCGCAAACATATGTACATACATATATTCTTTTTATAGACTGTCAATTGTATTGTCTTATATAGTCATACATGAGCAATCACATGAATACATAAGCAAGAGGAAACATGTTGTATAATGTGTCATGAAGGAAGAATTTTCACTTTTCAGTCCAAAAAAAGCAATTGTCTTCTTTGGAGAAAAAAATTAAAGGGGAATATATTAGCCTACTTTATTTTCATTCAGTGGTGGTAGCAAAAACATCTAATGATAGCAGTACTGACAGGAAAGGGGGACGAGGAGGGAAGATCTGGGTAGCAGAAAAACTTCAGCTTTTTCTCTTTAAGAACCTTTATTGATAAAAACCATTGTGTATGAACTTTTATCAGATCTCCTAATTGTATGACTGACAAACATACATAAGGGAAAGCTGAGGTCCATAAAAGATAAGTTATTCGATGTTCTGGAGACATGGCAGGAGATTGGGGATAGGTGCTCATTTCACTGTATCTTGAGATTTCAGTTTTAGTCTTGGCAGTATTATTAAAACCTGTGCAATTTTTTTTTCAGTATCTTTCTTTATCTGAAAAAGGGGGGGGAAAAAAAACATACACATAATTTTTTTTTAAAAAATTTTTGGGGGGCTGCTTGGAGTAAAAGCTTTCTTCTTAGCTATCATTTTTTTTTTCACTTTTAATGATCATCATCAATACGAGAGTTGCATTTCCCAAACTTTTTTTTTTTTTTTTTTTTTTTTTTTTTTTTTTTTATACCTCTGAGGGGGTAGGTATGAAAGGTTATAGTTAACTTAGTTAGGTAGAGACAGGGAGGTCCCTGGTGGAAAAAAAAAACACAGCCAGATCCTAAAACTCCAGGTTTTGAAATCACTCCTTCGCTCCAGGCAAAATCTAACAAAGCCTTGAGGTTAATCATAAAATTCCTTTTGGCCTGACAAATGGAGCAGATCTGATAGATAAGAGTGGGTTATTTTGCTGATTCTTTCAGAATGGGCAAGAAGAAAAAACCTAGTAGACGAATCTCATTAAAGGCGCCAGCTCCCTTCCCCAAACAAGCAAGCAAGGAAGAAAAAAAAGTAAGTTTTGCTCAGTCACCACCCCCCCCCCCCGGGGACCCCTCGTGCTCGGGAGCTCTGACTCTGCTTTCAATAAACTATCCTCTTTTAAAACTCTTTGCCTCTCCTGGGTCCATGTTTAAATTCTCTTCGGTTCATGATGACATGATCCCACACTCAACTCACAAAAAAGTCCACTACACATTTGGGGACTCAGAGACATCACTGAGAGAGGTAGTGAGTATGGATTGTAGGGTAGATAGATAGGTAGAAAAGAAGAAAAAAAAAGACAGCCATATCCTAAAACTTCAGGTTTTGAAATCACTCCTTTGCTCCAGGACATAATGTAACAAGGCCTGAGGTTAATCATAAAATTCATTTTGGCCTGACAAATGGAGCTGATCTGATAGATAAGAGTGGATGCTTTGCTAATTCCTTTAAGATGGGCAAGCAGAACCAACCTGGTAGACAAATTTCATTAGAAGGCGCCAGTTCTTTCTTTCTTTTCTTTCTCCCCTCCCCAAACTTCCTCCCTTCAAAAAGAAAGGGAAGAGGTAAAGGCTCAGGAGCTTGTTTCAGTCATGGGGGACCCCCCCCCGGGACCCCCCCCGAGCTGCAACTGTTGCGAAAAGAAAAAAGGCGCGAACTCAGAAACTCAAGTGGCTCCCAGAGGTCAGGAGAACACAGCTTTATTACACTAGCGGGCCCAGTGGCATTATTCAACTGAACACAACTGGGGGGGGGGCGCTTTTTTTTTTTTTATGTTTAGGCCGGGGGGGGGGGGGAAATCTGGGGGGGGTGACCAGGAGATCCGCCCCTAGCAGCTGTGTTCTCTCAACTTTGTTTTGACAAGGAGGCCTCTAACTATGGTGCCGGAGGGAGGAGGAAGGAGGGGGAGGAGGGGAGGAGGATTGAGCTCTTAGGGGAGCTTGCAGCTCCAATCCAGGGAAGGGAGATTGAGTTGGGGGGGGGTGCCTGCAAAAAAACCGTCCCAACACAACTCCTTCTCCTGCCTCTAATAAACTATTTTTTTTTAAAACTTTCTCCTCTGGTCCGTGTTTCCATTCTTTCTTCACGAGACCACATCCCAGCCCACCACAAGAAACTGCTGGCAGATCCAACATCGCCTACATCAATATTTCTACTTCAGGTAAAATAAAAAAAAAAGAAAGAAAAAAAAAAAAAAGCCAGCCCCGAAAAGAAAGCCTCTGCAGCTCCTACCTGGTCAAGACCCCTGCCTGCCAACCAGACTCAGACTTACACATACCTCTAAATCAGAGATATGTTGTTAGAAGTCAGAGAAGAGGGGACACATCCTGTTTATCAGGATCATCAATACCTTACTAGCCCAACAGGATTCCAGGTTTTCAGATGCCCCAAAGGGATGTGTTTACATATGCCCCCAAACAAAGGGGTGTGTTTACACAACCCCCTACACCAAAACAATGCATGCTAAATGCCAGAGGACCAGACACCTCAGGGGAGAGGAGAGATAAGAGAAAGAGGGGGGAGGATTCACTGTAAGGCAAGGCTGCTTCCCCCTCCGTCAGCTCCTGCTCCATCCTGCTCCACTCCTCATCTCTCTCTTTTTTACTAATTAACTGTTGTTCATGCTGCAATGCTGCTCTCTCTCTTGTCTGATCTTTTTCAAGAACACAAGCAAACAACAATGTAATAACATTTCCCAGTAACACCTCTGGTCTCTTCTAGAATACTATATAATGTAACTATAGTTATTGAATTAAAAGGATTTGGGGACAGATCAGAAGAGATATGAACACAAGGTGACAGTAGGACACAAGTTTTTTTTTTGCTTTTTTTATATTTTTTGCAAAGGAAAAAAAAAACAACACCACACATGACAAAGGCAAGTGGTGTGTGTGTGTGTGTGTGTGTGTGTGTGTGTGTGTGTGTGTGTGTGTGTGGGGACTCCTCAGGGGGTAGATAATAAGAAGCTCCCAGAGAACTGAAGAGGGGTTTATGTGATGTGATGTTACATAAACAGCAAGGTAAGGCATCTCTAGGGCAAAGAGCTCTCAAAGGGCAACAGTGGGGGGGGGGTTTTTTAGCCCTGGGTTTTTTCTCTTCCTTGAGTAGTAAATGTGTTGAGCAGTTTTTTCAGTGTGTGCAAGGCAGGCAGGCTCTGGATGGATAGAAAAATCTTATTTATTTTACATTTACAACAACTGGATAAGTAAAAATTTGAGTTTGGTGTAAGTTGGATTTTAAGGTACTAGTCCCAGTCTGCTGTGAAGAAGTAAAATAGAGGACCAATATATATATAGAGAGATCATCTTTGTCTCATTTATATAACAGTAATACAGGTGGTAAATGCTGGACTAGGTAATCTTCCAGGTAAAAAATAATTATTATATCCCAAATTTTGAACTCCTGCCATTTCAATGTCTGCTTATACCCACTTCGAACAGCCACATGGAAATATAAGAGATTTGAAAGAGAGGTCATGCTCTTGCTTCAAGAACTGAAGTTTACTGATAATTTTTTTTTACAGAAAGCAGTTTTCAAAGTATGATATACAGATCCTACTGCAAGACCCTTCCAGGATTGTGAGCTGAACTAGTCACTTTATTCATGGAACACTTTTTTTTATTTTATTTTATTAGTTTCAGGTGTACAAAGCAACATAATAGACATTTAAACCCCTCATAAAGTGATAACCTACCCCTCTGACATCTTATATAACTGTTACAATACCATCAACTATCTTCCCTATGTTGCACTCCACATCCCGTGACAATATATACCTATATATTTAGTTATAGTTGACATTCAGTATTATTCTACTTCAGCTTCAGGTGTACAGCACAGTAGTCAGGCATCTACACAGTCTATGACGTGATCCCCTGATAAGCCCAGTGCCCATCTGGCACCTTACATGAACTTTACAACATTGTTGATTACATTTCCCCTACTGTATTAATTCTTACTTTGTATTTCTTAATGCCTTCACCTTTTTCACCCTGCCCCCAACCCCATTCCCATCTATCATCCTGATAAATCTAGTACCTACCTGGCACCATACCTAGTTATTACAATGTTATTGACTACATTCCTTATGCTCTATACTCTACCATTTAGAATTGAAGGACAGATAAGGAGCTTTCCAGACAAGAAAAAGCTGAAGGAGTTCATCACCACCAAACCAGTATTACATGGAACACCATTTTTAATTGAAAGAACATCTGACAACCTAAGGTTATTCAGATTTGGATACTAGGCAGACTATTTCTTGAAAAAGAGCTAAATAAGCCTGTCACTTCAAAGAAAACAAATGATAGAGTTGGTAGCCAATGATTACATTTTAGCTTTCAAGTGAATTTTGGAAAATTTGTAGTTGCCACTGTGATCTTGAAAGCTACCCAGTACCTTTCTGATGACATCAGTGGTGATATTAACAAATGTGATTTTTAAAAAAATAATTAACTATGTTGCCATTTGAAAGATCTATATAACTCAGAGAACCAACATTCCAAACTGCCATGGCATGATGTTACAAAATCATATATGGGTAAAAGATCCATTCAAAATGCAAGACAAACCAATGGATTATAATGTAATTGTATGAAAATTTCATTGATGTTTTCAACTTCTACACTACAATTAACCTTTAAGAAATTACCACTTGCTGAGTTTGGGGTAATATCAAAAAAGAGTAGTCACAATGGTCTGAAATGTAATGATCTGAATAAAAATAATTCTCTTTTCCATGTAATAGGTTATTTTTAAAAAATGAATAAATCTATTAAAAATTTCTCAGCTTCAATTTTTAATTTAATAATATAACCCACATAAACAAAAATTCTTTGGAATCCTCAACTTTTAAGAGTGTAAATGGGTCCTGAGATGCATTTGAAAAATGCTACCCTAAAATATTATCTAAATTACTACAAACTGCAAGTGGTTGTTTTATCTCATTACCTATATAAGAATACAAAGAAAAACCAAAAGAATTTGTTCTGAAACACAGAAGAATACAAAATCTAGGAGTCTTCTAGAATTACATTTCTATCATGTATCTTTTAGAGACAGGATAAAACCAAAATACTAGAGGGAAGGAGAAAAACATGCTTTTAACATGCACACATAGGTTAACATCATCAGAACATTATTTTTTACAGAGACTAAAACATGGGACACATTTTGCTTTCAGATGAACACAACTGTTCAACAATGTGTGTGAACCATGTTCTCAGAGGAAGCTGGTTCTGTTTTGGGACTCTATTTTTATATACTCTGTTAGTTATACAGGTAGAAAAGAGTCTGTGAATTCGCCAGCCTGCCATGCGCCACTGTTGCGGAAGAACGGCGGAGACCGAGAGACTCAAGCGGCACGCAGAGATCAGGGAGAACACAGCTTTATTACACCGGCGGGCTCAGCGGGATTATTCCCAAAAGACTGAGCACTTACTGGGGTCGGGCGCTTTGTTTTATAGGGTTAGGTCTCCGGGTTTGGGGGGGATTTGCGCCATTGCTATTGTGGCATAAGGGATTGGTTAAATCTGGCCGGGGTGCCGGGGAGGTCCATCCCTAACAGCTGTGATCGCTTGACACTGTTTTGACGGGAAAGCCTCTAACTGCTGTGCTCGCAGGAAACTGCTCGGATAAGATATCGGAGGAGGGAGAGGGATGGAAAGCTCCCAAGGTTGTGTTCGCAGGAAAAAAACTGTCCCAACACCACGAATTCATAAATTCCAGGTCTATTAAATAAGCAATGTAAACAGACGCTTTCCACTGGCAAATTCTGCTAGCATATTTATAAGGTCTGGCGTAGGCAATCATTCCCTCAGTGATCCTGCGTTGAAGAGGGTGAGACACAGCCTGGATGGTCCCTCTTTTCATTGCAATACCAAAAGGACTGAAATATACAGTCACAAAATTCCCTAAACTTGGGAAGAAATGGTGGGTCTTCACTGCTAAGAGAATAAACAATATGTTCATAATTTCACTGATGTGTATCAAGGGTATTACAGAATATTAAAGATTGAATAATCTAATAATTCCATAGATACTCTAGAGATTACCAGTAAATAGCTTTATTCGATCAAGTTTCTAAATACATTAACTTGGACATCTATTGAATTAGGGAATGGCTTACGTAAATCTCTTAGTATTAGGAATCAGTTTAGGTTTTTGTACTGTATTATGTTTTCAGGTGTTATGACCTCTGAATAAATCAGAATACTTAAAAAGCTTTTTTCTGTAGAAAGGGAAGTAATCTTTAATTGACTACAGGCATGGGAATGGTTTTTCTGATTAACTGAGATATTTTTGTAATTAAAATTATCATTTTATTTGTGATTAAAAATATTTCTAAATATATAACATTTTTTGATAATGGTGTTTTAAATCATATGTTGAAAAAGCATGGCTGTTAAGATACAGTGTTGATATCCCTTTGTCTCTGTTCATTGAGGGATCATTCTTCCCTAGCTTCTGGATGAACATTTAGGTAATAGTATGACTTTCTAATCTTTCCTATTATAAAATGTCCAACCACATTTTAAGTTGCAAAACACCCAATCCCCTCTCTGCCCTCATCTCTCTAGAATGGCTCTCCCTCCCACCATGCCCACAGCTGGTCTATGAGCAATACTTATGCATCCTCAGATTCTGAGAGTTCAGGCTGATTTAATGCACTTTCCTTCACTCCTACTGTCAGCAGCTAGCCTATGCAGAGGGCGCATTATCAGGTTCCAGTAGTTCCACTGAAGCTCCTCTCATTGGGCTCTAGGTAAAAGGTCAAAAACAGCAGCACTAGCCAAAGAAGTCCTCACCAAAATCCTTTCTCAATAATCATTGTCTCAATCCTTTAAAACCTCTTTGTGGATGACTGGTTTCTAGGGCTGTGAAATAGGTTCTCACATATTTCTTTTGAAAATTGTCATCTTTGCCATTTCTCTCACTTTTGAATTTTATACCTGCTGTATCTTGTTGCCTTAGTTGAAATTTCCAATTTGATGTCTCACTGACGTAGCTATATTGTATAGAAAAATATAACTAATTTTACTTTTCTAATCTAGAATTATACATACTTATTGAATATATGTATACAACACTGTATTAGAGATAGAAGACAAAAGAAAAAGAAAAGAATTACATGGCATAACCACTGTCCTTTAGGATCTTAAAGTTGAGTTGGTAAATTCAGCATTTTGAGTCATTATGTGGATGAGGAAAGGTTTAGTGGCATTAAGCTTTCCTGGTATCTGGAATCATACTGGCTAGGCATTTCTCTTGAATTCACCAACTGATAATATCTCTTTAGTTACCAGTGATCTCAATAATTATGTCATTTATCTAAAAAGTCTCCTGGTTTAAATATCAGATTAATCACTGTGACATATATTTCTAGACACATTTGCTGGAATCAAGAGAACTGCAGATAGGAGATACATGCAATAATGAGGGGGGTGGTAGGAAGTGGGCTCTGAAGAACTTCAAAAGTGTCCCACTTTTGGGAAAGCAGGAATCAGCATCAGCTCACCCTCAGAGCACAGAGGGCTAACACTAGATTACAGCAGTAATGGTAACGTAAGACTTTTTCTTTCTCTTATCTCCCCTCCTGCTCACCCCAGTTCGACGATGTACTGACACTGGTGGGGTCAGAAACCATGGTGGGCAAGCTGGGGAAGGAAGCGAGGCATGAGATGATAAAACAGAGAAACTAACAATGTCCCCTTATCCACTGCAGTCTATCCACCTACAGCAAACCTGAGCTGACTGGAGGAGCAAAAAGCTTTAGCTTGTTTTGAGTATTACATAGGCCTAAGACATTTCAATTACTGAAATGAGAAGGTTTCCGTGATATGAAATGATGAGACTTGACTATCTGAGAATGATAAGAAAAGTCAACGGCACATGTCTGATATTTCATCTGGCTTTGGAAAAAATTAGCCCCTTTAGAGCAGATCTGTACTTAAAACAGTATGAAGAAAATAGAGTCACTTTAAGAGTATTATAGCACTTGCTTGTTCAATGTATTGATTAAATGTACACATAGCTCAATGGGTAGATTTATACACTTTTAGTTGGTATTCTGAAAAGATCTATTATCAAAGGTTGCTGTTATTATATTTCACATACTGTGGTCTCCTCCACCTTATAATAGCCTACTATTTAGGATTAGAATACAATTTTCTGCCTTGTTTGATGACGAGAGAGCCTCTGTTTGCCTTCTCACAACCCCCAAAGTAGTATATTCATGTACCAATCCGCTGTATTCAGTCCTTCTGAGTTAAAACTCCTGGTTAAAAATTAGATTAATCACTAAACATATTTTCCAGACACATTTGCTTGAATCGAGAGAACTGCAGATAGGCGATACATGCAATGATGAGGGGGGTGCTATAAAGTGGGCTCTGAAGAATCTCAAGATTGATGAGATTACAGTTAACAGGTCATTTAGCATATTAGATAGATATAATATTATAAAGTTTACTTTTTTTACTATGTATTTAAAGCATCATATTTAGTTAGTATCAGGACCATTATCACTGCCACAGTCATCATCCCCACAATAGTTAACATTTATTGAACACTTCCCATCACGACCACCACCACCACCATCATGACTAACATTTACTGAGCCCTTACTATGTGTTACACACCTTATAAAATGTTGTCAGACAATCATCGTGACCAAGTTTATGAGGTAAATATTGTCAGTATACCCATCTTACAGATAAGGAAACTGAATAATGGAATGAGTTAAGTAATTTACTCAAGAACACACAGTTATTAAAAGATAAAACCAGGATTTGAACCCAAGCAGTCTATCATACTAACCTGTTATCAGGGGGCATCCATGGAATAGTAATATACGTATCTGAGGACAGCAAGTAAGGACGGCTTCTACAGCCTCATCAGTCAGATTTCTACAATGTCCCATATGAATCTCCTATTTAAAAAATAAAAGATAATCAAAAGAAAAAATATGTCTATAATAACAGTATGAAAATGCTTGGGAAATACTCTGATACAAAAAGAACCAAGTATCTACTTGCAAGAAAAACTCTTTAGAAAAGACCAATGTAAGTCTGCAGTAATTTGGAAGTAATAGCAGCTTTATAAGTTAAATGTCCAACCAGTCTATAAAGCACCGCAGATGTGAATTTCACTGTATGTAAATTATACCTCAATAAAGCTTGAAAAATTAAAAAAACTTTGAATAAAAAATTTTTGAAAACAAAATTGAATTAAAAAAGCAAACTGTAAAGAACACATACATTAGAAAACTACTATGTAAAAATTTAAATATTATTATCTTGTGTATATATATATATACACATATATACATATATACAAACAAATAAATAAATATATATATATAGACAGAGAGAGAGAGACACTGATGAAGTACCTAAACATGCAAGGAAAGATACATAGGTATCTTTAGAATAGTGGTTACCTCTGAAGGAAGAAACAGGATAAATGAGGAAGGAGTTTAGATATGCCATATAATTTAAAAAGAACTGAAGTAAATGTGGAAAATGTTAAAATTCAACCGGTTTGTTCACAAGCCTCTGTTACATTACTTTCTATACTTTTCTGTATGTTTGAAATACATATCCCTTGTTTGATGTACTAATTTGGAACCCTTTTACATTGCTGGTGAGAATGTAAAATGGTATAGCTGAGTGGGAACAGTATGGTGGTTCTTAAACAATTAAACATAGAATTACCATATGCTCTAGCTATGTCACTTTTAGGTATATACTCAAAAGAATTGAAAACAGGGACTCAAACAAATATTTGTACACCTATGTTCACAGCAGCAGTATTCATAATAGCCAAAAGATGGAAACAAGTATCAGTGGATAAATGGATAAACAAAATGTGATTAGAATAGGCAAATTCATAGAGACTGAAAGTAGACTACAGGTTGCCAGAGGCTAGGGTCGTGAGGGAGTAATGGGAAGTTATTGTTTAATGAGTAAAAAGTTTCATATGGAAGTTATTGTTTAATGAGTAAAAAGTTTCATATGGAACATGTGACCTTCCTGTAGCCAAATCTATCTGTAAGGTCCCCCAACGCACAAAGGAACACACATAAATATAATCTAGACTTACTTATAACTTATCTATTTTGAAAATATAAATGGTTCAGGTAGGATTTTGGGTTTTATCCCTTTAAAGAGTTTCAATTTGGGATGATGATAGAGTTCTAGAGATGGATAGTGGTGATGGCTGCACAACAATGTAAAATATACTTAATTCCACTGAATTGTATATTTAAAATGGTTAAAATGGTAAATTTAATGAAAGCATTCAAATAAACCAAACTTGCTTTGGTTGGAAAAGAAAAAACATTTTAACAATTCTGGAAGTGACAGTCATCTAATAGTTTATGTATATTTATGGTAGATGTATTTCTTTTCTCTTGAAAGTTGATATTACGTTGGTGCATATATTATAATCAATTATATCTTAGAAATAAAGGAAAACTGAGTTTCCTTCATAAAAACTGAGGCGAAAAGTATCATATGTTATAAAAACACAAAGGCATCCTCTGCTATAAATTGGCAAAGGCTACAGACAAAGAAATACAATTTGAGAACAACAGATGCAAGGAACAGTGTTTGACTCAGGTTCCATTTAAAATATATTAAATTAAGGCATAAAAAAAAAAGAACGAAAATACTCAATTCTAGCAAACTGGGGTCCCGGCAAAAGTTGTGAATTTACAATATAATCTTAATGGGAATAATTTAGCAACATGAATTTAGGACTACTAAAAAAGTATTAGCATCTATGGATCCACTTGTTCCATTTTTAGGAGTTTCTTGCAGCAATAGAAGAAAAAAGTGATATGTGATATGCTCCAACATATGATTATTTCTCAAAGCTACAAATTGTAAATTATCTGAATTACTAACAACAGAAAAATGATTAAAGAATCATATGGACATATTTTGTTCTGATATGCCAGTGCCTACAACATTGCAGGTACTATTAAACTTTTAATCATGAAGATTATAGAAAATTATACAATGACTAATGTAAGAATATGAGAACATTTATTGAGGTACATGTGTCTACAACTGCTGTAAAACCTGGGAGTAAAATGATAAACAAAATGGTCCCTGTTCACTGGAAACTCAGATCAACAGAGACTTCAGAAACAATCATAACAGTCAACAAATGTCATAACATAAATCGGTACTAAGTATTTGTCAATTTTAGAAGATGTGCTTAAACTTTTAATCAAATTTATTTTCAAGTCACAAATAACAGAATAGGAAAAATTAAAAGCAACAGATTAAAACAGAGTATCTGATAAAAGGTAGGCATACATATCACCCACAAGAGAATAATCAGTTAAGAAGATGGAAAATTTTGTATTTCAATTTCAGTTAGAAATTGTCACAAAGATGCTCTGAGCCAGAGGTTAAATACATTCACTATATGTACTTTGTTGAAGGAAAGAATGAAGTTCTAACAAATTTTAGAAAGATTGCCATGAAAACATTTTGATACTTAACAGAAATAAGCTTTGATGAAAAAATGAAAAATTTACACATAGACCAATGGAATAGAATTCAGAACCCAGAAATAAAACCACATAAATATGGACAGATAATTTTTGACAAAGAAGCTAAAAACATACAATGGAGGAAGGACAGCCTCTTCAATAAATGGTGCTGGGAGAATTGGATAGTCACGTGCAAAAGAATGAAACTGGACTGCTATCTGTCACCATGTACCAAAATTAATTCAAAATGGATCAAAGACTTAAGCATAAGACCTGACACAATAAACTGCATAGAAGAAAACATAGGTACTAAACTTATGGACCTTGGGTTCAAAGAGCATTTTATGAATTTGACTCCAAAGGCAATGGAAGTAAAAGCTAACATAAACGAATTGGGACTATATAAAACTTAAAAGCTTCTGCATAGCAAAAGAAACCATCGACAAAATAAAGAGGCAACCAACTGAACGATTTTTGCAAACAGTCCATCCAATAAGGGGCTAATATCCAAAATATACAAGGAACTCATGCAACTCAACAACAAAAAAACAAACAACCCAATTGAAAAATGGGCAGAAGACCTGAAAAGACATTTATCCAAAGAGGACATACAAATGGCAAATAGACATATGAAAAAATGCTCAACATCACTAATTATCAGAGAAATGCAAATAAAAACCACAATGAGATATCACCCCATCTCAGTCAGAATGGCTATCATCAACAAGACAAATAGTAACAAGTGTTGGAGAGGCTGTGGAGAAAAAGGAACCCTCATACACTGTTGCAGACTGGGAATGCAGACTGGTGCAGCCGTTATGGAAGGCAGTGTGGAAGGTCCTCAAAAAATTACGAATAGAATTACTACATGACCCAGCAATCCCTCTCCTGGGTATCTACCCAAAAAATCTGAAAACATTTATCCATAAAGACATGTATGCTCCAATGTTCATTGCAACTTTGTTTACGGTGGCCAAGACATGGAAACGACAAAAATGTCCTTCGATAGATGAATGGATAAAGAAGTTGTGGTATATATACACAATGGAATACTATTCGGCAGTAAGAAAAGATGATATTGGAACATTTGTGACAACATGGATGGAACTTGAGAGTATAATGCTAAGCGAAATAAGTGAGACAGAAAAAGCAGAGAACCATATGATTTCACTGATATGTGGTATATAAACCAAAAACAACAAAAGAACAAGGCAAACAAATGAGAAATAAAACTCATAGATACAGACAATAGTTTAGTGGTTACCAGAGGGTAAGGGGGGTGGGGGGTGGGAGATGAGAGATGAAGGTAAGGGGGATCAAATACATGGTGATGGAAGGAGAACTGACTCTGGGTGATGAACACACAATGGGATTTATAGATGATGTAATACAGAATTGTACACCTGAAATCTATGTAATTTCACTAACAATTGTCACCCAAATAAATTTAAAAAAAAAAAAAAAAGAAAAATTCAATGATAGGACACTACAATCATCAACACTTACTGAAAGGATGGAAAAGGGGCCACAGGTTAAACCTTACAAACTCAGGAGACTGAAAATAACCACATAAGATGGCATGAAGATTTAAAAAAAAAAAATAACTAAGGCGAGCCATGGCCAGAAGTCACATCTTTAGCCTGAAGCTTCCTTCATAAAGTTAGTCTTCACCTTAAGTGAGCCTGTCTATTGTCTTTTTGCACCTAAGATGACATCCTTGGAATGTCAGTAATCCTTTTTTTCAGACTTGAGCAGGTAAGGACAGAATCCCTCATTATTATTCTTGTCCCTTGATTAACATCTCTATATTAACTATCCTGTACCCTCCCATGTGAAAGTACAGTACCTGTCTCTCCAATTTACTTTTATCCAATCCCAGAGATTTCCCCGCTTTGCTTTCTCCCACCCCCTCAATCTACCACCAATGGATTTCCTGTAACCCTCCTCTTTTGATTCTATGTATAAAATAAACTGCAAACTGCCATTGTGAGGAGCATTTTCTCAATTTGTTGAGATTTTGCTTTCCGGCAATTGTCATCTGTTTGGCTCAAATAAACTCTTATAAGTTTTCTCTTAGGCTGTATGTTTTTCGTCGACATTGGCTACTGGATTTTTTCCTAAATCTGCTTAGGTTGGTGCTCCAATTTTATAATGGTAAAGTAAATACGTGAAGTATATTTCCTATCACTGCATGACAACAAATTTCCTGGTGGTTTAATTAGAAAGTGATACACTGGGTTAACAGTTTAAGAACTTTATTAAAATTGATGGTGACTATAGGATAATGTTGTTCTAAGAATTAAATAACCTAGTGAATGTAAGGTAGTAGCGTAGAGGCTAGAATACAGTAAGTGCTCAACAAATGGTAGTATTTAAAATAGTAAAAATAATGGCAGAGTTTATTGCCCTTATATTTGCATGTGATTTGGAATTTGGGACTCGGTATAAGAAAAACAAGGTAATTTCTTCATTAACAGATTTGTAAAAATATATATATGCTATTTGATACACACATACATATAAGTAGGATGCAGATATATATAAATATCACAAAAAAATAATCTCTTTGGGCAATAACTCAAGGAGAAATATTTGGCAAAAACATGGTACTGCCATTCTATTACAATAGTTATGTTGACGAGAAAACATCCAGCCTAAGAGAAAGCTTATAGGGTTTATCTGAGCCAAACTGATGACAATTGTAGGGAAGCAAAATCTCAACAGATTGAGAAAATGCTCCACAAAATGGCGGTTTGCAGCTTTTTTTGTATGTAGAATCAAAGGAGGAGGGTTACAGGAAATCCATTGGTGGTAGATTAAGGGGGTGGGAGAAAGCAAAGCAGGGATATCTCTAGGATTGGATATAAAAGTAAACGGGAGACAGGTATTTCTTTCACATATGTGGGTAAAGGATAGTTAATAGTTTACTTTTTACAGCACAGAGATGGTAATCAGGGGAAGAAGAATAATAATGAGGGATACTGCAGTTCCCTGTTTGGGTCAGGCAGAAGGGATTACTGACATTCCAAGGGCATATTATCCTAGATGCAAAAAGACAATAGACAGGCTCACTTAAAGTAAAGACTGATCTTTGTCAAGGAAGCCAGAGGCTAGATGTGACTTCCTGCCATGGCTCACTTTAGTTAGTTACTGAGTTACTAACTTAGTTACTAACATTTATAATTCATTTATAGTCTGCTTACTTCCAAAAAGGATATGATGTGGCTTATTGTTGACAAGCTCAGCTATATTAAGTAAGAATTAAAAAAAAAACCCACTATAAACTGGGAAAGGAAGAACCCCAAATCCTAGGACAAGAGGCTTCTTAAATATATCTAGAAAAAAGTTATAGGTATCACATCAGTCACTGAATCCAAAAATGTGGGCTATCGGGGAGAAAATAACCTTTTCTCTATCCTCTTACGTTCTATCTTTGGAAGTCTGCAAATTAAACTGGCAAAAACAGATTAGCAAGAAAAAAAAAGTTTACTCACTCTTTCACTCACAGACAAAGTGTCTCCAAAAAAATGGCTAGAATTTAAAGTTTATATCTTATATCTTAATAGAGGAAAGGGAGGCGGAGAGAGGACACTGATAGAAAAACAAATGACATTAGGAAAGTAGATGGGAGGTGTTTGTTTATGCAAGTTCTCATCTGACTCCTCCAGTGATAGGAGTGACCTTCAATGGTTGGAAAATCTTTGAAGGGGGTTTGATGGCTGGTGAACCCTTTTGGAAGGCTTTGCATTTAGGCTGGTGGCTGGGGGGGTTCAGACAAAGTCTCCTTTTGCATGGGTTGATTTTCAAACATCTTCAGCTCAAAATAACTTTTATGTCACAATAGTATCCTTTTCTGGATCACTTCATGGATCCAGAAAAATATAACGGCAAGAGAATAACTAGACCTATCAGTTAGACATGAAAATTCTAAAGAATATTGCTTTACACTGATAACTTTTCACAATCTTCATCCAAAATAAGGTTATCCTTAAATGTGTTATAAGCTAAAACTTTTGGAAAAGAAGAACTTTCATTGGAAGGAAGATGGATTTTTATTTTAAAGCATACATTATTTCCTTCTTTACCAATTTTTCTTTACTCTGGAAATAAAGAGGTAGAGACCAAAATCCAAAAAAAGTCCATGAAAATACCTAATTGATAATAAGGCATTGGTTGTCTGCTAGGTTTAAAAAAAAAATTCTGAGGATAATATAAAAATTCAGTTAACAACATCTTTATAGATATTTTTAAATTACCTCTAATTTCTTGGCACAAGGTCCACTAACAAGTGCAACCACTCCATTGTCAGACACCTAAGCAAAAAGAAAAAGCAACACAGCATGTAAATGGAGACGATGGAAGTAACATTTTCTAAAAATCGTTACTCATTTAGATATAGTTTTATTGCCTCCCATTCAGCAAATATGTGTTTTAGCCACACATACCTTCCACCCTTACATAAAAATAATTGAGCAGAATGTGCCAAATTATATTGCAATTACTAACTACCAAAGCATGAAATGGTCAACAATTTCACAACAACAAAAATAATTATGTTCTTCTAATGAGTCATTGGAAATACATTGGGCAAACACAGTCTCTGTATTTCAAATCTGTATTTCATTTACCTGAGTAGCTGAAAAATCAACAGACTGCAAAAATAAGCAGTTTTCTCCTAATGCGTGTAAGGACACATCAGTAATCCCTAAGCAGCCACCTAAATCAATGATCTTTAGCAGCCTGCAATTGCGTGCGAGAGCAAGGACTCCTTCATCAGTGAGGTTGCAACATCTTTTCAAAGAAGCTTCATGCAGATATGAACAAGATGAAGCCACAGCTTTTATTCCTGGGGAAAACACAATTATGTATCAATGAGCTATATATTTATATATATGAGAAATGTGACTGATTTGCTTTAGCAATGACCAGTACTGATACATTCCCTTCCATGATAGCCTTTTTCAAACTAGTCAATCTGTGAGGATATGCTTATTTTCCAGTGATGCTATCATTATTTACAATCCTTTGGAATGTTTCAGGAATTCTCTACACAGTCTGTAGTATAGTCTCCAGAATATCTGCAATTTAACGGTGAGCCATAATTGTTTGTAGATAGAGAGCAGATTTGCTTTTAGGAAGTAGCCAAATCATTCAGAATCAAATTAGGTAACTCACTAGTAAATGATTCTCCTTTGTCAAAACAAAACGTTTTAAAATAATAAAGTTAATTTTCTTGTGGACTCTGAAGAGAAAGCCAAGTTAAACTACCCAAATGTTTTAAGTAATTGTTTCCATGTTTATCCTTAGGAATCATACCTGTGTCTATACACTGTCTCTTCCCCCTTTGACTCTGCCCTTTTCTACCACCATGGTCCTTCTCTGTTATCCTGGATCAATCTTACTGCAGGTCAAGAAAAGGGAAGTCCTTAAATCCAATTAAACTGAGGCAAATGCACATTGGAGACTGGTACGT
The DNA here is from genome assembly GCF_036562045.2 of Rhinolophus sinicus. Taxonomy (NCBI): domain Eukaryota; kingdom Metazoa; phylum Chordata; class Mammalia; order Chiroptera; family Rhinolophidae; genus Rhinolophus; species Rhinolophus sinicus. The sequence continues at coordinate 159,925,603 of NC_133752.1, read as the reverse complement.
GATAATATGCCAATTAAATAAAAGAATGCTTAGGTGATCCAGGGCCCCTCAGTCATGGACAAACGTTATAGCATTGTGAAAAGATAATTTTATGGGCAAAGTACACAAAAGGGAAGATGGTAAATTTATGTGTAGGTCATTTTTCTTGCTTTCCATATCTTAAGAAAGAACTTTTATTTTACTCATTATTGTCCAGCATGAAAGTTCTTTTTAGTGAGTCATTATTTGTGTAAACATTTAAAAACTTAAGCATCTTGGTGTGAGAACAGAGTGGAGTGGAGGCTGGGGGTGGAGGGGAGGGAAGGCAAGGAAGAGAGCCGGGCAGGGGTCAAAAGAAAAAAAAACACAACTTATGCTTCTTTGCAGTATCATAAATATCCTAACTTGCTAAAAAAGATGACTGCAAAATATAGCCAACTACGCCCAAAACTTTCCAGAAACTTAGTTAAGTTCCTCTTTCTTATACTGAAGAAAAAGGTAAACAAAAAATAAAAACCCCTATTTTGAAAAAAAAATGGTGAAAATGCACTAATTCACATAATAGTGACACTGAAGAATGCAATTGTCTGGCTATAAAAACCTATGAATTCTACAGACTGATAGGAAGTTTAATCTGATAATTTAATTTTCTGTTGCAACAGTGCATCAAAAAAGCCTTAACAAAGTATGAACTGGTCATTTCTTGTTCCATTATACCAGGCAAAACATTTAAAATACAGAGGTATCCATCCATGCTTATTTTAAATATGTTTAAAATACAAGGTACTGACTTACCCAGTGTATTTCTTAACTTCCAGCCGTTTATAAGCAAGAATTCTAATTTGGATTCTTTATTTTATTTTTACTGATACAGTTTCTATTTCTTTGACATCTTCATATTCTCTTTTGACATATTTTCCCCTTTTTTGCTCCAAAATTATATCAGATGGTGAATAGTAATGTACCAATTCATTCAGGATTAAACATACCTTTTGTAGTTATGGAAATTCTGTTTTCTTTTGAGGAATTTAAATTTAATTTCTTGAGTTTTCTGCAGTTACACAGGTGCAGGAGAGCGGTATCTGAAATATCACAGCTCCGTAGATCTAGAGTTTGGACTTCAGGATGTAAAATCTGTAATATATACACGATTTTGAAAAATTAATTTTCCCTATAAGCATAAATGTTTTTTCTACATTCAGTGTTTTGGGGGTTACAACAGACAAATGGTAGATGGAAAATGCAGCAAAGAACACAGAAACATGTCTGTGTGGAGAATGATACATAAGGCAGGAAAAAGCCAAGTCTACTTCCACCTGGAGGAGCAGCTTTTACTGCCCCCAAAATCTTTACTGGAACACACAGCACTGTTGAGAACAAATGGCTGGTATAGACTGAGACCTCAGAAGCAGAATCAAGGAGGTGGGGGAGCTTATCCTCTTCCAGTAGTTCTGTTTACTATTAAAGATTCTAGCTACGTGCATCTTTGCTCAGCAGGAATGTCTTTAATCTCGTATACAACAAATGCTTTTAGGATACTAGTATTGCTTATCTAGAGCACTTACCTCCTTTATTCTTATTTTGGGGAGCTGGTACAAACAAACAGTATTACTGAATGTTTACTTGAGGGCAACAAATACCAGATCAATTTCAAAGCCTTCTGAGCTCTCTTTCTGGGGGTATTTTTCTTTACTTTCACTTATTTTTTTCCAAAATAGAAATGGCTTTACTTTTCTAAATATAAAAGTAAAGCACTATTATTATTGCAAAACATTCAAACAGAAAAATGATAAAAATAATGATTTCTATTTATTGGGCACTTAACCATGAAAGGTATTAAGTGTTAATGTACATTATATCATTTAATTTTCTCTCTCTCTCTCTCTCTCCCCCTCCCTCCCTCTCCCTCCTTCTCTCTCCCCCTCCCTCCCTCCCTCTCTCTCTCTCTCTCTCATACACGTACTCCTGAGAGATTGGTCATTGCCATTTTATAAACGAGGGATCGAGGCACCCAGAGCTTAAACAGCAACACAAAGTACACCACCAAAAAAGGAGCAGAGCTAGGATCAGAAACCAGGTCTTTTTAATTCCAAAGGCCATACGCTTTTAACCATTATAACTAAAATTATCCGTAATACCAACACCCAAAGAAAAACATTAGTTTTGATGTTTTTTGAGGTTTAAAAAAAAACCCTTTGAAAAGGGATCAGACCATGTATACTTGTCAGATAAGCACCTTTTACAACAATAATTGTGGTTGCACACTATTGCATTTTATGCGTGCACCATAACTTATTAAATGCAGACTACACTGGCAAACACTGAAGTTGAACATTTAGGCTGATTTAGGAGGCAATATAGTATAGTGATTAAAAACAAGTGTTCTGGAGGCAGAGGCCTGACTTTGAAGCCTGAGTGTCATCAAGATCTTTTTCTTTTTGGTGGCCTCACTATCCTCATTATTAAAATGAGGGTAACATTTTGTGAGAAATAAAGGTGTCTCACTTATTATATGCTGTATATAACTGTCAAGTATTTCTATTATAAATGACATTATGATGAGCATACTCGTACTTCTGTACTTTCCTGAATTATTTTCTTGAGGTTAATACCAGTAGTAAATAGTAATTACATGAAGTGATGGAGATGCTAACTAACCCTATTGTGCTAATCATTTCACTACACATGTATCAAAACATCACGTGTGTCTTACAATTTAAACTTATACAATGTTATATATCAAATATATCTCAATAAAACTGGAAAAAAATACCAGAAGTAAAATTGCTGAATCAATGTTATACAAAATTTTAGGACTTTTGACAGTTAATGCCAAATTGTCCTCCTAAAAGGTTTATCAATTTCCATTCTCATCAGCAGTGAATAAAAGTGACAGCTCCCCACACTACTACAAATACTGATTTTTTTTAAGTCTCTGCCAAACTAAAGGACAAACTGTGACTTTTATTTCTAATGAGGTTAAATGTCCTTTTATACGTTATTGGTGATTTACATTTCTTTCCTTTGAATATTTCCTGATTCATCTATTTTAGCATTTGTTTTGGTTTTTCTTATTGGTTTGTGGAGATTCTTTAAATTGTCAAGATAAAAAAACCTGTAGAATTTCATACGTATTGCAAATATTTTTCCTGGTTTGCTACTTGACTTTGCTTCTTTCTTTTCTTTCTTGCCAAAAAGCAGCTCGTTTTGATGTAATCAAATACATCAATCTTTTTTCTTCTTGGTTTCTAACTTTGGTGTCAATTAATTTTGACCAAGAACTGCTAACAGAAGCTTTATTGGCAGTCCTTAGGAATTATAATTCTGGAGCTACAAACTTGGGTAGAAACCCAAGTGTGTTCCAAGGGGAAAAGAGACAGGAGTTTATAAAGACAGAAAAAAAGGGGCTTCCAAAGGAGTCACACAAGTTGTTTTGAAAGAGCTGTGACTGGTGCTGGCAAGCCGACTTACACTGTGCTATACATGAGTGTTGCTTATGTCTACAGCTAAGTGAAAAATGTATTTCTTAATAGAAAGTTCAGTGATGCTGAGCCAATTCCAGGAATTTTATCAAGATGCTGCCATTGTGGTTTAGTCCAGTTCAAAAGTTCAGTTTCACATGGAGGGTGTGTGTTAGCTCAACTTCCTAGTTGCCTTCTGCCTCTATTTTAGATGGCTCTCTTAACAGTATCAACTCCATTTTGCTGTTTTTCTTTCATAGTTTCCCCTTTTGATCAAGATTATTTCCTTAGAAAGCTTTGATGATCAATCATTAGGAAGCATCCCTGGACCATCAATGAAAAAGCAACCTTGATCCCCATCACCAGGCAGGCTCATTGCTGGTATGCCATGTCCCACACAGGAGGGAAAACAGTTTTCTGAGTGTATAATAGGAGAGTTTATGGCAACACTTGAGCAACAAGGAGGCTGGTCGGAAGCAGAGTTAAGTCACATATTCCTCAGATCAAAAGTGCTTTTGTAGAGGTGGTCTCAGTCACATTTATTCATTGTAACATCTGGGCACTGGGCTACGATTAGTCTGGTAGTGGCTATTAGTTGTTGGTCGAAGTACCTGGCAAGACACCTAATTAAGGTGCCAGACAGTATAATCACAAAAACCAAGATGATCACAGCCTGTAATATACAACAAAGCCAGGTTCCTATTCCTGCAGGCAGTCAGCTAAATAAATAAGTCTTATCTAATCCCAATTTATAGGGTAATGTTCTGCCTATTCAAGGATTTTATATTTTATTTCAGAACTTCAAACCACTGTATCAGTTTACCTGAGATGTTGACATAGAAACAGCATTCCTCTCCCAATAGCACACAAGTACACTTTGTTGGGTGGCTAACACATCTAGAGCTCTGGATTTGTACTACTATCTCAGCCAGACTGTCAGTCATTTCTTTTCTTCAAGGGCAGTTACAGTAGCATTCTATGATTGTGCTACAAGAACAAAAAAGATTTCTGATAGACTTTTCTAGTTCAGCTACTCCAAGCCAAGGAAGGAAAGCTCTAGTGAAGGCATATCCAAAACCTTGCTTATCTATTATGGGGCTTCGGGTGGAAAGCAGACTGGAAAAACCATTACCTGAAATCCCAATTCTGTTTGGTTTGTTTTGAAGCTTATACACAAAAGGGCATGCATTGGGGACAATGACAGAAGATAGGATAGTCTTTCTGGTGACAGCATCTGGTGACATAACAATACCATATCCACTTTACTATTGGGTTGGCAAGGTGACATATATTTGGGTCCCACATAAGAAGAAATACCCAGTGCCCTCAAGTGAAAGCATGTATTAGGCTGTTCAACCCAGACTCTGGGGAAAGTATTAAGTCCTATTTCTGAGGCAGGGATTCATGTCCTCCATAGATTAGATGATCATAATAGTCATCAATGCAGAAGACATTAAAGTCATCATATGAATCAACATGAGAATGATTAAAGGAGGACCTGAGGTTTCTATATATTTGGGTCAGAATTGAAAGATTAGCACGGGTTTGGTTCTTCCAAGTTTGGGGGCTGGTATTCCCTAAGAGATAAATTTAATTTATTTTCCACCAAACACCACATTTTTTAATCTAGCCCCCAAGTAGTATTCAAAAGCAGGAGGACATCTTTTTAGGATTAAATGGTGTTATTTCCCAAATTTCGCCATTCTGGAGAGGCATTATAAGAAGTAACATTGTAGTCACTTAAGGCCCATCGAGGTGTGAACTCATGTTCATCTGAATCATACAAAAGAGTGTAGTTATACATTTCTAAAGGGCCAAAACCCAAGATTCTGCATGAAATTTTGAAAAATTTATATTTTCAAAACAGACAAATCATAAGTAAGTCCAGACTGTATTTATGGGTATTCCCTTGTGGGTTGGGGGGGCCATATAGATAGATTTGGCTACAGAAAGGTTGCATGTTCCATATGTCCATTTAGGTTTTGTAAGCTTTCAAGGCTTAGAGGCCAAGCCACTAATTCTGGTTCATCATGAGAATGGGTGCACATCAAACAGTCAGTTAAGTTGGCACTGTTGGATAATGGTTGGACAGTGGGAGCAAAAGGATGTTGAAAGGCAAATAGGGTAGTCATTGCAGTAAGCAGACATAGGCATCTGAGTATGTTCATCTTGAAATTAGACTAACAAGTGAAGACAAGGAACGTTATTTTCTCAAGAGTTTTGTTCAGGCAAAAATTAAGTAATGATGTCAATATAATCAGTAAATGAAACAAAGGTGTCAAAGGGAAGACCAAATGTAAGGGTTGCTGAGTGGACTCATGTATGATTGGACTGGCCTGGTCCAGGGTCTTGAGACAGCTGTCTACATCTGGTGTCATTTGCTTCAATCCCAGAATGAAAATTCTACTGGTGGTCTTGAGTTGTTTAGATTTTCAGCTTAAGATCTCAATAGGCTGAGATGACCACTCAGGTGTGGGTATCCTTTTTAAATGAGAAACATTAACCCATGAGTCAATACCCTTAAGTTTAGTGGCACAAGGATTAGCTGGTAATATGTGATATGGCCCTTTCCATTATGGATGAAGGGTATCTTTATGGAGATGGCATTTCCAACAGACATAATCTCTGGGTTGGAGATCATGATATTGCCCATCTCCTGGGAGCACGCTATAGAAAGATTGTTCTATGAGCTGTGAGTTAGTATTAAGGGCCTCCGTAAGCTCTTTACAGTAAAGCAGGAGGTCTCCTTTCAGCAATGCAGGTTCATATATTCCTTGATCTAATCTCATGGGTCTTCCGATAATGATTTCAAAAGGAGACAGTCTATGTTTGCCGAAGGGAGTAGGTCTTAGGTTGAGTGATACCAAAGGAAGAGCTTTATTCCAAGGCAGATTAAAAGTCTCTACAAGTTTTGCTATTTTGAGTTTTGATTATCCTATTAGTCCGTTCTACAAGACCAGAAAACTGGAGATGATAAATGTATTGGAAATGTTGCAAAACCGGCCAGATCTTACATACAGATTATATAATTTGTCCTTTGAAAGGAGTTCCTTGGTCACTATGGAGCTCTGCAGGGATTCTCCAAGTAGAGATTTTTCCTAGTAGTTTACATACTGCTAAGACTGTGGCTCTGCGGCATGGGAATGCTTCCACCCAATGAGAAAACATACAAATTTTTACTAACACACATTTGTATCCTTGAGAAGGGGACAACTAAATAAAGTCCATTTGCCACACCTCAAAGGGTCTAAAGGAAAGGAAGTTTCACAGAATTGCAGTTTCTGTTTAGATACCTTATATTCCTTTATTGCTAGTTTTCAAAGGAAGTAGAAATTATATTCAAGGGATGCTTCAGAGGGTGAGCAGAGGAGGAGGTCATCCACATAGAGTAAAAGAGTGGACTGGTAAGAGAACTATATATCTGCCTTTAAAATTTGGGAAAAGTAAATCAGACTTTCAGTGCAGCTCTGAGGATTATTGTCCAAGTATATTGTCCTTCCCATGTGAAAGTACATAAAAATTAGCTTTCAAGATCAACAGGAATGCTAAAAACAAAACAAAACAAAAACACATTACAAAGAACTATAACCGAGAAGAATTTACTATTTGGTGGTATGGCTGAGAATCGGGTGTGAGAGTTAGGCCCAACTGAGTGCTTAGGTATGACTACATTATTTATGGCTCTTAGCTCTTGAACAAATCTCCAGGGTTATTACAAGGGCTCATGCAAGGAAAGATGAGGCCTTGTTTGAGATATTCCTCAATGATTCCTTCAATGGCCTCTGCATTTAGAAGGTATTGATGGATGTTGGGCAGAGGTTTATTTTGTCAATTTGAATTTTCATTGCTGGTGTGGAATGAATGCAACCGATGTTGGTGGCATTTTTAGACCAGTTCATTTGAAATGGAATCAAAAGGAGGGTTTGGGTCAATTAAGGTGACTGAAAAAAATAGTCATGGATGAGTCCATAGACAAGTCTCTCTTGAAAGTCATTAGTTAAAAGCTCAAGATACAAGCATACTTCCCCCTTTTGAGAGAAGAAAATATGGGCTTGTGAGCTTCAAGAAAGTCTCATCCTAGGAGATTAATAGGGGCAGAGAGAACTAAAAGAAATTGATGAGTTCCTTGAAAAGGTCTAAGTTGAAAAGTAATCAGAAGAGATTTGGAGACAGTCGTGTTGATTGGAAACTTCTACCATTTGTATGGTTTCAGTACTCCAAGGAAGAGAGATGGAGGCTGGTGGGACTAACAACTGAGAAGGTGGCTCCAACACTCACCAGGTCTTTAGTTTCCTCATTCCTAATAGATCACTCTTTCCTAAGGAATTAGTAAGGAGCATGGGAAGGCTCCCTTTTTGATCCTTGGAGCAAACTTATTACTGAGAAAACTTTGGTTGAATCCCTGAGGCGAAGTCGCAAGAGGGCTGTTGGCCTTGTAATTGCCTTTTGAGCTCTAAACAATCTTTCTTCCAATACCCAGGCTTTTCTGCAATAATTACAAACCCTTTTAAATGGTGGTTTGCCTTAGGGACCCTGAGAGGGAGATTTAACCATCAATTATTACAGATTGTAGGTTTATTCATTACTTGAGTTGCTTGAATTTGGGCATTTAGGGCTTATGTAGCTTCCATTTTGGTATCTTTTTAGATAGCTCAGGAGAGTTGCTCGGCATAGCTTCCTAAATCATGGGTGTGGCATGGTGGCCCAAGGAAGTTGTCATTTTTTTTAACCTGTTGTTCAAGTTTGTCTTGTAGACCCTCAACAGAAGATGAATTAAAATGTATTGAGGTGTCACCATTGACTTCATCTACACTGGAATACTGTTTAAAAACTTTTCCAAATCTATCATAGTAATCAAAAACAGTTTCATGAGGTTTTTAAATATATTTTAGAATTTTCTGCCAATCAGTAACTCAAGGAAAGCCTCAGGTATCTTTTCATGAAGCAGTTTAGCCAACTTTGAGACCTCGTTCATGGCTTCTTGTCCTCAACAGAAGTTAATAGAGTTTTTCTATCTCACCTTGTCTATCTATTCTCTAGCATGTCTTTCTCCTACTAGCAGGTGGATAAGCTGATAGAGGTCAGAGAACCCTGGTTCATATGTTTGGATAGTGAGCAAAAATTCTCTAGCAAACCCAATGGGGTCCTCTTTGGAATTAGGGAAATATTTAGTAATGGCACCGAGTTCAGCTTGAGTCCATGGCATATAAGAAACAAGGGGCTCTCACCCTGGGCCAGGCCCATTCAGTGGCTTGAATTTAAATGGGGCAGTAAGAGTAGGGGGTGTCTAATGGAGCCTCAAGTTCATCCTTATAAAAAGGGAGCTCAGTGAGTGAAGGATAAAGAGGGAAAGGAAAGACAGGAACCAAAGGAGCAGAAGTTGTAGATAAGGAGACATCAGAAGAACATTTAGAAGTTTTTTCAAATTTAGTAAGCCTCTGAGATAACTCGGAATTTGCTGTGATTAATTTAGAACTTGTGTTTTTGAGTGAAGCAGTTTTTGAATCACTTATAGGTTTGGAGGCCTCAAAATGTCAACTAAAATACGCTTCCTATGAGGTTGCTTAGTTTTGTAGCTTTTTTCCAATTGACTGTGGAGATAGACTAAATTAGGGATTTCAAAAGAGCCCCAAGTTGGCCAGTTGAACTGTAAACTGTCCTGGGTAATTATGGTCCAGCAAGACAGAAATTTGCAAGATGAGGAGGGACTGTAATTTTTGGACATAGATTCAGCACAAGTTCCAGAAGGTGGCTGTTCAGCAGCCATCCCTTTAGAAAGTGAACTTCTCATTTTTCAAAAGAGTAATTACTTGCCACACAGGCGTTTTAAGTTCTGTAGACAAAAATGCTGGCAACAGAAGATGCCCAAATAGAGCCTGAACCTCAACCAAAGTGGGAGATTCAGGTCCAGGAGGACTTACCACAATAATCCGGGACCACTGGGGAGATGACAGAGTGCAATGGACTCCTGTTGGTACCTTACTCAAATCAAGGGAGGTACCGGAAGTGGAGGCAAGTCACTCTGGATCCCACTTCTCTGACACCATGTAATGTCAATCAGTTTTGACAAAGAACTGCAAAGCAAACAGAAGCTTTATTTGGGGTCTTTAGGAATTGTAATTCTGGACACATAGATTTAGGTAGAAACCCAACTGTGTTTGGAGGGGAAAAGAGAGAGTTTATAAAAACTGAAAAAGGAGGGCTTGCAAATGGTTTACACAAGTTGTTTCAAAAGAGCTGTGATTGGTGTTGGCAAGCCGACTTACACTGTGCTATATGTATATGTATATGTATATGTATATGTATATGTATATGTATATGTATGTGCGTGTGTGTGTGTGTGTGTGTGTATATATATGATATATATATGATTGATTGCTTATATATATTGCTAGGCGAAAAATTTATCTCTTAATGGAGTTCAGTGATGCAGAGCCAGTTCCAGGAACTGTATCAGGATGCCGCCATTTGTGGTTTAGTCCACATGAAAAATTCAGTTTCATATGGAGGGCATGTGTTAGCACAGCTTTCTAGAGGCTCCTGGCTCCATTTTAGATTGCTTTCTTGACATTATCAACTCCATTTTGCTGTTTCTCTTTCACAGTGTCATGTCAAAAAAGGCCTTCTCCATTCAGAGACTATAAAAGGATTTAGGAAATATTACAAAATGAGCTTTCCAAAGATATTAATTTTGCACCAGATATTAATCTTTGCACCAGATATTAATCTGGCTTTTTGAATAGTTTTCTAAGCAGCACTGTTGTAAGGATGGGGATTAGAGGGAGAGCACCAAGGAAAATCATACTTTTGTTTTTTTCTATTTCATTCATCTTCTTACCCCATTTCTATTGTGGTAATATTAGGCTTAAATGAATATTAAAGATTGCCATAAGACAAAAATTTAAATCCCTGAAATACAGACTAAAAAGATAGAACAAAATGGAGATAGTTGGAAAGGGAACTCACCAATTTTCTGTCGTGTCATAATGTTTCATCTGTTAGCCACGCATAAATTATATAGACCCACAGAATCATCAACAGTAAGAATCTGGACATAGTATTCTACCTCCACAGAGCCAAGCAGACTACAACACTAAAATGTCTATGTTCAAATGCAAGTTAACATGAAGAAAATAAAGCATTAGGCACATCAGGTTAATGTAGAAGAAACACTAAGACACCCTGAAGCACAATTACAAGGTGAAGTCACAGGGATGGTCACATGCTGGAGTGCTATCATCAGAGTCTGCTTGCTTTTGATCACAGGCTTTGGACAGAATGTGTGTAAAGACAGCAATTATACAATAGCCCCGCCCTTTATCTGTGATTTCAGTTTTCAGTTTCAAGTACCTATGGTCAACCATGATCCCAAAATATTAAATGGAAAATTCCAGAAATAAACAATTCATAAGTTTTAAATTGTGCACCTCTCTGAGTAGTATGAAGTCTTGCACTGTCCTGCTCTGGATATGAATCATACCTTTGTCCAGTGTATGCACACTGTATATGCGACCTGCCCAGTAGTCACTTAGTAGCCATCTAAGTGATCAGATTACTGTAAGGTATTGCAGTGCTTGTGTTCAAGTAACCCTATTTTACTTAATAATGGCCCCAAAGCACAAGAAGAGTGATGCTGATAATTCAGATATGCCAAAGAGAAGCCGCAAAGTGCTTCCTTTAAATGAAAAGGTATGTACGCATAGGAAAAACCATAGTATACATAGGGTTCAGTACTATCCATAGTTTCAGACATCCACTGGAGGTGTTAGAACATATCCCCCACAGATAAGGGGGGAACTACTACTGTAGTTCTAGTCTCGGCTCACAGTGATGATAGCTACAAACCCATTTTACAATTAAGAAAGCTGAGGCTCAATGTCAGAAAGAATGGCAAAACTAGGGTTTTAATTCAGGTTGGGGACCCTTACTATATTTACTGCCTTACAGAATAGCCAATTTTAGCTTGGTTGTAGAGAAGGGAAGTAAGTATAAATTAACAGAAGTGTGAGGAATCCAGAAAAAGAATGAGAAGAGTTTAATGGAGTGATTTTCAACTGCTGATTGTCATCCATGAATGGATAAAATCAATTTATTAGGCTGTGATCAACATTTTTAAAGGAAGTAAGATATAACGGAATAAAATAGAGAATATCAAAGTGTACTGCACACAAAACAGTGAGTCCTCAATGTCATCAATAGGTTCCATGACTTTAAGCCAAACAACATATAACGAAACCAATTTTACCACAGGCTGATTGATATAAACAAGAGTTAGTTCCTATGGCACCTGATCAACATTATAACACAATGATGTCATTCAAGGACCTGCTGTATTGTTACACTTAAGTGTGCTTTGTGTACTAGAGTCATGATGTAATAAATATCTCATTGTGGGTCTTTTTTATTTTTTTGCCATTTGTTTATTCACCCTGCATGTTCATTTTAATTTTTTCCAGTTTTATTGGGGTATAATTGATAAAAAAGTTTAAAACTTTTTGAAAATATGGAGATCAAGGGGACTGGTACTATGAAGACAAGGGAAATAAATGAAAGAATGGTAGGAGAGTTTTTAGGAATTACTACACATGAACATTTTGGTTATCTGGAGAAATAAAAAACTCTGATGTTATATTATATTTTAAAATTATTACTAATCCTACTATATACAATTGCTCCAGAAATCTGAAACCATATCCAAAGAGTAAAATATGCTTGCTTTACATTTGTACATACTCTTACCTCACTTATGTTCGAATCTGTTATCTGCCCCTGCAGGCTCATTATTTTAATCAGTCTATCTTTTATGTTGGGAGGCAAAGGCTTAATGTCTGTGACATATCTGGAAATATTCTTCATGAAGCACCAAAGGCATCTGAAATACAAATACGATATAGTAAATGATACTGTACCAGTACTGATTCTTAATATTTGTTTAATGCTGTTTGTTAGTACTTAGTCCTTTCATAAAGAGGATGTATATTTATATTAATATTTATAACTTAAGCTTTGTAAGATTCAAAAGCTTAGTCTGGACTCAGTTATTTACTCAGCTCTTCCTCTTAGAAGAGTGATTTTTAACTGCTGTGATTTTTAACTTTTTTTCTCAGCATACCTTGTTTACTCAAATGCATTCTAAATGACCAAAAAAAGTGTTTTTTCTAAGTCAGTCTCTATTTCCTAAGACACAAGATTTCAGTCATATATTCCTAAATAAACATTAAACTAGGGACTACTCATTGACAAGTTTTATTTGTTAATCCATCAATTTTGTTTTCACTATTATTCTTAAAAATTATGCACATGAGGAAATCACTACAGAAAGAATTATAACCACAAAGATCCCACAAATAGTACAAATCATAGAAATAACAAACTTAGTACCGGAATTGTACCCAAGACACATATAACCAACATATCTCATGTGGCCTGAAATTCCAACTATCTGAGAAACTCATACTTTAAACAAATAAATATAAATCTTTTTTAATTTCTGCCTACAAATATTCCCAAATATACATAATTTCACAAATATTCCCAAATATACAAATTTTCCCAAATTTACATAATGAATAAATGTGGGCATTCACTTGAATTTTTTTTTTTAGGACTATCTTTATTTTTTCTTTTCCTCTTTTGGTTGCCTCGGCCTTTCCCTCTCTTATCCTTCCCTCCTCCATTATTTTAATTCTTCACACAACTTAGTATATATTCTTTCTTATTTTTCTCTGTGCTTGTACAGACACACACATACTCACACATTTAAAGGGTTTCCTTAAATGATAGCATTCTACACTCTTTCTACACCTTATTCAATATCTTATGGAACTCTTTAAACCGTCAAGTATAGTTTTAATTCTCCTTTAATGGCTATATATGTCACAGTGTGAATGATTTAGTCATTCCCCCATTGATAAGCATTCCACTGTTTCTAGGATATGTTAACATATGAGTATTTCTGTGTACATATCTGTGTATGTACACAAAATTATTATGGGAATATGATTATTTATTAATAGTATTATTTAATTCTTCTATGTTCTTCTATGTTCTACTAAATCTGTAGAATTCTTAGTTTATAATACTTGTATTTTGAACATTTTCTTTTCATCTGTACTAGTTTTTGCTAGTTTATGTGCATTAAAATGTGTTTTAAAATGAAAAATTTCAAAGATACAGAAAAATAAAATAGAATGATATCAATTCATGTACCCAAAACCTAGAATTTTAAAATTTTACTATTTTATCATAACGTATCAGATATCCTCCTTAAAACACAAAGCATTTCAGATAAAATAAAGCCTACTCAGACTCACTATCTTTATCTCCCTTTGCAGAGGCAACTACTACCCTGAAGTTTTTAAAAGTTTCTGTCCATGATTTTATTATATTTTTAATAATAAAGTAAATCCATAAGTAACATAGAATACTGTTTTTTATCTATTTATAAAATGTAGTGTATTATCAAGTTTCTATCATGACTGAATTTGTCAATTGCTCATGTAATTATGATAATTTTTCTTTTTATAAGATTATAGCCTTCGTTGCATATTCATGATCATTATATCTTCTTGTGGAATATTCTTATTATCATTAAGCAGTGTCCCTGTCTAACAATATTAATGTTTGTCACTTCAGATTTTATTCAGTCTGGTTTTAAAATTGCTCCACCATCTTTCTTTAGCTTCTTTTGTTAATATGTTTGCAAGATACATCTGCAGGCACGCAGATAGCAATAGTTTGTTCATTTTTATTTTCAGTTGGTTTATGTCCATTTTCACTACTGCATAATATTCCATTGTTTTAACAATTTATCTATTCTACTGTTGATGTACAGTTGGGCAGTTTATAATTTTTTACTATTCTGAATGTTAATATGAATACTGTTGGACATGTCTTTTTGTTCACATCTTTTTGTGCACATGTACCTGTGTTTCAATTGAGTATATATCTAGGAGTATATATACTGGCTCATAGGGTATGCTAATATAGGGTATAAAAATAGTAGCTTAATGCCAAACAGTTTTCCACAGTGGTTATACTAACTCACAATCTTACCATCAGTCAATTAGAGTTATTGGAATCCACATCCTTTTCAAAACTTGGCATTGTCACTCTTCTTAATTTTAGCCAATTTAGTGAGTGTATAGTAGTAATGCATTGTGACTTTAAATTACAATCCCTAATTATTAATTAATTTGAACACATTTTCATCTTATTTTTCCAAAAAGTACAAAATGCTTCATTTTCATTTGTTAGTTACTTGTGAACCACAGAGCATGGGGCTCCTAAAAGAAACATTGATATTGAGTATGAGGGAAGATAGGGCTGGTTGAAGTGTCCTTAATTTTCCTTTATTTAAAATTTATTTTATTTTTCAATTACAGTTGACATTCAATATTATATTAGTTTCAGGTGTACAGCACTGTGGTTAGACATTATACAATTTACGAAGTGATTCCCCCCAATTAATCTAGTACCCACCTGGCACTATACATAGTTATTAAAATATTGTTGACTGTATTCCCTATGTTCTGCTTTACATTTCCATGACAATTTTCTAACTACCAATTTGTATTTCTTAATCCCTTCACCTTTTTCACCCAACCCTCCAACCCCACTGCCATCAGGAGGCCATCAGTTTGTTCTCTGTTATCTATGAGTCTGTTTCAGTTTTGTTTGTTCATTTTTGTTTTTGGGATTCCACATATGAATGAGATCATATGGTATTTGTCTTTCACTGTGAGTTTTTTCACTTAGCATAATACCCTCTAGGTCTATCCATATTGCAGCAAATGGTAAGATTTCATTCTTTTCTATAGCTAAGTAATATTCCATTATATATATGTACCAAAATTTCTTTATCCAATTGTTTATTGATGGGCACATAGATTGCTTCAATATCTTGGCTATTGTAAATAATGCTGCAATGAACACGAGGGTGCATATATCTTTTTTTTTTCTTTTTTAAAGATTTTATTGGGGAAGGGGAACAGGACTTTATTGGAGGAAGAGTGTGTATTTCCAGGACTTTTTTCCAAGTCAAGTTGTTGCCCTTTCAATCTTAGTTGTGGAGGGTGCCGTTCAGCTTCAAGTTGTTGTCCTTTCAGTCAGTCGTTGAGGGCGCAGCTCAGCTCCAGGTCCAGTTGCCATTGCTAGTTGCAGGGGGCACAGCCCACCATCCTTTGCGGGAGTCGAACCAGCAACCTTGTGGTTGAGAGCCTGTGTTCCAACCAACTGAGCCATCCGGGAGCTCAGCGGCAGCTCAGCTCAAGGTGCAATGTTCAATCTTAGTTGCAGGGGGCGGAGCCCACCATCCCTTGTGGGATTCGAGGAATTGAACTGGCAACCTTGTGGTTGAGAGCCCACTGGCCCATGTGGGAATCGAAAGGGCAGCCTTTGGAATTAGGAGCATGGAGCTCTAACCGCCTGAGCCACCGGGCCGGCCCCTGCATATATCTTCTTGAATTACTGTTTTAGATTTCTTTGGATAAGCACCCAAAAGTGGAACTGCTGGGTCATAGGTATTCTATTTTTATATTTGGATTGTTTCCACTTTGGGGCTGTCATGGATAATACTGCTATAAACATTCATGTACAAGTTTTGGGGTGGACATATGCTTTCATTTCTCTTGGGAACATATCTAGGAGTTCAACTGCTGGGTCACATAAGCTGCTGGGTCATAGGGCATGTATAAACTTTTGAGGAACTGCCAAATCGTTTTCCAAAGTGGCTGTCCCATTTTATATCCTGCAAGCAGGGTATGAGGTTTCCAATTTCTCATTCTTCCAACACTGGATATTATTTGTCTTTTTGATTATAACCATCCTAGTGGCTATGTAGTAGTATCTCATGGTTTTGATTTGCATTTCACTAATGGTTAGTGATATTGAGCATCTTTGCATGTGTTTGTTGGCCATTTGTGTATCTTCTTTACAGAACTGTCTAATCAGATCCTTTTCTCATTTTTAAGTTGCGTTTTGCTAGTTATTGGATTCTCAGTTGACTTTTTTCTTTCAGCACTTTGAATATGTCATCCCACTGCTTTTTGCCTTCATTGTTTCTGGTAAGCAGTCCACTATTAAGCTTATTGGGGTTCCCTTATACATGTGTAGTTTTCCTTTTGCTGCTTTTAGATTTTTTTTGGCCTTTGGCTTCAGCATTTTTACTATATTTCTATGTATGGATCATTTTCTGTTTATCTTACAAATTCATTGAGTTAATTTCATTTCATTGTGTTTCTTGGATGTGTTGATTAATGTTGCTCATTAAATCTGGCTTTTAGCTATTATTTCTTTTAAAAAGTTTTCTCTTCCTTTCTCTCTCCTTTCATTCTGGTACTCCCAACACATGTATGTTGACATATTTAATGGTGTCCCATACTTGTCTGAGGTTCTGTTCCATTTTCTTCATTTCATTTTCTTTCTGTTCCTTAAATGGCATACTCTCTATTTATTTTCAAGTTCATTAATTCTTTCTTCTGCCAGTTCAAATCTACTGTTGAGTCCCTCTAGACAATTTTATTTCAGTTATTGTGCTTTTTCAATTTCTGCTTGGTTCTTTATTTTATTGTTTTAATTAGTTTATTAGGGTGACAATTGTTAGTAAAGTTACATAGATTTCAGGTGTACAATTCTGTAATACATCATCTATATGTCACATTGTATGTTTGGTTCTTTTTTATAGATATAATTTCTATCAATTTCCATTTGGTTCTTCTTTATATATAATTTCTATCTCTATTGTTATTCTCTATTTGATGAGACATTGTCATACCTTCCCTTACTTCTTTCATTTTTCTTTTTAAAAATTAGGTGAGGGGGCTGGCCTGGTGGCTCAGGTGGTTGGAGCGCCATCCTCCAAACACCGAGTTTGCTGGTTTGATTCCCACATGGGCCAGTGTGGGAATAGCTAAGATTGTGAAAAATGGCTCTCCCTGGAGCTGGGCTACTATGAGCAGCCGGAAGTTGGTGTAAACTGTTGTGAGCTGCCACAGGCTGCTATGCTGCCGTGGGCTACTGTGTGCTGCCAGGAGCGGCCAGTGGCCAATGTTAAGTGGTCGGCAGTCTGTGTGAGTGGCCAGCAGCCAGCAAGAGCTGCCATGAGCTGCTGTGAGCAGCCGACTGGCGATTGGCAACCGACTGCCTCAACCGGGGGGAGTGCAAAGCTCACAATACCAGCATGGGCCAGGGAGCTGTGTCCTACACAATTAGACTGAGAAACAACAGCTTGAATCAGAGTGGGGGTGGGAGGAGGTGGAAGAAAGGGGAAAAATTAAGGTGAAATTCAGATAGTATAAAATTAATCATTTAAAGTGTACAATTCAAAGGCATTTTGTGCATTTACAATATTGTACAACCATCACCTGTATGAAGCTTTAAAACATTTTCATTAGCTCAATTAAAAAACTGTACGAATTAAGGTGTCAATCCCCATTCCTCTCTCTCCCTAGTACCTGGCAACTACCAATTTGGTTTCTGTTGCTATGGATTTATCTATTTCAGATATTTCATATAAATAAATTCATATAATATGTGGCCCTTTGTGTCTGGCTTCTTCCACTTAGCATAATGTTTCCAAGGTTCATCCATGTTGTAGCATGTATTGGTACTTCATTCCTTTTTAGGGCTGAATAACATTTCATTGTATGACTATACCACGTCTTGTTTATTGATTCATTGGCGATGAACATTTTGTTTGTTTCCATCTTTTGACTATTGTGAATAGTGTCACTATGAACATTTGTGTACAAATATTTATTTGAGTACCTAGTTTCAATTCTATTAGGTATACACTTAGGAGTGGAACTGCTCAGTAATATGGTAATTCTATGTTTAACTTTTTGAGGAACTGCCAAACTGTTTTCCCCTTTACTTCTTTAAGTGTAGTTTTCTTTAGTTCTCTGAACACCTTCATAATAGTTTGTATGAAGTTCAACATCTGGGTCCTCTCAAAGACAGTTTCTGTGGTCTGTTTGTTTCCCCTTGTGTATGGGTCATACTTTTTGTTTCTTTATCTTGCAAATTTTTAAAAACTGTTTAAATAATATAATGTAGTAACTCTGGATACAGATTCCCCCCAGACTTGTGGTTGTGTACTTGCTTACTTGTTTAGTAACATGGCAGGACTATTTTAGTGAAGTTTATTTCCCTCACTGTATGCAAACACTGATGTTGTTCCTTAGTGGGCACAAGCATTGTCACCCTGCAGTGACAGTGGTTTTAGTAGGGCTCTCTTTGACTATCTCTTTGATTATTCTGTTAAGCCTCTATTGCAGGGGTGCCCAAACTTTTTTCAACGTTTTTTACCAAGGGCCATATGCGGTAAAATACACAAACAGCCAGGCCACTCACTAGAGGTGAAGTAAGTATTGCCTCACCTGCTTTATTTAAGTAAACTAAATATATTTTTGGAGTTTGCTGCGGGCCAATTAACAATGGATTGCGGACTGTGGGCTGTAGTTTTGACACCCCTGCTCTATTGGTATCACACCTCGTTGTTAGCATTCACCCATTGCAGATTGACTGCTCTAATGTTTTCAACAATACCTGGGAGTACATTGCTCCACAATGTCATCCAGTTCACTTTGGACTCCTTTGTGGTATTAGTTTCTAAGGTTTGTTCTGACCTCAAGACTCCTCTTAAGTGTATCTTTCCTGAGTTTTCTCTAGTAAACTTGCTAGCCTATGTTTAGCCTGTGTCTCACAGGAAGCGATAAGCCTTTTTGTAATTAATACCAAAATCTCCATTGATTTTGAGAGTGCCCTTAGGCTTTAACTTTACCAACCCTCTGTTTCAAATAAAGTCAGTTTCTTGAGAGCTGTGGTATTCTTTGTTTTGCAGCTTGCTCCCCCACTGTGGAAAATATCTCCGAGCCACAATTTCAGAGCTGAAAGCAGGAATAATGATATGCTTCTCTCTGAGTGACACTCCTGATTTAGGAGTAGGATGTTGAGCAGTAGCCTCTAGTCTTCTGGGCTTGCCTCTTCTAGGATAGAACCTCCACCCATGAATGAGCTGGCATGAGTGAGGCTGAGACCCCAATATTCTCAGCATAATATGCCGAAATAGAGCCTCTGCCACATGTAGAGAGGTAAAGGGAATATGTAACTAGCCTCTAGCCTATCTCTGTACCCTGAGGACCCCAGTAGAAACAAAATAGAATCCCAAGAAGGAAAGGGGAAACCACAGCTTTAAAGACTTAATAGCTGCCAGAGTATTCAGACAAGCCTTTCTCAAGTATAAGCATACCTCGGAGATACTGCAGGTTTAGTTCCAAACCACCACAACAGAGCAAATACTGCAATAAAGTGAATGACATGAAATTTGTTGGTTTCCCAATACATATAAATGTTTACACTATATTCTAGTTTATTAAGTGTATAATAGCATTATGTCTAAAAAAATATACATACTTGTATTTTAATATGCAAATACTTTATTGTTAAAAAATGCTAACCATCATTACAATTCTGCAA
The DNA here is from genome assembly GCF_036562045.2 of Rhinolophus sinicus. Lineage (NCBI taxonomy): Eukaryota > Metazoa > Chordata > Mammalia > Chiroptera > Rhinolophidae > Rhinolophus > Rhinolophus sinicus. Next base: position 159,905,687 of record NC_133752.1, on the reverse strand, counting down.
ATTGTAATGTTTTTGCTGCTGGAGGGTTTTGCCTTGATGTTGATAGCTGCTGAATGATGTTGATAGCTGCTGAAGATTGGAGTGGTTGTGGAAATTTCTTAAAATAAGGAAACAATGAAGTTTGCCACATTGATTGACTCTTCCTTTCACGAACAATTTCTCTGTAGCCTGTGATGCTTTTCATAGCATTTTACCCACTGTAGAACTTCTTTTAAAATTGGAGTCAATCCTCTCAAACTCTGCTACTGCTTTATCAACTACGTTTATATAATATTCTAAATCCTTCATTGTCATTTCAACAATCTTCACAGCATATTCACCAGAAGTCAATTCCATCTCAAGAAACTACTTTCTTTGCTCATCCATAAGAAGCAACTCCTCACCAATAAAAGCTTCATCATGAGAGTACAGAAAATTCAGTCACATCTTCAGGCTCCACTTCTAACTCTAGTTCTCTTGCTATTTCCTCCACTATAGTCTTGGATCCTCAAAGTCATCCATAAGAGTTGGAATCAACCATAGGGAAGAATCCAAACTCCTGTTAATGTTGATATTTTGACTTCTTCCTATGAATCATGAATGTTCTTAATAGTATCTGCAATGGTGAATTCTTTCCAGAAGGTTTTCAATTTACTTTGCCCAGATCCATCACTATAATCCACCAATCTACACCTCTAGCTGCCACCACGGCAGCTATGGCCTTACAAAATGTATTTCTTAAATAATAAGACTTGAGAGTTGAAATTAGTCCTTGATCCATGCACTGCAGAATGGATCTTGTATTAGCAGGCATAAAAACATTATTTAAAAAAAATTTTTTTTTTAACATTAACCTTGTGCATCTCCATCAGAGCTTTTAGGTGACCATGTACATTGTCAATGAGCGGCAATATTTTGAAAGGAATCTTTTTTTCTGAGCAGTAGGTCTCAACAGTGGACTATTCAGTAAACCACACTGTAAACAGACGTGTTGTCATCCAGGCTTTGCTGTTCTATTTAGAGAGCACAGGCTAAGTAAAAATGAGCATAACTCTTAAGGCCCCTAGGATTTGGGAAATGGTAAATAAGCATTGGCTTCAACTGGGAGTCACCAGCTGTGTTAGCCCCAACAAGAGAGTCAGCCTGTCCCTTGAAGCTTTGAAGCCAGATATTAACTTCTCTTTTCTAGCTATAAAAATCCTAGATGGCATCTTCTTACAATAGAAGGCTGTTTCATCTACATTGTAAGTCTGTTGTTTAGTGTAGCCACCTTCATTAATTATCTTACCTAGATCTTCTGGATAATTTGCTGCAGCTTCTACATCAGCACTTGCTGCTTCACCTTGCACTTTTATGTTAGAGATGGCTTCTTTCCTTAAACCTCATGAACCAACCTCTGTTAATTTCAAACTTTTCTTCTACAGCTTTCTCACCAATCTTAGCCATCATAGAGCTGAAGAGCATTAAGGCCTTGTTCTGGATTAGGCTTTTGGCCTAAGGGAATAATGTTGTGATTAGTTTGATCTTCTATAGAGATCAAACATAACCAAAACTTTCTCCATATCAGCAAAAAGGCCGTTTCATTTTTTTATCATTCATATGTTCCCTAGAGTAGCACTTTTCATTTCCTTTAAGAATTTTTCCCTTAGATTCACAACTTGGCTGTTTGGAGCAAGAGGCCTAGCTTTTGGTTTCTCAACTTTTGAGATACCTCCTTCATTAAGTTTAATCATTTCCAGCTTGTTTTAAAGTGAGACATGTGACTCTTCCTTTCACTTGAACATTTAGAGGCCATTGTAGGGTTATTAAATTGCCTACCATCAATATTGTTGGGTCTCAAGGAATAGGGAGGCCCAAGGAAAGGGAGAGAGATGGGGGAATGGCCAGTCAGTGGAACAGTCAGAACACACACATTTATCGATTAAGTCTGCCATCTTATATGGGTGTGGTTCACCTATATTATACCTGGTATTGTATTGTATTGTATTATATTACATTACGTTATATTAGACTCAGTCTTATTGTAAAATAAGACCAGGTCTTATATTAATTTTTTGCTCCAAAAGATGCATTAGAGCTGATTGTCCAGCTAGGTCTTATTTTCGGGGAAACATGGTATCATACAACCCAACAATTCCACCTCTGGGCATATATCTGAAGAAAATCAAAACAGTAATTCAAAAAGATACACATACTCCTATGTTCACTGCAACATTATTTACAATAGCCAAGATATGGAAGCAACCTAGGTGTCCATCAATAGAAGAATGGATAAAGAAGATATGGCATATATATACACAATGTAACATTAGCCATAAAAAGAATAAAATCTTGCTGCTTGCAACAACATGGATGGACCTAGAGGGTATTATGTTAAGTGAAATAAGTCAGACAGAGAAGGACAAATACTGTATGATTTCACTTATACAGGGAATCTAAAAAACAAAACAAATGAACAAACAAAACGGAAACAGACACAGTGATACAGAGAACAAACTGATGGTTGCCAGAGGGAAAGGTTGTAAGGGGAAGGACAAAAAAGGTGAAGAGGATTGAGAGGTACAAACTACTAGTTACAAAATAAATAAGTCACAGGGATATAATGTATAGCATAGGGAATACAGTCAATACTATTTTAATAACTTCATACAGTGATAGTTACTAGACTTATTATGGTGATCACTTTACTTTGTAAGGTATGTAGGTGTTCAGTCACTGTGTTGTACACTTGAAACAAATATGTTGTATGTTAACTATAAATTTTTTTCAATGAATTGTTTTGTTTTAATTTTATTGGGGAACAGTGTGTTTCTCCAGGGCCCATCAGCTCCAAAACGCTGTCTTTCAGTCTAGTTGTGGAGGGCGCAACTCAGCTCCAAGTCCAGTTGCCGTTTTCAATCTTTAGTTGCAGGGGGCGCAGCCCACCATCCCATGAGTGAATTGAACCGGCAACCTTGTTGTTCAGAGCTCGGGCTCTAACCAACTGAGCCAACCGGCCGCCCCTCTGGAAGCTCAGCGGCAGCTCATTGTCTTCAATCTAGTTGTGGAGGGCGCAACTCAGCTCCAAGTCCAGTTGCCGTTTTCAATCTTTAGTTGCAGGGGGCATAGCCCACCATCCCATGAGTGAATTGAACCGGCAACCTTGTTGTTCAGAGCTCGGGCTCTAACCAACTGAGCCAACCGGCCGCCCCTCTGGAAGCTCAGCGGCAGCTCATTGTCTTCAATCTAGTTGTGGAGGGCGCAGCTCACTGGCCCATGTGGGAATCGAACCGGCAACCCTGTTCTTCAGATCTCCCACTCTAAGCAACTGAGCCATCCGGCTGCCCCTCAACTATAATTTTTTTAAAAAATCACAGTTGACCTGGCTCTAGAGATCACTTTAATCGTCACTCATACCACCTGAAGCAATGCCATTGGCTCAGTGGGGCCCTTGATTCACCGAGGTTTCCCAAAATGTCTCGGCCCGATTCATTGATGGTCAGCTCAGTTGAAAGCTGATGGTGTTCACTGGGTGTCAGTAGCTGTCCAGCCCAAATGATAACTTTGGAAGACAGACTGCAATTATGGGCTGATCAGCACAATGCATGAAGGAAAGCTGTTACCTTTGCCTTAGACTACTGGTCAGAAAACTATGGCCTATCAGCCAAATCTGGCCTGTTTTCTGCTTCTGTAAATAAAGTTTTCTTAGAACACAGCCATGTCCAGTCATTTATGTACTATCTATGACTGCTTTCACACTCTAATGGCAGAGCTGAGGCTATAATAGATCATGTATAGACAATAGTCACATAAACTTCTGTGTGGGCCACTTACCAGAACACCTGATTGCATCATCAAAGACATTCAAACTGCAAACCAGGAAAATCCATCAGATTAAAACTGCCGTCCTCAGTCCATCATCTAAAGATTCAAGCTCAAATCCAGAAATTTTCTCACCTGGCTGCTCTTTACACTCAGAAACTGAGTTTATAATTGCTCCAATTATTAACCTTTATCTTTTTTTTCGTTTCCATAGAAATGCCTCTTATTAAATACCTGATTGATTACATATAGAAGCCTAACTTAGATGGAAGCTTACCTATACTGCCTCCTGAAATAAGATATCCTCATGTTTGTCCTGTCCTAAGTAATCATGACATAGTTCAATACTATAAGGCACTAATGCAATATTGAAAGGCTTAGTTCCACCAGGCTCAGAAAGCTTTCTGTGATTCACTTCCAAAAGAAGACAATGTGCCCCACACATTAGAACCTAGAGAGTTTATTGGAAAGGATATCAACAAAAGACTTCACTTAAATGTCATTAGGAGAGAACTTAGCCTTTGCAAAATCTCTATCATTATAGCATGAATCTATAAACCATTTAGTCAGAATTACATTAGACAACTACATAGCCTTAGAACGCTAACCACCCAACAAGGAGGTGCACGTGATGTAACTGGTAAAAACTGTTGTTTCTATGTTAATAAATCACGAATTGTTCCCCCAAATTTAACAGATCTTAAAGATCAGATACCAATCTTTCACCAAATAGGCAACACTTCTTCCACTGATTTGTTTGATTAAATTTTGGCTCCTGGAAATCTCTACTCCAGGGAATTTTTCAAGGCAGGGCTATTCTCCTCACAATCATATTAACCTCCTTAGTGCATTGTATGCTCTCAAAAGTTTTAAATGCCTTTTGGCAACCACTCACACATCTATCAGGATTAGACAACTTGAAACATTCACTACCCCACCGCCCATGTCCGGGATGACCAGGCAACTACAGATAACAGTGATTACATGACCATGCATCCCAATGACTACATGGGCAGTGGTGGTGACAGTAACACTATATGGGCTCACACTCTTAACTTGCTGAATGACCAAAAGGGAATGATTTTCTAAATAAAATACAATGGAGACCACACTGGAAAATTCCCCAAGCAGACCAAACCAATTAGGCCACATACATGAGAAACTTAACCTAGTTTATTTCATGAACAAAGCAAAATTTAACAGGTTATTTCTTGTAAATGCCTCTGATCACCAACTTAAGTAGTCTTCCTAAAACAGGATAAGATAATCATTTTTAACAAACCCCCTGCTGTCTGTCAACACCCAGAGTAATAAGCATGGTAAACAACTTTCTCATTCTGTTTATAAGCCATCCTATCACTACATGCCTCTGAGCTACTTGTTTCTCCCTCAATATAATATTCATACCAAGTAAAGCTCTTTGACATTTCTTTTGACACTAGACATCCTTCTAAGGACTTCACACGTTAAACTTATCCTTCACGACAACTCCATGAGACAGGTACTCTTTGCTACACTCATTTTACAGATCAAGAGCGTGTTGCTCTCCCCTGGTCACACAGCTCGAGACTGGCAGTGCCGGCAGCTGAACCCCGCTGTCGCAATCGAAAATCCGTGCTGCCTCAATGTATCCCAGTCACAGTAACTGGGGGAGACTTTGCAGAAGGCGTTTGACAGTCCCATCTAGAATTTTGTTCTACCAAGGCTTTCGGCTCCGGCCACAAACAGGCCACTCCCGGGAAACACCGGGCTGTCGCGCTGTCAAGGCTGACTGGGAATCCGTACGCCCACCCAGAGGCGCCATGGGCGGAGGACAGACGGGCAACCCTGCCCAGCAGCCTTGGGCACAACTGTCCTCAATGAAGAGACGACTACCCAGGAGCCCAGGAAGAGAAACACCAGTGGGGCCTCTACGTAGGTCCGGAGGTGGGAAGGGGCGGGAGGGAAAGCATTTAAGGGCACGCCGGGCGGTGGAGGTGCTGGGCCTGGACGAAGAAGAGGCGGAAACAGGGTGGACTCACAGATCCAGGAGCTGACTGACCGGCCGCGGGTTGGACATCGCGGCTATTCTCGGGAGCCTCTTCCGCGGTGCCAAGGCCGCGTAGGCCCGGCCAGAGACCGTCCTTCAACTCCCACCCCTCACACAACGCGTAGAACCTAGTGACGACGCACGGGTTCTTCCGGTGACTGGGGCGGGGCCGCGCTCGGGCCTGCAGAAGCAAAGAACAAAGAATCCTTGGGGCGGAGCCTCTGAGGGCTCCGCGGCAGGGGTTGGGGGGGTGATAAAATATAGAGTAGCCCTAAGCTCGCGTGAAGCACTACGGGAATTGTAGTTTTTCCACTTTGCGGGCTCCGGCTCCAGGCGGTTTTGTCGGAGTTCGGCTCTCGCGCAGACTAGCCCGGTACACCTGAAGTCGCGCGTTGCCGAGAGATCGCTGCTCTTACTGCAGGGATGCAGTTGATGCTGGGCCGTACATTTGGCGGTGCACATTGGAGAGCCCCTTAGATACAGACTCCATGACCCGAAAGACGAGCATTTTAGAGGATCCGGGAGTGACTGCCCTTTAGCTAGCACTTTCTGTGAAGCGAACACTGAGCTACGTGCTTTCAATAGTAACCATATTCATTTAATCCTGTGAAGTTGGAATTATTCAGCCTTATGTTACAGATGAAGACATTGCATGCCAACAACAACAAAAAACCTCAGAAACAATTTCATCCTGGAGGTAGAAGCTTTGTGTTCATATCAGAAAGGATTCTAAATGTCCACCAAGCACAGACCGGAGGCTTTGATTAGAAATAAGTGATAAAGAATTGTTAGAATCTTAGCCTATTCAAGTCAGAAACACAACTAGGCACTACCCATAGTGTTGATAGGAAGAAAGAAAAGTTGAGAGGTTTTATTTTTTATTAAAATTTTTAAATTATAGTTGGCATACAATACTACATTAGTTTCAGGTGTGCAGCATAGTGATTTGATGTTTATTTATCTTATAATGTGATCACCACACTAAGTCTAGTAACTATGTGTCGCCATGCAAAGTTATTACAATATTAAGGTGAGTTTTTATAGCAAAATTCACATTGTTGAGAATCAGTCCTGCATTCTCAGTCTTTGGATTAGTTCAAGATGGTAATCAGCCAGGTGTCAGGCGGTGTGGATGATGGATGTCAGGTGGTCTGGAGTTGTGAACATTCTTTTCTAAGTTCTTCAGAGGGTTATCAAAGGGTTATCTGTAGGGTATATTTATATTGTGGATGAAAAGGGGGCCACATACTAAATCTGACAAGCTCAGGGGAGGCCCGCATGACTGACCTTACAGACCCAGAGACCAAAAGCAACCACATGGTGGTCTGAACGTAAAAATTCCTAACTAATAGAAGATCATGGTGGGTAGTCATGTCCTAGGCTTGTGGCTTCCTTGATAAAGATCAATCTCAACCTTTGAAATTGTCTCTTGTCTTTGTGCATCTAAGATAACATACCTTTGAAATGTCAGAGTAATTTTCTTTTCCAGACTCCTCGAAAGCACAACTGCGGGCACCGAAGCACCATACCACAAAACCCCCTCATTGTTAACTTGTTGCCTGCATACCATCTCTATGTGCTGTAAATGTGAACTATCCTGTACCCACCAATGTAAAAGAAGTATGTGTCTCCCCATTTTGCTTTTTATCCGATCTCAGAGATTTTCCCCCTTTGCTTTCTCCCACCTCCCTAATCTAACACCAATGAACTTCATGTAAATTTACGTCTTCTCCTTTGATTCTAATGTATAAAATAAGTTGCAAAACTGCCATTCTCTGGAGCATTTTCTCAATCTGTTGAGATTTTGCTTCCCAGCAATCGTCATCGGTTTGACTCAAATAAACTCTTGTAAGACTTTCTCAGGCTGGACAGTCTGTCATTGAAAAAAAAAATATATATATATATAGATAGATAGATAGATAGATAGAGATATATAGATAGATAGATATATATATATATATATATATATATATATGCCATGTTTCCCTGAAAATAAGACTTAGATCAGCTCTGATGTGTCTTTTGGAGCAAAAATTAATATAAGGTGTGACGGGCCAGCCGTCACGAGTCGATGGGTTCCCGAATGGGGGAGTGGGAATGAATAAAAGACACTCTCACATATGATGGCGATCGCGGGACTTCAGTGATCCTGAAGACACTGTTTATTTTACTGCTCCCATATAAGCAGTTTGAGCACGTGCAAGTATGTATTAACATAACAAATGTAAATTCTTTAGCTTTCACATAGAGGATACAAAATTCACTGAAACTCACAAGTAATTATCTTATCAATTGCCCTGATAGGCATCAGCCTTCTGTGTCTGGGAACTGGCCGCTCCCACCAAATTCCTCAGCAGCTTACAAGCTCAAGCTCCCCTCAGGTGCAGGCAGAGACAATTGCCTCAGGGGGAGGAAACAGGTAGCATAAACTGAGCCATTCTGCAAAGCTCAGAGTTTCCTGTAACCATGGCTCCCCACAATAAGGCCTGGTCTTATTTTACTATAATATAAGACCCGGTCTTTAATATAATATAATATAACATAACATAACATAATATATAATACCGGGTCTTATATTAATTTTTGCTCCAAAAGATGCATTAGAGCTGATTATCTGACTAGGTTTTATTTTTCGGGGAAACAGTATATATATATATATATATATATATATATATATATATATATATATATATATATATATATATTTCTTCACTCTTTCCTTACAAAGAAGGAGCACCTTTCTCCAGGTGGAATTATCTCTCCTTGGATATGTTGCAGAGTATGTGTTACTTTTTAGTGCTTTTTTATTCTTCCTTGTAGATTAATTTGTTGTTCATATTACTCTTTTCCCTTTGTAAGCTCTTGAAAATTGGAACCCAGTCTTGTTCATCTCTTCAGGATGCTGTTCATTCATCAACACACATTTATCAAGCACTGAAGGAGGGCAGGGATTGTACTGGGTGCTGAGGATTTAGGTGGTGAACACTTTTACCAGACAAGTAAAAGGACAATCAGAATAACTGTTAAATGATAAGACAGAGTTAGTTCTATGAGAGCACCCATGGAGGGATGGTCGGAGCAGGTCAAAGAGAAAAGGGTGGTTTGTTAGGAACTTCAGTTAGTTCAGGATGGCTATAGAGGAGAGTGGTAAGAGATGAGTGTAGGGCAAGGGCTGGCAAACTTTTTCTATAAAGGGCCAGATAGCAAGTATTTTAGGGTTTGTAGTCCATACAGGTTTAGTAACGACTATTAACTTATATCTCAAAAGTAGCTACAGAGATTATAAATGGTCAGGATAGTATTCCAATAAACCTTTATTTATGGACACAGAAGTTGAATTGCATAGTTCTCAGTATAATCAAATATTCATCATTGGATTTCTTTCAACCATTTAAAAATGTAGGAACTTTAAATGGTATAAAAGCAGGCAGTGGGCTGGATTTGGCTGGCTGGTGGTTTGTCCTCTCCTGATCTAAGAAGCTAAAATGGGCCTGATGGCTTGTGTTATGTAAAGCAATTTAGGCTTTGTCTGTAGGAGTTTGGGCAGAGTAAGAGCATGTTCTTTTAAGTAAGGACAGAACATACACTGGAAAGATGAGTTTTAGAAAGAACTCTAAAACTGTTAAGTGGTTAGTGAATTGTACAGGACACAAGGTTGAGGCTCAGAGAACTGATGGGCGTCTTTTGATGACATCGTAAGCTAAAGTAATAGTAGAATGAACAGATTCAAGAGGTAATGGAGGTAGAACTGATAGTATTTAGAGATTCATTGGGAGTGGGGCAGGAGAAAATGACTCCAGGATAAATTCTAGGCTTTGGGTTTGGAGAATTGGGTGGCATGTGATACTGTCATTTATTGAGCTGAGAGGATTAGGTTTTTTGAAGCGGGGGCGGGGGGGGAGATTATTTAAATTTTGGACATGTGGATTTTGAAGTACCTATGGAAAATAGACTTGGAGCTATAAATCTGGATATTGTGCTGGTTTACTTTTAAAGAAGAGGTTAAATAGCAGTGACAGTACATCCATTTACTTACAAATATAGTAATTTTGTGGAAGAATCCTCTGTTGCTCTGGGGGCCCATTAGATTTTGGAAGACCGTGGAAGATCTTGACAGAGCAGGTAAGGACAGGATTTCATGGTCTTTCCTACCTGCTGAGTTTTGCCCAGCTTGGGTGCTGCACAGCTGTCCATCTAGGTCTTCCCATTGATTGTCTGATTCTTCAAGACCAGGAGAATGCAGGTCACTGCCCCAGTATTATGAAGTGTTCAGCTTTGAGTGCCTGCATTCTTCTAGATAGTCAAAAAAGTAATCACACCTGGGGTTTTTTTTCTTTTAAGAAAATACCAATTACATAACAAGGTAAGTTAGTAATTACATAACAAGGTAAGTCCTAGTTATTTGTAGCCACTTATTTTAAAGGTCAAAGATGTGTAAGTCCTCATGAGATCACAATTCTTAGAACTATTTTTACAGTAATTTGCTGGAAATTTTAGGGCCTCCTGCAGTATGTACAAACCAGCCTCTCAGATACTTAGCATAACTGTATCAAGAATTTATTTTGAGTCTCTTGCCACTGATAAGATAGATCTGATGTACATGTGGTTGCCTTGACATACTCATTTCATCCATTCCTTATTTTATAACAGCCATATGGTTTGGGGAACTGACCCCATCTTCAGAGGTGGGTCTAGATTAAACTAATCAGTGATTATTGCAGTGATTGATTCAAAGATTAGCAGGCCTTTACCAATCAAGAAATCACCATATTTCCTCAGCCACAGTAATAGGTTCAAGTATTGGCACATGGGCATGTGACACATTTGGGGCCAATAAGGAGGAAAAGTCACCCCAATGAATTTTAATTAAAAATAAATAAGTAACACAATGAAAAAAATGGTATCACTCTCGTAGGGTTATTGTGACAATTAAATGAGTTAAGGGATATAAAGTGGGGAAAAAAGAGGAAAAGTTTTACTGAAGATTTCTGGGAACGAAGTTTCCTTAAATTTATGACAATGCTTTGTGAAGCAACACACTCTCTTTTCTCAGCGTTGTCATGGTGAATGAAATTAAATAGAGGAAGACAAAGTAAGAGAATCACAGGAGAACAGCTAGGGTCCTGATTGAACTATACCTGAACACCACCCCTCCTCTCTACTATTAAATGACAAAAATCAAACAATTTAGCAATGAGTTTGATGTCCTTTATCCAAGGGAAAACAATCCTGGATTAGGGGCATACAGTACCTCACAAGCAGTGGAGCACTCTTCCTGAGGGATGTTTTGGCAAAAGTGAGTTTTATAGAATGTTTGAAGCAGCAACAAAGAAACAGGGTATGATTGACTAGGAGGGTAGAAATTTCCATATAAGGCTAACAGCTCAATCGGGGAATAAGTAAAGAGTATTTCGCTTAAGTTGATAGGCTGGGGTTGCATATCTGAGAATAAGGAAATCATTACAGATTCTTGGCAGTTGGGGATTGGATGGCTGGATAAACTGCACTTCTGCTCAAGCAGAGCATTTACAGGAACATAAAGTTTATCCATGTTTTGATTTGCTGACATGGCATCCTGGGCAGGAGCAGCTCCATCATTGGGCTTAGAAATTTACTTCAACACTTACTTTCTGTTACATAATTCAGTTAATACCCTTTGTTGTTTATTAAAATCAGTGAAGTTGAATTTTCTCTATCTTGCTATCAAAAACACCCGAACAATTATATATTCATAGCATATAGATGGAAATGGAAGGAATAGATGAACTCACCCAACACATGTATATAAAGCGAGAACTAGTCCTTGGAGAAAGAGCTGATGAAGAGCAATTGGCTGGCAATTGACACTGAGAAGGAGCACCCAAGAGGCAGGGAAAAAAGTAGTGGGGTGCTACAGAAAGTAAACATGATCAAAATTGTCACATGCTGTAGAGAGGTCAAGTATGATAACACTTCAAGGTGATTTAGCAACAAGAAGGTCACTGATTGTCACTGAGGTGGTGGTGGAGGATTATAGCCTGATTATAATGGGAAGAATGAATGGGAAGCCAAGAAATGAACACATAAGTAGCCCAACTCTCATAATGAATACTTGTTCAAATGAATTGCTGATTCTAGTTAGACTCTTGCTGAGAAAAAAAGTAGATGGTATAAAGACATAACTCTAATTCAAAGAAAGTAAAATGAGACAATTCAGAACTACTGTGGACCTTCTAGGTGTCAAACATGGTAAATACTTACTTTTGTGATCTCATGTAATCATCAAACAAGTATATCATTTTATAGATGAAGGTGGGAGCTTCCCAAATCAAAAGGTCTGTCAGAGTCCAAAGACCGACCATCTTCTTTCTACTCCTTTTGGGTGCTCAGGAGAGAGGTTTATGGTGTCTCCAAGACCAGCAATATAAATTGCAGAGCCCCTTTTAAAAAGTTATTAAGAATTTCAAGATGGTTATAGAGCATTAAACCAAGGGCGGGGTCCTGTGCAACTACACAAGTGGCCCGCCCCTGAAGATAGCTCTTGGTGCATCCAACCTCAGGACTTCCCAAGAAAATCAGTTCCAACTACTGACTTTTCAGGAACTCTCTGTCAAAATAAATTCCGAGACAAATATGAACACAGGAACATTTTTACTAGCAGTTCAAGGGAACCAGGTTTTCAAAAATAGTGGCTCGTCAAATAGAATAAGAGGGATTTATAGCTCAAATTATATGGCAGATATTTATAGCTCAGATATGGCAATTGACAGTTCAGATTGGATAAGAACAGTATGTTCCCGTCTTTTGATGCAGAAAACAGGATGTTATTGTTTTTGTGGCTTATCTTGGGAGGCAAAGTTTTTAGGATTTCCTGTTAGTCAAGGCTTTTAGGACATTCCTGTTATTCATGGTTTATCTTGGAATGCAAGGTTATTAAGAATGGAAGTCTTTTCTGGTACATGGTAAGTGATTTGTGGACAGGACAAGGTTAAGGGCAAAAGTCATTTTCTCTTTCTCACTTCTTGGTTTGCTGTGTCCACTTTACTGTAGTGTCCTCTAGCTCAGAACCTCCTCCACTTCCTACCCTCGATACCATATATAGAAAACTTTATTATAGCTAGTTCCTCAGGGTAGGTTACATAAGAATAATAAGCGATATTATTTTCCTTAAATAGTGCTATTTATTCCTAGTGTATGTGTGTATAAAAGTATAATAATTATATTAAATGATTAAGTATAACTTTATATATATGTATATATATATCTATATATATCTTACAATTTTATATATGGCAATAAATTTTTGTTCAAATCATCTTTACATGTCATAGCTCAAAATATAAGAAAAGGCTATGAGTTAGGCTCTTCACTTTTAAGCCATCCTGCTTATATTTAGATTCAAAATATCAATTCCTGTTTTAATAAAGTATAACATATACATCATCACCTATTGTTAACTCCAAATCATTTCAGTTGGCTATTGTTAAAGTGTCCAGAATAAGCCTTAGGTGGAGTCACTTATGCTGACTGCCAACTGGAATTTAAGTTTCTATGCTCAGCTCTCTCAGAAAAGGGAAGTCCTAGGCCAACCAATCAGCACTTACTTGCTTAATACGAGTTACATGACCCTGCACCTAGACTTCCCTTTGCTCCATATAAAGAAAGTAGCCCTGCTTAACCAATCAGCAAATGCCCAGTATACCTTCCTTCTCACTTTGTAGACATTTCTTGCCTTGTACAGCTCTTCAGAGCTCCTCTCAATCTGCTGCTAGATTAGATGCTGCCTCACTTACGAATTGCTGAATAAAAGCCTACTAGATCAGTAAATTGTCTGTGTCTTTTGATCTTATCAATGATAACTGTGAACATTTATTGAGTGGTTAGAATAATGCCTTGCACACAGTAAATATTTTGCAAATTCTAATTTACTTAACCCTTAAGGAAACCCTGATTGGTAGGTATTTTTACCATTATCACCCATTTTCCAGATGAGGAAACAGAGGCCCAAAGAGATTAAGAAACATGCCCAGTCCACGTGGCTACTCATTGTAGAGCTGGGATTTGAAACCAAGCAATATGGACGTAGAGCTGGGTTCTTAAGTGTGACTATGTATATATAGTACTGTCCCTAATTTTCAAAATAAAAACGTCTGACAGTGTTCACCATATAAAATACAGCTATCAGAGATTTAAAGCTAAAGGATATCATAGCTATAATTTATTCCAACACCTTAATTTTACAGTTTGGGAAACTTTCAGAAAAGTTGACTGATTTTTCAAGATTTCTGAGCAGCCGATTGGCAAAGATGGAACTAGAACCTCAGTTTGCCAATCTCTTGTCCAATATATTTTATAAACCTGATTTTTAGGTTATAACTCTGAAGGGGGCTGAAGATAAACAGAATAAAGATAAGCCAGATGAGCCACTACTTTATATTCTACCATGTGCCGGTTATTTCCAAGTAGGAGAGCCCTTAATTTGTGCCAATGTGAAAATAACACGTGCTCTTTTTGTTTCTTTTTTTTTTTTTTATCTCATTATGATGTCTTACTCCAAACTGGAAACAATAGTGCCCATGCTTGTGAATTCTTGTGTATTGTTAAAATTTTCCATTAGCTGGCCATTTATTTTATTGAGTTCTCGGCTATCGTGGGTGCTAAAAAAAATTAGTTCTTTTCCTCCTACCTTCTAAGTTCTTCTAGCTAGACTAATAATCAAATTAACAGAGATTAACAGGAGAAAAATCAAATTTTAGTATATGCTCATGGGGAATTTACATAAGCATGAAAATTCCAAAGACAGTGAGGCAATATAGGGTTTAAATGACATTTTGGACAAAGGAGAAAGGCGGGGAATGGGGTCTTAGATTTAGGAAGTGAGAAAAGGTGATTTACAAGTAGCTGAGGAAGAGTTAAAAACACAAGGCAGGCAAATTCTTGCTAGGCAACCCAGAAACAATGGGACACAGGGTGTATCTAGCTAACAGGCCCCTACCTAAAGCCCTCCTAGTTACCATATTTAATTCAAATTAGGCTATTCAGGCTAAGGGGGACATCCTAACATTTCCCTTCCTGGAGTAGGCCTTTCCATATGAATCTCTTAGGCAGGAAGTGGGCGGGTCACGTCTTATTCCTTAATAACCACCTTAAATCAATATCCCAAAATGGTAGCTTCACGGTGGCAAAAGTTTGGTTCCCTTCACTGTAGACCTGTGTCTTTCAAGTTCCCAGGAGTTTGAGGCATACAATGTATGACTCAGGATTCAAGCAGGAGAAAGCTGGGCAAGTTCAAACAGGATAAGCAAGGAAATATTAATAAAGAGGCTGTTTACAAAGGTATGGGTGGAGTTAAGGGAAAGCAGGGGTATATATAATGCCATGGTAACACAGGAACTCAGCTCCCTCCTGGGCAGGTGAATACTGTATACGGTATGACCCAAAAGGAACAATAACGGAGCCAAAGACAGGGGGTTCATACCACTATATTCTCGATGGCAGCCTGTTGGGAGGTAGGAAGCGGGAAGCAACACTCGCCAACACCCCAACAAGGGATCCTCCTGCATCACAGCCCCAATGGTGGGGGCGCAGGAGGCAACATCTATGCACCTGTCATTATCCGCAATACCCACATTTGCTGGAGTAGCCACAACAATTACATAGCATGTAGAACAAAGGTGCTTGCCCAGGGATGTGTCCTGCCCATGCATGGGCAGCCAGTGACCTTGTAAGCAGGGCCGAGAGCCTGGGAACTACTTTCCTAGTGACTTTGTAAGTGGGGCTGAGAGCCTGGGAACTGCTTTCTTAGAAACCTGTCACAACAAGGGGTAAGGGTGGTTTAGTACCCTAGGGCTAGCAATAGCAGGAAGCTCTTAACTCTCCTAGTCCTGAAAGGGTGGGGAGGGAGCAGTTACCAAAACCTGGAGAGAGTGGCCATAGGTAAAGCCATCTAGAAGTAGCTATGACTTTTGGGTCAGTGGAGGGATATAGCCAGGCTATGGCAACCCAGCCAGGAGGGAGCTGGAAGAATAAATATTCTAACGTGTTCTCCATTTTCCTTTTCCTCTCCTGCTGGTGCCTCTCATAGCTTCAACCAACCAGAAGTTAGAGGTCAAGGATCCCAGTTTATGCAGTTTATAAAAGAGGCCTAGTAGGACCCAGAGTAGAGGGCTCTGAAGCCTTCAGTCCTGGCTTGCTGTCATGGTGGTGATAGCTCTTGGACGATCTCCATCATAGATTCCTAAATCCCAGAACCCTGGAGTCTGCATATGTGGAAAACCTTAGGTTCTGACCTCAGAGTCTAAGCCTTGTTTTTGCTTAAGGTGAGTGTGGTATTATTTATAATAAATAAATATTTGGCTTTCATTTTGTTTCTGGCACAAAGCTCCTAAAACTTGGAATTTCCTAACAACAATGGGAGCATCTTTTATTATATTATTTGGTCTTTTGATCTGGTTTCCTGAAATAGCTCCAGAGCCTTAAAGGTTAAGCCTTAAGGTTGTTATTCATAACAACCGCCTTTCAGCTACACCTGAGTGTATGTTAAGGCTGGGGCTGGTTGCCAGAGAAACCAACTATGATTGGAGGGTTGAAACTTTCAGTCCCACCCCTCACCTCTGGGGAGGGGAGAGGGGCTGGAGGTTGAGTCAATCACCAATGGCCAGTAATTTAATCAATCATGTCTGTGTAATGAAGCCTGGATAAAAACTCAAAGGACAGCGTTTGGAGAGCTACTAGCTTTGTGAACACGTGGAGATTTGGGGAGAGTGGTGTATCTAGAGAGGGCATGGGAGCTCCGTGCCTCTTTCCACAAAACTTGCCCTATGCATCTTTTCCATCTGGCTGTTCCCGAATTATATTTTTTTATAATAAACTGGTAATCTAGTAAAATGTTTTCCTGAGTTTTGTGAGGTGCTCTAGCAAATTGATTGAACTCCTGGAGGTGTTCATGGGCACCTCCAATTTACAGCCAGTAGGTCAGAAAGCAGATAACCTGGAGTTGAGATTGTCATCTGAAGTGGGGGTGGGATGGGGAGGGTACTTGTAGGACTGAACGACTATCTCCAAATAGATCTGACGCTATCTCCAGATAGATAGTGTCAGAATTGAGTTATGTTGTAGGTATTGAAGAATTGCTTGATGTGTAGAAGACCCACACAGCTGGTGGTGTCGGAAGTGAGGTAGTATAGTAGTGAAGTATTGAGAGCAGAGGAGAAACATGGAAGTGAGTTTTCCTTAGACTGAGTCACTTAAATCCTTGGTAACAGTTTTTTCACTTGTAAAATGATGATAGTAATATAGTACCTTATCCAAAACTCATGAATACAGATATGTCTCAAAATTTTTAAATTTCAGGATTTTAGAAAGCTATCATGGTGCATATACCAGATATTATGAGATACCCCCATGAGGGTCTAGGGCATAATCAAGCATTAATCTTTCAGCATTGAAAGGTATTATGGTAAACAGACTCTTAAAGTGGCCCCACAATCCCCACCTCCTGGTGTTCCCTTCTCGATGTGATCCTGTTATTGCCACAGACTCAAAGGGTCCATTTGCCTGAGTGCATCCAAGCCAAACAAAACACAAACAGAAAATTGCAGCAAAGAAAGTAAAGGTTTATTTAAAGAATTGATGCCAAGCCTGGAGATACAGGTGAGCCTGTGCTCTCAAAAACCTGGCTCCTGGTGGCCTCTAGTGGCTGGGCTATATCAGGAGAAATCATTAATCATGGTCATGGGCTCTCCTGATTGGTGGGGGCTAAGGCAGCAGGCAATTGATCATGGCTTCAGTTTCTGGTGGCAATCACGGCATTGTTCTGTCTGGTTCCCAGGGGATGCAAGTAGGTGGGGCCATTCTGCTTTCATGAGTCTGGAGCTGAACTATCACTAAGGCCATGGTGTTTTCTTTGTTTGACTAAAACCTTATTCTAGGTTGAGGTCTGGTTATTGTATTTCGGTCATGGTTGATAGACCTGAAGCTTTCTTCTTAGATGAGTTTGGAGCAGAACCTAATGTCCTAAGGGCTTACTGATGAAAGGGAGTGGACATATGGTATGTGTACAGGTAGAAGGATCTGGTGCAAGTGAGTCACAGTTCTGTTAGGCTAGACAAAGCTAGCTTGGATTAAAGCAAAATGTATGCTAAAGAAATGAAGTTCATGTACAGGTACATTTCTGATTTTAGCAAAAATAATTATTTAATTTTGTAACCATATTGTTTATTTTAGTAATGAAATGTTTAATTGGGTTGCCTGCCAGAGGTTACAGTGTTTGGTTAGAAGTTGAAATGAAAGCATATGTAACTTCATGCCCAAACTTGATAAAGTTTCTTAGAAGATAACACAATGAAAAAAATAGCTGGATTGCTAATTCTCAGCTATCCACTGTCACACTTTTTTCATGTTTTTCTTTTTCACTTGTTTCTATGAAATTATCACATTTGCCTCTTCACTTAGCTAAAAATCGAGGTCCTGTTTAATTTTTACATTTATGACATTCTGAGCTTTAATATTACATTACTCTTTTCATCACTATGTTTTCGCTTTAGTAAAACACTTTCAACATCTTTGATAACATTTCTTTAAACATTGGGCATATAAGACCACACAAGAGTAACCACATGTAAAATAAAAGTGTTATAAAAATATTTTAGGGCCGGCCCGGTGGCTCAGGTGGTTGGAGCGCTGTGCTCCTAAGGCCGAGGTTGCTGGTTCAATTCCTACCTGGGCCAGTGAGTTTCGCCCTCTACAGCTATGGTTGTGAACAATGGCTTTCCCTGGAGCTGGGCGGCTGGTGAGAACTGCCGTGAGCTGCTGTGAGCTGCTGTGAGCGGCTGACTGGAGACTGACTGCCTCAGCCAGGGAGGAGAGCAAGGCTCATAATACCAGTATGGTCCAGGTTGCTGTCCTACAGAACTAGAGTAAGAAACAACAGCTTGAACTGGAGGGGGGGAGGTGGAAGAAGGGGGAAAAAAATTTTAGACCAAGATGAGTTGTACCTGGTAATGGAATATT
Organism: Rhinolophus sinicus; assembly: GCF_036562045.2. Classification (NCBI taxonomy): domain Eukaryota; kingdom Metazoa; phylum Chordata; class Mammalia; order Chiroptera; family Rhinolophidae; genus Rhinolophus; species Rhinolophus sinicus. Next base: position 159,886,888 of record NC_133752.1, on the reverse strand, counting down.
AGTGTAACTGTGTTAGTGCCAGATAAACTGCCAAACACAATTTTTAAAGTATATTTGCCATCTTCTGAAATGAAATTGTCACAAAGAATGTAGTGGCACTTAAGATTTGAAAACAGTAGTGTGAAGTTAGCATTTTTCCTTTTTGAGGGGTAATCACCCCAAAGTAATGAGAAGAATGAGAAGAAAAAAACTCTATGAGACAAGTTGCTAAATTACAAAATAAGCAGAGGGTTGAGTATGGGAGGATGATAAGAGTGCCTATTTTAGAAAAATCTTATTAGATTTAGGGCTTAGGATTGGATTTGTGTTAGGGATAGGGTTAAGTAGCAAAATATATTGCTTGAAGGTTAAGGACATAACTTCAGTCTCTTGTGGATAGCCAAAATCTTTTGTTTCAAAGGCAGGAATGAGATTCAAAGGAGGTTGCAAGAATTTTCTTGGACCCCATATTATTCCAAGAAGCAGAGAAAGTGCAGCAACATATTTATCACATGGACAAGTTGTATTTGCAGAAAACCGTGTGCATGTGTGATAGTGGGGGAGAAGAGAGAGTTTGCATTGTGAACATCCCTGTTATGTCCTGTTTCCATTGGCTGGGGAGAAATCAGGGTCATACTCATACATAAAATACTGGATCAGAAGCCTCATTTCTGATGGCTTGGAGAAGAGTAGAGAGCCAAAGTAACAGGAAGCTGCTTGGATGGGCAGGAAGCCAGGAAGTACAGCGTTGGCCCTGAGAAAGTGTTTCCATGGCAACAAAATTGTTGTGTGTACCAAACCTTGGAATGGTAGCATGTGGACAAGCTGAACATGAGACACTCTAAGCCAAAACCCCAAGGAGGGCCGAAGTGGTCTTTGTTACTGACAGAAATAGAAACAAATTTTGTCTAGAGAAGAGCTCTCCAAATTTGGTTCAGAGGACTCCCACAGATTATGATCAAGCAATGAATTCACAAACAAGATTACCAAACACACAAGAACACAATAATCATGAGTGAGAGTCAGCAGAAACAAGAGACTTAGATTACCCAAAGATTTCAAGGATTGGAATTGCAATTACATACGTACAACATAAAATAGATTATGTGTGAAGTGTTTAAATAAATCATGCAGTTGAAAAAGTGGACATTCAACTAGAAACACTTTGGAAAAGAATGAACAGAAACATTATGGAAACAATTCAAAAGAAACCAGAAATAAAAAAAATATAATTGTTAGTGGCAAAATAAGAACCTAAAACAACAACAATCTCAGTGGAGGGATTAACTAAATTAGATAACTCAAGTGAGAATTTGTGAACCAGAAGATATCTCTGAAGAACTAATCCAGAATGCAGTGAAGGGAAAAAGGAAATGACAATGTGGGGGGGAAAAAAAGGTTAAAAGATATGGAATATAGAATAAGAAGATCTGACACTTAGTGAGAGTTCTAAATAGAAAGAATAATGGGAAAGGAGGAGAGGCAATATATAAATATAATGATATGAATTAGCCAGAACTGAGAAAAACATACATCCATAGATCTTGAAAGCAAAGAAGAAAAAATAAAGGAATAAGAAAATTAAAAATATAACTCAATAAAAAAATTACAGATATAGGAGACTTGAGTCTGAAAATGTAAAAGGGCATGTATTATTTTTTATAATGGTCAGCACCAATATAGGTGCTCATAAAATTATTAGATTTCAAAAATAAAGCATTCTTTGAAAGTCAAAGAAAATATATTACTCATAATGAAGAAAACTTAGGCCTACTTCAGATTTCTCTTCAACATTCGTTCCTAGAAGACATTATAGACAAAGCAAAACAGACAAAATCCTCAAGGAAAGAGGGGGTACCCAGGGATTTTATATCCAATCAAACCATTGCTTAAGTATAAAGGAAAACGGTTTTGAAAATACAAGATCTTAGGGATACTGGTTACATTAACTCATTTGCATAATGTACCAGTGGACAAATTTTATCAAAGAAGCAATGACTAGAAAGCATAAGGTAGATATCACAGGGACTGCTGATAAGTAGGACTAAGACTTACAAATGTGGAAATAATTGTTATTAAACAGAAAGATAAACATTAAGATAATATAATTAAAATTTGGAAGCTGTGGAGAGAGAGGAGAGGTGGAAGAGGAATGCTAAGAATTATTGCTCAGACAGTATTTATAGTACTGTCTAATAAAGAAAGAGAAGATTAGACATTAGACAAAAACGCAAACAATCATCAGGAGAAATGCACATATAAATAAGCAAAATCTCACACAGGAAATTATATTTAACTTTGAAAACATGAATAGTAACAAAATAACATGATATAACCATGACTAAACATAGCTTTCATATCAATAATTATAAATAATTGTAACAATTATAAATGAATTAAACTCATCCACTTATAGGGGAAAAGTTATGTGGGGTACAAAAAAAAATTCTACACTTTAAAAAGAAAAACCTAAAAATAAGGGATTCAGAAGAATGGAAAATGAAAATTAAAAAAGTGATAAATGAATGGGAAAATCAGACTAGGCTAATGTAAACAAAAGTGGTCACAATCTTAATTTCAAATATGACTGAGTTCAGAACAAAAAGCATTACAAAGAAGGGCACTTCATATGCTAAAGTATATAATTCAGAGATAACAGTTATGAATCTCTGTATACAAATAACAGCATCAATACAAGCAGAGCCCTTAGAGCAAAAGTTAAGGTCTACACAGAGAAGTAGACAGCAATACATTAGTGACAGGATACTTTAATTCACATGGACTCCTCAGTCCATGACAAAGCATAAAAAAAGAGAATATAATGGACTTAAATATCATAATTTATAAGATAGAGCTGATTGATATATGTCAAATTCTGTTATTCTGAAAACAGATATATCTCCTATTTATATTTCCAATTAAAAAGGAAAGCTCAATATATTCCAAAAAGATAAAACAGTACAGACAACTTCCTCTAGTAGCAATTCAGTAAATGAGAAAGCAATAGCCGAACAAGGAAACAAAAGCCCTACCTACTTGGAAATAAAATATCTTGGGTTAAACAGCTCTTGGGCCCAAGAGAAAATTCCAAATAGAATTGCAGACAATCATAAAATAGAAAATAACAATCATAAAAACATTACTATCAGATCCCATGTGATACTGGTAACTGAGGAAACATTTTAAATACTTTTACAATATGCCGGAATAGTGGTTCATTGACCTAGATTTGTTCAGAATAGCTAGGGATTTTTCTAAGGGGTTTCAAAAACCTACTACATATATAAAGATACTATTTAATAAGCAAAACTCACTAACAACAAAATTATCATCCAAAATCTATGATGTTCTGGGACTCAAAGCATCTTTCAACTTATGGTATGGAGCAGAAATGAAAGTCTGGATATTAGCAAGGCAAGACTTGATGATGGGAGACTACTAGTAGCAGTGAGAGACACTCAAACCCTAAGTTGAAACATCTCTGAGAAAGCAAAACATATATATGCAGAGACCATGGGACAGGTGGCTGTAGAAAGAGGAAGGATATACTAAAATTGCTTAGAGGGAGTCTTGAACTTAGTGAACTGTGTCAAGTATTGCAAAAACAGTAAGGTGGAAGCAGGAAATTTTAGTCAGTGTTAGGTACATGGGGTAGAGTTTCCATCTGAGATGGGGTAAACAAGTTACCATGCAAAAAGTTTGCATAAAGTTCAGGGCCTAGCCATCCTTTAGCAGACTAAAGTTATGTCCAACACTAAGTTTGACCAGCCTTGTCATTGCCTATCAGTGCCTGTGTAAATGATTTTGGTTCTTAAGCAGATATAAATTGCTTATATTTCAGGTCATGCTGACACAAACATCCTAGAATCTGAATCTACAAATATTTCAAACTAGGTCTTATCCACAGGTGAATAAATTACAAAGAAGCTGGAAATCGTCACTATATGACCTATTAAGAAAGAATGAAAACAAACGAAGTAAGCATTTAAATGAAGTTAAATAATGGTCAGCAAAATAAATCCAAGAAAGCAGAGACAAGAGGTTAAAAAGACAAAAGTAGAAACTACTTAATTGGAAACCAAAAAAAAAAAAAAAGGTAGAATTAAATAATCCAAAAGCTGGTTGCTTGAAGGAAAAAAAAAAGAAAGGTAAACATTTAGCTAAGTTAATTAAGAAAAAAAGCAAAATATACTTCAGGCAATAATTTGGATTCTTTAAGAAACTATACCAAATCTGCTCTCAAAAGATACAGAAAATTTAAACAAATCGATTACCGCAAAAGAAAGTACGAAGAACTATCCCACACAAAAAGCACCAGGTGCTTTGCATAGGTGACTATGCTGCATCTTTAAGGAACACATAATTTCAAAACTATTTAAGCTATTCCTGTATGTAGAGAAAGAAAGAAACCTTCCAAATTCTTTATCTGATGCAAGAATAATTTTAATACTAAATGTGACAAAGGCTGTAGGGAAACAAATGCCCATTAATCTCACTTATAAATATTGATAGGACAATACTAAATAAAATATTAGGAGAAAGAATCCTGAAATATCTTCAAAGAGTAATGACAAAATGGGGTTTATTTCAGATATCCAGGATGATTAAATATTAGGACATCTATCTTAGGAATAGATCTAAGGAAGATCAACTCTACAGACTGAAAAAAAGTTAATAAAAACTTTTAACATATACTTGTGACTCAAAAATAATTCATAAAAGAATAAGACTGTATCACACTTCCTTGACATGAATCTATTTTAACGCCTAAGACAGCTTATGTTCAAGAGGAAAAATATTAAAAGCATTCCCATTAACAAGGTTAAAAAAATGACAACTATTATCACCACCAAAATTTTCCTAGCTAATGAAATTATCTTTATAATTTGGGGAAAAATTATAAAGTAAAAAATATTGGAAACAAGGGTGCCTGCTCTTGCCACTTGTATTCAGCATTGTACTAGAGGTTCTAGTCAAGACCATTAAGCAAGAAAATGAAATAAAAGACATCAGGATCGGAAAGGAAGATGTAAAACTCAATCTGCAGATGTCATAATCTTACGTAGAGAGAATCCTAAAGAATTTTTAAAACTCCATTAGGGTTAATAAATGAGTTCAGCAATGAGGCAGAGATATAAGTTCAATATGCAAAAAGAGTTGTATTTCTACACGCTAGCAATAACAATCAAAAGATGAAATTAAGAAAACAATTCCGGGCCGGTTTGGTGGCCCAGGCGGTTGGAGCTCCGTGCTCCTAACTCCGAAGGCTGCCGGTTCGATTCCCACATGGGCCAATGGGCTCTCAACCATAAGGTTGCCGGTTCAACTCCTGGAGTCCCACAAGGGATGGTGGGCTCCACCCCCTGCAACTAAGATTGAACACGGCACCTTGAGCTGAGCTGCCACTGAGCTCCTGGATGGCTCAGTTGGTTGGAGCACGTCCTCTCAACCACAAGGTTGCCGGTTCGACTCCCGCAAGGAATGGTGGGCTGCGCACCCTGCAACTAGCAACAGCAACTGAACCTGGAGCTGAGCTGTGCCCTCCACAACTAAGATTGAAAGTTCAACAACTTGACTTGGAAAAAAAGAGTCCTGGTAGTACTCATTGTTCCCCCAAAAAGTCCTGTTCTCCTTCCCCAGTGGAAAAAAGAAATTCCATTTACAGTAGCATCAAAAAAAAAAATACTTAAAAATAAATTTAACAGAAAAAGTGGATGTTTCATACTGTAAAACCTAGAATACCATTGGAAGAAATTAAAGACTAATTGAAAAGATATCTGTGTTCATGGATTGGTATACCTAATATTGGTACTAGAAGACAGTATTCCACCAAATTAATCTATTGATTCAATACAATCCCTGCTAAAATTCCATAGCCTTTTTTGCAGATTCTCAAATTCATATGGAATTACTAGGGGCCTTACATAACCAAAATGACCTTGAAAAAGAAGTTCCAAGTTGGAGGACTCACACTTCCCTATTTCAAAACTTACTTCAACACTATAGTAATCAAAACTGTGTGGTACAGGTGTAAAGATAGATATATAGATGAATGGAATAAATTAGGAGTCCAGAAACAAATCCATACACTTATGGTCAATTGATTTTCAACATAGGTGTCAAGACAATTCAATGGGAGAAGGAATAGACTTTCAACAAATGGTTCTGGGATAACTGGATATCTACATACAAAAGAATGAATTTGGAACATGAGTACCACACACTATATACAAAAATTAACTCAAAATGGATTGAGACCCAAATCTAAGAGCTAAAATTGTAAAACTTTTATGAGAAAACATAGATGTAAATCTTTGTGACCTTGCATTAGGAAATTGTTTCTTAGATATGACACCAAAAACACAAGCAACAAAAGAGAAAAACAGATAAATTGGACTTCATTAAAATTAAAATTTAATTTTTTATTTCAAAAGACACTATCCAAAAAGTGAAAACTCAACCTACAAAATAGGATAAAGTATTTGCAAGTCCTATATCTAATAAGGGACTTTATCTAGAATAGATAAAGAATCTAACAACTTAGTAACAGACAACCCAACTGAAAAAATGGACAAAAGATCTGAATAGACATTTCTCCAAAGAAGATATACAAATGGCCAGTAAGCACATGAAAAGATGCTTAACACCACGAATCACTAGAGAAATGCAAATCAAAACTACAATGAGATACCACTTTATACCCACTATGATGGCTATAATAATTTTTAAAAAGGATAATAACAAGTGTTGGCGAGAATGTGGAAAAACAGGAACCTTCATACATTGCTGGCAGGAATAAAAAAGGTTCAGCACCTGTGGAAAACAGTTTGACAGTTCCTTAAAAGTTAAACCTACAGTTACTGTATGACCAAGCAATTCTTCTCCTAGGTATATATAATGAAAACATACATCCGCACACAATCTTGTACATAAGTGTTCATAGCAGTATTATCCAGAATAGCGAAAAAGTGGCTAAATGTCCATCAACTGATGAATGGATTAAAAAACATGGTAAATCCATAAAAATGGAATATTATTTTGCTAGGAAATGAAGTTTTGGTACATGCTACAACATAAATGAACATTGAAAACATCATGCTAAGTAAAAGGAGCTATACATAAAAGGACACATATTGTATGATTCCTTCTATATGAAATATCCAGAATAGGCAAATCCATAGAATTAAAAAATAGACTGGTGGTTGCCAGAGGTCAAGAAGAGGGAAGAATGGAAAATAGCTGGGGTTTTATTTTGGGGTAACAAAAATGTTCTGGAATTAGATAGTGGTGATGGTTGTATAATCTTACAAATATACTAAAAATCACTAACATACACACTTTCAAATGGTAACTTTTACTATATTTTAATTACATAACTTATTTATATATATTATATGTATAATTTAATTATATCTCAAAAAGATTGCTAAGTGTTGAGTTTATTATATAGTAATAAAGTTTTTGAGAAAAATAAAAAAGATTCATTTGGGGGTAAAGGAAATAGTAAATTTATAAATTATTTGCAGATGATATGATTATATATATCTGGAAAATCTGAGGAAAAAACACAAAATTTCAGAGATTGTAAGTGAATTCAGGAGGATTGGTATGAAATTAATATTCAGAAATCAGTCATCAAGCAGATGAAAAGATCCATTTATAACAATAAAAAAGATTAAATCATTGGAGAAATTTACAAGTAGTTTTTTAGGAGCTCAAAAGCTGCTAAAGAAAGCTTGATAAATTCAATCCTGTACTAAAAAAAAATTCTACATGGAAAAAGGTACCATTAACTAAGTCAGAAGGCAATGGCAACTTGAAGAAAATCACTTGATACTAGTGTCATAAAGGGCTATTTTTCCTAATAGAAAGAGCACCTAAAATCTAAGGAAAAAACTAAGGAAAAAAACAGCCCAGTAGAAAAGCCCAGTAGAAAAGCCCAGTAGAAAAATGGGCAATTCATACAACCAGACAAGTCACAGAAAAGGTAACACAAATGGCTCAAACATAGGAAAAAACTGTTAATTTCACTTACAATAGAATGCAAATTAGTGTCCCACTGAAAGGTCATTTTTGAACTATTGTATCAGAATATATATATATATATATGTAAAATGTATTGTGTGGCTGAGACTATGGGGAAACAGACACTCTAATTTGCATGAGACCATGAATTGCCTTCCATGAAGGGTGATTTTGGTAGTAACTTTAAAAGTTACAAATTCATATACATCTTAACTCAGCAATTCTGTTTCTTTTTCTTTTTTTTCAATCAAAGTTTATTGGAGTGACAATTGTTAGTAAAGTTACATGGTTTTACACCAGCAATTCTGTTTCTAGGAATTTGTTCTACAAATAGATTTTAATGTATATGAAGTGATATTTGTACAAAGTTATTTATTAAGACCTTCATTGCAATAAGAAAACAATCTCTGGGTCCATTCAAGAATTCTCTGTAGCTATAAAAGAGAATGAGGCCACTCTTGGTGTACTGATATGGAAAGTTGTCTTGGACATACTGTTGCACGTAATAAGTTGCAGAAGAGTGTATAGCCTAAATTACTTGTGTAAAAAGAGGGGAAGTTGTGTGTGTGTGGTGTTTTCTTGTATGTTGTAAAATACCTCTGGAAGGATACATAAACTGATCGATATTGGCTAGGGAATGTGGTTGGATGGAGACCTTTTCCAATTTTGAATCATGTGAAAATCGTATCTATTTTAAAAATAATAAACTAAGAATATAAGAGGATTTTTGAAAAAGCAGTAACTACTCTTACTTTCACATTTACAAACTGTGTGTCAACAAAATTACTTTTGCTTTTTCCTCTGAGATGCCAAATTCTCTTGACTACTCGATAGACTACCAGTTGACCACTCTTTGAGTAACACTGTCCTAGAACTTTAAACTTTAGATCCCAAAGAGTCTACTACAGTTGGACCCATATCCCCTTAGGACTAAGTGTTATATTCTTATACCAGAGATTAAATGGGATCTTAGAAGAGAAATTTAGTTCTTAATTCAATTCAATAAATATTTGTCAAAAACCTATTATGTAACATACCTAATCTGTTTTGCAAAGGTGAATATAGCATGACTACTGTTCTCAAGAAGTTCACAACCAAGTTAAAACTACTAAACTATATCCAACTATATAAAATACATTCCAAAGACTACAGCAACATCATGGCAATTGGTTAAAATAGGCTTATTAATAACACCCCTGTGCCCAATTTACGTTTGACATAAAATTGTCAATAGCACTTACCTCTGTTGGGTGGGATTGGTAAAAAGAAGATCAGAGAAGACTTTTACTTTTTTAAATATTTCAAAAATGAAGATGATGGGATCATGAGTGACTTTATTTACTTTTAGGGTTTTTGTTTTGCAAAAAAAAAAATAGGACAAAATCAAAAGTTTTAAACACATAAAGTTATTTCTTCACATAATTAAAACAAATGCTCTCATACTACTTTCCCACCTCCCTTCACTTACTACTTACTATAGTTAGTACCAAAACCTGGTACTTTGTGTTTTTTTTAACCCTTATTAAATTAAGAACAAGTCTCTTTTCTTAAGAAAAATGTACAGTATATCAAAGGGTGAGACCATAACCCCAAATCTGAAACCTAGAAACTGAATTTAACACTTACTTAAGTAAGGGAAAGCTAAGCAAATCAGAATAACTTCTCTTTGAACAAAACAAATAGAGGGTTTATGGAAAATATTGGTTACTGAGGCAGGAGTACTTGAAAATCAGCCTTAGAAGCATGGGTTACAGAAGCTCAGTACGTTTCCTGTTACTGAGACCTGTTTACTGAAACAGGTTGTCACTGATCAACCAAGATTTTTAAACCAGTATTAGTATTTATTTGTTACCATGGCTGTAAAAATTCATTTTCATGGGGATTTTTAAAAAAAAAATATTCTTAAAAAATAAGTTTTGGTTTTCCTTTTTCCTGTCTTTGATTTAAAAAGTAGAGGTGTCTTGCACTGAAAGGAAGCAATTTCTTTGCACTTATAATTTATTATTAAAAGGCTGTAATACAGTATATTGTTTTTCTATTGCTGCTGTAACAGATTATTGCAAATGTAGTGGCTTGAACAATGCAAATTTATTATCTGACACTTCCCTGGTAGAAGTCTGACACAGACATCATTGGGCTAAAATCAAGGTGTTGGAAGGGTTATGTTCCTCCTGGAGGCTCAGTAAAGCAGCCATTCTTTTTCCAGCTTCTAGAGGCTGCCCACATTCCTTGGCTTATGGCCCCTTTCCTCCTTCTTCAAAGCCAGCGACACAGCATTTCTCTAACCCTGCTTCTGTTGTCACGTCTCTTTCTCTGATCCTCCCTCCGCCTCCCTCTTTCATCTATAAGGACCTTTGTGATGATAATGGACCCACTTGTGTAATCCAAGATACTTTCCCCACCTGGAGCTCCTGGACTTAATTTTGGCTGTAAAGTCCCGTTTGCCGTGGAAGGTAATATATTCATAGGTTCCAGGGATTAAGACATGGGCACCTATAGGAGGGCCATTCTCCCTACCACACTTGGAAATGGAATTGGTAAATATATCCGTTAGGATTGCACTTGACTGCTTAAAGAAGTAAGGGTCTCTGCCTCATGCACCAGGAAGTTTGGGGGTGGGAGGTCCAAGACTGGAATGGCAGCTCAACAGTGCTATCAAGTAAACTGACTCCTTTTGACTTGCTATCGTCTTTAGCAATGACTGCTAAGCCTCAGGCATCACACGTGTGTTCCAGGTAAGAAGACTGAAGCAGAAAAGGCAGTTCCAGAAAAATTCAATTCACGTTTCATTAGCCAGAGTTGAGTCATAGGACTACCTCTAACTGCAAGGTAAGTTACTTATCTTAGAAGGTAAGTTTTTAGTTTTTCTGCTTCTCTGCAAAAGGAAGGAAAATTGAAAGTAGGGCTGGAATGAGTGATAGATGTACTAATTTATAGAATGACAGCAACAATTAAGTGAACTTAAAAAAGAACTTTATCCAGTTATTGAAGAGCAGGTACAGGTGTTGGAATTTTAATAGACTACTTGCTACATACTGTTACTCATATCAGTAGGTCCTAGGTTCAAAATTGATTAAAAGACTCACAAGTCATGGTATATTCCCCACACCAGTTTACTTAGCTTTAAAAGATACACAGTAAATAATGCAGAGGGCCAAACAGCAGAGGCCTTCTAACATCTGGTAACAGGTTAGGTACAGCTTCCGTTCTCCTCCAGTACCCAGGGTTCATTTGCAAGAAATGAGGTTGAACCTGGTGCAATGAACTTCACCTTAGGGCAGCCACCCGTTCTATTCCCTACCTGTGTGTATCCCATGCTTGTTGCACAGTCTAGGAGTAAGTGCCAAGTCACATGCCTCCCAGTACAGCTGCAACTCATCAGTCAGAGGTGTCACAGTGAATGCTTTTGTAAACCAGGAACAACCTGACCCTCTAACATTCCACATTTGTCTTCTTTATATTCCAGAGAGCAGAATGACAAAAAGGCAAATCTAAGGTCAAATCCCTAGGGTCCCTGAGTCTGGGATAAGAGATCAGATCATCTGAAAACCCTTTTCTTGCATGCACTTGTAAGTAGTATTGTCCCTTTTTTCCTCTTGAAGTCGGAATAATCAAGAGAGAGACACAGGAGTCAGACAGATGAAGGTCAGAACGTCACCTTAGTAAAGCTGATGGAAGGCATGGGCAAGTGGACACACTCACACTTTTCCCAGACTTTTCCACTAGTCACTGGCACAGCTGAACAACAGAGTCTTCCCAGCATGCTAGGAGAGAAGACCCACTCCATGCAAAATGCAGGTCTAGAAAGGGTGGTGGAGGGTTGAGCTGTTTATTCTCCCCAACTCCGGTGTCCAACTAGTTGCTTCTATCCCCCTGGGGAGGAGTAAATGAGGGATGGGGAGACGCTCCATGATTTTCAGCCCTTCTGGCAATTTGAGGTCTCCCAGGGAATAAATGTGCAGCCAGGTTAGAGAACCACTGGTCTAGCTGATGTTACTGCATATAGGAATACAAGGGGTAAAGATAACTGTTCTTCCTTATAACTAAGGAAGTTCACGTGTGTGTGTGTGTTCTTGTTGCTGTTGTTTTTCTTTGCAATGAAACTTTTTATTTTGAGGTAATAACAGATTCTCATGCAGTTATGAGAAAGAATACAGAGAGATCTCAGGTAGCCTTTACCTAGTAGTTTTCCCCTGTGGTAACATCTTGCAGAGCAACCCTACAATATTGCAACCAGGATATTGGCATCCATACAGTCAAGATACAGAACGTTTCCATTCCCACAAGGATCCTTCATGTTGCCCTTTTATAGCCACACCCATTTCTCTCCCACCCCTGTCCTTTCTACAAAGGTTCATTTTAACTGTGCTCTGCTCTTTTCATAAATGGCAGAGTTCCTCTGCTGTATCTTCCTTCCTTTAAATACCATGCAAATAAACACACCTGTTTTCAATTTCTTCTAGCAGTAAGACTATCTTTAGGCACCTAAAACCTTTAGCCTCTAGGCTTGTGTTAATATTCTTGTGTGAGCAAATTATCTGGAGTCATAAAACAGTTCTTTTGGGAAAGGGGGTGGGTAGAAAAATAAGCTCATTCATAAAATATTCTTCAGATATCCTCCACTTAGTTTGCAAATACAATAATCAATATAGTTTTCATTTTTCCTTTATTCAACACAAAACCATAAAATCTCTGGAACAGCTTTTATTTTTAAGAATGGCTATGGCAATTAACTGTGTTCCCTCCTGCTTAAATTTTCAATAAAACAAATAATTAGTGTGCTTCTGACCATCAGAAACTAAAACACAATTGGAGCTTTATTTGTTCTTTGATGACCCTTCATGACATACCCCCACTGCTCAGGACATGTCTCACTGGGTTTACCTTGTATAATTTCTGGCGTTATCTCAGAAGATGCTCAGGAATGTCCTCACCTCAGGTCTTACCACCTTGTTCCTCCAGTTCTCCTGGTTTTCCAGTCCCCTTCTGGCCTCACTTTCTTCCTCAGTTGAGAGGCCCCATCATCCATCATTATTTCCAGCATTCTCAACTCCCATACATGTTTACTCTTCTGTTTCTACTGCCCCCTCCCCCAAATAACAATCTACCTTCTCCATTCCCATTAGGAGGCAACTTGGCAAAGTACATACAATATTCGGTTTTACCTCTGACAAATACAGATTCAGATCTAAATCCTGCTATTTTATCTGCAGTGGACACTTACTAATTTTTGTTCACCGTCATCCAATCCCTTTTCTTTTGGCAATAACACCCCAATTCTCCCCTAACTAAGCATATGACCCTTGCTAGGGCAGAGTTTCTCTCTCTGGAACTGGACTCAGGAGTGGAGTGATCCAAATCAGACTTTAAGTGATTCACATAGGCATCTGTGTCCTAAAAAGTCAGTCTATTCATTTCTATTAGTGAGACCTGTGAAAATGTTTTAGTTTCATCCTTTAAATATTGTTCATTAGCTTTCCCTTTGTTTCATCAACTTCATATATCCTTTCAATGAAATTCCTTTATCTTATATTAGCCAGAGTAATTTTCTGTTTTATGTAACCACAAAACCCTAACTAGCTATTGAAGTTTAACTTAGTGATTTAAATTCTGTATAGTCACAAAAATTATTTGCATGTATAGATATCATGAGAATTGTGAAAACAAACTTAAAGGGTGTGGCATGCAATAGCCACAATAAATCTATGACTTCTAACTTCAGGTGAACCTCCAGCAGATTTTGACAATCTTTTTATTTGTTCTGGGCCATCTTTATCTCCAAAATCCCTTCAGCAGATTATACAAACATTTGCAGTTTTCTTCAGGCTGCACATTCAACCTCCACCTCAATCTCAACAGCCAGTCTCAAGTATTACAAGAGAATGTCAAGGATACAGAGGTACTAGATAGGCTTGCAGAATCTTGGAAGGTTTTGTTGATCTTCTAGATTCGTGCCAATGTCATGACGTCTCAAACCAAGTTCATAAGAATAAACTTTTGAAAAAAATGTATGTAATCAAAGCCATCCCAAACTTACCACATTGATCAGAGTCTGCTTACCATTATCTACATCCTATATTCAAAGTGACTCAACGTTTCTTTTTGCACCTACCATGTTTCCCGGAAAATAAGACCTAACCGGAAAATAAGCACTAGCATGATTTTTCAGGATGACATCCCCTGAACATAAGCCCTAATGCATCTTTTGGAGCACAACTTAATATAAGACCCGGTCTTATTTTTGGGGAAACACGGTATGTTCCACTGTATAATATGCCTTCAGTAGTAGATCAATGGAGTGAGGTTGTAATCTTCTCCGCTGTTGAATTTCTGCCTCCTAATTTGATTATGTTGGACTTGAAGGTCATAGCTGGTAGCTTATCTTCATACTGTGGGCTTCTACTATGTTCTGGAAGACAGCACTATCCAGTGTTTGTTTGAAAAACTGTCAGGATCAGAATACTCCTGGTTTGTCTTGGTACCAGAGATACTATTGGAAATGTTTTGTGCCTTCTTCCTGGTTGCTCATTAAAACATTAAGATTACATGCAGCCACAGTAATTTGTGCAGTGAACCATCTGAAGTATGTCTTAACTACGAAGACTCTATAAAGTACTCTCCACATAACAAAAACACAAACATGTCAGTATAAATTAACACCAGCTGTACATTTATGGGATACCAATAAGAAATAATAAGTAGCACTATGAGATGAAGGGAATGTTGGCTAACCTGAAAAGATCATTTCAGGGTATCTCAGAACCAACCCATGAACCCTTCTCATGGATTTCTTGATAAGGAAGCTCCCTTTATATATTTTTTTCTTTCCTCCCTCCCTCCCTCCCTCCCTCCCTCCCTCCCTCCCTCCCTCCCTCCCTCCCTCCCTCCCTCCCTTCCTCTCTGACTATTTAAAGCTCCATAAATAATGGATGAGCATTAAGTTTGTTAGATATGGCATTTTCTCAATACATACTGGTTTCAATTTATCTTTCTGTTTAAAACTTCATTTTATTTTGCCTTTTTCCCCCATGGTCCTGAAGTTTTTACAATGTTTAGATGTTCTTCCTTGGGTGAATCATGAGTTTCTTCTTGTGGTCCCTGATCAGTTTTAAACCTTAGAACAGCAGTAGTAGCACTGCTGATTGGCTCTGGGCAGTCTCTGCCTAGGTGGGCTTGACGTACAGAGGTGTTGGCATCAGTCTGAGCATGGAGGCTCTGGAGAGTCAAGCATTAGGAGTTCTGAGCGTTTGGTCTCAGTACCAGTGATTTCATTGGCAAAAAATATGGTTCACAGCTTGAAGAAGAGGAAACACCTGTCCACCTGACATCTGGTTTTGTTCTTAAAGAAGGGTACCTACCAACGTGCACATGTGAAAACTTTCTGATCTTGTACGATAGTATACGAACAGCAGGCTGCTGCCTGGAGTCCTGTGATCAGGCATTCCCATGTTATTGAACATGACGAACTCTTGCTCACAGCACATTTATATGGTAGAAAGGTAGAGGCCGCAGGAATAGCTGCAGTAGTAACAGCTACTACTAACAGATGCAGTAGTAGCAGCTACAAGTAACAGATGTAGACCAGTCAGTGTCTATGCTAACAATACCTGGTGGGACATGACTTTTAGAACTTGCTCTCAGAACAGTGGTTCAGGAGAGGGTTAGGTCTAAAATCCTCAAATTCCAGGGAGCTGTTGAGCAATTTTTGTCTAGAAGGAGAGAGAATGTGGCAAATCTTGGAAAAACCATCATGAAGTATCTCAAGGCGGTACTAACAGATAGAAATTGATTATGAGGCAGCTGAGTACAGCTCTTACATTTATCATTTTCTGCATAAACTGACTTCAGGGTGAACCTTCTGTTCTTTATGCTGAACTAAAATTATAAATAATGGCTTGGTGGACATATTGGTGGTTTCTTCTAGGAGGGGAGGGAAGCCTTTGCTGGGACCACATTCCATCATGCCTTTGCACTAAGGGTTGTACTAAATAGATAAAACTCTTTTTGGAAGTAAGGTTTCTTTTAGAATACTTTTTTTTATTATTATTAAAGTTTACCCTCCCATCAGAAGTTCTCAAAAGTAATTGACCCCCTCACATTGAGCCAACACTTCTATCAGTTGAGCAACTGGTGGGGCTTTCACACTCTTAAACAAGGAGTTAGTATATAATGGTGTGGAACTCCAGAAAGAGAACCAATCTGGGAATTTAGATTTGACAGTTGGCAGCATACAGATGGTAACTAAAGCCACTGGTCTAGAAGTTATAAAGGGAGAGCATTTAGAACAAGAAAAAAAAGGTAAGGGTTGAATTGTGGAGAATACCAATAATTTACAGAGGCAAAGGAAGAAGATCAGCAATGGAGGCTGACAAACAATCATACAAGTTGTAGGAAAAAGCCAGTGAAGAATGGTGTCACAGCAGCCAAGGTAAAAGAGATTCATGGAAAACAAATGCTATAGAGATTAAGCAAGGACTGAAAAATGTGTTGGAATTTTCAACCAAGAAGTCCTTGCAAAGTCGGGTGACCTGGGGATTGCAGTTCCATTGGAGAGGATGGGGTTCAGGTCAAATTGTTGTGGACCTAAGAAATGGGAAGTGAGAAAGAGGAGATGTGCATAGACTCCTCTTTAAGCAGACTCAGTCTTCGAGATAGAGTGGTAACTAGAGCAGAACCTATAGTCTAGAAAGGGTTTTTTGTGGGTTTTATTTCTCCAAGAAGGTATCGAAGTGAGGCTTCAGAGTATCTAGAACCAAAATAGGGCAGAGCTAGTAAAAAGGAAGTAGTTAAAGTATAAGAGCAAAAGAGTGATTGATGGAGGTGGGAGAAGATAATAAAGGATACAAAGGAAGTATGGTGGCCCCCAGTGATCCCGGCTTCCTGGTATTCACACCCTTGTGTCGTTTCCTCCCATGTTCTACCAGGGATGATCTGTGTGACCAATTGAATATAGCAGAAGTGTTGTTGCTTTGTTGCCTCTCAGATGAGGATATAAAAGGCACTGTGGCATCCATCTTGGTGGCAATCGCCCCTCCACTCCCCCCCCACCCCATCATTCACTCTGGGGGAAGCCAGCTGCCATTACATAAGCACCCTTGTGGAGACGCACACATCGTGAGGAACCGAGGTCAGATGACTGCACTCCTGGCTGACATTTTGGCTCTAACAACATGAGATACTCTGAGCCAGAAACACTCAGCTCAGCTGTTCCCAGATTCCTCACCATCTGAAGTGGTATGAGATAAATGTTTATTGTTTTAAATTGCAATGTCTCAAGTAATTATGCAGTGGAGGGGAGGAAAAAGTTTTCCTTGGCCCTCTTAAGGTCCCTGGATGGGTCTGAAAATTAATCTGAAGAGACAGATTAGCAGGAGAAAAGCATACGGATTTATTTAATTTAAGTTTCGTGTGACACAAGACTCAAAGAAACAGTTAAACCTGAGAAATATGATAGGTTGAGGAGTGTGAGGTAATTGTAGTAAACTGGGGACACTTAGCAAGACCTGTTTGTTTGGATTCTTCTTGGTGTCCCTTTGTCTTTGGAGATAAAGATGCTGTTTTCCTCTGGGTATAGGGAGGGCACCTTTGACATGAGGATTTTATGACCTATTTCAAGGAAGAAGAGCAGGGGTAAGGTCAGAGTGACCTTCCTGCTTCTGCTGTTTTCTCAAGCTTCTTCAACTAAAAACATTCAATGTGCCCTGGTGCCATATTTTGGGGGCAGCATGTCCTGAACTCCATCAGCAGAAGGTGATATATAATACTAGAGGGATTCGCTGTGAGCAGGAGGATGAACTCTACTGTCATGTCTGGACATTTTTACAAGATCTTCTTCTTTAAGCTTACCACTTAAAGTGATTAACAGAGTGATAGATGAGCTATGTACTAATGTATCCAAGTTACCTAGCAATAAGGATTTACGGAACAAAGCAGTATGGGTGTTCACATAAAAGCATGAACAAATACGCAAATAGTGAGAAGTTAATTATCCAGGCAGGAAAACAATGATGCACACAAAAAACCCATGCATGCGTGAAGAACAATCTGAGAATGTATCAAATCAAAATTGTGTTCAAAGGAAAAATCACGCTTGCATGACCAACAGTAGAGTCTCAGTTAAGGCAAATGAATACCCTTGATCACAGAACAATGAAAAATTCTTCCAGGAGGTGAGCATAACTGCCAAATGGGATCATATAAAAGAAGTATGAAGGGAAAACTAATTTTTAAGTTACAACCAGGTAGAACTGAAGCTGATTCTTGAAGTTCTGCTTCAGGTTACCCAAGAGAGTTATGCTCCCCTTTTAACCGTTTATGATAAGGTTCACAGATAAAAAATTATTCTGGTTGTGGAAGTTGATCAACTTATAAATTTTTCAGTCATTTCCATTATTTATCTCAGACCTTTACTCTTATATTTATTTTAGGAAGGCTTGTGTGCAAACCATTGTGCAGTTTAAAATGTCAAAATATGCTTTAAAGAAAGGTGTTTTTTTGTTTTGTTTTGTTTTTGGTCTGTTTGTTTGTTTAACAAAAGAGCTTTTAACCACTTTTTATTTTCCTTTGTTGTACTTTGGGTTTCACTAAGCTTGAGCAGTCTGGGCCACGGTGACATCCTGGAGCTTGACCAGGTTATAGGGCTGGGCAAAGGTAGTAATATTAACAGGCTCCGCTCTCAGTGCAGAGAAAGGTCTAACCCTGTGGGCAAAGCCTGGCTTTCATGGTTTCCCATTCGAAATCTGTAGGAAAAATCACAGTACTTGGAAATGGAAGACTTTGATTTTAATTCTGGTTTCACTATTTAGTAACTGTGTGATACTGAGCCAGAAACTATATGTCTATGAGTCTCAATGTCTCCTCCACAAAATAGAGTCAAAAAAAAATTCCTGCCATTGTTACATACTAGTTTTTACTGAAAGATCAAATGAGGCTTGCATCAATATATATATGAAGCCCTTTTTAAAAACTTTAAAGTACTATAAACATTATTACTTTTTATTGTGGATACCATTATTGTTCCTTCTTACCTTGAATCTTTCTTTTCTTGATATAAGCTCAGGTAGGCTTTAAGTCTTGAATGCAACTCACAAAAGGCTAATAGCTAATGCCCTTCCCCCCCAAAACTGTGTCTTTTTTAAAAAGATCATTAACACACTTGAAATTAATTTTTGAATTAGAAAATAATGCCTAAAACAAATCTACATTATTGAAAACATTAAATATTTATCTCCTTGAGATTGCAAGGCCTTAGTATCTAGCACCTTAGAATAGGACCTATTTTCCCTGCACCAAAAAGACAACATATTAGCATTTGCTATTGCAAATGGTTACCACAAAAACAAAATAATGGAGATTTAATTTGTGGATTATGTAAAAGGAAGTCCTTTAGGATATTTAAAAAAATTTTCTGATTATAAATTTAACATATGCACTGTAAAAATTTTGGAATCTCCATATAGATATAAAGAGAATTACTATAACCCGTAATCATATTACTCATAGATAGTCACTGTTAACATTTTTGCATAGGTTTTCCAATTTCCTCCTCCCTCTTGTCTGCTTTTTCCCCACATATTTTTAATCATAGCATTATATAGTATTACATAATCTTTCATAACATGATTTTTACTATTGTATTCTAAAATTGTTTTTTTACATGTGAAATCTACTCTTTTGAGATCTAAAATCTAGCAATCTTTTTTTAAAATCTGAATTTGTTTCAAAGGTAAATATTGTTTCTCCAAGTATTTTCCTAAGAACAACCCACATTCAAAACCTTGTATCACTCTGGACTTCTCTTTTTTTCTTATGGGATATTGTCTGAATTGACTTGATTCTGAATCAAATCTGAATTCTATCACTGAAAACCTATTAATTCCTTCATTTTTATTCTTATTACCATGGCCCTGGGCCAGGCCCCTGTTTCCTCAATTCTAGATTATTAAAATCATTTTCTGACTGGTGTCTTTCTTTCCAGTCTCTTTTCTCTATAATCTATTTTACAGTCCTCATTACCCTGCACAAAATACTGACTGACTCTACATTCTATAGCAGAGGCGCCAAACTGGAGCTTCAAGCACGGATATAGTCTGCAAATTTGTTTTGTTAAAACTCCACAGTGTTCTGAACATACCTGGGTGGCCTCTAGGTTTCCAAGTGTGGCTGAGCGAATTTTGCATTCTATAACTCCAGGGGGCACTGTGCACTTAGCATACCATAGAATTGTGCAGGGCACAACATGTACAATCAGCCCAACTCTATACCTGGTGGCTCTGCTGAAGCCTATAAACATTTGAGGTTTTACTCTGTAGTCTATACAATATGAGAAAAAAACCCTGATATCTTGTCTAACCCTGTCCACTATGATGACTAATCAAGCCCATCCTGTACCATAGCCAGGAAAAGGCTGATATTCCTAAAAGACTTGCACTTTAAGACAAGCCTTAAAAAATAGGAATATTCTGAAAGCCTTGAATTACAAGATAAGACATAAAGTTTTTTTCCCCAAAAGGCAGAAATATCTTGTTTTTCTTTTTATTGAAACGCACCCAAAAGTTATCCAGTCAGAACTGTCCACTACTGTATAACAGTCTGTTATCTCCTGACCTTGTGATTTTCTACAAATGCTTCTCATTTTCTTGATTAGGTGAGCCAGTTTCATACTAACTTGTATCCTTTGCAAGTGCATGTTAAAAACTCTAGTCTGTTCTTGAATTTGTCTCTGAGTTTTGCAGAATAAAGGATAAAATTCTTTAAATCCTAATTCCAAGCTCTTCACAGTGTGGACCCCACATCCCCAGAGTTTTCTCCTTTGCATAAATATTACATTTTCCATAAACTGACTTATTTCCCTCTTAACATAAACTTCACAAATCTTTGTTGCATTTCTCCTTCCCTTGATCCTTCTGCTCACCTTTACCTCTCTTAACCTACCTCATTTTCATTCTTCAAGGTCCATTTCCATCCCATTTCTTTCACAAAGCATTCTTTCACCTCCTTAGTTTTCATCCTTTTTCTCTGAACTCTTTCTGCCCTTAATGTCTACCCCCACAACTCCCCCACCCGCCCAGCCCCGCACCCCCTAACCCCACGAGCCACAGTGAGAGCTAGGAGGGTAAGCCTACATGTGTGGAGGGATCACAGCGTAGGAGAGGGGCTCTGCAATATGGATCTGGAGTTTATAGAGAGTGATGACCATTCCTCTTTCCCCTCCTTGAAGGAGGGAGAAACATCTTTGCCCCTAATGTAAACTAAGTTTCCTTAAGAACAGAAGGGGAAGAATCTTGGATTCTTATCGTTTGGAAGCTAAATTATCTTTGGAATCTAAATTATCTAAACTGTCTCTAGGAGAAGAAGAAAACAGCCTCTGAGATTACAACCAGAGTTTTCTCCTCTTTTGATGTCTAAACACAAACGGACAGTTCTCCCAGTCCTTCTGGGCTTTTTCTAGGGAGGAGGGAAAGCAATTCCCTATCCTGGAACATAAAGCTTTTCTTCCCTGTAAGATAGAGAAGTTTTAGAGAAGTTTTATGACCCTTTAAATGCCAGTAAATGGCTCCACAACAAGGCTGTAAAGAGCAAATATTCCTGGGGACACAAACAGTCTCATCTTCACAGCAGATAAGTGTCTGTGGCTCAAGAGGCTGGGGCTTTGCAGGAACACAGAAATACACGGAAAATTAATTTCCCCACCTACTACAGCACACATTTTTAGAATGGGGCCAATTTGTTTTTGGTAAACAGGTGGATATCCTTTCTGTACTCTTTCCCTTACATTTAGTGCCTCTTTTATTTGACCTTTGATGTTCTTGGGGTATTCTACCCTATCACTTCAATTTTGGGGTATGGGTCCCTTCCCCAAATACTCTGTGCTATAAGATTACTTTTGTCCTATATCCCCAAATTTAAAAAGTTCCATACTTTTAGGGTAGCGGATCTTAGCTAATTGTTAGAAGGAAAGCAAACTAACTCAAAATGAACCATCAATGAATTATATGCTCTTGATCTTGCGGGAGATTATTTTTTTCAAGGCTACTGACTGATACCGATCCCATGGAGGTGGAGGGATGGAAGGAATGAAATGAGGTAAATTTTGTGAAAGCATCTTGTAATTTGTGAAATACTATATAAATGAGTGTTAATTTGTATAATAATTATTACTAATACTACAACAGTGAGGTCTGGGTACTTGAAGACACTATTTTAATTCATGGCTTATACTGACTTTTTCCCATTTTGGTGTACTGGCCTTCATTAAACTGATGTTTTTGAGAGAGCTTGAACCTGCAATTAGATCAGGCATTAAATCTAGGTTTGGTGTCATGGGCTTTCAGCATGAATGATGCCATTTTGGGCCTGTGGTTCTTTATTTAACATCATGTAGCTTTATTAAAAAATGAAGTAACTAAACTCACAATGATACAGGATAGTTAGCATGTCCCTAGGTAGACAGGGGGGTCCCTGGTGGAATAAACAAAAGGCAGCCATATCCTAAAACTCCAGGTTTCGAAATCACTCCTTTGCTTCAGGACAAAATATAACAAGGCCTCGAGGTTAATCATAAAATTCCTTTTGGCCTGACAAATGGAGCAGATCTGATAGATAAGAGTGGGTTACTTTGCTAATTCCTTTAGGATGGGCAAGCAGAACAAATCTGGTAGACAAATTTCATTAGAAGGCACCAGCTCCCTTCTTCAAACAGTTCCCTTCCCCAAATAGGCAAGGGAAGGTATAAAAGTAAGAGCTTTTGCCTGTCACAGGGACAC
The DNA here is from genome assembly GCF_036562045.2 of Rhinolophus sinicus. NCBI lineage: Eukaryota > Metazoa > Chordata > Mammalia > Chiroptera > Rhinolophidae > Rhinolophus > Rhinolophus sinicus. The sequence goes on along the minus strand of NC_133752.1, from coordinate 159,864,119 downwards.
CCCCATTTGGGACCACCTACCGCTTGGGAGCTTTAACTCTGCTTTCAATAAAATATCCTGGGTCCGTGTTTCCAGAAACTGCCAGCAGATCCAACATCATCTACATCATTTGGAGACTCACAGGAAAATATTCCTCCATCAACAACATTGTTTCTTCTGGGAAAGAAACTGGGGGTTGAGGGACAGAGTGGAAATTTGGAACCATTTGGATGTATTGCATATTTTAAAAAATAAAATTAACAGCAAAATTTAATGTGGACTAAGCAAGTAAATTTAATACTTAAGTGAAAATTCCCAAGTACTTATACAATTTATTAAACGACTATAAAATAGTAGTAACAAAAACTATTATTTATTGAGAGACTACTCTGTGGTCTATAACTCCTCCTTTTATATCAGCATTTCTCAAGGTCATCTACATTCCCTGTGACCTTACACTTGTTCCTCTGCCATTGCAATCTGGCTTTGTCCTCTTCCTCAAAATGACTCTTACCAAGGTTATCAATGACTTTGTTTTTAAATCCAGTGGCTGCTTTTTGTTTTATTATGTTTTTCGTTTTTAATTTTAAAAATCTTTTATTTTGTATCACCTAAAGTCCATAGATTTATTACAGTTCAGTCTTGGCCAGTGGCTGCTTTTCAATCCTCATGTTCCTTGTCTCTCAGCAGCATTCTATGATGACATTATGCTTTCCTGGTTTTCTTCTTACATCTGTACTCATTTCTTCTTAGGCTCCTTGATCAGTTTATCCCCTTCTGCCAGTCTTTAAACATCCAAGTTTCGGATGATTCAGACTTTGGTTGGCTTCCTTTCTTTGTTTCTTTATTTTTTGCTGGAACAGTGTGTTTCTCCAGGGCTCATCAGCTCCAAGTCATTGTCCTTCAATCTAATTGTGAAGGGCACAGCTCAGCTCCAAGTCCAGTCACTGTTTTTTTCAATCTTTAGTTGCAAGGAGCGCAGCCCACCATCCCATGAGGGAATTGAACTGGCAACCTTGTTGTTGAGAGCTCACGCTCTAACCAACTGAGCCATCCAGCCACTCCTCTGGAAGCTCAGCGGCAGCTCGTTGTCTTCAGTCTAGTTGTGGAGGGCACAGCTCACTGGCCCATGTGGGAACTGAACCAAAAACCCTGTTTTTCAGAGCTCGCACTCTAACCAACTGAGCCATTTGGCCACTCTGGCTTCCTTTCTTACTTCATGCTTTCTTCCTTGGTATTATCAACCACATCCATGGCTTCAGTGATCATCTATGAACAAATACATTCCCAGTTTTATAAAATCTCTGAACTCCTATCTTCAACTGCATATTTACCATATCCATTTGAATATCCCAATGAACGGCACCACCATTCACCCAATTTCTCCTTTCAGGAGTCTCAGGATCATCTTTCTTATGTATGTATGATGTATGTATGTATGTATGTATGTATTTATTTATTTTAAATTTATTTTTTTTATTGGGGAAGGGGAACAGGACTTTACTGGGGAACAGTGTGTACTTCCTGGACTTTTTTCCAAGTCAAGTTGTTGTCCTTTCAATCTTAGTTGTGGAGGGTTCCATTCAGCTTCAAGTTGCTGTCCTTTCAGTCTAGTTTGTGGAGGGTGCAGCTCAGCTCTCGGTCCAGTTGCCATTGCTAGTTGCAGGGGGCACAGCCCACCATCCCTTGGAGGACTCGAGGAGTTGAACCATCAGCCTTGTGGTTGAGAGCCCACTGGCCCATGTGGGAATCAAACCGGCAGCCTTCAGAGTTAGGAGCATGGAGCTCCAACCTCCTGAACCACCGGGCTGGCCCTCTTTCTCCTTTATTGCTCATATCTAATTAATCACCAAGTCCAATCAATTTTGACTCTTAAATATCTCTAATCTGTTCCTTTCCTTCCATCTATGCTGCTGCTACCTTCTTCTAGCTGCTGCATAGTCTCTCACTTGGATTAGTACAAAAGCCTTTTACTTTTCAAACTTTCAGTCTTGTTTTCCTCTATTGCATGCATAACACTGTGCTCAGAATAATCTTTTCAAATATAAATGTAACTCCCTTCAATAAAACTTTGCAATAGATTTTCAGTGCATTTCAAATAAAATCCAAATTTCTCACCAAGGACTCCAAAGCTATATGATCTGGCCTTTGTCTACTCCCTCTTCCATCTTGTTTCAAATCATTCTTCATTTGGCTCCCTCTAGGTTTCTTCCTTAATATTGGTTCTTTATTGTGTCAGGGCATTTACTTTTATTGTTTCATAGTTTTGTAACATTTTTCTTTCAGCTTCCATGTCTTTGGCCTTTTCTCAGTGTTCAGGTCTCAGATCAAATGTTACTTCCTCGAAAGGTCTTCTCCAACCATGCCGTCCATGCTGCTTTATATCACAGAAGAAAATATTTATTTTCTTGTCAGCACTTAATATAATATCTAATTATGCTCATTTATATGTGCATGCACATACACATAATTACTTATTAAATATGTAACTATTTATGTATGTTTGTTTATTACCCATCTCTAACACCCACCTCTTCCCCAAATGTCAACCCCATCAGGGCAGGGACCTTATTTGTCTTATTCACTAGTGTATTCCTTTTAGCTAGAACAATGCCTAGCACTAATAAGGAATTAATAAACATCTGTTAAAAGACTTTCAGATGTCTTTTCACATCACTCTTCTTACTTTTTTGCCTTCTGGGCTTTATTTGAATTCTTAAAAAATGCTATGCAACTTTTCCCCTCAGTACCTTAACATATCCTATTTGCTCTGCCTGGAAAGTTTGCTGCCACCATATTTAGTTAACAACAACCTATTTTTCAGGTCTTAGTGTAGATGTGACTTCTTGTGCTTTATTATCCCTGATATTCTAGACAAGATAAGGTCACTATCGTATAATCTCCTAATATCTATATTTTTCCTTCATAGCACTTATGAAAGTTTGTAATTACATTTACTTGTTTTTCTGTTTCCTCTAGACTAGCGATCAACAAAGTATGGCCAAGGGCCAAGCCTCCCCCAAAACCTATTCTGTAAATAAAGTTTTATTGGAACACAGCAATACCCATGTGTTTATGTATTGCTTGTATGGCTGCTAAAATATTTAGATTTTGGTCTTTTATAGAAAAAATTTGCTAACATCTGCTCTTGATTAGACTCTAATCTGTAGGAGGGCAAGGATACTGTTTGGCATATGTCTTCCTACCACACTACTAAAAATTAAAGGACTCCAGTAAAAACTAGTTAAATAAATGGATGATAAACACTCTGCTAAGTACTTGACACATATTATCTTATTTTAATCTTCACAACAACTTATGAGGTACGTAGTAGTATCTACAGTTTACAGATGAGGAAAAGGAGGCTCAGAGCCATCAGTGAGTTGGCCTAAGGCCACATAGCTGATAAGCAGCAAACCATATGTGAACCTAAGATTAACAAACTTTTTCTTCTATCAATTTTATTTTTTTCAGTTATAGTTCATATTCAATACTATTTTGTATTAGAGTCAGGTGTTCTTCATCAATTTTATTTAGAAATAATTGATATTAAAACTGGTAAGTCAGAGTTTAATGACTAACAGAATATAATCACACAAATGACTAATTACAAAAGAAAAAGAGTAACTCTCCAGTGGAAACACTGCTTGATCAAAGTTAACACCACCAATAATGGGATAAACTGACATTTCCTCCTGATGTAAAGTAATGAGAAGGTCGTAACATCTTTTATACAGTGTTTATGCCAAAAAAATATGATCTGAATCTAATCACAAGGAAATATCAGACAAACCCAAATTGAAGGATAGTCTACAAAATGTCAAATAATTGAAAAACAAAATTCAAAAATGTCAGTGTCATGAAAGACCAAGAGAAGCTAAGGAACTGTTCCAGACTGAAGGAGACTGAAGAGATATGACAACTAAATGCAATGTGTGATCCTAGATTGGATTCTAGGACAGAGACTCTTCTTTTTCTGTAAAGGACATTATTGGAACAATTGGTAAATTTATGTTACAAATGGAGGATTAAATATAGGTACAAATTACTTGTAGCTCCTCCTGAAAAGGTAGAGTCTGTTCCCTCACTGTATTAGTCAGGGTTCTCAAGAGAAAAAGAACCACCAATAGGATAGATATATAGATACCGAATTGGCTCACGTGGTTATGGAGGTGAAGAAGCCCATGGTGTGCCATCTGCAAGCCGGGGAACCAAGGAAGTCAGTGGTGTAATTTAGTCTGAGATGGAAGACCTAAAATTGGAGGATGGATGATGTAAGTCCTGGTCTGAGTCTGAACACTCAAGGACCAGGAGTGCCAATGCCTGAGGGCAAGAGAAGATGAATGTCTCAGCTCAAGCAGAGAGAGCAAATTCACTCTTTCTTTTTGTTCTATTCAAGGCCCTCAATGTATTGCATGATGTTTACCCATACTGGTAAAGATATCTTCGTTACTTATCTACTAATCAAATGCTTATCTCTTCCACAGATATTTTCACAGACACACCCAGAAATAATGTTTTCCCAACTGTGTGGGCATCCTTTAGATCAGTCAAGTTGACAGAAAATTAACCATCACACCTAACTTTTGAATCTAGGGCTGGTCTTATGACATAACTTGCCCAATAAAATGCAGAAATGATGTTATATTACTTATGAATTTCAGCCTCCAAAGGTCCTGTAGTTCTGCTCTTGCTTTCTCAGAATGCTGCCCTGAGACTACCATGTAAATTAACTCAGCCTAGCCTATTGGAGGATGAGACCATGAACTGAGGAGCACCAGTTGACAGCCAGCACATGTGCCAGGTGTATGAGTGAGACTATCTTAGAGAGATTACTGTAGCCTCATCAGTGATTCCAGGCAAGACCAACAGAAGAACCACCCAGTAGTCAAATTTATCATTTAAAAAGATCTCTTCTGGGTTTTGTGTTATACTTAGAATGCCAAGAGATATACCTCTGGCTATTGGAAATAGACTTTCAAAGAAAAACCTTCATCCCAGGGTCAGCACTGCTGGAGTAGGCTAGTTGACCTGGTAACAAAACACATGACCTCAACTTACTCATAAATAGGAAGAACTCATGTCAATTGTATCTCAATAAAGCTGGAAAGTAAGTAAGTAAGCAAGCAAACAAATAAGCAAGTAAATACGTAAACACAAAAACAAATAAATTGGGAAAACTCTTGAAGACAGTAAGAGGCAAGAACTTGAAACTGAAGAAAAACTACCTTCCTCATTCCTGATCTATGAAATAATTCCTTGGCTCGTAATAAAGTATTGTCACATCACTTTTTATTTTGTTTTATTTTGGCATGGTCAGGAAGTCATTACTGTGTTCTGTGTAATAATGTTTCAATACATACCTGTTATACCTACAAAAGAGATTATTTTCTTCAGCAAGGTTTATTTTTAAACATAAAGCAAAAGGAAACAACATAGGAATCTTCTTCTTTTACTTATCTGTCAATTATTTTAATTTAATGTTGTTTATTTGTATTTAGACAGGAAAGAAATCCTTTTGTGAAAAGTAAATTTGTATTTCAGAGAGAATTTAGGTCTGTGCAGTCTGGTGAACAACCTCAAATTTTCATCCTTTTGTTATAAATATACATAAATCAACTTAAGTTCATATTTCCTGGCTATGACCCAAATCTATTATCCTTAACTTCATGGCCTGTTGTCTTGTCATATCAAAGTAAAATTTGTCGGCTCTTACAGAAAAGCATATGTAAACATAAAATTGTGTGAAAAATGGTAAAGCCACTTTTAGGGCATATTTGCACATATTTCTATAAATTTGTATAGAGTGATATTCTATTAATATATTTATAAACATGTGATCATACAATGTGGAAAAGTAATGCTATATGCTCTTTATGTCACTGTTATTATAAGATGTTATTCATTCTTTGTTGCATTTATACCAGTAAAATTATCTCCATAGGCCTTCTTTTTGCTTATAATGCTAACTAATGAAAATCCAAAGCTTGACTTCATCAATGTAAGCCTTTTTAATTAACAAAAGGAGTCTCAGAATGAGATAAAAGATATGCCCCTCTGCCCTGTAGCATAGAGGAAGAGATAGCTTTCTGCAACATAATATTTATTCAAAATAACTGATTTTGTAAAATGTGAAATGGTGGATATTCACTAAAAATACTGATTTATTTTTTTCTGTGCAATATGGAGATGGTGTGAATATTCATAATTATTTCCAGCATATTTCTTGTTACTATAAATCTGTCCAGCGTATTTCTTGTTATTACAAATCTGTCCTTGGAAGTATAATTTTAAAACAAAGTTTTGTAAACCTACCAAGACTTAGAAATTTAGTTGCTATGTCCTTAAAAATAAGCTTTGGAGAAATGCTTGCACTTGGAGGGTCCCAAGAGCACAGCTAGTTTGGAGATTTGTTAGAAGGACCTATTTGAATAAGCAACAGGTTATAATCATGGCGAAAGTTCATTACAACAAAGCATATAATATAGGATCAGCAGAATAAAGATATGCCTAGGTGACATCCAGAAAGATTAGGCGCAGACTTCCAGGCCCTCCTCTGTGAGTCACACTGATGTGCTTTTGGTACAGTAGCGAATCCCAGGAACACCGACGAGATGTCTGCCCAAGGGAGCCACTTAGGCCTCAGGGCGCAGAGTTCTTATAGGAATCTGGCCATGTAGGCACATTCCTCCTACATGACCGCCCATGGTGCAGACCTGAAACCAGGAGGCAGATGCACATGATAAATCTTGATATGTGTATTAAACGAGACTGACAATCTGATATGTCTTTTCTCAATGCCTTAGAAGCACGAGACAACATCATTCACCAATGACTATGTTAACTCTAAGGGTTTTACTCCCAGAGTTTGGCCAAGGGTTGGCACCATGACTCCATATACTCCCAGAAATAAGCAGATGTGCTGTGTGAACTCGTTTCTTGAAGCTTGTAATTCTGATTGGTTGCTTTACTTAATGATTTGTTGTCCTGTTAGTAATGTTGTAATGGATATCTCTTCATGTGCAAATAGTATAAATTCTTAAAAGCTTACTCTGCAAATCAGAAGATCATTGGTTCGTATTCATTTTCCTGTGTGGTATGGGAAAAAGCCTGTGCCCTTGCTAGATTTCTTATTTTAATGAAGAGTCTGTGAGTCTTCTCTAGTTAAAATTGACAACTAGCAAGTGATTCTAGCAGCATATAATTCAAAAATATTTCATTTAAGAGTAATTTATGCTTCTAAACTATTCATAATACATAGTACAGTATAATAATAACACATTAGTTTAGAAATAATGAACTAAAGGTTCGAGTGGTTGCTTTTTTAAAAATAATGTCTTTATAGAGGTGCATTTAACATGCTATAGAACTCATCCATTTAAAAGTGTGCAATTCAATGGTTTTTAGTATATTTACAAAATTGTGCAACCATCACTACAATCAATTTTAGAACATTTTCATTACCCCAAAGAGATACCTTATATCCATTAACAGTCACTACTAGTTTCCCCAAAAATCAGTCCCTGCTATTTTCCCCCAAAACCTAAGCTCTAGGCAACCACCAATCTGCTTTCTGTTTCTATGAGTTTACCTATTCCAGACATTTCATATAAATGTAATCATATATTATGTAGTCCTTTGTGACTGGCTTCTTTCACTTAGTATGTTTTCAAGCTTCATCCAGGTTGTAACATGAATCAATACCTCACTTCTACTTCACTTCTTTTTATTGCTGAATAATGTTTCATTGTACAGCTATATCACATTTTATTTGTCCATTAATCAGTTGATGGATATTTGGGCTGTTTCTACTTTTTGGCTATGACGAATAGTGCTACTGTGAACTTTCGGGTACAGATTTTTATTTGAACATATGTGTTCATTTCTTGTGGGTATATATCTACGAGTGGAGTTTCTGGCTCATATGTAATTGCTTGTTTAACATTTTGAGGAACTGACACTGTTTTCCAATTTGTTTCCACAGTGGTTGTGCCATTTTACATTCCTATCAGTGCTGTATGAGTGTTCTCATTTCTCTGCATCCTCTCCAACACTTCTTTTTTTGTTGTTCATTTATTTAAAAAATTTTTTTTAAATTGGGGAATATTGGGGAACAATGTGTTTTTCCAGGGCCCATCAGCTCCAAGTCATTGTTTTCAATTTAGTTGGGGGGGGCGGTCAACCCACCATCCCATGTGGGAATCGAACTGGCAACCTGGTTGTTCAGAGCACTCATTCTAACCAACTTAGACATCTGGCCACCCACTGGTTGCTCAGTGGTTACTTAGCGGCAGCTCACCTCAAGAGGTTGTCTTCAATCTAGTTGTGGAAGGTGCAGCTCACTGGCCTATATGGAATTGAACTGGTGACCTTGTTGTTCAGAGCTTGTGTTCTAACCAACTGAGCTAACCTGCCAACCCAACACTTCTTATTATTTGTCTTTTCATGATTGCCATTAGAAGTGGATTTCTTTTTTCTATCATATTTCCAGATATACTCTCCAATGAAAAATCATAATTACTGACTTGAGACTCTTCTGATTCTGAAAAAGGATAGTGCTCTATCTGAGAGAATGGATTCTTATTTATCACTCAACTTTTCTGTTCAGGTTTTAGTTGGGAATACTGCATTGTATAGTTGATAAGGTCAAATGATTTCTCAATTCATGTGCCACCAAGAAGTAGTGAATTTACCATTACTGAACATATTAAATAGAGATGGGGTGACTAGTTAGCAGAGACATTACAGGTTGAACTCATAGCTCTAGTTTATTTCAGCATAGGCTACAGAACAAAAGCAATGAAAAAAAGACATACATCAGGTGGTATCTGGAGAGATCTAACACGTATTTTGTGTATGTTTTTTTTTTTTTTTAAACCTCTAGTTTTCATAGATCAGAAGCATTTTTTTTTTATTGGGGTGACAATTGTTAGTAAAATTACATAGATTTCAGGTGTACAATTCTGTATTACATCATCTCCAACATATATTTTGAGTCCTACCTCATCTGAAGCCACACAGGACATGCTTTCTCTGTAGAAGCAAACTATAGGGTCATGAAGTGGGATGTCTGTGATCAGAGAAGCCCATTCAGGATTCAGAGTGTGAGGCTTTTATGGGGGACTGGTCACATAGGCATATCATGCTATGCTACTGGTAGTAACAACCAAAACTCAGAACCTCAACAATGAAACCAGGCCTACGTCATCAATCTGAATTTTGTGCTAAGCAAATTGGCCAACTGATATGGCACTGTACACTGCTCCAGGTGTGCACCATAAATCATCAATCATTTAGTTACATAAAGAGTATTCTGAGGACCACATTCCTGCAGGTTGGCCAAGGGTCGCTCATGGTTCCAGGTTGCCTTGGAAATGTGAGGACTGAGCAACTAGACCTGCTGTATTGACATACTTCACAGATGGTCTCTTAAAAAGAACTTTCATCATTCTAGAATCTTATTTATCAATAAGAGTTACACAGTGAAATTCAATATGCCCAAAGAATTGGGAAAACAATTGTTGAGGAGAAAAGTCAGATTGCAAAGAAAATAATATGGAAGTGAATGGAATCAGTCATGAAAAAAAAGGACTACATAAATATTGGAGGTTACAAAGCAGTTTTAACCTTATTTGCCTAGGAAAAGAGTGGTAAATAGAACTTAGATATTAACGTTGTGGTGTTTATTTTTAACTTGGGATGACATATCAAGTCTATTCTGTCTTCTAGAGTAGGAAGTTTAACTTCTATCTTGCGGTGACCTGAGAGATGACCCAGTAGGAGCCCAGCATCGAGGCATACAGAAATTTTTTAAATGAGCATATAATCAGTGTCAAATGGGGGAAACTGACTATATATCAGAAAGCTGAGTTTGGATCAGATATCAAGGTTACACTGGCCCTTTTAGGAAGGGGAAGTTCAAACAGCTGAATGTGGAACTACAATATAGATGAGGAAGTCAAACTGCTTAGTAGATGAAAAGAGTAGAAGCAGAAAGGGAAATGGGGCTTACAAGGATTGTTTTTTATTATCCTTCTTCTTCTCTCTCAACAAATACTTATAGAATACCTCCATAATGAGCACCAAGAGCACTTAATATGTGTCATGAGCAAGTGATCTCCACGTTAACCCAAGTTACATGTGTTTAGATATTTTCGTAATGTGTGTAAAACCACTCAGTTTGTTGAATTTGGGCCAAGGGCTCTTAAAGGGAGTGCCATCTACTGGGAATGTATTGACGGACAGTAGGTTAATGTACAGCTTTGAGGAGTCCTTGCTGTTTGATTTTTGACTCTTGGCCAATATCAGAGCAGTGAACTTAGGATGTTTAAAATCTGAATCTCCACTGATAAGCCCTAACGTCAGTTTCTTTATTGATGGTTTTCCAACAGCCTAACCAGTTACATCACCTGACTTGATTATGTAACCACAGGGACAAAAACCCTGCTGGAAGCTTCTGCTTTTGCCTCTTCTGAAGCCAATGTTCCCTGCACATACCTTGATGGTTCAATCTAGTGATGAAGCCCCATTCCACCATGAGTCAATAGTCAGGACCCTGGGGAGCTTGTGTTCATTGTAGTTTTAAGTTACTAAGTTTGGGGGTAATTTTCTATGCAGTAATAGATAAACAAGGCATAAGTTGCTCATGTGGATATATGGATGAAATAAAGTTGAATAATCCCTTTGTTTTGTATTTCAAAGAGCATTTTTATAGCCCCACACCCCCATACTCCACAGACCACATACATTTTGGAATGGGTGAGAAGTATTTTGTATGTTGGGAGAAGGGTGATTGGAATAGTAGCAGACCTTAGATGTATTCCCAGGCAGGTCAGTTTTATGAGAGTAAAAATGGAAGATGAGGCTCAGAAATTGCTTTCCTTTAAAGCTATTTGTGCCCTCCTACATCAGGAAATTCTTCAAATTTTTCCAAGTGTACATATCCCAGTTTGAAGACCCTGGAAAGGAGGTGCTATGCTGTGTTGGGAAACTCTTTGAAGTAGGAAACAGGGAATATCAGGTTTTCAGAAGGATTCCAGTCGGGTCACTGTTGCTGACTCTCAAGCTATATTCAACCTAGAAAGGGGTCATAAACCAAGGTCTGGGCTCAGTTGGGTCTTTAGGGATGATGGAAGACCTTCCTACATTGTCCTCATCTCCTTGCCTGTGATGCTCTTCTCTGAGAGATGGAAGACAGGTGTCAGCTTCTTTGGTTGGGTTCAGACAACTGTTTCCCCCTGGAATTCCTTTGGTTTTATGTTTGTTAATGGAGATTTTCTAATTGTTTCTTTCTTCCTCATGCATTTACCCAACACAGGACCTCTTGCTCTTCATAATGTAATGTTTTGTATGGCAACTCTGGATACAGTTAGCCAACATAGGGTATTTCAAGACATGCTTCTACAATGGCTATTTAATGTTTTGCCATCACTGCCAGTGCATTCTCACATTTTTAAAATCAATTTTTCCAGTTTCATTGAGGTATCACTGGCATATAGCATTATATAAGTTTAAGGTATACAGCATAATGACTTGACTTATATATATTGTGAAATGATTACCATAATAAATTTAGCTAACATCTATTCATCTCATATAGATACAAAAAAAGAAAGAAAATTTTTGTTCCTTGTGATGAGAACTCTTAGGATCTACTTACTCTCTTAACAACTTTCAAAGACATCATACCATTTTAAAACTTTTAGCAATCCAATTAATAGATGACAATAAAGGACACAAATAGAGCTCCTGAGTTATCTCTACAATTCTTTAAGGTTTGGTCAATTTTCATGGCTTCTGTTACCATCTATTCATCTATAACAAGATGCTAAAGTGATTTCCTATTGAGTCAGAATTGGGGACTATTGCTAAAAGCTGAGGCAAAGAAGAACCAAGAAAGAGCTCCATGATGCTATGGTTTGTTGCAAGTATCAAACTCCTCATCCCTGTCCTCTTATTATACCTTGCTGGCAATACTTCAACCCTGGATAAACCCAATACTCTTTTTCTTTTCTTTCACCTGAGTAGCAAGCCCTAGTAGAGAAAGTAAAACTAGGCATGATGGTACCACTCTAAATTCATAAACTCTAAACCTGACTGGCAAACCTTAATGAGTTTCATACTTCCTGGCAATTCTACTGTATTTTGATGTAGATTTTCTGTCCCACTGTTTTCAGTTTTAACTTTTTAATTGTGAAATATCATTCATACAAAACTATAAATATAATACATATATAGATACACACAATTTAATAATAATCAACACCCATTCTGCTTAAGAAATAAAATGTTACTGGTATCTTTAAGGAAGATGACCATATAATGTTTTTCTTTAAAGTGGGATGCTTTTGAGAGTGAAAGGGTGTGTGCTAAATGAACAGGGTACAACAAGATGGAAAACCAGGAATTTTTCCCAGGCAAATTGGGGCACATATTCACCTTATTTAAAGGACTGCTGTGTGCCTCACTCAGATTGAATACTCCCCGACTGAATTTTGTGTTATTTTTTGTTTCTTTATGCTATACATACAGATGGTGCCAAAAAAAAAAGTATATACATTTTAAGAAAGGAAACAACTATTAATATCATAATACTCAATATATACCAATAACAAAAGATGAATACAAGTCATGTTTGACTTCTGCAATTGCAAGAGGTACTCAAAGTGGTTAACATCAGCGTCCAGACACTTCACTTCTGATTACAGCATCCAGACACTACTGCATGAACAATGTTGACCAAAATGTACATTTCTATATACTTTTTTGGCACCCCCAGTATATGTATATGTATATGTATATGTATATGTATATGTATATGTATATGTATATGTATATGTATATGTATATACAGTATACGTATATGTATATATATATACTATATTCCTAAACATTCCTAAACAATGTTTTATTATGCCTATTTTTAATGGGATCTTACCATATATAGTATTCTGAGCTCCCTTTCTTTCATACAAGTGTTTTTAGATTTATCAATATGATGTGAGTATTTGTGGTTCATTCAAATTTTTCTGCTTTATTCCATTTATTATACTACAATTTAACAATTGTTGATTGACATGAGGCAGATCTACTGTTGATTGACATGAGGCAGATTTTAGTTGGGTGCTATTACAAACCATGTTACTTAGAATTGTTAAGTCCTGGAATCGTCCACCCCTCAGACAGACAGAGGACACACACGATAATGCAAGTCACACAGCGAGGTTTATTTCCAGCTAGCTGGGGTCCCGGTCTCTGCCCGACGCAGCGGGTTTTAACAAGGACCCCAAACCCTTAAAGCTAAGGGTTTTTATAGCGTTCTTAAGGCACTCAGTAATTTTCCATAGTCTTAGGGAGTACAAGATAAACTATAGGACTTCTGGTCTCTGTGCTGCAACTGCCCACATCCTGGAATTTACCATTAGGTTGTTTTAAGCTAAGGGCTGTTAACCCTGACCTTAAGGTTAAGTTCTCATGCTAATGGGCTCTTACAGAATATTCTTGTATTGTCTCTTGATGTTCATGTGCAAAACTTTGGGTTACGATGTAGTTGTAGAATTACTGAGCTTTAGGTTATGCACACGTTCAACTTTACTCCATAATGCAAAACTATTGTGCAAAGTGGTTGTACCAATTCCCACACACATTGTATGAAAATTCTCATTATTCTACATCCTCAGCAATACTTGGTATCATTAGATTAAAAAATGTTTTGCAAATCCAGTGCCTGAGAAATGCTGTCTCATTGAGTTTTTAATTTTCATTCCTTCATTTTTAATAACATTGAATTTTTTTCCCATATGTTTGTGGTTTCTATTCTAAGAAACACCTTTTGCCCATTTTTCCATGTATTTATTTTTCTTTTTTATTTGTAGAAATTCTTTATATATCCTGGATATTAATCCTTTCAGTTATATGATTTGCAGATATTTTCCTTTTGTTTATAGATTTTCTTTCACTTTATGGTGTCTTTTGATAAGTAGATGTTCTTAATTTTAATGTGGTTCAATTTGTCAGTCTTTCTCTTTGTCAAGTGTCTTTTATGCATTATTTAAGAACAATTTGCCTACTTTAAAGTCTTAAAATATTCTGTCTTCCAAAAGTTTTATAATTCTGTCTTTTCATATTTAAGGCTTTAATTTACCTAGAACTCTTTTGTTTTAGCACCATTGACTCAGGAGCCATTTTTTCTCCATTGATCTATAGTGCCATTTTATCATAATGTTTTTCATATTTCTATATACACAAAGGACTTTTTTCTGGGCTCTCATTTCTGTTCCACTGACCCATTTTTTAAAGATCTTATAGCTGATCTTATAGCTTTTAAAACAGAGTATTTGACTGTGGTTGGCCCTTTGTTCTTCAGTAATAATTTTAGAATCAGTTTTTCAAGTTATAAGTTAATCTTAGAAGAATTTAGAGATATTGGCTCTTGCCCCAAAACATGGTATGTCTCTACTTATTTAGGTTTTCTTTAATGTATCTCAATAAGCTTTTACAATTTTCTCCAGAAAGGGTTTGTACTCCTGTTGTTAGATTTATTCCCAAGCACTTGAAATTTCTTGAAAAAAATGTCTTTTTAGGTGTCTTTCCCCCAACTTTTCAAAAAAAAATCTTTTAAACACACAGGGAAATTGAAATAATACAATGGATATCTATATGACCTTTATCTAGATTAAATCACTGTTAATTTTGTCACATTGGTTTTAATGTCTATGGGTGTTATTTTTTGTTGTAGTGTCATTTTCACAAACTTTGCAAGTGGTGGAGGCATCATTTAAAACTAGGGAATCTAATTTTAGGGTCACATCAAGACATTCTAAGCTCACATTGTGTTTTCTGACCAGTGTTCCTAATCGTTCATTTTTCTACCCTCTGGTTTGTCTTGATCAGATTTTAGTTAGGCTTCTCTTTTTCCTACAGGCCCTGAACTGTGCTTGGCTCCAAGCCTGAGCAATCAAACACACACAAAAGTGGAATATGTCCCCCACTCCCCACTCCCTTATCAGGTTTTCCTGTGAATTGGCTGACATAGCCAGGCCCTTTTCCTGTCAGACCCCACTGGTCTTTCCTCTTGATTATCCAGCTTCCCCTTAAAAGATTCTGCTTATCTCTGCTTCCCTTTCTCTACCCTGTAAAAGATAAGCCTTTTTCTGTTTGATTTTTAGATGCCTGCAGATTTCTGACACCAGAGTGTTCTCCCTATTGCAGTAGTCTATCTTTCTGATTAAGTCTCTCTGTATATCTGGATATGTCTTTATTTGACATCTCCCTGCTCCACAGCTGGAATCAGCCATTTTTTTTCACTTAAAATGAAATTATTCTATTTAGTGTATATTTCTCTGTGTGTGTGTGTTTATCTATTAGAAAGTCAGCTGCAGGTACAATAACACTTCATCTTTAAATGTCTCAGTAAGCATCTCTTAGGAGAATCTACCTCATAACCATAGTCTCTTATCCCACCCAAGAGAATTAACTATAATTCTATACTATCTAATATCTACTCTATATTCAAATTTCCTCAAATGTCCCCAAAGCTTTTTATTGCTTTTTTATTTTTCCCTCTCCTAGCCAGAATCCAGTCAAGGTTTAGGCATTATGTTTGGGTGTCTGGTCTTTTTAGTCATTTTGTCTAGAACATTCACCCCACTTCTTTGTTTGTTCTTCATGACATTGACTTTTGAAAACCATACCTAACTAGTATATGCATATTATAGGATAAAGCAAATAAGAAAATACATTAAAAGTGTAAGTGAAATAAAATACAAAAATCAAATAAAACAGTAATAGTAAATTTGAATTGGCAATATCAATATCAACTCATGATTTAAAAACTATATCACTTCCTAATTTTGTTCATTGAAATAATCTAAAAGCAATGACACTCCAGTAGCATTGAGCATACCTGGTGTCCAGATCATAGTTTCTAAATACCACATTCCCCACTGAAAGGAATCATTGCCTTTTAATTGGAAAAATGGGGTGATTCCAGGTCTGAGGCAGTAAGATACAAGGTAAGCATAGAATGTCTTGTGACTCTAAAATTAGATTTCCTAGTTTTTAAATCATGGCTCTACCGCTTGTAAATTTTGTGAAAAATGGGCAAAAATCATTAACTTCTCTGTTTCAATGTCTTTATGTGTCAAGGAGGAGATCATAATAATACTTCATAGAGTTTCTGCAGAGGATTAAGTAACAATACTTGTAAAGTTCTCAGAATGGTGACTGGAACATAATAAGTGCTCAAGAGGTATTAGGTATTAAATTGTCATTATTTTCATTAACACCATTTGGATTTCCTATTATTCTTAGCATAAAAACCAAAAAATTTAACAAGACTTCCAAGACCATACCTGATCTTCCCCTTCCTACCTTATTGTGTTCACTACATACCGTTCTCTTTACTTTCAAAATTTGAACCACATTTATAAATGTGCCACATTCTCATCCACTTCAGAGCATTGGCACATAACATTCTCTCTTCTTGAAATGTTCTTCCCCATCTTTTTGGCTGGCCCTTCAGAGCTCAGCTCAAATGCAACTTCCCCAAGGAATCCTCTCAGTCTAGCTCCTTACTTACATAAACCCCACAACACCCTATACTTCTTACTAGCACTTCTTCAATTTTGATACACGAGGTTATGTTGCAGGGCAAACAATCCCAAAATCTCAGTGGCTTAAAACAACAAAGGTTTTCATATTCTAATTACATGTCTCCCAAGGTTCTGCAAGAGACTTTGTTCATGTTAGACACTTAGTCATTCAGTCACCCAGGCTGATGGAGTACTTACTGTTTTGAACATTGGCAGTTGCCATATCAGGGAGGAGAGCTCTTTAGTTTCTCTCATTGGACAATTAAATGCTTATCCTGGATATGACACATGTCACTTTTTTAAAAAATTGAGGTGATATTCATGTAAGTAAACTTAATCATTTTAAAGTGAAAAATGTAGTGGCATTTAGTACAGTCACAGTGTTGTACAACCATAAGCTCTATCTAATTCAAAAACATTTTTATCACCCTAAAATAAAACCCTGTACCCACTAGGCAGTTACTCTGCATTCCCCCCACATCCCAGTCCCTAGCAATCACCAATCTGCTTTCTGTCTCAATGGCTTTACCTATTCTGGATATTTCATAAAAATGAAATCACGCAATATGTGTGACATTTTGTGTGTCTGGCTTCTTTCACTTAGTATGATGTATTCAAGGTTCATTCATATTGTAGCATGTAATGGTACTCCATTACTTTTTATGGCTGAGTAATAGTCCATTGTGTATGTGTATATACCACACATTTTTTTAATCTATTCATCTGTTCATGGATATTTGGATTGGATATTTTGGCTATTGTGAATAGTGCTGTTATAATATTAACATGCAAGTGTTTGAGTCTTTGTTTTCAATTCTGTTAGGTATATATGTAGGAGTGGAATTTTGGTGTCAGATGGTAATTCTATGCTGAACTATTTGAGGAACTATGAAATCCTTTCTCACAGTGGCCAAACCATTTTACATTCTCACCAACAATGCATGAGGGTTGTAATTTCTCCACATCCTCACCAATACCTGTATTTTCCTTTTTTTACAAAAAATTATAGCCATCCTAGGGGATATGACATGGTTTTGTGGTTTTGATTTGCATTTCCCTAATGACTAATGGTGTTGAGCCTCATTCCCTGTGCTTGTTGGCTATTTGTATATCTTCTTAGGAGAAATGTCTATTCAATTCCTTTGCCTGTTTTTAAATTGGGTTATTTGTCTTTTGTAATTGAGTTGTAGGAGTTCTTTATATATTCTGGGAATAAGACCCTTATCAGATATATGATTTGCAAATATCTTCTCACATTTTGTAGGTCATTTATTCATTTTTTTTTTTGATTGGGGAATATTGGGGAACAGTGTGTTTCTCCAGGGCCCATCAGCTCCAAATCATTGTCCTTCTATCTAGTTGTGAAGGGCACAGCTCAGCTCCAAGTCCAGTTGCCGTTTTCCACCTTAGTTGCAGGGGGCGCAGCCCACCATCCCGAATTGAACTGGCAAGCTTGTTGTTAAAAGCTCGCACTCTAACCAACTGAGCCATCTGGCCGCCCCTTTTTTCACTTTCTTGATAATGTCCTTTGATGCACAGAAGTTTTTATTTTGATGAAATCCAATATATGTATTTTCTTCTTTTGTTGCTTGTGCTTTTTGTGTCATATCTAAGACTCCATTGTCAAATTTGAGGTCATGAAGATTAACCCATGATTTCTTCTAAATTTTATAGTTTTAGCTAAATTTTATAATTTAGGTCATTAATCCATTTTAAGTTAATTTTTGAATATGGTATGAGGTAGGGATCCCAGTTCATTCTTTTGCAAATGGATATCCACTTGTTCTATCCCATTTATTGAAGAGACTATTCTTTCCCCATTGAATGGCCTTGGGACTCTTGTTGAAAATCAGTTGGCCATAAATGTATGAGCTATTTCTGGATTCTCAATTCTATTCCGTTTGTCTATATTTCTATCTTTATACCATCGTCACACTGTTTTGATTACCATAGTACCATAGCTTTGTAGTAAGTTTTAAAATTGGGAAGCATGAGTCCCCCAACTTTGTTCTTTTTAAATACTTTTTGAATATTGTTTTTGACCTCTTTAGGGCCTCTTGCAATTCCATATGAATTTTAGGATTTACCTTTCCATATCTGCAAAAATGGGACACGTGTCACTTTTTTTTCATATCTCATTGGCCAGAACTATTAACTTGGTACAACTCAACCTCAATTCTATCCTATGTGTCAAGAAGAAGAGAAGAATCATATATTAGTGAGCAGCACTAATAACCAACACAAGCATTAACACAGTTTTGTCATTCATTGTTTAACACCCATCACTCATATTTGTCTCTAAAGGAGAATAGTGGCTTCTTTACTACTTTATTTCCAGTATCTTGAACATAGCATGTATTCAGTGAACATTGGTTGAATACATACTTCTTTGATCTAAGAAATGACGTTACACTTTGTCTTGTGCACCTAAAACTAATTAAAAAAAAAGAATATTTAAAAAAAATTTAAAAAAATGAAATGACGTTACAGAATGGCTGGTATAATGACGAGTGGGGAAAGAAAGAGGAGCACACGCTAGAGTGGGACTAATCAATTTATTTAGTGATATCTAATCAATTTATTTAGCGATATCTAATCAATTTATTTAGCGATATCTAATCAATTTATTTAGCGATATCTAATCAATTTATTTAGCAATATGCAATAGCAAAAGACAAAGGCAATTAATAGAATATGCTAATGACAGAAAGTAAAGGTGGTTAAGACTAAACTATATACATTGATAACACTGTCATGTCAAAGGAGGATACATACATATAAGTCTAAGAGATCTCAACGTATGTTTACTATTGATCAGAAATCACTTGGCTAAATACACAAATAACATCAATAAGAAGTATCTAAAAGCAGTAATAAATTTTATAGTATAGCAACTATTACAGTAGATGGCAAAAGCTCATCAAACTGTGGGGAAGCAACAGTGGAAAGATCAGGAATCAAAACCTTGCCAGGTCTGCAGCTGGAAAACTGAGGCATCTCCTGATGTTGCAAGCTGCAAGCTGTATATAAGTCTTCAAAATGCTAACAAATTCTCAAGAATGCTGCTGCTGCTGCCATTGCTGTTGTTGTTGTTGCTGGATGTTAGGGCATCTCCTGATGCTGCAGCCTTCAAGCTGTATGTAAGTTTCTAAATTGTTAACAAGTTCTCAAAAAGGCTAACAGTGGGGAACAACGCTGGAGAGATCGGGAACCAGCCAGACCTTACCAGGTCCACGGCTGGAAGTTAGGGTGTCTCCTGATGTTGCAAGCTGCATGTTGCATACAAGTTTCCAAAATGTTAGAATGATGAAGAATCACCAACGACAAGTGATGAAATTATACTGCCAACTGAGGTCTGTCTTATATATTCTTTCAGGTGTACCTTAGAGCCAAGCTCCTTGTTCCTGCCTCCTCCTCAGGGAATGGCCAGTTCCAGTTATTAGGATAAAAATATTGCTTATCTGGCTGAAGGGCCAGTTCATTTGGACAAAAAATACTTACTGTTCTTGCCTGGGACTATCAACCCAAGGCCTTTCAAAGCCTGGCAACATGTCTGTCACGTCATTCTGATATAACTTATTTACTTCTCTACTTTATCTGCTGATGTGGGCAAAACAGACAGAAAGCAACATCATCTCATATCTCTCCTGCCAGGAATGAGACGAGGGAGAAATTCTCTTAATCCTAAGCTAATCATCACCCCACATGCAGTCTCTCATGTGAGGGAACCCTACATGCAAGTCTCTCATATGGGGGAGAAAGGAACAAAAAGCTAATCAAAAGCTAACCATCACCCTACATGCACTCTCTCACGTGAGGGAACAAAAAGCTAACAGACAAAAGCTTACATCAGCCAATGAAGGCAAATTTTCCTAACATTTTCCCCACAGCTGCTTAGCTCAGTTGGTTAGAATGTGGTGCTAATAACACCAGGGTTGCTGGTTTCATTCCCACATGGGCCACTGTGAGCTGTACCCTCCTTAAAAAATTAAAAAATAAAAGAAATGACATTACCACAACTCCGCATGAAGATACTCTAGTCTCTCAGAATTGTTTCCTCATAGTCACTTTTCTAGGGATAATTCATAAATAAAACAGAAAATTTCTGGTCAATATTTATTTAGAAGCATCAACTAATACACATATCTACCAGGCATATCTACTAGAGCTAGCATGGAAATTAGTCTCTTGGAGTTGGGATGATATGAGGATGAGAGGAGATGTGTCCTGATGAAAATGTTCATATGTAGTAAGAGAGAACATTGCTAATTTACAGAGGAAAACAGATTAGAAAAATGGAGGGAAAAAGAAATAGAAAGGGTGTCTGCAAGAGCAATTGCAAATTGCAATACTGGCTGAGTTCTTGGATTATGAGTTCTTGGATCAATGTAATAAACCAATACATTGCTCTTGTAATTAAACTAGTATGACTTGGATTTCTGTCATTTGCAACTGAAAGAGCCCCAATAAATACAGATTCATACTCTATGTATGAAGTGCTTTGAAGTGGGCTTGAATGCGTTTTAGCAATATACAAGTTAAACAAGACTTTTGCATTCAGATAAAGGTTTGTAATACTGAGTAAAACATAAGGGTTTCTATTTGTTCACAAATGTGGCTATCACCAATGAAAATAAGGAAGATAATATTGCAGAAGAAGAAGTTTTTTACTGAGCCAGTTTTTTGAAACAAACATCCTCTTGTTGTACATTCCAGATGTTTGAGGAGAAAAGTTAAAATTATCTCTGGCATTCAGAAAGCTTGGAGAGCGTGGTCTTATCTCATTATAAATGTTAGTGAAAATCACTACAGTATTTTAAAAATTTCACAGTGGTTTTTACAACAATTTACAGAGCACATATTATACTCTGTATAGCTAAATTAATGTTAAATTAAGTTTTTTTAAAAATGTTAAAATTCATTTTAAAATATTGAAAGTAATTTTGGGTCCCACTTCACACCTACCTTTTTTTTCCTATACCACTGGTTAAAGATTACCCTTTATGACCTAAATGATATAAAGCATTTAACTTTCTTTGTTTTAAAAATTAGTTTCAGGTATACAAAACAATGTAATAGACATTTACACCCCTTACAAAGTGAAAACCGCCCCAATAGGCTACCCCTCTGACATCATATACATTTAACTTTCTTTTAACAAGTAAATTTCTAACTAGCAGGACCTGACCCTTTCTCAAGTGAAAATTATTAAAAAGCAATATATTTCTGTTTCTTTTCCCCAAAATGATAGTTTCTTTTTAGTTTCTACAAGGTATTTTAGGTAAGTTACTGCAAAGCAAATAGCTATCACTGAGCCAGAGAAAGAGATGCATCAGTCACCTCTCATTGTAAGTACAATCCTTAAAAACAAACCCCAAACATATTAAAGTCATACTAGTAACTCATGGTTGAACTGGGAAGTATAAACAACCTCTTTAGTGAAAAGGTCTTAAGAGAGTTCACCAACCTAAGCCATCCACTAGAAATTTGACGTCAGATTTAAGATACTCCAAATAGTGTATCTGGAGGTCTTTTGAGCACACAGAAGGAAAAGCATTTCATGCTGTCCTGGATACTATATTTTAGAATGCGAAGAGGAGGAGATTAAACATCCACACTGGGAAATTTATGCAACTTTACCTACACTGCATATTACAAAAACTCTTGACTACCCAGCCCTTAGTACATGTTGTGTCATTGGAATTAACCCTGGTCGTTGGCAAAAGGTGAAAAGACTTCACAAACTCAGCCTGAAATGAGGAGAGCAAGGAAGTAAGTTTATTCAAAAAGAAAAAAGCCAGCCTAGACGCTGCCGGGGCAGAGGACTGCACCTAACTTTAGGTTACACATGCATTTGGGGTACAATATAGGAGATGAAGTCTGAGTTTAGAAGACTATGACTTTATATAGTGCTGCTGGCAAATCTGCTCATTTTCCCTTCCAGAGAGAGATGTTAATTTATGATTCTGGAATGTAAGTAAATATTTCTAGGGAAAGACATCTGTAAGTCTCTTGGAAAGAGTCACCATTTTGATCTTTAGTTACCATGTTTCCCGGCTGGATCTTATTTTCGGGGAAACATGGTATATGTGAATGCAAGTAGATTTGATCGGGGAAATCCCTATCTTTCCAGGGCTGCCTGCTTGTACTTGGAGCACATGGGCTAGACATACAGGAGTGTTGCAGACTTACCGAAAATTGTCTTTTAACGTCTCTTAAATTGTCTCACCCCAAAATTCTGCTTTTGGACATTCCACTACACTGCCCTTTAAAAAATTTTATCCTTTCCAACAAATACAATTGTGAAGACTCCCTAATTTCCCCAATATTAAAACACTGTGGGTGACAAACTTAAAGTATTCAGTCAAAATATTTTTGCAGAAAACACAATGATAAATTTTGTATGGGACAATAATCTTGAGTGAAATGAGGAGAGAGGAAAGCTCCAAATCTCTTGCAATTTGTATTATAGATGACCTATTATAGTAGGTATTAGGAATTTATATTGAATATTACCATTTATGTTAAAAGGGAGTAAAGAAAGAATATATATGTAATTTCTTTTGTATGGATATCAGTGTAAGTATAACAAAACATCAATAACATCAGTTGTCTGTGGAAAAACTATTGAGTGATTGATGGGTTGGTACAATAATTTCGATTATTGTACAGTAAATATTCACTTCCTTCTCCATTTTACTGTTGGTAGATTATAGTTCTTAGGCTTGGCCATATGACTTGCTTTGGTCAATGGAATACTAAAGGTAGACATAAGCAGAGGCCTTAAATATGTTTGACTTGGCTCTTATAGACCTGCCGTTTGCCTAAAGAAGAACATGCCCCAAAAGCACTGCTTCTTCAGCATGGGCCCTAGAATATGAGGAAGAGACATGAACCCAACCTGAATCTTGGAGGCCAGGAAGCCAAGCCCCAGCCTGAAGCAGAGTTATCTGCTGATCCACAGACCAGTGAGTAAGAAATATAAATGCTATTTGTTGTGAGCCACTGGGTTTGAGTGGGTTTTTTTTATATAGCGTTATTGTGGCACTAGCTGTCTAATGGAGTTGGGAAGGAAACTTTTCATTCAATATTCTTTTGTAGTTTTTGCATTTTGAACCATGTGAATATACCATGTATTTTTTTAAATTAAATATAACCTGCAAGCATATATGCCAAAATGATTCAGGATATAGACAAGGGTAGTCTTCACATTATTGAATGGATTCTTTGTCCATGTCTTTCCATTTTCTTATCTTGGGCCCAAGATGATGGTGATAAGGGGACAAGTATAAAAAGGATATTTTAAAAGTATTCTAGCATTGTCTTCAAGATCCTGAGGGAATTTCATTTCCAACATGAAATTCTGTACTTGGCTAAACAATTGAAGAAAGTCATTTTTACTAATTACCCCAATCAGTGCTACAGGATAACGTTAAGACTTTTATTATTATTATCATTATTATTATTATTATTATTATTAAAAATGACATTCACCACTTTGCACTTACTTAGGGCTACAATTAAGAAAAAAAAGGAAAGTAACAAGTGTTGGTGAAAATGTGGAGAAATTGCTATACATTGCTGATTGGCATGTAAAATAGTAGAACCAAAACGAAAAACAGTTTGGCAGTTCCTCAGAAAGCTAAGCATAGAGCTACCATGTGCCTTAGCAATTCCACTAATAATCATATACCCAAAGGAACTAAAAGCAGGGCTGTAACCAGATATTTGTAAGTCAATATTCATTGTAGCGTTATTCACATTAGCTAAAAGGTGGAAACAATCCACTGTCCATCAAACAGATGAATAGATAAACAAAATGTGGTATAAGCACATAATAGAATATTATTCAATTAGAAAAAGGAAGGAAATTTTGATCCGTACTATAACATGGATGAACCTTGAAAATACTATTCTCAGTGAAATAAGCGAGACACAAAAAGATAAATATTATATGATTCCACTAACATGAAATACCTAGAATGGGAAAACTTATAGAAAGATAGTAGATTAGAGGTTACCAGCGCATGGAGGGAGGGGGATAAGTTATTGCTTAATGTTGAGAGAGTTTCTGTTGGAGGTGATGAAAAAGTTATAGAAAAAGATAGTGGGAATGATGGCACAACATTATGAATGTAATCAATGCCATTGAAGTGTAACTTAAAAATTGTTAAAATGACACCTGTTATGTCATATATTTTAATTGCATTTAAAAATAAATAATATAATATCCCCTAAACCATTCAATTGTATACTTTAAATAGGTGACTTGTATGTTACATGAATTATATTTCAATAAAGCTGCTTTAAAAAGACACTGAAAAAAAAAAGGACACTGATAAATTCAACCTTGCTGAGAAAGAGACAACTTCGCATATGCTAGTAAAAACAGTTAGGACACAGGATAAGGTTGACATATTATTATTTAGTAAGTGCATGTAAACTAGCCCATTCTGAAATCCAAAAAACAATGGAAATACAAAACCAGAAATTGAGGATAGAACTGTTGTTCCTCAGGTCAACTGTCAACTCTTCCAAAAGACTACTGGAAAAATCTGTTAATATAGCAAAGCTTTATTTATTAAACATACTGCAGTGAGGAAGAATACTATTTTGATAGAGTCTGGGTAATGTTTCAGAAGAGTGAAGTCAGAGGAAGATATGAGGTGTCATCAAACAATATGGTGAATGTTTAAATTTAAAATAATATATTACAGTAAAAGACACATTGCCATTAGTCCCCCTCGCTTCAAACACACTTATCCCATTGTTCTTGCCACTTTCTGAAGCAGTTCTGGAAGTCATCTTTCCATGAGTGTCTTTAGTTGCTCTGTCGTCGCTGCTCAATGTCCTGAATCGGTTCAAAACATAACTTTCATGGTCATTTTTACTTTGGGGAAGAGCCAGAAGTCTCACGGTGCCAGGTATGGGGAATAAGGTAAATGAGGACACACCGTAATGTTTTTATTTGACAGAAATTGCTGTACAAGAAGCGATGTGTGACACAGAGCATTATCATGATGAAGGATGAAGTAAAGACACTCACGAAAAAGGACTTCCAGAACTGCTTCAGAAAGTGGCAAGAACAATGGGATAAGTGTGTTCGAAGCAAGGGGGGTGTTTTGAGGGGGATTAATGACAATTATGTCTTTTACTGTAACGTATCTATTTTTTAATTTAAATATTCATTGTATTTTTTGATCACACCTTGTACATAAGGTTTTAGTCTTGCGTTCAGGTGGCTTAGATGTGTCTTTCAAGAAGGGAACGTAACTGGGATTGGACAAAGTTTATGATATGATAGGATTGGTGGATACAGTAAGATGAGGATCTTAAAGTCAGTCATGGTAAGTAAACTATTACTTGATAAGTAAGTTTCTTTCCTGGTGGTTGATCTATTGTCCTAATGGAAGAGCTCTTTGCCTAAATGGACAAATTGCTTACCTAGGTAAAATTAGCTTTGAAAAAATTTTTCCAAATGCATAGTGAAGTTATCGATTTCTCATCTTATCTTTCTGGAGAGTATTTCCTGAGGCAAGTATTTCAGTTCTCCATCCCAGTAGTTAAGTTATATTGATATAGGTGGTCTCAGTGATCACTCAGGAAGAGTGAACAATCCTTACAGACAGAGGCCTAAGCACTCATTTTACCTTATTTCTTCCTTAGTCTAGATCAGTGATTGGCAAACTATAGCCTGTGAACCAAATCTGACCCACTGCCTATTTTTGTACAACCCATAGCTAAGAATAGTTTTTACCTTTTTAAATAGTTGGAAAAATTAAAAGGAGAATAATACTTTGTGACACATGGAAATTATAAGAAAAATCTCAATATCCAGAAATAAAATTTTATTGGGATATTGCCACACTCATTCATTTATGTATTGTCTATGGCTGCTTTCATGCTACAAGGACTGCTGAGTAGTTGCATCAGAGACTTTATGGCCTAAAATATTTGCTAATTGGCTCTTTATAGAAAAGCTTGTTGACCCCTTCCTGGATAGGAGAACAGGAAGCATATTAGCAAAGGGTGACCAAGCTATTTGAGAACAAATGGAAGAGGGAAATGTACAGGTTGAAAAGCAGGAAGAAAAAGAGTGAAAGAAATTCTATTTCTGATTGGATATGTACATCAAAGGCAACTGGACTAAAGATATTTTACTCATATAGCACCAAGCTGATAGCAAGACACCTGAAAGAAAAATATTTTTTCAAATACAAAACAAAAGTTGACACGGCAAATTAAAACCAACTCTTGAATGTCTTTATATTCAAAACACGAGGCACTTATTTCTCAGTAATTCTTGGCATTGTGAGGCAAAAACATGACCAATGTAAACATTTGTTTCTGCTCAGGAAGGAGGGCAATCAATAGAAATATTTCCAATTTATTCTTCACTGCATATACATATGTACCTATTTGCACAAACTCACCTGTACCAAAAGAAATGCTCCCTCCCCAAGTAAAAACAAAAACAATAATAAAATAATCCCTCAAGCCATATCTGTACTTTGTATTTAAACAGAGATCCTGGGGGCGGCCTGTTAGCTCAGTTGTTTGGAACACGGTGCTTTTAACAACAAGGTTGCCAGTTCAATCCACATGGGCCACTGTGAGCTGTATCCTCCACAACTAGATTGAAGTGACTGCTTGACATGGAGCTGATAGGTCCTGGAAAAACACACTTAAAAATAAATAAAATTTAAAAAATAATAATAATAAAGTAAAGATCCTGAGAGTAAATGCAAAATGTAAAGTTAATTGAAGGAAAAATGAACAAACAGCATTATTAATATACAAAATACTCCTGCTACAGAATTTTGAGTAGATGATGTTCTCTGCTTCTCTACAACTTTGGAACCATAGAACTGAATTGTTAAATCTACTCTATGTGAGCTCCAAGAACCAGAAAAACTTTACTGTCATTCTTTCATGTCACATCAAAAATTTCTAGGGTTTCTAGACTGAGAAACTGACTATACAAACTGACCATAACCAAGCTACACATAAAAATAGAACTCTGACCTACTACCTGCAACAACCAGACCAGGAAATTAACCCATTATCTACAATAACCATCCTAGGAAGTCAACATACTATCTTTAAGTCATATTTGTAGGAAGTCAGATTGCTATCTCTAGTAAACAGTCTAGGAAGCCAAACAACTCCAGTAACAATTGGCCCAAAATGTCTAGAACTTGACTAATAGTCTGATAGCTTTCTTAGTTTTTGCCTCTGATAACTTTCCTAATTTTTGCCCCTCCTTCCAATGTACAACCACGACCATGTAGAGAAAGCCAAATTTGTACCCCTCTCCAATCACATAGGGTGTTCCTCCTAACTTCCCCACACCACCCTCCAATCAGGGCATACCTGAAGCCTTCCCTTTTTTTCTCTATTAAAGCTTTCCAGTCCTCTGCCTGCCTTTGAGTTTCTGCCAAAACACAAGTGATGGTGGCTGACTCTCTCAGAATAAATAGCCCTGGCTTATTCTCATTTGAGTAGTCTTCACTTGTTTCCACAAAACCATTATTATCTTGATCATCAGTATCTTCCATTTTTAATCCTTTGCTGTTCAACACTTGCTGTGGGAAAGACTGTTGGGCTAACATCCTACGACATGTACCATTGTTGATATCTTGCTACCTTCATTTTCCAGGGAACATTTCTGAGACTGCTGTGGTCTTTGCAAGATAAATAATTATACAAGTGTTTGAGAGGAAAGCCTGGGTCCTGGGAGTCCCCCTTCACATTTAATTATATTTATCTTTTCCACTCCAGTAATATTACAGGTATTTTTAAAAAGAAAACTGAGTTTTTTGTTTTGTTTTGTTTTTGTCATCAGCTATTACTATTCTAGACATCACCTTCTTTCTGAAGGGTAAAGTGTACCTGTCTCCATTCCCCATCTGAACTTGAAGTCTGCCCCTCTTTTCTTGATTCATGTAGTTGGTCAATTTGTCAACACTAGCAGGTGGCAAGACCACAGTGGCTGCTTTGGCAAAGTAGAGGAAGGAGACAACTAGTTCTTAAAGAAATGAGCTTCCAGTTCCCCAAACTTCTATATATATATACTTTTTCTTAAACGAGATGTGCCTGAGAACTTGTCTGTAGTCTAGGCATCATGGTGGTTCTTGGATGTTACACAGGTCTGACCTTTCCAGATACCCTTTAAGTCCACTCTTTTCCCACTTACATAAACCTACTATGGTTTATTGTTAAGCGGAGTGAAAAGCTCCAGGGCCTAGGAAGGATACCCTTCAAAACACAGTGTCAGCTCTTAAGGAAGTGAATGAATCAAATGATACAGTAACACATCCTTTGCAAACCAGATATTTCCAAATTCTCTGCTTTCAACAAAATTGAAGGAGGATCTAAAGAAGCTGACAGCCAACATTTGATGATTGATAACCATGTAATTATTGGCATGTATTTCAGAAAGGGTTCAAATAATTGACTGATAGATACCACTATAATAAAGCCCTTTCATGTCCATCTGCTTGTTATGCCTCAAGGTGTCAAATAAAAACAAATTCAGATTTAGGTAAAGAGAGACTTTAGAAAAAGACTATTGTGATAGGGAGAGGAAGATATTGTAAAAGAGAGAACACGTCACTATAGTAAACAAAGAAGAACAGAGTATGGGGAATGGGATCAGCAGATGGCACACTGAGTAGGTGGCAGGATAGGACAGTTTTTCTTTGTAGTCAGGCAATTATGGAAGGGCCATTAAGGAGGTTTTTCCACATTCCAATGCTTGTTTAAGCACAAGGGAAGGCCAGAATTCAAGTGGCTGGGTGAAGGAGAGAAGCCTAACTAACATTCGGTCAAGTCAGATGATTGGCATTTTGTTTAGATTGGTCAGCGCAAACAGTTAATCATTTATGAGACAAAGAATGTGAATTTGTAGGGTCTGTGTCTGGCTTTGTCATAGGTAAAGAAGGGGGTCATCCATTAGTATTATCTAGTCATGGAGAAGGGTGGCTTTTGGCAGTAAGCTGTTGCCTGTTATCTAGGAGAACACGGCTCAGGTCAAATTCAACATTGCCAAAGACTCACACATTTTCTTAATAAGGCATAATCATCCATGGATACATGAACTAACAAACAAAAGAGGACCCATCTCGCTAAATATTTATTTCCAATAAAATATTACTTCTATGTTGGAGTGACCACAAACTCAGCCATTGGGGAATGTTAGGTCCGGGATTGATAGAAAGACTCTCTAGATACAGTCTGTTCCCAAATTGTAGATGCATATTCCATGCCAACTGCTCCATTCTGCAGTATCTATGATAAAGTTGTTGGCATCCTGATGGTTTTATATAAGTATCCAAGACAGTAAGGATTACTTAGGCAGCTGCTGGTATTTTTTCAACAAAATGGCCCAGTTTCTTCATACTGTAAATGCTGGGCTTCCATAATGACTTACACACCCTTATTGGGACCTTGGAGAGTTTGATTAGTGAAGGATCTCAGTTGGTGGTGAAGCAAATAACTATGGTGTCCTTCCATGTCCTCAACAGGGCATTAGCGAAGCTATGAAGATCAACTATTGTTTCAAATACTGGCCTTAGAGCTCTTGGTTCTTTCTCTTCCTTTTCTTTGTCAGTGGTTCCATATCCAACAATGCTGTAAGTAGCAACCATGGTTTGGCATTTTTAGCCTTTCCCACCTCAGCAGCTTCTTTTTGTCAACACTGGCTGGTTGAATTTTATCAATTCTGTGAATCGTATTAATTAGTAAATTGTATTAATGCTTTTAAAATTCCACCCATTAGATCAGCTCTTGAATGGGGCTATAAAATGTTAGCCATATTAAACAACATGATGGTCAGCAATCTTTCAGGCATCAAAATTCTTTTTTTATTACCCTTTGATAAATACTTCTTGTTTTCCCCTTCTACTAGCCCCTGACAACCACAATTCTATTCTCTGCTTCCATGAGTTTGGCTATTTTAGATAATTCCCATATAAGTAGGATCATGTAATATTTGTCCTTCTGCATCTGACCTATTTCACGTAGCATAGTGTCCTCCAGGTTCATCTATGTTGTCACAAATGGAAGGATTTCCTTCTTTCTAAAGGCTGAATAATATTTCATCATATGTATATACCATGTTTTCTTCATCTATTCATCAGTCAATGGGCATTTAGATTGCTTCCATATCTTGGCAGTTGTGAATAATGCTGCAATGAACATTGTATTTCTTTGAGATCCTGATTTCAATTCCTTTGGATATATACCCAGAAGTGAGATTGTTGGATCATATGATAGATTTATTTTTAGTTTTTTTGAGGAAACTCCACACTATTTTCCATAATGGCTATACCAGTTTACATTCCCAACAACAATGTACAAGGGTTTCAATTTCTCCACATCCTCTCCAACATTTATCTTTGTTTTGTTTTGTTTTTGATAAAGCCATCCTAATAGTTGTGAGATGATATCTTATTGTGGTTTTGATTTGCATTTCCTTAATGATTAATGATGTAGGCACCTTTTCATATACTTGTTGACTATTTGTCTTCTTTGGAAAAATATTTCTTCAGTTCCTTTGCCTGTTTTTAAAAATATGGTTATTTTTGTTGTTGAGTTGTAGTTTTTTTATATTTTGGATATTTACCCTTGACTAAGTATATGGTTTGAAAAGATTTTCTTCCATATTTCATAGGTTATGTTTTCATTTTGTTGATGGTTTCATTTGCTGTGCAGGAGCATTTTTGTTTGACATAATCAAAATTATTTATTCCCCATCTGTTTTCTTACTGCATAAAGGCTTTACCATATGAATTTAGAGATCTTCACATCAATTGCCACTTCCACTGTAAATCTGGATTGATGGCAAGATAACAAAACATAATGTGTTTTTAATATCTATTTACTTATCTTATTCAAAGGGGATAAGATAGGTAATTCAGCATGCAAGCAAGCATCACTTTTAGCAAAAGATCTTGCAGTGTTCTAGACACAGCTTCCAAGACCTCCTATTTCATAGGTCATGCTCAATTATAAAGGATAAATGTATAGCAGGGTAGATGACCTTGGTTTTGGGAAGCTATTACACTATTTGCTCATCAACTTTTTATACCCCATTTGTCATATTGTTCCTCAGGGTATATGTAACTTACTAATGTTCTTCTTTAGGGCAGCTGAATCATATCACTGAAAGATTATACAATAAATAATCTGGACAATCAGATGCATCTCATGTGGAAAAAGCACAGTTTACACCCCTTTCCACATTTATCTTAACATTCCGGGAATTAACGTTGCAAGAAGGTAAATTCAGGGTCAGTTTCCCAGGTGTCCCTGGACCTGGAACAAGAGTTGCAGTTCGCTGAGAACATTTTTCTTACAATGTTTAATAATTATGTCTTAGAAAGTGTAATATGTTTACATTTTGTGATCAATTGTTTACTACTAATAACTTAATCCAGAAGAAACATTTAATACTTAAAACTTTAAGATCATAAGAAATAAAAAGTTTAAAGTAATTTAAATTTATATGCATATTTTTCTCAGAGAAGTATGATAGAATCATAAATAAAATACTTTTCAACATATGTTAAATTAGAATAAAAATTTTTTGGGAAAAGTATGTGTTTAAGGAGAAAAGATAAATTATATAAAATGTCCACCTATTGAAGAAGAGCTTTTTTGTTTGATTTTGATGAATATGGTGTATGTCAGAATCCTATTATTTAGATAACATTGGGTATATTTTAAAAGTGATGCACATTTTTGTTTTAAAAGATCAAGATTTACACTATTCCCAAGATTATCTTCTTTGAATCAGGTTAGAAGTAGGTGAGGAAGTACATAATTTTTTAGCATTAGGCACATACAAGAAAAAGTAAGAAGACCCTCAAGTCAAAATTAATCAGCCACGGAGACAAAGGAAGGAATGACTGAATTATACAAATGCAATTTAACTATCTGAGGGTTCTTTTGGTAATCTTTCAATCCAGCCACAGCCCCTTAGTGAGGCCTTTAACTGTAGGACACACACATTTTCTCTCATTACTTTGGAGCTAATATTGTATGTTGAACATTATGTCACTTAAAAAAAGAAAGAAAAAAAAAGCCTAGAGTCAATGAAGTAGATGTGATCATTATTCTTAGTCCTTCATATCCTCCCTTTACATATTTGATTTTTTACCTTTACACCCTTTGCCATGTGACTTTGCAATTCCTACCACTAGAGATGAAGTGTATATCCAAAGTCACTCTGGCTAATAAAATATGAGATGAAGGGATGGTATGACAGTTCTTGCTCCAAGAGACAACACTATCCTTATATGCTCCTGTCATCCCTTACAAGGACATGCTGTCAGGTAACTGCTGGTCTAAAGAGATAGAAGAAACCTGTAGAACAGACTTGAACTCATGTAAAAGCACAAAACGAAACCCAGGCAACCTATAGCCTAGAGAAAATTTGCTCCAGCCCTTGCAAAGATCCATGAGCTTGTTATAAGTTGTCACATCCAGCACAATGAGAACTATGGGATTCAAGAGGGGCAGCGCAGGGGTAAGAAAGACAGCAAGCAGCCAAGAGTAGATTGCAAGCGGGGCCAAGGGACTCAAGTCTCAAGGACTGAGCCCTGAATCGGGCCAAAGCATAGCTTTTATTAGTAATCATACAAGGAAGTAAAACTTGTTTTTTCCACAATCTGTGAGTTTCGTGCCTGACTGCTGTTTTTCCCGAAAGTCCCCATTGTGCTCCAACACATACTGTGCTTTCACAAACACACACACACACACACACACACACACACACACACACACACACACACACACCAGAGGGTGGAGTCAGTGTCCCGAAACCATCTGATAAGGGAGAATGACCGATATCATTCCATCGGGTCTCAGTGTTCCCAGACACTTCCTTGTGATGTCACAGGAAAGGCGCCAGGGAACAAACGGTTCGGCATCTGTAAGGCAACAATAAGTCTCCAAGTTTTAGGGAGGTAAGTTATGTTATGCAGTATTATTGTGGCAATAACTGACTAATACAATGGGGTTGAGTATCTTTTCTTTTATATGTGTATGTATGTGTGCCTGTGCACGGAAACATCTCTATGTCCGTGTATTTTGATTCAGCATTTCTTTATTTGTGTATTATAGTCACTGTCAAACATGTTTCATAATTTATGAGTTTTTGAGAATGAAAAAGGAGTCTTGACAACATAATGAATTTGTAGACACCACCTTAATCAAGTGATCAGATTTAACATCGCCAGGAATAAGATATTGATGTAATGTGGTCCCTTACATAATGCACCGAGAAGGACATGACATAACTTCTGTAGTATTCTCTTTTTTTTTTTTAATTAGCCTTTTCAATTTTTTCATTGGGGAACAGTGTGTTTCTCCAGGGCCCATCATTTCCAAGTCGTTGTCCTTCAATCTAGTTGTAGAGGGCACAGCTAAACTCCAAGTCCAGTTGCAGTTTTCAATCTTTAGTTGCAGGGGCACAGCCCACCATCCCGTGCGGGAATTGAACCAGCAACCTTATTGTTGAGAGCCCACACTCTAACCAACTGAGCCATCTGGCCACTTCTTTTGTGGTATTCTTGCCCAAAATGCATAACCTCTATCTAATTATGAGAAGATATCAGACACACCAAACTGAGTGACAGTTAACAAAATAACTAATCTGCACTCTTTAAAAATGTTAAGGTCATGAAAGACAAAAACTAAGGAACTGTCACAGATGAGTGCAGACTAAGACATGACAGCTAAATGGAATGTGGGATCCTAAACTGGATCCTGGACCAAAGAAAGGACATTAGTGAGGAAACTGATGATATTCAAAGAAGGGCTGTAGAATAGTTTATAGTATTGTATCAATGTCAATTTCCTGGATTTGATCATTGTACTATAGTAAGATGTTAACATTAGAGGAAGCTGGGAAAAAGATTTGTGGGAACTCTGTACTATTTTTGAAACTTTGTGATAAATCTAAAATTATTTTAATATAAAAAGTTTTAAAAATATCATGAGTGAGGTCAGTTATCTTCAGAGTGACACATTTTAACAAAAATTAGTGTTTCCATTTAATATAATGTTTGTCAGATCTCATACCAATTAAGTTAGAATCTCTGAGGTGGGAACTAGGCATCCTATTTTTTTAAAAGCTTCATTGAGATCCTAATGTACAGCTGAGTTGTAAGAACCGGTGACATAGAGAATAAAAGCAAATGAAAACCAATGCACCTACCGTCAGGTTAAGAAATACTCAGTTTTGAAACACAGTGCGCCCCTTCCTGATCCCACCCCATCATGCCTGAAAGTATTTCCATCCTGATTTTGGTTTTCTTCATTCTCTTGATTTTCTTCATAGTTTAACCAAATTTTATGTATCCTTAAAGCATATAGTTTTATTTTTACATTTTTAACTAAATAAAAGTGTAATCATATATATATATGTTTTGTCAGACTGATTTTTTTTCCCACACATTATGTCTGCAAAATGTATCAATTTTTAACTCATGTAGATGTAGTTTGTTTTCACTACTGTCCACATTTTATTATATTTTTATATCAGACTTTATTTGTCCATTCTACTTGAGGACATATGTCAGTTTCCAGTGTTTGTTATTATAAATAATCCAGCTATGAACATTCTTGTATGACTTTTTGTTCCCAACTGCAAAAATTTCTCTAGGGAGCGTGCCCAGACAATGGGATTGCTGAATCATTGGGCATATCTATTTCAGCTTTTCCAGGTAATGCTAAATTATGTTCCAACATGAACACACCAACTTAAACTCTGATCAGCAGTATACAAATTGCTTATTGTTCCACATACTTGCCAGAACTTACTTTTGTTTTGTTTTGTTTTTTTTTGAAATATGGTAGATATAAAATTATATCTCATTATGGTTTTAATTTACCTTTTCCAGATAACTAGTGAGATTGTGCTTATTTTCATTGGTTGTTCTTTTGTGAAATGTCTGTTTATGCCTTTGAAGACGATCAGGATATACCATTCCAGAATATGCCACTTTGTGATAAGGATTATTTTGAGCTAAAGGCAACTGAAAATCAGCAGATACAGAACAGTTTTCCACTCTCACCTTCACTGCCTAAAAGGATGACATAAATTTCCCCTTGTGAAGGTGACTCCACTACTCTTGGATCAGGAAGTGGAGAGTAACTCTTATCGAAGTAGGTGGAGAATTAGCACTGAGATGAGTTTGCATAAACAAAACCTTGCTAAAATAATCTCTGTCTTCCGTTAGTTTCCCCTGTATGTTTCCTAGTCACTACCCCACAGTTCATTGTCCCTTGAAGTCCAAACCACCCCACCACCTTTCTCCCATTTTTCTCATGAGTTATTTGGTATTTCTTACTTATTTGTATAAGTTATTTACATTTTCTAGATTCTAATCCTTCTTCAGGATTATATATATATGCCAAATATCTTCTTCTAGTTTGTAACTTGTATTTTCAGTTTCTTTTTGGGGTCTTTTGATGAACAGAGTTTTTAATTTTAATGTAATGGAATTTGTCAATCTTTTCCTTTGTATTATTTCCATCTTTTTTTTAATATGGTAAAATATTAAAATTAGGAACAAAGTAGGGATGCTATCCATCAATATAATTTTTATTATCTAAATCTGCTGATAAATTTAATAAGATTTTAAAAGGTGAAATAACTGGTAGTATATTGTAAAAAATAAAATAATCCCTTTTAGGTGATTATAAAATTTATGCCTGAAAATCCCAAAGACTCCAGTAAAAAATAACTACTAAATTCAATGAAAGTATTGATATAGTGGTTGCATTTAAGATAAATATACAAAAGTTATAGAAATCAATATGTCACAATTCTAGAAACAAGTATCTAGAATTGAAATGACAAAATAGTCCAGTTACAATAGTTGACAAAGACTGTAAAATACTTAGGAATAGATTTAGTAATAAGTAGTATTAGTTGAGCACTTGCTTTCTGTCAGGCAGTGTCCCAGATGCATTGCTCATAGCAAGTGCTAGAGCCCAAGATTCAAATGGAGACAGTCTAGCTCCAGCATCATGCTCTTACCTCCCTTACTTCTTCCTCATCCCTGCTGCTGTGATCTCATTCTCTCCATTTATTTCTACCCCTTTCCCATTCATCCCCTGTAACTAGTCTGTTTAGATTCTGGTTTATCCTTCCTGTATTTCTTTAGCTCAAAGAGCACAAACATGTGTTTTCTTATACACCCTTCTTTCTTACAGTAAGAGGAGTATACTATCAATGTTCTTTTGAACTTTCTTCCACTGAACTACACGTTCTGGAAATCACTGTATATCAGTTTATAGTGATCTCCCTCGTTCTTTTCTATAGTTGCATAGTCCTACATTGTGTGAATGTGCCATTGCTGATTCAACCACTCTCCTAAGTGTAGGCATTTAGGTTGCTTCCAATGTATTGGAGGTGTATCTCCAGGGTAAATTCCTAGAAATGGGATTGCTGGTTTGAAAGATAAGCGCATATGTAGTTTTGTAAGGTATTACCAAATTGCCCTCTAGGAGGGTCATACCAAAGTGCATTGCCACCAGTAATCTGAGACTGTATTTCCTACAGCCTCACTAACAGAATGTGTTGTCAGAATGTGTTGTTAAATTTTTGCCAGCCTAAGTTTTGCCAGTTGAGAAATGATATCTCAGTGAGGTTTTAACATACATTTTCCTAAGAATGAGTTTGAACTTTTTTCATACTTTTGAATACCATTTTTTATCTTTGTGTGTGTGTGTGTGTGTGTGTGTGTGTGTGTGTGCATGTGTGTGTGTGCGTGAACATGTAGTTCAGTGGAAGAAAGTTCAAAAGAATATGTGCATGTGTGTGTTGTCTGATCATGTCTTTTTCCCATTTTTCTATTGAGTTTTTGGGTTTTATTCTTTTAATTTTTGAGGGTTCTTTGTATATTAGGTATATTTGCCCTTGCCTTTGTCTGTTATATATTGTGAACATTTTCTCTCAGTTTGTCAGTTGTCTTTTGACTTTGTTCCTGGCGTTTTTGTCATGCAAACTTAAAACATTTTTATGTAGTCAAACTGATCAATATATTTGTTTCTTACCTCTAAATTTTGTCAGAATTAGGAAGCCATTACCTACACTGAACTTAAAGAGGAATCTACTCATGTTTGTTTCTCGTATTTGAATAGATTTGTTTTCACACCTAGGTCTCTAATCTAGTTTAAAAACAAAGAAAGGAAGAAAGGAAGAAGGAAAGAAAGAAAGAAAGAAAGGAAGGAAGGAAGGAAGGAAGGAAGGAAGGAAGGAAGGAAGGAAGGAAGGAAGGAAAAAAGGAAGAAAGGAAGAAGGAAAGAGAGAAAGAGAGAAAGATAAAAGCCCACCATAGGTTACTTTAAATAGAGGGAATTCAATATGAAGAGTCAGTTTCAAAAGTGGTAGAAGAGAGACTGAAAGGGCAAATAGGCCACTCAAAGGTCAGCAACAACAGAAAGCCACTAGGGGCTGGAGGGACAGACAAGAGGTGGTGTGATCAGAGGCTGGAACTGGCTGACGCTGGGACCATAGAGGAAAGGATTTCCTGCCTGGTGGCAACTGGATTATACATGAGACAGATAGAGCCAATGCTGGGAATGCCCCCCCACAAGCAGAGAGGAAAACGAAATATCCTAGCTCCTTCTATTTCACTCTTCATTCTCCTGCCAGTATGTCCCATTGACTGAAAATACCTGAAGCAAGTAGGCAAAGGAGCCTGGAGACTATAGTTTGTAGGGCTCAACCCCTGTGAGACAGAAAAGAGCAGAAGGGTAAGGAATGGTGCTGAGAGCAAACAAGTAATGGCTGATGTAAAGTGTGTTGTGTTTGCAGCTCTGATATATATTGCCAAGTTGCCCACCAAAGAAGCTACAAAGACTTATAGATCCAATAATTATGTCTTTTTTACAGCAAATTCTCTAGGACCATGAATTTGTCCATCTAAGTTAAGATGGTATACTGCTGTTTTAATTTGCATTTCCTTTATTATGAATGCAGTTGAGCATCTCCTCATTGGTATATATACCGTAAATATCTATTTTTCTGCTAATAGTAGGTTCACATCTTTTGCTAATTTTTTCTAAGTTATTGTACTTTTTTATTTTCTGTTTTTTGTATAGATAGATATAAATATAGATAGATATAGCAAAAAATACACATTTTAAGAAAGGAAAAAACTGTATTAAAATTGTAATACTCAATATATACTGATAACAAAAGGTGACTGCAAGTCATACTTGACTTCTGCAATTACAAGAAGTGCTCAAAGTAATTACCATCAGCATAATTTTAATACAGATTTTTCCTTTCTTAATACATGTATACATTTTTCTGACACCCTCTGTATATGTGTGTGTGTGTATATATATATATATAAATCATAAGTGTTGCAAATGTTTTCCCCCAGTGTACTGTTTGCTCTTTAACATTTTAATCATATGTTTTACTGTGCTTTTTAATTTTTTTTCTTTAAATTAAAGTTTATTGGGATGGCAATTTTTAGTAAAGTTACATAGATTTCAAGTGTACAATTCTGTAATATATTATGTCTCACATTGTGTGTTCACCACCCAGAGTCAGTTCTCTTTCCATCACCATATATTAGACCCCGTTTACCCTTTTCTAGAGCCCCGCTTCTCCTACCCCCCTTACCCTCTGTAACCCCTAAACTATTGTCCATGTCTGAGTTTTTGTTCTTCAGTTGTTTGTCTTGTTCTTTCGTTGTTTTCGGTTTATATATCACATATCAGTGAAATCATATGGTTCTCTACTTTTTCTGTCTGACTTATTTTGCTTAGCATTATAATCTCAAGATCCATCCATGTTGTCACAAATGGTCCTATTTCCTCTTTTCTTACTGCCGAATAGTATTCCATTGCGTATATATACCACAACTTCTTTCTCCACTCATCTATCGAAGGACATTTTGGTTTTTTCCATGTCTTGGCCACCGTAAATAAAGCTGCAATGAACATTGGAGCACATATGTTGTTCTGGATAGATGTTTTCAGATTTTTTGGGTAGATACCCAGGAGAGGGATTGCTGGGTCATATGGTAATTCTATTCGTAATTTTTTGAGGAACCTCCACACTGCCTTCCATAACGGCTGCACCAGTCTGCATTCCCACCAACCCTGTATGAGGCTTCCTTTTCCTCCACAGCCTCTCCAACACTTGTTACTATTTGTCTTGTTGATGATAGCCATTCTAACTGGGGTGAGGTGATATCTCATTGTGGTTTTTATTTGCATTTCTCTGATGATTAGTGATGTTGAGCATTTTTTCATATGTCTATTTGCCATTTGTATGTTCTCTTTGGAGAAATGTCTCTTCAGGTCCTCTGCCCATTTTTCAATTGTGTTGTTTGTTTTCTTGTTGTTGAGTTGTATGAGTTCCTTGTATATTTTGGATATTAGCCCCTTATCGGAGGCACTGTTTGCAAAAATCTTCTCCCATTCAGTTGGTTACCTCTTTATTTTGTTGATAGTTTCTTTTGCTGTGCAGAAGATTTTAAGTTTGATATAGTCCCATTCATTTATTTTAGCTTTTACTTCCCTTGTCTTTGGAGTCAAATTCATAAAATGCTCTTTGAACCCAAGGTCCATAAGTTTAGTACCTATGTTTTCTTCTATGCAGTTTATTGTGTCAGGTCTTATGCTTAACTCTTTGATACATTTTGAATTAATTTTGGTACATTGTGACAGATAGCAGTTCAGTCTCATTGTTTTGCATGTGGCTTTCCAATTCTGCCAGCACCATTTATTGAAGAGGCTGTCTTTTCTCCATTGCATGTTTTTTGCTTCTTTGTCGAAAATGTCAATATTTTTGTGGGTTTATTTCTGGGTTCTCAATTCTATTCCATGGGTCTGTGTGTCTGTTTTTCTTCCAATACCATTCTGTTTTCATTATTGTTGCCCTGTAGTACAAGCTAAAGTCAGGGAGTGTGATACCTCCAACATTGTTCTTTTTTCTTAGGATTGCTTTG
The DNA here is from genome assembly GCF_036562045.2 of Rhinolophus sinicus. Taxonomy (NCBI): domain Eukaryota; kingdom Metazoa; phylum Chordata; class Mammalia; order Chiroptera; family Rhinolophidae; genus Rhinolophus; species Rhinolophus sinicus. The sequence continues at coordinate 159,823,564 of NC_133752.1, read as the reverse complement.
GCTATTGTGGGACTTTGGTGGTTCCAAACAGATCTGATGATTTTTTTATTCTATTTCTTTAAAAAATGCCATTGGGATTTTGATGGGGATTGCATTAAATCTATATATTGCTTTGGGTAATACGGCCATTTTAACTGTGTTGATTCTTCCAATCCATGAGCACAGAATGTCTTTCCATATCTTTGTGTCTTCTACAATTTTTTTTTTAAATGTCTTACAGCTTTCAGCATACAGGTCTTTCACATCCTTGGTTAAATTTATTCCTAGGTATTTTATTCTTTTTGTTGCAATTGCAAAAGGAATTGTTTTTTTATTTCTTTTTCTGAGATTTCATTGTTAATGTGTAAGAATGCAATGGACTTTTTACATTGATTTTGTAGCCAACAACTTTAGTGTATTCGTTCCTTGTTTCTAATAGTTTTTTGGTGGAGTCTTTAGGGTTTTCTATATATATCATCATGTCATCTGCAAAGAGTGACAGTTTAACTTCTTCATTCCCAATTTTGATGCCTTTTATTTCTTTGTCTTCCCTGATTGCTCTGGTGAGGTCTTCCAACACTATGTTGAAAAGCAGAGGTGACAGGGGACAGCCCTGTCGTGTTCCTGAATATACAGCAAAGGACTTCAGTTTTTCACCATTAATTATGATATTAGCTGAGGGCTTGTCATATATGGCCTTTATTATGTTAAGGTATTTTCCTTCTGTACCTATTTTATTAAGTGTTTTAACCATAAATGGATATTGTATCTTGTCAAATGCTTTTTCTGCATCAATTGATATAATCATATGATTTTTATCCTTTATTTTGTTTATGTGATGTATCACATTGATGGATCTGTGGATGTTGAACCATCGTTGTGCCCCTGGGATGAACCCCACTGATCGTGATGAATAATTTTTTAATGTATTGTTGCATTCGATTTGCTAGAATTTTGTTTAGGATTTTTGCATCTGTATTCATCAGAGATATTGGTCTGTAGTTTTCTTTTTTTTGTTATCCGTATCATGTTTTGGTATCAGGGTAATGTTGGCCTCATAAAATGAGTTAGGGAGTACTGTCTCTTCTTTAATTTTTTGGAAGAGTTTGAACAGGATTGGTATTAGATCCTCTTTGAAGGTTTGGTAGAATTCACTAGTGAAGCCATCTGGTCCTGGACTTTTGCTTTTGGGAAGGTTTCGGATGACTGATTTAATTTCCTTACTGGTGATCGGTCTATTTAGATTTTTCAGTTCTTCATGGTTCAGCCTAGGAAGGCTACATGTTTCTAAGAACTTGTCTATTTTTTCTAGGTTATTGAATTTGGTTGCATATAGTCCTTCATAGTATTCTTGGATGATCCTTTGTATTTCTGTGGCATCTGTCATGACTTCCCCTCTTTCATTTCTGATTTTGTTTATGAGTGTCTTTTCCCTTTTTATCTTAGTGAGCTAGCCAAGGGTTTGTCAATTTTGTTAATCTTTTCAAAGAACAGGCTTTTTGTCACATTAATTTTTTCTGTTGTCTTTTTGTTCTCTATTTCATTTAGTTCTGCTCTGATTTTTATTATTTCCTTTCTTCAGCTGACCTTGGATTTCATTTGTTCTTTTTCTAGTTCTTTAAGGTATAACGTGAGGTTATTTATCTGGGATTTTTCTTGTTTCTTGTAATGATATAAATTTCCTCTTAAAACTCCTTTTTCTGTATCCCAAAAATTTTGGTAGGATGTATTTTCATTGTCATTTGTTTCTATGTATCTTTTGATCTCTCCTCTTATTTCTTCTTTGACCCGGTCGTTCTTTAAAAGTATGTTGTTTAATCTCCATGTATTTGTGGTTTTTCATGCTTTCGTTTTGCAGTTGATATCCAATTTCAAAGCCTTGTGATCAGAGAATATGTTTGGTATGATTTCAATTTTCTTAAAAATGTGTATAGTATAGTCTGATGTATAGTCTGATGTTTTAGGATGAAGTGCTCTATAAATGTCAATTATGTCCATTTCATCTAATGTGTCACTTAGGGCTGATATTCTTTTATTTATTTTCTGTTTGGATGATCTATCCATAGCTGTCAATGATGAGTTTAGGTCCCCTAGTATAATTGTGTTTTGGTCAATTTTTCCCTTTAGTTCTGTTAGTAGTTGCTTGGAATATTTTGATGCTCCCTGATTGGGGGCATAAATATTGATGACTGTTATGTCTTTTTATTGTATAGTCCCCTTTATCATTATGAAATGTCCATCTTTGTCTCTTTTTATCTCTTTTATCCTGAAGTCTCTTTCATCTAATATCAGTATGGATACACCTGATTTTCTCTGGATACCATTTGCTTGGAGTGTCAATTCCCACTCTTTCACTTTGAGTCTATGTTTGTCCTTGTAGCTGAGATGTGTCTCTTTTAGGCAGCATATGGTTGAGTTTAGCTTTTTGATCCAATCTGCTACTCTGTGCTGTTTTATTGGTGAGTTCAGTTCATTTACGTTTAGGGTGATTATTGATACGTATTTCCTATCATTCTGTCTTTGGTTTTCTGGTAAGACTGTGTCTCCATTGTTTCTTTGCCTTTTTGTTGTTGTCTATTATTTCTGTGTAGTGGTGTTCTATGATTTTCCCCTCTGTTTCTTCTTTTATTACATTATGTATTTCAGTTCTGGATTTTTTTTTTTTTTTTTTTTTTTTTTTTTGAGTGGTTACCATTAAGTTTATGTAAAAGAAAGTTTGATATTTAGAGTATTCCATTTTCTTCAGCATGCTTACTTTCTTCATTCCCATATACCAGTTCAGGCCTTTACTCTCCCCCATTTTATGTTTTGGTTGCCACAAATTGTCCCTGTTGATGCTGGTCGAATAGCCTCCTTCAGTATTTCTCGTAGTGCAGGTCATGTGTTAGAAAATTCCCTTAGCTTCTGTATGTCTGGAAAGGTCTTTATTCCTCCTTCATATCTAAGGATATATTTGCTGGATATTATTCTTGGCTCACAATTTCTCTCTTTCAATAGTTTGAATATTTGGTTCTACTCCCTCCTGACTTATAGAGATTCTGCTGAAAAATCTGATGATATTTTAATGGGCTTTCCATTGTAGGTTACCATCTTCTTTTCCCTGGCTTTCTTGAGGATTCTTTCTTTTTCATTGATTTTTGTTGTTGTTGTTTGTTTGGTTTTTTTAAAAGATTTTTATTGGGGAAGGGGAACAGGACTTTCTTGGGGAAGAGTGTGTACTTCCAGGCCTTTTTTCCTAAGTCAAGTTGTTGTCCTTTCGGTCTTAGTTGTGGAGGGTGCAGCTCAGCACCAGGCCCAGTTGCTGTTTTCTAGTTGCAGGGGGCACAGCCCACCATCCCTTGTGGGAGTCGAAGCGGCAACCTTATGGCATTCCAACCAACTGAGCCATCCGGGAGCTCAGCGGCAGCTCAGCTCAAGGTGCCATGTTCAATCTTAGTTGCAGGGTCAGAGCCCACCATCCCTTGGGGGACTCGAGGACTTGAACTGGCAACCTTGTGGTTGAGAGCCCACTGGCCCATGTGGAAATTGAACCGGCAGCCTTCAGAGTTAAGAGCATGGAGTTCTAACCGCCTGAGCCACCGGGCCGGCCCCTGTCATTGATGTTTGACAGCTTCAACACAATGTGCCTTGGAGAAGGCCTGTTGGGGTTGAGGTAATTAGGTGTTCTATTTGCTTCTTGGATGTGAGGATCCAGTTCTTTCCACAAGTCTGGGAAGCTCTCATCAACTATTTGTTTGAATATACTCTCTGTTCCTTTCTCCCTTTCTTCTCCTTCTGGTATGCCCATTATTCTTATATTGCTCTTTCTGATGGAGTCAGAAAGTTCTTGTAGAGTTCTTTCATATCTTTTAAGTCTCAAGTCTCTTTCTTCTTCCATCCGTGTCATTTCCAGATTTCTATCTTCGATGTCACTAATTCTTTCCTCCATCTGGTCAACTCTACTACCTAAGCTGGCTATTTCATTCTTCATTTCTTTTATTGAGTTTTAACCTCCAGAAATTCTATTTGGTTCTTTTTTAAAATTTCAATCTCTTTGGTAAAATGTTCATTTTGTTCTTTGATTGTGTTTCTGAGTTCATTAAACTGCCTTTCTATGTTTTCTTGCATCTTGTTGAGTTTTTTAAGAACTGCAATCTTGAATTCTCTGTCACGTAAGTCACATATTTCCATATCTTTAAGTTCATTTTCTGGGGACTTTTCATTTTCTTTCTGAGCTGTCTTGTTGCCTTGGTTCTTCATGGCAATTACTGATTTATTATTTCTCTTCATAGACAGCTGCAGGAGTGGGTTCTGCAACAGGTTGCTAGAAAGAGGTCTTTCTTTTGTTTTCCAGTGGGTGTTTGTAGAATGTTTTATTTTCTCTCTGACTACAGCCTTTTATACTCTCACACTGTAGTGTTATGTTTTCTCTGCATTGTTCCAGCTTCTCACACAATGGGGGGATTTCCTGGAAGGTGGTCTTCTCCTCTGTGAACAGTTTCCCTGGGTCATACAGCACCACCTCTGTGGGGGGATTTGGAGAGCTTCTGAAGTTCCAGAGCTCTTCCTGCACGAGATTCAGAACCTGTGTGCTTCAGCAGCTCTGTTTTCTCCTGCAAGCATCCGCCCAGATAGGTGGGGACAGGTGTGAGGTGGGTTGTGAGAGGTGGCCCAGAATAATGGCGGCAACCACCACCACTACAGCCAGTCCTGCTTCCACAGCTCCCTCCCCTTTGCTGGAACCAGTTGGGCTGCGAGTCTTGTCTGTGGACCACAGTTCTCAGAACTGCAAATAGTCTATTCTTTTGATCTGATACTGCTACTGTTCCGCTTCTAGCCCTGGGCAGGTGGGGGCGGGGTGAGCTCTGGGAGGGTAGGGAGGGGGCAGCTAGGCTCAGTGCCTAAGTCTGCCATTCTCTGCTTGGCAGTGAGGGCTTAAACCACCATTTTCAGCCTTCTTCCCTCAGTCTTTGCTTTGAGGTCTCTGGCACTTAGCATGGTACTTTCCCATTTAGCACATGTTGGATTTCCACTTTTAGCTATTTCCACTTTTTGGTTATTATGAATAATATCTTCTATGACCATCTGTGTGCAAGTCTTTGTGTGGATTGTTTTTTCTTTGTGGTATATATCTAGCAATGGAATTGTTGGGTCATACAGTAACTATGTTTAACTTTTTGAAGAACTGCCAGACTGTTACCCAAAGCAGATGCACCATTTTATGTTCTCAATTGTAATGTATTAGAGTTCTAATTTGTCCACATCTTCACCACATGTGTTATCTATCTTTTTTATTATAGTCTTTGTAATAAGCCTGAAGTGGTATCTCATTGTGGTGTTGATTTGCATTCTGCTGATGGTTAATGATGTTGATCATCTTGTACATATTGGCCATATATCTTTGGAGAAATGTCTATTCAGATCCTTTGTCCATTTTTAAGTGGGCTGTTTATATTTTTACTGTTGAGTTGCAAGAGGTTTTTTTATATATTGTGGATATTAGTCCTGGATAAGATTTGCAAGTATTTTCTCATAATGTTTTTGTTTTCTTTCTACTTTTTTGGTAGTGTCCTTTGAAGTACAAAAATTTTAATTTTGATGAAGTCAAAATTTCTTTTGCTGCTTTTGTCTTTAGTGTCATATCTAAGAAAGCATTGCCTAAACCAAGGTTCTGAAGATTTATACTTAAGTTTACTTCTAAGTGTTTTAGTTGTTACATTTAGGTCTTTAATCCAGTTTGAGTCATTTTTTGTATGAAGGAAATGGAGTACTGGGAGGAAGAAGAATGAAGTAGGGGTCCAACATCATTCTTTTGCATGTAGAGCCAATTATCCTAGCACCATTTGTTGAAAACATTAGTTTCCCAACCCTTGAATTGTCTTACCACCCTTAAAACCAATTGACCTATAGTTTTCTGAAGTTCTTTTCAATGTCTCTATTTAAACATGCAATGTTTCCTACTGGATCTTGACGGATACAGTCACTGGTACCAGAAGTAGTCCCAGGAAACTCCTTCAGAATGGGATTCTGGGATGAAGTTGCTACCATATTTGAGGAGCAATAGCTAACCCTCTTTCTACAGTAAACACTGATAATCCACTGAATATGGTGGCATAATGATGCCCAAATATCAGTAATAGCATGGAATGATGTGCAGGTTGAAGGCATTGAGAGATCAAATCACTGGCATTTAGTTGCAGACAGTAGAAATTACAAAGATCTGGGGGGCAAGCTGGTGATTTCTGATGGCTCTATGAAGGGTAAAGGACAAATTCCAGGCTTTGGATGTTTGATTGAACGAAATATCCGGAAGCCTCTATGGCAGCTTTGAAGTTGCAGAGCCAATAGAGCTAAACATCAGGCACAGGAGTGGGGTATGGTGAGGGATGAAGCTAAATTTAATGATTGCAGAGTTGTAATAAAACTGATATTTAACCTTGTTAGGATCTCTTTTGTAAAAGTGAAGGCACATGTGGGTGAGAGGTAGATCCTGAGACGTAGGATAGGCTCAGTTTGGCTGACATGAATGAGGTTAAGAACGTCAAAATCCTGAATACCCACCCATAACCACCCCTACCCCCAAATCTTTTCTACTGACAGAGGGCAGATGCTCTTTAGCTGTTTGAGGAAACTAGTCTTCCCCGGCATACAATTATTTTCATGACTATACCTTGGGCTGTAGCCTCCCAAGATTATGACAATTCTCTGAACCCCCTCTACCATCCTTCATTCTTTCTAGTCCTATAATGAGAGTTAGATCCAACATAAATGTTCTAGTTTGCTCAGGCTGCTGTAACAAAGTACCACAAACTAAGTGGCATAAACAACAAAACTTACTGTCTCGCAGTTCTGGAGGCTAGAAGACTAAGATCAAGATACTGGCAGAGTTGGTTCCTTCTGAGGACTGTGAGAGAGACTCTGTTCTATGCCTCTCACCTAACTTCCGGTGGTTGGCAGTCTTTGGTGTCCCTTAACTCGTAGAAATATAGCCCTGATCTCTGACTTCATGTTCATATGGTGTTCTCCCTGTGTGCTTGTAAGGACAACAGCCACATTGGATTAGCACCTACTCCAATGAACTCATTTTGACGGTTTACCTCTATTAAGACCATACCTCCAAATGAGATCTCATTCTGTGGAAGCGAGGGTTAGGACTTCAACATGAAATTTTAGGGAGACACAATTCAACCTATAATGATAACCCAGACAGGGAAATACAGGACTTTACCCACGAGGAGATAGCCTATACATGAAAAAAATTGTAGGATCTCAGCAATTTGTATTGGCAGGAATCTGAAGAACATATATGGGATTGGTTCCAATGGTGTTAGGTGATGATAAATACAAGATTAGATTACGTTGAAGTTATTAGTTGGGTGCGCTCCTCTGTGAATGAGAATTTAATGTGTTGGCTCAAGCTCCTAGAAGAAGCATGAATATTCTCCTAAGTTGGCTAATTGAATCTTGGACCCAATTCATTGCCCAACAATTGGAGATGGCTGAACTTTCTAGACTTAGTGTAGAGGAAGTAGTCTAAAAACTCAGGGAAACAACATTCAAGCATGATGGCATGAATCTATTATGCATGATCTACTTACTTTGCCACTCTAAACTACATACCTCCTTGGGAGAGCCTGGAGGACAATCCCTACACCAATACACTACAGAATGCATTAGTAAGGCAGACATCAGCATATTTATAAAGCTCTGTAGTGGCTGGCTGTTCTTTGTCAGTTGGAGAACAATGAAGGGTGTTGCTAAGGAATTGAGTTCCCTCATCTCAAATGGAATAAAGGGATCCAGGAGTGGAAGGGGTATGGCAATTCTTCCGCCTCGTGACAGGTGAGTCAAGTATCAGAATAACCCACAGGGGTGAAATAGTAATCAGATGTGTGACCTGTAGAGCTATGTGACAATGTATAATTGGTGACAAGCCCTTAAGGAATTAAATACAAGGGCAGCCTACCCAGGTGTTTCTTGACATATTCTAGGTCTAGTGGACAGAAACCTAACATAAGTCACGGCAATGGGAATTCATAGCCTCTTCTGCAGTTTCTAGAACTGAACTAGTTCTAAGACCTAGGGCCCCGAAAAACCCTGTAATGTGATATCCATAGATATGTTTTGTGCATCCTCAGTAAGACTTTTCCCAGAGATAAGTGGGGTCACTTACCAGTGTGATTGTAAATTGGAAAAAGTTAAATGTCTTTTGGCATTATTTAATATTGGCTTGGAATTGAAGCTCATGCCTAAAGACACAAAGTAAATAAAGTAAAATAAAATAAAACCAAACAATAACAAAATAAATCCACCATAATCCACCAGGTAGAGTTGGACCTTATGGAGGTCAGGTGATACACAGAATCTTTACCAGACTCAGTTTCCCAGGGGGTCCAATGGCCTGATGGAGCCATTCTATGGTTATTTCCCTAGTCTTACACTGCATGGTGGGAAAAGGAGTATTTGGTAACTGTTCTTTGACTGATGGAGTGAGGGCTATGATAGCAAGGAGGTCCAAGTGGAAACTACCAGAACTCTCTCTCCAGCCCACCAACATCATGTTCCAAAAATAATTCTGCTTCCCTGTGAAAATTGTAAAGATCTGTGCTACCACCATAGACTTGAAAGATGCAGAGTGGTGATTCCTAACACAACTTCATTTAATTCTCTGCCTGATGCAAAAGCCACGTGTGTTTCAGAGAATGGCTGTAGATTACTGGAAAATTAATCAGGCAGTAAAGCCCATCACAGTGGTGATTCTGGGTGTGGTATATTTTTGCTCCTCAATTACCCTGTTGTTTAGAAAGAATCTTGACTGAGAACAGCAGGGCAATGGTGAAAATATCTATGTTAAAATTATGGTGAGGATCTACTTTATTTTTGTCATTATGTTACCGGGAGTGACGTTATACTTCAGTTCTTGTCTTCTTGAAGGAAAGAATTCAGTCAAGAGACAGAGTTTGTGCAGCACAGAATAATAAGAAGTTTATTAATAAAGCAAGCATACTCCGAGACATGGAGCCGGCTGACCCAGGGGAGCGAAGCAGCCTCTCCTTACATTGCGTGAGGGTTTTTATCTCTATGGGTAGAATTGTCTCCCTCTCTCCCTTCCCTTATCTTTCTTTCTCCCCCTTCTCTGGCTTTTAGCAATGCATTCTTTTGATTTAGGGGCACATGTAAACACATCCCTTTGATTTAGGGCAATGTGTAAGCCTGGAATTTTGCTGGGCTAGTAAGGCATTGGTGGTCCTGACAAGCAGGAGGTGTACTCTGATAAGCTGGATGTCTTCCTCCCTGCTCTAGCTTTTAACAACATATCCCTTTGATCTAGAGGTATATGTAAGCCTGGAATCCTGCTGGGCTAAGTGAGGGCCGCTGCAAGGGGTCTTGACCCAAGTAGGAGTTGCAGCAAGGGGCTTTCTAACTGGCACTAGGTCTCCCCTTCTCCTGCTCATTTCTATCTATCTATCTACTTACCCTATCATTTAGATGCTCATTTTATTAAGAAAAAATAATTGAAATAGATTTCCCTGCCCACAGGTGGCACAGTTGAGAGTCAATTTATATTTGGATCTTTGCAAAATTCTGAGTATCAAGGAAACAACCCCAGTATCACACAAGTTTAGGTAGGTGTACATGTGTATGGGATGTAGCAGGGCATCGCGAGAAATACCAAGTCCAGTAACTCATCTCTAAGATGAGACTCACTCCACTGTTACTGCCTTCAGAGAGCTCACAAGCTAACCAGGTAACTAAGATTTGTACATAATTCGCCATGATTCAAGGCATAATGATGTGCCCATAGAGCAAGTGCCAGAATGAAGGTTCAAAGAGAAAAAAACATTTTTCATTATAAGGATTTTAAAAGGTTTAAGACTCTTAGAAGAAGTAGCCTATGAAGTGGTCTAAGTCAGTATATCTCAAACTTGACTGTGGATTTGTTAAAATGCAGATACTGATTCAGTTGGTCTGAGGCAGGGCCTGAGATTCTGTATTTCTAATAAGCTTTCAGGTCATGTTGGTCTAGGGCTGTCTCTTCAAAAACAAGGGCCTAACAGCTATCTTAGGATGTCAAGAGGTGAAGCTGGAAAACAGCTTTCCAAGCAGAGAAATCAGTATGAACAACAACACCAGGGTGACAGCAAGGGGTTCAGTTTAGGGGAAATAAGAGTTTGGGGAGATAAGGCTGGAGACATAAAATTCAGCCACACGGTCTTAAAGGCTTGTATTTAATTAGAGGCAATGGGGAGCCATTGAAGACTTTTGGGCAAGGGAGTGATATAATCAGTAATTAAAATTCTCATATAAATTTCTATGGATAAAAAAAAGCTTAATAAATCAACAAGTATTTGAAGTTAGTTAATTTAGAGTCCATCAGCAAATATTCACCTGCTGTTTTGATTACAAAATTAGGTACAGAGCCTTGGGAAAAGGCCTACCCAAGCGTAAGTTTCAGTAGCCTCATAGTAGATCCATCTCTGTTATCTGTTGTTCTGTATGTGAAAGATACAAAAGAGATAGAAGGCATCTCCAAGAGTTTACAGTGTCGTTTAGGAGAAAAGGCATACTTTTTTAAGAAACAAGCTTTATGCAGTGTGTGAATCTTAAAGTGAGACCTGGAGGACAATTTGAAAAAGGAGGAAAGTCATTTTTGATGGAAGCTTCTGCACAAAGAGGTTGGAGTAAATCAGCTAAGGAGGAGTCACCTCCCCCGACACCCTCTCCTGCTTCCCTCCTCATCCCTGCTGGAATAACACGTTGGTTTCCTTAAGAAGAGACAGAATACCTATCAGTCCAGTGGGGTGCTTGTGACCATGAGCTACTAGAAGGCAGCCACTATACTTACCCACAGAACTAGATAATAGAGGACACTGAAGAAATGGCAGAGGGATTTGAGTTTGATGTGTCTGGCAAGGCAAAATCACCATAGGTTCCTGAGCTAGGAAATGACAAAGTGGATCAACAATAATTCTCACGGACACATTTCTGAACTCAGCAACCCGTGGCACAGGTGACAACTCCTCATTCTGGAAGCACTCTCTTTCGGGCTTCTGTCACTCCATACTCTCCTGATTTTCTCCATGTTACTCCACTGGATAGTCCTTTTCAACCTCCTTCAGAACTTGTCCTCCTTTACCCACTCTTTGAATATCGATATTCCTGTAATGCAGAAAACTCTTAAATTTATATCTCCAGCCCAGAGTTTTTCCTTCAACCTCCACGTTGGTAAATTCAACTGCTTCCTTGACATCTTCACTTGGGTGTCTCCTAGACACATCACACTTACTATCTGCCAATGATGATCTACTTTTAGATAATTTTTTTTCTCTCCCTATGCATAATCATTCATCTAGATTGTGTATATCTTCTTATAAACTATCTAGTTTGGCTTCCCTATTATCAGCAACACATTCTATAGTCAATTCCATTAACTGTCCAAAAGTCATCTTATTAAACATAAGTATTTGGTTATGTATTTCAACCATTCCATCGCCTCTTTTAAAAACTTGGGATGCCACTTTCTTCTTCACTGTATGAAATGATTTTTCTACCACTTCTAAAACTACCTCCCATTATTCCCTATATCCTTCCTGCTTCCAGTTGGTTGAAAGCATTTATAATGAGCAGTGCCTTATCTGCCATAAGCAGTACTCTCTTCCTCCCTCCCATCTAACCTCACCCACAGAATCTTCTTTTGTACTAAGACCCAAAAGCTGATAATTTTCATTGCTCTGTAAGGAGCCTGTTTTAACAGGAGATTAATACCTGAACTGAAATTGAGGGTTTTTGGAGAATTTCAGGCATAAAACACCTGCAAAATTTTTAATGCAGCATTACCATGTGTTATACTGTATGACTAAACTACCAATCCAGGTCCCAGACCTAAAAGGAAACATTAAATGTCTAAAAAGATGTGTTTATTTGATGCTAAATTGTACCCATAAGAGAAAAAATCAAATCAAACTTAAAATGATATAAAAATATTCACCTGTTGGTTTAGAAAAGGTGAGGTAAGGTATAGAGAAACACTTAGTTTCCCACATAGTCATTAGGAATATAAATGTATAACTTCTGTAGAGAACAAACTGGTAATAGCTCCTAAAATTGAAAATGCATATGTCCTTTGAACCAGAATTCCACTTCTAAGAATTTATCCTATATGAGTATATGCTCCCAGTAGTGCACGTTGATCTGTTAACAAGGATCTTTAATGCAGCACTATGCATAATAGCAAAAAGAATGGAAACATTCTTCAGTAAAAGGCTGGGCGAATAAATTATGAACCTATACACATGGAATACTATGCAGCTGTTAAAGAGTGAAGGCCTATTTATATATTTATTTGGCGATATCTTACGTATGACGTGGCTATGAATCAGAAAAGCTAAGCGTGATATCCAAAATTCACGTAATGGGATAATGCAAAGGACCAAATTGTCAAATCAAACACACCACACCAGAGACTTATCTAGTAAGTTGTTTTAGACATGAAACACCCATTTTATATTCAGATAGATGTATTGCTTACATGATATTTTTCAGGAAGCCTTTTCCTATAAATTCAGAGATTCCAGGTTTAGTTACCATAAGCCGCCCTAAACAACCATAGATACATTCTGCCAAAAGCGTTCCATAGACAAGGGCTCTTCAACTAGCAAGTACCATTACCTTCTTTGCCAAGAACATTTACTAGAATGGTCACAAGAAAATTAGACCAGATTTCTTCCCTTCTTTCTTCCCCAGAAGTGTCTCCCAATAACAAAAGAGAATTAATTGCAGACCTGCTGCACAATAACCCTTTTTTCCCATACATCATTTTAAGTATAAATAAAAATTTGGTGGTTCTGAGAATATGAAAATTGTAGAGTGTTACCACGCAGCAGCCTGCCCGTCTGTCTCCTTGTACCTGCCCCTAAAGAAAGGTGAGTCTGTGACACTGATCCTTTCAGGGACTTTGCTTCACTTTGGTGCTTACACCTTATGTCTCCCTGTTTGGCCCCAAAGGATGGCTGGTTAGTCAATGAAGGGTAAGATTCCTCAAGGAAGGAACAACCTAAGCCAGGCACAGTTGCATAGGGGCCATCTGGAGAACTCACGGGGTTGATAGAGGTGGGCATAGACCCCCACCTTCCCCCAGCTAAGGAGAGCTTCTGCCTCTGTGGCTACATTCCTTCCCACAACCTGCTTGGGGAGAGATTCAATGATGTGATAACATCAGCTCTCCATCTACTCATATTAGTAAATTTCAGCATAAAGGTTTTGTCCCTTGGGGAGGTACTTAAAACAATTTCTAAGACATCCTGTGACTTTTGGTTCCACTGTCTGCAGGCAAGGGTGATTTGTTTGAATCAGTTTCCTGTTATTATGTATGAAATTCACAGATCTTGAGATTAACAAGCTTTACTTCCCCATTTGTTAATCAATAAAAGCTATGCATTGGCCCGATTTGGGGCTCAGTCCTTGAGGCTGGAGTCCCTTGGCCCCACTTGTACTCTATTCTTGGCTACTGTATTTCTTAACCCTGCGCCGCCCTTCTCGTTTCCCACAACTTTTGTCGTGCAGGACGCGACAGTAGAGGCTTCGTTAAGTTAAAAGGTTAAAATTCAATCAAAAGTATGTTTATATGTCATAGAATACAATCAAGTTTAAAGATTTTTAGAATTAGAAGGCAATACATTGATCATATTGTTAAATATACGTGGGTAGAATTATAATGCAATTCAAATTTAAAGGAAGCATAAGCTACTCTGTATATCCAAAAAGTTTTCTTTCTTCACCCTTCAAAGTCTATGAAACAACATTTCTTTCAAAATATTTGTAGCTCTCTTCTGAAAATTTGCTCCCCACTCCAACATATCCTCAATAAAAGAAACGTGTTTCAGTATTGAGTTGAACCATACAAAATTCCTAATACTTAATTGTGTTGTCCTACAAAAACAATTTCACATAGTTAAACTAATACTACATAAGCACTACCCTATTTTATCTCTAAATGTAAGTCTGACAAAATATATAAAGAGCCAAATAGATAGAAAATATTATAATAATACAATTAGTCAAGATCGTGAAAAAGAGAAAACCCTGGTTCAAGTTAGGAGACCTCAATTCTAGTGTCTCCTTCACCTCCTACTAACTGTAAGTATTTGAGGAAGTGTATTTATCTATGTGAATTTCAATTTCCTTACCTCTCAAATAAGTGTTTTAATGTAAACAATTAAACCACAGTAAGATACCACTTCATACTCACTAGGATAGCTTTACCATCAAAGGTAAAACAGAAAATAACAAGTACTGGCCAAGTATGGGGAGAAATTGAAACCCTTGTGCATTACTGGTGAGAATATAAAATGTTGCAGTGCTCTGGAAAGAGTTTGGAAGTTCCTCAAGAAGCTAAACAGAATTATCACATGACCCAGCAATTCCACTCCTATTATACACCCAAGAGAATTGAAAGCAGAGACTCAAACAGATACTTACACACAAATGTTCATAGAAGCATTATCCACAATAGCCAAAAGGTAGAAACAGCACAAATATCTGTCAATAGATCAATAGGTAAACAAAATGTGGTATATATCCAATGGAATATTATTTGGCCTTAAAAAGGAATGAAATTCTGATACATGCTGTAACATGGTTAAAACTTGAAAACATTATACTAATTGAAATAAGCCAGACACAGAAGGACAAATATTGTCTGATTCCACTTATATGAGGCACCTAGAATAGGCAAATTCATAGAGACAGAAAGTAGAATAGAGATTATCAGGAGCTGAAGGAGAGGAGTTGTAGGGAGCTATTGTTTAATGGGTAAAGAATTTCAATTTAGGATGATGAGAAAGTTCTGAAAATGGGCAGTGGTGATGGTTGTACAACATTGTGAGTGTACTTAATGCCACTGAATTTTATTCTTAAAAATGCTTAAAATGGCAAATTTTATGTTATGTATATTTTATCACAATAATAAAATATAGATGATTAATATTTTTAGCTCTACATTTTAACTATATATACTTTAAGTTTTCCTTTCATTTTATGGTAGAAATAGTAGATAATTAAAATCAAAAGATAATTACAAATGTTGCTTGCTGTCATTAAATTCAAGAAGGAAACACTAAAAAAATTCGCAGGTTTAAAGATGAGTAATAAAGTGTACTCCATAATATGTATTCATTTTTTTCTTATTTTTTTGAGTTTCTATACCCATGAATATAAATATGCAATAAAAATTTAAATATATATGCAATTAGTTGTGGAAAATGACATTTACAATGAGGAAAACGAAAGTTAAGTGACAAGAAACAACAAAAAGTAACTTTTGGGGGAGATTGCAAATTATCTTAATCAATTTAGAAAATTCACACTTTCTTGAACTTTAACAGCATTAACAGGGAGCGTTAAGAACAGGATGTGGTTAGAGGGTGTCTGTTGGTTTGTCAGAAAAGCATGTGACACCAAAACATCTGATATTTAAGGATAGATAGCAGCTATCTTGTAATTCTTCACATTGTTTCTTGATTGATGGCTTGAAATAGTTCAAAAGGTTGATAATTTCCAATTTCTGAGTGTTTTAAACAAGTGTTGAATTTTTTATGTGAAGTGATGGTAAAGAATATTATGTGAATGCATGACCCAGTGGCAATAAACTTCATTTTAGCCGTAGACTACCAAAAGGGGATTCTCTGCTTAGCAAACCTCATTTGAGTGCTTACATAGCATAGACTCTGGTGTCTGACAAACACCGGATTCTTCTCTTGGTGCGGCCACTTTAAGATGTGTGTCTTGGGGAAAGTTATTTAATTTTTTCAGTGCCTCAGTGTCCTTGTTGGCAAAATGCGGGTTAATCATAGTCTTGTTGAGATGATTAAGTAAGATAATACGTATAAGATTCTTTGTACTGTGCCTTGCACATGATTAGCCTTGATAAATGCTGTCTACTAGTATTTTGAGCAATGCACTGTATAGTGGGCTAAAAATTCCATATAGGCATGAGTTGCAATTTGAGCCTATGCTCCACTCGATGCAAGTAGGATCAGATAAATATTGCATATCAGTTGGGCTAATGGCCAGATGTAAGATGAAGATAGGAACCTTCTGAAAACCTTTCTCTTCTCCTAGAGGAAGAGAGAGTTAAGGACAGGTGTAGTTCAAGGAAAAGGAATTAGAGTAGTGAGAAAGGAGGGTAGCAATGCCTAGTACTGGCCATAGTCTCTCACTGTAGTGCAATTATATTAAAAATTAATAGAAAGGTAACCTAAAATTTATTGGATAGTATAAAAGTGCACCATTAACAAACGCATGAAACCAAGCAGAAATCATGATAAAAATTAAGAAATCTTAAACTGAGTGATAATAAAAATAGCAAGTATCAAAACTTCTGGGATGCTTCTAAAGCAGCATGTAGAGAAAATTTTTTAGTTTTAAATGTTTAAATTAGGAAATAAGAAGTGTTGGAAATTTATGAGCTTAGGGAGTTAAGGAAAAAAACAACTGAAAAAGTGTATAAAGTATAAAAAAAGTGTATAAAGTAGAAAAAGTGTATAAAATAAGAGCAGAAGATAACAAACTATAAGGCCAAGACACAATAAATAGTATTTCCAGAGCCAAAAGTTAGTTATTTGATAAAATGAATAAAACAGACAAACTTCTGGTGAGAATGATGAAACAAAAATGAAAATTACGTGTGGGAAGCCACACATAATTAATAGTAGGATCCAAAATAGGGGGACTGTAATAATAGATTTGGCAAATATTTAAATAATGATTAAACAGTAATTGTACAAATAACTTTACGCTAATAAATTTGAAGATTTAGATCAAAATGCCACATTTTTAGAAAAAATATCTTACCAAAGCTTACTCAAGAAGAAATAAAAAGCCCAAATAGTTCTATCACCAGTAAAGTGCTTCAATCATACATGTAAAATATTCCCATGCAAAAAAATATTAGACTCTTAAGATTTTACATGTGAATTATATTGACCTTTAAGGAAGAGATCACTGCAACCATATGAACTCTTCCAAATAATAGAAAAAGAGGGAAAGCTCCCTGTGGTGAAGTTGTCAACTGTATATTTAAAATCTTTCTCCCCTTCTTCCAAGGAGAAGAAGGCTATAGTGGGCATGTAGCTGCCTAGACAGAGACTATGCTTCTTCCTCTGTAGTAGTTAGACATGGTTATGTGAATAAGTTTCCCCCAAATGAATGCGAATAGACATTAAAAGTGCAAGGTCCTTCCCTTAATAAAGCATGTGTGCTGACTCCACACTCCTTTTTACTCTTTCCTGCTGGCTGGAACATGGATGTAGCTGCAACCTGTTTCAACCATGCAAATGGAACAGAGTCCTTGGAGGTGGCTTAGCCTCAAAGTGGAAGAAACCTGGGTTCCTGAATGACTATAAGGATTAGAGCCACCTGGCAATTTGGAACACTCATCCTTAATTTTTACACATTAATTGGAAAGCTATATTAAAATGAAAAACTGTGCACCAGGAGTCACTTTTTCAAAAATGGAAAAGACAAACCATAAATTGAGAGAAGATATTTCCTACACGTATAATCCATAGAGATTAGTATTCAAACAAATTTTAAAATTTGACAAATCATTAAGAAAAAGACAATTAAAAAATGGACATAAGCTATAAACTGTCATTAATATTGATGGAGTTCAGGACATGCTACCCCCACATATAGCACCTTAGCGTTTTGAATATTTTAAGCTGAAATATATTCAGCTGAAATTTTCCTGCCCTCGTTGCCCTTCTTCCCTGAAAGAGGTCACAAACCCTCCTGTGAAAGGTATCCTTATACCTAGAGAAAAGAAGTATCCTTATCTACAGAGACAGAGGGAGCCAGCAGAATCCTAACAGGTCTTGCTAAGTGTCCCTAGTTTATCACAATTACCTCATATTCCTTAACCTACCATCTTCTTTCATGACTGTCCATTCATTGAAGCTAGCATAAAAATACACAGGTCTAACTAACTGGTATTTTGGGGAGAGAGGGGAATCTCCATTTCTTTGTGTCATATAAAACTTACATTAAATACATTTGTATGCTTTTTTCCTGTTAATATGTTTTCATCAGTTTAGTTTTCAGACTCAGCGAGGCACCCTAGGAAGGTTGAGGAAAACTTTTTCCTCTCTTACAGTAGTCAATCAATATATACATACTTGACAAAGATTTAACAAAATATGTTACAATGTATTAGGCATTACTCAGGGTGCTGGGGATAGAAAGTTCTTGTACTCATGGAACTTACATTCTTGTAGATATACAACCACAAAAGCAGAGAACACAAATAACCACTAAACATATGAAAAGTTTTTCATTGATTATCAAGGAGATGTAAATCAAAGTATCAATCACATACAATTTTAAACCCATCCTTGTTGAAAAATGTTTTAAGTTGGAAAGTGCAAAATTTGGGGGGAATTTTTAAACAATAGGAACTACTGGGGGGGTGGGGCACATGATGGGGATTATGAATTGCTAAAGCAATTATGAAGGACATATTGATAATACCCTGTTTCCCCGAAAATAAGACCTTGTTGGACCATTAGCTGTAATGCATCTTTTGGAGCACAAATTAATATAAGACCCAGTATTCTATTCTATTCTATTCTATTCTATTCTATTCTATTCTATTCTATTCTATTCTATTCTATTATATTACGTTATATTATATTATATGAGACCCAGTCTTATAGTAAAATAAGACCGGGACTTATATTAATATTTGCTCCAAAAGACACATTAGAGCTGATTGTCTGGCTAGGTCTTATTTTCGGGGAAACGCAGTACATAGTAAATTTGAAGATATACTTACCTTACATTTGCATTTTCCTCTCTAGGTATACGATGTTCATCCAAAATAAAAATTTGTGATGGAATGAGTATAGTATGATACAGCTGTGAGGATTCTATACCTGTTTGACTTGATTGAGTACCAGGTAATGTGCCTTCAGAGTAACATCTCACATGCTCATTGATAGTAATATTTGTCACTGCAAAGTAACAAATACAAATATAAAAGCAGAAATCTCTGTCTATAGAACATATGCACCATAAGGGCTAGGATTATGTCTGTTTGGCTGACCTCTGTATCCTCAGCTCATGGTGTCAAGATTGACACATAATGAACACTAATTCTGTAATGAAAGAATGGATAACTGAATATTTTGAGTTTGGGTTCAATCGTCTTTGAGTATATTTAACATTTTAATTTTTAAACTAAAGACCAGGCTTTGGAATGGATGACTCAAGCGTGCAAAGTCTGTGGACAGGCCAGCTTGCCCTAAACTATGCCTCTTTGGCATAAGGATTATTTTGAGCTGAAGGTATTTGAAAAATAGTAATTGCAGAGAGAGGCTTCTCTAAACTCATCTACCTAAAGACATCTACCTAAAGACAGATCCTGTAAAAGAACTCAATTGTCATAAATCCCCTCCCCAGGGCTTTTATCAACCAAGTAAGATTGTTTCTTATCATAGGAGAGGAGACTAGGAGTCTAGAAGATATCACACCCTGGTACACTTTGTTACAAACCATCGTATCTTCCATCTTTCTTCTAAGAGCTCATTCATCATTTTTCAAAATCATTTACTCTCCCCTAAAAGGCCTAATCCTCCCCTTCCCCTGTTGAGATAATATAGGTACATAAGCTCTCAAATTTCACTACTTTGTGGGATATTCACTTTTTCTTCCTGTGATGCCCTCGTGCTCATAATATTAAAAATTAAATAAAATTTGTATACCTTTTTTCCTGTTAATCTGCCTGTTGTCAGTTTCATCGACCCAGCTATTGAACCTAGAAAGGTGGAGGGAAAGTCTTTTTCTTGTCCTATACCCTCATCAAGCAAAATGTCATTCTTCTCACTTCTCCCCCCTCTTTTCCTCTATTCCTTTTCCCTCTTCCCTCCTTTCTTCTCCCCCTCCCCAAACCCAGTTCATTCTTTAAACTCCAACACTTTTGACTTGTAATTCCAAAAATTCACAGGAGGAGAATTTTGAAAGAGGAAGCTGCTGCAATCCATTTCCTAAACCATTCATTGATTTAATTTAGCATCTGAAAAAGACTTCAGTGTTCAGTAGTTAAAACAGTTCATTGCTTAATCTTATGACCTGCCCAAATGTTCCAAAAACAGTTTGGCTATTAATGAGTGAACCCTTACAAAACTATTGACTACAGATGTGTTTCTGATAGAATGCCAATGGGAGGCCACAAGACTAATGCAAAAAGCATTAAAAGCATTCTGGGTTAAAATGGTGAATAAAACAAACCAATTTAATTGTGTTCCCTTCCTAAAACTACAATAGCAGTATTTTTTAAAAAAGACACAAAGGCACAAAGATGGGAAGAACAATAATAAGCCTTTGGAAGCTGGAAAGCAAGCTGATTACAAAATAACTTACAAGAACTGAGAAAGCTGAATTCTATGGCAACAGTGTAGAAAATAGAAAACAGAGATGATTATATTGCAGAATCACCCACAGACTCAAATTCTTCCCCCATCTTCTCCCTGTCTCCATGGTACTGGATAACTGTTTTTCCCTGACTCCAATAGAAGTTGGAATCTCTGGGGAGGATAAAAATTAAAGGCTCTGGACTGGGGAACAGCAGGCACAGTTGAGGGCATTGGTACTATTAGGTAGAAGTTAGAAAATGTAGGAGAAGGAGGAGGGGTGGGAGGGAGTCCATAGTGCGTACAGAAAAGCTCATAACTAGCTTTGATTAACTGGCTCCAGCCACGTATCTGTTTTTATAGCAACAGATGATAAGAGGTGGTCTGGAGCAAGGTAAGGATCTGTGTCAGCAGACCTCCACCCATCTTATGAGGTCATACCCTCCCATGGAAAAGCATGCAACACTTTTCCCCCCACCAAATCAATGTGTAACTCTCTCACCCCACCCAGCAAACTGTAAGTCCTCAAGACAAGAGCTCTCTCGTCCTTCTTGTGGGCCAGCTCTCTTGCCCACGCATTCTTTCTCTCTCTTCCTCTCTCTCTCTCTCATCTTGGCTAGGCCCATTCTCTTCCCTGAGAATGTATCACTAATAAACACTGCTTGCATACTAATCAGCTTGCTGACCTTTGTTTCTTCACTGCGTCGGCAAGAAGAACCAAGACTCCTGTAACAGTACCATGTAAAAATGGAGGTTTACATAATCACACACTAAAGTTCCACTTCCTGTTCCACAACCCTCATCAACTATTCAGTCCCCAAGCTATTGCAGCCAGATATTTACCCTTTAGGCAGGAGATTGGCAAACCTTTCTCTGGGGAAATCTCTGCAACCCAAGAGAGAGGAAGTAGACAAACTGACATTTGCGATTACCCAACAAATATAAATGGCCCTACAGTAAACTCAAAATTCATAAGAGCTCTCCATGTACTCAGAACTTCCAATAAGCTCTTAATCATTAGCAGAAAACCAAAGATTACCAGAACTCTAAAGAAATTCTCTATCATGCAAGATAAAAACCAAACAGAAAAAACACCTTGGAGAAAGCAATATGTAAAGAAAACTTTACATAATGTGTGTTCAGTCAAAGCTTCCCAGAAGAGACCACCAAAGAAATCTGCTATGATTACAACAATATAAACATCAAGCTTAGTTTATTAGAAATGTGCCAGCCAAGGGAGACACTAGCCAAATGAAGTCAGTTAAATAGACTCACTGAAAAGCTTTGGTACTTGTCTTTTATAAAGTTTGGTTGGGGAGGAGTTAGTCAAAGGGTGGTTTGGGGGCGGAAATTGGCAAGGTTGGGGGAGGGGCAAGAAGGAAGGGTAAGGCTACAGGAAAGAATTGGTCAGATTTTGCAAGTGAGTTGAGTCTCTGACAACTTTGATAGGCTAGGCAAGGCGGTTGTGAAAATGTATGTGGTTTTATGTTTCCTGAACACGTGTTTAAGCTGAGCTATTGCTGAAATAGTTTATGTGTTTTGCAAATTGTGGTTTCTGGGTGGTTTTACCGTTTTTCAAGTTGTGGTATCTGTAGTTTTCCATTTCTCAGCCCTGAGAGAAGTAAGAGAAGATAGTACATCCTTAAAACAAAAACAGGACATTATTTTGTTAAAAGAGGAACAATCATAGAGCAAAGAAAAGCTTTTGGAAGTTAAAAATATAGTAAGAAATGAAAATTTAATAAAGATAAAATTGAGGAAGTCATGCAGAAGGAACAGCAGAATGACAAGGAGATGTGAAATAAGAGAAAAAAAGATACAAAAGTTAAACTGGTCTAAAAAGTTCAGCAGCCAAATAATGGAATTTTCAGGAAGGAAAATGGGGGAAGAAATCAACAATGAAATAATTCAAGGAAAGTTCCCAGAAATGAATGACATAAATTTTCTAATTGAAAGAGTCCATCATAACACGTTAAAATTTTTCCTACCAAAGCACGGTTGTGAAATTTAAAATATTTAGGACAGAAGAGGAGATTCTCAAGCTCCCAGAAAAAGGGACGAAAAGGAACGGGAGACAAAAAGGAATAACCAAATTGGAATTGCTTTGGACTTCTTAATAACAATATGGTGTAACAGATGAAAGAGTTTTTTTCACCCTCTTAGTGTCCTTAACTAGATCTGAAAATTAAACTGACAAAGACAGATTAACAGAAGAAAAATACACAAATTTTAAAGAATTTTTACATGTACATGGGAGCTTTCACAAGAGAATGAAAACCCACAGAGCAGGAAGTTTTTATACATTTTAAGCAAAAATACAATAAATTTGTGAAGAATTGACAAGACGAAGGGGCTTGAGCTGCAGGCAGCAAATGATGAAGAAGTAACAATATTAGTTTATAAAGCCTTCTGGGCCCTAAATTTCCTGTCCATGATGATAAGAATATCTCTCTTCCTCTTGGTACGGGGATGGTACTTTTCATACAGATTTATCTCCTGCTTCCATGGAAAAAGGATGGTGGGGGGGTCAGAGTGACCTTCCTACTTCTGCTATTTTTCTCAAACTCCTTTAGTTTAAGATATTCAGTATGCCGAGTTACCATATTTTGGGGTAGCACATCCTGAACCCCATTATTAGGAAACTAGAAGACAGTACATACAGCAGGGCTTTAAAAATTCTGATGGAAAATTTATTTCAACAGAGAACTCACTATTCAGCCAAATTATCAAACAAGTGTTATAAAGTCTTGGAAAGAGTGAAAAAAAACCAATACTTTCCAGATACTCTTCCTAAAGAAACTATTGGAAGATATGTGTCACCAAAGGGGGAAAAAAAAGCAGGGAGTGTAATGGAGTTATAGAAAGCGTGCCCATAATAATTTTTAATTGTTTAGGAGAGCGAGATGAGTTTCTTAAGACAAGTATTGACTGGTAAGCTTAATGAATAATCTGTTAGTTGGTTCATATTTTCATTTTTTGAGTCAGTATTTCTTAGAAAGAGTAGCTAAGTTATTTTTGCTTGATCCTAGTATTGTTTAGCACAAAAGCAGGAAAGAATGCTTCATTCCAGAATTATTTAACACAAGTACAGGGAAATATGTTGATTTCAG
The DNA here is from genome assembly GCF_036562045.2 of Rhinolophus sinicus. Classification (NCBI taxonomy): domain Eukaryota; kingdom Metazoa; phylum Chordata; class Mammalia; order Chiroptera; family Rhinolophidae; genus Rhinolophus; species Rhinolophus sinicus. Next base: position 159,800,091 of record NC_133752.1, on the reverse strand, counting down.
TTATCATAACTGTTATCCAGGATCCAAATAAGACAGAGACTGTAAAACGTTGGGATATTTTTTGTTGAAGTTATAATTCCCACTGACATCAGGCTAGAGGACTGTACCCAATCTGAACTCTGACTCAGAGTTGGAAACCTTTATAAAAATTTTTCTAGGTGAGTCCCTGAATACATTATGATATCTTCTATAACAGCATCAACTCCAATTCAAGCAAGCTGTCCTTGATTTTAATAGCCAATGTACAATAATAAACTCTTTGTCCAGGGTATTAAGGTAAGACTACAAGAATACAGGTGAAAGAAGAGAATGCTACATTTGCTGGCAGCTGGAGGGCCAGTCAGAAATTACATGGCTCAATTCTTTCTCCCTTTCTGGTAGTTAGCAGAAATTTTATGGGTTATAAAGGATGTAAAGAAACAAGAAAACAAAAATGTAATGTGTGAGACAAGGCCATGTTCTGTTTCCAGTTATCCAATGTAGATGCCTTAAAGGTTAGCTAGGTTCAAGTTTAGCAAGGAACCTACAATTGAAGCTAGTCCTGGAGAATCATTCCTTGTTTTCTATTTTAGCCAGAAAAATGAGTGTTTTAACTGGGGTTTGCACCACTGCTATGGTAAATGTTGTAAGAGATACTAATACAAATTAAAAAGCAGCAAGAATATCATAGAAAAAAGTTTTGCTATTGTTTGGAGGCCCACATTCTTACCATTTGGTGGTGTATCACAATCAAGCTTTGAGTGCCCATTAGAATATACTAATCTTGAGTCCTTCATTTTTCATTCTGATTTAGTATTAGAAAAAAACTGTGACTGTTAATTTCATGAAGTGTAGCTTTTGATCTAAGACTTAACTCTGAACTTTGAGACCTCTCCATCTCTTAAAACTCCATTTGTGACTCAGAAAAATTACAAATTGCTAAAAGGACATTTCTGATTAATTTTTTTCAAACCAGGTATGTTAACCCAAAATACTCTCCCAGACAGAATCCTAAGAGAGGACTTTATGAGCTAGTAAACTTGAAGTTTACTCCTTTAAGATGAAAATTGATCCCTTAATAGCCACTTAAGACACTATAATTCTATTTCCTTTCTATTTTGAAGTCTTCAGACATTGACTGTATTTGAGTGGAACCCTTTAGGGTAGGGCTTGATGAAGGAGTAAGTGAAAAGCAAAAGCTAAATGGGACATTTACCATCTTTGAAGGGGAACAAATTTTGTAAAACATAATTTGCCCATATTTGGTGTTTGTATTATTCTCATTTATGTTTCCTTAAGCAAATTCACACCATATGGAAAGGAATTTTTGTGGTTTTTTCCAAGGAGAGATACATACAGTAAAGAATTCAGACACCTAGAGGATGACTCTTCAAAGTCTAATTTGAAAATCAAAGCAGAAAGAATGGGTGGCAATTTTGGGGGTAACTTTCCTTCAAAATGTATGGGCTTGGCATTATTCCACAGTGCTGCTCTTGTACATGGCCTCTGGAGTTAGAATAACTTTTGTTCAAATCCTTGTTCTATGTAGTTGCTACCTGGTCATGGGACAATTACTTAAGGATTCTGAGACTTAATTTTGCATCCGATAAATGGGGATGATAATAGTGTCTATTTACTGTGTCGCTAAGAACATTAAATTTCTTAAAAAATGTAAAACAATTAGTATCCTGCTTAATAAATGTTTGTAAATGATAGTTTCAATAACTCCTCACACTATCCTAAAAGTGTTAAAGGTAAACTCTAAGAGGGAATCCAAAACCTTTCTTAATCTGGATTATGCTCATCTCCCCAGTTTCATCAAACCACATACAATTTCCTCCACAAACTGTAATGTCTTTGGATTTCAGCCTTGTTCATGCTTTTTTTATCTCTATTCTCAAGAGTGTCCTTCTCTTCTTGGATTCATTATCGATTCGTTAAGGCACAGACCTGGCATTACTTCCTCTCTGAAGTCTCTACTGATTGGGTTAAAATGCTTTTTGCGAGTACTTGTCATAATTCCTGTTCACACCTTTCTATAGCTTTGTACTTATGACTTAGTTTGAGTGTTGTGTACTCCTCAAGAGCAGAGATTATATCTTATTCATATTTTGAACCCCAGAGGCTAGTGATTTGTACCTGGTAGATATTCCGTGAGCATTCTTAGTTCATGGATTGGCTCAGAATGATAATCTTCCAGATATCCCGGTGGTCTGGATGATGGATGCCAGGTGGTCTGGATAATGAAATATTCTTTCTTAAGCATGACAAATAGTTATCTCTAAGAGATGTAAACATCTCCAGCACATGAATATTCTTTCTTAACTCCTTCAGAAGTTTATCTATGGTATTTAGGTACATCCAGGCACTGGCGCACAACTGAAAGTTCAAAAGTTTAAGTTCCCAGGCTAGTTAAAGCAAGAATAGAATTGCTTCATCATGCCTCAGCTACTTGATTTTAATAACTGAGCAGTTTGACCATCATGGCTCCATTTTATTTTGTATTGTTTTCCTCATGATCTTTTCACGTGTAAATTTCTACAACTGACATGGAGGGTCCCACCACCTCCTCCTTGGGTTTGATTAATTTTCTAGAGCAGCACACAGAGCTCAGGAAAACAATTTATTTCTAGATTACCAGTTTATCACAGGGGATATTAAAAGATGCATGAACAGCCAGATGAAGAGATATAGGGCAAGGGGTGTGGGAGAAGTGGAAAAGCATGCAGAGCTATGGCTTTTCTAGGCTAGTCACCCTCCCAGCACCTCCAAGTGTCGAACCTAGAAGCTCTTCAAACTCTGTACTTCAGTCTTCATTACATAGGTGTGCCTGGGTGAAGCATTCGCCATTGGTGATTGATTCGACCTTCAATCCTTCTCACCTCTCCAGAGATGAGGCATGGGTGAGATAGAAAGTTCTAACTTTCTAATCATTTGGTTGGTTTCTCTGGCAAGCAGCCCCCAACCTTGGGGCTTTCCAGAATTGCCTCATTAACATAAACTCAGGTGTGGTTGAGAGGGGCTTGTTCTATGGATAACAGAAGACACCCATTTTACCTTCATTATCCTTGAGCTGTTTCACGAATGGGGAACACAACTAAATATCACAACAAAAGATGCCCCTATGGCTCTTATATTGGAAATTAGAAGGGTTTTGCCAGGAACAGTGGACAAAGACCAAATATATATTTCTTATTATAAATCACAATGATACACTGGCGCAATCCGATTTGTAGTTCAGAATCTAAACTAGATTAATCACCCTGATTTCAATAGAATCGATTTAGTGGAAGGAGAACAAGTCAAAGAGGGCTGTGGTGAAGAAGGGCAGATACCCAGAAAGCTCTTAATTATTCAGTGGTGATGATGAGCATTGTAGTTAGGTGATTGATTTTAACACTTGTTCATTCTAATAGTTAAAAATAACTTTTAATTGATGAGTATGCATTTTAAGTATGCCCTCGATTGCTTGGCACAGTCTCAATTTATGCCTATTATCTTTTGACTTTCATTCTCAGTAGTGACCTGGCTTGGATGATCATTTATAAAATCTTCCTACTATTTGGTCAACCCCTGCATAGGACACCAATTATGATTTTGCAGTTGAATGTGTTAAACATAAAACCACAGGCCCAATATGGCAATAGTCATGCGATAAGCCCATGATGCCAAACTTAGATTTAATACCTGATCTAAGTATAGGTTCAACCTCTTCCGGAAACATGATCTTAATCAATCAGTCTGGAATTTCCTGATCAACACTATTGAGGTAGTCTTCCTGATAGAACTTCCTGTCTTCCGCTAAGGGAAGGTGCCCTTGCCTGAAATGATCCACTTTTTAAATATCTTAGTTTCACCCTAATCCACTCTCTAAACTTCTTAGTTTCACCTTCTTTCTGCCTACAAAAACATTCCGTTTTGTATAACTCTTGGAGCACCCTTCTAGTTGCTAGATGAGATACTGCCAAATTCCTGAACTGCTTAATTAAATCCAGTTAGATCTTCAAATTTACTCAGACGAATTTTATTTTTTAACATATCGTAGATGAAAAAGGGGTTCTATGGAAAGTAACATCATAAGGTGATCTGATCATAAATTAATAACTAGGAAGATCATCGTGGGTAGTCACCCTCCAAGCATATGTTTTTCTTTTTAGTAAAAGGTTTACTTTTGCCTTAAGCAAGCCATGTCTTTTTTCCTGGTGCATCTAGTTAACACAGCTTTGAAATGAGCATAACCACCCTCAAGAGAGCACGTAATCTTGTTACTGTCCTGTAATCCAATCCATGCCTTGCTTTCTCCCACTTTCATGTCATCTTCCTTGCCTTCCCCACTTAATTCCAAATATATAAAAGAAGCTGCAAACTGTCATTCTGAGAAGCATTTTTCTCAGTCTGCTGAACTCTTGCTTCGAGGTATATCTTGGCTCAAATAAACTCTTATAATACTTTCCTATAGGCTGGACATTCTTTAATCAACAATAGTAATAGAAAAGAATAGAATATAAAGTAAATAGAGGGAAAAGTTATGCTAGGCAAAAAGAAAGCCAACATAGCTATATTAAAACAAGAAAATAATAGAGTTCAATACAAATAGCATTATTAGAAATAAACAGGGCTATTGGTGCTAAGAACATAAGACTATTATTGGCTCACTCATCCTTGTCATTTTATAATTTGATCATCAAAACATGGTGGTATATCTTATAGCTTCCATTATTACAGCAAAGATTAAAGCTTCTTCTATCTTCTTGAAATTTCTTCTTTTTCTCCCCCTTCCCCTCCTCTCCCATGCCCCCCCTTCCACCTTCTTCCTTCCCTCCCACTTAACCTCATTCCCTTTCTCTCCCTCTTCTTCCAACCCTTTCTCTGGGGTAGGAAGGGGGGGGGAGGGAGCTAAAAATAAAACTCCCAAGATACAGTAAAATAGTTTTTTCAAGACTTCAAATTTGTTTATTTCAGTAAACCCTTAGCAGCATTAATATACAGAGGGTGCAAAAAAATTATACACATTTTAAGAAAGGAAAAAACGGTATTAAAATTGTAATACTCAATATATACTGATAACAAATGATGAATACAAGCCATGTGTATACATTTTTTTGGCACCCCCGGTATTTGGGGGGGAGATACCTCAATGTTTTAATTTGAATATCTTTGATTCATTGTAAGGTTGAACATTTCCTCTTTTTTTTTTTTGCATTTAGATTTTCTCCTTTATGAATTGTTGTCCCACATCCTTTGTACATTTATCTAATTGTATCTTTGCATATTTATACCTGGTTCGGTCAAAAGAGGGGACTAACAATTAAAATCTATAACTAAAAAGATGAATTTATCACTTAATTAAGTAAGGGGTAACTATACTGATCCGGTACAGTATCTTTGAGGAAAGCAAACTGCTGGTCTTGTGAGGTCCTTGGAAAGAATTTGTCTAGTGGTTGTATCAATTATAGAGGCAAGATTGGGTTTACATCAGCCTTACAAATGTGGCTTGTGCTAGTTAGAGAGATGAGAGTAGGCAGGACTTGTTGACTAGCTCACTTTCAGGAACACTGGATTGTTCCTAATTGTTCCACTTTCAAAGGCATTTTCACAAAAGCAAATTGATTCCAGAGCATTACCTGGAATGCTATTCATGGCTATAGAACTGTCCATCTTTCTCCAAGGAGCATAAGGACTTTTTAATATTTAGCCCTCTGTATTAAGGATATTAAGCTTTTGTCATGTTTAAATTTTTGTTTTCAGGTTGTCTTTTAATTTGGAGATCTTTCAAATGTAAAGCCCTATAGTTTGTCAAATTTCCTTGTCTTCTTTGTGCTTCCTACTTTTTCACATTAAAAATCTTTTACTACTCAGGGCATAAAATGAGGAACTTTCCACTTTTCATCATTAAATTTTCAAGGTAACTCCGTATAGTGGTTCATTATAGCTTAATGTTGTTAACCTAAAAATAAAAGGCCAAGGTGAGAGGTAACAAGCATTTGTTTGAGATCCAAAAGACTAGCTATTTGGGAAACATAATTGAGGCAGAAACTCAATTAGTGTTCTGATTAGGAGGTGAAGGCAAGGGAAAGGGATTACTTATGAGGAAGGGAAAGGGACTAATTACATGAATAGAAGGAAGGAATTTTTATGGGTGCAGATAAGCTAGGGAAGGAATTTCCATAGGTGCAGATAAGCTTACATAGTGATGCTAATTCTAAAGAATGTCTTTAATTTTCAGTCTGGTAGTCATAATGTTTGTTTCCCTGTTATCTTTGCAGATAGTAGTTTGGAATAAAATACTGCTTTAAGCCCAATCTAAAAGTTATTTTGCCCAGCTTTAACCTTCCAAGTGTTTGAGTAAGACTTACAAGGCATTTCTTCTGGGATGGCAGCTTCGACTCCATTTTGAAGTGGTTCCATTAATATTATCTTTTACAATGTCTATATATCTTGCTTCCTCTAAAATTCCATACTCTGTGAGATCAGGGTTTGTGTCAATTTTTTTCCCTCCCATAGCACATGTTTTGGTGTATGAGAGGGATGTGAGGTTTCAGTGTGAAGCCTGTATTAGAACAGGAGTAAGTAAAACTGAGAGATAATAAACTATCTAGTGGAGTAGGAGTTACTAAGAGTTGATGTAAATGAAGGACAAATTGGATGTAGCAAAAGATTCAAGTAAAAGTAACTGAGGATCCAAATTTGATAGAATTTAACTTGTTGACAAAACTAATTCTTATGGGCAACACAAATTTTTATCCTATTTTTTTTCCAAGAAGTCTGCTGTTTATTTGGTATTAATTCAGTGGATTGGAAATAGTGGAATCCTCTTGTGTGATCTTAGGAAGATGAGGTTGTTAAGCATAAAGACTGGTCTTATGAAAAGAGCCACTAACAATTGAACTTAGTAAATCCCTAGGAGGACTAGAAGACTGAAGACTCAGGTGGCAGTTTTATTTAAATAGCTACTTCTGAACTTAGAGGACAAAAGTAACCATAGTTAGTGTGCTTACTCTAAGATGGTCCCTAAAAGTGCATAAATCCCCAAGACCTGCCTAGGACATCCTAAGTGTAATCAAAATCACAAGGTGTTTTCTTTTCCCCAAAAGATTCTGAAAAAATTCTGTGCGTGTCATATTAAGTTAAAAGGCAGAATAGCCTACTTCGGGACTTCTTGTTATATGAGGCAATTAATTTCCTCATGATGATTGTAGGGGAGGAAAATTTTCTTCTACCCTTCCAGGTTGTGTTGGCTGGTCTAATAATTACATTGACATAAGACAAATTAACAGGAGAAAAACAAATTTAATTTTGTGTTTATGGGAGCCCCACAAAGACACAAGAGGTTCTCAAGACTGTCAGGAAACTGGGGCTTATATGCCATCCTGAGCTAAGGAGAAGGAGATAGAGGTCTGTGGCTTCGAAGGGAAGGAAGACTAGTTACAAGAACATGGTTATGATATAGGATCCTGGAGTGTTCCCAGAGATCATGGTCTCACATACCCGAAGAATGAGAACACAGACTCGGAAGGAGAGGTAAGGTTTAAGCACTACAGTTTTATTGTAAAGCGCAAAATAAAAGCTCTCCAGAGTGGGGGGGGGGGATCCAAAAATGGAATGCCCCCAGGAATAGGGCTATGCTAGGAACTATAATGTCTCTAGTCAGAGCTGATTGGTCTCCTGTCCTTGGGCGGTTAACTTTGGCGGGCTCTGCAGTTTGAAATTGTTAGCTATTTTAAAGTCATTTCCTTTGGCTTTTGTTATGGTCTCCGCCTTAATCCCCTCCACCACAGCCATGTCCCTGACTGCCTATGGTTTTTCTATCTCAGTTAGAGCAAATGTTTGCTAAACAAGTCTGCCATACCATGCAGACAGTGGGACACAGAGAAGACGTTGAACAAACAGGCCCTGCCTAACTCCCCCTAGTTATCTCTGGTGATAGTTCTCTTCCCAAACCAGGCCCTCTATCTAAACTCTTTTAGGTAGTTAAGGGGGAGGTAGAAGTTCTTCCTGAGCCTTTTGGGCCTTGATTGTCTTCAGCTCAAATGTGACATATTCAGGAGAGACTTGTTCTTGTCGCTGTAAGAATGTCTACATCTGTACGAAATTTTTATTTGAGCCAAACAGGATATGTCTGGGAGAGCTCAACAGACTGAGAAAAATGCTTCCTAGATGACAGTTTGCAGTTTCTTTTATGCATTTGGAATTAAGATGGGAATGCAAAGAAGATGAAATGAAAGTGGGAGAAACCAAGGTGGAGATAGGATTACAGGACAGTTAACGAGACTATGTGCTATCTTCAGGATGGTTAAGCTTCTGAGGGATCTGAAAAAGAGGCTTTTCAAAGGTGTGTTAACCTAGATTCACAGAAACAATGCACAGAGCTTGCTTAAAGCAAAGATAAACCTGCAGTAGTCCTGGAATGCAAAAGTACCTGGAAGTCACCTAGTTCTACTCCTTGACTTTTTAAAGAAAAAAATTGAAATGCTCAAAGGTTAAATTATTTGCTAGTTAGTTATTACCAGAGTTGGAACTATGATTTTTATCTTCGATTCATGAACAAATGGTATGTACTTTACATTATGCCTCATTATGATGTAGAATGTTCCTTAGTGTATCCTGGGTTCCTAGTCTTATGGAGCCGAAGAATGAATACACGGACCAAGGAGAGGCAATGAGTTGCACAGGAAGATAGTTTATTATACCAAGCAAAGAGTTACAGCTCCCGAGTGGGAGGGGGGTACCCGAAACTGGGATGCCCACTAGCTCAGGCAAAAAGCTTGTGTTTATATACCTTTATTTCTACCTGGGAGGGGGATGCTGGAATATTGGTGCCTATGGATATAATATTTCTCAGAGTTGCTCTGCTGCTCAGCCTGGGGGAGACCTTTGAAAAACCCACTTGCCCCAGAGCATGATTGATGATAGTTTTGCCCTGGTACAGTTGCCCTGGTACAGGTAAGTTATTCAGTGTTCTGTTTTTGCTCAGTTTGGAATTTCTAACTGTCTGATTTCATACTAACTAACCTGCCTCAATTACACACTCCAACCTCTGCCTCTTAGTTCAACAGCTAATGGGTGAGAGAGCACAAACTCAGACAGCTACACAAAGATGTTTAGCTACATCTTAATGATTTTTGGATAATATAATCTCTTTTGATGAATTCCTGAAGATGTAGTTAATATTTCCGAGGAGTACTAAAGTCAACTTTTCAATTTCTTATGCCCCTCACATGATTGAGGTTTGCTAGGCCCCAGGAAGAAGATAAATCATTTATGGGTGGTTCTGATAAATACATCCTTCTCTTCCTACATCTTGCAAAATGAGCAATGGGTATGGCAAATCAAATTTTTAGGAAAAGATGGCTTTATCTTGCTTAAGCATGACTTTTTCTGTTAGGACTTATTCATTAGATGTTATTCAGATCAAAATATCTCATCAGGGTGGTCTTGCCTTAGACTGTTATAGGGACGGGTAAACAGCTATAGTTGGGGAGATTTACAGTTGAGGGTGTTTTGTAAGCAAAAGTCTCAGTCAGTGGAACTAATGTTTGTCTCATTAGTTAGCTAGTTTCAGGGAGACAAAGAGTTCTAATCTTAGCTGAAAATCAGGAGACAAAGAATGGCAAGTTGGCTAGGTACAAAGCAAGTTCAGACTAAGGGGCAAAGCCTGTGTCTGGCCTTGTCACAGCCTTTTCCCGATCAACAATTTTTGAATCATTCATTATTTCTTCATTACATCAAAATCCCCCAAGTAACCAATCCTCCATTGCCTTGCCCTAGTCTTGATGGAAAACTCTCAGTTACAAAATTAACTTATGAAAAATGGAACAGTATCGCGTCCAGCGCAACACGGGCAGTGAGGGTGCGAGAAGGGGTGGCTTTGGGTTAAGTTTTTAAGAAAGAAAGAAACAGAGATTTAATGCAGTTAAGTCTCAGAAGGCCAGGGGGTCTCACAGTCATGAAAGACTGGAGCCCCTAATCGACTGACTGGTAGCTTTTATTGATAAGCATACAAGGGAGTAGCGTTGTTTCTGACATGGTCTGTGAGACTCATTTATCACGTCATAGAGACAACCCAAACCAATTATGTTGGTCCCCAAACAGCCGAAGCAGAAAGTCTTATGATGACTGAGGTGAGGTATTCGACTCCCTAAGGGACATATATCACATGTCGAAACTGTTCCATTGAGCTGAGCAGAGGGTTTGATCTTTATCGCTCTCTTGACTTCTCTCACAATCAGGTGAGAGGGGAAAGCCAGAGTCAGCAGTGGTTTTTCCCAGGCAGGGGGAAGGGGAGGCAAGGCCCCTTCCCAGATCTTTCCTAAGGCAGCTCATCAGGGGTCTCCACGCAGTTCTGCTTGGCTTGAGTCGTTCCCCCCATGGGGAATCTTACTCATAGTTGGCTGCAAACCCTCTTTTGGAGACTAGATTGAGAGACATGAGGTGTAAAACATCAAGATAAAACAAAGTCCCAAAAAGGCACAGTCTCTTCTTTCCTTAAGGAAAGACGCGGAGGGACAATCGGCTAGGCTGATGTGTGACAAGAGAACAGTCTTTTGTGAATGCTTTCCAACTTTTAGTTATTAATGTTTTTGTACTTGAGGTTGTCTACCAAGAGCTACTTCAGTATATAGGCAGGAATAAAATCAACAGAGGAATGAATCAGAGGATAGTGGTGATGGTTGTACAACATTATGCATGTACTTAATGCCACTGTATTGCACACCTAAAATGGTTAAAATGTTAAATTTTATGTTGTATATATTTTACTACAATTTTTAAAAAGTCAATATGCTACGGATACCAGGACTGGAAAGAACCCAAGCGGCACTCAGAGAGTTAGGAGAGTCAGCTTTATTACCCTGGAGGGCTCAGCGGGATCCTTCCCAAAGACTGAGCCCCTAGCAAGGTTTTGAGTAGGATTTTATGGGTTAGGGACTTCCTAGAGTTGGGGAAGGGATAGGTGTCATTTGGTGATTGGCTCTGGGTGTGGCTTGGAGGAGGTTATGCGGAAGTGGGCTGGGGCTTAGGCTGGGGACTTCTCTCTCCGCTTTGGCAACCATTTTAGGTCAGTTCCACATGGCAGGGAACCATTTTAGCTCAGTTTCTCCATCTAATAGAAAAAATGAAATCAGAAAACATAATGGAAAAATCTTTATAGCAGAAAGATAAACTAGATTGCCTAGGAAGAAATTTATCAGACTGTATAAAAAGGCATAATAGAATATTTGAATAAATGGAGAGACATACAATGCTCCTGGATTGAAGGACTTGATATAAAAACAAAATATGCCAAGGAAGTTCTCTAATTTATCTATGCATTCTATGCAATACAAAGGAAGTCTTAATATAACTTATATACACATATACAATAGATAGATGATAGATAGATAGATAGATAGATAGATAGATAGATAGACAGATAGACAAAATTTGACTCTATAATTATCAATAGTCTGAAGTGGATTATGCAATAAGTAGTTTTGTGACAAGTGCCTAGCCATCTGGAAAGTGATAGTTGAACTCCTACAACTTGCCTTACACTAAAATTAATTCCAGATGGATCAAAAATTTAACTTAAAACAGTAATAAAAACGAAGAAAAGGTAGATTTCCCCTCCCCAAATGTGCTCAAGTCTTAAACAGGCATTATAGCAAACAGGAATTACAAATGGCCTATAGACAGATAAAGGTGCTAATCCCCATAATAATCCGTAATGCCACGATAAGTTATTTCTGTATACTCACCAGAATAACTGAGGTTTAAAAGGTTGATAAAGCCACAAATGTGTGAGGAATTAGCGCCAGAAACCTTCATGCCCTGCTATTAGGAGTGTAAACTGGTACAACTTTGAGAAACAGTTTTACATTGAATGTACCCAATGACTCCAAAATTCTACTTCTATCAGTTCAAAAGAATATAATTTTTTAATAAAAAAGAACATCTGGAAGAGTAGATTCACATAAATAATATATTTGAAATAGAAGAATAAACATAGGGGACATGCTCTCCCAGATGTCAAAATATAAAGCTATTAAAATATTATCATAATAAAGCAGTTTTAGACAAATTGGCCCCTGAATGAGAAGAGAATTCAGAAACTGAATCAATGACATATCTGTGTATTATATAGTAACATAAAGTTTCATTTCAAATCAGTGAGAAAAGATAAACTATTCAATAAGTAGTGTTTTGTCTATTTTGATGAAAAAAGGATCCTTACATTACATCAAATAATAAATATTTTGGGAGGAGAAAGTTTTAAAAATCTAAAGACAAACAAAAATATGAGGTTACCAGAAAAAAAAATTTTAAGGAAGTAATTTTATAATTTTGAAGTAACAGGTATGTGTGTATAAATATATACCTTAAATGTACATTATATGTGTGTGTGTATATATATATACATATACATACACACACACATACACACACACACATATATATATATATATATATATATATGTGTGTGTGTGTGTGTGTGTGTGTATGTATATGTATATATATATTTTAAGGCAGGCACAGCTCAAAGTGGCCCATGCGGGACTCGAACCAACAACCTTGGTGTTATTAGCACCACGCTCTAACCAACTGAGCTAACGAGCCACCCCCAATATATACATATTTTTTAATTTATCCCAAACATGGACAGAGTCTAAGTGATAATTGCTTGATTTTTAAAAATACATTTACTAAGTCTGCTTGCTTAATGTGACACTCTTGGAAAATGATAGTTTATATTTAACAACAATCACCATATGATGAAGGTACATAAAGATAACTGCTCAATAAGATTAAAAGTTTACTTTAAACTTGGTAAGTTCGTAGGATGTTTACCACCTGTTAGAAATGTTAACCCAAAATGTGACAGGCATTTATTGCTCTAAAAAAGTTAACGAATTTAGCAAACTTATTTGGCATTTCTTTCCCCTCTGACCATGTAGTAAGACTGTTCTTCAAATGTTTCTCAAATCAGCTCTTTTCTTACCTGCTGTTTCCTTCATAATTCAATAAAATATTTACATGTACTAACAAATTTAAAAATTTTGCCTTTTAATATAATTGCATATTCACAGACATGGCTCTGGAAGGGTATGCACAAAATTAAATTGAACAGTGGTTATTTCTGGAGTTGGAAGTTGGAAATTAAAATTTTTACACCATTTATGCATTACCTTTGAATTATAAAAAAGTCCTGTTTAAAAAAAAAAGGTTATTGTGATGTAAAAAATAATATAAACAAAGCCACTTCAAAATGGAGTTAGAGCTGCCATCCAAAAGTAATTGCCTTGCAAATTTTAACTCCTCAAACATTTGGAATATTAAAACTGGGCAAAATAACCTTTGGACTAGGCCTACAGCAGCATTGTATTCCAAACCACTATTTGCAAAGCTTGCAGGAGAGCAGACATTATAACTACAAGACTGAAATTAAAGACATTCTTTAGAATTAGCATCACTATGTAAGCTTATCTGCACCTATAGAAATTCCTTCCCTAGCTTATCTACACCCATAGAAATTCCTTCCTTCTAGTCTTGTAATTATTCCCATTCTTTTTCTCAGAAATAACCCTTGGCTTCTAATGGGAACACTATTTGGGTTTCTGCCTGCATTAGTGCTTCCCAGAATTACTATTCTTCTTGGATCTCAAATAAACCCTTGTTGCCTCTCACCTTGCTTGTTTATTTTAAGGTTAGGAGTATTTAAATAAAAGCAAAGAAAACAATTATCCATGAACTCTGTGTTCACCACTAGAGAAATGATTTAGCAAAATATGGTACCTTTTTTCCTTGAAAAAATATTCAATTATTAAAAGTATATTTTCAAAAATTATGTTATAACATATATATTATGACATATAAAACTATCTTGTTAAAGAAAACAAAAACTGAAGCTAATATAAGATAATATTTAATGTCAACTATAATTAAAAGATAGTCACAGGGATATATAGTACAGTATAGGGAATATAGTCAATAATATTATAATAACTATGTACAGTGTCTGATGGGTAATAGATTTAATTGGGGTTATCACTTTTGAGGTATATAAACGTCTAATCACTATGTTGTTTTGTACACTTGAAACTAATAAAAAAAAGTGGAGAAACACACAGAAAAATAAAATACAAATTTGAGGCTAGATTTTGAAAGATGATTGAAATAAGGCTGAAATTCAAAAAGAAAGAACATTTCCAAGGTTCTCGAAGTGAATAGTAAACTGAAGCAAACTGGGGAATATCAGAGTAAATGATGGGTTGAAGGGGGTGGAGGTCAGGGTGAATGCTGAAAAAAAGGCAAAGCTGCGGAAGACGGAGTTCTATAGTTGACAAGGATCAAGTTAAAGCGCTTGCCTTGTATAACTTTTCCAGTATCCACAGCTATATTTCTTTAAATGTTATCTAATTCACTTTTAGTAGCTATAGGATAGAAATAAACTTTCTGTATTTTTTATGTTGTTATATTCAGATTAAATTATTCCTTACTTAAAAAAGAAAAAACTATTCACAGAGAAGAAATCATGGGAAGAAAAACACCAATATACTAATGGTAGTTATTTTTGGGTCATAGGCTATTAATAATATTTTATTTTTCAGTATTTTTCTTATTGTCTATGAGCATATATTATTTTTAGAATGAGGAAAATGTTGGTACAAACAAACATTTTCTTTGATGATATGTGATGTAATAGGTTGGTCTCTTGCAACTTTTACAAAAACTTGTAGTTTGTATTCCCTCCCACACCTAAGAATTTTTCCTCACATGATGAATAGTTGGTGGTTGGCTTTTCAAAAGGAGTGTTACTAGGAATGACATTTTACCTCGGTTCCTGTCTTCTTGAAGGAAAGAATTCAGTCAAAAGACAGAGTTTGTGCAAGCATTGGACAGCAAGAAGTTTATTGGTAAAGTGAGGCATGGAGTGGGCTGACCCAGGAGAGGGAAGCAGCCTCTCCTTACATTACATGAGTTTTTGTTTCTATGGGTGTTGTCTCCCCCTCTCCCTGTCCAGTGTCTTTCTCTTTTTCTGATGACGTGTCCTATACTCCCTTTTTGTTCCCAAGGTTGTTGCCCAGGGCGTAAGTATGAACCCATCAATTTCCCAAGATTTATCTGAGAAGTGCATTAAAAAGAGGGCAAACTATAATGCATGGTCCTGGAAGTAGGATGTACATTCTGGTAAGTGGGGTGTTTCCCCTCCCTCTCCAGCATTTTCCCTTCTTCTAATGACATATCTTGATTTAGGAGCATGTGAAGGCCATTATCTTACTATAATTCTTTAGGAAAGCCCACTAAGGGGCGGAGGTGCTAAATCGGAATGTTGTCTTGTTCTCAGTATCCTGCTGAGTAAGGTGTTTGTGCCCACCTTTGTTTTCAATACCCTGCAAAGCAGGATATCTGTGACCCATCCAAGTAGGAGTAGTTAGAAGGGGCCTCCTAACTGGGGCTGGTTCCTTCCTTCTCCTGTTCATTTCTACCTTTCCTCCTACCTTATCAGGAAGACAAATTAACACTTTAAATTGATTAAGATAGAGTAGGTCTCTTGCAAGTTTTAACTAAGAAGATTTAATGAACATTTCTGTACTATGTTGTTAATCTAAGGAACTTCTTCAGATGATTTTTCTGTTTGGAAAATATTCCTTTTTAACTTAGACATGGGGAGGAAAAACTTACCCTCTTAGGTTTATTGTCAAGGGGTGTATGAATTAAACTAACAAAAGACAGATTAATGGGGAAAAAGGCATTTAATTTTTTTTTATTTGCAAGAGTTCACTGAAAACTAATGAAACTCAAAGAAGTAGGGCTTATATACCCTTTTAATAAAAGAAAGGGAGTTTGGGCTTCAAGGGACAATAAATTGTGAAGAAGTTAAACTAATGTATTATAAAGACTGTTTTAGCAAGGTTTTATTTATGCAAACTCATCTTGGTGTTGGATCACTGTTTTTTTATTGTTTTGTTTTTTTTTTTTATTTTATTTTATTGGGGAATATTGGGGGATAGTGTGTTTCTCCAGGGCCCATCAGCTCCAAGTAGTTGTCCTTCAATGTAGTTGTGGAAGGCGCAGCTCAGCTCCAAGTCCAGTCGCCATTTTCAATCTTTAGTTGCAAGGGGCGCAGCCCACCATCCCACGTGGGAATTGAACCAGCAAACTTGTTAAGAGCTCGTACTCTAACCCACTGAGCCATCTGGCTGCCCCAAACAATTTTTGAAAAATGAATCACTCTTTCTTCCAGGTGGTATGGGGGTAAGTGGGGGTGGTGGTGTTGCCAGAAGCTCACAGGGGTGTCCAAGAGAGGAATCAGCCCAGAGCTACGGTGACTGGATTCTTGTTTCCACACAAGAAAGAATTCAAGAGCAAGACAGATGCAGGAAAGCGAGAGTGATTTATTGAAAACGAAAAACACACTTGAGAGGAAAGTGCAGGCCAACTCAGAGAATGAGTCGCCCCACCCCGGGAGGTCATGATCAGGGGTATTTGTCCCTCCTGGGGTGGAAATTGGTAACATTCCATTGACCTGGTTCATTCATCTCCTCCCTCTGAGCGTGACCCTCCATTTCCAATTTTTCTTCCTTATTTGGCTCCTCCAGAACTGTCACAGCATCAGATGTATGACAGGAGTCATAGTAACCGCAGTGTAAATGAGATTATAATGACATTAAAATTAGCTAAGAGGTCAGGTTCCGGTCATAGGGATCAGTTGAGCTGGATGAAACTGGTTCTTGTTATTCTCCAGCTGCAGGTACTGGATACATTTACCTGTTACTTGTGTAACCAGTGAAGCACCTCACTTTGTACCCTGGAGGGGGTTGTCAATTTCCTAGGCTTCATGTCCTACTTCAGTGGGATGATTCTTAACATCTTCAACTCAAAATAATTCCTAGGCCAAAGTGGCATACTTTGGGGTGGCACGTTCGGATCCTTGTCAAACAAAATGAATAAGTCAAAACACCTCTGGGGTAAAAAAATTACCATTGTGTGCGGGGAATTCATTACTTTTCAGAGTTTATGCTCTTTGGAGGAGGCAGGATGACAATGGTTATAAACAGAAACTCTCAATTGCCCAGCTTTTCAGATTCTAGCACTGTGCCCTTGAGTAATCTCTTTGAGTCCAATTTCTTTACTTGTAAAATAGTGTTGTGGTAAAGATCAAACGAGATAAGTCATAGTTAGCAAAATGTCTGACACATAGCAAACAATAAATGCTACAAATACACTTTTATGTTCCTCTTTAGAAGATGCTTATTGCATAAATATACTGACTGCTTGTATCAGAGTTTGATTAGAGAAACAGAAACAGTATGAATAATAGAATAAGGGGCTTATTAGAGGCATAAAAACTTAGACAATTATGGTAGCAGGTTGAGAAGTCTATACAAGAATATTTCTGTGTTGTGAAGGGCCTGAAGTCAACCAGCTGGCAATCAGGGATGTGAAGTAGGGAAGAGCAAAAACTGGAATCCATAAGGATAAACTGGAAACCACAAGGACAAACTATGATGTTGGCTGATCTACAGGGGAAGCTGATGCCCTCCCTCCACCATGGAACTACCCCTGCTCTTGGTCCAGGACTAGGAAAAGCTGAAGAAGGAGATATGGTATGTGCTTGAGGAACTGTGGACTGGTTACCACCGTATCCCCACACCGTGAGCTAGCAGATCAGTGACAACCTGTGCTCACCATGACAATGCCTGGCACCCTATACTGATTTTCAATGTGAAAAAAAAAAAAGATAGCTGCTTTACTTAGGCCTTCCAGAACATTCTCATATTTTTCCTGTGCGGTCAACTGTAACTCAGAATCATGCAGGGAAAGAAATTCTATCAAAGTTCATTTGAACTTAGCTAAGGTGACATAGTACAACGCATCATACTTTTTGTATTGCTTGTGATTCTTCCTACGTTAGTCTGAAACTGAAACTTGGAGGAAAAACACACACCATAGCATTCAGATTTTAAAAGGCTGCCTCTTTCATTTTGAAATTTGGGACCCTCTAATAGCAAAAATAAGTGCCTTCTTTGTTTTTTTTTTGATGAATTTGTAATTAAGAAAACAAATATTTACATCAAAACATTTGATTTTGAATGAATTATGTACCACACCATACAGAAATTTGTGTGGCAAAGGACTGTGCAGATTTGGCCTCTGGTAGAGGGTTGGATCCTAGCAAACCTGAATGGGTTGTGACAGCATGTCCAGCTTGACGGTCTCCTTGTTCAATTCTGAACTAGCAGCCATCCACAGACAGCTTTAAATAGGAATCATCCAAAAGAGTTTCAAAGAAGTCAGAGTGAGGCAGGAGAAATTCCCAAATAAGCTCATGACAGTTCTGAGGTTTGCCTTCTATTGTGTGAGGAAGAGCAGCAGTGGGGTCTAGAGTGTTTCTGCAATGGATAGAACATGTGCAGGGGGAGAGGTGATGATTTTTTAGGAAGGCAGTCTGTTGTAGGAAAGAGGGTCTGTGACTTTGCACAGGAAAGAATTGTAGCATGAGCCAGGAAATAAAGTGAAAGTCATTTGCTGAGTGAAGATCTACTTCATTGGCAGAGCAGAGGTTGCCTCTGAGTAAGAGACAACCCCAATTTGAGGTGTGGCATGTTTTATTTGGTAGGTATTTTACATTGAAATGAAGGGGAGGAATATTCTATTAGTTTCAGAAAATGGGTGGGTTTTGCCAGAAATTTGGGATACACCCATTTTTTTGTCCTTATATGGTCTTCTCGGGAGGTGTCATGACACTGGTAGTGTGTGTCCTTTAGCATGGAGATGTATTATAATGACTGTATAATGTGTCTGGAGGTTACTTGCAAGTGAATGTCATTGCCGTCTTAGTCTTGGCCAATTCTGGCAGTTTCCTTGTCTCATCTTGACTTATGGGTTCTTTGTCTTTGACTGGCAGTTAATGGTTTTCTTGGAGGCCCTGCCCCCACCCTATCTCAACTCTAGGGGCATAGAAATGCTAGGTAGGTATTTCCATTCCAGAATAAGATTTGAATAGCATCAGGGACTATAAGATTAAGTTCATGTACTAAGGCTAAATTGCCAGACTGGCAGCTGCTACCACTGCACCAAAACAAGGTGGGTAGACTTTTGATATGGGCTCAAATAAAGGGATATAATCAATGGGTCTCTGATGTCTATTATGCTCTTGTTAAAACCCCTACAGTTTGTCTTGATTTTCTATATACAAATAGAAAGAAAAGTTTATGACAATTAGGAAGTCCAAAGGTAGTGAGTCTATTCAGGACAAGAACTCAGGTGTGTCAACTCATAGTTCTAAATTATGTTGTTTTGGTAAAGTCATGAAGAGCTTCTAGTCTCTGAAGGGAAAGAGACTTTTCATTTTGTATAATGACGTCATGACCAACAAAATACACTCTGGTCTGACAAAAGTGGAGCTTATCCTTTGAGAAGTTATGTCCCTCATTTGCTAATGCTGTCAGCAAGTGGAGGGAATCAGTTCTTGAACACTTTGTGTCTGGAGAGCATGACTGAAGATTCCCACATTATATAAGAGTTTTCCCTATCTCTGGGTTCCATAAGGACTAATTGACAGAGATCAGAGAGTTCATACTACAAAGTTTTAAAGTGATTATAAATTATTCAATGAATTTACCTTTTTCCTTAGGAGGATTTAGAAAGTTCTTAACTAGATTATGAAAACTTGATATTGACTAAAGTATAAAGTTATAAGACTAGCAAGTTTGGTTGTCATTTTCAACTATGTTATAAGACATGACGGGAAATTGTCCGACGAGAGGGGTGTGTTTAGGAAGGAGCAATAGAGGAAAAGGAAGAGGACCTAGGAAAGGTATAGGAAGAAGAGGGTGAATATAACAAGGGGGGAAGGGAGTCAAGGACAGGGGCCTAAGAAGAAAGTCAATCCAGGGTTGGATCAGGAGAGGGAGAAGAGAATTTAAGGTTGGAGTTTAGATCCTCCACATTTTTATTAGAATTTTCTAAGGAGTCCTTACTGGCAGCAATTTTAGAATTGTCCCATGTAAAAATGCCAATGAGATAAGAAAGTCATAGGCAGTCAGGGACAGGACTGCAGTGGAGGACATCAAGGCCCAGGAAAACAGTTTCAAAGTGAGATGGGAAAGTCGTGGGCAGTCAGGGACAGGACCGCCATGGAGGACATCAAGACCAAAGAAAACAGTTTCAAAATAGCTGACAGAAAAATGTGAAGGGAACTCAGTGGGAGGGGCTACCACATCAAACTGCAGAGTCAGCTAAGACACTAGCACAGGTACAGGGGGCCAATCAGCTTCTGGTAAACAACTTAAAGATTGTAGACTCAAGGATATATAGTCCCTGGTGCAGCTTAGCCTGTGGGGCATTCCATTTTCGGAACTCCCCTCTTTCCAGAGAGCTTTTCTCTTGTGCTTTACATTAAAATTGTGTGCTACTTAAAATTGCCTCTCTGATATGCATTTCCATTCCTCAGCAAATGTGAGATCATGATCCCGAGAACGCACCAAGATACCTATATCACTAATCATTGAATATTTGGAATCTTTCAACCATTTTAGCGTAAGGTGTCACGCAAATGGATTACCGTATTCATGTTCTAAATTCCTCAGAATGGCCACTGATTTCTATTAGGGTAGGTCGAAAGGTAGAAACAAGCAAGAGGAAGAGGGACTAGCCCTAGTTCAGACCACCATTAAGGACCACCCGAGGCCTGTGCCTTTGCCCCTGTTTGTGTCACAAACATCCCGCTTATCAGGATGTACATCCTGCTTACCCGGATTCCCAGGACCACACATTGTGGTTTTGCTCCCTATAGTGAGCTTTTTAAATAAATTATGGGATACTGACGAGCTCATGCTTACACTCTGGGAAACAAGAAGGGAGGATGGGACACATCAGCAGAAAAAGAGGAAGATACTGGAAAGGGAGGCGGGGAGACAATTCTACCCATAGGGATAAAAACCCATGCACAGTGTAAGGAGAAGCTGCTACCCACCCTCGGGTCAGCCTGCTCCACACTCAGAGTACTTTCTTACTAATAAACCTTGCTTTCAGCAACTTGCTTAACTCTGTCTCTTGACTGAATTCTTTCCTTCAAGAGGACAAGAACCAAGGAAAAACGTAGTTACTGGTAACATTTCTAAATTGTCATTGGTAAGATCCTGCCAGAGCTTCCAATGTTTAGTGCTATTTCCCCCCACAACTTTGAGCCCATATTTAAATGACAAGAACAAATAAGAAATAAATAGGCAGTAATAAGAAATAAATAAGCATCTTGGGACTATGAGCTCAGCTCATCTGTGAGAACCCTGAGTAATGAAAATAAATCAGATCAAGAGGCTTACACCATGGACAATAAAAAGAATAAAAGTCTAAGTGACATTTTAACATGGAGTGCAGATCAGGTGAAAGCCTTAGTCAGTCAGTCTCTGCAACTTGAAGAGACATGGCCAGAGGTCTTGGGCATATTTTGTTCTTGATGTGGCTACAGGCTGAGCAGCAAGGGGTCCAGTCCTGATTTAAACTGAGGTACCACAATTTTAGAAAATGGACCAAAACACTGTTAGCGTAAACCTTTATTGGAGAAGGCTGGGTATGAGAAGGTTCCAAATGAGCAACCTAACTGTGAAAGGAAGGCATCCTAGCAGGAGGAGTCAGATAAAATTTGGCTAAATTGGGGGATAGTTTGTCAAAGTTGGGTCCTTGGGAAAGAGAAGAGTAATTCTTGTGGATTGATAGCCATTGTTGTCATGTTGATTGATAGTCAAGAGGAATGGAGGGATGATAGGAAGGGGCTATGTTTGTGTGCCAAAGGGGCTGAAGAGGACCTGAGAGGACCAGTGCGGAAAATTCTTTTGGTGTCTCTCGCAACATTCTCTGTCACCTGGGATATCACCATTGAGAATGAACAGACCTAACACAACCGGGCTGAAGTACACTTTTTAAAAATCAGTTCCTTGTAGTGGTAAAATTTATCCCCTTTGACCATGAATCTGAATAGAATAGTACTTTTCTATTCAAAAGAATGAGTTGATTAGTAGCTTTTTGTGTTTTATACTCAGTCTCCAAACTCAAAACTCTTAGCACATGAATTGCTGGCCTATTTTCCTTCTCAATGGCTGAACCCTGCAGCCAAATTCTAAGCTTTTTGTTCTTTGTTTTCCAAATTGGCCTTGAATTTTGTTTTCCAGTTGGTAATTCAATTTACTGGATCTTTTTGACTGTTCAAATAAACACAACAATGAGATCACTTTACATAGATTGAGACGTTGATACCCATTGTCAATGACAGGGAAAAGATTAACTTTCTGGGTGTTAATGAAAGGAAGTAACCTGGCAATATTTGTTATGTTGAAGTTACAGTTCAATCCAAAAATCTACCTTCTGGCAAAGCTTTCCATACTTGTGGATTCTTTAGAAGAGGCAAAAATTAGAAACAAAGTGAATTTCAATCGTTTAAGGATGACTTTTAAGTAAGTATTAAAAATGACTTAGAACTATTTCCATGACCTGGAGAGATTGCTATGGCCTATTGAATAAAGCAAGAATTAGGGGAGTGTGTACCATATGCTATTTAATTAGATGGTGACTAAAATTTCTCTATATGTGTATTTATTAACATATTGTTAAATGAGCATGGAGAAAAGTGCTGAAGTACATATGGATTAGGGGTTTCTTCTTTTTTTTTTTTAGTAAATTTTATTGGGCACTATTGGGGGACATTGTGTTTCTCCAGGGCCATTCAGTTCCAAGTAGTTGTCCTTCAATGTAGTTGTGGAGGGCACAGCTCAGCTCCAAGTCCAGTTGCTGTTTTCAATCTTTAGTTGCAGGGGGCGCAGCCCACCATCCCATGATGGAATCGAACTGGCAACCTTGTTGTTGAGAGCTTGCGCTCTAACCAACTGAGTCATCTGGCTGCCTAGGGGTTTATTCTTACACCAGTACTAGACTTCTTGATTGTTGTAAGTCTTGAAATCAGGTTGTGAAAGTCCTTCTGATGGGGAAACTGACCTTAAAATGGTTCCCTTCCACGTGGAACTGAGCTAAAATGGTGGCCCCAGCGGAGAGAGAAATCCCCAGCCTAAGCCCCAGCCCACTTCCGCATAACCCCCTCCAAGCCACACCTTGAACCAATCACCAGACTACACCTACCCCTTCCCTGACTCAAGGAAGTCCCCAACCCATAAAAACCTGCTCAAAACCTTGCTAGAGGCTCAGTCTTTTGGGAAGGATCCCGCTGAGCCCGCCGGGGTAATAAAGCTGACTCTCCTAACTCTCTGAGTGCTGGTTGGGTTCTCTCCGGTCTTGGATTCTGCTACACTTCAACTGTTCTTCTTCAGGATTGTATCCAATGTTCTGGGTGTTACTGAACCCAAGTTTATGTGCTGATGCTTTGAAAGGCCAGAACTCAAAACATGAGATTTTGGAGTAAGAAAAAGCTCATTGACTGAGAAGGCGCCAACTGAGAAGATGGGAAATCTAATAGTGCCTCAAATCCATCTTTCTCATTGGAATAGGTTAAGTGTTTTTAAAGCTTTTAGGGGGAACAGGTATGCCAAAGTGCTCGTGGGGCAAGTTTTAATTGGAGGACTTTAGAACTTGGCTATTTATGGTAAAGGGGGTCAGCATTCAATCTTCCTAGACAACCGACCCTTTGCTTCTGAAAGGTTTACAGTGTTCAAGTTCTGGTTATGTCCCAGTCCTTTGGTTGTGTGTGTGGGAGGTAGGGGGGTGAGGGGTGGTGCGGATGTGAGATTTTGGTTCCGAGTGCAGCTGGAGGTCAAAGTTTTCTGCTCTGAGCATGCTTTGGCTGCATGACATGCAGTTTTGGTCTGTTATCTCTGAAAAGCAACTCAGTATCTTGTTAAACAGGATAGGACCATTTTGAGCTGGTTTTGCCGTTACATTAGTCCGCTGTATTCCCAGGCTCCAGTCTCCAAATTATCCCCTTTTTGTCAAATCCAAAGGGTATTTTCAAGTTTACTCTTACCTGATCTTTAACAGGACTGAACATTTTTTGCTCATGTGAACTATTCTCTTTCCTTGCCTTCTGTGATACCATTCTTCTACTTTTTCTTCTGTCTTTTTGGATATTTCCTCCTTCCTTGCCATTAAACATTGGAGTTTTTCACAGCTTGGTCCTGTGTCTCTTGTCTTATTCTACACTTTGTATAAACTAATACTTTCATATTCAGAGCTTTAATCAACTTTTAAAAGATAGACATGTACTTCTTCTCTCAGTAATAGTCTAGCTGGTTCAGGCTTGAGGAGAGCTTGTCTTTTTAGATATTTCAGTATCTAGTTTCCTTCCATTTTGTTCCTTAAACATTCCCTTGGGCAGGTGTTATAATCTGGAATCCATTATATTAGTTTTCCATTGCTGATGAAGGGAACCAAAGTTTTGCCACCCTGAAGCTGCCTTTTGGGATATTGATTTAAGCTGGTTATTAAGAAACAAAATATTCAGAAAGAAATTTTGACCCTGTCTACTTTCTGCCCAAGAGGTCCTGATAGAAAAATCTGCTTCAGGAAGGCAATCTTAGGATGTTCATCTTAGCCTAATTTGAGTTAAGTATTGTAAGTAGGAGGGCTTTAGGCAGTGGCTTGTTAGCTAGATACCCCCCAGCATCCCATTGATTCTGAGTTGCCTAGCAAGAATCTTACCATGTGTGTTCACTCTTCCTTAACTATCTGTAAATCACCCATTCTTACTTCTGAAATCTAAGAACCCCCCTCCTTTTCTCCTTTGTCTAAAATATCATTTATAACCAATGTTTCCTCACTGAATTTTGGAATTTTCATGCTTATGTGAATTCCCCATGTGCATGTATTAAAATTTGATTTTCTCCTGTTAATCTGATTATTATTTCAGCTAGAACTCTGAAGATGGGAGGAAAAGTACTAATTTTTTTTAGCCCCCACACTGACATGATACATTACCACAAACTGAGCTGCTTAAACAACATTTACTTATTATCTTACAGAGTTCATTTCCAAGCTCATTCAGGTTGTTGGTAGAATTCATTTCCTTCTTATGCTTTCTTTCCATTCAGGCCCCTCCACATTCAGGCCAGCACCATTGAGTCAAGCCCTTCTCATGCTTTCAATCTCAGACTTGCCCCTCTGCCCCATTGCTCTGGCTTCCTCTCCTATCTTTCTCTTCTGCTTTTAAGGGTTCCTATGTTTTCCTTGAGCTGAGTCCACCTAGATAATCCAGGCTAATCTGCCCATATTAAGGTCAGCTGATTACTAATCTTAGTTATCTCTGAAGTCGCTTGTATATTTAAGTAACACAACCATGGACTAACACCAGGAGGTAAAGGTCACAGGGACCAAAATTCAGCCTACCACATCTATGGATCGAATTCAAGAATACTAGAATTTGGATGGCAAAACAATTAACTCTATTTTCACTAACATGTTACTGAAATGTACTACGGACTTCCTTCAATTATGGGTGTTGGCAATAAAGCCACAGTAACATAGCAGTATTAACAGTAAACTTTTCACCCTAAAAATCAAAGGTATTTTTATTATAAGTAATGTAGATAAGCTTGAAATATCATTTATGTCCATCAGTTTCAAAATCAAAGTTATTAGATCTGCTACTAGATCTTATTTATTGTGTTAATAAAGAAATAGATTTATTTAAAAAACATTTTGGAGGCTGGCCTAGTGGCTCAGGTGATTGGAGTGCCGTGGTCCTAAATCTGAGGTCACGGTTCGATTTCCACGTGGGCCAATGAGCTGCGCCCTCTACAGCTAAGATTATGAACAACAGCTGTCCCTGGAGCTGAGGGGCTATGAGCTGCTGTGGGCTGTTGTGTGCTGCCGTGTGCTGCCAGGAGCTGGCCAGCAGCCATTGTGAGCAGCCATTGTAAGCAGCAATCGTGAGCCGCTGTGAGCTGAGCAGCCAACTGACGACTTGTTACCAACTTCCTCGGCGGGGCTGGGTGGGGTGAGGGGGGAGGTGAAAGAAGGGGGGAATATTTCAATAACTTTCATAGTGAATTAACTTCCATTGTAATCTTACATATTTTATTCTAAGCATTCCAAAGCATTATTCTAAAAAGGGGTCTATTGGCTCCACCAAACTGTCCAAGAGATTTACGGCATAAAAAAAGGAAAGAATTATCTTGGAAATTATCTTCCTTGGTGTGGTTGAAATCAGGTGACTACCATTTCTGTTACCATGAAGGTAAAGGTCTGGCTGCTCGCTGCAAAAAAGCCAAAACTCAAGAGGCGAGATTGATGGAAAGAAAAGCAGGTTTATTAAAAATGCCAGCATTCTGAGAGGATGGGGGACTCCTGTCCAAAGGCCAGCCCTCCCGCCTGCCCCCCAGCATGGCCAAAAGGTTTTATAGGCATGTAGGAAAGGCCGAACAAAAGAAAGGGGAAGTTGGTCAGACACTTCCTGGAAAAAGGCGCTTCCCAGAGGCTGGTTTGTTTCAGGGATAGGAGTGGATCTTATGCAGATGTAAAAACTTCTTTCAAGTCAGTGTCCTGGAGGTTTTCTTGAGGAACCACGGTCATTGGAGCCTGGTGTGCATACAGTCTGGAGTAAACAGAACCATTGAAACTGGTATGCATAGTAAATGTATAGTAAACAGAATCATTAAGGCTTGGCAGGAAAGGAGGGAAGCAAAGAAAAACACTTTCAAAAAGTTTTTGTTGAATCAAATTATATTAGAGGTTTAAATCTCAAAGTAGAAGATATAGTGTCACCATTACATTTCTACATTCCAATCCAAACAAGTGAAGAATGATAGAGGAATTTCAGGGTAAGGCATTCCCTAGGGCTGATGTTGCATACAATATTTCTTTCTGCTCATATGTCATTTTGAAAACTGAATCATGACAATACTTAGCTGCAAGGGAGGCTTGGGGAATGTACTCTCTGATGAGACAGGTAGAGTTAACAGGAGCGAGCTTGTGGGTTAGGAGGAACAAGCTTAAAAATTAACCTCTTGGCTCTGAATCCCCTAACTAGCTGTGGTAACAGAATGGTTCCCAGAAGTCAACTGTAACAATAATCCCCTGTAGGCTGACAAACACCCTACGTCCTGCATAGAAAAATATGAAACTTCCATATTCCTTCTCATCAGTGCAACTGTCTACTCTAGACTCTGCCCCTGGCAAGTACTCTGAGAGTATTTCTCTTCTTAAATAAAATTTCTGACTTCTACCCCTTTGTGCCTTGTGAATTCTTTCATAACCCATGAGCGACCATGACAATCTCAAGTGACCTTGTCTCCAGCTAACTATTACTAACAGGAAAGGGGAACAGAATATAGGGGATAATCAAGAAAAGAAAAGACTTCATTTACAACTTACAATTATTCATTTACAATGAATAATACGCATCTTTTGTAAGCCAGCATAATTTTGTTAAGTTATAAATAAAAGGTCAACATAAGAGATGACAAACATTATTCGAATCCAAAAGAATACCTCTTTGGGAAGCACTGATTCAGGAAGAAACTCAAACAAGTGTTCTGGCTAGGAAGGCAAAGGGTGTTTATGAAAAAGGGAAGGGGAACAATTGCATGAATAGAAGGAATTTCTGTAGGTATAGATAAGCTAACATAGTGATGCTAATTATAATGAATGTCTAATTTTCAGCCTGGTAGTCAGGGCTGCTTTCCTATTATCTTTGCAAACAGTTGTTTAGGCCCAATCCAAAGGTTATTTTGCCCAGTTTTAACATTCCAAATGTGAGGAGTAAGACTTACAAGATAGTTCCTCTGGGATAGTGGTCCTGACTCCATTTTGAAGTGTCTCCATGTTATTTTTCAGTTTCTTACTATAGCTATGCTAATAATATCATGCACTTTTCTAAACATGTTTGTTTTATAAGTTTCAGAGTTAACAAGCCTTAAGCTACCGAGTTTCCCCCAAAATAAGACCTAGCGGGACCATCAGCTCTAATGCGTCTTTTGGAGCAAAAATTAATATAAGACCTTATATCATATTATATTAATTATATATATTATATTATATTATATTATATTATATTATATTATATTACCCTGCTGTTCGGATGACGAAGGTTCTTTGTCACACTGAGTTGTAAATGCCAGAATGAGAAGGCAATGTAAAGCCCAGCCATTGATTAAACTTACTCCGGGATAGTGTGCCCACCCTTTGCAAGTCTCCTTGCTGGTGACTCCTCAAGGCTTCTATATTGACGAATGTGTTAATGGAAGAATGTCCAAACCCGTTGAGAATTTTTGTTTATTTCAGCCAACCTGATGACACATTAAATGCTCCAGAGAATGAGAGCTTTGCAGTTCTTTTTATACATTTGGAATTAAGGAGGGAATGTAAGTACAATTACAGGAACGTGGGAGAAAGTATGGCAGGGAAATCTCTGTAATTGAACTACAGGACAGTTAAGATCATCTGCTCCCTGGAGGGTGGTTACAAGAATGTCTGGAAAAGAGGATTACTTTTGGCATTTCAAAGGTATGTTAACCTAGATGCACAAGAGCAATGGCCAGGGCTTGCTTACTGCAAAGATAAACCTTCTATAAGCCTGGGGGGTGACTACGTACCATGACCTGTCCAATTAGGAATTTAGGATCATATCATCCTGTGAGGTTACTTCCAGTCACTGAATTTGTCAGATTTATTACATAGCCTCTTTTCATTCACAAATGTCAGTAGCATGTTAAGATTGGTGAAAAGACCAAAAACTTTTGGAACACCAGACAAGCTTTACTTATCTAAAGGAGACAGGAGAAAGTCAGCACAAACACAAACAAAGATACATGGTAGAGAGATCAGCAACATTATTCCAAATAGACTTGAAGTTTCCTGGGCATTAAATCTTACTAGGCATTAAGCCTTCCTAAGGCTCTATAGGAGTGGGGTCCCTATCAAACTTTCTGGCAGCAAAACTCCCTCTCCCTGGGGTTCATTTCTGCTCGCTGACCTGTGTGGCTTAGGTTCTGGAAAAACTCATATCTGAGCCAAGTGTACCAGCCCATGTTCCAGGATCTGCTCTAGGTTATATATCAATTCATTTCACTATCTCAGCAATCATATGAGGTATTAGTGTTATTCTCATTTTACAGATAGGAAAACTGGGCAGATACAGATTGCTGTGAGTGGGATGTGACTATCAAAGTAGCAGTCTCACACACGTTTGTGTCTTTCCACAATGTCAGATTTTATTAGAATAAAGCCATGGATTTAGTCCTACTGACTCGGTTTACCACGGGCATTAACCAAGGTTCTGGCTAGAGGATTGCCTCCAATAGTGGAGGCAGAGTGGTTTCACACAAGAGGGTCACACAGGTTTGCAAGCAATAGGGGTAAGCAAGGTGAACAGAGTCTCAAGAAAGAAGGATGAGAGAGAAAGAGTTCGATGTTCAGAGAGAGTCCTGGTGGTGCTGGGGTACACAGTGTTGGGCCTCAGGCCTGGCGGGTGAGACCATCAGGAAGCAAAGGCTTCAAAGCGCTCCTTCTGGGAGGAACGCAGATGCAGCTGTAAGCTTCTCCGTTGAGGTCTGAGTCATGAGCTGTCAGAGAGCTCCGATTTTATGCTCAGGACTGGGTGCGGTACACCCATCTGCAGTCGATAAAGCCATCCAGCTGGTCAAACTCCACCCTGCTTTTAGTTATCTGGTTAGGGCGTTCGCTGGGTACACCTTTCACGTGATGCTCTGGCATGATTGTCACTTTGTGACTGACGTAACTATCAGTCATAATTAATGCTCTAGACACAGGTTAAGTAATTTTCCCAAGGTTGTATGTCTAGTGAATGGCAGAGCCAAGAACTGAACCTCAAGGGCAAAGGAATATCCTGCCCTCCCTATGGCAAGAACCAAACATCTCTCTTTTTTCTCATTCTTAATCACTCGTACAGGATTCTCTTGTTACTTCCTCCTATGAAAACCCTCTTGTAAAAAAGGCCTATTTTTTTTGAGAAGGTTCCTCTGCTGAATGGACGTTCTCCCTACTGAATTTGGATCTATTGAATCGATAATTTTGCAGGCAGGCGGTGGTGCTTTTCAATCCCTTTTTAACAAGCCACGCGCGCTCGCGCGTCCCGCAGGGCGCCACCCGGAGCTCGGCTGGCCTATCCCGATGCAAGTTAAAGGCAGAGAATCACTCACTGCTCGAGAAGTTTTCTCCATTGGTTTAGTGAAGGTGTTTTGCAAACAACGGCATGATCCACTGGGGGGCGAGCCTGGCTGCAGCGACTACTTATCCGGCCCGCACTAGGACCGCGGCAGCGCAGGCCTCGGAGCGGCCGCTGGGGCGGGGCCCAGCTGTTCCGGGAGCCCGGGTCTCGCAGCTGGACCCGCCCCTGAAGGCGGACCGGAGTTGACTTAAACTCTGGGGCCCGGGAGGCCGGCTGGTCCTCCTCTCTTACCCCGCCCGGGTTTCGCGCCTGTGGGTAAGTGTAGGACTGGATACCCCGCTGTCCTCATTCGCCTCCTCGGGTCTCCGGCGGAGTGGTGGGTGCGGGCAATCCAGGTGCCCGCGGGCAGGGGCAGGGCGCGCGCCCGACGAGCGCTTTTGTTCTGAGGCGGGGACGGAGTCGCGCGGGCTGCGGGCGCTGGGGCGGCTCCGGGCCTGGATCCCCGCGCGCTCGCGCGTCCCGCAGGCCGCCACCCGGAGATCGGCTGGCCTGTCCCGTGCGCTGCCTTGCTCGCGCTGCGAGGACTGGCTCCGGCCAGCCCCGGACGCCGAGCTGGAGCCCGAGGGCGCCGCCTCACCGGGTGTTTTCCTTAAATTGCCTTACCTTACTGTGGAGGTCGCGGGTGGCGTCAGCGAGGACACATTTTGTTAAACTACGGGTCGCTTGGTTAGGCGGTTGGGTGTAAAAGTAGCTTCTGTTTTTAATTATTTCCTGTCGCTGGCGTGAAGAAAAAAAAATCTTTGTTTTGCATTTAGTGTTTGTCAAGCGTTCCCTTCCTCCCCGCCCCCATTATGCTGTTCCTCCCCGAAACAAATACTCGGCTTGCATCTCTTAAGTGGCCCGCGAACGCCTTGGTACCAGAGACGTTTTCTGTTCCTCAGCAATAGTTCGTTCCTAGAGGCGTTTTTAAATGCACAAATGCGTACCGGTTTTAGGTGTTCTTGAGGGACGCAGATTCCCTAAATACGTGTCCTTAGGGTCCTGAGTTCAGCTGCAAGCTTTTGGAGAATCAGTGAAGCCAATTTATTTGCAATACTTTTCAGTGCCTGTCTTCAAAATAAAGAGAACAGCAGGGGATATTGTATGAGCTTGGGGTGCGTTTTAATGGGCAGGTCGCATAGCTTGTTTGCGGATTTTCTGCTTAATGTGTTAGCTGTAAATCTTTTCAGTTTTATTCAGCGTTAACATGCACGAATGTTACTTTTTTTTCCTGTATAGTTGGATTCACTTACTAATCTTAACAAAATTGCCAAAGTAAAATATTTTTGTTTAGGATGAAAGAACAATAGTGGATCTGGAGGAGGTCACATTAATTGGAATTCTAAGTTGAAAAATGAATGGTATTTTAGGCCAGATCTAGTTTCTATTTTTGTTACTTTGCACACTTAAGAATTCAGTAAACTTAGTATGTTTTTGGTGCAACCAGAAGTAACAGTTTTGCACAGCATTGCCATACCAAGTAAACAGATTAGCATGTACTTTTATTATAAATTTAATATAAATAAAAGTGACATAAACTTTATGTTAAATAATTATTACATAATGTTTCAATATTCCTTGCTGTCCTTAGGACCAAAGAAGTAAACATTGGAGGGACACTGACGTGTTTGGAGGGAAAGGGAACATATACAATAATGAAAGAGTAACTTCTTATTTAAAGGTAAGTATGTCTGTCACCTCTCTAAGTAGCCTACTCCAATTTATCTATTATGGAACAAAATTATTAAGTGAATCAGCATTGATTAAAAATTAAACTATAGGACACAATGGATTTGATGACAGTTTAGGGAGACATAATGTGACTGGTTTAGCATGGAGTATTCTAGTTCATCTTTGCAAGATTCAGAAGAGGAGATTTTTCATGGCGATGTAACTGGGGTCCAAGTTACCAAGGCAGAGGTCTACTTAAGATTATTCTCTACATGCTCTGTTTCTTGTTTGATTGTTTTTATTTTAGTATTTCTGGCACATGGTGTTGGGGGGAGGCAGCACAGCACAACTCTGGAAGAACCATTCCTGTGATACCAACCTGTAACGCCAAAGTGATCATCTCCAGGGCTACCATCTTATAAACACTAAGTGTTAGGAAACTTTATGTAATGATTAAGAGCATGGTCTGTGCAATCAGACTGCTGATCTTCAGATCTTGGCTCTATCACTTACTGTCTATACAAACTTGGGGAAATACTTAACCTCTCTGCCTTAGTTACCTCGTCTGTAAAAAGGAGATAACAGTAGTACCTACCTCATAGGATTGTCGTAGTAATATAGCACGTTTGGAACAGCTCCTGGCACATAGTAAGTGCTCAATAAATTTTGACTATTGTCATATTACAGGAAATATATTTTATAGCCTAAGACAACACTATGTCTTACACGAAATTCAGTGTGCTAATTAGTGCTCTAAATCAACTTACCAATTTTGTATTGATTAAACTTTCCTGTAGATCCTGTTGTAGGTTCTGTTTTTGTAAGGAAATACCAGACACGACTCTAGTTTTTACCTGCAGTCTTATTTGAAATCAAGAATGCCACCATTTAATTCTCTACCCAGGGCAAATTTTCCTCAAAGCTTTGCTTTTCCATATTACTTCTGTGATGCGCTAGAAGCTCTCTTCCGTTTAGGTTATCAAGGTCTTGGACACAATTGGAGCATAAATGTTTAGAGAATTAATCTAGCTTATTGTTTAAAAGTGTTATAAAGGTGAATTTCAAGAAGATTTTTTTTCTAGCCAGGTCTTCTCCACTCACCTCCATCCTCCCACTGGAGGCATACTCTGCAAAATAGACAAAGTATGAGATAAAGAGGCAGCAATTTACCAACCATGTTTATAGAAATGCAACTTAAAATTTAATTTGTAATAAGCTTTGTAAAGAAAGACTCTTGTGGACCTTGAAGAATTCTAAATGCTTTGTTGGGAGGCAGCTATGTAGTATGTGTATTCTTAATATCCTAAGTGTTGCTTGTAAATTGAAGAGCAATGTTGGAGGCAGGCCTGTTGAAGGAAATGTCTCAAGTGAGACATTTGCTCAGTTACAATAATTGCAGAGATTTAATGACAATCACTAAGATTCTCTCAAGATAAATTACAAGACTTAATTTGTAAATTAACTTGTGGTTAAAATTGCAAACTGTAATAAAAACTTACATTGTCCACCTAAGTTTTAAGAAGTGGAAATCATAAGCAGATCATTATTTTTTAAGGCCCAAAGAATTTATTTCCTCATATAATTCAAAAGTTCATGTAGCTTGACTGGGTCCAGCTTTAGCTGGATCCAGCATCTGAAAGAAAGTCTGAAAGACGTGAGACACTATCTTTGAGCTCTGATTTTAGCATTTGACTTCATTCTCAGGCACACCTCCCTTCATTGGGTGGTCCTAGTATCTCTAGGTATATTATCTGTTGACATGAAAACATCCAAACCTATTAAAATTTTTATGAGTTTATTAGAATTTATTTGAGCCAAATTGAGGAGATGCTTGGAAGCAAGGTCTCAACAATGGACTGAGAAAATGCTCTGGAGAATGGCAATTTTCCAGTTCTTCTGCATTTGGAATCAAAAGAGGGAAAGTAAGGAGGATTACATGAAATCCATTGGTGTTAGATTATGGAAGCTGGAGAAAGCAAGGCAGGAAAATCACTGATTGGATAAAAAGTAAAATGGAGAGACACATACTTCTTTTATATTGGTGGGTACAGGATAGTTCACATTTACAGTAAGTAGGGATGGAATACGGGCAACAAGATCATGTGCTCCCTTGAGGGTGGTTACACCTCCCAGGGGTCTGGAAAAGATTACTCTGGGATTTCAAAGATTTGTTAACCTAGATGCACAAGAACAATCATGGACAAAGCTTGCTTAAGGCAAAGATAAACCTTTTGTTAAGGAAGTCATAGGCCTGGGGCGTGACTACCCACCTTGACCTGCTCAGTTAGGAATTTATGATGACATCATCCTGTGACAGTTACCTTGGTCACTGAGCCTGTCAGATTTATTACATGGGCCTTTTGTTCATTTATCTAATCAGTTTTAACTTGCATGCCTTTTTTCTGGTTGCTCTATCAAAAGTCTATAAATAAATTTCATTGGCTCTCAGTGAGTCATGACTGCTAATAACAGGGAAATGCTGTTTGGTTTTTTGATTTTCGTTTGGTGTTTTTAAACCAGCTTAAGAGATGTAATTCATATACCATATTCATGTAATTCAATTCACCCATTTACAATGTACAATGGTTTTAAGTATATTTACATATAGGTATATTTGTGCAGCCATCACAATTTTAGAATATTTTCTTGGCCCTCAAAATGATGTAGGATATTCCTTAGTGTATGCCGGGTTCATAGTCTTGTGGAGCCAAAAAATGGATACACGGACCAAGGAGAGGCAAAGAGTTACAGGGAGACAGTTTTTTATAGCAAGCAAAGACTTACAGCTCCAGAACGGGCAGGGGTACCTGAAGCTGGATGCCCATTAGCTAAGGCAAAAAGCTTGTGTTTATATACCTTTATTTCTACCTGGGAGGGGGATGCTGGAATGTTTGTGCTTATGGATAGTGCTTCTAAGACTTGCTGTACTGCTCAGCCTGGGGGAGACCTTTATAAAATCTAGTTGCCCCAGAGCATGACTGATGATGTTTTTGCTCTGGTGTGGTTGCCCTGGTACAGTTGCCCTGGTACGGGTAAGTTATTCAGTGTTCTGTGTTTGCTCAGTCTACCAAGGAATTTCTAACTGCCTGATTCAATACTAACTAACCTGCCTCAAAACGAATCTCCGTACTCATGTGCAGTCACTCCCCATTATCTCCCAACCCACCCATCCACAGGCAACTATTAATGTAGTTTCTGTCTCTTCCAGATGTGTGTATTCTGAATATTTTGTGTAGATGAAGTCATGTGTATGGTCTTTTGTTGCTCTCCTCTCACCTAGCACAATGTTTTCAAGGTTCATCCATGTTGAAGTATATATGTACATCACCCCTTTTTATTGTCAAGTAATACAGGTATTGTGCAGAGATGCCACGTTTTGTTTTATCCTTTCATAAGTTAGCACACATTTGTATTGTTTCTACTTTTTGGTGCTGTGAATATTCAGGTACAAGTGTTTGTATGAACATACATTTTCAGTTCTCTTGTATACATACCTAGGAGCGGAACTGTTCTATCATGATATTTGACCTTTAAGAAACTATCAGACTGTTACTCAGAGTAGGTGAGCCATTTATATTCCAGCAGCAATGCATGAGTTCTGTTTTGTCCACATCCATACCAACACTTGTCTTTTTTATTATAGCTGTCAAAGTGATGTGACTGAAGTGGTATCTCACTGTGGTTTTGATTGCATTTCCCTGAGAATTAATGATGTGAAATATCTTTCATGTGCATATTTGCTATTTGTATATCTATTTTGGAAAATGTCTATTAAAAACCTTTATAGACTTTAAATTTGAGTTGTCTTTATTGTTGAGTTGTAAGAGTTATTTATATTTTCTGGATTCTGATTCCTTACTAGTGACCATAAATGTGAGGGTTTGTTTCGTTTTCTATCACATTGATAAAGGTCTATCCTGTATCAATACCACATGGTATTGTTTACTGTAGTTTTATAGTATTAAAAAGTAAAATTAAACAGTAAATTTGAAGATCTAATTGGATTTATTGAACGATTCATGAATCAGGTAGCATCCCGTTTAGTAAATAGAGAGGTGCTCCAAGAAGTTATGCCAAATTAATATAATAGTGTTATATGTCAGCTATAAATGAAAAATTAAAGAAGTGCAAAATGGAAGGATTTTATAGCAAACTGGGGGGAGGGTGGCAGTGGTCTTATCAGGCAAATTACCTCACTAACTTTGATCAGGAAATTCCAGCTTAAATTTTACTCCTAGGAGGGGCTGAAAATGCAGTTAATTCTTGGTTTGCTCTCTTGGGGACAAGTGATCTCACCTTTGGCCTGTTTTTCTTTTAACTACTAGTCAGTTTTAAAATTGGGAAGTATGAGTCCTCTAATTTTACTCTTTTTCAAAATGAATTTTAGGATCTGGTTCTCAATTTATGCAAAAAAATATGAGATTTTGGTAAGGATTACACTGAATCTTTAGATCAATTTGGGGAATATTGCTACCTTAACAGTAGTAACTAAATTTCCAATCCATGGATGGGTTTTCTTCCCCCCAGTTTTTCAGCTCTTCAATTTCTTTTAGCAATGTTTTGTAGTAGTATTCACAGTAAAAAATTTACACTTTTGTTAAATTTATTCAGTTTTTATTGATGTTACTATAAATGAAATTTTTTTTCTAGATTAAATGTTTTAGAGAAATACATTTGGTTTTTGTATATTGAGCTTTGTATTAGGCAACTTAGCCAAATTAGTTTGTTAGTTCAATTAGTTTTTTAGTGGATTCTTTACAATTTTTTTATATACAAGATGATGTCATCTCCAAGTAGAGATAGTTTTACTTCTTCATTTCCAGTCTGGATGTCTTTTCTTTTTTCTTTTTTGCCTAACTGCCATAGCTAGAACTTCTAGTATAGTGTGAATAGAAGTGGCAAGAACAGACATCCTTGTCTTTTTCCTAATCTTAGAGGGAAAGCATTCAGTCTCACCATTAAGTATGATGTAAGCTGTGGGGTGTTTTGTGTGTTTTTTTATAGATGCCTTTTTATCCAGTTGAAGTTTCCTTTTTCTAGTTTGAATGTTTTTATCATGAAAGGTACCGGATTTTAAGATACATTTAATTTCGGTCACATTACATCTTGACTTCACTGGCTGAGATGATCATGTGAGTTTTGCCCTTTAGTCTGTTGATATGTTCTATAACATTGACTTTTTTTTAAAAATGTTGGACCAATTTTGCATTGCTGAAATACATCCCACTTGGTCATGGCATACAATTTTTATTTGGTTGCTAGTATTTTGTTGAGGATTTTTACATCTATATTCATAACAAGTTGATCTGTAGTTTTATTGTGATTTCTTTTCCGGTTTTGGTGTTACAGTAATATTGGCCTCGGAATTGAGTTGGGAAGTATTCCCTCTTCTTTTCTGTTTTTGAGGAGTTTGTAGAATTGGTTTTAAATCTTTAAATTTTTGGTATGATTCTCCAGAATGCCGTCTGGGCCTAACCATTTCTTTTTGGGTAGTTTTTGTTAATGCAATCTTTTTATAGGTCTATTTAGATTTCCTATATCTTCTTGAGTCAGTTTTGGTCAGTATGTCTTTGGGGGTGTCTTTTGGGGTTCTATACCCAATTCCAATGTGTGTGTACGGGGAAAAGAGGTTTACCCTCACACCAATAACAAGCAATTATTTGGGGACAGATTTCGTAGGTTAAGGGCTGAGTCCCACAAGGTTGCCCACCACACACACACTGTAGATGCCTGTGACACGACCATGTTGTTATTTGTGCTTTTGACATACCAACTGCAGATTGAAGGTCCCACAACCCGCTCCTCGGACTTCAGATGCTAGTCACAAGTTCAGGTTATTACCTGTACTTCCTGTCAACTGGCTATGGATGATGGTTTTCAAAACCCCGTCCTTGGATTTGATTAATTTGCTAGAGCAGCTCACAGAACTCAGAAACATTTTACTTAGTAGATTACTGGTTTATTGCTAAGGATAGAATCGACAGCCCGATGGAAGAGATGCATAGGGTAAGGTATGTGGGAAGGGACTTCCATGCCCTCTTCCAGCAAGCCATTCTCCTCAGATGTCCATGTGTTTAATCCTAAAGCTCTGAACCCTGTCCTTTTGGGTTTTTCTGGAGGTTTTATTATGTGATCAAGATTGATTAAATGAAGACACCTTTATTACTCTCATCACTTAGGAAAATACAAGGGTTTTAGAAGCTCTGTGCCAGAAACGGGGATGAAGATCAAATATGGTAAGTCCAAACTTAACGTCGATAGGGTGCTGCAACTTAAATGACTGTAATGAAACTGATTTTATCATAGGTTAATTGGTATAAACAACGTTAAGTTTCTAAGACACCTTATCAATGGTATAATGAAACGATGTTATTGGAGGACCTCCTGTATATATTTCTTACCAGTATCACAGGGGGTTTGCCCTTTTTATCCAAATTATTGAATATGTTGGCATACAGTTCATAATATTCTCTTTTTTTAATGTAAGCTTGGTATTAACGTCCCTATTTCATTGCAGATTTTAGTAACTTGAGTCTTTTCTTGGAAGAAAAGGCGCTGTTGAGGTTCTTGCAACCCTCTCAACAGAACCTGGGACCACCAGAGTAAACCCTGGGATGTGGTCTGTAATAACGGGTAACTAACAGGGAATAACACTTTTATCAGATTTCTCTTCAGAGGCGTTTCAGTGTCTTTTATAGGAGCTGATCGGTTTTACTCAAGGAATGTTTTTCCTCTTAGGAAACACAGAATTGGCTCACTCTTTTAATAAGTGATACTTAAACTCCTAATACAGTTTGTGTTCTGACAGAATACTGCATATAGCTTATACTTTCCTGGTAAACATTAATCGTGTACTTGAGGCAGTTGTCAGAGATGTCTAGATGTTTGAGACCACCACCCCTCTAATGGGTCATGTTTCCTTGATGTGGGTACCTAAAGGGCTCTAAAATGAGTTGTTAGGCAGACCGCCAAGCGAGGATAACTGACTTCTTCATGTGTACTCTATGATCTTTAATTCCCACTTTAGGGAATAACACAACTAGAAAAGATGGTCTGAAATTTGTCTTGACACGTCTGGAAACACAACAAACCACAGTTGACCCGTGAACAACATGGCTCTGAACTGTGAGGGTCCACTTATACATGGATTTTAGGTTTTCAATAAATACATAGTACTGTAAATGTATTTTCTCCTGTTCATGATTTTCTTACCATTTCTCTAACTTTGTTGTAAGAATATAGTATGTATACAATAGAACATACAAAGTATGTGTTGTTTTATGTTATTAGTAAGGCTTTCCATCAACAAGTCGTTACGTTTTTAGAGAGTCGAAAGTTATGCTCAGGTTTTTGACTGAACGCGGGGGCTGGGAGGTCACTGCCCCTAACCCCTGCTTGTTTACGGGTCAACTGTAGTGTAAACTCTCTAGTGTCAGGATGGGATGCATGGGATTACCAGCACCCCACGCTATACCTGGATTAATCAATCAGGAAAAACAGCATTTTATTTCCCACTACCCTGTTCTTCGTGGGGCTGTCACTGGTGATGCCATCTGGTACATACTTAGCTGGCTTCACACGGAAAGCCCGATTGTCACCTGCCCTCCAAAAGGCCTGATCATCCTGCTGGGAGCACAGTCTAGTCACTCAGACCCGGTATTATCTAAGAGAAAGTACAATTTGATAGATTGGCCAGTGCTTCTGAATACATTTTGTAGCTGGATACATGAAAAGCAGGAGAATAGAGGTCTAGGTGAACAGCTTTACCATGGTCCCCTTCTCTCTTCTCATAGGCTGCAGTCAGTCTCAGTGTGACCCACACCCTGGCAGGACGCACTGCAAGTCCTCCTAGAACAAAAGTTGATAAACAGACTGGAGAGATAGCCACACGGCTTTTTTCTTGTCTGTCTTCCTGGTTTCAGT
The DNA here is from genome assembly GCF_036562045.2 of Rhinolophus sinicus. NCBI lineage: Eukaryota > Metazoa > Chordata > Mammalia > Chiroptera > Rhinolophidae > Rhinolophus > Rhinolophus sinicus. Next base: position 159,760,430 of record NC_133752.1, on the reverse strand, counting down.
TGAGCACAGAACCTGACCACCTCCTCCCTTCCCTTTGGGGTGTAGCTGCAGGCTATACAATGGCGGTAGTCGGCTCCTTAGCAGCCTTGTCTTCTCCACCTCCATATCACCTCCTGGGACTAGGGACACCGATGGTTTTGCTGTTTGAGGAAGCAACACACTGAATCCGTTTCGTCTCGTCTCTTTTCTAACTATATGGCAAGTGTGCAGAACCAACATAACTGTGATGATAGGACTTCCAGCCCTGCTAGCCATGGTGCCGCCACTTAGGGAAGACTGCTTGACTTCATGAATTTGTCGTGATGGTTAAATGTGAGAATGTGTTTAGAGCATTCAGCATAGTTCTTGACATAGAGTGAATTCTCACATGTTAAGCTATCATTATTTATAGAGTTGTATTATAAATAATGAACTAGAGTTGTCTTATAATTAATGTACAATGTAGAATCTATTCTTGAAAGCCTATTTCAAGGACTATTAGCCTTATTTCTTCTATGACATGATACAAAAAGCCAGAGCTAGAATAGGTTCAATGAATCATAATACTTTTAGAATTACTGAAAAGTGGCTTTTACAATGAGGTGTTGGTGTTTGTGGTTTTGTTGTTGTTTTTTTAATAGAAATATCTATAGCTTTTTCCAATACGAATGAGTTTTCAAATGAAAAATGCTGGCATTCCTCAATTTAACCACATCTGTAGACACGCTCTAAATAAACTTTGGCTTGTGGAACACATTAGAGGTGGAACTTATAAAGCCATAGGGAAAGGTCCAATTAAAAATGCCAAAGCAGGTTTGTTTTTGTTTTTTTTCAGGTATGAGAAGAGTGTTATTCATACATAAGTGTATATGTCTGTGTATATGTATATATATGAGTTTTTAAAGAAGTCTTGCATTTTTGAGGTACTAAAATGCTTAGGTGAAATTACATAATGTCCATAGCTGGCATAGATGTGAAGAAGGATGAAGCAGGACTTTTTCCCATCTATAAGTTTAAATAAGGACTTCTCTTTAATTTGGTGTTCAGCAATTACAGATAATGTTTATCCATTCAACAAACATTTATTGAAACCTGCGAGATATTGTCTAGGTACAGATCTTCGGGTTGTCTCAAGACAGTCTTTTTTTATGCCTATTATTTTGGCTATTTATAGCACTATCTTTCACTCTAATAATGTTCCAGTTTCTTTGGTAAAATAACGGTCACACTTGTATATAAAACAATTCTTGATATGGCAGTTTTTCCTTTCATGTTCTGTTTCTTACTATTTCATTTTGCCTATAGAAGGCCTGGCCATTGCCAGCCATAATATAATGGGTCCATTTTCATAGAGTTCTTTCTGTTCATGGATATATATACTCATGCATGTGTATTTAAGATACTAGTGTTGATTATTCCTCAAAGGTATGATTTTAGGTGATTTTTGGTTTTGTAATTTTTGTAGTAAGGCTGACTTATAAATAAAGGAAGCTGCTGGGTTGACAAGTTTTCAGTTAAAGTACATTCTTTGCATTATATGGCTATAGAATACTTTTACTTATTTGTTTTTATTTTTATTTTTTTATTTGGGAATAGTGTGTTTTTCCAGGACCCATCAGCTCCAAGTCAAGTTGTTTTCAATCTAGTTGTGGATGGCACAACTCACTGGCCCATGTGGGAATTAGAATCGGCAGCGTTGGTCTTATGAGCACTGTGCTCTAACCAACTGAGCCAACCGGCCGCCCTAGAATACTTTCAAATGAAAAAAGTGACACAAGTATTTTCTTAACCATAGTGAGGTCTTTATGAAATTTTTATGTGAAATCCGCATGCACTCTTAGATTTATAGTAGATTTATAGCCTCCTGCAGCCATTCACTTCCTTTGTTTCCCCTCTGCTTCACAAATTAATTTGATTTTTGCATTTCACAACTTGTTACTCACAACTTCCCATACTTTGGATTTTTAGTGACTTGCTTTATTCCCAGTTTTCTCATAGGAGTAAGAGTAATAATATCATACAATATTAAAAGCCTGAAACAGTCAGACCTAAAAATAAACCCTGTCTGTCTCCAGGATGCAAGATGTTTTCCTAAATTCAAAATTTAAAAAGACTTTTCATGATGACTCACAGGAAACCTACATGGATTCTCTCTTTGGAAAGGAGTATATATGAATTATGTCTCTGAATTCCCCCAGTTTGGGCCACAGCACTTTATCAATGTCAACACACAAGGAGAGCTGCTTGCCTGCCAGTGAAGACTACCACGTTATTACCATGCACATATTAGTATTGTCTCTTCAGTGAACTGTAAAACCTACAGACAGATAGATGATGTCAGAGTAGAGCCAAACTTTGTGTGAACGACCGTGTTTCCCCGAAAATAAGACCTAGCCAGACCATCAGCTCTAATGCGTCTTTTGGAGCAAAATTAATGTAAAAATAAGACCGGGTCTTATATTAATTTTTGCTCCAGAAGATGCATTAGAGCTGATGGTCCAGCTAGGTCTTATTTTTGGGGAAACACAGTATATCTAGGATCACTATTTAGCGTTTGCTAATTTACCTATAGCCAGTTATAGCAAGGATGTTCCTAGGAGAATTCCCCACAACAGAATATAAGAATCCAGTCCTGGGGCCGGCCCAGTGGCTCAGGCGGTTAGAGTTCCATGCTCCTAACTCCGAAGGCTGCTCGTTCGATTCCCACATGGGCCAGTGGGCTCTCAACCACAAGGTTGCCAGTTCAATTCCTCGACTCCCACAAGCGATGGTGGGCAGCGCCCCCTGCAACTAAAACTGAACACGGCACCTTGAGCTGAGCTGCCACTGAGCCCCCAGATGGCTCAGTTGTTTGGAGCGCATCCTCTCAACCACAAGGTTGCCGGTTCGACTCCCGCAGGGGATGGTGGGCTGTGCCCCCTGGAACTAGCAATGGCAACGACCTGGAGCTGAGCTGTGCCCTCCACAACTAAGACTGAAAGAACAACTTGAAGCTGAACAGCGCCCTCCACAACTGAGATTGAAAGGACAACAATTTGACTTGGAAAAAAAAGGCCTGGAAGTACAGTGTTCCCCAATAAAGTCCTGTTCCCCTTCCCCAATAAAATATTAAAAAAAAAAAAAAATCCATTCCTTTGATGGTTTGGTGGTATCTGCTCGCATTACTGGGGTGCTTGCTGACCCTTTCACTATTTCACAAAAGTACTGGGACTATTAGATCCAGCTCACAGTAACTGCCGGAGAGGATAGAGCCATAAACCTACAAGGCAACCAATGGACAATTCACTGACCTACAAGTTAAGGTACTCCAATTCGTCTTCTTTAACCCCACTGGAAATGAATGTGAGAGTGTATAATTTGTTCAAAGCTTCTATTTGTTGATTTTTCTGTCAGTTCTATTCATTATTGAAAGTGGGGAATTGAAGTCTTGATGAAATGTCTGTTTCTCCCTTATGTTTTTGTTTCTTGTATTTTGATGTTCTTTTAGGTGCATATATGTTTATAATTATTGTGTTCTCTTGGTAGATTGACCCGTGTATGGGTCCTTCTTTAGCTTTAGTAACATTTTTTTTGTTTAATTCTTTTTTGTCTGATAATTAGTGTAGTCACTCTACCTTTTCTTTTTTTTTTTTTTTTTGGTCACTCTCTCTTTTGGCTGCGTTTTGCATATCTTTTTCTGTCTTTACTTTCAATCTGTTTGTATCGTTGGAACCAGAGTGTGTCTGTTGGAGACAGCATATAGTTAGATAGCTTTTTAAAATCTAGTCTGATGTCCACTGTCTTTTGGACTGTTTAATCCTTTCAGATTTAATGTTATTATTGACATAGTTGGATTTACATCTGCTGTTTTTACTTTTTGTTTTCTCTTTCTCATGTGTATGTTTCTCCCTTACTCTTTTGCAGTAAGTGAATATTTTCTAATGTAGCATTTTAATTTTTTTAATGATTTTTTCACTGTATATTTTTTACTTTATGGAAGCACAAATAATTTTAAAAATAATTTTTATTTCTACATTTAAAGGTGTTAAGCATTTAAAATTTGATTTATTATACTTTGTGATTTTTAACCAACTTAAAAGACTATCACTGGTGTGGGGTGAAGAGGTGAAGAATGTGGGGCCAGTGAGATTATTTGCTTTTTTTTTTTTTCAATACCTGCAACCCTAGAATCTGTATATGTGCATACCCATGTGTGTGAATGACCTAATTCAACAGAGAGGTTGGTACTAGTAATAAAGGGAAGGGAAATAAGAATTTTTAATTTAGAGATTTGATAGGAGGAAGATCAGCTCTGTCACTGTAAATGCAGATTACATTTACAAGGATACATGTTTCTCCTGAGGTCTCTCTCCTTGGCTTGCAGACAGCCACCTTCACTATGTGACCTCACATCATTTTTGTTACGTGTGCATAACATCCCGTGTTTCTCTTATAAGGACACCAGTCCTGTTGGGTTTGGGACCCACCTTTATGACTTCATGTAACCTTAATTGCCACCCCAAAAGTCCCCATCTCCAAATGCAGTCACATTGGGGGTTAGGGCTCAGTCATAAGATTTTGGGACAGGCACAGTTCAATCCATAACAGCCTCCCAGCCTCAAGTTCACATAAAGGGGTATTTTTTAGGCATTAACTCTTTAGAAGTGCTGATTTTTCACTTTGTATTATACTTCTACCTGATCAATCAGTTGTCTTATTAAGGAGCTTTCCTGGGAGAAGGTCTCTGAGGAATAGATAGATCTTTCTCCTTAGGACTTGTTTTTAATTTTAAAAAGTACATGACTTCAATCTTGTTTTTCTTGTTTAGTGAATATACTACAACTTATTCTGCCATCTAGCCTGTCCTAATTCACATGTTCACACATGCAAAAGTTTGTGTCTTATTCTTGCTTATTTTGCATTTCCATGTAAATTTTAGAATCAGCTTATAAATTTCTGCCAAAAAAAAAAACAACTCTCAAGATTTTTACTTGGATTACATTGCATTTATAGATAAATTTTGAGATAATCAATACTCCTAATTGTCTTTAAATATTTGAAGATGGCATATCCTTACACTTTGTTCATTTTAATCAGAGGTCTTGCACATTTTTCATTTTCTAAGTATTTGATTTTTTTATAGTAGTGAAAATCGTATTTTTTCCTAATTGCTGCTGGTGTTTTCTTGTATACTGACCTTGTTTTCAGGGATTTTTTTTTTTTTTTTTTTTTTTATTGGGGAATATTGGGGAACTGTGTGTTTTTCCAGGACCCATCAGCTCCAAGTCAAGGCGTGGTTTTCAGTCTAGTTATGGAGGGCACAGCTCACTGGCTCATGAGGGAATCAAACTGGTGACCTTGGTGTTATGAGCACTGCACTCTAACCACTGAGCCAACCGGCTGCCCCAGGGATTTTAATAAATTACAACTTTATAGGCTAAAAGATCTATAGATTGTTTTGCGTTTTCTACATAAATAACCTCTATGAGAAGTCAGTTTTATGTTTTCCTTCCCAGTTATTATTTTCTAGTCTCTCTGATACAATGATGGGTAATAGTGGCATTTTAATCTTATTGTCAGTCTAAATTTTTGAAATTACCATTTATCAAAATTAAGAAAATATCTAGGTTTGATGCAGTTCTTTTAATGAATGGATATGGAATTTTATCAAAGTTCTTCCATCTATTGAGATGATCACATGACTTTTAAAAAAATTATTGTATGTAATTACTTTGGTTAATTTTCAAATGGCAAACCTATAATGAACCTAATTTGATCATGACGTATTATACTTTCATATATCACCCTACTTGGTTTGCTAACATTTTGTGTAGGATTTTTTGCATCTCTTTCTGATTAAGATTGGCTTCTTAATTTTCCTTCTTTTCAGCTTTTGTTATGCTAGACTCAGTAAATGAGCTGTGAAGTATCCCCTTTTTTATCCTTCAAAAGAAGTTGTTTTGGATTATTTCTTCCATAAATGATTCGTAGACTACTCCATAAAGTCATATGGGCCTGGTGTTGTCTTTATGAAAAAGTACTTAATTATAGATGTAATTTCTCCAAAAGAGATGTAGTATTCTTATGTCAGTCTTGGTTAGGTGTGATTTTCTAGGAACTTCTTCATTCCACCTAAATTTTAAATGTACTGGGATAAAGTTACTCAATACTTATTATTTTAATATCTATAGGGTCTAGTGATAGCTTCCTTTCCTAATATATATATTTTCATGATTAATGTTGTCAGAGTCTTAATGACTTTTATTGTTTTTAAGGAGCCAATTTGTGGCTTGTGGAATCTCTATATTGTTGTGCATTATTTTGTGTGTGTTTTTTCCACTGTCTATTTCTTTCATTTCTGTGGCTTAACTTATTCTCATTTGTGATGAATGTGGAGATTGTTTCCCAGTCTTTTTTTAATAAGTCTATTTAATGCCATAAATTATTTTCAAGTTATATGTGAACATGGGGTTGGGAACCTTTTACGGGCTGGATTGTGTGACCACCGCCACCCCATGCCGCAGTTTATATGTTGAAGCTTTTACCAACAATGTGACTGACTATATTTGGGGATAGGACCTTTAGAGAGGTAATTAATGTTAAATGAAGTCATAAGGGTACGTCGCTAATTCAGTAGGACTCGTGTCATAAGTAGAGAAGAGACACCAGAGATCTTTTTCTTTAAAGTGCATTCCCTATTTCCCAGTTATTTTACAATTTTGTACTTACCTTTTCCCTGTAATTTCTAGATTAATTCCACTGTGAATTATCTGAATTATTTTAATCCCTTGAAATTTGAGATTTGTTTATGGTCCAGCCATGTGGTCAATATTGGCAAAAATCGATGTACTTGGAAAGAATGTATATTCTGAAGTTGTTGGGTGTATTATTAATATGTTTAAATCACATTTGTTTATTCTGTCTCCTGTCATTTACTATGGTTATGAATTTGTCCATTGTTAGACTTGTCAATATACTGTTGGTGAGTGTAATTTATTTCATCCTTTTTGGAAGTCAGTTTTTCACTGCTTATGAAAATAATTTTAATGTCCTTTAACACATTGTTTTCTAGGAATTTCCAGAAACAGTTAGCAGAAATATAAAAGCATAAATACACAAATACTTAGTTTAGTTTATAAATGCAAATACTTTAGAAAACCAAATACAGGCATACCTCTGTGATATTGTCGGTTCAGTTACAGACCACTGCAATAAAGTATCACCATAAAATGAGTTGTAATCTTTTTACTTGTGGAGCTTCTTGCCTTTGATTTATAAAAAAATGTAACATTTGTGAGGCTCAACAAAGCAAAATGCAATACATTTACAAGGTGTGCTCATTTTCAGATAATAGAGGACTGGTTAAAGGGTGATATTCCCAAAAAGTGGAATGCTATGCAGACAATGAGGTAGCTATATGTCTAGTAAAATGATAAGATATACTAGGTATAAAAATGAAAGACCGGCAAACTGTAGACAATGTTTTATAGGATTCCATTTGTTTAAACGATGAGGTTTTATTTATGTATTAGCATTTTTTATGTATAGAAATCTTCTGAAAGAGACGGTAACAGTAGATACCCTTAGGGAGTATATAGACACTGGGAATGGACACTAATACGTTTGAACATTTTTTTTTTTTTTTAATAGGGAGCATGGGTTACTTTTAAAGAGCTAGTTACAATAATAAAAATAGAAAGTACTCACCACTTAAACGTAACAAACAAAATGCTAACTGTGTTATGTAGAATGGATTTCTGTTAAACACCCTGGAAATTTTATTTACATTTGCCATATTTATTGCTGCATCCTCCTTTGCTATTCCTCTTTACCAAATCAAAGATGAGGATTTGTCTAGTGAGGTTTTAGGAATTACAGATATAGTCAGCATTAGTGTTAAGGTAAACTAATTTTTTTCGAAGTTCTATCTGGGCAAAACGACTTTGTAATAAAAGATCTTTATTTCCTACAGATTCCTGACATTCAAAAGAACTGACTTTTAACACACTGCTACTACATCAAATCAACCATGAATTGGAATGCAAAACCAGAGAGTGTCGCCTTACCCCCAATATATCCTAAAAACCCGTCATCTTTTTTGGAGCCGACTTTAATAAACACACCATCTCAAAGTTCTTTAAACTATCCTGGAACTAACCAAGAAGCATGCATGTTTCTCAGTAATTCAAATCCAGTCTCACAGCCACTCCTCAACTTCAGAAATTATAAAACTCCTCAACAAATCTCTGTATCTGATATGCATAGTGGGACATTTGTGGCCTCACAAACTTCAGTAGACAGAGTAACATATTCAAATGTTAAAGGACGCAAACAACTGAATCACAATTTGCAAATGTCTCCAGGAGTTGCACAAAACGTATGGTTGAAGTCACCAGTGAGGAATTCTATGCCTTCTCATACAGGGGCAACTATACCTCAACAAACTGGTTTTGGAACTAATACACCCAAGGTACACGTACCACAGAATCAATTTGTAACACCAGATACCTATTCTGTGCAAGTACATATGATCCCTTCTAATCCTGCAAGAGTTCCTGTAACTTATCAAGGAAACCGGGGACTAAATTCATCTTTATCAGAGCGACAGGGTGACTGGGCACAACAGTATGCATCCAATGGAATGACTCATCAAGATTACAGACTACCAAAGCAATACATTTATTCACAAAACCTTTTGCAAGATCCTACTCTTCAGAAACAAAATCCTGTGCCACCGATATCATTACAAGTTAAAAATAGTCATCCTCCAAATTCTGCACTGACTTTACAGCCAAAGCAGACTGCAACTGTACAGTCCTTTCAATATGCAGTTACTCAAACTGACAAAAGACTTCCTCCTCCTTATGACTGTAGATATGCAAGCCAGCCTTTGCAAAATACTCAGCATGAAGTTCCTCAGAATCAAGAAACACACGTACCTGAAATGAGGAAGGACTTTTGCAGAGGCTTTCAACAGCAGTGGCAAAACCTTAATGAAAATGTCAGCACAGTTGGAAATTTCAGTAACTTGAAAGTAAATACTAATGTCAGTCAGCCTTTTAATGAACCCATTAGATCTTCTATGGATGGTGTTCAGATACTTGCTCAAACTAACCAAGAGGAAAGAGTGGATTCTTGCAATCTAACTTCAAATCAAGCACTGGACACAAGTGCCACAAAAGAAAAGTTAGCGAGGGATATTAAAACATTAGTAGAAATGAAGAAGAAATTTTCTGAACTGGCAAGGAAAGTTAAAATTAATAAAGATCTTTTGACAGCAGCAGGTTGTATTAAAACAACTAAAACCTCTTATAGTGAATCAGCTCAAAATTCTGGACTGTCTCTGAAACAAACTGCCAAAATCCAGTCTGGACCACAAGTAACCGTAGTTACTTCGAAGCCTGCAGAGGATAAACCACCAACAGTAATGGAAACTGCAGAAGAAACAAATACAACACACAGTACATTAAATTCCAACATTCAGGATACCAATTGCAGAAATTTTAACCAGGTCAATTCCATTTTATTAAATCCTGTGTGTTCGGAAAAGTTGCCAATGCCAGACAAATTACATGATTTGAAAGTTACAACTTCTTTGCAGACAGCAACTGATGGGAGAACCCATGCAATATTAAATAACACCCAGTTTTCATCAGGAAATTTTGTCAACATTGAAGAAAATGTGCCATCAAAGTCTGAAACAATTTCAGTTCCTCACTCTAAAGCCTTTGAGGAATGTGCTTCAAAATATCTAAATAAAAACAGGCTACTTCTTAGTCTCCTTGCACATGGAGATAAAATTGAGGAGAAATTATTAAAAGGTGTTCACGAAACTATTCAGGATTCTAAGCTACTTTGTTTTGAAATGAATCCCAACTCCCAAATCACTGGTAACCAACTGTACTTGGAAACTCCAAGTACTTGTAATATAAATGCCAAGATTTCGGACAGTTCTTTTTGTCTTGAGCGTGAGTCCTTAACACATGGAATATCTCCAAAAAGTGGCAGTCACTGTTCCTTGGAATTGCTAGCAACATGTCTTTCTCTGTGGAAGAAGCAACCTTTAGAACCTACAGAAAACAAACAGTGTAATGAGTCAAGAACCAACAGAACAGCAGTTGATGTTTCAAAGCCTGTGGATATCTCTGATAAGAGTCCATTTTCATTTGTAGGAAATTCTCAGAATAAGATAGTAAACAGCTCACAAACAACTTTGTCAATGGCAGTGCAGAATTATGAGTCACCAGGTGCCACTGTTACAAAGGGAGCAGAACTTCAGGTTGCTGTGGTATCACCCTTAATTCTTTCAGATGTGAAAACGTTGCCAGTCAAAGGGATAACATCTGAAGCTTTGTCTGAAACAATGTATCCAGTTATTAAAGAAGGCAGTGTTTGTAGCTTACAGAATCAATTGGCAGAAAATACAAGAATTACTACTTTGAAAGTTAATGAAGCAGTAGCAAGTATGACAAGTACCAAGATTTTTCCACTTATACAGAAGGACGAGCAAAATGAGTCCACTAATGGTAATTCAGAAGATGTACCTAATACCAATCAAGGAGAGCACATCAAATCAGAACCAGATATTCACTATCCTGTGAGTGATCAGCAAATGAGTAGTGATATGTTACAGATTGACAGTATTTGTTCTCTTGTGGAAGGTGATCTATCTTATAATTCCCAAATAGCAAAGATATTCAACTCACCCCCTGTGAAAAAGGTTGAGCCACAGAAATCTCTACTCAATCACCAAGTGATTAGTAGTAAACAACAAGAACAATTAGACAGTGTCACTGTAAAGAAAGACTTTGGTTTTCAAAAAGATAATTTTGTTCAGTGCACAGACATTTCACTTAAAATACCTGATCAGTCAAAGTCACTGCAACCTCCAGAATCAAACAGTGAAATTCTGGAGGAAAACGATTTGGAGCATATCACTAAGAAAGAAAACACTGTGAGAGGCATGTGTTCATCAGCTGCTATTCACCAAGATAGTAACTCTCAGGACATTGATGTGTACTGCAGTTACACTGCCGAGGATCCTGCAAGAAATGAGATTCTCGGTAAGACATCCATCTTATACTTACACGATCAGCTGTCGGAACTTTTAAAAGAGTTTCCCTATGGTATTGAACCTGTGAACACACATGAAGGTTCTGTAGCACAACAATTAACAGATCAAATCTCAAAAGATCAGACTTGTGATAAAACCAACTGTGATTCCAAAGACTCACCAGACCAAATACAAATTACAATATTAAACTCGGAGCAAATGAAAGAATTATTTCCTGAACAGGACAATAAATCCTGTGAGGTAGACCAATTGACAGAACCTCAGAAAGCAAAGCCTATCACAAAAGAAGGAAGCCAGTGTGACCTACAAGTGCGTACAGATGGAGAAGGTTGTAATTCTGTAGTGGATTTGGAGAAAGATGATGTCGGTTGCTGTGCCTTGGGGTGGCTTTCTATGGTTTATGAAGGAGTACCCCAATGCCAGTGTAATTCCATCAAGAACTCTGCTTCAAACGAAGAAAAAGGGAAAGATCAGTGTTCTCCTTTGGAGACCAACAGTTGTAAGCAAGGAGAGTGTACCTCTGATAGAGATGTTCTGACTGGATTTAGTCCTCCAAATAACAATCCGAAGATTGCTCTGACTTTTCCAGATGGGAGAAACGATTTTCCTGAAATAGAACAAAGCAAGACTGCAAAAGATACATACAAAAGAAAACATAACAGCCCACTAAGGATGCAACAAGAATTATCTGGTCAACCTTTATCTAAAGGTGATAAAAACCTAGATTCCTCGCAGAGTCGCAAAAGAAAAAGAAAACTGAAATTTCATGAGGTAATTTTCCACTCTAGCAATAAAACAAAGTTTTCTCCAGAGAGTCTGCAGAGGAAGCCCATAGCACAAAACTCATATCCACTAAAAGCGAAGACGGGTTTTTTGACAAACAAAAGTAAAGATCTGCATATGAAGAAGGGTTCCTTGGTACAATCAATGCCAGAAAAGAGAAAATTGAAAGTAGGTGAAGCTGAACAAAAAGTTTCAGAAAAAAGGAAGTCAGACAAAGCGAGTATAGTTCATTCAGAGATAAAGAGGATGAAATATGATAAACAAGAGCAGAATAAAAATGGAGGTGGTACATTTAAAATATGTAATTTTTTGTCAACACCAAGTGAAAGAGCCAGAGTTAAAGAAAAGATAGTATCAAACAAGTCCTCAGGCTCTAAGGGTAGTTCATCTAAAATTAATAGAGTTCTATCACAGAAGGAGTATTTACAAAGGAAGAAGCATAAAGAAGCAATGAGTGGCAAAGCATCAAAGAAAAACATACCACGTGATTCTCAATACATGAGGTCCAGTAAACTTTCTCTGCAAGTAGGGAGTTGTGGGAAATCAAACGAGAGACACAGTAGCAGTGTACAGACTTCTAAAGAAGCAAATATTTGTATAAGCCATGGTATAAAACTTAAAATCCACCATTCTGAGGAGTCTAAAACACACATTTCGAGGAATGTTAAAGGAACAATTGGTGGAAAACAACCTGGTAAAATATCGCTTGATAACATCAATTTAGCGGAAAATGTAAACAATATAAATAATGAAACTGAATTCACCCAGATATCTCCCCAAGCAAAGGCGCAAAGAAAACAATATCTGAACAGAGTTGCATTTAAATGCACTGAAGAGGCGAGCATTCGTCTTACATGTTTTGAGAACTTACCCATGAAGTTCAATAAAGAGAAGAGACTGGAAGTTGAAACTAAGAGCGTTTTACCTATGAAAGATTCCACAGAGAAACGAAGCATGCTTCAGTTTAAATTATGTCCAGATGGACTGATTAATAAAAGTACAAACTCCGCTCAAGACCAGAAGGATCTGCAGCCTTGTCCTCGAAAGGAGCAAGCCCCCTTGCAAGGTCCAGTATGGGTTTTTTTTTTATGGTGTCTGCAACATTGTAAAGCATTGTAGGTTAAGTGGGTTAGCAGCACCTCATGCCATCTGGGTAGCTAGGAAAGACTTGAATGCATTTTGCCATTGTTTTTCTCAGAAAATCAGTGGTTCATTGGGCAGTATTTAAGATTATGCCCCGTATTGTAAATTGTACTAAATTTGTACAACTGACGAGGCATAAAATTGTAAGGTCTGCCAAACAAAGATTCCCTTCTGTACCAAGATGCCTATAATGTGAAAAATATTTATTGTGTCATGTATACATTATTTCAAGAGTATTACTTTTTGTTGATTCCCCTTTTCAAAGCCCTTTGCCATTTCAAAGCCCTGTGAATTTGAAATTTTGGTCTAAATGTTAGGAGATATGTAATGATTATTAGTCATATATTTTTATACTATGTTAAATGGTTTACTTTATTAACCATCTTTGAAGCAGTTGGTGACTCATCACTAAAGTGGTAGTCGTGTCCTGTCTACGCATGAAAGGGAGGACCATGAAAGTAGTATTGTTAGGTCACTAAACCCAGAATGGCAAGCTTGACTATTGATTAGCTGAAGGATAAGAGTTCTCAATGTAGTATAGGAGGGAACGACAAAATAGATGACTAGTTATTTGTGGTAGTAAGGAAACATTTAGGTGTTGTGGATATTATATATAAATCATTGTGCTGAGAAACCCATATTGGAAAACTAAAGGATTTGAATGGAAATCTTAGTTTCTCCTGTACTTTTCGGAGAGTCTTTGTTTGGGTGCATAAAGTTACACCATAAATAAGGTACATTTTCTTGGAAGGCGATAGGGATCTGTGGTTAAGTGGAATATAAAATTCATTTTGTAAACTATTGGTGATGTCACTTGGTGCTTATAACTAGATGCTTAGGCATGGATGTAATGGGAGCACTGAAAGTGGGTCGGGGCAATGTGAATGTCATAGTCTATCATGTGCCCTTAAATACCTTGAGATGTTCACTCCAAGTGGGTGAGACATAACTACATAGTGAAGATGAACTTTTAAAGCAACTCATTTTTCTAATGGGAGGTATTTAGGCACCTCAAATGAGAGAAGGCGTTTTTCCAGACCATTTTTAGAATTATGCTATGTAAATATTCCTTCTAAAATTATTTTAGGGTTATCTGATTTTCCTTCATTACAGTACTAAAAGTGAGTATCAATGTCTAGAGATCTCAAAATGAATATTTAAATGGTTTCAGGAATAAAAAGTACAAAAGAAGACTGGTTAAAAGGTACATCTGAGGAGAAAAGGATTCCAGAAGCCAACCAAGAAATAGGTAAAATTATCATCTATTTAATTTTTTATTTTACTTCTGTTACTCTGTCATGTATAAACTGGATTATACTTAGGAAACTATTGTGAAGTTTTAATTTTTATTCATATTCATTTCTATTTATTTTATTTTTTCCTCCCCCTTTCTTCCACTTCCCCCCACCACTCCAGTTCAGGCCATTGTTTCTCAGTCTAGTTGTAGGACTAAGCTCCCTGGCCCATGCTGGTATTATGAGCTTTGCGCTCTCCCCCCGCCCCCCCCATGAGGCAGTTGGACGCCAGTCATTGGTCGGCCGCTCACAGCAGCTCCCGGCTGCTCACGATGGCTACCAGCCACTCACCCCTGCTGCCCGCCACTCACAGCGACACACAGTAGCCCACGGCAGCACACAGCAGCTTACACCAATCTCTGGCTGCTCATGGCAGCCCAGCTCCAGGGAGAGCTGCTGTTCACAATCTTAGCTGTAGAGAGCGCAGCTCACTGGCCCTTGTGGGAATTGAACCAGCAGCCTTCGGCGTTAGGACCATGGAGCTTCAACTGCCTGAGCCACTGAGCCGGCCCCCATATTCATTTTTAAATGATTCAGTGTTTGTGTATGAGTGGTAGAAAGACATTCTCTCCTATTTTCTCTCATGCTACGGCGAGGGAAGCAGTGATATCTTTCCTTTTAACAAGAAAATAATTCTCACCACAGAGTTAGATAAGGGGAGGCATACTTTTTCTCTGTAGGGCTAGACAGTAGATACTAGGTTTTGCAGATCATAGGGTCTCTCCTAAATACTCAGCTCTGATATTGGAGTGAGAAAATGGCCATATAATAATAAATGAATGACTGTGGGCTCTGTTGCAATTAAACTTTATTTACTAAAACTGGCTATAAGCTGGCTTTGGCCTGCGTGCAATAACCTATTTGCCAAGCCCTGGATTAGATGATTTGCAAAGTAATTAATTTAATCCTCAAAACCGAGTAGGCAAGGATGTTCCCATTTTATCAATGACACAGGTTAGATCATTTGACTAAAGTTACATAACTAGCAACTGAATATCAGGGATTTGAACCGGTTTTTTGTTTGTTTGTTTTTTAATATTAAGTGTGGAAAAGAGTTATTTTGATGAGAGACTGATATTCCTAGGGTTTTGTTTGTTTGTTTTTGCTAAGGAGTGATTTGGCTTGAAGACCAACCAGAAAAACCAGAGCTTTTAGTGTCCAATTTAATTTAGTGGAACGAATGTAGTTTGTTTTTAGGATTTTGCATTGAGAACTAGAAGCTAGGGTTCAAGAGTTTTTTCTTAGTTTTGGTTATGAATATGTAAAGACAAGGGTTGAGAGTCGCTTGAAAATGGAAAGAAACAATTTCACCATGAGTAACAATAAAGAGAAACATATTTTTTAAAAGCGCAATATGACAGGTTGAGAGACGAGCTGAAAGCACAAATGCAAGTGGAAATGGAGTCATACACATTGAAAATGCATATAGGAAAAAACTTAAGTTGACTCAAAGGAGGAGAAATGCACTGTTAATCAGAACAGAAAAACAACCAGAAAATGGGATCTGAGAGTATAAAAAACACTTAAAGTTGGAATACAGTCAGAAATGAGAAAGATGGAAATGGGCATGTAGATTGGAGCAAGAAAGATATGAATGTAGCCCCATAGAGGTGGTAGAGAGACATAAATATTACCCCACGGAGAAGGTGAGAGGCATAATTGGAATCTGAATATGAAAACATTCAGAGGACAGATGCATGCGCAGGTTGACCACAGTGGCTCAGAGATGAGCATGAGCTAAATGACAGAGGCATAAAACCAATCACAAACAGGATGAGCGATAAACAGTGAAGGTGGGACATTGATACTTAGAAGCATGAAAAAAATACCACAAACCAGGGTATAAGCACAGTGAGATCAGCAGCATGAGCAAACCAAGGTACAAGTCTCAGAGCTCTGTCAAAGTCTCATGCGACTCAGAGCAAGCGTGAAAGATAAAACATACACCAAGATGAAGAAACGAGAATGTGAAACTGTGTGAAGTGGGATGAAAACAAATGTCATGAACTTCCAAACAGCTATACAGAAACATTTTAATTAAGTATGCATCTAAATTTGGTAGCAAAGTTTGGAGTGTGGATGGAGTAAGTTATAAAACTATCAGTCAGGATAAGGTATAATAGAAGAGGAAGTAACGGAATCCAATGGAAAGCAACATAGAGACCTATCTCAGGTATTAGCATTACTGATGTTATGAAAGAAAGATAATGAACGTGTAGAAGAATTTGAAAGTCTAGAAATGCACAGAAGTATGAAAATACGGGCCCATTAAAAGAAGGAATAGTGAGGCTAATGCGCACAGAACCAGTCTAATGAAACAAGTATGAGCATGTCTTAGAATAACGCATAGCAAGGCCAGAGTTTTAAAACTATCCATTCACTGTTTGCAACTGGCTGATGTTTGTGCTCTTCACATTGCTAGTTTTAAATTGTTAGGAAGGTCACATTTATTATAGTGTGCAAATGATAAATGATGTTTTTATTGAGCAAGGAAAAAGGTAGAGCAGAACAGGCGTGGGCAGTAAAGACAGGAATAAAAGTAGAAAACAGTTCCCAAAGAAGAGGTATGAGTCCTGTGTGTGTAGTTTATAATTTTGATCAGAAAAGAGAGATAGTTTGTTAAACTTAACTCTGCCCTGATTTTTTTATCCCAGGGTTAGGGTTAGGGTTATGTGTGTTTTCCCTTTCTCTCTCTCTCTCTCTTTTTTTTTTTGCAAAACTGAATGATTTTTGCCATTCACTTGGTGCTAGTGAATGATATATTGACTTATATTACTATTACTAAGAATTTTGAAAAGTTCAAGTAGAGAAAGTTTTTGAAAATCATTGAAATACATTTTTTAAAAGGTAGATGAAATTAAGTTGGTTTTGTGGCAGGCAGAATTAGAAGGTCAGAATGGTTTCTAGTGTTGTCCAGACCATTTTGAGGCCATGTCTATAATATACAATGTATATATACTTCCATTTGTAAACAGCGTCAGTAAGAATAAATCCATTTTCAGGTGGCTCCTTAGCTCAGTTGGTTAGAGTTCGGTGCTCATAACACCAAGGTTGCCGGTTCGATCCCCACATGGGCCACTGTGAGCTGTGCCCTCCTAAGTCCTCTGCTTAGGGCTTCATAAAATTGTACAGCCCTCAGATCTTACCAGAGGCTCAGCTGGGGTAGCGTCTGCTTCCAATCCCCCTCTCTATTTTAATTGATTATATATTGGTTATTAACATTAACAGTAATAATAAAGTAAATAAATGAAATTTGTTTCCTTAGATGATAATGTTTCGACTAATTCAAGAATCACCAAGAGAAGCTTCAGTGCAGATGGATGTGAGACACTACAAAACCCAGTAAAAGATTCAAAAGCAATGTTTCAAACCTATAAAAAGATGTACATGGAGAAGAGAAGCAGAAGCCTTGGTAGCAGTCCTTTAAAATAATTTTGAGACTTTAGTTCTTCTGATGGTTCTGTAATTGCCACGAGAAAACTTCTGTCATTTTCTATTCAGAATATTTTGTTGGAAATACTCAGAATTGCTATGATAAAATGTCTTAGAGAGTTTGGTTACCACTTAGGTTATGTATGTCAGTGACATGAAATTAGTTAAAATGGCCTGAGAACCTTATTTGTGGGTAACAGATGTAGATGGTATTTGTCAAAGAAACCATAAGGTATTGAGTTTCAAAATTATTGAGCCAAGTTTATCATGTTTTAAAACAAATTCTTAAATGTTATTTTGAAATGTTATCCATTCTGAGGGAGGATATTCCTCAGTTAAGGACTTTTTTATTTTAGCTGGGACTGCAAATGTATTTTTGTTTTTGAAACTTACTAGCAAACTTAGTTTTCTTTCAAAAGTGCTTACTGTGAATGTCAAAATATATTCCTAAGTATTTTATACCTAATTGTAAACTTTTTGTCAAAAGTCTTGTTTTATACTTGTTAAACTGAACAGAATTTTGGATAATGTTTAAACATTACTTTTCATACTTGAAATAAACATTTATTTTTTAAAAAAATATATTTGAAATCATAATGGATTGATTTGTGTTTGATTTCCTACCCTCATGACAGGATACATTTTAGAAAGGTGTTTTTATTTTACTTTTTAAATTTGTCAAGGTAACATTGGTTAATAACATAAATTACAGGTGTACAATATATTTTGACATCTGTACTCTTGCATACTCACCTCCCAAGATGTAGCTGCCATTACCATATATTTGACCCCCTTGACTCACTTTGCCTTCCCTTCTGGTGGCCACATTTCTTTTTGTATCTTTGAGTTTGTTTTTGTTTGTTTTGTTCATTTGTTACTTTTTGTTTCATATTTCATGTGAGTGAAATATAGTGTTTGTCTTTTTCCATCTGATTTATTTCAGTTAACAATACTCAAAATCCAGCAATGTCACAAATGTCACTATTTAATCTTTTTTATGGCTGAGTAGTATTACATTGTGTATATGTAGTTTGTGTGTGTGTCTGTCTCACATCTTTATCCAGTAATCCGTCCATGGACACTTAGGTTGTTTCCATGTCTTGGCTATTGTAAATAATGCAGTGAATATAGGGGTACATACTTCTTTATGAATTAGTGTTTTCATATTTTTTTGGTAAACATCCAGAAGAGGAATTGCTGAAGCATATGGCAGTTCTATTTTTAGATTTTTGTTTTTCATTCCATTCTGTTTTTCATATTTACAATCTCACCAATAATGTGCAAGAGTTTCCTTTTCTCCATATCCTCTCCAATACTTGTTATTTCTTATCTTTTTGATAATAGCCATTCTAACGTATGAGGTGATATCTCATTGTGGTTTTCATTTGCGTTTCCCGTATACCTAGTGGTGTTGAAGGTCTTTTCATGTTTGTTGGCCATCTATATGTCTTACTTGGAAAAATGCCTATTCAGGTGTTTTGCCCATTTTTAAATTGGATTGTTTTGTTTTGGTTGTTTTTGAGTTCTTTACATATTTTGGATATTAGCCCCTTACCAGAAATATCCTTTGCAAGTATCTTCTCCCATTCAGTAGGTTGCATTTTTGTTTTCTTGATGGTTTCTCTTGCTGTGTAGAAGCTTTTATGTAGTCCCATTCATTTATTTTTGCTTTCGTTTTCCTTGCCTTTGGAGTCACAAAAACACCTCCGCGACCAGTGTCCATAAGCTGAGTGTCTGTTTTCTTGTATGCATTTTATTGTTTCAGATCTTCAATCCACTTTGAGTTAGTTTTTACTTGTATGTACAGTGTAAGGTAGTCTAATTTCATTGTTTTACATACGGCTGTTCAGATTCCCAACCATTTATTGAAGAGACTTTCTGCATGCTATATTCTTGGCTCCTTTGTCGAGAATAGGTTGCCCGTATATGTATGAGTTTATTTCTGGGTTCTTAAGTCTGTTCCATTGGATTGCGTGTCTGTTTTTCTGCCAATACCGTACTGTTTTGATTAGCTTTGTAGTATAGTATTATTTGAAGTCAGAGTGTGATACTTCCAGATTTGTTCTTTTTCTTCTAATGAGTGCAATGGCTATTCAGGGAATTTTGTGATTCCGTACAAAGTTGGGAAGTTTCTGTTCTATTTCTGTGAAGAATGCCATTGGAATATTGACAGAGATTGCTCTGAATCTGTAGATTGCTGCAGGTAATATATTTGGACACTTTAACAACATTAATTCCTCCAATACATGAACATGGAATATCTTTCCATTTCTTTGTTTTTTCAACTTCTTTCAAGAATGTCTTGTAGTTTTTAGTGTATAGGTCCTTCACCTCCTTTGCTAAGTTTTTTTGTAGGTATTTTATTCCTTTTGGTGTGCTCATAAATGGGATTGTTTTCATTTCTCATTCTAATATTTTATTGTTAGCATACAGAAATGCAACAGATTTTTGTATATTGATTTTGTCTGTATTTGTTCATTGTTTTCTAATAGTTTCTTTGTGGAGTCTTTAGGGTTTTCTATATATGAATTCATGTCATCTGCAAATAGTGGCAGTTTACGTCTTTCTTTCCAATTTGGATGCCTTTTATTTCTCCTTTTTGCCTAATTATTCCTGTTAAGACTTTCAGTATTGTGTCGAATAACAGTGAGAGGGTGTCCTTTTCTTGTTCCTGATGTTGGAGGAAAAGCTTTCAGTTGTTCACCGTTGAGTATGATGTTAGCTTGTTACAGATACCAGGACCGAAAAGAACCCAAGCAGCACTCAGAGAGTTAGGAGGGTCAGCTTTATTACGCCGGGCGTCTCAGCGGAATCCTTCGCAAAGACTGAGCCCCAGCAAGGTTTTGAGCAGGTTTTTATGGGTTGGGGACTTCCTTGAGTTGGGGAAGGGGTAGGTGTCATCTGGTGATTGGCTCTGGGTGTAGCTTGGAGGGGGCTATGCGGAAGTGGGCTGGGGCTTAGGCTGGGGACTTCTCTCTCCGCATTGGCCACCATTTCAGTTCAGTTCCACGTGGCGGAACCATTTTAGGTCAGTTGCTCCATCAAACTGAGGGTTTTTCACATATGGCCTTTACGTTGCGGTACCTTCCTTCTATATCCGGTTTATTCAGACTTTTTATCATAAACAGATGTTGTGTCTTGTTAAATGCTTTTTCTACATTTATTGACATGATCATACATTTTTATCTTTTGTTAATGTTTATCACATTAATTGATTTGCAGCTGTTGAACCATCCTTGCATTCCTAGAATGAATCCCGCTTGATTGTGCTATAGCCTTTTAATGTATTTGTTGTATTTAATGTGTTAGTATTTTGTTGAATATTTTTTTCAAGATTGTTGAGGATTTTTATATCTGTTTATTAGAGAAATTGGCCTGTAGTTTTCTTTTTCTGTGATATCCTTGCCTGTTTGGTATCAGGGTAATGTTGGCTTGTAAAATGAGTTAGGAGCATTCCCTTCTCCAATTTCTTTGGAAGAGTGTGAGAAAGAAGTATTGAATTTTCTTTGAATATTTGGTAGAATTCACCAGTGAAGACATTTGTCGAAAATAGGTTGTCCGTACATGTATGAGTTTATTTCTGGGTTCTTAATTCTGTTCCATTTGGTTATGGAATTTTGTTTTTTGGGAGATTTTTGATTACAGTTTCAATTTCCTTACTAGTGATTGTATGAGTTAAGTTTTCCAATTCTTCATGATTCAGACTAGGAAGGCTGTGCTTCTAAGAATTTGTCCATATCTTCTAAGTTGTCCTATTTGGTGGCATATAGCCTTTCATACTATTCTTGTATAATCTGTATAATCCTTTGTGTTTCTGTGATGTCAGTTGTAACTTCTCTTGCATTTCTTATTTTGAGTCTTCTTTTCCCTCAGTGAATCTAGCTAGAGGTTTGTCATTTATGTTTTTCTTTTTAAAGAACCAGCTCTTTGTTTAATTTTTTCTATTGTCTTTTTGTTTAATTATTTCCACTCTAATTTTTTATTTCCTTATTTTCTTGACTTTTGGCTTTATTTGTTGTTCTTTTTCTAGTTCTTTAAAATGTAGTCTTAGATTGCTTATTTGAGATTTTTCTTGTTACTTGAAGTAGGCCTGTATTGCTATAATCTTTCCTCTTAGTACCATTTTGCTGCATCTGGATGGCTCGGTTGGTTAGAGCGCGAGTTGTTAACAACAAGGTTGCCGGTTCAATTCCTGCATGATGGAATGGTGGCCTGCGCCACCCGCAACTAGATTGGAAACGACTGGACTTGGAGCTGAGCTACACCCTCCACAACTGGATTGAAGGACGACAACTTGGCTTGAAGCTGATGGATACTGGAAAAACACACTGCTCCCCAATATTCTCCAATAAAATTTTTTTTTAAATTTTGGAATGACATTGTCATTTACTATATATTTTTTGATCTCTTATTTCTTCTTTGACCCAGTAGTTCCGTAACATGTTTAATCTGTACATTCCAGCTTCTTGTAGTTGATTTCCACTTTTATACCATTGTGGTCAGAAAATATGCTTGGTATGATTTCAATCTTTTAAAATTTATTGGGACTTGTTTTTTCCTCCCTTTTTCCGCATTCCCCCTCCACCCCCCACACTCCGGTTCAAGCCGGTTTTTTCTCAGTCTAGTTGTGTAGGGCACAGCTCCCTGGCCTATGCTGGTATGAGCCTTGCGCTCCCCCTAGCAGTTGGTCACCAGTCATTGGTTGGTCACTAACAGCAGCTCACGGCAGCTCTCGCAGGCTGCCAGCTGCTAATGGCAGCACACAGTAGCCTATGGCTGCTCACACTGGCTGCTGGCCGCTCACACCACCAGCTGCTCATGGCGGCACATGGTATCCCACGGCAACACTCAGCAGTCCACGCCAACCTCCAGCTGCTCACGGCAGCCCAGCTCCAGGGAGAGCAATTATTTACAATTTTAGCTATAGAGGGTGCAGCTCACTTGCCCATGTGGGAATCAAACAGGCGGCCTTTGGCATTAGGAGCACGGTGCTCCAATCGCCTGAGCCACTGGGCTGGCCCTGAGACTTATTTTGTGTCACAACAAATGTTCTGTCCTTGGGAATGTTTGATGTGCACTTGAGAAGAAGTATTCTGTCGTTTGGGGATGGAAAGTTCCCTAAATACCAATTAAGTCTATCTGGTCTAATGTGTCATTTAAGGTTGTATTTCCTTGTTGACTTTCTGGATTATCTAGTTGTGTAAGTGCAGTATTAATGTTCCCTACAATTGTATAATTGTCATTCTCCCTTTACGTCTATTAATTGCTTTTTTTTTTTTTTTTTTTTTTTTTGTGCTTCCAGTTGGGTGCATACATAGTAATAAGTGATGGGTTGTCTCCCTTATCATTATAAAATGCCCATCTTTGTCACTTGTTACCTTTTTTGTCTTGAAATCTATTTTGTCTGATAATCTGTTAAGTCTGGCTACACCCACTTTTCCCTGGATGTCATTTTCCTGTAATGTCATTTTCTACCCCTTCACTTTAAGCCTAAGTTTGTCTTTGGTGCTAAGATAGGTCTCCGAGGCAATAGTTGAATCTTGGTTTTTAATCCATTCTGCTACTTTGCCATTTGATTGGTAAGTTCAGCCCATATACATGAGGGTGATTATTGATATATGAGGACTTACTGTTAGGTTGGTGCAAAAGTAATTGTGGTTTAAAAGTTTTAAAATAATTGCAAAAACCGCAATTTTGTACCAACCTAATTAACCACTTTATCTTTTGTTTTCTGGTTGTGTTTAATACCCTCGTCTGAATTAGAGTGTAGTTTCCTGCTTCTGTCTGTTATCTTAAAGTTTTGTATGCTTTTGTCTTTTTTTCTTTTAAAGATTTTTTTTTTTTTTATTGGGGAAGGGGAACAGGACTTCATTGGGGAACAGTGTGTACTTCCATGACTTTTTTCCAAGTCAAGTTGTTGTCCTTTCAGTCTTAGTTGTGGAGGGTGCTGTTCAGCTTCAAGTTGTCCTTTTCGTGTCTTTTTTTTTAAGGTCAAAGAGCTCCTCTAAATATTACTTGTAGTGCAGGTATTATGGAGGTAAGTTCCTTTAGCTTTTTTTGTCTGGTAAAGCCTTTATTTCTCCTTCATATTCTAAAGCATAACTTTGCTGGATATATTATTCTTGGCTGGTGGTTTTCCTCTTTTTGATATTTTGAATACATATAATTCTACTGGTTTTTAGGGTTTCTACTGAAAAATCTGATTATAATCTGATGTAGTTTCCTTTGTAGGTTACTGTTACTTTTCCCCTTGGCTTCCTTGGGATTTCTGTCTTTGTCATTAACTTTTGACAGTTTTAATATAATGGTTTTTAGAGAAAATCTTGTAGTTGAATGTCTAGCTCCTTCCACAGGTTTGGGAAGTTGTGATCAATAAGTTATTTGAATAGGTTCTCTGTTCCCATCTCCCTCTCTTCATTTGGTATTCCCATTATCTTTATATGGCTTTTTCTAATGAGGTCAGATAGTTTTTGTAGAGTATTTTCATCGTCTAAAAATTCTTAATTGTCTCTCCTTCCACCTGAAATATTTCTAGGTTTCTATCTTTGAGCTTGCTAATTCTCTATTCCATCTAGTCTGTTCTATTTCCACTGTTCTTTAATACACTCTTCATCTCATTTGAGTTTTTCAGTTCCAGAATTTCTGTTAGTTCTTTTTATGGTTTCAGTCTCTTTTGTAAAGTACTCTTTTTGTTTAATAATTTTATTCCTGAGCTCATTGAACTGTGCTTTTGAGTTTTTTTTGTGTGTGTGTCTTGTTGAGTTTCTTCATAACTGCAGTTGTCAATTCTCTATCTTTTAAATCAGTCTTTCATGACTTGAGTTTTGTCTCTGGTGCCTTTGTTTTCTTTCTTTGATACCATGTTACCTTATTTCTTCATGGTACTTGATGGATTGTTTCTCTGCCTGCACATTTGAGGTAGTGAACTCTTGTTTAAATAGTGTTTTGCTCTTAATTCAGCAGGTTGATAAGTAGAGTTCTTTTATTTTCCAGTAGATGGTGCTATAGTGCAAGTTTTTGTTTTATCTGTACTAGTGCCTCTCAGATTGAAGTGGGGCTGCGTTGCTTCTGTTGTGGAAATTTCCATGTACCCACCAGGTTGGTAGGTGTCCCCTCTATATCTGGATTGCCTTGGTCTTGGGCACCACCACCGTGGTGGGGAGATGTAGTGGGTGTTGGGGAACCAGGTTTGCAGGCTCCCAGTACTGCCTCATTGTTACTAATGGTCTCTGATCCTGCTGTGCCATGTCTCTGCTGTTTCTACTGGGTTCTGCCAAGATGGATGTGGAAAGGAATGCATGTTAATGAGTCTGTAGCACTAACTCCTTATTAGTAATGTCGGTTGGCACCACTGTGCTATTTAATGCGTCTCAGCTACTGCTACCAGGTTCTGCCACAATGGGATGTGGGGGGAGCACGTCAGCTTCATAGGCAGGGATGGTGGTTCTGTGCTTCTTACCCTCCGGGCTGTATATATTAATATGTGCATACACAGTCCAGCTCCTCCACTGCTATACAGTTAGATGGGGCTGTGGAAGGTGCTGAACTGCATCTGTAGCCACCATCCCTGTCATCCACCTCCCCCCCGACCCCTACTCATTCTAATATGCTCTCCTTCAGATGTACCAATGTATGGATCTCTGAGGCATGTTTGTGTGTTGAGCAGAGGAACCTCTTGAATTACAGATGTCTGATTTCTAATTTTAAGGAGAGATATAAAGGGGTCCTCTTTCTCTGCCATGATGCTGATGTCCGTGTTTTTAAAAGGAGAAATGTTAATTAAGCTGTCACAAGTAAATATTTTCAGGTTTCATTCAGGAGAGCAGCAAAATTTTTACTAAGTTCAGGAAATTGCAAGAAAGCACAGAAGGCGAAATATAACTTCTTTTGAGGTTTTACTTTGTGACTACTAGAAAAGTGTTACTTTTATAAAATCTTGAATACTCACTTAACTACATTTCTGGGAGTCGGAAGAGATTGGAAGTTGTTCAGTTGGTATATAATTTCAGTTTTGCTAGTGATAACATTCTTAACTACTGAACTGTACACTTCAAAATCCTTAAAATGGTAACTTAATGTGTATTTTATTACAATTAAAAATATATATTTTGAAGACTTAAGACTGGGCTTCTCACAAAATATTATGCAGCATGCTTCCATAGGAAAGGCAGCTGTGCTCATCTTGAGTATTTGGTGGTTTAATATCAGTAAAATATTTGGTTAGAAAAGCAGTGATTAAAACTGCTGGCGCCATAGGACCAGTCAAGGCAATAGCTCCAAACTATTAGTAGTCATTGTATTAGCCATTGTGTTTTTTACTGTAGGGAACTCTCAGAATTCAAACAAAACAAAACAAAACAAAAACAACTCTCACTTCAGAATATCTTTTTTTTTTTTTTTTGGAAGAATTTTATGGTTTTATTAAAACACAATTTGCACACGAGCAGACTATTCATTTTCTTCACTGCACAGCTGGCCATTGGGGTTGGTGAGTGATGGCCAGCTGGGCTGCTCTTTCCACAACAGCTTTGTGGTTCTTTGAGGAGACGTTGTGAGCAATCTCAGCACAGTAAGGTTTGTTGCACATCAGCAGCTCTTCAAGCTCCTTGACATTGTGGAACTTTTGAAACCCACTGGACAGCATGTGCTTTGTTTTCTTGTTACTCCCATGACTAGTGTTGGGCATCACGATCTGGCCCTTGAATCTTCTGCCCACCATATTGTCAATGCCTTGGAGATTTCTGCCACTTACACTTAAATTTGACATACTGGTCTGACTGGTGCCCTATAAACTTCTTGGTCCTCTTTTTGACGATCTCGGGCTTCATGAGTGGTCTGAGGGCAGCCATGATACCGTGTAGGAGATGAGTGCCACCTTCGTAGGCAGCGCAGAGGAAGAGAGGGGAAAGTGGTGCGCAAGGGCTGATGGGATCAGAATATCTTTGATGAAGCAGTGAAAGTTGTTGACGTTATTAAATCTCAGCTCTTGAGTACGTGTGTTTTAAATATTCTGTGATGAAATAGCAAGTACACATAAAGAACTGCTGCATGCATTCAAGCTGCATTTGAAGCAGAGAGACAGAAGCAATGATGTGTGATGCTCATCAAGCAAAATCACATGGAAATGTTTGACTTGTAAACTGAGCTAGTCTCATGAAACATCAGTTTTACTTGAATGAATCATTGACATTTTCACAAACTAATTCATCCTGACATTTCAAGGAAAATACAAGTACTTATTGCCAATGATAAAATTTGAGGTTTCCAAGAAAAATTAGGATTTTGGAAAACTTGTATCTAGAGATCCTGAGCTTGATAGCATCCCACTATGTTGGGATGTGTGCTAAAATATGTCAATATTTGGAAGATCTGCATAATTTAGTGAACCAATACTTTCTGATGATCAATGCAAGGCAATAAGAAATCTATTCAAAAAGAAGAAGATCCATTCAAAAAGCCAGGCACACCAATGGATTTTAATAGAACAATATGAAAATTTCCTTGTTGTTTAGCTTCCATATTGCAACTAACTTGTAAGAAACAACTGCTTGTCAGCTTTTGGTGTAGTATCAAAGAATATGTATGACTATCTGAAAAGGCTATTAAGAGCACTTGCTTTATACATATAAAAAGCTGTGTTATGTATTTGACATTGTATTTTCTTAATGTATTTCAAGCAAGACAACATAGCTCAACAATAGAACACAGGTAGGTATGAGCATTTAGCTGTCCTATAAGAAGTCAGGCATTAAAAGATTTGTGAAAATACAAAACAACACTAGACTTTTTTTCAAACTTTTTGTTGTGATAATTGTTTTTCATAAAAATGTTATTTACATAACCATGTAATGGGTTAATTTTTAAATGAAAAATACTTTAAAATTTGTTTAAATTTCTCATGGAATAAATATTGATAAACATTTGGAAATTCCTCAGTTTTTAAGATTGAAAAAAAATATCTCTTAGAGTGGTTACAATGGTGATTCTGGAACAAACACAATTAAATGGATATGTTCAGTCTTGCATTATTGCCAAAAAGTCAACATTAATTTTCAAATACTTTTCTTAAATCATATAAAGCATTTAGAGATGCATATAAATGCTTAACAATGTTGAATTGGCTGCTCTCATTCTTAATTGTTTAATAATTAATGTTTTCACGTTAGGTGTGACTTTTACATGTTAAGGCTAGAACCTATAGGTACCAATGAATATTTTTGACATTTTATTTCAAAGGTTAACTTCAGGCAAGAAGGAGAGAAAACTATGTATATCCTTCCAAGGAGGTGACTACAGAAAGAAAGCAATAATAAATGAAGGCTAATTTTAGAGCGAAAATACAGAATGAAAAATCCATCTGAATGGTAACATTGATTGGCATGTTACATATGCCTTATTTCCTGGAATAAAATTTGCACATGTTAAAGACCTATAATGTAAGAAGCTTATGGAAAACACGCTGCTACTGTAGAAGCCACAAAGGTGAGTAAAAACAAGTTCTTCCTCGCCTTAGGAAACTGCAATCTAGAAGAGGTGAGAAAACAAGTGTCCAGATGTCAGTTGATATTTGTTAGAGACATAAATGTTATGGGCAGTTAAATGAGAGATGAAAAAGAATGACATGCTTGAGACGTTTTCTTATTGACACTGGGATGCCTTATATTACCTTACCACAGCCAGGTTAATGCCTCTTCTTGCCTATCTTTATCTAGATGAAAGTGGTCAACTCTACTGGTCTTACCAACTAATTTATTTTGAGGTTCTCTTCAACAGGAGAGTCTAGAGATAGAAGCACAAATAATACTGCTTTGTTATTACAATCTACACTTGTACATGTCTCAAGTAAGGCATTCAAAGTTGATTCCCTTCTAACTCTAGATGTTTACAAGTAAAACTTGGAGAAGTAGTTAAAGCTCCTCTATGTTATGTGTAGATTGTGGAGTAGAGATTATGGAGTATGAGTCAGGATTTCACCTAAACTATATACTTAAATGAAGATGGTCACATCAAAAACAGTCATGAGGCCATCAGGACCCAAAAAGCCTCAGATTTATGAAGGAAACTTGGGAGTGAACATCAGATTCTGACTTCAAGATGGGAAGGTGCCCTATTAAGGGAATGGATACACTTTTAAGAAAGAATTGCTAGGGAAGATTAAGAATGATGCAAACTGATAGCATTTTGGTAGCCCTGTAATCATAGTAAACATACTATAACACAAGTTACCAAAAAGTAATTAACTAGAGCTTAACTGTCCAATATGGTAGCCAACAGCCATATGTGGCTATTGAGAACTTGAAATGGGAGTTGGTCCAAGTTAAGATGTGCTATAAGTAAAATGCACTGGACAGTTTTAACCTATGTTCTGGGGGCGGGGGGGGGTGGAGAACGCCAATAGGACTCAATGGTTAGGTGGATGAGGGAGAAGAAGAAGGAGAAATCTTGTTTCTGGGTTATGCCACTGAGAGGGTTGAGAGAGCTGCCTTGCCTGTGCGATTTAGGGAGTCTTCAGGCTGACTGGTGATTGATTACCTTACGCATGTAGCTCCAAGTTTCCATGGAGCTTTGTAAGGGCCAGCTCCTTTTCCTGGAGGCCAGCCTGTAAGCCAACACTCTCGAACAAGTTAACCCACACCTCTTAGAGGTTGAGTCAATCCTACATAGATTCTAGAGAGGAGTGGAGTCATGAATTTGTACGCAGGCCACCATCTTTTCAGACAGATCATTATTTTCAGAGCTGGTATTTCAGGGTAAATTTTAATGAAATAAATGTCTGAGGTTTAATTTGGTATCCTCATTAATTTGTCATACCTTTTGCTTTGCCTAAGTAGGATGAATTTGTCTATGATATAATAGATTTTTCTTTTAGTAGTAACAGAAATCTAGATTGTTGACACAAATTGAAAGAGTTGGAAGGGGTAGGAAAGGAAATTTAGCATTTCCTTTGCTAAGTCCTTTCAGTTTGCTTTCTCCCTCTCTCCTACTCTCTGATCTCTGTGTAACTACAAGTTAATAATTTGCTTGGGATTCCAGGCTACTGTAATTGTGGGGACCAAATGATCAGGGAACTGATACTGTCACTGTGGCAGCATTTTAGATATGTTAAAGCCCATTGGTCATTGGGAAGTTGCCTGCTCTGCTTTGAATTACATATCTAAAATGTGGCTCTTACCTTGTGGTATTGTAAGTTCCTAATTATTTTTAAGACATTAAAATATCAAATATAAATCACATACTACTTATAATATGGCTGCATGGGCTGAGCAAAGCATTAAGTTGTTATGCATGGGGGGAATTATCTTAATTTAGTTCCTCTTGGATGCTTCAGAGAATCTTGTGAAAGCAAAGTTTCTGGATAGGTATGTGGTTGTGCTCAGGTTCAAGTACACCCTTTATTAATTGACCTTTACTCATTGTCTCACATTATTCACAATAAACCAGTCAATTCTATTGTCCTTTTTTTACATAAAAGAAAACTGAGTTACAGAGAAATAACTTAAGGTCAAATAGCTTTTAAGCAATAAAAGTGCACCTAAGAATGAATATAATTATCACACTACTTCACATTTGATCCAAAACACTAGAATCTGCAATTACAATCCATTTCTTACCAAGGAACATTTCCATTACATGATTCGAAGTAGTGGACCAAGTGGCCAGAATATGCCTGCTGAGGAATCCCAGCGTGCACTCACCCAGACTGTCCTTCAGCTTCCACCTGTCTTTGGCTTTGCACTTAGAATTTCTAGTGGCCTTGTGCTTTTCCTTCTAACCTAACTTTTCCTCTCTGGGTCAGCATGACCTTAACTTATTTAAGGCCTCCCTTACTGCCTCCCTGTTCGTTTTGTGATTTAATACCACAAACCAATTTCAAGAAGCATTCAGCAAAATTATCAGCAGATTTTTGGCACCTATTTTTGTGTTGGTATTTGTGGAACCAAGTTTGGGAACTTAGAATTTGTTTACAAGGAACCTGAAATAACCAAACTTGCAGAGCTTATCTCACAGATTAGAGGGATTTTATGGAGAAAGATTTGGAGAGGATGTGGTTGAACTAATCAAGAATTCTAATCCTGTAAATAAGTATAAAGTAGATTATAACATGATGATGTCCATGGGAAACTTCATGAACAATTCAAGTGGAAGACCATTCTGAATATTTCTCATGTTTCTCCTTATATTAAGACAAGGGTCGATGTCACTCACAAAGAGGAGATAACACCAATTGAATTTGCTATTGAAGACATGCAGGAAAAGACACAGGAGCTGGCATGTGCATCACATTAGGATCCTGCGGGTCCCAAAATGCTTCAGATAGTACTCCAGGGATCTGTAGGCACAGCAGTGAATCAGAGGCCTTTGGAAGTTGCACAGGTTTTCCTGTCTGAAATACTCAGACCCAAAACTCTTCAGACATCATAATAAACTGCAACTCTGCTTCAAGATTTTACTGAAAGCTGTGAGGATGCCTTAAAAAAATAATAAATAAAGACTTAATTGGGCCAAATCAAAAGGAGTATCAAAGGGAACTGAAAACTACCATCGCCTTATAGAGGCTCTACAGCCTCTGCTAAACAGAAAGATCCCTCAGTTACACAGGCAGTATTACCTGTCACCTGCCACAGAGATCCTTCAGTCGAATGAGCCTGCACAAAATGGATCTCTAAAACAAACATACATGTTTTATTCAGTTGAAAGGAGCCACGTATTTAACACCGAGTGTGAAAAGATCTACTGAAAAATAAGACTTGGGACTTAATTCTGGAAATTATGAAATTAATTTATTCATTGAAGAATGCAGTGCCAAAACAATATCAAAAGTAGATTGTTGAAGTTTGAGAATCATGGCTATGGCTTCTAATGTTCTGGCAATATGCTGGGTTTTGTGTGTGTGTTTTTTTGACATTTTAATAACAGGTACACTGCACATTTACCATTATTTATACCATAGCTAATATTACATTTATTTAAGTTTGTATACTTTAATTTATATTACCATCTACAGATGTACTTTTGGAACCATTTTAAATGTAGTGATGTTTATTTTAAAGTTACTATGATGTGAACGTTTACTCTAAAGCAAACCAACCAACCCATAAACCAGCTTCATATATTTGGAACACTCGTGCTATCCTCATGCGCTTCTTTTGCAGAATGAAGCTCATTGTTAGTGTTCTGCATCAGTTATTGTCACTGTGTAAGGCTTAAAATAACAAACATTTATCACGTCACAGTTCCTGTGGGTCAGAAACCTGGTTGTGGCTTAGCTGGGTGCCTCCTCACAAGACTGCAATCAAGGTGTTTGCTAGGACTGTACTCTCATCTGAAAGTGTGACATTCGCTTCCAAGCTCACATGACTGTTGGCCTCACAGGCTGTTAGATGGAGGGCCTCAGTTCCTTACCAGCATTGGCCAGGGGTCTCCTTCAATTCCTTGCCATGCTGGTCTCTTCATAAGGTAGCCAACAACATGGCAGCTGACTTTCCTCAAAGCAATCGAACATGAGTGTGACAAAGAGCACCAGGCGAAAGTCACAGTCCTTTTGTAACTTAATCTCAGAGGTGACATCTTACTGTTTTTGCTATCTTCTGTTTGTTAGAAGTGAGTCACAAAGTTTCAGCTCACACTCAAGGTGAGGGCGTTATCCCAGGGTGTAAATATTTATCAGGTAGGGACCAACCTAGCGGCTGCCTACCACACTTCTTTCCTAAGTTAACCCCTAAATTGTTCCTTTTTTGTATGGGAATGGAAGCATGACCTTTCTGTTAGATTCTAGTAGCTCTATGCTTTCTCCAGGGAAGCCTGGAAGTCTGGCTCCTTGGCCAAGATGAGAATAGACAATGATGCACCTTGTTAAGCTTCATAGCCTGCTTTTAGCTACTTGGTACAGAGTCATAAAGACCCCTCAATAAACTCATGCTTCAGCATCCCTGAGACTCCAGTATCTCACTACGTTGGTGGTTCACACTCTGAAGACAAAGTGGGACTGACAGAGGGCCCTGGGAGCTGTGCCCAGTAGCCTCAAGTCTGTCTCTCTCTGCCTTGCTTTCTTTGTCCTGCTGTACTGTGTCTTTCACTTTTATTAAAACCCTACCTAAGTATACCCTGGTAAGCCCCGTTAGTGATCAGTCCCATGTAATTGCTGCAATTGGGAAGTACAGCAGGTCCTCGAATAACGTCGTTTTGGTCAACGGTCAATGCTGTTATAACATTGATGAGATGCTGTAGGAACCTACTTTTGTTTGTATCAATTAGCCTCTGGTAAAGCTGGTTTCATTATAAGTTCTTTTACCGCACTTCCAGGAGCCTATCGATGTCGTTAAGTGAAAACTTACTGTACTATCACCACTCTGTGTGCACTGCAGATAGAGACACTGTGTCTACATTCCAACCGCATTCAAGTAGCTTTAGAAACGCTCCCAGCATCAGTCAAGTAATCCACAGGGCTGCAAAGAACCTCATTCAACACCTTTCCTGCAAGTCCATTTTTCTTTGAGGGGAACGACCTCTTTCTGTCCTGTTCTCCATGTCACTCTTTCCCATTGTTCTTTTCTTTGTACAGTACCAGCTTGCTGATTGTTTATACTGATGTAAGAGTGCTGATCACATTATATTGTAATGAATCTCAATTCCTAGGCAAATTAGGAGCTCCTTGAGTGCAGAGATCCTGTCTTAGTTGTATTTGTATTCACAGTGCCTATTGTCTAGCTCAGTGTTCTCCAACAGAAATGAAATGTGAGCCATATATGTAATTTTAACTTTTCTAGCAATCACATTAAAACGAGTAAAAAGAAACTGGTAAATTAATTTTAATAATACGTTTTATCTAACCCCATATATTTAAAATATATTGTCAATGTGTAATTAATATGAAAATGAAGAAGATGTTTTACATTCCCTGTTTTTGGTACTGAGATTTTGAATTCTGGTGTGTATTTTACATGTACAGCACATCCTAATTTAGATTAGCATTTCAAATTCTCAATAGTTATATAGTCACAAAGTTGTGTGACCATCACCACTGTCTAATTCCAGAACACTGTCATCACCTCCAAAAGAAACCCCATACCCATAGCAGTCACCCCCCATTCCCCCTCCCACTAACCCTAGGTAACCACTAATCTACTTTCAGCCTTTATGGATTTGCTTATTTGGGATATTTCATATGAATGAAATCATGTAATTTGTGGCCTTTTGAATCTGGCTCCTTTCATTTAGCCTGATGTTTTCAAGGTTCATCCATGTTATGCATATATTAATACTTCAGTCCCTTTTATGGCTGGATAATATAGTCCGTTATATGGCCTTTTACTTTTAAACATAATAATCCACTTAAGGAAAATTTTCTTTGCATTCCATAATCATTGGGCTGAGTGGGTTTGAAGGTTCCAGTGCCAATGAAAGAATGTTCCACTAGTGAGCACTGACATGATTCTGTTAATTTAGAAGTTGATACTCCCTCTTACCATATTAGTTTCCTCATGCCACTGAAATAACAAGGGGAAAAGGGATCATTCATTGTACTGGCTGGGAGATGGATCTTGATTACCCAGGGAAAATTGGGTTGCTATTAGCTAATGGGCAAAGGCGGTCAGTCCAGGTCTGCAACCCATGGAATTAGGGAACAGATTTCAGAAATGTACAGGAGGAGGTTGTATTGCCAAGATGTAGGAATGGAGAACAACTAAGGACTCTTAATTTAGTGGTTTTTTAAGTCTATATCCTTTTTTTGTTGTTTGTTTTCTATTGTTCTATTAGTTACTAAGAGAGGAGTGAAAAAATAACCAATGACAATTGAAACATAGTCCAGTTCTCTCGGTGTTGTCACCTTCCCCCCCCCCCCCATGTAACGGTATGTTTTGAAACTATTATTATTAAATACTTCTTATTAAGAGTTTTTACTTACGGTATTAACTGTAGTTCTTTGGTTTTCCACATTTTCTAATCATGGTTTTCAGAATATTATATGTCCTAATTAGCAGATGTTATCATCAAATAATAATAGTTTAATTATTCCTTTTTAGTACTGAGGAAAGAAAAATGAAAATTCATTGCTTAATTACAGCTTTGTGTTGTGTGAGTTTATTAACAAATAGCTATATATAGGTCATTCTTGGCAAACTAAGATCCCTGAAAAACTGAAATTTGATTTTTTAATATCCTGATTAATATATTGTTATTTTAGGCCCTTTTTATGTGCTTCACTTTGATAGAGTTAATCCATAAAATTGCTTTCTACTTCAGCTTATAGAATGAAGTATTGTTTTGTGTACTGGAGGCCAAAAGGTCAAACTTTTTCACAGGTTTTTGAAGATCCACTTGTCTTGTTTTGGTCAGAAGAACTGGTAATTCTGTTGGAGCCTTGTATTTACATGCCCAAAGCAATTAAATCTGTCTAGTTGCTGAAACCAAGTCTACTGCAACTTCAAGTGCTACACTATCCAAGTTTTAAATGAAAAGTGATATTGTAGAGTAATGAAATTTTGGTTTACTGTACCTTTTGATGTCAAGATAATATGCATGTTTGAAAAGTTGTTTTTTGTGTGTGTGGAATTTAACAACTTTCTGCTTTTAACCCTTCGCTTTCCTAGGAAACTAAATTAGAATCCAGAAAGTTCAAGGAATTGGGGAAACAGATGTCAAATCGTTTATACTTTGTACCTATAAATTACGTAACAAATTATTATACTAGTAAAAAAATATAATTTAAGGATTTGCATCTTTGGAATGGAGAAACTAGACTTTACTCTTACTTTCCCTCTGCTTTTGCATTTATAATACCCCTAGTTATTTTAATTTAATGTGATACTTTGTGAAAAAAGAATATGGTAGATTTGTTGCCCTTTGATGCTTCACATCTTCGGAGCGATGTCTGTAGAGTACAAGTATGATTATGTCAGCCTTCTATGTAAGATCTTTAGTGACTTTCTATTTCTCCAAAGATAAGTTTTCAATATCCTTAATATGGATCAAAGGCACTGCATCCTCTGGCTCATGCCTGTGTCAATTTTCATGTCTCAGCGGTCCCCATCTCTCTCACGGTTTCCCATTACCCAAGCTTCCCTCTATTCTTGGAACACCCCAAATTCCTCTGACATTCAAGGTCTTCACACCTGCAGTTCCCTGTCCTGGGAAATTTCCCCCTTCCCACCTTCTCCATTTCTTTCTGCCCTTCTAAGCCTCATTGTTCAGATTTCAGCTTAAATGCCACTTCCTCGGACTCATCCCCAGGCATCCCGATCTAGGTTAAGTCTTCCTTTCATAGTTTTCTTTGCATTCTGCCTTTTCCTTCCTGGCAGCTAGCTACCTCAGTGGTAAGTATATAATTATTTGTGTGTTTGTTCTGTGTTGTCTTTCCACTGGGCTCTCCGCTCCTCGAGGCATTTTGTTTACTGCACAGCACAGTGCCAGTGTCAGAGGAGGCACTCTCTAGATACTTGTGGAGTAGATGAATGGATTTCTAAAACTCACTTTTAACCTAGTTCTTTTCTTCATAATCGTTCTCTCAATATAGGAACGTGTGTTAAATAAAATAACTTATTCCTTTTCTATGCTGGAGTCCTGATAAGTTTTAGACAAATTAGTTAATAGCTATAGGTCAGCTACGACTACATTTAGGTAGAATGACTTAGAGGAATTCTACTTTTCTTTTGTACAAGATCAAATTCCAAAGATCCTTTTGGGCAAGGAGATTCTTTGGTAGCTTTTTGCTTTCTTGGCTTATCACTTTTGATGACCTACTCTCCTAACCAATGTCCTCTAGGTGCCTGCATGCTGATTTATAAGAGAGTCCTGGAAAATTCGACGTGAGGCGCTTCTCGGCGGACGCAGCCCGATTCCAGGTAGGAAAAAGGAAATATGACTTTGATTCTCCAGAGGTGCTGCAGGGACTGGACTTTTTTGGAAACAAGAAGTCTGTCCCAGGTAAGTGTGGAGGATCAAGAACTCATCAAGAGCTCCAAGATGAAGAGAAAAAAGAAGAGAGCCTAACTGAAACGAAGAGGGAGCAGATCAAGAAAAAGAGAAAGAAGATGAGTTCAGAAATTACTTCAGAAGAAGAAGGTTCTACTATACAGTGGATATCATCTGTGGAAGCAAAAATTGAAGATAAAAAAGTTAAAAGAGAAAATAAACTAACTTCAGGAAAGTTGGAGCATCTCAGAAAAGAAAAGATAAACGTCTTCCGGAATAAACACAAAATTCACGTTCAAGGAACTGATCTTCCTGACCCAATTGCTACATTTCAGCAGCTTGAACAGGAACATAAAATCAATCCTCGACTGCTTCAGAACATTCTAGATTCAGGCTTCCAGATACCTACGCCAATCCAAATGCAATCCATTCCAGTTATGCTGCATGGTCGAGAACTTCTGGCTTCTGCTCCTACTGGATCTGGAAAGACTTTGGCTTTTAGCATTCCCATATTAATGCACCTGAAACAGCCCACAAACAAAGGCTTTAGAGCCCTGATTACATCACCCACATGAGAACTTGCCAACCAGATTCACCGAGAGTTAGTAAAAATATCTGAGGGAACAGGATTCAGGATACACATGATCCACAAAGCAGCAGTTGCAGCCAAGAAATTTGGACCAAAATCATCTAAGAAGTTTGATATTCTTGTGACTACTCCAAATTGACTAATCTATTTATTAAAACAGGATCCTCCAGGAATAGACTTAACAAGTGTTGAATGGCTGATAGTAGATGAATCAGATAAACTGTTTGAAGATGGCAAAACTGGGTTCAGGGACCAGCTGGCTTCCATTTTCCTGGCCTGCACATCCCTCAAGGTCAGAAGAGCAATGTTCAGTGCAACTTTTGCATATGACGCCGAGCAGTGGTGCAAACTTAACCTGGACAATGTCATCACTGTATCCATTGGGGCAAGGAATTCTGCAGTAGAGACTGTAGAACAAGAGTTTCTCTTTGTTGGGTCTGAGACTGGAAAACGTCTAGCAGTGAGAGAACTTATTAAAAAGGGTTTCAATCTACCTGTTCTTGTTTTTGTTCAGTCCATTGAAAGGGCTAAAGAACTTTTTCATGAGCTCATATATGAAGGTATTAATGTGGATATTATTCATGCAGACAGAACACAGCAACAGAGAGATAATACAGTCCACAGCTTCAGAGCAGGAAAAATCTGGGTCCTTATTTGTACAGCTTTGCTAGCCAGAGGAATTGATTTTAAAGGTGTGAACTTGGTGATTAATTATGACTTTCCAACCAGCTCAGTGGAATATATCCACAGGATAGGTCGAACTGGAAGAGCAGAGCATAAAGGAAAAGCTGCTACATTTTTCACTGAAGATGATAAACCATTATTAAGAAGCATTGCCAATGTTATACAGCAGACCGGATGTCCTGTACCAGAATACATAAAAGGTTTCCAAAAACTTCTAAGCAAACAAAAGAAAAAGACGATTAAGAAACCATTGGAAAGGGAGAGCATTAGTACAACTCCAAAATGTTTCTTAGAAAAAGCGAAGGATAAACGGAAAAAGGTCACTGGTCAGAACAGCAAGAAGAAAGTAGCTCTTAAAGACAAAAGTTAAAAATAGATTTTTTTAAAAAGACTGTAATTTTATGATCCCAGCATGAACGTTATTTTCATGGAATACTTCATCTTAAAATCACCTGTACCAAACACTTGAAATGAATGACAAGAACATGGGAACAGTGGAAAATGATCATAAACTTTCAGTGCATTATATCACATTTTAATTTGTAGGTGACTTTTAAATGATTACACAATGAAAATAATATTCATTGACATTTGTGGTTTGAATCCAGAGAGATACTTCTTATAGAAGAACAAAAGCTTATGCTAAAAATAAAAACATCCAAATATTAAAAAAAAAAAAAAAAGTGTCCTGGTACTGGATCAGTTAGCATCTTCAGGAAGTGAATAAGCTTGTCAGTTTCATCATGCTGATGCCAGGACTCCCTGAAGTAGAAGTAAGCCAACCAGGATTTAAGCTTCTGCAACATCTGGACATATAAATTCTCTTCCTTTAGTTTCTTCAACTATAAAAACAGAACAACAACAACAAAAAAACCCCAAAAAACAGAAGAGTTTGACTTCATAATTTTTAGTTTGTTTTATCCCCTAGTTCTAAAGAGATTAAGTCTGTAGAAGATTTGGAAAATTCAAAAGAAATTAAAAATTACTCAAAATCCTATCAATTACAGGTAAGTGATTAATTCCTGGGTTATTTCAAATAGCTTGTGTGTAGGGCCCCTTCCAGAGCCCTAAGATCCTGGTTTTGGATTCAGTGGACATCAGTATAAGTTTACTTTATTCCAGTCACACTAGTTTTTCTGTAGCTCCTCAAGTGTTCTAAGCACACTCTACCCCAGGACCTTTGCACTGACTGTTCTCTTTGCTTGAAACAATATCTGCCCAGAGAGCTACATGAGTTACTCCATCTTTTTACAAGAATACAAACACTCTAATGTTACTATGATAGGTAATTTTACATTATTTAATAGTTAACTGACATTAGTTAATTAAACATTTTTTCTGAGTGTATCTGTGAGGCTGTTTCCAAAAGAGATTAGCATTTGAATTGGTGAACTGAGTAAAGAAGATTTGCCTCCCCAATGTGAAAAGAAATTATCCAACCCATTGAGGACCCAAATAGAACAAAAGGGCAGAGGGAGATTGAATTTGCTTTCTGCCTGACTGCATGAGTTAGGACATTGATATTCTGCCCTTGGTGCTCCTGGTTCTCAGGCCTTCAGACACAGATGGGAATCTATATCATTGACTCTCTGGTTCTCAGGCCTTTGAACTACACCACCGGCTTTGAACTGCACTACACTACTCTGAGTCTCCAGATTGCAGACATCAGGTCATGGGACTTCTCAGTCTCCATGATCGTTTAAGAGCCAATTATATCCACTGGTCCATCTCATCTAGGTTATACATTTTGTGAGCATAGCATTGATCACAGTATTCCTTTAGTATATTTTAATGTCCATAGGATATATAGTGATGTTCTCTCTTTTGTTTCTGACATTAATAATTTGTGTCCTCTTTCTTTTCTTAGTTAGCCTGGCTAGAGGCTTATCAATTTTATTGATCTTTTCAAAGAACCAACTTTTGATTTTTCTGTTTTAATTTTATTTTGATTTGTGCTCTAATTTTCATTATTTCTTTTTCTTCTGTTTTCTCTGCATTTAATTTTTTCTTCTTGTTCAAGTTTCCTAAGGTAGAAACTTAGGTTATTGATTTTGGATTTGTCCTCTTTTGTAATATATGCATTCAATGCTATAAGTTTACCTCTAAGCACTACTTTTACTGCCTCCCAGAAATCTGATAAGTTGTGTTTTCAGTTTCATTTAGTTCAAAACATTTTTAAATTTCTCTCGAGATTTCTTCTTCAACCAATATGTTATTTAGAAGTGTGTTGTTTAATCTCCACATATTTTGGTATTTTCCAGTTATCTTTCTGTGATTGGTTTCTAATTTAATTCCACTTTGGTCTGAGAGCAGACATTGTATGATTTCTGTTATTTTAAGCTTGTTAAGGTGTGTTTTATGACCCAGAATGTGGGTCTATCTTGGCAAATATTCCATATGAGTTTGAAAAGAATGTATATAAAGTGGGACAATTAAGTTTGTGAACTTGTTGCAACAATGTTGCTCACGTTTTTTTTATATCAGAGGGATTATTCATTATGAATTTGTACCAACTGGACAAACAGTTAACCAAGTTTACTATTTGGAAGTGCTGAAAAAGCTGCATGAAAAAGTTAGATGACCTGAACTTTTCGCCAACAATTCATGGCTCTTGCATCACGACAATGCACCAGCTCACATGGCTGGTCTGTGAGGGAGTTTTTAGCCAGTAAACAAGAACTGTGTTGGAACACCCTCCATACTCACCTGATCTGGTCCCCAATGACTTCTTTCTTTACCTGAAGATAAAGGAAGTATTGAAAGGAAGACATTTTGATGACATTCAACACATCAAGGATAATACAACAACAGCTCTGATGGCCATTCCAGAAAAAGAGTTCCAAAATTGCTTTGAAGGGTGGACTAGGCACTGGCGTCGGTGCATAGCCCCCCAAGGGAAGTACTTTGAAGGTGATTGTAGTGACATTCAGCAATGAGGTATGTAACACTTTCTAGGATGAGTTCGCGAACTTAATTGTCGAATCTCATATATCGAGAAGATGGATTGCTGGATAATATAGTAGTTTTATTTTTAGTTGTTTGAGGGGTAGGGAAGTTGGGGAAATGGGGACATGTTGATTAAGGGATGCAAAGTTATAGTCTGTAGTATGAGTAAGTCTAGAGATCTAGTATTATGACTATAATTAATAATATTTATTGAATACTGGAAATTTGCTAAGAGAGTAGATTTTAGGAGCTCTCCTCACAGACAAAAAATGGTAACTATGTGAAGAGATGATATTTTAATTAGCTTGACTATAGTAATCCTTTTACTATATATATGTATATTAAATCATTGTGTTGTACACCTTAAGTATATACAATTTTTATTAAAAAATGAAATAAAAAGAAAATGCCTCTTTTGTAATGAAAGATACAGAACATAAACAGTATCACTTCTCTATTGCCCAGCCAAGATTAAAAAGGGAACAATAGATGAAGTGCCTTGCAAAGAGGAACTCTTGCTGGGTCTACTATGGCTGTATTTTGCATAGTATACTGTGCCCTAAGTCTTGCTCTGAGCTGACAAAGAAGCTTGCCTCTCTCTGTGATCCAAAGAAATGTGGTCATCTGACTGATTGCAGTGCAGCAAAATCCTAAGTCACGTGAAAATTAGTCATGCTCTGAAGATGGCACCTCCCTAGGTCCCTGCTGGTTGCTGGCTCATCTCCCCGGCTCCCTTCCCCCAAGCCTCTGTGTTTCAGAAGCGGGAACCTTCCTATCCTTGAGCACAGGGTGCATGTGCAGCAGCAGTAAACAGCAATCAGAAGACTATGAGCAACAGATGCTGCAGACTTGTCATTTAGCAGCAGGGTGTTACTTTCATGTGAGGATATAACGACTTTCATGTGAGGATATATCATGTGAGGATATAAATCATGTGAGGAAAGACCGGATTTCAAGACCAGAAAGACTAGGTTCTACGTCCGGCAACGCAACGATGTTCAATGGCATGCTTACTCTCTGCTCTCCTGATTTGTGTATCTCCTAATGCAGCAGTTCTTTCCAGTATACTCCAGACACCGTGGAGATCCCTAAAATCCTTTCAGGGGTTCCACTAGGTCAAAACTATTTTCAATATAACTCTAAGCCATTATTTGCTGTTTTCATTTTCTCATGAATGTAACATGGAGTTTTCCAGAGACTGTGTAGCATGTGGTATATCACAACAGATTGAATAGATAGCAGATATGAGAATCCAACTATCTTCTAGTTGGCTAGACAGCAAAGAGATTTGCCAAGTGTAAAACAATGCCTCTCAGAGAAAATTGTTTAGGGATTAAAAAAAATAAAAATGTGTTATTTGTGATTATTGTTGCTATTTAAAAAATGGATTAATGAATATTTTTAAGTCCTTAGTTTTAATTTACAATACAGTACCTATTGATACATATAAACTACATAAATAAAAGTTCTTTGGAATCCTCAATAATTTTTAAGAGAAGAAATGTGTCCCGAGCTGCTAAAACATTTGCTCGTTTGTTTAACTAATAATAAAACTCCCCCATCTACTATAAATGATAGGTTTCTGGTTGAGTTTTCTTCCATTCCATGAAAAGATTAGATTCTACTATCACATTATTTTGCTACTGATTTTGTATTTAACCATTTGCATTGAAATCTTTTACATCTAGTTTTGTGTTAATTCAGAAGCCTTAAATAATTGCATAGAGTGATACAACTTATTTATTATTAGAAAATGTTAATGAACTAGAGGTCTGTTCTTAAAATTATAAATGGCATTACCAATTTTTCCCTCTTTATTTTTCCAAAAGATATGTATCAGTGAAAATCTATGGGAGTGAGGGGGGTTTGTCTTCTCTCTGCAGCTGCTAGTTACTAGAATGAAGGCGATTTGGGTTATTTGTAAGTCTAACATTTTATTCACTTGAGTTCCCACTGAAGCAGACCCTGAGGAAAGAATTTGAAAGCAAGTAATTTATTTGGGAGATGATCCTAGGAAACACTGATAGGGGGATAGAGAAGTGAGACAAAGATGGAAAGCAAAGTAGTTAAGGAAAGAGTGAGATATCAAGCCGGCTACTACTGTGAGCATAATCCTGCTGGGGAACTCCAGCAGTCATTACAGAAAGCCTGCCCCCCAGTCGTTGCATAGAGGGGTGAGGGAGCTGGGGAATTTATACACCAACCGACTTCAGTCATTGGTTATAGATTGCTGGAGTGTTTAAACTCAGACAGTTAGAAATCAGCCAGGCACACACTATAGAATCAGGAGCATGGATGGGAGCATCCACTGTGGCAGCAGCAAACACACTGCAAAGCTTTTCATCATAAACAGTGTG
Organism: Rhinolophus sinicus; assembly: GCF_036562045.2. NCBI lineage: Eukaryota > Metazoa > Chordata > Mammalia > Chiroptera > Rhinolophidae > Rhinolophus > Rhinolophus sinicus. Next base: position 159,717,257 of record NC_133752.1, on the reverse strand, counting down.
ATTTTGTATGTTTTGGGAGATTTAGATCGTTGGTATCAACTTATCATGAGAAGGTAAGAGTTGAAGAGGAAGACTTGAGGTGGTTCCAGATGGCAGATTGGACTAGACTGTGTGGAAATAAACAAAGACCACTCAAATGAGAACAAGTCAAAGACTATTTATTCAGAGCTTGCTATAGCAAGGGAGTCAGCCACTTGCATTTTAATTGATTTAAAGCAGGCAGAGGAGTGGGGGTGCTTGGTAGTGGAAAAAGGGAAGCCTTTGGGTATGCTCTGATTGGAGGGAACTGGCATGGAAAGTTGTAGGCTGGCTAACCAGAAATGGAACATCCGATGTAATTGGTTAGGGGAGCATATTTGGTTTTCTTTGGTTGGTCCTTAGTTGGAAGCCAGGGCAAAAATTAAGAAGGCTGGCAGTTATTGACCAAAGCAGGGATGTCAGAGCATACTTGAAGTCTTCCCTTTGTGCCTCTGTAAAGCTTTCCCACTCCGCCACCTGCCTTTGAGTCTCCGCCAAAACAAAAGTGATGGTGTCTGACTCCCTTGCTGCAGCAAGCTCTGAAAAAAAATAGCCTTTGCCTGTTCTCACTTGGTTGACTGTTGTTTATTTCCACAGACCAAACTGTTTTTACTCTTACCCCCTTGCTCCTATCATATATTTTGTTTGTTCCAGTTGTGTTAAACTTCTCACTTCCCTCATATGAACACATGAGGCTCTGGCATGTAGGAGCTGCCGGCCCTTGCTCACGTTGTATGTCTCCTCTGCCTAGAAAATCCTTTTACTGATTCTCCAGCTGATGGAGCAAATCCTACTCATTCCACTCCAAAGCCCAGCTCAAATATCATCACCTCATCTGTTAAGCATTTCCTAACCATTCCAGGGAGAAGTAATTGAGCCCCACTTCTGAGATCCTATTTCACGTTACTCATGCTATTAGCGTAACCTTTCAAATCCTATTATAGCCATAGTTTTTCAGGCAGTATCTCTATCCCCTCAGGAAATGGGAACTCCTTTAGGCTAGAGAAGATTAGTTTACCTCTTTATATTGCTCTTCACACTTAGGAAATGCTCAGTAAATGTTTGTAAAATGAAGTTGAATTAAATTATTACTCTAAAACTCATTTTTGCTATATTCTATAAAACCAAAGGTGAAGGAGAGGATTGGTTGTTGTCTAATAAATTTTACTGGCTAAACAATTACTTTGTGCCTCAAAATATATTCAATTTAATTTAATTAGAAAAAAATTTTTTTTTTCTTTCAGATTTTATTGGGGAAGGGGAACAGGATTTTATTGGAAACAATGTGTACTTCCAGGTCTTTTTTTCCAAGTCAGTTTGTTGTCCTTTCAATCTTAGTTGTGGAGGGCGCAGCTCAGCTCCAGGTCCAGTTGCTGTTGCTAGTTGCAGGGGGTGCAGCCCACCATTCCTTGTGGGAGTCAAACCAGCAACCTTGTGGTTGAGACCTTGTGGTTGAGAGGATGTGCTCCAACCAACTGAGCCATCTGGGAGCTCAGCGGCAGCTCAGCTCAAGGTGCCGTGTTCAATTTTAGTTGCAGGAGGCGCTGCCCACCATCCCTTGTGGGACTCGAGGAATCAAACTGGCAACCTTGTGGTTGAGAGCCCATTAGCCCATGTGGGAATTGAACCGGCAGCCTTCGGAGTTAGGAGCATGAAGCTCTTATCGCCTGAGCCACTGGGCCAGCCTATTTCATTTAATTTTTAATCTATGTCATTTGAAAACATCTTCAAGTTCAACAAATCTATCATTGCCATCTTCCCCTCTTTCAAGGTCCTTTTTCATTTGAAAAGAAGCTTCTGTTTGTGACTATTTTCTCCCATTCTGTTCATTGCCTTTTCCTTTTGTTGATTATTTCCTTTGCAGAAAGATTTTAATTTGATGTAGTCTCACTTGTTTATTTTTGCTTTTGTTGACTGCGCATTGGTGTAAAAACAAAAACAAACAAACAAACAAACAAACAAAAGCCATTGCCAAGATCAATGTCAAGGAACTCTTTCTCTATATTTTCTTCCAGGAGTTTTACAGATTCAGGTCTTACATTAAATTCTATAATCCATTTTGAGTTGACTTTTATGTATGGTGTGAGATAAGGATCCAATTTCATTCTTGCATGTGGGTATCCAGTTTTCCCAACACCATTATTAAAGAGACTATGCTTCCCCCATTGTGTATTATTGGTGCCTTTGTCAAAAAGTAGTTGTCTAGTATATGTGTGTGAGTTTACTTCTGGGCTCTCTATGCTGTTCAATTCATCTATGTGTTTTTATGCCAGTACCACACTGTTTTGGTTACTGTTGCTTTGTAATATAATTTGAAATCAGGAAGTGTGATGCCACCAGTTTTGTTCTTCTTGCTCAGCATTGTTTTGGCTACTTGGGGTTTTTTGTGGTTCCATATGAAATTTAGGGTTTTTTTTTTTCTATTTTTGTGAAAAATGCCATTAAAATTTTGATAAGGATTTCACTGAATCTACGGATCACTTTAGGTAGAATGGACATCTGGTAAGGGGTTAATTTCCAAAATATATAAGGAACTCATACAACTCAATAGCAAAAAACCAAATAACACGAGTAAAAAATAGGAAGAGGAAGTGAATGGGCATTTTCTTAAAGAAGACATACAAATGGTCAACAGGTACATGAAGAAGTTCTCAAATTACTAATCATCAGGAAAAAACCACAATGAAATGTCACCCTGTACTCATTGGAATGGCTATTGTCAAAAAGACAGTAGATTACAAGCGCTGGCAAGGATATGGAGAAAGGGGAACCCTAGTACACTATTGGTGGGAATGTAAATTAGTACAGCCACTATCCATACATCTGTCAGTATGGAGTCCTCAAAAAATTAAAAATAGAACTAAAATATGATCCAACAATTCCACTTCTGGTATATAGCCAAAGAAAATAAAATAATTATCGTGAAGACGTATCTGCACTCCTATGTATAGTGCAGCATTATTCACGGTAGCCAAGATATGGAAACAACTGAAGTGTACATCAACAGATAAATGGATAAAGAACATGTGACATATATATATATATATATATATATATATATATATATATATATATTTGGAATATTATTGGAGATATATATATATATATATATATATATATACTGGAATATTATTTAGCCTTAAAAAATAAGGAAACCCAGCCATTTGTGACAACTAGAGGATATTATGCTAAGTAAAATAAACCAGACAGACATGGAAAGACAAATATTTATGATCTCATTTACATGTGCAATCTAAAAAAAAAAGTTGAACTCAGTAACATAGAGTAGCATGGTGGTTTCCAGAGGCTGGAGGGTAGCAGAAAAGGGGAGATATTGATCAAAGGGTACAAGCCTTAAACTGTAAGATGAATAAGTTCTGGATACCTAATGTACACCATGATGACGATAGTTAATAGTAATGTATTGTATATTTGAAATTCACTGAGAGATCTCAAGTGTTCTCAACACATAACAAAAAAATGGTAACATAATGGATATTGTAATTACTTTTATAGTTGGTGAGAGAAGAAGTGGATGCTGCTACTGCTGACCACTTGATACATCTGCCAGTTGTGCCACGGCCCATGCTTCCATCCAAGAATTTCACAGATCCTCCAAGCCATCCAATAATAGGTGAGTTGTCTATGAAATAGGTAGGGAAAATAGGTAAGAGATCTTGCTACACTGTGTACAGAGTAGTCTGGTCACTATTGCTTTAGTGCTTTTATTATATATTGTTTAAAAATATATGTGCAAATATATATGTATTACATATATAGATATATACGCATTGTATAAATATATAACCATTTGTTTATTATACTGTATGTTAATTTCCCCCCACAATCTCCATCAGCAAGAATAAGCTTTTAAAATATTCTCATAGAATGAAAAATTGTCTGAATTTTGATTTCTGAAGAAAGTTAATGATGAATGTATAAATTACACAAAGTATTTATCTACATTTACCATGGCCAGTGGTGGCTGTAGTAATATCACTGACTACGTGAAAAGTAGAAGACCCAGGTTTATTGAAGAAAAATCGTCATCTACTTTCAGTGTTAGTAGTTCTTTTAAAAAGACTGTGCTTGAAGACGACTGTGTAACAGATGCAGAAATGTATTTACTGATCAGCCTGTGAAGCATGATTTCCATTTAGATCATATGATGTCTCTTCTAAATGAATTTTGCTCACTTTCCAGTCTAAGTTTTCTTGTACACATGTGAAAACTAAAATGCTATCATTAATGTGCTGGCTCTCTTAGCAGAAAGAGAACGTTGCAGCCAGTTCAGTAATGTCCATTTTATATTGGTGTCATTGAATATTTAAATTAATTGCAATAATAGTGTGATTTGTTTTTCTATCCAATTCATGAAACTGAGGCAAATTTTTAGAGGCTCATTCTGTCAAAAGTAAAATATCTAACTTCATTGTGAATTGTAGTTTCAGTTAAAAAGTTCAGCATTGAAGTAAAATGATTTGGTTTACACTGACAATATAAATTTTGAGAAATGTAAATTTTGAGATAGTATAGTTTTATGGTACAACCATATTGTTGTTAAACTAAGAAACCCATGGATCAGAAATGTTCTTGGATTGGTTGAGATGTCCATATAATTCATAACTATTTTAAAACTGCAATAATCTACCAGTGGCAATAGAAGCTATAAATGTAAAAATTTATGAAATTTTATATATACAGATTAATCAAAGTACAAAATTTTGGTGAGGCAATTTGAATTCAAATAAGAATTGTTATTAGTTAATTTTTAAAATATCTAAGCCTCATAAGAACTACTTTTTAAGGACACCCAGGTGTCCTATAATGGCATTGAACCTATGGGTTAGAGAGTCCTATTCAAGTGGCTTGTCTTTAAAATGAGATAGAAAAGTTTAATAAAGATATTTAAGAAACGAAGTGCCAAAAATCCCCCAAAATTCAGCTCACAAAGCTCTTAGCAAATTGTAAGTATTGAATACAAAACTTGCAAATAGGAAGATTTTAAAATTTATCCCTACAAAAGCAAGGAAAAATGGAAAGATCTTAACAGTGAGAAGTGAAATCAATTTAATATTGAAATTCTATAATTTTTATTTAAAATACCTTGACTTCTAAGAAGAATCTTTAACTGGAGCTCCTTCTTTCAACTGGATAAATGTATGTACTGTACCAAATAGAATGGAATTGAGAAGGCTGATAGTTTCACAACATCCAAATTTGTGGAAACAATAAAAATGGAAATAATCCAAATAATCATAAATAAAGATCACTTATTTGACGTTTTGCTTTGTAAAAATATTGGCCCCAGAAGGGTAGGCTAAAGGCGGACAAACAGACAGGGCCTGTGAAAAATTTTGGGCTCAAAAATTTAACACATTTCACTAAAAAAAAAAATTGAATTTGAGAATATCCTTCATTTAGCATAAGTAGCTCTGTGCTTACCAGGTACCTCAGCACTTGGTCTAGAAAGAGAAGTCAAAAATATCAGCAACTTCAAATTTATTAACCTTGAAATACAACTTTGAAGATTGCAGACAATTTTATTAAAAAGCTTAAAAACTAATTATTCCAAAAATTTTGTTCAGAAAAATGCCAGTGACATGATATTTACTCAGATAAAGTTAAGAAACTAAGGATAAAGGACCCGAATAAACAGTTTTCAAAGAAGACGTACAAATGGCCAACTAGTACATGAAAAGATGTTCTACATCACTAATCATCAGGAAATGCACATAAAACTGCAATGAGATATTACCTCACACATCTTAGAATAGCTATTTTCCAAAAAATAAAAGCAAAACAGATAATGAGTGTTGGCAACGATGTGGAGAAAAAGGAATCCTTGTATACTCTTGGTGGGAATGTAAATTGGTACAGCCATTATGGAAAACACTATGGAAGTTCCTCAAAAAATTAAAAACAAAACTACTGTGTGGCACCAGCCCGGTGGTGGCTCAGGTGGTTGGAGCGCTGTGTTCCTAATGCCGAGGTCACTGGTTTGATTCCCACATGGGCCAGTGAGCTGCACCCTCTACAGCAAAGATTGTGAACAATGGCTCTCCCTGGAGGTGGGCTGCTATGAGCAGCCGGAGGTCGGGCCAGACTGCCTCAGCGGAGGGGGGTGAGGGGAGCGCAAGGCTCATAATACTAGCATGGGCCAGGGAGCCGTGTCCTATTCAACTAGACTGAGAAACAACGGTTTGAACCAGAGTGCGGGGAGAGGCAGAAAAAGGGGAAAAGAAGAAAAAAAAACACACACAAAAAACTGTGTAACCCAGCAATCCCACTTCAGTATATAACTGAAGGAAACAAACTCAGTAGCTCAAAGAGAGTCTGCACCCCATGTTCATTTGTTCATTACAGCGTTATTTCACAGTAGCCAAGATATGCAAACAATCTAATTGCCCATCAACAGATGAATGAATAACGAAGATATATATGCAATGGAATGTTATTTAGTCCTGAGAAAAGGAAATCTTGCCATTTGCAACAACATGGATGAATCTAGAGGGCATTATGCTAAGTGAAATTAGCCAGACAGAGATAGATAAATACTGCATGATCTCGCTTATATATGGAATCTTAAAAAAAAAAAAAAAAAAAAAGTAGAACTCACAGAAACAGAGTAGGATGATGGTTACCAGGGCCAGAGGAAGGTGGGTGTGAGGGATGGGGGCATGAGGAGATGCTGGCCAAACGGTGTAAGCCTTCAATTATAAGATGAATAAGCTCTGGGGATCTAATATACAGCATGATCATGACTATAGTAAAGAGTACTTTGCTATACTTTGCTATACTTTGCTATACTTTGCTATGTGCTTTCAGTTTGCTGAGAGTAGACCTTAAGTGTTTTTACCACAAAAGAAGAAGGGGGGGACTATGTGAGGTAGTGGATGTGTTCATTAACCTGATTGTGGTAATTATTTCACAATGCATGTATATGTCAAATCAAAATGTACACTTTAAATATAAACAATTTTGTCAATTATGCCTCAATAAAGCTGAAAAAAGTAACTGATTATGTATGTGAATATGTACCTAAAATAATTACTTTGCTTCTGTTATTTTTAAATATTTGTATAATCAACATAAAGGTTTTAGGTTTGCTCTAATATATGCAGATATATCTTGCTTTTTATTTCCTTAGAAAGAATATTATTTTGAAAAAAGTTTGGAATTAACTTATTTTATAGATTTACCAAAATAATAAAACCAATCTGTTGGTCAGTAAACAAATATTTCAAAAATTATAGAATTATGATTATTTTTGGCATCTTTTGATCTCAAAATTGTACTGTTTGGAAGATAATATAAACGTATGATAAGCCTCCCGACTCACAGATTCATGCTCTGGGGCTCCACCTAACTGACCCTCCACTCTGTCTGGCTCAGGATAAAGCACTGTAAATAGCATGGCCAAACATATTACCTCACAGGTTATTTAAAAAGATGTCTTATAGGGGAGGAGCAGGGAGGGTGAGAAAGGAGGGAGGAAGAGCAGGAGCAGGCTCTATTGCAACACAAACTTAATCACAGAATTTCAAGAGATCCTCTTCCCCAAATCATTCTTGGCCACAACCACATGCTAAGCTAAATCAGAGTATACCCCACTTTCTAGTAAATCTGTGAATATTGTGTCTTTCCTCAATTGTATTTAAAATCATTTTTCACTTTGGAATTTTACTGTTGTCTTGTGGCTTTTACAAAGTAATTGTCATTCAAAGAAGTTAGCATAATTGTGTGCTAAGCTATCAACTAGGTGTGAGGAGTGTACCAAGGGGCTCCTCTGACATTAATCAGGAAGGCTGTGATCTAGAAGTCACTACAAAGCTTGAGTTATCTTAATTTCTGAAACCGCAGAGGCTTTACAATTGATCAAAATGAGTATTATAATAGAAATGGGTTTTTATGAAAGCAATTAGTGATATTCAAGAAATGCGGATTGGCTGAAATATTTTAAAAATGCTTCCACTCTTGCATGAACAGGGTGCAAGAATTCAGGGTTCTGGGAGCCTATAGCCCTAAGGATGGCACCGAAATCTTGATCCCTAAACATCCAGCCATTGGTTCAGAGGATTTGGGGGCCCCTGAGGCTGACCATTATTCTAATAAATTGAATTAACTTGTTAAGCTAGGTGTACTCTGAGCACTTAAAGGGACAGATAGCAGGTCTTTTGTCAAACCTACAGAGCAGGACTTCTGAACTTGTTTACAACTACAGTTCTGCTTGCTGCAGACTTGCCTTCACTGCAATCTGGTGGGAAAGTGCAGGGGAGTAGCTAACCCTCACCCACCTCTATTAGAGATGATTAATTCTAACATGCAGACCCCAGGCTAGCAGCACCATCTAGGAGCATGTTAGAAATGGAAATTCTCAAGACCCACCTCCAATCTGCTAAATCAGAAGCTCTGGATGCGGTTTTCACAAGTTTTCCAGGTTGATCCTTATGTATGAATATTAGAGAAGTACTGGATCAGATCACCTTTTGCCATCTATTTATCTTTTCTTGGTTGCCTTCCTTTTCTACTTCACTTATCCCATCAAATGTGCCTTATCTGAGATTCTTCACATTGCTCATTTTTCTTAGCATTATGTTTTGTTAAAGATTCTCTATAAATCAAGACCCATGTGTAACTTCTAATCAGGATTCCTCACTAATCAAGTCTCCTCCAGAAAGACTCTTTATATTAAGTTGATTTTGTTAACAGCATAGTTTCGGAAATTCATCTTCCTGTGTGAGGCAGCAGTGATAGTACATTGATTATCAATCTCTGTTCCTTGGAACCCTAGACATGTCTCTGAGTCCTGTAAGGGAACACCTGGAAGGTTGGGAAAGGAGGAATAAGGCTTCCCATCCTTGGCTTTTTAAAAGCCACCATTTGTTGAGAACTTATGTGAGCCAGGCACAGTTCTGAGCACTTCACATGCTAAGGCATTCATTTAGGTGGTGTTCTGCCCACTTTTTTGATCACAGAATTTGTGCTCTCATGTAGTTTACTAACTGGGCTATACATATGCTTTCTTTTCAGGGAAGAGGATTGAAGCTAAAGACAAAGCAAGCTGCACCCTTTACTCACTAAGCTCCAAGTACTCAGGCCTTCTCTCCAGTCCTAAAATATACAGGGTCTTTCTTATCTCAAGTTTTCATAGGCTCTTCCCTATTCCTGAAGTTTCTCCCAATCAACCATAACAGGCTCTTTCTCATCCTTTAGTTTTCTACTTAAATGTCACCTCTTCTATGAGCTCTTTCTTAACCACCCAAGCTGTTTTAGGCAGTCCCCTTTTATTCTCTCAAAGCACCCTGTTATTTGTGCTTTATAACAGCATTTAATTCAGTTTACTATGACATATGTTCCTTGTTCAATTTTTGTGGTCTGTTTCCCTCCTGGACTGTAAGCTTGGCAAGGGCTGGGACCATGTCTGTCTTGTTCCTTCTGCCTACCCAGCACCTCATAGTGTCTGGCACAGAGTTGGTGCTGAATAAATAGTTGGTGAATCAATGACTAATGTGTAACGAGGCAACTTGAGTTCTCATTCAGGCTCTTTCATTAACTAAGAGTTTCATCCTTAAATGAAGGTTGGATGAGATGCTCTGTGAGAAGACTTCTGCTTCAGCATCATATGGTTCAAAATTAACTTTTTTTTAATTAATTTATTTTTTTAATTAAAGTTTATTGGGGTGACGATTGTTAGTAAAGTTACGTAGATTTCAGGTGTACAATTCTGTATTACATCATCTATAAATCCCATTGTGTGTTCACCAACCAGAGTCAGTTCTCCTTTCATTACCACATATTTGTTCCAAAATTAACTTTTTAAAAACTTGAAATGTAATTGCCATATAACATTATAGTAGTTTAAGGTGCACAGCATAATGATTTGATATTTGTATATATTACAAAATGATCAGCACATTAAGTCTAGTTAACATTTGTCTCCACAAGACTTTTTTTTCTTATGATGAGAACTTAAGATTTAATCTCTAAGCATCTTTCAAATATGCAATACAGTATTATTAACTATAGTCACCATATTATATCCCCATGACTTATTAGTATCTGGAAGTTTGTACCTTTTGACCCCCTTTACTCATTTTGCCCACTCTCATGCCCACTCTAGTAACCACCAGTCTGTTCTCGGTATCTATGACTTGTTGGGTTTTTTTGCTTTTAGATTCCACCTACCGTTATAGGTGAGATCATATGGTTTTTGTTTTTCTCTGCCTAACTTATTTCCCATAGCATAATGTGCTCAAAGCCCATTCATGTTTTTGCATATGGCAAGATATCATCCTTTCTCATGGCTGAATAATATTCATATATATATATATGTGTGTGTGTATATATATATGTATATATATATGTATATATATATGTATATATATATATATATATATGTATATATATAACATTTTCTTTATCCATTCATCCATGGATGGTGGACACTGAGGTTGTTTTCATATCTTGGCTATTGTAAATAATGCTGGAATGAACATAGGGGTGCAGATATCTTTTCTCACTAGTGTTTTTGTTTCAAATACCCAGAAGTGGCAGTTTTAATTTTAATTTTTGAGTAGTTTTATTTTTAATTATTTTGAGACAACTCCATACTATTGTTCATAGCGGCTGCACCAACTTACATTCCCAGCAGCAGCACAAGGGTTCCCTTTTCTCCGAGTCCTCACCAACACTTATCTTTGTCTTCTTGATGGTAGCTATCCTAATAGGTGTGAGGTGATAGCTCATTTTGGTTTTGATTTGCATTTCCTTGGTGATTAGTGATGTTGAGCACCTTTTCATGTACCTATTGTCCATCTGTGTATGGTTTTCTGCCTATTTTTTTGTTTGTTTGTTTTAAAGATTTTTTGGGGAAGGGGAACAGGACTTTATTGGGGAACAGTGTATACTTCCAGGACTTTTTTCCAAGTCAAGTTGTTGATCTTTCAATCTTAGTTGTGGAGGGTGCCATTCAGCTTCACGTTGTTGTCCTTTTAGTCTTAGTTGTGGAAGGTGCAGCTCAGCTCCAGGTCCAGTTGTCATTGCTAGTTGCAAGGGGCACAGCCCACCATCCCTTGCAGGACTTGAGGAATTGAACTGGCAACCTTGTGTTTGAGAGGATGTGCTCCAACCAACTGAGCCATCCAGAAGCTCAGCGGCAGCTCAGCTCAAGGTGCCGTGTTCAATCTTAGTTGCAGGGGGTGGAGCCCACCATCCCTTGCAGGACTCGAGTAGTTGAACTGACAACCTTGTGGTTGAGAGCCCACTGGCCCAAGTGGGAATTGAATCGGCAGCCTTCGGAGTTAGGAGCATGGAGCTCTAACCGCCTGAGCCACCAGGCCGGCCCTCTGCCTATTTTTTAATCAGATTTTCTGGGGGGTTTTGTTGTTGTTGTTGTAATTGAGTTTTATGAGTTCTCTCTATATCTTGGATATTAACCCCTTATCAGAGATATGATTTGCAAATATTTTCTCCCATTCAGTAGGTTGTCTTTTCATTTTGTTGATGGTTTCCTTTGCTGTGCAGAAGCTTTTTAATTTGATGTTGTCGCACTTGTTTATTTTTGCTTTTGTTGCCTTTGTTTTTGGTGTCAGATCCAAATCATCATTGCCAAGTCTGATGTCAAGGAGCTTACAGCCTATGTTTTCTTCTAGGAGATTTATGGTTTCAGGTCTTACATTCAAGTCTAATCCATTTTGGGTTAATTCTTGTGTATGGTGTAAGATAGGGTTCCAGTTTTATTGTTTTGCATGTGGCTGTCCAGTTTTCCCAGTACCATTTATGGAGAGACTGTCCTTTCCCCACTGTATAATTTTGGCTCCTTGGTCATAAATCCATTGACCATGTGAAAGAAAAACAGCAAAATGAATTTGGTATTATCAAGAGACCAATTTAAAATAGGGCCGGGAGGCCTCCAGGAGAGCTAAGCTAACATGCCCCCTCCACGTGAAACTGAACTTTTGAACTGGGCTAAACCAAACGACTACATCATGATACATTTCCTGAAACTGGCACTGCATCATTGAACTTTGTTAAAAAATAAATTTTTCACCTAGCAATAGACATAGGCAATTAGTTATTTATAGCATGATATAGATCAGCTTGCCAACACCAATCACAGCTCTTTCAAAGCGACTTGTGTAACCCCTTTGGGAGCACCCCTTTTTTTCTGTCTTTATAAACTTTGTCTTTCTCTTTCCCCCTCAGAACACAGTTGGGTCTCTACCCAAATCTATGTCTCCCAAATTTGCAATTCCTAAGAAAACCCCCAATAAAGCTTTTGTTTGCTTTGAAATTCTTGGTCAAAATTGGTTGACAAACCTATATGCTTTCTGGACTCTCTATTCTGTTCCATTGATATGTGTCTGTTTTTATGCCAGTATCATGCTGTTTTGATTACTGTGGCTTTGTAATGTAGTTTGAAGTCAGGAAATGTGTTGCCTCTAGCTTTGTTCTTTTTCAAGATTGCTTTGGCTGTTCGAGGTCTTTCATGGTTTCATACAAATTTTAAGATTGTTCCATTTCTGTGAAAAATGCCATCGGCAAATTAACTTTTAATTTGAAAACCGGTCTGCTTATGCTTTAATGGGTAGCTGCTTTGTATCTTATCTTAATTGCTCATTGTGTAAGGGAAAGAGTTTATGTTAATTTTTTGAGTGAACATGAATAGAGGTGTTAAAATAAAATACAAAATGGAGGTTGGACTTGAAAATTCCTTGAACAGCAGAACCAGTTAAGCCATGTGCGTGAAACCTACTATAGTTTATTCTGCAAAGTAACTGAAACTTAACTAGGGTTGTTTCTTATAAATGCCTCTGAAAAATCATTTAAAAAGAACTCTAAATTGTTTTCTAAAAATGGCATAAGATGACCACTTTTAACCAATCCCCTGTCATTTGGAAAAACTCCAATGCATAACTAATCATTATGAAGATTAAATCGCTTCCATGTTTTTACTATATAATCCGTCATGTATCAACATGCCTCTGGGCTTCATAACACTGTTGGTTTGAGGACTCCCAGTTTATGAATTATTCTTCTATACACAATAAGCCCTTACTAAATACAATTATATTGATCTTGTTTTACATTTAACAGTTGCTGGATTTTGACAGGGGCCACCTGCCAACTTTCATTGGATCAGCCATAAGTATTGATTCTGTACTCTGTCCAGTTATGCTGCACAAAACATTTATTTGTAAAAAGAAATTTAGAAAAGGTTTGATTTGGATCAAAGAAAAGGAGTGTTGTTAAATTAGCTATGTAAATGTACATAGCTAATTTAAAATGAATAAATATATATTTATATGTTGTTAATATATTAATATTAAATTAATTCAATTAAAAAATGCACAGAGGATCTGAATTTTTTTCAAAGAAGATACACAAATGGCTAACAGGTATATGAAAAATTGCTCAACATCACTAATCATCAGGAAAATTCAAATCAAAACCACAATGAGATATCACTTCACCTGTTAGAATGGCTATAATCAAGAAGATAAGAGATAACAAGTGTTGGTGAAGATATGGAGAAAAAGAAACCCTATGCACTCTTGTAAATTGGTGCAGCCAATATGGAAAACAGTATGGAGGCTCCTCAAAAAATTAAAAATAGATCTACCATATGATCCAGCAATTCCAGTTATGGGTATTTGCCTGAAAACAAAGCAAAACAAAAACACTAACTAGAAGATATATGCACCCCAGTGTTCATTGCACCATTATTCACAATATCCAAGACATAGAAAAAGCCTAAATGTCCATCAACAGATAAATGGATGAAAGAAGATGTGGTATATACATACAATGGAATATTATTCAGCCATGCAAAAGAAGGCAGTCTTACCATTTGCAACAACATGGATGAAACTAGAGGATATTATGCTGAGTGAAATAAGCCAGATAGAGAAAGAAAAATACTGCATGGTATCACTTATATGTGGAATCTTTAAAAAAAGAAAAAAAATTCAACTCATAGAAACAGAATAGAAAAGTACTTGCCAGGGATTGAGGAATGGGGGGAAACAGGGAGAGGTTGGTACAAGGGTACAAACTTTCAGCTATAAGATGAATAAGTTTTGAGAATCTAAAGTAGAGCATGGTGAGTATAGTTGATCACACTGTATTATATATGCATAATTGAAATCTGCTAAGGAAGTACAATTTAAATGTTCTCACCATTAAAAAAGGTAGAAACATTTCCAGATTTTCAGTAGGCTATTCACCTTGTAGAATTTTGTCTTGAAATTCAGGACAAGAAAATCCCTCCCTCTCCTGCTCTTCCTTCTTCCAGCTTTATTGAGGTATAATTGACAAAAAGTTTCAAACCACTTTTGTTTTCTATTTGGGTGCTTTATTAATCTGCAGACACAGTCTCCATCAGGTGTCAGTTAAGTTACAATATGGAAGCACATTGCTTATAACACCCCTGGGAGTCACCAACTCCACTTAAGCAACTGCTATATGATTAGTAATGTCAAATTGAACTCAGCCTCTTCCCTCAAGATGCTTTGACTCCAGGTAAATCGAGAAAGAATGGAGAGGAATATTAGCTACACTCACTATTTGCCTGCTGTTTTCCAGACAATCCAGTGTACAAAATTTAATGAAAACATCCACACCTCAGTACTGTTCACACACTTCTCTATCAGGGGGTGTGGAGTTAGCAGAGAGAACCCTTGTCTGAAAATATGATGACCAAGCTTCTTGCTCGAAATCTATCACTAAATTGCTGTGTGAGCTCAAGTAAATCCTTTACTGCCAATGGCAATAACTTTTCTTATTTGTAAAAATGATGGATCTTGGTTTAAAATGTTCTCCAATCCCTTGAGATTATTATCCGTTCTCTTATCCTGTGAGATTATTTTTATTTGTCCATATCTATTTCCAGAAACAAGAGTAGTGTGCTTTTTCTTTATTTTCACCTGCCCTCTTTATTCCTTACAGGCCTACCAGAAGTGAGTGAAAGCGATTGCTTGCCAGGAGGTGAGAGAAACCAGAAGAGAGTGGTAATGCAATGAATTTGGGTTTCAAATGCCAAGATAGGGGCAGCCAAAAACTCCTGGAGAGATTTGGACTACCAGTAATATCAATTGGTAGGTTAACTGAGGGAGTGGGACTAGATTTCAAAGCCTGGCCTACTGTTACGTATGACATAAAGTATTAACTGACTCCTTTCCCCTTCCCTTCCAGTAACTATCGGGGATTTCCTAGAACAGTTCTCAAAGGAATACACTTTACATTATGACCTAGGATACATACATACATACACATACACACACATACATACATACATAACTGAATCAGTACTTACCCTTATGCCGTGCAATGCATTCTGTTATTTTCTATTCTATTGTGTTTTGGTTTGTTTGTTTTTATTTTTAAATTCTTGGCTTTCATCAGCAGTTTAAAAGCATTGTCTTAGATTAGAGGGAGTGTGGCTAGCAGCTGTCTCCTTTTTGGATCTGGACTGTGGATTTTAGAACAGATGTTTGTTATTCACTCCCTAACTTCCTAGGCAATGTGCCCGTGGGGTTGTCCTGCTGTGGGTCTTGGAATTGATGGCCCATCTGTCCTGGATCTTGATGACAGTGGGGGTAGAAGTGGGAATGCAGGGAGAAAGCTCATTAAACATGGCCTTTTTTTGAGATTCTGAATGTGGTGGGTCTGCACTACGTAACACTGTCAGAGAGTTCATTCTTTAAAGGAAATTTATATCTATGATTCAAGGGTTTCTGAAAAAATATAAACAATGTTAGAAATGCAGGCATCTCCTGCTGTACATCAGTAATCTCTTATTGAAAAATCAGTTGTTCTGCATGAAAATGCTTATCTGAAGCCCATTTCTCACTTTATTTTAAATAAGAAAAATTATGCTATGTGAACCCTAAGCCCTCAACTAATTTCTTAAACATGTAACTAAAGTGTAGTAATACATCTACAATGTTTCCCCGAAAATAAGACCTAGATGGACAACTGGCTCTAATGTGTCTTTTGGAGCAAAAATTAATATAAGATCCAGTCTTATTTTACTATAATATAAGACTGGGTCTTTAATATAATATAATATAATATAATATAATATAATATAATATAATATAATATAATATAATATAATATAATATAATATAATACAATACAATACTGGGTCTTATATTAATTTTTGCTCCAAAAGATGTATTAGAGCTGATTGTCTGGCTAGTTCTTATTTTCGGGGAAACACAGTATATATAATTCTTAAAAACCCAAACTATCTTGTTGGGTATAAAATGCTTAAAACAATGTTTTTTCATCACCAAATAATTAATTGGGTTTTTAGCAAACAACAGCTTCTGTGCTGTAGAAGGCCCCTGACCAAGACGGTTTTAATATTCTCCTCAGGCTGACTAAACTTCAACAGGCTTCTTCCAGACTCTAAGACCTTTTCTTAGAGTATTTGCTTTAGAAAACTTACAATTGTAAATTCTTTCTCTGCGTCTTTGAGATGTAAATCTTTTAAAAAGTCTCTTGTGAGTTTTATAAGCCAAGAAAGTCTTTCTCAACATCCTGGGAATCATCTCTTTGGCAGGTAATCTAATCAGCAAAAGAGATAGCATCCCATCTCTCAGTTTCTGTGGAAAGGTAGGAGCCTATAGATGTTTTCCTCCAAGTTGCAAAACTATTTCTTGTCATAAAGATGTAAGAAATTTATTTTTCCTTGGATCAAGTCAATTAGCAAATACAGATGGCCTCTGACTTCCCCCTCATGTCCTCTACTACTTCCCACTAGCTCATCCCAGCCCTTAAAAAAACCCGATCCCAGTTGAACTGAGTTCAAGCTTAGTTCTGGCCTCTCTCCCCAATTGCAGTAGCCTTGGATAAAGTCTTCTCTGCCTGTTTAATTTTATCCAGTGCAATTTTTGCTTTGACATCAATAGTGGTCCTGTACTGCATCTCTTTTGTGGACAATGAATTCCACAAATTTAAAAAATTGTAGCACAGACACTATGTTAGTTTCCTAGGGTTGCCATAATAAAGAACCACAAACTGGATGGTTTAAATAACAGAAATTTATTTTCTCACAGTTCTGGTAGCCAGAAGTCCAAAATCAAGGTGTTGACAGGGCCATGCTTTTTTTGAAGGCTCTAGGAAAGAATATGTTCCATACCATTCTTTTGCTTCTGATGTTGCCAGTAATCCTTGGTGTCCCTTGACTTGTAGATGCATCATTCCGACCACTACCTCCATCAACACATGGCATTCTCCCTGTGCATGTCTGTCTATGTGTCTCTTCTCTTCTTCTTATAAAGATACCAGTCATATTGGATCAAGGAACCATCATACTTGAGTATGACTTCATCTTAACTTACATTTTAATTACCTTTTCAAAGACCCTATTTCCAAATAAGATCATATTCACAGGTACCAGTGGTTAGGACTTCAGTGTATCTTTTGGAGGGTATACAGTGCAACCTACAACTGACTCTGAAGAAACATCGATAGTATTTGAAATGAAAGACTTTTCCTGCATATCATTTTGTTGAAAATATATAAACAGAAGTTTTTTAAATATAAAGGTTGGCTGGAAATGTTATATTGAGAAAGAAATATGGTCTATGAAATTTGGCTATTAAAAATGGAGTTATTTCTTTTGGGAGAAGGTTTTCTTGGGAGACTTTGTAGTAATCTGTCTGGATGACATGCTTAGGTTTGGTGAAGGTGAAGCTTCTTTAGGGAGGAATCAAGGCATGTAACAAAGACAACAATAGACAAGTAAGACTATTGATTTTATTGAAGCTATTACAATAAGGAGAGCATTCTACATCCAAAGATCAGAATCTCCAAAGGTTAATTTTGCCTTAGACTTATACAGACCGGCGTTAAATAGGCTATAAGTGGGGCGATTTACAACTGGGTTGTTTTATAATCAGAAGTCTCAGTCAGGTAGCTGAACAGGAAATGTTTTTCTCTGTGGTTAGGTAGTTTCAGGGCAGCAAATAGTTCTAATCTTCGCTAATCAATTATAACAAAGAATGGGAAGTGGGAAGATCTGTGTCTGTTCTTATAAGCAGGTTTGTCAGAGGTAAACAGAGGAGTCATCCCAAGAATTATGAGTGTCAGCCCTCTAGTGATATGAAACAATTAATATATTCTTAAAAAGAAAAAAAGAAGAAGGAGAAGGAGAAGGAGGAGAAGGAGAAGACGAGCAAGAGCTTATGGGTGGTGTTTTCTTGGGTTTCTCAAGTTTAAGAAAGTCTCTTACTTTTTATATCAAACAACATTCTTATGTGGCTATAATATCCTGGGCTGCCCTTTCTTTCTCTTAGACCATTGTGAACACTGACTTTTGGCATTATATGTTGCTGTGGACAAGGCTGAGGCTAGCTTGATTTTAATCTCTTGTAATGATTTGCTTTTCCTGACTAAATGTTTGAAACGTCATTTTTAAAAACGAGTATAGATCTATCTTGAGCTGTTTATATTAAATTTTCCTGGAACTTGGGGGGGGAAAAAAGAATTATAGGTGTCATGAGAAAGTGGATAGTGAGTTTCATCTAAGTCTTCTGGGGAAGGGTGCTTCTTTGAGTAAGCCATTTTCTAGAACACAAAAAATAGAGGGAATTTCTGAAAACAAAAGGTTGAGGGAGGTGTTCTTTACCTTTGCTGCTTTCTAGAAGCACGGGGCTCAGGTAAAGTTCAACATTGTCAATGGTCAAGAGGAAGAAGGACCTGTGTGTGGTGAAGTGAGTGTTGTCCTCTAACCTCTAACTGTTTACAGTTCCTCTTTTTGGAAGTTGTTTCATTATCCCTGCAAAATGGATCCCACAGTTGTGGGACACGACTGCCACCATGTGGTGACACCCACTTAGTGACAGATAAATGTCAGACTTGAAAAGAACATTTCTTTTTTCATACTCTGGTGGGCTGTGTGTACCCCGGGAATATGCAAGAAAAACCACTGGAATGCAGGAAGAAAATATCAGAATTTTGACTTCATTTTAATTTTATTGAAAATGCAAGCAAGAATTTAAACTTACTGATATTTAATATACTACCAGTATGCACTGGGTTCCTTAGTCGGAATCTGTCACACGTCACCTCAGGGAAGAATAGAAGCTTCGCATTGTAGTGACATTCCTCCCTGAACCCCTTCAGAATAGAAACATGTTGCAAATTGTGAGTACTTGGTTAAATATAGATAATATTATCTAGTTTCAACTAAACCTATACTTAACACAATGGACAAGTGGCATTAGAAGACTCCTACAGAGAAGCTGATGGTTTAAAAAGTAACTCTAATAGAGCAGATACCAGCAAACAGGAATCCATGGTAGCACTGACAAATATTCTTACATCAGTAGAAGCTCTTTGTCAACTGCTCGACAAGAAAAAAAATAACAAAAATCTAACTTATTTTATAAGATGTTGGTCAAAACATTCAAAATTGTCGACACTGTTTGAAATATGAATTTAACTATTGTTAATATGAGCCTCACCCTAATTGTTGTGTGTGAAGGGGTTTCATGTTGACATCTGTTTTGGTTATTACACCCACTGGCCTGCCAAGATTTGAAATAAGTTGGATTTAGATCCAGTTCTTTACATCACTATTTGATAATGTTAACCCAGCCTTTTCAAAATTTGTGAAATGCAGCACGTATAATCACTGATCCTCTCCATATTACAGTGGGGAAGACTGGTGACCAGAGTCTATGTTTGTACACTTATAGATATGTAAACAATAATTTTCAGAGTCCAGAGTGCTAACCATTACACAATGGAACCTAAACAATAATTTTCAAAAAGGTAACATCATGACTCTCTAGCAAATACAAGATGAACTCAGTTCAAAAATTTTACTTAACTCATGGATTTATGAAGGAAACAGTAAAGATGCTATGACCAGTTCAATGCTATGAGAAGCGAGGTTATTTGTAGGACAAGATTTATAGGATGTGTACTGATTAATGAATGTCCAGTTGGCCACAAATCTTTGGGTGACCAAAATTATTCACATCTCTTCCATATTCTTTCCAGCAACGAGTTATCTCCATCTCTTCCAGATAAAAATCTCTGAGTTAATAAGTAAATTCACTAATTTTGGGACCTTTAATCAATTGTAAATAATGGGAAAAACTTAACATTACCATGACCCTTTGGCCAAATCTAACCCAGGTATTTTGTAAAAATAAAATAAATAAATAAATAAATAAAAAGTTTTATTGGAACTTAGCCACATCATTCCTTTACCTATTGTTTGTGACTGCTTTTATTCTACAATGGCAGACCTGAGTACCCAAAGTCCTAAAGCTCCACAGAGCTTAAAATATTTACCATCTGAATCTTTACAAATACAGTTTTTTGATAAGCCTTGGGTAGGCTTTGATACCTATGATATTGAAAGAATATGCGATTCACCTTTCTTGCCTTATTTGTAATATTTGGGTAATTTTTCTGACAGGTACTTGAGAACTCTTAATACATAGTTTGTCTGTTTCCCTTATCTTCAGGTAGGTGCTTTGGTTCACATTTCCTAAGTTTTAATTCAATCAATGTTTACTGAACACATACCATGTACCAGAGACTGCAATGAACAGAAGCTAGCCCTGTCACTTTCACAGTTTAGTGAGGAAGTCAAATGTGTAACAGGAAAGGGGTTTCTCTAAGAGAGGAACTCGGAATCTAGTCTGAGAAAGATGTCCAAGATATGTGAAGACTGGAGGCAGGGGGAGAAAGGGAAATGAGACACAGTTAATGGTTACTAGAGGGAGAAATCTGTATTAACTTGGAATCTCTTCAGGTTTTAGGAAAACCACTTCAATGAGCCTTTTGATTATGGAAAAGTAAAACCAAAGTCCTATTTCGGAATGCAAATGTCTCAGACAATGGGAAGGTAGGCTGTTTTGCTCAATATTGTAAAATGTTGTCTTCTTATGTAAAAACATGTTGTAACACTCTTTTTATGATATACCTACTGATACTTGTGGTGAGCCAGCTGCACAAGTCGATCAGTACCTAAATGGGGGAGTGGGAATGAAATAAAAGACACTCACACAAATGATGATGCTGCAGGTCTTCAGTGATGCTGAAGCACCGAGTTTATTCTTCTTCACCAATATATGCAGTTTGAGTAGTGCAACTTAACAAAGAAAATATGCATTACCTTAGCAAATGTAAATTTTTAGCTTTTACATAGAGGATACGAAATCACTGAAACTCCCAAAAGTAATTATCCTATCAATTACCCTGAATAGCCATCAGTCTTCTGTGTCCGGGAACTGGCTGCTCCCACCACATTCCTTAGCAGCTTGTAAGCACCCTCCAGGTGTATGCAGAGACAATGCCTTCAGGGAGGAAACAGGTTAAGCATAAACTGAGCCATTCTGTAAGGCTCAGAGTTAGCTGTAACCATGGCTCCCCACAGATACTAGCTGGTTTAAATAACAGAAATTGATTTTCTCACACTTTTGGTGGCCAGAAGTTCAAAATCAAGGTGTTGACAGGGTCATGCTCTGTTTGAAGACTCTAGAAAAGAGTAAGTTCCATACCTTTCTCTTAGCTTCTGATGTTGCCAGTAATCCTTGGTGTCCCTTGACTTGTAGATGCATCATTCCAATCACTGTCTCCATCAACACATGGCATTCTCCCTGTGAATGTCTGTCTATAGGTACCTTCTCTTCTTCTTATAAGGATACCAGTCATATTAGATTTTTTAAAAAATCAATGTAGTGCTCAAATTAAAAAATACAAGAGTAGTAAAAAAAATTTATAAAAATACTATATAGTTAACATGTAAATGTTTGGTATGATCACACTAGAAGGCAAAATGAATAGTAAGCTGCGTGGGCCTCTATATAAAATAATAAGAATGTGATGGGCATCAATGCATACAGAAACAGTTATGATATATCACCAACTCAAATACCATAACCAGAGTTGCCTTCAGAGAAATGATTTTCCAAAATAGTGAGGAACTGAATAAAATCTTGGGCCAAGTAAAGCAGAACCTTTCTTAGATTGCACATTGGATACATTCCTGGAAAATTCAGTGTCTAGTAAAACCATGCAAAAGTATTTTGCATTTTTGTAAAACAAAGTGAGGTTTAAGCTCAGGTAATTTTAAGCATATTTTTAACCTCCATAAATGTGTGAAGGGACATCAGAAGTTCATGTTGGCTGAGGGACAATTTTGCGTTGTGAGACTGTTCTACACATCTAGTGTCCCTGATTCTCACCTACTAAATGACAGTAGTGCCATACAAATCCCTCCACTTCCAAATCCTAGTCTTTGGGACAATCAAAAAGACTTGTGTCTTGGCCACAGTGAAGAGTGCTGCAATGAACATAGGGTCACATACATCTTTACGGATAAATGTTTTCAAATTTTTTGGGTAGATACCCAGAAGGAGTGCTGGATCATATGGTAGTTCTATTCTTAATTTTTTGAGGACTCTCCATACTGCTTTTCATAGTGGCTGTACCAGTTTACATTCCCACCAGAAGTGTATGAGGCTTCCTTTTCTCCCAACACCCTCTCCAACACTTGTTATTACTTGTCTTATTGATAATAGCCATTCTAACAGGTGTGAGGTGGTATCTCATTGTGGTTTTGATTTGCATTTCCCTAATACCATGTTACCCCAAAAATAAGACCTAACCAGAAAATAAGCCCTAGCATGATTTTTCAGGATGACATCCCCTGAGCTTAAGCCCTAATGCATCTTTTGGAGCAAAAATTAATATGAGACCCGGTCTTATTTTCAGGGAAACATGGTAGCTAGTGAAGTTGAGCATCTTTTCATATATCTGTTGACTCTTTGTATTTCTTCTTGGGATAAATGTCTGTTCAGGTCCTCTGCACATTTTAAAGTTGGATTGTTTGTTTTTTGTTGTTGTTGAGTTCTTCATATATTTTGGATATTAGGCCCTTATCGGAAGTGTTGTTTCCAAATATCTTCTCCCATTTGGTTGGTTGCATCTTTGTTTTGTTGACAGTTTCTTTTGCTGTGCAAAAGCTTTTTCATTTGGTATAGTCCAATTCATTTATTTTTGCTTTCAATTCCCTTGCCTTTGAGATCAAATTCATAAAATCCTCTCTGAGACCAAGGTTCATAAATGTAGTACCTATGTTTTCTTCTATGCATATTATTGCTTCAGGTTTTATATTTAGGTCTTTGATCCATTGTG
Source organism: Rhinolophus sinicus (assembly GCF_036562045.2). Lineage (NCBI taxonomy): Eukaryota > Metazoa > Chordata > Mammalia > Chiroptera > Rhinolophidae > Rhinolophus > Rhinolophus sinicus. The sequence goes on along the minus strand of NC_133752.1, from coordinate 159,694,070 downwards.
AGTTAATTTTGTTAATGGTGACAAATAGTAGTCTAGTTTCATTCTTTTGCATGTGGCTTTTCAGTTTTCCCAGCACCATTTATTGAAGAGGTTTCTTTTCTCCATTGTTTGTTTTTAGCTCCTTTGTCGAAATTGATTTGCCCACATATAAGTGTGTTTAACAATCAAAGTGTCCTGTAATAGATGATTGAGTAAAGAAGATGTGGTACATATATACAATGGAATAGTACTCAGCCATAAGAAAAGATGATCTATTGCCATTTGCGACAACATGAATGGATCTTGAGAATCTCATGCTAAGCAAAATATGTCAGATGGAAAAAGCCGAGAACAATATGATTTCACTCATATGTGGAATATAAAACTGAAAGCAACAAATGAACAAGACAAACAAACAAAAACTCATAGACACAGACAATAATTTGATGGTTACCAGAGGGAAAGGGGTAACACAAGATGTAGAAGAGAGTAAAGGGGGTCAAATGTATGGTGATGGAGATTTGAGTCTGGGTGGTGAACACACAGTGCAATATACAGATGATGTATTATAGAACTGTACACTTGAAACATATATGATTTTATTAACCAATGTCACTCCAATAAATTTAAAAAACAAAGACTTTCAAAAATTTCCAAATTTTCCTCTAGGGGGCAGTATGATTCCCGTGGAGCTTCACGAAACTAAAGCATCTGCCACAGAATAATGCCGTTGCCTGTGGGGTTTGGGTAGGGCAACATTATTCTGTTGCCTGGATGGCTGGCTTGGGGTGGGAGTGAGTGGTGAATATTTTTTCCTCTTGCTAACCCCTAGCAAAGGTTGGAGTGCTGGAGCTTTTACTTAAAGGAATGACTAAAGTAATATTTTGACACTTTTCTTATGCGTTTTGAATTTCCCTTTATCAATTTGCCTGCCATAGAGAGCTAGAGTAAAAAAACCTTCCCTATAAAAATGATGAAGCAAACACAGGGATATCTATTTATATGTGTGTGTCAATAAATATACATGTATGTATACAGTAGTCCTCTTATCTGCGGTTTTGCGTTCCGCAATTTTAGTTATGTGCTGTCAACCACAGTCCAAAAATATTAAATGGAAAATTCCAGAAATAAACAATTTGTAAGTTGTAAATTGCACGCTGTTCTGAGTAGCGTGATGAAATCTTGTGATATCCTGCCCTGTCCCACTCTGTCCCACCCAGAATATGAGTCATCCCTTTGTACCCTGAGCCTGTGCCTGGAATGAATATGTGTTATAAGGTAAAATTTCTTCTCTACTTTCTTCTTAAGACTTTCTACTGTTGTTCAGCCAAAAGATGGCAGCAGAGGGAAAAATCTTCAATTTAATAATCTCTGCTAGCAGCTAACTAGCAGGGAATATTAGTTCACCTAGTTCACCACTGTATCTGTATTAAGTTTTATCAGAATCTTTAAGTACTTGAATTTTAGTGTTACTAGCAGAACAAATCTTTAGTAGGTCATGACTTGCATTTTTAATGTTATAATAACCAGTCTTGAAATCACATAAGGTTTCCACACATATCAATCACTTCAGAAGAGGATATATTGTAGTTACAATTCTTAGCTAGGAGAGCAATTAAATAGACTGAAGAGCATGCTGCTGAAACCACTTGACTCTCCCATTATTTTTATTTGAGGGGCAAATCATTTAATAATTTCACAATGCCTAAACCAACATATATTAATTAACCACCAATTAATTAATACTTACGTCTTCCAGTGGAATTTGCTATAACTTCAGTGCAGTTCAGCAAACATTTGCTAAGCACCTGTTATATGCCAAGCTCTGTGCTGTCTTGGAAGAGTCTTTTGGGTTGGGCAAAGACATGGATAGAAATTCTAACAAATGAATGCTAAGATCAAGGTGTGTGCAATTTAGGAGCGATAAGAAGGGAACTAAACCCAGACTAGGCGATCAGGGAAGTTATTCTAGGGCTGATAAGGCCTGAGCTGCTGTTCAATGAAAGAGTTAGGTTTAGAAGGGCAGGAATTGGCTGAGCAAAGAAAATTACGAAGACATTCCAAGGTGAGAACAATCACAAGCCATAGCAAGACTCTCAACCTTACAGTGAAAGGTTGGGAGAGGGGGAACTGTGAGCAGGGGACCATCAGCAATTAATTATTACCTGAGGTAAGGTTTATTATAGAGAAAGAAGGAGATGGAACCAGGGACCTGAGGAGCCCAGTTCATTGAAGGCTTTGCGGGCTAACAGGGGAGAATAAATTTTAACTAATGTACAGAGAGTGAGGGTCTAAACAGTTTTAGGCAAAGAAGTAATATGGTAAAAATTTCTAATTCGGTAGATCAATCTGACAGTTGTGGCAGATGCGCTTATGGAAGACAAGAGGAGAAGCAGAGACATCAGACATCAGGCTATGGCTATTTTCCAGGTAAGAGATTACATGGGCTTGAACTAAAATAGGGATGGTAGGTGGACAGAAGTGTTTTAATGTTTGGAGAGAATTAAAAAATTTTTAATTAACGGAAGAAGACAAACCAACATGGAGAGGTTAAACATACGAATGAACAGGGACAATGAATGCAGAAAGATTCTGAAGAAGACCTTTCATGTAACCAGATTTCCTATCCATAGCTGTATATAGCCATGGCTACTCATTGAATTCTTCTTGCCAAATGTTTGCAAGAAAGCTTGGGGTGGTAGGGTTGTCAGTTTTTTTGTCCACTTAACAATTGAACTCGTTCATGTGTTTTGGGGGAATTCTCCACTGAGTCTTAGTTGGAGGCAGAGATTGCTTTCCACCTCAACATGCTAGATTTTCCCGCCTATGTTAATTCTAGTGCATAGACATGAGACTTAAGCACTGGCAATGGACTTTATAGCCAGTGATAGAAATCACAGGTATGATGAACTTTCTAGCACCTGCTCAAACTTGCACATGGTTCTCTAGCTCTCCAATTATCTGAGAAATGCAATATCTGTTGAATATCTGCTTAAATCACTCAGAATTGACTACTGCAGCTTGTAAATGGAATGAGTACCAGATGAGCAGAAACTCTCCCTGATGTTCTTGGAGACATCACCAGTCTCTTGCTAAGAAAGTCACTTTCTCACTTTGTTCAGCCAGGGCCTTATCTGGTAAACTTGCCTCCTATGTGCTCTATCTCCAGGCATCCCTGAAATGGAAATGATTCTCCCCATGGAAAGTTCTCTGAGAACAGAGTCAACAGTAGAGAACAGGAAAGAGTGAGTGGAGATGCCTGGTCCATGGTGTCAAATGGAAATAATACTCATAAGCATTTATGGTCCTTTGTGCATAGGCCAATCAGTACCAATTGTTATCTTGTTTAATCCTCATAACATTCTGAGGCAAGAACCTAATTTGTAAACCAAATTTACAGACCCGAAAGTAAGGTTTATAAAGTATGAGGAGGTGGGACTGGGATTTCGATTCAGAGTGTGTATTTCTGGAAACTATCGACTGTAATTTCAAACCTTACAGCATCCAAAAGAGTACGATAGACTGGTGTTTGAAGATTTTTACCAGGTTGGTGTAAAGAGAGAAATTGTATGTAAAAGATAGGCTGTGACTTGTTTGCTGTGTACTTAGAGGGGCCAGAAGCAAAAGGACAGTAAGAATATACGTGTATTTTGCTGTATTTCAGATTTACCTGTAATAATAATTTACCTGTACTGTGGGATATAATCTACATGTATTATAGATTGTATCTGTACTACCTGTATTCTGTTATACCGTATTTCCTCGAAAATAAGACCTAGCCGGACCATCAGCTCTAACACGACTTTTGGAGCAAAAATTAATATAAGACCCGGTATTATATTATACCTGGTATTATATTATACCTGGTATTATATTATATTACATTATTTTATATTATACCTGGTCTTATATTATATTAAAATAAGACCAGGTCTCATATTAATTTTTGCTCCAAAAGATGCATTAGAGCTGATGGTCCGACTAGGTCTTATTTTTGGGGAAACATGGTACGGTGTTGTGTTTAAAAGTTGTGTAATAAGTGTGGGGGAAAAGTAACAGGCTTAAATGCTTGCCTATACTAGAGGGCCTGGTTGAATGTAAAATAAATGGGGATTATTTTAATGGGCAGGCCTAGGGCTAAAGTTGGATACATCTCTTGGCTGGCTGATACCTGGCTCTTGCAGGCACAGCAGGGATATGATTTTGTCATATGCAAAGCCCTTGAATAAACCAGTTTCCATGGCTTGAATTTGTACCACCTTTTCTACTGACACACAAAGAACCAAGCCAATGGATGCTGGGACACCTTATGTGTATACCAGTGGAAAGAGAGATATTTGCACATTTACTTCCTGCTTTGTATCTTAAATCTGCTCCTCATGGAGGAGTTGGAGGATGTTGCAAAGACACAAATAGAAGGAAATATGAAAATGGTAGAAAGAACCCAACATAGGCATGTGAAGCAGGATTGAGCATATAAAACCATTAGTCTGGCTCCCTGAGATGTAGATGCCAAACTGTGATTCAACAGGAGGTATTTTACTAGGGGAAACGATCATGGAAAAGGAAATATGGAGGGAGCTGAAGCAGACTGAGAGAGTGATCAGAAACAACAGATTAATGCAATACTGACCCAGAGGGAAGGAGAGGGAGAGAGAAGTTTTGAGGGAAGCATCTTAGACAGTCTGCAGCTCAAGTATGGTTCAGAAGCAAAACCTTTGAGGAGTCCTTGAGCTAAAAATAACAATAATCTTTTAATATCACCCAATACCCATAGTCAAATTTCTAATAGAAAGTCTTTATTCAAGTTTATCCAAGTGTCTGAAAATATCTTTATTTATTGGTTTGTTTGAATTAGGGTACAAAAGAAATGTCCACTTACCACATTTGTTTTTTTGTTTCTTAAAAATGTTTTAAAACTTTTGGGGGAAATAAGAAATTAAGACCCAAGGAAAGATGCCCATTCATAAATATAGAATCAGCTAAGTTTATCATTGATCAAAAGTATTTTTTTCATGCATTCAAGTTGACCACAGGTGGTTACAAACCTATGGGGGATTTTCATCTCTGTTTATCTGTGATTAAAGCTACAGTGGTTATACATCATCCTACTGTTGGGGAACAGTCAGTAGTTACTCAATTTACATTGTTACATTATTCCTTTGATGTCCTCTTTTATGATTCTTTATCAATGCTTCCTATAGTCGCTCTTGATACTGCGTCTGCTTGACAGTAAATATGGTCAGTCACATTCGACATTCCTCGGTAAGGTTAGATTACACTCAGTTTCCCACAGACTCCTGTAATCTATCATAGCCCACCACCTTTTTAAAAATGCTATTGACTTGATTTAAAGCCAGGTCAATTGCCCTGTAGAATGTCCTCAATTCTGGGTTTGACTGAATATTCCTCCTTAACGTTTTCCTCTATCCTCCACATCTCCTGTAGGCTTCAGGCTTGATTAGATTCATGTTCAAGGGTTTTGTTTTGTTTTGTTTTTGAAAAACTATTTCATAGGTGGTGCTGTGTGTTTCATATTGCATTATATTCAAAAGCAAGTAATATCTAATTGTTTCACTTTTAGTGGATGCTAACTAAGATTGATCAGTGAGTTCAAGTGGTGGCAACCTGATCCCTCTATTATTACATGAAGTTCTCCATTAATCTTTTACCTAATGGTCTTATCATCCATTGATAACCATTGTTTGAGTTGATGCCTTAGGAATCGCAAAATGTTGATTTTCTAATTCTAATGTAAAACTATTATCTAGTAGAGCCATTTGATTTCTAGGGAATACTGGAAAGGCAATATAAATTATTTGTTCTTTCCCTTTAATTATCAATTTTTGGAGTAATGAGGTGGTATCCAGCCACCTTTAATTGTGTCCATAAAAAGTCTTATTTGTTTCCTTTTTCTCCTTTAAAAATAATTAGGACTCTTTATATTTTAAATTCATTTTAATCAGGTAGAATCATAATTCTATTAAATGATCAAATCATCTCATCTTTGACCAATGGGAGCCTCTTCAAGCTGGCTCACTTTTTGTGTGTGTGTGTTTTGATGTGTCCCAGTTATCAGCCTTTGATAGCATCTTTGCTTTCTGGTACAACAATCTGTTCCAAGCACATCTTGTACATTTTTTTGGCCCAGACATGGATCAGGCTTTATGCCTTTTAGTGAGCATGCATTTAATTTTAGGAATTCAATGAGTGTATGGTAGTGTTTCATTGTGGTTTTTAATTTGCATTTCACTGATGACTAATGATTTTGAGCATCTTTTCATTTGCTGATTGGCTATTTATATATCTTCTTGGTGAACGTGTCTGTTCAAATCTTCACCCATTTAAAAAATAATGGGTTATTTTTTTTTCAAATATTAAGTTGTAACGGTTTCTTTTTTTTAATGTATATACTGAATTTTGACAGAATTTGACAGACATATGTATTGTGACTATTTCTCTCAGTCTGTGGCTTGCCATTTAATTTCCTTAATTATGTTTTTCTCAGACCAGAAGTTTTATGTTTTCATGAAGTTCAATTATATCAATTATTTCTTTTATGGTTTCTGCTTTTTTATGTGCTAAGATATCTTTCACTACCTCAAGATTGTAAATATTTTTTCCCTATGCTTTCTAGAAACACTATGTTTTTCTTATCTTTTATTTTTATCTTTAGGTTTTATTATCTTTAGGTCTATGATCCATTTAGAATTAATTAATTTTTGTGTATAGTGTGAGGTAAGGATTAAGGTTCATTTTTCTCCCTGCATGGATATGCTGTGGTCCCTGCACCATTTGTTGAAAAGACTGTTCTTCCCTCATTGAATTACCTTGGCATCATTTTGGAAAATCAATTGATCACATATACATAGGTCTATCTCTAGACTCTCTATTCTGTTCCCTTATGCTAATATAAAAGTGTCTTGATTACTCTTGGTTTATGGTAAGTCTTGACATCAAGTAGTATAAGTCTTTGAACCTTTCCTTTTTCAAAAGTTTTACATTCTTTAAATTCCCATATTAGTTGTAGCTTGTCAATATCTACAAAAGAGACTCTTGGAATTTTGATTGGAATTGCATTGAATCTATAGGTCAACTTGGGGAGCATTGATATTTTAACAATACTGATTGTTCTAATCTATAAACATGGTGTATCTTCCCATTTATTTAGATCTTCTTTAGTTACTCTGAGAAATGTTTTGTAGTTTTCAGTGTATGGGTCTCATACACATTTTGTTAAATTTTTTTCTAAGTATTTCATGTTTTGGATGTTACTGTAAACGGTATTTTAAATTTCAATTTCCAGTTGTTTGTTGCTAATATACAGAAATCATATTAAGTTTTATATAATAAATAGGCTTATATCCTGTGACTTTGCCAAACTTACTTACTAGCTTTAGTTGATTTTTTGTAGATGAGGAATGATACTTGAAGACTGCAAGCTAGATTTTATGGATGTTTAATGCTACTGGGTTGTCATTTTATTTTTTTTTTACATTTTATTTTTTATTTTTCAATTATAGTTGACATTCAATATTATTTTATATTAGTTTCAGGTGTACAGAATAGTGGTTAGACATTCATATAATTTATGAAGTGATCCCCCAATAAGTCTAATATGCACCTGGCACCATATATACATAGTTATTACAATATATTGACTATTGACTATATATCCTGTGCTTTACTTTACATCCCCATGACTGTTTTGTAACTACCAATTTGTACTTCTTAATCCCTTCACCTTTTCACCCAGCTCCCCAACCCACCTCCTGTCTAGCAACCATCAGTTTGTTCTCTGTATCTATAACTCTGTTTCTGTTTTATTTGTTCATTTATTTTGTTTTTCAGATTTCACATACGAGTGAAATCATATGGTATTTGCTTTTCTCTATCTGACCTATTTCACTTACTATAATATCCTCTAGGTTCATCCATGTTGTTGCAAATGGTAAGATTTCATTCTTTTTTATGGCAAAGTAACACTCCATTGTGTAAATGTACCACATTTTTTATCCATTCGTCTATTGATGGACAATTAAGTCGCTGCCATATCTTGGCTAAAATAAATAATGCTGCAATAAACATAGCAGTGCATATATCTTTTCGAATTAGTCTTTTGGATTACTTCAGATAAATACCCAGAAGTGAAATTGCTGGGTCATAACGTAGTTCTATTTTTAACTTTTTTTAGGAACTTGCATATTGTTTTCTATGGTGGCTGCACCAGTCTGCAATCCCACCAACAATGCATGAGGGTTCCCTTTTCTCCATAGTTCTAATATCACTTGTTGTTTGTTGATTTATTGATGATAGCCATTCTGATAGGAGCCAGGTGGTATCTCATGGCGGTTTTGATTTGCATTTCTCTTAATTAGTGACATTAAGCATCTTTTCATATGTCTGGTGGCCATCTGTATGTCCTCTTTGGAGAAATGTCTTTTCAAGTCCTCTGCCCATTTTTTAATTGGGTTGTTTGGGGCTTTTTTTGGTATTAAGTTGTATGTGTTCTTTATAAATTTTGGATCTTAACTAACCCTTTATTGGATATATCATTGGTGAATACGTCCTTCCAATCAGCAAGTTATCTTTTTGTTTTGTTGGTGGTTTCCTTTGCTGTGCAAAATCGTTTTAGTTTGATGTAGTCCGATTTACTTACATTTTCTTTTGTTTCCCTTGGGTTGTCATTATTTCTAGGGCTTTTCATTGGGTAATACTAGGAAGAAATGAGCATACATTGATATTTTCAATTCAAGTTTTAGATTATTGTGTTCTACATAAAAACCTTTGATTTAACTTACTTGTATCTCTTTTCTCATGTTGAAAACTCTGGTTCCTAACATCATGAGCATAAATACTGATTTTAGTCTATAACATACATATATTTGGATCAATATCTTACTATCATCACTAACAGTAAGAATACTGAATGAAGTTCAAGATTTTGTTTCACAGTTCTTTTTATCCTTCAAATATATTCCACTGAATTCATTGGTTCATTCTGCAAATATAAACACATGTTTTTTGTTTTTTACTTGTATCTTTGTTATATGCTACTAGAAGTAGAAATCTTGGGCCAAAAGAAAAATGCATTTGTAACTTTGTTGGATACTGATAAAGTCCCCCTTACAAAGCTTGAACTATTTTATCATTTATTTATTTATTTATTTATTTATTTATTTATTTATTTATTTTAAGGAGGGTGCAGCTCACAGTGGCCCATGTGGGGATCGAACTGGCAAGCTTGGTGTCATTGGCACCACACTTTAACCAATTGAGCTAACTGGCCACTTCAAGCTTGAACTATTTTCTGTGTCCATCAGAAATGTATGAAAGAACCTAGTTTTCTCACAACCTTGCTAATAGAATATAATGTCAAAGTTTGGAGTTCTGCCAACAGATAGGTGATGAATGGTATTTCAATATGATTTTAATTTATATTTTACACTGTATTTTTTTCTGGAATATTGCTAATGCTACTAAGTTTGCCTTTTAATAGATACTGCTGATCCTTGAAAATGGAAATAGATTTTATTACATGGATTTGACATTAATTATATTCTGTGTTGAATTCTTGATGAATTATAATCAATTACATCTGCATTGCATATTAATTAATGTAAATTCAGAGACTGGCTGTCTATATCATGGGTTAGCTAAACCCTTACTTCCTTTCTTCCTTCTTGTGTCATGTCATCTGTGGCTATTTTACCGGTAATTAAGGCTTTTCTCACTAGCTGACTAGGCAGTCAATAAAAAACATAATGAAAACAACTAAATCAGTCATTCAGCATTATAATTAGTTAGTTAAGTTTCTCCCTGGCTTGTTGATTTTAATCATGCATGTTAATTCTCTACCACCTTGGAAAACTGAGTATTACTTGAAAGTTACATGTGCCCTGATAACATATACTTTAACAGACACTCTGGTGAATGGAATGAGAAAGTGGTGATTTGAGTGAGTGACTTTGCATTTCTGAACTGTTTTTCATACTTCTGTTCATATTTGTAATTGAGATTATTGGGTTAGTAATGCAAACAATCACGGGCAGGAAAGTGTTTTCAGGCACATGGCAGAGAATTTGGACAAAGAAAAAAGCCCTGATCACAGCTGTTAGAAGTGTAGGCATCTGCATAACAGTTTTATTATCAATGACATATATCACGAGCGCTCTTGTTCTTGATGTATACTGATCATCAGTTGACCAGATAATGCCCACTGTTTGCCAGAGGAACATCAGACTATGAAAACCTCACTAGTAAGATGCAAAGGTTGGGGGCAGGTGGTATGTGTAGGGTGCTCCAGTTGACTTTCCCTGCACTAAACTAAGTGTAGCCCTAGCTGTCGTGCAGCCCTGTGTGAAAGCATGGGAACGTGCTCTGAGAGGCTGGGGCACTGATTTCCTAAAGCTGCCATGGTCTGAGTGTTAGTGGTTATTGTCTCTTCAGAAGTCTCCTGCAGAGTCTCCTGATTAAAACTTTTCCTTTATACTCTTAGGTCCTTGAAGACAGGATCATGTCTTGCACACCTTTAATCCCTACATGGGACTCATATTTCCTCTCAGATCAGAGGATGCTGAAGCCTTGATAAGCTGTGGCCTTGGCCAGTGGTTATTTTGTCTCCCACAATTGTTCAGGGGAAACCAGTTAATTCCAGGCGGGCAGGTGCCACATCTGTTTTGCCTACGATTGTACAAAGTGTGATCAAACAATACGATGAATGTTTAAATTAAAAATATATATATATATTACAGTAAAAGTCACATTGCCATTAATCCCCCTCAAAATACTCACCCTCACTTTGAACGCACTTATTCCATTGTTCTTGCCACTTTCTGAAGCAGTTCTGGAAGTCCTCTTTCATGAGTGTCTTTAGTTGCGCTGTTGTAACTGCCTCCATATCCTGAATCATTTTGACTTTGGGGAAGAGCCAGAAGTTACACGGTGCCAGATCTGGTGAATAAGGTGGATGAGAACACACCATAATGTTTTTATTTGACAGAAATTGCTGTATACCATCTCTCTATCGGGTCACTGTTCGATTCCTAGCCCGTCTCAAAGCCAGGACTGTGTTTGCTTAGGAGAAAGGCTCCTCTCCTTGACACTGCACAAGAACTTCCAGGGGATAAGTAGCAGAAAGAGAGACTGATTTAACTGCTTCAATTCACTCTTAGTCTACTTTTTTGAAACAGGAGTGTTTTGCTTTCTCTTTCTAAACATCTAACATGATATTTTTGAAAATTAAAGTGTTCCTATGATTGTTTTTCCTTGGCTAATAATTTATTTAAAGTAGATACAAGACCTAGTTCTGGCAAATGAGTTGGAAGTAGAGCTGACCTGGAAGGGGTTCTTTTTCTGAAAAACAAGACAAAGCACAAAGGGAAAGCTCTTGTCTCCTCCCTCTTTTTATTGGCTTGAATTGGGGGAATGCAGGAGCAGCAGAAGCAGCCCTCCTGAACCTTGAGATGACAAGCTTGAGGACAGAAGTCAGCACGCCAAGCACAGCAGGGTGGGAAGAGAGCTGAGTCCCTGATGGCATATTTTGCAGATGAACTGATCTCAGGAACAACCTCCTTCTGGGCTCGTTTTGTGAGAAAAATCTATCTATTATTTGTTTAAACCTCAATTTGTGTTTTCTTTTACTTGCAGAAGCATGAATTTCTAATTTGTAGTTAATTTTATCCCTTTAGCACATCAGTCTGGTCTTATTTCTGTTGTGGCTGCTCACTCTCAGGTTGTGACAGAATTCACGAGGCAGGTAGAAACAGAGAAGGAAGATTTATTAAAGTAAGAGAAAAGTCAGCTGGGCAGAGTCTACTGGAAACTACTGCAAACTACTGCATCTGGACTCAAGTTTTATATTGTCTAACCAGGATGTAAATTGATTCAGCCTGTAGTGGAATTTTCTATTGAGTTTGGCTTTTTCCTTTGGGGTGGGGGAAGCAGTTAAACTGGTTATGGCAACCTTTGCATATGTTATGTAGATTTAAGTTGGAGCCAGGAGTGGATCCCATACAGATGCAAAACCTCTCCCAAGTCACACGGTCAGCACTGGGCTGAAGTAAATAGAAACATTGGAACTGGTCTGCATAGTAAATGTATAGGAAGCAGAATAAAGAAAAGAAAGCTTTCAAAAAGTCCCAAGCTAAATTACACTTGTTAATTCGAAATATACCAAAGATCCAAACCTCAAAATAGAAGATTTAGTGCCACCATTACAATCCGCTGTCTCATGAATTTCCAGGTGTTATCTCATCTAACACTGCACCCTTACATTCACAAATTTGTGGTCCAGCCCTTTCTTGCCATTTTATTTTTCCTTTTGTCCCAGCTTTGAGCTGTATATTTTCCCCTGCCCACCACTGGATGTGCACCTGCACTTTTCTCTAAATGGTTGGGTAATTTACTCTGACAGAAACATTATATTTTTAAATGTGGGAAAGAATGCTGTATGGAGGACCTACTATGTGCTATATGTCAGCCCCTCCCCACAATGTGTCAGCCCCCCCACCACACACACACACACACACACACACACAGACCAGGTATGTTATATACCTTACTTCCCTGACTCTTCACTGCAGCCCAATGTGGTAGATATTAACCTCTTCCCCCGCACTTTTTACAGCACAAGAAACTTAACCACAGGTTAGGGAACTTGTCCGAGGCCTTTAGGCTAGCAATTGGTAGAGCCAGTTTTCACATCTAGGTCTGTTGGATCCGCAGAATATCCTGGCACTTGGTGGAGATGGGGGTGGGGTGGTCATGACAGGTATTTGTCATGGTTCTTAGTTGTAAACAAAGTAATGCACTCTACTACTTCATTTAAGTAGAAAGGGATTTATTTCAAGGTATAGGATAGCTTACAGAATTTCCCAGAATACCAGGGACCAAGTTTGAATGCTGCACAGTGTGAAGAAACACCCAACTACATCATGGACTGTCAACATAGAAACTGCTTCTCTACTTGCACACTTAATCACTGGGTGTCTGTGACTCTAGGGCTTGGTCCTTAGACCCTCTGCCACAGCAGCCCTGGAAGAATCAAATGCCTCGGCCACAAGTGCCAATCGGTCCCAGTGCAGCTGCCTCCTCACAGGGTCATATCTGTAACTATGGCCACAAGGGCGTCCTTAGTTTTCTAGCACATAGAGTGCAGGATGGCAAGTTAGACGTGCTTGGCACTGGCACTGAATAGGAGGATCTGCCATAGGCTTTCTTAAAGAAAGATCTTTCTTTACAGGAGACTTATTTACTTGGTTACTGCCACAAGTCAGAGCAAATGGATTGCAATTCAGCGGCATCTCGGGAAAAACTAGTAGTGTTAGAATGATTGAAATGGAATTACAGGAATGAGGACCATGATCAATGAATGAATGATGCCTCCCATCGGGGGAAGAGGAGGAAATAGTGGTTTCTTGCCATGGGTTAAGGAGTTATTCCTGAAATTTCTTTTAGGTAACTCCATACATAAACATTAAAATAGTCACATACTTCCTTTTTAAATAAGATGGTGATCTGCTTCAAAGAAATTAAAAACAGGTTTTAACCTGTTTTAAATGTACTTCTGGAGGAATATGGCCAAATTAAGCCTTCCTTCTGCTCCTACATAAGTATATGCAAAGGCAGTCTGTGGGACATCCCTTCTATGTCGCTGTGATCTTGTATGAGATGTTGAATGAAAGGCCTTCTAGCTGGTTAGAAGTCTTGTTGAACTGAAATGGTGGGAGAATGCTTTCTAACTGCTCCCACTCTCAACACCTTAGTAATGGGCACATTTTACCACCTTAAGAAAAACACCTGTAAATGTCTTCATTGATTACTCTTTGCTAAACTGTTTTTTTTTGTTTTGTTTTTTAAATCTACTTCCTTAGGTTTTTTGTTTTTTTTTTAAAACTTAGACGTTTATCATTTATATCCCTCACACTGTGTGAACCCCCCTCCCCCCTCCCCCATCCCCCCCGTACGTTCCCAAAACCTCTCACCTTCCCCTTATCCCCACCCCCCTGCCCCTCTAGCAAGCCCCTGTTTTTCCTCCATGTTTCCAAAACTGTCTCTGATTAGTTCATTCACTTATTCTTTTCTTTAGATTCCGCATATAAGTGAGATCATATGGTATTTGTCTTTCTCTTTCTGACTTATTTCACTTAACATAATGTTCTCTAGGTCCATCCATGTTGTTGCAAATGGTAAGATTTATTTCTTCTTTATGGCTGCATAATACTCCATTGTATAAATGTACCATAGTTTCTTAATCCAGTCATCTACTGATGGGCATTTCGGTTGTTTCCATGTCTTGGCTATTGTGTATAGTGCTGCAATAAACATAGGAGTGCATAAAGATTTTTGAATTGGAGTTTTGGATTTCTCCGGATAGATACCTAGGAGTGGGATTGCTGGATCATAAGGTAGTTCCATTTTCAGATTTTTGAGATACCTCCAAACTGTTTTCCATAGTGGCTGCACCAATCTGCATTCCCACCAACAGTGCACCAGCGTTCCCTTTTCTCCGCATCCACGCCAGCACTTGTTTAAACTGTTTGTTTTTGTTGTTGTTGTTGTTTTTTTCCTTTCAAGGGTGGTGTTCATTCGTTTAGTACCACCATCTAGCTGACAGGTTATCCTATAGTCTGTTAAGGACATTGACAAGTGATAAGGATATTGCTTTTCTTGAAGGATTCCGGGGGGGAGGGGCTTTTCACACCCCCTCACAAAGCGCTGACAGAAAATGTCAGTCCACTGGCAAGGCATCTCCAAGTGGCAGCTTGAACATTTCCTGCTGCTGCCAGAAACCAGATACCATACAGTGAAGCTCTTCTTTGCATTCAGCACCTCCCCTGTTCATTCATTTTCAGAGCCTGTTTTTCCTTTGACAACACTTCTCAGAGAGAACTGTGACAAGTGTATAAATGAACTGTCTATTCCTACTTTGCTGTACAACAACATGTCTACTGTCTTAAATCCGCAAACATAGCAGCTTCTAGTTCATTTTCTTGATGTATTCATTATGGTAGCTATGCTGGAGGTTATAAGTCAAATATTTTGTTAGTGAATAGCTCAAAAGATAAAGCATGTCTCTCTGCAGGATTGCCTACCTTTCATAAAGTTTGCTATGAAGTTACTTTTAAATGAATCATGCTTTGTTACAATTGACTTCCTCTTACAAAGGAGGAATTTCATGCTTATAAAAACGAGTGTCAATGTGTAAGTAAATACACTCAGCAGAATACAGCAAATTAAGAAAAAATGCTTTTAAAGGAAAAGGGAACATCAGTAATAACAATTTCAGCACATCAGATTCAGTGTTTGTTGGAGTAAAATCATGTTATTTGAACATTAATCCTCTTGGGTTATTAGGCCTAGTTACTAGGTAGCCCTTTAAATATCTCAGGTCTATTGCTCTTAGCCATTTGCTGCAAAGGGGGTTGTGTTTTGCCGTTTACTCATCAGTTTAGTTTATTTTATTAAAGAGCTATTTGTGCAGTATGTCTCACTGCTTTCAGCATATCTGATAGATAAAATGCTCAATTGGTGTCTTTCATATGAGTTTTATACTATTGTTGGTGAGCCTGGGACTCAATCTTATCTCCAGAACCAGGCCGACTGCCTGGGCCATAATACATTATCAGTGCCTAAATGAGTTAACCTCAACCCCTGCGTGCGGTGAAAATAATCACTTCCCTATTTTTTTTTAAATTTCTATAAATTTGTATGTCAGCATAGGAGTTGTTATTTAAATGGCATAATATCTAGTAATTAACATTAAAAGATGAGGTAAAAGTGAGGAAAAAGAAGAAAGTAGATCACTGAGAAGAAAGTTGTAGAAGGTTGGATAACAAGAATGTTTGCTTGAACAGTTACTAGTTAAAGAGTGGTTTAGACTAGAGTAGGGGTTGGCAAACAGATAGTTGGCAAAATCTGGCCCAATGGCCTGTTTCTGTATAGCCCATGAACCAAGAGTGGTTTTTATATTTTTAAATGGTTGGGAAAAAAAACAGAAGTCTATTTTGTGATATGTGAAAAATTATAAGAAATTCAAATGTCACTGTCCATAAATACAATCTTATTGGAACAGAGCTGCTCCATTTGTTAAGTATTGTCTGTGGTTGCTTTCACACTACAATGGCTAAGTTGAGTAGTCGTGACTATCGTATAGCTGCCTGCCAAAGCTACAATGTTTACTAACTGGCTCTTCCAACGAAAGGTTGTCGAACCCTGGACTAGACTTCTGAGGTTAAATTTTGATACCTTTCTCTTCCTTGCTTCTCCTTTCCTACACACATCTTTGGAAGCCCCGATCTGAGGTCAGAGGTGGCATCGGGTTAAAGTGACGGTCTGCTTGCTACCTGAGTCTGAAGTAGAAGAGGCCCAGGAAGAGCAGAGAACTTTATAGAAGACAAACCAGGGTTTAGATTCTGGCTCTGCTGGTTAAACATGTACATCTTTACTTAATGAGCATCAGTTTTATCATCTGTAAAATAGGGATAATACTTCAGAGATACATAGTATGTAGTCAAAAACAATTTGAGTATGTACAGTACCTGGTATATACTATTTTCTCAACAAATACTAACTTCCTTTACAATTCCCTAATAAGCAATGCTCTATGCCTATGGTTGTTTGCCTAAATTCGTAGAGATGATTTGGGGACAAAGAACTCTTTGCATGGAATAGTTATTTTCTCTGGGTCCTCTGTGATGGGATGATTTAAAGTGAACTTCCCTGACTTAAGTGGAATTCCTTTCAAGACTTTCACCCTGGGGTCTGAGGAGCTCTGCGTTGCACAAGTAACAGTGGCTGATGCACAGAATCTGTGCTTATATGTGACTTTTCATTGTTTCATTGAAGTTTACAACTTTGTTTTCATTTCCATTTAGTGTTCTCTCTTTTTCTTATATAAACCATGTATGTCTAGATTTACCCTTAAAATGAATCTCCTTATTTTATTGTATTTCTTTTTTTGTGGAGATCCCTAGCACCTCATATATTCTGCAGCCCACAGATCAAGAAATAATTTCAACTTTTAAGTCTTACTATTTAAGAAACGCATTTTGTAAGGCTATAGCTGCTATAGATAATGATTCGCTTATGTATCTGGGCAAAGTAAATTGAAAACCTGAAAAGGATTCACTATTTTAGATGCCAGTAAGAATATTCATAATTCATGGGAAGAGGTCAAAATATCAACATTAAAGGGAATTTAGAAGAAGTTGATTTCAACCCGCAGTATTGACTTTGAGAGGTTTAAGACTTCAATGGAGGAAGTAACTGCAGATGAGGTGGAAATAGCAAGAGGACTAGAATTAGAAGTGGAGCCTGAGGATGTGACTGAAATGCTATAATCTCATGAAAAAAAAAAGAAAAAACTTTAATGGAAGAGGAGTTGCTTCTTACAGATGAGCCAAAAAATGGTTTCTTGAGGTGAAATCTACTCCTGGTGAAGATGCTGTGAAGCTTGTTGAAATGACAACAAAGGATTTAGAACATTACATATAATTAGTTAATAAAGCAGCAGCAGGGTTGAGAGGATTGACTCCAATTTTGAAAGAAATTCTACTCTGTATAAAATGCTATCAAATAGCATCGTATGTGACAGAGAAACTGTTCATGAAAGATTCGATCAATGCGACAAACTTCATTGTTGTCTTAGTTTAAGAAATTGCCACAGCCGCCCCTCCTTCAGCAGCATCAACATTAAGGC
Source organism: Rhinolophus sinicus (assembly GCF_036562045.2). Taxonomy (NCBI): domain Eukaryota; kingdom Metazoa; phylum Chordata; class Mammalia; order Chiroptera; family Rhinolophidae; genus Rhinolophus; species Rhinolophus sinicus. Next base: position 159,676,390 of record NC_133752.1, on the reverse strand, counting down.
AAGACCCTCTACCAACAAAAAAATTACAACTCACTGATGGCTCAGATGATGGTTAGAATTTTTTAGCAATAAAGTATTTTTTTTAAATTGTGTTTTTCCAGAACCCATCAGCTCCAAGCAAGACAAGTAGTTGTTTCAATCTAGCTGTGGACAGCGCAGCTCACAGTGGCCCATGAGGGGATCGAACCGGCAACCTTGCCATTAAGAGCACCACATTCTAACCAACTGAGCCAACTGGCCACCCCAATAAAGTATTTTTTAATTAAGGTATGTACATTGCTTTTTTAAGACATAATGCTATTACACACTTAATAGACTACAGTGTGGTTAAACCTAACTTTTATATGCACTGGGAAACTAAAAAAATTGTGTGACTCACTTTATTGCAATATTTGCTTTATTGCAATGGTCTGGAACTGAATGCACAATATCTCTGAGGTATGCTTATATATAAATCAGTTTTGCAAAAATCTATCTGTGACCATAAAATCTTTCCTTTCCATCATCCAAGCTGTTTGGTAGTACCCTTCCATAGTGACTCTAGCTCAGCTCTGTGATTTGCTTTGTCCAATAAAACAGTAGGTTTGGTTAGCCATCAAATCAAGGGACAGGAAGAAGAAAATAAGTTTTGTTTTGATTTGATTTGTTTGGGGGGTAGGAGTATGGTGAGGTGGCATAAAGACAAGGTGGGGAAAACAGGTTGGGGAGAAGGATTTCCACAGGGGCCTCAGAAAACTAGAAGCTGATCCCTGGAGTTGCCCAAGAAGACAGGGTGTCCAGGACGAGGAGATTTCTGTGCCCAGGAGAGGTTTGGGAACTGAACCTTCCTTCCCTATCAGATATACTGCACATGAATAGCAACATGCCCATGACCAGTGTCCCAGGTTCTACACCTGTTTCTTCTCATAGAGATATAGGGAGGGCCTTGTTCCTTCCTGAACTTGCATTAAACTGTTGATTGCCCCACTACAAGACTTTGCTAGATCCCTTATTCATGATCTTATATGAGCATCCTCTGTAACCATGCCCTAGGACACCAGTGTGGGGATGGGGGGAGCTCCTGATTTAGTTAGTTGGGCTATTTACAGATTTTTCTAATGCATGCCGAGAAGCTGAACAGAAGTATCTTGACTCTTCTGGTTCTTGTGTAGTGTGAAATTCATTTGCCTTGGGAAATTTTTAACTCAGTGAATGTTTGCATTTTGAAAGACCATATACTTTTTACAATTTAGATATAATTGACATGTAACATTATATTAGTTTCAGGTGTATAACACCTAAATTCCTTATTCTAACTTGCTTAAATCTTACCCTGTTTTTCTTCAAAAACGCAAAAACTGAATATATATGCTGCTTCCGATGTGGCAAATATTATTCTATTCACAACAATCTCATTAGTAGTTATATCATTACCCCCTCTTTCAGAATGAGGCCATGGAAGCACACACAGCCAGGAAAGGGCAAAGTTGGAAGCGGACTCTTAACTACCATGCTGTATCCCACTGTCAATGTTATAATTTGGAATTAGTATATTAACTTATCTTTTTGTTGTTGCTTGGGTTTTTTGGGTCTGTTTTGTTAGTTTGTCCCTCCCATAATAAAAGCTCCATGAGATCAGGGACCATTGACCATTGACATCACATTGGTCATTGATTTCACAGTGCCTACTATTGTACTGAGGACATAATGGGTACTTAATAAACATCTGTTTAATAATTGAATGAATGACTGAGAGCAAGAGAATGCAGTATTTATGCTGACAAAGTTGGTTTGGTGAGAGGTTGGTTTGAGGTACTAAGTCACAAAATACAATTTTTCCTAAATATTTGTAAGTGAGAAAGTTCCATAAGCAATTGGAGGCTGTTAGGATAAAGAAATATGAGAAAACCCTACTTCCAAGAATGGTTTAAGAAATAATTTTCTAGATACTTGTCATTGATACATCTATATCTATGTCTATCTCTATCCAAATCTATTCTTATTTATCTGTATTTACACCTACACTGACATTTCTATCTCTATATCTTACATATACATGATGTGTATGACATATACATGAGAGAGAGAAATGTAACTATACAGTACTACAAGAGTATGGTGTATAGTATAAGGAAATAAGTTTAATTTTTTCAAGTTAAATACCAACATAGAAAGGATCAAAGTTGTAATAAGCAAAATCTTATTAGGATAGTGTACATGTCTGAATGAAGTCAGACTGAATACATTCACAAAAATGTGTCAATCAGAAAATGGTACAGGATAGAGCATAGGAAATGGGCAGCAATGGAACTTAGAAAAAGGGAAGTCACAGAGGCAAACTCCCTTCTTCATTCTACCCACAGGAAAGGGAGACGCAGGCAATCTACTCCAAGTGTCATGATCCCTTTAAAAAGGCTATGCTTACACTTTGTGGAGGGACGCCCGCCAGGGGCAGACTGGGAGGAAGGCAGTTTTAGCTAGTTGCAATGACAGGTTTCTTTTCTTTTCTCTTCAGCAGTTCATGATCATTCACCACTGTGATAGAGGATACATGCTACAGGAGCACACGTGTGGCTTCCCAGCTGCAGTGCGTAGGTGCAATGATGTGGTCTTTATCATCCCCCCTTCTCTGCCAGGTTAGAGTTCATGGTGGTCACAAGTTTCAAGTGTTTGCTCCATTTATTTATTTATCTATTTATATTTATCACAGAATGTTATGTTGTAATTACAGCGTCTGGAAGGGAGCTTTCTTGTCTGTTTTGGGAGGCACTGGAAATCACACCGTCAGCAACTGTCTTTTTTTCTTTACCATGCACACAATGATGGGAGAGTTGAGTCCTGCTTTCTAACTGAGGAAGCTGTGTGTGTGTCTCTGTGTGTGTGTGTGTGTGTGTGTGTGTGTGTGTGTGTGTGTTGAACACCTGGCCACTGAGAAAAAGCTGTGTAATAAGTGCTACCCAGGAGAGAGGCAAGGAACTGGTCAGACCGTTGGTCTATTGATCCTCCAGCTTCCTAGTTACACAGAAATTGCTCTTTTTGCTCCTATTGCTGCCTTTCTTCTTAGTTGTTCTCTCTTCTCCTCTCTTCTCTAGTCTTTCTCTCGCTGACTTTGCCTTGACCTCCGTTTGTGACTTTTCATTGTCACTGTTCATACTGATTAAAGTGGTCATTTTTTTTAGCAATTAATATTTAGATGCTGGGTTTGTATTCGGAATGAGTGAAGGTGAAGCCAACATAATGATCCAGTTCAGGGCTTTGGCGTTATGATTGAATTTTGGTTTTACCACTTCAGAGTTGCCTGACTTTGGGCAAATCACTCAAGTTCCCTGTGTCTATCTTTCATCACCTGTAAATTGGGGATATTGGTTCCTACCTCAAAGAGTTGTTAGGATGGGAGAGAATGTGTGTACCATACTCAGAGGAATACTTGGCACATGGTCTCAAGATCTATTAGCTCTTACTACTTGAAACATGTTTATTGTAGGGTATTGTTGATGTCATATATTGGAAATTTCATGCAGTTTTCCTTTACTGAAGAATCCATAGAATACGTAATGGCACCTAGAGGCTTCTTTCCAGAAAGCTTGGGCTTGGTCAAGCAATCTTTAGAGAAGACTTCCCTGACGTGGCAATAAGGTTATTTGTTAAGAGTGGGAGGTGAACCAGGCCAAGCTAGAGAAAGGAGGGGAGAGAAGGGGGAGGCAAGGAGACGGGGCGGAAGAGGGAGCCTTGGGGCGCGCCTGGCAGGCTTTGGAAGCACAGCGTTTGGGTGCCGGAGGCCCGGGAAGAACGCTGAGAGCTCAGGCAGCGAGAAGGATGCTCGAGCCCCGAGCGCGTTAGTTACTATTTGCTTTTCTTTGGGAAAGGCGCCGATTCCAGACAGTTTGCAGAGCTTGGGCTCACAGCTTAGCGAGAGACCAGGGGCGCCCACGCACTGTCGCGGGCTTGGATGTCCACTCCGGCAAAGCCCTGCGAGGAACTGCGGGCGGGGCAGGGCGGAGGCTCCCTCCCCGCGCGCCCCCGGGCGCAGTTGACAGCGGCGGCGCCCAGCGCACCCGGCGGGAGGTGCCTCGGGATGTAACCGTCTGATCCTTCCTTCCTCCCCCCGCGCTGACTCCATCCGTCTCCCCGCCCCCTGCTCGGTGTCCCGGCCAGGCGTGAAGGGAGGGAGCGGGCCCGAGACTGCATCATTCCGCACCGGCTGCAGCACAGCCAGAGGGAGCAGGTGGAGCGAGCGAGTGAGACGCGAGCCGAAGCGCGAGGGGCCTGGGGGAGACCGCAGTGACGCTGCCCGGGAGACATGGCGGCCAGGCGCCTCTGAATAAGCAGAATCCCGAGCCCCTCGCCGCCTCCGGCCGCTGCAGCCCGGGCCATGCCGCACGGCTGCTGACCGCACGCAGGGGCAGGCCCAGAGGACACATGCGGCAGCAGCTGCCGCCTTGCCCCTGATCCTTTCCCCTGCATTCTCCATGTTGCATTTCACGTCAGTTTCTCGGGTAGCGTAGCTAGCTGCATTGCTCTGCTCGTTCACCCAGCCACACTTTTTCTTTTCCATTTTTACCCTTCCCTCCCCATTTCCTTGTCCCTTACCTGCCTGCTTTGCATCCATCTCCCCCACCCTGTCCCCCGCCTCCTGCCTCCATCCACCGGGGATATGGCCGCAGAAGAGGTATTGCAGACTGTGGACCATTATAAGACTGAGATAGAGAGGCTGACCAAGGAGCTCACAGAGACCACCCATGAGAAGATCCAGGCTGCCGAGTACGGGCTGGTGGTCCTGGAGGAGAAGCTGACTCTCAAACAACAGTATGACGAGCTGGAGGCTGAGTACGACAGCCTTAAACAGGAGCTGGAGCAGCTCAAAGAGGTGAGTTGTGTGCCACCTACTCCCTCCTCTGTTCTCCCCCCACGCCCCCCCCCCACGCCCACTCATCATTTATAAAGAAGTCGGAAAGGATGCGATTGCAAGGATTGTTTCTTCATCTTAGAGCCCTTTGTTGATAAGAGAAGATTGAAAGAGTCCATTGTTTTTCCCATAAGAGGAAAATTGCCCAGGAAGTGAATGTATAAGCAGGAATTTGGGATGCAATGGCTGTGGGGGAGGGAGATTCATAAGAGTCTTGAAGTCTCAGCACTCTAAGGCGACATTCTACTAGGTTGGAATGTGTAAATCAAACTTCTGAAAACTGCTGTTAGTGCAAACCCAGGTTTCAGTGACAATCCCATAATCCCCAAGGCGATAAGTAGGTTTGTGCTGAGGACCCACAATTGCAGGAGGTAGAATCTATGGCACCTCTCCTCCACCTTCTGCTGAATGTAAGCACTCTGATGAGAGAAGGTTAGAACATCCCGCCAATCCCATTTGACAAAGGCCGGGCAATCTTGATTCTCCTTGGCTTTAGTTATTCTTGTCAACTGGCTGCGGGTGAAAAACAACTCTGCTGGGTGATCTGCCTGCCTTGACATCACCTGAGTGAGGCAGGCTGGGCCTTGCACTAGTCTTATAAGGTCACCCTGACCAGGGAATAGTTAACTCCCCTACCAATGGTCTGAAGAGTGGTATAGATCAAGTATGTGGGTCGCTGTGCATTTCAAATGAGGCTCTTCTTTTTGAAATGGCTGTATTTATAAAACTGGAATATCACAAATAGACACTTGTCCTCTTTACTCTTTTGATATTTGGCTTCTTTTAAAGACTGGCTAATGTATTGGAAGAAAATACTGAATATGCTTTGATTTACTATCAAACACTCATAAGAATATACATATTATTGAAGGAATTCAGTCTTGTTTTATCTGATTCCTGAGGCACTATGGGTAGCAAATAACCAGTTATAAATTTAAATGTACACACTGCTTTTCTTTGTGGCAAGTCTTTATTTTTAGGTGCATATAGACATTTTAAATGTTAACTTTAGTTTGGTATATAATATTATCAATAATGTTTTTCTTATAATGTTCGCAAACAGTTTTTTTTGTGAGGGGCATATTGTTTTGAGTCGTTAAAAATATTATGATATAACTAATCAGCTTGCCTTCTAATTTAGTATATAATATGGTGAGCATTTATACTTTTAGGTACATCTTATTTTTATTCTGATGCCTACATACCAAAAAATAAATATATGGTAAAAATCCTACCTAGAAATCTGATTTTTGTGTATCCGGTTGTACATTTCTAGTTCATGTTTGTCTGACCACGTACATGTCTTAATAACAGCTGGACTTACTGGTATTTTCCAACTTAGATTAGGGCCTAGGTTGATATGTTTAAATTCAGTTATGCTAAACCTTGTGAAGTCAGGAAACAGGATGGTGATTGTAATTCTCAGAGATGTTTTGATGCTGAGATGTTTTGATGTTGTCTACCCCTATCACCACTGCTTTGCCAAGACAAGGAAGTACAAACCAGTCAGTGTTAAGCCATCACCTCCTTGATAAAGGACATAGACATAATTGAATGAAATTTAATGAAAAGGAATGTAACTGTTAACTGACTCTGCTCCATTGAAACAACTCTTTTAGGGTTTTCTTCTGTGCCATTGCCCTTCCCTGCGTAGTAAACGTTAATGCAATTATCTTGCTATTACTAGACCATGAGCTCTTAGGCAAGGAATCTGTCTTAATTTACTTTGCATCCAAAGTCTTTAACGCAAAGCCTAACATAGTGAGTGTGCAATAGATATTTTATGAAATAATAAATTTATACTGGAAGAAGATACCTTTATCAAGCATTCACTAATCAATATTGGTTAGTGTCAGAGAAAGACTAAGAAAATTAGAAAGTATAGGAAGTGACTAGTATTAAAACCTACCTGTATTACTTTCTTCAGCAATAATGGGAAAAATGAGAAAACAGTGTTTTGTAGGAATAGTACAATACTGGTTTCTTAATACAGAATAATGCAAATACCAATTATAATTTTTTCTATAAAAATTTTGAGGCATATTTTCTTCTGGATAGCAGGAGGTTAATAAGAATTTATCAGGATGATTTTTACCAAATGATACTTGTTTACATATGTGATTTGAGTTGCATTTAGCATAAACGTAATTCAGTTTTAGGTTCCTAATGACTGGTTTATACAATTATACACCAGTAGGGTAATACAATAATCATTATACTTCATTATTTGATAGTGAGACCTGTTATTTTTATCATTTAACTAATATCATGTGTACTTAGTTGGGAGAATTACTTAAATGAGCTAAGTCCGTCTCAATAATTCTTCCTGTTTAAAAAGTAAATCCAAAATAATTGTGCAAATGAAGATATTCCAGTGATGATGTCACACAGAAGTCATTTTTGAAAAATACACTTTGTGAGTGCTCTGATTTTCCAAAAGAAAGTTTTGTTCATATCCAGCTATATATAGTAAATGATGTTGCATTATATCTCTGAAGCCAAGTATAAAATAAACCTTTGGCTTATTTTTAGGCTCTGCCAACAAATATGAATCATTTACAAATAATTGGACCAGTTTATGGGAATGTCAACAGAAAAATACTGTACTAAGTCCACCTTGGACGTTAGTAATTTTCAGTGTGGTAACATGGCTCAGTCTTTACAGGTTGTTTTGTTTCTGAGAGCCAGAACCCAGCAGTTGCTGCCTTTCTCTCCAGGCTGTGTGCTGTTAGGACAGTAATGCAAGTGAGCAGTGTTGCCTGAAGATGTGCAAAATCAAGATAGTGAGGTCATTCGTTTTTTTCTAGCCGTGTCTTTTCTCAGTCCAGATTGCTTTTTGGCCTGGCTTGAGACCATTTAGAGCTCTGCTTCGTGCCGACATGATTGCTGTAATTCTATTCCCAAGAGAACACACTTCAAAGAAAAGTACTAAGGATCTGAAAAAAGGATGACTTCTGATGTCATCATGTTCTCCTTTTCATTATCTTTGGACAGCTGGACAAAGCCACATGTCCACAAGCATACTTGACCATGGCTTTATGATTTCGCAAATATTAATAATACTTGCTTTTCAATGATGTGATGGGCACGCATGCCAGTTCTGTTCAGGGCCTGGCTGATTTTATGTTTGGGATGTGCGTAAATCAGCGCTGCGTCTGTCCCCAGACCAAAATAGTGTTTGAAGACCAGTCATTATTCTAAAATAATTGGAAAACTGAAAATGTACAGGCATTTAAAGACAACCCTAAAATTTAAATTTAAGTTATTTTTTTAAACTTAGAAAATGCTTAAAATATTAAATGTAGTGAAGTTTAAAAAGATCTCCAAAGAAAGGAATGACTCAGCATTTCTGGTAGCATTTTAGAAAACATCCGCGTGACAACTCTAGAGAAGTTTTACACCTAGGTTACAGTAGACAATGGACTAAGACTCTTCAGCTCATTTGCTCAAAGCTGACACCAAGGCTGAGCACGAGCTGCTGAAGAAGCACTTTCTGGGTGTTGAACAGCTTCTTCTGGAGACAACTGTATACTTTTACAGGGCTATAGTGACATCATTTAAGAAATAAACATTTAACTTATATACTTTTAGAGATTGTCACATTAGGGACCGGATTAAAGCTATTTAATTACCTGGCTTCATCTTTAAAGAGCTAATATTTTACCCTCAGATATTTAGAAAGATTGTTAGCTTCTTTATGTCTGTAAATTCTAATCATGAAATTATATTGGGGGGGAAACCCAGCTTCCTTTTCCAATCTATGAATAAACATATAGAAAGTTAATGTTTAATTTATTTACCTAAGCTAGTATTTTTCTTATTGTTTTTAAAGAAGAAATATTTATATGTATCCCATTTATTTAAAGTTAATTAAAACATCTAAAATATATCAGCATATGGTTGTTTATCATCCTCAACAGACATAATAACTTTGAATCACATTTGTTTTCCACGCAATTGCTTTACCTTGCATCATCCCTTTTTTTTATTTCAACTCAACATTTCATCTCTAGCAAAGTTGCTTCTTAGATATCATTTAGCAAGATTTTATAATCTTTCATCACATTCACCATGTTTGCATGAACACATACAGCAGCCATGGTTTGAAGATTTTCTTCAGAATTTCATGCTTACAAATAATCTGCCCTATTGTCCCCTTATACACTTTTGTACTTTATAGATATTACATTCGAATTTTGAAAATATTATAGTTACTTGCATGTTGAAATATATATAATAAAGGACTGTCCCGCACATAAGGTTACACCTGTAAATGTGGCTTTGAAGGAGAGGAGGGCATGAAGAGAGGCATAGTCTTACTATTAATTAATTATGCTGAAGAAAAGATATGTGAAGTCAGGCGGCAGAAGATGAAAGTGGGAAAGTGGCAGTAAGCACATTTTGTCTTGGGAATGGGAGACCATTGAAAGGAAATGAAAGGAAACACTTAGTAACTGTGTTTGGTGCCTGAGGTCTTATCTCATTTAATCTTCAAAGTAACTCAGAGGCTTATTGCCAATTTTTACAGATAAGAAAATAATAAAAATAATAAAGCATTGCGTGCACTATGTACCAAGCTCCATTTAGGACTAGGTGCTTTTCATGCCTTATCTCTAATTCTTATAATAATCCTTTTACATGGTAGTATTACTTGAATTATACAGAAGAGGAAGGTACACCGGTCTTAGGCTAAGGATTCTTCTCGAGGCCACGAAGCTAAGTAAGTGATGAAACCTGATTTGGGGTGGGAGCCTACTTTCTTATCACTTCACCATACTATCTGAGAGGGTGAAACATCTGTCCGAACTGCAGTTTAGAAGGTCATGGTGTGGTCACAGAGGGTGGATTGGAGCTGTTCAGAGGCCGTAGGGATAGTGAGGAGGGGACAAAACTAAGATCTATTTAGGATGTGTAGGATGGAACTTGGTGTTGGCTATGACTGGATGTGGAAAGTGAGGAAAAGAGGAGAGTTGAGAATCTCAGAATGGATGGACAGTGGTTCCATTCACAAAGGAAGGTCCTGGGGGGAAGAGTAGTTTTAGAGGGTGAAGTTGATGGCAAGGATGTGTGAGTCTTTTTACTCCATGTTTTCTTTGAGGGGAGACATAAGTTGCATGAGATTCAAATACTCAACTCTCAGTTTAATAAAACAAATGAATAATTTATGCAGTTGGTTGTCATTTTATTCAAACTTAATTTCCAGAACATGTAATATAGAACAATTTTAACTACATGTTCACTAACTAAGTCAGATTGCATTCTGAGCTTAAAGGATGTGCAAACTAATAAACAATGGGCAAAGCAGCCGGGCAGGCGCCTTGAGGACCTAGAGGGCCTGGTAACCCGACCTGTTAGGTCAGGTGGGCTAGGAGCAACAGCATATCCTTTCCTGGCTGATACTTGAAATTCCATTAGCACTTTTATGTTTTGTTTGTTTGTTTGTTTTGGTCATAAGAGTTTAGTTGCTCTTTAAAAGTTACAATTGTGTAATTATGACAGTTTATGGCAACAATGCAAGTTAAATAAAGTCATATACAAAGTAATAGTTTCCTCTTCCTCTCCTCCCAAATCTGTCTGGATTGCTAACACTTAGGTGAGTATTCTTTTATATGTGTTTTTCAATATCTTTACATATATGAATTCATACGTAGGGTTTTTGTGTTGTTCTTATTTCTTTGTTTTTATAAAAGTGGGATCATGCCATCATGATTTTTATTTAATAGTATGGCCTTTTAAAATGCAGATATTTCTAGGACTGTAATTTTAAGGTACTGATGTTTAAAGTGTGAAGTAAATGGAACTGATTAAAGCAGAAAACCAGAGAGCCTCCGGGAGCATTGACGGGGCTGGGAGTGGGGGAGCTGGTAGGTGCCCAGGTTCTGCTTGGGTGGTCAGCACAGAGCACGCAGGTGTGGGTGTGTGTGAAAGACACCGATGGCGTGTTTGGCTGTCCCGTGGCAGACCTGTGTGATAATACCAAGGAAAAAAATGGAAAGTTTTGTGAGTGAATTAGCAGTGAATTTGATTTCTTGTCTTTTCGGCTGGATGGAGCATAATAGGTGACTGGTTTCCATGGCCGGCAAGAGCCTGTCCTGTCGTGTGGCCACATCCTGTCCATACTGGGTCTTGGCGAGAAGCCTAGATGATCCAGGCAACTGGGGGTCATTACATCACCCCATCTTTGCCCTGTGATGGTTGAGTTTTGAGATTGCTGGTTAGGATCTTATTCAGCATCTTAGATTTAGCGTGTTATGCAGGCAATGGGGAGAAGAGCGTACAAGAGAGGAAAATGTTCCACAAAAGTGTTCTTCTTTGTCAATGCATACCTTGTTCTCCTGGGATTTAATTACTTTGTCTATAAAATTAAGAGGTTGGAATAGATAATCTCTATGATGTTATCAGCTCTAAACTTCTATGATGCTGTATTTTAGAGTTACCTGGTCTACTTATTTATCTAACTGTCCTTTTCAAATTCATTCTAGTTTTTACAAAGTACGGAATACTGTTGCTTAATTGCAATAATTTCCCCCTAGCCTTTAGGGATATGTATTAACTGTTTTCTGCGTTTTTCCTCTTATCAGTTTCCACTTTGGTCACTCAGTTCCAGCCATAAAAATCCACCTTTTTCACACTTGTACTTTATCCCTGCACAGTTTTTTGTTGTTGTTTGTTTGTTTTTTTAACAATTCATAGTTCTCTTTTGAATACTTGGCCCAATCTCATTTCCACTGTGGATGCACTTTACCTTTCTAGTTACATCTATAATGTCAGAAAACTGATTCATTGTGTTTGTTTTCATTGACATATTTGTACTTGGCTTCAGAGAGCAGAACAAGGCCCAGTAGGGTCCCTGGGAGCTAGATTTTGGATCAAAATAAAGAAGTAACAAGTAGTTTTCCAAGAATGGAATGAGGCCTCCTTCTTTAGTAAGTAGTGAGGTCCCTGTCACCAAAAAAATTTAAGGAGATTCTAGCCAACCACTTGCTGGGAATACTGCCTTGGAGGGTTCATGCTTGGAAAGGGGTTTATGTCGAATGGTCTCTAAGGTGCCTCTCCAATCTGAATCTTTCCAGGTGTTCCAAGTAATTTCATATGTTTCTGTTTTTCACACTCCCGTCCTTACCACCAGATCACCGTGTTTCTAACATGGTTAAATATTTCTGTTTTAACGTTTAACGTTTAGCATTTGACAGTATTTAGGACTTTTGAATATTTGGAATATTTTCAAAGTGTATCAAAAGTTTATCTTCATTATGATTTACGTTTTGATTTTCAGAAGAAAACTGATGCATAAGAGAAAAGTTTAAGATGACTTCATCTGTAACTTGGGGAAAGTTTCAGTGAAACTTTAAAACTTGATACATTTTGAAGCTATGTGGTTGCTTTGAGGTTGGGGGGTGGTCTACTGCCTCCAGGATTTTTCTTTCTTTCTTTTCGATGCTTCACAAAGATGAACGTTTATTCTCAGAGACATCTGCTATTTGGGGAAGATAAACATTTTCGTACCAGGAAACTGCAAACCTATTTTCCCCAACCCCTTTTGTTTACTGTGCACCTTCAAATGGCCCCCAGACCCATCAGCAGCTCACCCGCCATCTCCTGCTAGGTGGGCTGCCCTTAGAGTCACCAGCCGAGACTGAGTGCTAGCTTCACTTCTTTTCTGTCTCCCCTCCCACAAACCCCTAGGATAGGAGAGTGGTCTCCAGGTATACCCCCATTGCCCTGAGCCCCGTGGGGCCATCTCTGCCTTTTCATATATCCATTTAGTGGTTTATTGATTATTTATTAATTCCACTAATGCACCGCCCCAAGTGTTGGGCTCTGCCCTGCCACGACCCCCACCAACCCTGGGGTGCCCCATTCTGCCCTTCCAGCTCCCTAATCGGCATCAGAATCTTTGTTTTCATACACACACACACACACACACACACACACATACACACACACACGATTAAATATTTTGTCATTTACACTTAGTCCAATATTTTATCATCTACATCGTCAACTATTTTACATTATGTACCAATCTGAGTTTTTCCTTTTGCTTTAGGTTGCCCATTACTTCTTGTTCTGCTTCATCTATTCACTCACAAGTTTGTATTGAATGGCTCCCATGTTGAGCAAAATGCCACTTGCTAAAGGTGAAATGTTGAACAAGACAGATAAGATGGAGCTCACTGAATGGAGTTTATATTTCAGACCTGGGAGACAGTTTGCAAGCACACACGGGCTTCAGGTGTGAGAAATGCCATGAGTGAAGAGATGGAGACTGGCTGGGGAAAGCCTGCTCAGAAAAGCCTCTCTCAAGAGGTGACATTGAAGCCCACACCTAAATGATGAGGAACCAGTCCTGTGGAGATTGGGGGATGTCATTTTTAGGAAGAGGGACGAGTGCAAAGAACTCTGTAATTAGGGGAAATGATAGGTCACCGTGCCCTGTAAAAAATAACCATTCATGTTTGAAAAATGACCATCTATAAAGTAATAAATTGACTTTGGGTTTTTTGAATGAGGTTTTGCATCTCAACATTGCAAGTATCTGAGCAGGGCCTACTTACCCCCCTGGGGGCTTCTTTTAGGAGAAGTGGGTCAGATCCAGTGACTTTCAATAAAGACTACTCATTAGGATCACCTGGGTGATTTATAAAACTACTGCTGCCCGACCTCACTCCAGGACAGTTCACTCAGAGTCATTGGAGGTGGAGCCCACACTTCAGTACTTAATCCCCCTCCTCTTGGGTGCTCCAGGCCGAGAATCCTTCTTAGAAACTTTCAACTCTGGAGTTGAAAGGGACAGAAGTGTTTGGTAAGAAAAATTGGGAAGTTATGAGCTAATGTGTAAACCTTAATTGCAGTCTTTTTACTTGTCTTCTCTATTTTTGGGAAATGAAGACACTGTAAAGCCTTTCAGAAAACCAACAACATCATCAAAAACATAACTGCATTAGTTAAGATGTATGTTAAATGACTGCGTTTAATTTTTATCCTTCAGGGTTGTTAAAAATTTCTTGAAAAGGTGTCTGTCTCCTTTGTTTTGCCTGTTTTGTTCTACTCTGTTTGAGTTGTTTATGCCAACTTTACAAATTTAGAAATAGAATATTAAAAAACAATTGCTTTGATGGATTGATCTTCAACTTCTGGAGTTATTTTCCATTTGTTTTTTTAGTTATACATGCTTACCGGTTTCAAATATTTTGTAGAGAAAAAATACTGCTCTAAAATGTAATATTTATCTGCTTGGTTCTATCTTTAAATTTAGAATTGAAAGTAAGAAGCTTGTTTACATGTATGGGAAGTACATAATAACAGTAGCAATTTCCTTAAGAATGTTTTGTTGCAGTTTGGCCGGGTCTGTAATAGGAGGTTCAGAATGATGGGTCTTTGTTTTTCTCTTGCATACTGCTGAGTAATGTGGAATCAAAGGCCACTGCTGAAGAGCCCTCAGCCATCAATTTTTGAAACTGAAAGAGGTTTATATTATACCGTGGATGTGCCTTGTTGATAAGCCTCACTGTTTGCCATTTTCTAGATGGTTTTAGGTGATTTTTGAAGTTGACCTCAGTGTGAGGTAACTAGATGGAGACAGGATGAGTTTAATCTTGTACGTGACTTCTTTTGTTGAGCTGAAGATACTGGCATCTTGCAGGTTATCTCTTTGTCATCCATAACTCACCATTTTTCCCCCTTTTAAATCACAATCTGGCTTTCTGCTAATATTGGTATGTGCACAGAGCCTTTAAGCTCAAAACTTCAAGAAAATATAATTAGGAAGGAAAAGCAACAATTAGAGAGAAAAAGGAAATAATGTGTTTGAAAACCAGTTATAAATACCTCTTGACTATTTGGATTATTTTTTCTAATTGATAAGGTTCTTAATTAATATTGATAATTCAGAATTAACTATTGTTAAATGATCTGGTTCTAAGAATCTGAGCAATAAGAGAGAGTCCTCAGGTCTTTTATCTTAATCATTGTAGTTATTTCCAACCAAGTTTTATGTGATTTTCTTATTTTAGTAAAATAAATCACATATCTTTGCAAGTCACATTGATGTGTTTGGGATAATGTGAACTATTATTTGCTAGAATTTAGACCAGGGTCTCAAAACTACAATTACATTTTTAGACAATAGTCTCAGTAAGACATTTCAGGAAAAGAATGAAAAGAACTCTAGACCAATGATATTTTTGGTCATCATTGATCAATTGCAAGTGAAAAAATTTTAAGTTGCATTTTAATTTATGATACCAATGTGATTTAGAAATTAGGAAAATGGACACCAAAGTAAATACTGTGAGCAGATAGGTCATTGCATAAAACCAAATCATGGTTCGTTCATTCTTTCTTCCAATAATGATATATTTAGTGCCTCCTATGTGTTAGGCATAAATCTTGGTGCTGAGATTACCGTAGAGAACAAACCCAACAAAAATCTCAATGCTCTTGAAGCTTACATTCTGCGGGGCTGGGGGGATGAGGAGGAGAGACAATGACAAAAGGAATAAGTAAAATAGAATGTTAGATGGGCCTAAATGGTATAGAGAAACATAGAGCAGGGAAGAGGGAGATGGCCCGTGAAGTGGGGAAAGGTTGCTATTTTCAATAGAGTAGTCAGTGAAAGCCTCCTTCAGAGGGATGGCAGAGAGGCCGTCTTGCTGGAGGGCATTCAGTGAAGGGGGTGAATAGAAAATGAGACCAGTGAGAGCATGGGGTTAAATGATGGTTGTTACCAGAACTTTGGCTTTTGCGCTGAGTGAGGTGGGAGACATTTGGAGGGTTTTGAGCAAAGGAGTCACAACGTCCTACAATTTTTCTCCCCAAATGAGATAGTCTTGCTATATATTCCAGCAAGACTCGAACCTCCTTCAGGGCGAAGGAGTTTAAATTAACCTGGGAGCTTGTGAGATATGTTGTATTCTTCCACCTCCACTCTCTCCCCATAGCAAGTGTTTAGTTTAATAGATGTTGATGGTATTGCATTAATTTCAGTTAGAAAAAAAAAAAAAGATGACATTATTAAGATAGCTGGCTATTTTGAAAAGAGTTTGAAATAGACCACTTGTTAGAAAAATCATCATTTGTTTGACTAATTAAACTACTTTACTTGAAAAGACACTGTGCTGACTTGCCTGGTTCCTTGTACCTGATTACCTACCTTTCCTCTACTCTCTGTCCCTTATTCTGGAGCCTAAGAGCCAAATCTAAAGTGACATAAAGACAGTTTCAACATTGTGTTACTGGTTCTGTGCTACAGTTGATATTGTGGTTCCTGAGAGCCTGAAATGAATGCTGGTCATTTATTCATTTCTTTATGTATTAAATATTTAGAGAGCATCAGTTATATGCTAAGCATTATGCTGTGTATACAAAAATGAGGAAGACATAGTCTTTAAATTAATTATTTACTGTTGGAGGTAACAGACATGAATAAATGTGATTATGCTATTTTATTCAAAAGACCATAGGCTTTGAGTTAGAATGAACTGTATTTCAATCTCTTTGGTAGTTATGTGATCTTAGGCTGGTACTTAACCTCTATGAACCTCACTTTTCTCCTCTGTAAATGGAGGAAGATAATCACTGTGGGTGTTAAAAGCAAAAATCCACGTAAAGCATGTAATGCAGTTCCTGACAAATAGTAAGCACCTGATAAATGATGTAGGTGATGGTGATAAAAATAATAATTAATCATAATATTAAAATAATCGTTGGCTGGGCTTGACAGAACACCATCATAGAGGGCAGCAAACTCAACCTAAAAGAATCAGAGAAAATGTCTTGATTAAGGCAACAAGTAAGGAGGCATAAGGAAAGAGGAGGGATTTTTCATGCAGCTGAGAGGAGCCGAGTCGTTCAGGAAGAGCAAACAACCTGCCAAGGAGGGAAGATTAGAGAGATTGTTGCTTGTCAGCCGCCGTGGTGTTGCAGGAGGTAGTATTTGGAATAGAATGAGAAGTGGGAGGTGAGCGTGGACCAGTGGTTTGGAGCCCAATGGTAAAGGGTCTTCTAATGATGTTTGTCAGTCCCTGGCAGGCAAGGCCTTGGTGTCGCTGACAGTAATGATGTCTGCCACAGGAAGGCATGGCCCGTGAGAGCCAGGTCCACTGACACTGCAAGAAGTACCTCCAACCAACTATTGGTCAGGAAGTCCCATGCCCAAGACCAGAGAGCTACTAAACATGAGGTCAGCTGCTCCCATGCCCCCTGTTTGGTGTGTTTTAGCCTCATGGCCTCCTTTGAATTAAAGGGTGACAACTTCCCAGTCTTACCTCAGTTGTGACCAGGTTGCCTAATTGCCCCTTTCGTGTGGGTTCTCAGTGTCCTCTGTCCTTCCATGCGGTTGGGCTGGGGCTGCTGACGACCTTGATTTCTCACACACTCCACTGATTCTTGACTCTCTGAGCTCTGAGAGCCACTAACGTCCTACCGTCTTGATTTGATTCTAACCTGCTGCCCAGACAGGTTGGATACTGAACTCTTTCTATACTAGACTTAAATATTCCCTTGCCCATTGGCTTTGCTAATTAGGATGAATTGACATTTTTCTCCTCTCTCTTGTCTTTTGTTTCAGTTGCCTTTGATTCAGGTTCAACCTCCATTCTGCTTCTCCTCTGGGAGAGTTTCCCTTATTCCTCTTGAACAGGTCAGGCCACTTATAGGAATGCTAAAGAGCTTAAACTTTATTCTATATGCCATTGGGACAGCATTGACAGTTTCAAGGCAAGAGAGCAATATAATTAGCTTTATGTTTTAAAACTGATCTTTGGCTTTATTCTGGCAGTACAGTGGTCTAGGACCTCTGACTAACCCTTTTGCTGGGAACAATTAAAAATGCTAAATAAAATATAAAACTAGCACGAATAAATTAAATAAATTAGCACGTGCATTAAAAATAACACGAATAAATTTTCTTAGGATGCTCAGTGGCTAAACCTGAATTAAGACAAGAACCCTTAAAAGTAAGCAGTGCATCAAAGCTGACTGTTGCTTTGAGTGCATTTGCTGAATTAGATAAAACTGAGAGGAAATAGGAGACAAAGCCTAGAACTCCAGCCCCACCCCCCAAGTTTCGGGCCCCAAAGGATTTCATGCTCAGTGTAAGGGAGAATGGATATACTGGCCTTCCCTACCTCCATCGGGACCACGTGAAAAATTGGGTGTCTCTCCTCAGACTTCATATCACCAATTAAGGATTGCAGACTGTTCACACAGAGAGTGTGTACGTGTATGTGTATGGAGGGGATGAAATCCCAAGAAACCTGAAGGTTAGAATTTAGAGCGATCCCAGGTTGGTCACGCATGCAGACATCTGTCAGAAGCATTTGCAAACTTGCTTTGAAGAACCCTATTGTCGTGATGGCCTACAAAGAATCTTCACAGATAATATTCTAAAAAAAATATGAGCCCCCAGCAAAAAAATAAAATAAAATATACAAGGAACAAGGTCCCATTGACTCCACATTGTCCTTACTTTGTCTTGTCAAACTTTAGATTATTTGTCTCACTGGTAGATGTGAAAGGGTATCTTGTTGTAGCTTTAGTTTGCATTTTTGTGACCATTAGCGAGGTTAAACATCCTCTTAAATATTTACAGGCATTTATGTTTCTCTTCACTGAATTTTTTTCTAATGTCTTGCCCATTTTTCTATTGGGGTTGTTTATATTTTTCCTATTGATTTGTAGGAGTGTACATCTATATCTGTATTCTGTAGACTAAGCCTTCTCAGTTATATATGGATGTTAGAAATTTCTTTTCCTAGGTTGTGTCTATTCACTCTTTCAGGAGTGTCTTTTGATGAAGAGAACTTCATAATTTTAATTTAATTGAGATGTTACTCTTTTATGTTTATAGGTGTTTTTTTTTTACAGCAGAACAAACCTTTTAATTGTTTTTATTACTCAGCAAAGCTTAGTTTTTAATTTAGCTTTCTGACTCTGTGCTTGTGCCTTCAACACTTTCACAATGATTATCTGCTCCTTGATAAGGAAAGCACGCTTGATCCTGTCACGGACACATTTAGCACACATGGCTCCACCATACGCCCTGCTGACATAGTTTTTCATTTTAGACAACCTCAGAAGTGAGAACTTTAGCTCTCCCAGCACAAACTACATGCCACATGTAGATTTTGGTGTATTCCCAACCTTCTTGGTATAAAGGTGAACAATTCTATTACCCGGGGTTCGGGACAGCCTGGTTTTGTTGGAGGCTGTATTGTAGGACAGCCTCCGACGGTATCTCAAATGCTGGACCATTCCCCAGAAGAGATAGATTGTGTTTTTTGATTCTTGTTTAAGAAAGCCTTTCTTACTACTATAGGGTCATAAAAAGATTCAATTATATTATTTTCCAAATATCTTATGGTTTGCATTTTATATTTACATGGAATTGATTTCTGTGTTTTCCATAATTTTTCATCATAATTTTCTCCCCATAAAATTGGATAAACACGTATCTCAACACCACCAGTTACTGAACAGTCCTTTTTTCCTCCACTAATCTTCAATGTCTGCTTTGTAATAAGCATAGGCCTATTTCTGGACTATTCAGTTTCATTGGTTTGTTGTTCCATTCCTATGCAAATACCACATTGTCTTATTTGAGCTTTACAGTATGTTCTGGCTGATGGAATACTTCTCCCTAGTTTGTTCTTAAGGAGCCATTGGCTTTATAAGTCTTCTTCTTTGCTCCCATTGACTCTTTGCTTTGATATGGCAACATTTACAAGGAAACATTGAGTGAATAAGGGCAGATCACACTGTTTATTTCTATCTCCCCAGTAAGTAAGAAAGGGAGGGGATACTGGATGTCCGATTCTGGCTGTTCTAGACTTTGTGTACGTTTTAATAAGAAAAGCAGGCGAGCTCCAACAAAGGAACTCAATTGTCTAAATAGATGTTACTATAAACCTTAATGGATCTAATTCTTAAGAAGTTACTTTGGAGGAAAATATTGATAGCTTTTCATAAAGTATTAAAAAATATACGCTGTAATCTCAAAGTCCCTTTTGTGGCTTTTGAGCAAGCACATGCATATTTCTAAATTAAACAAGCATCTGAAATATCTTATTACCTTGAGCTCTGTAAAAATTCTTTCTTTGGTCATTTTCCTTTTATCACAGGCATTGAAAAAATAAATTTTCACACTAGTTCCCAATTTACAGGTCTATTTTGGTATAAAGAACATCATACTCTTGTAAAATTTATAACTTTTATGGAAAAGGCTCAGATGAAATACTACCTAAGGAGGAATTAATTTCTTTTTATCATTTTACATTATGTATTTCACTTTTTGTATTATGAAAAATGTAATTGTTTCTCTTACTTAGAAAAAATTCACAGTGTTATTTGTGCTCAGAGAGTTTTAAAACAAAATTTTTCTTCTGTTCATAGTTTAATTATATTTTCAAGTCAACATATTTGCATTTTTTCTCTTCATAGCATTAACATATGGAGAGGAAAAGTTCAGCAGTGATACATCATGTTAGAAACCCTCTGTAATATTAAAAAATAAGACCTCTCCGGTCCCTTTTTTTCCTCATACGCTTTTCTTTCTCATCTTCTTTTATCCCCTCACTCATCATTAACTACCCTAGAGTAACAAGGATTTAATGAATCACTAAAGAATAAACTCTAATTAGGAGAAAATTCCTGAGACTCTTTATTAAACATTAGTGTGAAGGAAATCTTCCTAAGCAAGATATAAAACTTAGACTCAAAGGGCAGAACTCACATATGTGGTTGCATAGAAATGTCAAAAAACGAATGTGATAGACACCATAAACAAAAGTCAAATACAAGCAATAGATTGGAAAAATAATGCAACCTGGATGACTTACAAAGATTGTCGCTAATGTTCACCTCCTGTAAGTTGATTGAAACGACAATGATATAGTAGAAAATAGGCAAACACTGTAACTAGACCAACTGAAGAGGATTTGCAAATAACCAATCAACATATTCAAAAATGTTCAATCTTAGTAGTCATTGAATGCAAATTAATAATGATGACTAGTTTTGGCTTTTTTTAACCAATCAATTTACAAAAATTTTCATATTGATAATATACAGTGTTGGAAAGTGTGTACAACGTGAGCATTCTCATACATTGTTTCTGGAGTAGGAATTGCTGTAAACTTTGAGAATGTGATCTGGCAGTCTGTATTAAGATATAAAATACAATGCTTGCTCCCAACAATCTCATACAAACTATAGGTAATTGTATACCAGTCTCCAAATACCATTTGTCAAAGAAAAGCACTGTTTAGCATTTAGTATCTAATCTAGACCTTATCTAAGCATGGATCATATATGTCTGGAACATAGAAAGAATCAAATTATACTCATGCTTTAAAATATCTTCAGACTTGTATATATTTAAATAATGCTTCTGTATATTTAAATAAAATAATATTTTAAAATCTAGATGTAATCCTATACATCCCCGCTTATCACTTCTCCCTTAGCCCGTTTCTTAGACCTGGTTTGAACTTTTGATTTAGCACTCTGAAAGTGTGATTTTAAAAAAAAATTATGTTGCTTTATTTTTCAACTCTTCTTGGTTTTGAAAATTTGTTAGTGAGCATTTTTGAAGAAAGGTGATGCTCATCCTCTATTCTGGTGGATTCAGGAGTTGCTCCTCCCAAAGGAAAGGGACCACCCTCACTTGTGCTTATTGTTGCCTCCAGAAGCAGTCCTGCCCTTGCTCTACTCACCATATTAGCCAGAAGAATTTATAAATTTATGCTGAGGTTTGCAAAAATACTGTGCTCACATTGTGTGAAAAAGGTTGTGACTTGGGACATTTTAGATTTATGTTAACCTCCCTGTCCTGTGTAAAAATAAAAGTTGTAGAATGTAGAAACAAGTCTTTGAGAATTCATTGCAAAAAGGAAAACTCGGCACAGGACACAAATAACTAGTGTGGGGGCTAAAAAAAAATACTTTTCCTCCCACCTTCTAAGTTTTCGAGCTGGGCTAATAAAAAACAAAACAAAACAAAACAAACAGATTAACAGGAGAAAATGAAATTAATATGTGCATACAGGAAATCACATAAGCATGAAAATTCCAAAGAAAGTAAGGTAAAATTGGTTATATATGTTATTTTGGACAAAGGAGAACAGGGGGTTAGGGGCCAGATATTTCAAAGGAAGTAGGCAATGTGCAGGTAGTTGAGAAAGAGTGGAATATACATGGGAGGTAAATTTTTGCTAGGCGACCCAGAAATGGTTAGACACAGAGGATAACCTAGTAAACAGGCCTCTGCTAGATGCCCTCCCAACTATCATACTCAATTCAAATTAGACATCCTAAAATATCCTTCCTGGAGGAGGTCTTTCCTTCTCTTAGGCAGAAAAGGGGGGAGGGTGAAAGGTTCTTCCTGAGTCTGGTTTCTTAATAACAGCATAAAATCAATATCCCAAAAGGCAGCTTTAGGATGGCAATATTTTGGTCCCCTTCACTAGAAATGATGGTTAAATGACATTTCAAAATGAAGTTTGTCATTTGAATTTTTTTTATTCCTAATCCTAAATAAGAAAAATTATCATAGACATTTATTAACTTCACAGATTATTGTTGAACCCTTGCTATGTTGCAGGCATTGTTAGGTGCTGGGAGTACAAAGTTCTTGCCCTCAGGGGGTTGACAATACCAAAATAATAAGTTGGCATAGTGATGTGTGCTAAAAAGTAAATAAAGCAGGGTAAAGGAATAAGCCTGTCAGGAACACTAGTGGGAGGGACTGTTTTAGAAATGAGGGGCTTTCAAAGGAGATGGTAGCCCAAGTGGTGAGAACCAGCAAGTGGGAGAAGATTTCACAGTGTCCCGGGCTGAAGGTAACGGTGAATGGGAAAACCTGGAATGAGCTGGGTGTTTGTGAAAATGGCCCGGGTAGTACTCGTGTTAGGGTGCAGGGATCCTTGGCAGTGTGGCACTGTGTGTAGAGCACCTCAGATTCCTTGCAGGATGTTTAGCATCCCTGGCCCTGCCCACTAAATGCCAGTGGTGTCCCACTGCCAAGTCATTGTGATTTCAGAACACTCTCACTGTACAGCACGGTGACTACAGTTAACAATCCTGTTTGTATATTTGAAAGTTGCTAAGAGAGTCGATCTTAAAAGTTCTCATCATGAGAAAAGAATCTGCAACCATGTGTGGTGATGAACGTTAACTAAACATATTGTGGTGATCATTTCACAATATATACATATATGAAATCATTATGTTTTATCCCTAACATGAGTACAGTGTTATATGTCAGTTGCATCTCATATTTTTAAAAAATAAATAAAAAGAAAAAACTCTCTCACACAACCCTTTCTGCCCCTGGGGCGGGGGGGCGGGCACAGTATTACCCTCAACTAGAACCCCTGAAAGCTGAAGGGAGGGAGGTAGGGGGATGTTAGAGAGGCGGATGGAGAGGTGGACAGCAACCAGGTCCTTGAGCCCTGGTAAGAAGTCTGGATTTTATTTTAAGCATAATGGGCAGCCACTGGAGTCATGTCATCTGATAAATGTTTTAAAAAGATCCTTCTGGCAGTTCTTTGCAGACTGCAGAAGAAGCGAGCCAAGTTAGGAGGCTTGAACTGGGGGAGAATCTAATAGGGGAGAGAAATGATCTGATTCAGGATGCATGTGGAAGGATTTGCTAATTGGATGTGAGAGCAAATGAAAGGGAGACATCAGGATGGCTCCTAGGTTTCTTTCTAAGGAGCTAAGAAGAATACAAAGAAATCATATGGTAAGGAGCGAGAAAATGAAGCAATGAAATTATTTCACAATGCAATTTAGGAGATTATTCCATGTTTATTTGAATTTGAAAATTCCACAGATCCCAATTTTGATGCTTTGTTTTAAAAAGAGTTTAAAAATGTGTCTGCCAAAAGCATTTCACATTTGGAAAGGAGTCATCACTGACGGAAAAACAAGCATCATCCTATAGTTACTGTGCGGTATGATGTAATTTACTGGACTCAAGTTGGCTGCATTTCATGATACACATTGAGGTTATAGCCATATTTCTTAGTTTCTATTACAAAGCTAAAATGTTAAGTCATTTTTTGTTCCTATAAAATCAAACAAACTAGCCATATATACTCTTATTATCTTGTGACGATCACCCCATCCAGTTACTAAAATGGATGTCAGTAATTTTTAAACTAAAGAGTTAAAGTAATTATTTATAGGAAGTGATGTGTATACTCTAGAAACATGGACACTGGGGCATAAATATATCCTTAAACTGCAGTTAAAGTAAAAAAATGTGACTGATACAAATAACAGCTTTCTTTCCCCTCTACCATGAATCTTTATTGACTTATTTGCAGAGGTAGATCATGCTACAGTTACCGAGGGTCAGGGAGGCCAGCGAAGAAGATTCCTGAAAAAACTGATGTGATCTTGGTCTGCAGTAAGGAAACGCTGTCCAGAAAGTGAGGATAAATGTTGGTCCATCCACTCCTGGAATATTGTGTTCTTAGGTATAATGGTCCAGGAACCAATGGGTGACAGATACAAGGATACAGAGCTCAACTTAGTATGAAAAAAGACTTTCTTTATGGAAGACTAAAAGCAGAGTGAAAATTAGCAGGCCTTCCGAGGAGAGACTGCCCTGTTGGTTAGTGGAGATGTGTTAAGTAGAAATCAAAAAGCTGCTTGGTACAGATATTGAGGAAGTGGGTTGAGCATTTGATGAATTTGGAGCAGAGGGTGTCTAAATGGTTTTTAGCACTGTGAATGTCATTAAATGTGCCTGTCTCATTAATACAACAGAGTTAGAATGAAGTCCTGATAACAAAAGTTACACCAGTCCTATGGTTTGTTTTGCAGTGTCTGCTTGCTTGTTCGACTACAGGTGAAATACCAGCTAGTGAGGTTGGCCATCCCTCATCTAGAGCAGAGATTGCAAATTGGCATTCCACTGGCAGAACCCAGCCCAGGCATTTAGAAACATTTGATGTATGGAACTTTGTTTTTTTAAATAAGGTTAAAAAATCTAGATGTCAGACCTCTTTCAAAAAATTAGCAGGTGTCACAAAGCCCTAGGCCCGCATTTCTGCATGACATCCGAGGGCGGGAGCTGAGCGAGTTGTTCTCCTTCAGAAAGGGTGTAAATCTGCACTTTGCCACAGTCCCCACCATTCCACCTCATCTGCATCATCTTACTGTGTTCCTCCCTGATTTACATTCTCTGCCACTTCCTTGTTGAATTTTGAGTTTTGACTTCTGATCTGGATGCTGACACTCTCTTGCTCTTTTAGGGAGGAAGAACAAAAAAGGAGAGAGGAAAGTCAAGAATGAGAAAGTAGAGGCGTTGGAGGAGGACCATAGGGACTTCAGGGGCCCTAAATTTCATTCTGAGTTCTACCTCTTACACCTCAAAGCCTGCATTTCTTCTTTTTCTGAATAGGAACCGTCAACAGGACTGACGTTTATTTTTGAATGAGATAGTATACACGGGAGCACCTGTCATATCACCTTAACCCCAAATGCACACTCTGATAAGCTGGTTAGCTGGTGAGCTGATGTCTCTCTGTGTTTTCCCGTAAAACCGGAGGCAACTGTAATGAACCCCTGTCCTGTGATGACTGATTTTTGTGTCTGTTTTCTTTGCCAGATTCTTTATGTCTTACTCAACTTTTTACCACCAAGCACTGCACTTGCCATTTTGAGGAATGAATGAATTAATGAGTGCATTTTGAGGATGGGGGAAAGAAAACAGAGAAAAGGGAAATGACTGGGCATCTTCCTTCTTCTGCCTTAGATTCCCTTTCTTTCCTTCCCGAGACGCCCAGCCTCCTAGTCATCCTGTGACCTCTAACCTCTTCAGAAGG
Source organism: Rhinolophus sinicus (assembly GCF_036562045.2). Taxonomy (NCBI): domain Eukaryota; kingdom Metazoa; phylum Chordata; class Mammalia; order Chiroptera; family Rhinolophidae; genus Rhinolophus; species Rhinolophus sinicus. The sequence goes on along the minus strand of NC_133752.1, from coordinate 159,650,668 downwards.
ATGTCCATCCATACTTATGTGGACCGCTTTGTGCCCAGGGGGAGCGTTTCTAAGAAACTGAGGTGGTTGTTTGCTAAACATACCCCAGTTCTGTATTTAGGAGCTTTATTCCTTAGTTTGCTTATGGCTCCAGAAATAGCTTTTAGTACCTGGAGCTAACATACTGTTTTAGTTTTAGTTTATCATGACTCTCGTTTTCACTGAATATTTAGTATTTTAACGTTGTTTTATTAACAAGTTACTTTGCTTTTGTGACCTGATGTAAAACTCTCAAATATTTATTGTAGTGATTTATTACTCAGATATACTTGTATATTTTTTTCTATGTTTTTCAAAAAGGAAAAAGTCATAGTAGAAAAAAAAGAGAACAAGGTAATGTGTTTGGTGTATGTTTTACTGGAGCATCTGATCTGGTTACTTTATGTCATATAAAGCCTTTCATACTTAGTGTCTGCATGTGCAACCAATGTTCCTTTTTGTTATAGTATCACAATTATACTTAGTTGTATCTATTTGATTAAATGGTGTCTTTTGTATGTTTCCCAGCAGTGTGGCTGTAGAAAGTGCTCTAAACTTTATCAGGAAACCTGGGATTTAATTCATACTTCCTATTTACTGGCTAGGAGGCCAAAGCCAAATATTTAAATTGCAAAAATTGCTAAATTGTATTTGCTGCCTACCACGTAGTGGGTATTGTGCCAAATATTTAATACATCTTATTTCAACACCCTCAATAGCCTGTGAATCTTTGTTGACTCACTTGCAGTGCTAGATCATGCTATATAGGCCCCAAGGGTTTTTATTCGTTATATGGATGAAAAAATTGAGTCACAAATAGATTAGGTAACTTGTCTAGTTAGTGATGGAACTAAAATTTGAGTCAAGCAGTGTGACTTCAAAACTTGCATTTTTAAATAGTAATAATAAAACAACAATGATAATGTTACTATAACAGCAGAAGTAAGAGCTCGGACTTACATAATGCTGGTTATGTATCAAGTGGTTCTCCAGTGCTTTGCATATATGGATTCAAACTCTACTTTCTTAGTTCGTAGAGTTATTATGAGTATTAAATATGAATATGTGTATATTTACATGTGTATATACATATAAATGCTATGGAAATTGTAAATTAACTCTAAATTCCTTAGGTGACATTACTGTACATTCACACATAAGAAAGAAAAACTTTGTAATTTTGATTAATATCCTTTAAAGTGACCAGGGAGGTAGAGTTTGCTGCATGCAGGAAAGCTACATGCGTATTAATTTCATAAAACAGTATGAACAGTAATGGCTTGGTCCTTCTTTAGCATGTTTGTAGATCAGTTTCCGTTTTCTTTAAAATTTTTTACAAAATAGAGTTCACACAGTGCTATTATTTGGCAACGGTATTACAGCTTCATAATGGTGGGGGGGGGCTAATTACCTGTTTTGTGAGCCTTGTGTTTGCTAAGGTTTAACAACATTCACTTACCTTTGCTGCTGAGTTAGGTTACAGTACACCATTGCATTCTTTAGTCATGTTTTCCAACATAGACTCACTCTGTTTCTGTAAGTTATGTATTTGTCATTATCTCTGAGAATTAAGGCAGAGGTTTAATGGCCTCTGCTGTACTTCTTGTGTGCAGCGTGATGAAAAACAAAAACAAAAACAAAAGCCCTTAAATTAAATCAGAGTTTGATCCGTGTTCCAAATCTAGATGGTAAGCTGCTTTAGACCTTTTCCGATCCCTTAGTCACGGCTCAATAAATACCAGCTGATTGACTCTCAAGTTGAGGATTATTTTTACTGTAGCATATGGTAGGCTTAAAAAAAAAAATACTGGTAGTGAAAATCTTGTTGGCATGTATCCAGTTTAAGATTTTTCTAAAAAGGCCTCATACCAAACGAGAAGCAGCAGAACCATCTGTCCCCATCTCTAGGACGGATCTCAGCGGTCTTCCTTTGGGCCGCCTGTCCTTGTAGCGGATCGCCTTGCTGAGCTGTAATTAAGTCAGCCGGTGGGGGTCCAGTGTTGAAGGAACCTTCTCCCTGCTGGATAAGTACCACTGCCTTTGTGTTACATGCCATGTTATTGTGGAGTGGATAATTTTTTTCCTGCATGGGTCTTGATTTAACAGCAGGATCGGCTGGGCATCTTCCAAGAAGCAACACGTTTGCCTGAAAATGAATGTTGGATGGATTCTTTCTTGAGATTATGAAAAACTATCCTAAATAAAAGCTTTTCTTTTTCTCGTGTTCAAAATTATGCTTCATGTTTATATTAATAATTATACTCCCAATGAGTTACTTGGTTCACTGGCTTCCTTCCTGCTTTGGCAAAGATGGATATTTTTTTCCCCCATGGCAGAGAAATTTTATAAAAGTACAGTATTTAAATGCCTAAAAATCAAGAATACCACATCTTTATAAGCCTCTCGGTGTGGTCTAATAAAAAGAAAGGCTATACAATGGAATTGTTAGAATTGGATTTGAATATCCTTTATTCATCTTTTATTTTTAATTTCATAAAGCCTTGTATTTCCTCCTCCAGCCAAAGCTCCCTCCGCTCTCTATTCTCTCACCCTCCCATCACCTGCTTCTGCCAAACTTCCTACTTCTGTCTGCTATGAACTTTCTTATATCTTCTTGCACCTACTCTTCTGAACTTTCTTGTATCTTCATCTCTTCCTAGAATATTCTTTTCCATCTCCTCGACTTGCCTTCCATGTCTTCCTCTGCAGCCCTTTGTAGAAGATATTGCTCATTTTCTTCCACATCCTACAAGTCTAAGAATCCAGAGACAGTGGCATATTCTTTTTTTCCGCTATTGCAACCTCCAAGCCATTATTCCTATGTCATTGCCTTTAATTTCACTATGCACTCTTGTCTTTAGTCTATTTTGATGGAATAATTCTGTGAGAAAGAATAGACTCAAGGAAAGAGCTAAGGTGGGGCAACAGAAATGGGCAGTTTATCAGCAAGTGTGTTATGGCATGATGCTTTCATTTTTTTATGAAAACATGTAATTACATTCATAAGCACTCAATTCTGACTACATGGCCAAGTACATAAAGGGTCCAAGAGCAATAATATAAAGTTGGGATATTTAATTTGAGGATAGAAATAATATTCCATTGGTACGATGCATAATTTCACTATGAAATATCTGGTAAATAAAGTCAAAATGGTCCTTTGTTTTCCAAGAAGCATTTTATGGCTCTTTTATTTCTTGCTGGAAATCTTCTCAGGTCTGACCTTTTGAAGTCTGTTATTGCTCCGAGGAGTTATTAATAGTAGCAAATATATGATTAGAAATGTAAATTATGAAAATGCTGAATTTACTTGTGGTCACAAGTGTTACTAACCTGTACACAGAGGAAATAGAAATCTACCTTCTTTTCCAAAAATCCTTACTTATTAGATAAGTAAGACATGGCCTGCCATGCTGTTTTGAATGTTTAAATTATTAATTAATTTGAGCAATTTTTTTCCTTTTCTGTCAGACTGTTTTTGGTGTGTGTCCTTTGCCTTATTATCAAATTGTATGTCAGTACCTCCACTGAAAGAAGTGCAATAGTTGGAGTATCTTTATTTTCTAAGCAGACTATTTATTTAATTAAATGTTGATAAGAAGTAGATCTACAAACAAAAACCAAAATGTTGGGTTTCAGTTTCTTTGGATGAATAAAATTTTACATGCATTTCCTCATTCTCACATGGCTACATTAGGTGTGTGTAGTTTTGGCATTTGTGGAAACAGAACTAAAAAGAAAAAAAAGGCACTAATAACAGCATGTGTATAGCAGAGGAAATGTGATGACTTAAGTTCAGTGATTGGAAACTCTACATTTTTCAGTGTGATTGAAATCTTCTTTAGAATGTACATGTTTCCTTGACTGAGAAAGGAAAACATGTTAGAGAAATTTATACTAGTTACCTTCTAATTATTTGAAAAATGTCTCAAATCCAAAGTCTTCTGTTACCTTTCAAGAGGGTAAAAGTTCAATTACGCTTCTTTTCCTTTTGCCAACTGGTTACCTATTTGAGCCTCGGGCTTTCCTTCGGTGAACATGAGGTGCTCCATCTGCCACTTTAAAGGGAAGATTTACAATTCAAACCAGGCCAAGTTCTGATCTTATACTCCTGTCTTATAAGATACCAACTTAAAATTAAGAAAATGGAATTACTCAAGACCTTATTTTCTTGTTTGTAGCTTATTCAGAATTTATATTTCTGATTTATTTTGTATTGTCCTGACAACCTGCTTTTGACCAATCGTTGTGTTTTTGTTAAGCCAAAAAAGTATGAAAAGATGTCTCAAAAAGAAATCTGATTTAGAGACTCCTCCTTTGGATAAACTGTTGAATAGCACTTACCACCGTGTACATACTGGTGTTCTTACTTTTTAAAATTTCCATTATTTGTAAGTTTCATGAGTCCGTGATCGTGTCTTGTTTTTGTGTCTCTCCAGGGCCTAGCACATGGTAGGTGATCAACAAATTATTGTTCAATGTCAGAGCTAAAACATAGTCTAGTTTTTAAAAAAAAATGTTTTCCATTTTGCTGAACAAGAGATAGATTCCTTTTAAATAGGGAAGAAAAGTAATAATGAAAAACACATTTGTCTCTTCACCATCTTCTGCAAGATGGTCAACTCTTCCGACCCCACTGGGCAGAACTTGAGCTGTGGACAGGAGGGCACAGCTTAGACTGTGGAGGTCACATATTAGCATGAATTGTAAGAAATTTCCATTTTTGTAGGTCAAAGATGATTGAATATTGTGATTCCACATGGTTCACCCTAGTGTATTAAACAAAAAGTTGTGAGTGTGAGGGCTTAAAATTTAATCCATTTTGTGAGCCTTTATTGTATGAGAACAACTGACATACAGACAAAGTCAAAGCAAAATGAATTCATTTAAAAATGAGGACCAGCAGTTCATAATAAATAGGAAAATAAAAAAGGATCAATTGTAATTCTTTATAGAGCTATATAAACATGTGAAAAATATGTCGATAAAAACAATGGTCAACTAATTCTTCAAATTAAAAATGGTTTATTGGTATTTATGGCATAATTTTTTTTCTGCAAAAAAGGCACGTTACAACAGCCTTCACGTCACATGTAACTCCTGCAGCATTCCTTTAAAGAAATCTCAAACTAAATTTGAGGACTTTATTAACCTTTCCAAACCTTTAAAAAATATTTTATCATTAAAATTATTTTCTTATGAAGCATCCAAAACATAGACAGGCTTTTTTCCTTTCTTTTCTCCAGTTAACAGTCTAACGTGGCCAGAGCCTTACCTATTTAGGTGGTACTGCAGCCATCTTTGGTGGACTTTGTGAAATCTTGCCTATGGCATGGTTAGACCTTTCACTGTGTATTCAATTTGCAGTCTTTGCTATGTCCACAGCCGTGCGCCATGAGACTTAGCTGTGGAGACACTGATTCTACAATGTTACTAGTCCTCTCTACTCATCCCATTCCCCTTATCCTGTTTTCTATTTCTTCATGGCAGTTATTATCTCCTGATTATAGTTTTTTGTTTGTCCTTTGTTTCATCCCATCCCCTTTCCAGAATATCTAGTCTTATGTGTCTGCATAACCTTTAAAAAAAAATCTTAAACTTAAATATGCCATATATTCAGAAAAAGTACAGCATGAAGCACATTTTGACCAATAATATAAAACCACTATTCATGTAGCTACCACCCAGGTGAAGGGAATAAAATTTGTGAACAGCCAGAATCTCCCTTTGTGCCCCTTACTCCACTGCAGCTTCCCCACCCCAGGTAATCCATCATTTTGTCATAATAAGATTTTTGATTTTTCTTTTATAGTTTTAACATATATTTGTCTGTTTTTGAACTTGACATGAATAGAATTATATTGTACATAGTCTTTCATGCCTTACTCGTTTTGTTTAACCAATTTTGTGAGATTCTCCAGGTTGTTGCACGTAACAGTAGTTATTTTATTTCATTACTATATAGTATCCCATTGTTTAACCCTGACATTGATAAACCCTGACAAGGTTGATCAGGCCATTGCTAACACACACAAAAAGACTAGTCATGGGGCATGGAGTCTAAACCACCCAGCAGCATGGCTTAGTAGGAAATACAGCATGTCCCTCATCCCAGAGTTTTGCAGGCATTTGTTGTAGATCAGGTAAGGGGGAGAAAGATGTAAACCATTCTGAAAGGATTTACATTAGCTATAGACAAAGGGGATGTGAGAAAGTGAAGTGGGGCTAGTTCTTGGATAGGCACAGCAGAGTCTGCAAGGAAGTGTCCACTCCTGTGATTTGGCTGTGGGGAGCGGATTGGAAAGTTCATGTGTAAATAAGAGGCAGAGGCTCCTGGGGTTCTTTGGCACTTGGCTATTCTCTCTTTTGGATAATTGGGAAATAGCCACCTGGAAATTAATCCTAAATTCCAATAGATAGACAAGAATGTGAGCTGTCTTTTGTCATAGCTGGTCCACAGCTATTAACAGGCTAACTGTTCTCTTTCTCCCACTCTCCGGCTGCTGTAATTTTAATTTAGAACATCTCAGAAGTTTTTTCTTGTCACCATTGTATGACTGTTAGAGGGAAAATGACGTTGAAACCTCGGCTCTTCTTGAAGGAAAGACTTCAATGAAGAGACAGAAATTTGTGCAGCATGAACAGCAGAAGTTTATTACTAAAAGAGAGGACACTCCGAGCATTGGAGTGGGCTGACCCAAGAGAGTAAAGCAGCCAAGCTTTTATTTCTATGGGTAGAATCGCCTGCCCCCTCCCTTCTCTTATCTCTCCTTCTCCCCCTGAGGTACCTAGTCCTCTGGCATTTAGCAATGCATTTCTTTGATTTAGGGGCATGTGTAAACACACCCTTTAGTTTTGGGGGATGAGTAAACCTGGAATCCCGTTGGATGTGAAATCCCATTGGATGTGAATCCCTGGATGTGAAAACCTGGAATCCCGTTGGGCTAGTAAGGTATTGATGGCCCTAACAAACAGGAAGTGTCCCCCGCTTTTCTGACTTCTAACAACATATCTCTTTAATTTAGAGGTATGTGCAAGCCTGGAGTCCTGCTGGGCAGCCAGGGGTCTTGACCCAAGTAGGAGCTGCAGCAAGGGGCTTTCTAATGGGGTTAAATTTCTCCTCCCACTCATTTCTGTCTGTCTACCTACCCTATTATGACTATACCACAATTTATTTATCTACTCTTTGGTTGATGGACTTTCGGGTTACTTTCATTTTTGGGGCTATTATTGATAAAGAAAATTTCGTTGAGTTCCGGGATCGTGTCTCATGAAATTGAAGAGTGGAAGCACGGGCCAAGGAGAGGCAAGGACTTATAAAAGAGGAAAGTTTATTAAAAACAAAGGGTCACAGCTCCCGAGGGGGAGGAGGTCCAGAATGGGGTGCCCAGTGACTGAGGCAAAAGCTCTTACTTTTATACTTTCCCCTGCCTGCTTGGAGAAAGGAGATGGCTGCTTCTAATGGAATTCATCTATCAGGTTTGTTCTGTTTGCCCATCCTGAAGGGATTAACGAAATAACCCACTCCTATCTATCACATCTGTTCCGTTGGAGTTAATGAGTTACTTCAGAACCTGGAGTTTCAGGATATGGCTGTCTTTTGTTCATTCCACCAGGGACCTCCCTGTCTACCTAACAACATGCTAACTAACCTGTCTCATTATGAGCAGTGCTACTATGAACATTTTATCGTGTTCATGAATTTCTATGAGCGTAATGGCAGCGGCATAGAAGATACCTCTCTTCTACCTTATCGTGTTTTCCAAAGTGATCATACCAATTTATATACCTATCAGTAGTGTATGGGAATTCTCAGTCCTCCTCATCATTGGATATTGTCAAATTTAAAAATTTTGCTGATCTAATGGGTATATATGGTATCCTATTATAGTTATAATTTGCATTTCTCTGATTACTAGTGAGATTGAACAACTTTTCATGTTTATTGGGATTTCCTATTTTTATGAAATATCTATCTAAGTCTTCAGCCATTTAAAATATTAGGTTATCTGGTGGTTTTTTTTAATGGTATATAGGATTTCTTTATATATATTCTTTATCCTAGGCCTTTCCATTTGTATGTGTTGCAGATATCTTCTCCCACACAATGGTTTGTCTTTACTCTTTTTTTATGATGTCCTTTTATAAAATTCCCAGTTTTAATGTAATTAATGTCATTGAATTTATCATTCGTTTCCTTTGTTGTTCATGTATTTTTGTGTCTTCTTTAAGAAATTCTTTTGTATTCAGGTCTTACATATAATTTTACGTTTTCCAAAATTAGTTCTTTAATCTTGGATTAGTGTCTGTAAATAAATCTTTGAATCCACAGTAGTTGTATCGCATATATAGAGATTGAGTTCATAAATGATTCTTTCCAAGGGGAGTATTAGCATATCACAGTGGGATAAATGGATTTTTTGCTAGCAGAATCTAATACAGTATTCTTCTTTCCCATTCATGAAAATGTTTTGCTAAAATAAAAATGAATATACAAAGGTATAAACCTGTAGTAGGCGTGAATGCCAAAGATTATGGTTTAAACCAACGAAATGAACTTTCTTAGATACAAAAGCATTTTGTCAAATAGCATTTGGCTTCATCTGGATCAAACAAATAATCACCAGATGTTATAGTAAATTATTCTACTCATGGTGACAGCACTTGGTAACCACTTTCATTAATCAAGGCAGGTTAATTTATTATCTACTTACATAACAATGTCAAAAAATATGTTACCTACTGAAACCCTTTATACAAGGTCTGACAATTAAGTTCATGAACTTATTGCAACGATGTTGCTAACCATTTTTTGATATCAGAGGGCTTATTTATTATGAATTTGTACCAGCTGGACAGTTAACCAAGTTTATCATTTGGAAGTGCTGAAAAGGCTGCGTGAAAAAGTTAGATGACCTGAAATTTTCACCAACAATTCATGGCTCTTGCATTACGACAATGCACCAGCTCACATGGCACTGTCTGTGAGGGAGTTTTTAGCCAGTAAACAAAGAACTGTATTGGAACACCCTCCCTTCTCACCTGATCTGGCCCCCAATGACTTCTTTCTTTACCTGAAGATAAAGGAAATATTGAAAGGAAGACATTTTGATGACATTCAGGACTTCAAGAATAATACAACGACAGCTGTGAGGGCCATTCCAGAAAAAGAGTTTGAAAATTGGTTTGAAGGGTGGACTAGGCACTGGCATTGGTGCATAGCTTTCCAAGGGGAGTACTTCAAAGGTGACCATAGTGATATTCAGCAATGGGGTATGTAGCACTTTTTCTAGGATGAGTTCTTGAACTTAATTGTCTTGTGTAGTGAGGGGGACTAAATTTTGCCACCCCAAAATGTGCCTTTTGGGATGTTGATTTTAAGCTGGTTATTAAGAAGCAAAGACACAGAAAGAACCTTTAACCCTCCCCTTTCCTGCCTCAGGGAATTCAGATGGAAAGGCCTGCTTCAGGAAGGGAATCTTAGCATATTCACCTTAGCATTTTGAATTAAGTATGGTGGACAGGAAGGATCCATGAAAAACCTGTTCTGCTAGATTCCACCCTGTGTCCCATTGTTTCTCAGTTGCCTAGCAGGAATTTGTTTGCCATGTGTTTGCTTTTTCTTTTCTACTGGTGAATTGCCTACTTCTTGGAAATCCCAGATCCTTAGCCTCCTTCTCTTTTGTTCAAAATGGCATAAAAGCCTCAACTTCCCAATTTCCCTTTGGGTCTTATATTTTTATGGACCCTTGAGAGTACATTTGTAAAATGAACTTTGAATATTTTCTCCTGTTAATCTGTCTCATGTTGATTTGGTTATTAGCCCAGCTAGAAGAATTTAGAAGGTGGAAGGAAAAATTGTGGTTATTAATTTTTTGCACCCTAACAATAGGAACTTAAACTCCTGTTTCCTTCATACAGATTAAGATTCAGATATTAATCCAAACTCCTCAAAATCACTTTGTGTCCCTCACCTTTTTGATACTTGCTCCCCACTCCCCTCCAAGAGTGACTAAACTGCATTATCAGTCATCTCAGAGCTCAGAGTTCTCCTCTTTTATCCACATACTGGGACATCCATTTCTTTTTAGGACACAAACCAGTGTAGGTGGAGCAAGTGCCATTGTCCCTTATCTAGAAAAAAAGATGGCTGTCTCCTGATGGTTGAGTAATATCGAAGACCTATATAGAGGGAGACCTAAGCTTTCTTGAAAGCAGTATGCTTTAATTCTCGTCAATGTTTTAATCAGTACCAGCGTGCATATATTATCTCTGTGTATTTTAGCACTTTGTGTGGTATTCCTACATGTTTGGCCTTTGCTTCTGCTAAGGGACTGAGTGAATACGAGAGGAACACGGAGGTAAAGGAGCCTTAATGACAAGTGCATCCGTTCGATGCCCATCGCCACACCTCATTGAAATCACGAGGAAGGCTGTCTGACGTGGGTATAACAAAAAAAAAATGGTAGAGAAAAAGTCCGTGGAGCGGTACAAAGTAGGAGGGATGAAAGGATTCAGTTTTGCTGTCAAAATCCTGTTTATGTTTCCAAATCCCATTTCTTCTTTATTTTGACTATGATTTGTTGAGCGCCAATTAAATTACCAGATACTATGTTAAGCCCAGTTATTCCACCGGAGATCCTGAAAATCTTTGAATAGCTCCTGGTCTTAGAAGAGGTAAGGAGGATGGAGACGATAAATTAATGATAATTTATTATCATAGTACATGATATCATGCAGAATGCATTAGGAGTACAGAGTGAAAAGCACAGAGGAAGCAGGTTTTGAACGAGATCTTAGAGGACCAAGGTGATAGAATTTGGATGAACAGTTAGATTTGAGGGGTTAGGGAGAGGGAGTGTTTTTATTTGTCTTAAGGCTGGAGTAAATATTATTTCTATAAATTCAGGATTTTAGGGAGAAAGGCTTAGGACAAAATGCCAGAAGACAGCGGATTTCTATTTTCTGTATATATTTATACATTGTGACCATTCATAGACACAAACACTCATCCTTGTTCATAAATTAGTCATATAATATTTATCTTTACCTAGTCTGAGTTGTCAGCTTTGGTAATAGACACTAAGGAGTCAGCTTCTACTTCAGTGGGTGTTTGGGTGGAATGCTTTCAAAGAAGTTCCTTTCTTTTGGTCCCTTTATTTCTAGTTCAAAGATCCTCATTAGACCTCTCTTCTTGTCTCATACCTTTCTGATCAATTTCCTGGGGAAATTTGATATCAGAGACATCTGAAACTTGTTTAATCTTTGGAAGGGGTTTTAAAAAATAATAAATGACCCTCAAGGTCAGTTCAGTCTTGTCGAAGATCAATCTTGATAGACAAATCAAAGTAAAAATTACTATATATGAAGCACTATACAGGTGCTAGGCATACAGAGATTAGCAAAACTTTATTGGTCCTGCCCTCATAGAACTTAGAGTTGAGGAAAAATGGAATTAATCAATTTGCCGTATGTATAATTACAAATGATATATATATATATATATATATATATATATATATACACATACACACATATATATACACACAGAAATATAAAGTCTTTCTCATAACCCATTTATTTTTCCCTTTCACTCTTCTTCCTAATTACACCATCTGTGTAAGTTAACAGTCATTCGTCAGGCTTATTTAGCAACCAATTCTGCAATTTTCTCTTGCATATTTTTGTTCACAATTAGTATTAGATAGTTACTCTTACATATTGGCCAATAGTGCCTCCGATCCATGATGGCTTCTAGATTTTCAACTTGGGAAAGCAGGTAGATGGAGAGGCCATGAAATGAAACAGAGAGCATAGGAGGAAAGATTTGAGACTAAGAAGAGAAAATGGTTTCAACACATGGAATTTAAGGGACTATAAGCTATCAGAGTGGAGGCACTGAATAGGCTGGTACAGATAGACTTCTGAGTTTTAGGATTGACTAAAGTAAAGGCAAGAAAATTAACAGTGAGGAACCAGTAACGTGTCTTTCTCTGGTTATGCAACATATGGTTTCAAATTACTCTGTAAATTCATTCTTTTTAAATTTTTTTCCCATTTTTATTAATTTTATTGGGGTGACATTGGTTAGTGAAATTATATAGGTTTCAAATGTACAATTCTATAACACATCATCTATATATTGCATTGTGTGTTCACCACCCAGAGTCAGTTCTTCCACATCTTCATGTATTTAACCCCCTTTACCCTCCTCTACCACCTCCCTCCCCCCCTTACCCTGTATATAAGTCATTCTTGAAGTCGGGAGTGGGATGGGATGAAAGCAGACAAAGAAGGAAAAGAGCTGCGGAAGGAGTCTGGGAAGCACAGCCCTTCCAGGCAGAGGAAGAAGCTGCAATGAAACCTAGATAAAAATGGAGAGCGAGGAGGAGGACCAGGGGAATGGAGCATATGGAAATCAGCACTAAAGCATTTTGAGAACAAGAGACCAACACTGCAGAGAGGTCAAAAAAGTTCAGCACTGGAAAGCAGCTGGTTTGGGAGGTTCACAGGAACAAAAGCAGAGAATTCTGAAATCCGCAGCTCTCATTTCACTAAAAGGACAGTAGGGTGGTGTTTTTTGTTTGTTTTCCTGAGCCACCATTTTGGATATTTGATTAATTATCAGACAGCTAAACCTCCTACTTCTTGGTAGTTAAGATTTACCGAGAAGAATTTCTATGTTATTTAAGGATAAATGATTTGTGATTATTGTTCACCTCACTGCTCACTCAGTTTCTTTGTTTTGTTTTTTAATGTCTGCCTCAAGGCTCCTCTCTTTAGAGTCTCTATGGCGACAATTTTTAAAAAGCTTTTTCAGGTTTTCTAGGAACATGAATAAGTACACAATAATTTAGTGAATGTAGGCAGTAAGTACATGGGTGTGATAGTGAAGGGCCTGCGATGGATTTGGAAATAAGGAATAGAACAAACGAGGGTCCAGAAAGGAGAAGGAAAAATCTCAAAGAGACAAAATGGCTCCAGGTCAGCAAGCTTTAACTACAATCTTAAGAAAAACAATTAATATCTATCTCAAGACTGTAGCAATCAGAGGTAGGGATGTTTAACAAGGGGGCAGAGAACATAGAGAATCTGAGAAGCAGATGTTGACTGTGTGCTTGGGCAGGAGTGGGCACCCTCCCGGGCCCCTCAGTGGTCAGTTCTCCAGACAGACCTGTGCTGTGGCGACACACATACTGGTTTTCAGGGCCTGATGCAGTTCCATTCAAATCAGGCAAATCTCATTTTGGTTTTGTTAATTTTGTTTCTGTGCTCCCCCAACTGGCGCCTGGTTAGCTGGTTGCTGGAGAGCTTGCCTTTGAGGAGAGAATGTGATTTTCCTACTGACTGATGTCCTTCTTTGACCTCATGGTGATTATATAATTTTTGTTGTAAATACATGTGTGTGCATCCATCTCCTGTGAGTTTAATTCACGTGTGAGAGCCTCCCCGAGCCTGAATGAGTCTGGAACAGGATAAAATTTCCTAGTCCATGGCCCATGACCCCTACCTGCCAAGAGACCTTACCAGGGAACATCATGAAAATAGGCAGGTAGCCACTTTCTTGGTGAAACTCCTTTATATCATCATAAGGCCTTCCACGGGGAACTTTTACAGGTTGCTGCTATTTTTTTCTAAATATGATGAAATTTAATGTAGTAACACTTAATTCTGCAACTGTAAAGATGTGAAACAGATAATATCTAATGTGAAATGAGTAGCTGGTCACTGGTAAGCATGTCATGATTGTTCCCATAGTGCATCGTGGCTCCTTGTGCTCAACCGCATGGGCCAGGCCATTTCTCTAGAGCCTCATCTTCTGAATAAGGAACCTTGATGCTCCTAAACACATATTAAGTATAGATCTCGGGTAATATTGGAGTCAATGTTGATCATCAATAGAGATTTTCTCTGGAGTGATGGGCTCGTCTTCTATGAATGATAGCATTTATACAACTGTATGTTCTTGTATTTTGTATATAACTTAATGCATATAACTTTGTTGCACAAGTCACACAACTTAATAACCCAGTTTGCCTTTTATATGTTTCTATATATTTTAAAGGCGGAATAATTTTTTTCCCTGGAAGTTGCTAAATTTGAATGCTTTGTCTCAGAAGCATTGCCAGAAAATGATCTGAAATGTAGAACAACAGAATTGAAGCTTTAAATGTTTTAGGTGAACCAAGAAAAAGACTAGTGTTGGAGTTTAAAAGATGCAAAATGAGAATAAAGGCAAAACATCGACCGTGTCTGACTTGGAGGAATTCTGATCATGTGATCCTAAGGAGAGTGAGTAACCAGTTTGGGATTTCTGGATGGTCCTGGTAGGTCATTTTGGCCTGTCTGAAGGTTTATATAGGGAAATAAGAGCAAAAACACATATTTTCTTCTTGACCTTGAGAATTTAGCTCAGGTTTGCTCTGTAGAACAGGAAGATCCTAGGAGACACCCATTCAATTTTAGAGAGGCACATGGATGAGGATAGGGATTAGAAGAACTGGGCTTGGGGGTCGAGCTGAGGGAATGAGAATCTGAAAAGACACACAGGTAAGCTGCTTCCCTTTAGCTGTACAAATGCATTGCTGGTTAACATCTCTGAATGCACGTTGTTGCTTTTCCATGCTATAGACAGGTAATTTCCAGGGCTGCTGTGTTGCCTAACTTTGGTGAGTAGGGATGGAAATGGCACCCCTGTTGTTATGCAATTCAGGTCTGCACAGACTGACACTGGGGTCTTGTGTTGGTCCATAACATGGTTAAGGGTATGATACTCTGATATCCCACTGGAGTAGAGGTACTCTAGTATCTTAGGAAATAGATAAGAACATGCGGACTGTTGTTCAGAGACAGTAATCTAAAGAGGAGAACCCCTTCCATAGCTAAACAGGCAGATAAGACTCATGGTATGGCTCTTTTAGCTGAGCATTTCCCTGTCATTTTCATTACCACCTTTCCTTGTAATCTTACTATAAATTGTATCATACTTCTCAGCGAATCTTTGTACTTCAGCAAATACTCCAAAAAAATACAGGATCCACTGGCTTAGGTTTTCTGTGTAGGCATCAGAACAGATGGTGGTTGCATTGTTGGAAAAATGGTAGCAGTTTGCCTACAGATATAAGATTTCCTTGATGTAAAAGAATACTGAGATTTATGTGAGTTGAAATTTCTGCACAAAGCAGGTGACAGTGTAGCATGTTCCGAGACAGGAGTACAGAGTCCACCTCCCCCAGAGCACATAACACAGACGTGCAGCTGCCACTCACGGAACCTGCACAGATTCCACCAGTGAGCAGTCACTCGCCTTCTTCTTTCTTAGGTGGTCTTTGTACCTTGACAGCCCTTCTGACTGTTCTGGAACTTCTTGCTGCATGGCTAGCTGCTCACCAGGTGCAGATCATTAATTACTTGTATACAACATGATTATTGGATGGTGGGACAGCTTTGCCTAAATCACTTAACATTTTTCACTCTTATTAATTTGGAGGCATGCACATACCAAACCAAACATAATACATTGCATAGTATTTATTACTAGACTAGATAAATTGAAGGTCATGTTCCCAGGCATCCCTAGGTTTACAACTGTACATTATGGTTACTTCATATTGGGTGATGACTAACCAAACTTGATTAGATCCTCCCTCTGGGAATTTGTGAGACACAGAGAGAAAGGAACAGAAGTGCCACTGGTGGCAGCAGAGGCAGCAGAAGGAAGAGGCGCAGATTCGAGGCAGAGCGCAATGAATCACAGACTGAGGACTATGGGAAAAGACTCTAAGGTTGACGAGTATCCCTGCCTCCCCTTGCATATCTGCGTCTTTCTTCCCTGCCTCTGGTTTGCCTTTTCCTATGGCCATGGTGGAAAATGGATGCTCCCAGTTCCTGCGGTTACATGTCTTCAGTTTAAGCAGTCCATGGAGACTAGTGTTTTTAAATCCAATTGCACCTGCCTGGGGGAGCGAAATTGATTGACCCACCTGGGATCAGGTTTTCTCAGCTGGCCTATTTTGCTATACCCAGGGAGACAGATTGGTGTGTACAAACATGGCTGCTGGGACCCAGCCCCGAGAAAATAGAGATACGAGTACCATGAGAATAAGTCTGTAGGCACATATGATAACCTTTTATTTTTTTCTTTGAAGAAATCAAACCTACTTTATATAGTAATAATATAGTCAAAGAAATGCATAGCGACATCTGCTTAGATTTGGTTGCTCCTCCGACACCTGGATCTGAGGATTGTTCTGTTACATTCTAGAAGCTCCAGTAGTAAAAATGCTCTTTCTAAATGAGTCAACAAGGCCCATCGGACAGAACAGGAAATTCAGAAATATTAAATCAATTCAAGTTTATCAGATTCCCATTGCTTGAAATCAAAGGGTGAATTGAAGACTCACCCAACTCTTAAGATTTTTTGATGGACTTCTTCAAGTTCATCATGGACCTTATTTTAAGCAAAGTCAATAATATATTTTTTTCAGTTGTGAGTATTCTGGACCTAACATTGTAAGATTATTCCTCTTTCTCTGGACTTCCATGACTCTCTGTTCTCCTCATTGTCCTCTTACCTCTCTGACGCCAACGTTTCCCAAATTCTCTTTATCGCCTCACTCTATAAATAGGGCCTCAGTTTCAGTCATTGGCCTTTGCTCTTCTTTTTCTCT
The DNA here is from genome assembly GCF_036562045.2 of Rhinolophus sinicus. Lineage (NCBI taxonomy): Eukaryota > Metazoa > Chordata > Mammalia > Chiroptera > Rhinolophidae > Rhinolophus > Rhinolophus sinicus. The sequence goes on along the minus strand of NC_133752.1, from coordinate 159,633,980 downwards.
CATTTTCATAAGTTTTTCCAATGTTTTGGTGCTGAGAAGGCACATTTCTAGCCCTGATCTCTCACAGAGCTACTTTGTAGATACAGTTGCCAATTGAATGACAACTCAGTGGCTTCATGTCTTCCAGTTACTAACATTTCCATAATTTGGTCAGTGTCAGTGTAATTCTCCCATTCACGTAGGCTTAATATCATGAACTCATCTTTGACACTGTTTCCTTCACTGAGTCCCGTTACCAAGTCCAGCCGAGTTTAGTTTTTTGCAGTGACTCTAGGAAGAATCCCTTCTCCGTTTCCATCACTATGACCACAACAGACCAGATTCTCACTGGAGTATCTTCAGTATTCTCGTAAGAGGGTTTTTTTGTTTGTTTGTTTTTTGTTTTTGTTTTTTGGCTTTTGTTTTGTTTTTTAAAACTTGTGGTCCAGTGGTTCACAGCCAGGAATCACACCAGAATTTCTCGAAGAATATTTTCAAAATATATACCCTCTGAGCTTCATAATAATCTCAGTCTCCGGAGTGGTCTGCAAATCTTGAAAAATAAAGGCAAGGTCTACTGTCGCAAGGTCCCCAGCTGATTCTGATGTATATCCTTGCTCAAGGATCACTGCTCTAGTCTTCCCTCCAGTTCATTTTACTCATCACTGTTAGATCAGTTCTTTAAACACCACTTAAATCCTTCCTTTGCCAGCAGCCGCTCACACCTGTTAGGTCAAGGTCAAGGTCCTTAGCCTGGCATTCATCACTCACTATTCCTCTATGTGAGCCCTGAACTCCAAGCAACGAGTGTTTCCTTAATCTGCCACATCCATGTTCATTCTGTAACTTTAATGCCCTCATTAAAGTAGGCGGTCCTTAACTCCTTAACCTTCCTCACCAAGCATTGCCAATGAACTTAGCTCCTATTATTCTTTCTTCCCCAAATTCCTGTGGTCTTATCATCTGTATTGTTTATAACCTGATAACTTGATTGTGTACTGCCTTGCATGCATGAAATCTTTTCTATCAAAGTAGATTTTCAGTTTCTTAAGACTGGGAGCGTTTTTAGTATGCTGTACACAGTCTACATAGCTGCGTACTCTGACTCAATCATACACTAAATAATGTCCATACTGATGGATCGTGGATAAACGTCCTCCTGCTTTATTCTGTGTCCAACTAATGTGGTCCCATTTTAGGTTTTCCTCTAATTCAAGCAGTTTACCCCATATTGTTTCTGCAATTAGGCAGAAAGATGAGCATCTGTGAAATTAACCTTTTTGCTTTTCTTACTTGAAATGCAATTTTTAAAAATGAGCTGTAGTTTTCTTACAATTCAGTATCTGGAGTGACATTTATTTTTTTTTTTTCCCCCAGTTAATTAACATACTTTAAAATTTCTTTAATCCACAGTGCAGACAGGGTCCTAAAAGCAAGTGTGGACTTTGTCCACAGCTGTACCCTATCAGCCACTAACAGTCTGATTGCATTATTTCAAAGGCGCACAGCAGTCATTTACACTCTTTATTACCCAGGGGCATTTCAAACTGTTATTGAAATGCATCCATCCTTGGAGTAACCATCTGCGGATGGTAACACCATAAGGTAGAGTGATGAGCCACTAAACCTAATTGATATGCAAAGAGGAGAATTTCAGCTGTCCAGCTATGGAAATTAAAATTCAACCTTTAGTCTCCTGAGCATTTCAAGAAAAAAATTTTTTTTTAAACTATAGTATCTAGTTCAAGAACTCATTGTTTTAAGATTCTCAAAGAGAGAAATACAGTCCTCCTCTCCATTGAGATAAGAATATCTAAAAGTATCTTTTTAAAGATACGTTTATTGTAAAACATTCACTCTACTCAGAAAAGAAAGTTCTTGTAAAATGCAAGGGGATTGCTGTTGTTGCTATAGAATACCACAAGAGCAGTCCATTTCCTTGTTTATACATGTGCTTGCACGCCTAAATGCCTGAGAAATTAAAAAACAAACAACCCAAAGAAAATGCTTTATTTTACCATTTCAACTGCTTTGAAGTAAAAGGAGCTATTGGGAGCAACATTTGTTAAGATATTAAGATATTGGCTTATACTAAGTGGGTTTTATAACAATGTCTTCAAATCGTTGAAAATGTTCTCAGCCTTTATTATATGACACATAACCTTGAAAGGGTCACTGAAATTAGCTGCCTGGCTAGACGTACTAAGCCGTTGCAGTGATGCCAACTCAACTGGAATTATTTTTGGAATCTTACAGACCAGTGCATACTTGACAAAAGATGTTCCATGGTGATTTGTACGTCTGTGTGGACAAATAACACTTTTAAAATGTAGTGAGGTCTTGAAAGAGTCCTGCTGTTGTGGCCCAATTGAGAGCTAACTATTCTCCTGAGGTCTGCCCCAACGGATGGAAATAAAATAGCAGGTCCTGTCAGTGTGACAGGAGTGGGTTATCAGACATTTGTAAAGAAAGAACAGCAGACAGGGCTTTCTGCAATAAAACTGCACTTAAAAATGATTGTTCCTCCAAGAGTTTTTATATGCATTATTAAGGCGTACTGCAGTTCGGGCAACAGGCAAACAGCTCTCTCTGAATGGTGGGATAAGCATCTCTCTGTGTGAGGTGCCTGCCTGCACTTGTCCTGTCTCTGCCCGGGAGGACACAGTGCCATCTTCTCCGCTCCTCAGCATCGCTGGATCCCAGCTCTGGGATGAATTAATAAAGGGATATACCGAGGGCAGCCTTAGCTGGGGCTCAAGTTCCCAGCTATCACATTGCTGAAATGTAAGGATGCCCTTAAAGTAACTGAAGGAAAGTACAGCAGCGTGATATTGGCTCAAGATGAGGCACTCTGGGAGATCCTGTTAACAGCATTTTGGGAGTTATTTGGCACTGTGCCCCTAGATCATTTCCCCTAAAATTTCAATATTTTTTTCATGTTCTGGGCTCCAGGTACTTACTATTCTTTTCTAAAGAGCTGTGAATTGCCTGTAAAATTTACGTTTACATTTTGAAATAATGCCATGATGACATTCCTTATCTTGTCCTGTATTACTTACCACATGTAGGGGATGTGTGTATTTCAGAACACACATGTTTAGATCAGGAGAACGGCTTGTGACACAATCTAGAAACAGTCAAGGCTGCTTTTATATTTTAGTAAATTACTTGAAAATTACTTGTATTCAGGAAAAACTCCAACTATTTGAATTCTCTCCAAATAGGGAAAATGTTGTAAAATTGTTATATGTATGTATGTGTGTATATATATGTGTGTGTGTATGTGTGTGTGTACATATATACACACATGAATGTATATATACAAACATATGTGTATTGTATGAGACATTTTGTTCAGTGTTATGTAGTGTGTGACAGTGTTTTATGATGTGTATGAGGTGCTATGTTTACTAATGTGTGTGTGATTATATTTCCATTTTAAGATTACTACCCATTTTATAGTATTGATACTATAACATCGTGACCTAGAATACATCTGAGGAAATCCTTAAATTTTAACTCTCAAAACAATTTCTCAAATATGACAGTACTATTTTATACTGAGTCAATGCTACTGGCTATTATAAAAACAATTTTGATATTTACAAATCAAGTAATACTTTTGTAGACAAGCTAATTCTCTGACTTACAGATTACTTCTCACAATCAGTGTATTATTTAATTCTCACAATAATCCTGTAGCATAATTATTAGCTCTTTGTTTATAAAATTGTAAATAATCTGCCTAAGGGAACACAGTCAGCTGCGGGTAGAGGCGGGACCCAACCCAGATTCTCAGACATCAAATCAAATACTGCGATGTCTTGTACATTTTGTCTTCCAAGAAAGAGAGTAATGGACTCTCTTTCAGACTTTTAAATTACTGATTCCTTAAATAGTTTTTACGACATAGTATACAGGTCAGTGTTTTAGAACATGGTTTCTAGAGTAAAAATATGCGGGTTTAATTCTGGATCTGTTATTTCCTAAGCTGTGTGAACTTGGGCAAGTTACTTAATATCCATGCCTGTGCCCCAGTCTATTCATTTGTAAAATGTGTATGTTTATAATAGAACCTACCTTGTAGGATTTTGTGTATCTGTCTATGTATATGATTTTTATGTATATATTTATACATCATTTTCTCTCTCTCTCACTCTCAGTGTATGATGTGAGATCAAACAATACGGTGAATTTTTAAATAAAAAAAATTATTACATTAAAAGACATATTGCCATTAACCCCCCTCAAAATACTCTCCCTTGCTTCTAACACACTTATTCCATCATTCTTGCCACTTTCTGAAGCAGGTCTGGAAGTCCTCTTTCGTGAGTGTCTTTAGTTGCGCTGTCATGACTGCCTCGATGTCCTGAATCGATTAAAAATGTTTATCTTTCGTGGTCATTTTGACTTTGGGGAAGAGTCAGAAGTCGCATGGTGCCAGATCCGGTGAATAAGGTGGATGAAGACACACCGTGATGTTTTTATTTGACAGAAATTGCCGTACCAGAAGTGATGTGTGACATGGAGCCTTGTCATGATGGAGGATGATTTATGGCAGACTTTAAAACACACCTTCTCAACCATAGCTCACACCCAACTGACTCCACCCAACAAATTGAAACGTGTCACACACTGTTACTAGGGTTCGATGTGCCACTTTCTGTATAGAAGATCCCAGCCTTTCCGTTGGATGGCACTCAGCAGCAGCATACATCGTATTCTTTGGTTATACCTCATATAATAGAAACGTACACACACACACACACACATACATACATATACAAATACACACACCCCTACATATATAATCATACACAGAATGAATTTGAATATATCAGTGGTTCTTAACTGGGCATCCCCCCCCCCCCCGGGGAGGGGAACATCAGACAGTGTCTGGAGGCATTTTTAGTTGTTACAATTAAGAGTTGCTACCTGTATCTATTGTTTAGAGGCCTGGATGCTGCTAAATGTCCTACAATGCACAAGACAGCACCCCAAAACAAAGAATGACCTGACCCAAATGTTAATAGTGCTGAAGTTGATTATCTCTGGATTTGTATAAATCAACTGTCGTCAATCTGAATACATTTGTGGTGGTGTGTGTGTGTGTGTGTGTGTGTGTGTAGAAAGGGAGGGAAATAGACAAGTGTGCATACATATGCTAAATGAATTAATAAATATAAAATCAGTTGCCTAGAATATAATTACTGGTATGTTTGTTTTATTATTTTTCTAAACCAAAGTTCTGCTTTTCATAGGCTTAAAACCTAGTAATGTTGGGTGTTAGTTGGCACATTTTGAAAATACTAGATATTGATTCAGCAGATGAAATGCTTTAGAAATCACTCTTGTGTATTATAATCATTTTGAGGGTAGAACCTTATTTTCAGAGATAAGTACTTCTGTATGTCAATTGGAATTTCATTTTTTATGCTTTTGCCTTTTATATATAGATGTAAACATTAATGAAGGATCCAGGTCCACTCATGTGGGTGCTAAGGGGTTTACCTTCTCTAGAGGGGATGAAATATTGGTCAGACCGACCTCTTTGGTTAGGTGCAAATATGGGTGTTTTGTTACTATTTTTGGATAGTTTGTATTAGTAGATTTTCAGACCCACCCCTAAACATTTGGGGGGATAGGTCAAGAGAGCAAATGGAAGCCCACACATTCTATGTCTAAATATTAAAAGTGATAAATCAGGGGTGCTCCCCACTTTTTCTGGTTCTGGAAGCAACCAAGATTCCTGGGTGCTCGAGGTTACCTGTTGGACGGTGCTAGGAGCCATCTGATCCCCAAATCTCCTTGCCGCCATTTCTTTATCCTCTCAGCATGACAGTTTATTTACTAGATGTTCTCTCAATCTTCATTTTTTTCCTGTCTGCATTTGCCACAGCTTAGTGAATTTCACCTGAGAAATTTACTTTTTCACCTATTCACATTAAAAAGATACATTTTCACATACAATAGTCCCCCCCTTATCCATGGTTTTGCTTTCCACAGTTTCAGTTACCCATCGTCAACCACAGTCCCAAAGTATTAAATGGAAAATTCCAGAAACAAACAATTCATACATTTTAAATTGCACACTGTTTTGAGTAGTGTGCTGAAATTTTGTGCCATCCCGCTTTGCCCCACCTGGGGTGTGAAATAGCCCTTTCCCCTGTGTATCCAAACTGTATACACTATCATCCGTGAGTCACTTAGTAGTCATCTCAGTTATCAGATGTTGCAAGAGAGAGAGAGAGAGGGAGAGAGGGAGAGAGAGACCATATTCATTTAACTTTTATTATAGTGTATTATTATAATTGTTCTATTGCACTATTAGTTATTTTTGTTAATCTCTTACTATGCCTAATTTATAATTAAACTTCATCATAGGTATGTATGTGTGTGTGTGTGTGTGTGTGTATATATATATATATAAGATTTCGTACTATCCATGGTTTCAGGCATCCACTTGGGGTCATGGAAGGTATCCCCATAAATAAAGGGAGACTACTGAATTCACTGCAGTGTCATGATTAAGAACGTGGGTTCTGGAGCCCAACCTGTTTGGGCCTAATCTTCTCTCTGCCCCGGACTGGCTGTGTGATCCTGGACAAGTTTAACCTCCCTGTGTGTCAGTCTCTGCATCTGCAAAATGGGGATAATAATAATACCTTTAGAAGATTGTTTTAAGGACAAATGAGAACATACATGTAAGATAGGTAATAATTCCTTAATACATATTACTGTGTTTCCCCAAAAATAAGACCTAGCCGGACCATCAGCTCTAATGTGTCTTTTGGAGCAAAAATTAATATAAGACCTGGTCTTATTTCACTATAATATAAGACCGGGTATAATATAATATAACATAATATAATATAATTAAATATAATACCGGGTCTTATATTAATTTTTGCTCCAAAAGACGTATTAGAGCTGATGGTCCGGCTAGGTTTTATTTTCGTAGAAACACAGTAGCTATTATTATTACTGAAAGAAAAGTAAACATAATAATTGTTGCCTTTACTTAAAACTTTTACCTCTAACCAGAAACCCCCTTTGGGATTTTGTTACGTATCTATAAACATCCTCCTCATATCTTGTTCTTAAATTTACTCTTCTTTGATACTAGATGGCTATATAAAAAAAGTGTCTTGTTGAATTTTCTTTGATTACTGGTATTGCAAAGGTGTGGTATTTTAGGCAGCATATGGATTGAAATAAATTTTTGTGGGTAGGTAGGGTACTTTATTCCATTTCATTGTGTTTGAGGAATTATTTTCAGAGTTCAAGCCTAGAGATTAATGTCTAGAGCACGGCTGCTTTGTAAGTTGGTCCCATACTTGCTCACTGAATTGACAGTGGACTTCTTATCTGGGGTCAACTAGGGTGGCGTCCCTACCTCTGTTCCTTCAGAACCTAAAAGGAAGCGAAGGTCCTTAACCAAATAAAACAGATGTCACAAGATTTATTTAATTTTAATTTGACTGTTAATTATTTTGTGCCTTGCTATGTGCTAAGGATTGGGTCAATGATAATAGTTAAGTGGTTAAAGTGTGGGCTTTGGAATTAGACTGCCTGGTTTTTGGTCCTGGCTCCTTTACTTACTAGCTGTGACCTTGGTCACATTACTTCTCTGTGGCTCAGTTTTTCAGAAATAAATAGGAAAATAAAAATAATAGCAACACATTAGGATGGTTGTGAGAACTAAATGAGTTAACATGTAGAAAGAACACCTAGCACATAGTAGGCACTCAGCAACTAGTAAGTATGCATCTCCTTTAAATTCTAAAGGTGGCAGACTTGGTCCTTGTCCCCATATGTAGAGAAGCTGATGCAATTTATTTGTGGACAACTCTCCATGACTCTCGTGATGGCTTTGCTTTTTCTCTGTGTGACTTTCACACTTGTGCAGAGCTCTGTTATAGGCTCTGTAACGTCCTGCAACGTTATGTTTGTGTACCCATCTCTTCATCCCCACTGTTTTATAAGCCCTTCAAATGCAGGAACTGCTGCTGTCTTTGGTTTTCTTTTCCGAGGGCCTTTTACAAGGCCTGCTGCTCTTGATTAAAAATGCTTAAGAAATGTTAGTTGAGTGAGTGAATGTGTGAATGGAACCAATAATTTGTATGTAATTTGTACACCATCAAACAGGTTTTGTCTACCAGTTTTCTAGCATGTAGACTAGCTAGTAAGATATGTATTTTTGGAGAGGCCAGGTAGAGACAGAAGGGGAGAGAGAAGTTGTTAGTCAGGCATACTGACAGCAAATGCGATTACCAGTCGGCTGGCAGGGAAGGAAGAGAGAAAAATTATTAAAAACATAGTGGTGTAGGCTATTTAATGTAGACACAATTAAATGTAGACACAGTAACACTGCGTATCCCAATAGCCCTTTCAGGCATTGCTGTAACGTCATGGTATGATAACCGAATTGTCAGCTGTGTCCTCCCAGTCCTGTTGGCTAGAGCCATTACTGTCCTTCATCTGTTAATGTAGCACCGACCACTTGGTCCCAAAAGCCAGTCCTGACAAGGAGTGTTTAGGCAGAATCAGTTCACTAGCAGATAGGATTCTGGAATTGTCTTGCTGCCAAAGACCCAGTATTTGATGGGTCTCCATTATTACTGGGTATGTGTGTCCCCAAGCCAAAGTCACCATGTTAGCCATCCCCTGGACCAGACTCTGGCTTCAACCCTGTCTGTTTACCTGCTGCTCTGACATTCTTCCCAGGCATTTTGTCATCTGTGTTCTTGGAGAGGAAATAGGGCAATTAGTTTCTACCTACAGTTTGGGGTTCTCCTTTAGGTGGAGTCACACAACTGCCCATTTTGAACACAGAGCTTTCCTTGTATTGGATGGGTTTGGCCTAAGGGGCTGAGGTTTGAATCCAGGCTTTACCATTTCCTAGTTGGGCCATTCCTGGCAGGTATTGAACTCACTGAGCCTTAGATTTCTCACCCACAAATAAGAGACAATAATGCCCAGTTAAGAGTTTAGATAACATGTATGTAAGGCATCTAACACTTACATAGCATGTGGCTTAGTCTGGCACATATTTTGTATTCAATAAATGGTCGGTATTCTCCCTCCCATGACCATGTCCCAATTACTGGATTGGCTCACTCTGGATATGATCCTCTTCTGGAACCAAGCCTACCCTTACCAGGCATTTTTGGCTAATCCCCTACAGATGAATGTGCAGCAAGGAGAATCCCTCCCAGCGCGCTTTACCCTGCCCCTTTTGGCAAGGTTTATAATTCCCTGTGTCATTAAAGTTTTATCTTTAAAAAGCTAAGCTATATTTTAAAATCTATTGCTTACTTTAGAAATATTTCCATAAAGATGGTTAAAATAAAAACAACTCCTCTTATTGAGGTTATTTGGGTAATAAGAGCTAGCTGATTCAAATTAGTTTTAATCTTTATAATCTGGTATGAAAATTTGAATCATCTTAAAATACAGTGGTGCCACTTAAAATTGCTTTTGTGTTTCATATTCATTCATTCATTTTACAACTTAGGGTTTATTATGTACAAGATACTGAGATGGGTAGATATCGTGTTAATGATGAAACATTTTTGTATAATTAAATTTTGTATATCACACATACATATACATATTAAGTTTTACTTTTTCTCCTTATACAATTAAAAGTTAAAAAAAATGAAGGTAGATGTTTTAATTGTACTTACTTAAGCTTTACCTAAATTTGCTTTATTTGCAACAAGACTGTGACATAACCTTATTAATATCTAACATCATTTATTTTTTTTTAAAAACCATTTTTATAGGATGGGTTAACTCTATGACTCTAGAAGCAGTATCTTTATCTTCTATCTGGAAGCCTTAATGATACAGTAATACCCAGTGTTGCCCATAATCTGTTCAGAGCCAGAGAGAAAAATGATTTGAATGTCGTTATGTCTTCAGACTCACCTAAATCCAATCTTTTACATGATTTACTGAGTCCCCCACATGGTAAAAGATCTGAGCCTGTAGATATCCGTTGCCAAATCATTGCCCACCATAATGCTGAGCAGTAACCCTTCTAAGCTGAAAGATGGCATGCCAAATAACCAATGAAAAGGAGCTGACACTAGAAAGAACATTAGTGAAATCAATATTGTCAACCAGAGACATAGACTCCATTAACGATATGTCAATATGACCAATTGTTTTCCACAGCACTGACATCAGGCTCGTATTTTTTTCTTTGTCTTTAGGAGAGAATACGTTCACTTACCATAATTGTTGATTTGTAATCATTTGCCAGAAGAAGGTCTTGAAAGTTTTGCATTGTCATTGTTACTGGTTTCAATTTGTCTTTATTTGATATCTAAACTCCTGATTGTAACTTACCTTAGTTTAATGGTTAAGAACAATAAACTGGACTAAACGTCAGTAAGTTGATGCGAGTTCAGGAAATTCCTAATGGTATTCACTGCCCAGGGAATAAGATGAAATGAAAGCAGGCAGAATTTTGAGAGTAATCCGAGTTTGTAAACAAACATTTATTTGTATCATCATTATTTTTTTAAATTTGCTGCTCCTCCAACTAGGCTGTAAGCTCCTTAAATGCAGGGACATGTATATTTTGCTCGTCATTGTATTGCTATCACCTAGTATGATACAGTGTGGGAAACTGAAGGTTCTGAATGAATATTTTTTGATTGCATTTGTAACTTTGCATAGATTTTTGTTCAGTTTTTCAATATTGGGAAGCCACCAGCCTCAGAGTTATACCACTACTGCTGTAGTGCAGGCTCTACCATGATCAGGAAAATGCACATATTGTTGCTGATTCCAGAACCACGCCATGCCTCCTATAATTTCCACCAGCAAATGGGTGCCCCTCATCATCCCCTTCAGCACCCATGAAATGGGGGAATAGACACTGCAACCTCTTGTAGCACTGTCATGGAGAAGGAAAATAGTCTCTGACCAGGCTTAATAGCAGAAATGGCTGTAACCTCGGCCTTACTTCCCCTGTCTAAATCCTCACAGGAGTGTCTCTTATGGACCCTAAATCACTCAAAAACCTGGCTGCCAAGGAGTTTGGAAAATACAGTTTTTAATAATATCCCAGCCTCTGCTGGCAAGAAGGCTCATGAGAAAGAAGTTGGAATGGATGTCAAATACCAATCTATCTATTCTGCCTGCTTAAAAGTTTACATTCCATTAGTAATCTTTGGAAGAAAGTAATGTTGGTGAAGATTTTTCAATGCCGAAAGATAATTGACATATACAGGGAAGTGGGTAAGAGTATGGGCCCCAGAGACTTCATGCTATCTGAAGACAAATTATCTTTCCCCTCTTTGTGCCCCAATTTACACATCTGTAAATGGGCATAAGCTTTCTTCAAATATGAGTTTGAGGAATACATGAGATAAGGAATGTGATATGCTTAGCACTGTGCTTAATGATAACTGAACAATAAATGTTACCTATTGTAATTCTAACTCTTGTTCATCAAAATTTGTTTCCTAATAGGAAATGGAGATTCTTTGAGTAAAAAAAATTGAATTTTCCATTATAATAAATTTTCATGTAAGAGTGTAACAAATCTCATTGTTCAGTTATTCCTGTTTCCTCATATGGCAATTGAGGGTTTATTATGCACAAGGTACTGAGGTGGGTTTATACTCTAGTTTTATTTGATTGATATAAATTCATAATACATGCTCATTGTGGAGAATTTGACAATACGAAGTCTATAGAGAATGACATTAAATTACCTATAATAATACAATACAGAGAGAACTGTTGGTAACAGAGTGATATTTTTCTTTTTTTTCCCCTGCATATTTATGCTTTTTAAAAAGATGATATATATCTAATTTGGCATCCTGCTTGTTCACTCAAGACTATATTAGAATATTGAAAAGCATTTTAGTGGCTAGATAATATTTTATTATATGTAATATAAAAATTGCTGTTTCTAGTTCTTCAGTATTGTAGTAATATCTTGAACATTGATTCTCCATGTGCCCCTTACATTTCCTAGCTTCCCTTTTAGTTGAGTTAGGATTCTGAGATTAGTTGTAGACAATCACCTGTGGACAGAATTCACTAGTGTCACTTCCAGGCCAAGGCAGTTAAGAGCCAGTGTGTTTCCTTTATCTCTTTCTTCCGCTGCTGAAATGAAGTTAGAGGTGGTGTATTCCAGATGGTGGCTGGAGGAGGTCTGCCCAATCTATTTGCGACTTTACCTGAGTGAGAAATAAACATTGGTTGAGTTAAATGATTAAGGTTTGCAGATTTGTCTGTTCTAGCAGCTTCTGTTAACTATCCTGATAATTTATAGAATTTATCTTGCTTAGCAATGGTATTGATTTATTGTTATACTTTTTCCCTCCCAGTTTTAATGACCAGGCTATTACGCACCAATTCCCATTAGTGAACTTAACACTCACTTCTTTCTACCATGTAAACTGAAAGTAAATCAGAATAGATGGTTCAAAAGTGAAGGACTAAAGAAAGCTTACTACCTCATAATCTATTTTTGTCTCTTTTCTCTTTTTTATTGACATCAAACCAGTCAATATTTTAGACAACAAAATTTGCACTGCTTGGAGGAAAGTAAGTGGACTGGGAAAGTCGCTGTTGTTAAATGAAACTTTCTGGCATTTGTTATAAAGGCAATTAAGGTAATTAGAGAAAGCCAAATATAACCTGTCTCTCTGTCTCTGTTCCTTAATTGTGAGGGTCAAAGGGGGATCATGCAGCCTGCATTCAGAAATCCCCTTCAATAGCACGCTGATAGTTAAAAGAGGAAGATTGTTCTTCAAGGGCCTCAAAGGACAAAAGTGAATCCATTACCACTAGAAAACAATCTGACTACTGCAGGGAAAAAAAATCAAGAGGTAAAATGGATTTTAGAAGGTCACAGGAGCTAATTGTCAGTATTTATACTCTTCATCAAAATTATTTTTAATGAGCTTCCTGGTAGCTGTGTCTCCTGACAGGGTAGGTGAAATGGGATGGCTAGGGTCTTAGGGGCATTATTAGCTGACACTGCCCTCCCTGCCTTTGCTGAACCAGAGGGAGCTGCCCCCTTGAGAAAGCACCACAGGAGACCATGATTAAGACAGACAAAGCATTCCTTGAGAGCTTGAATTTCACATCAGCGCTCAGAGGAACTGCAATAAAGATGAATTGGGTTTATGAATATAAAACAGTATATTATGAGAAGAAAGACTAGAATTACTGGGAGAGATATATCTGAACAGGATTGACTGTTCAGATTTGTCTAGTAGTGTTTGTGGAGCTGCTCTTTCAAAATTCGTTCGACAAGAGGATTTGGCAATTAGCCTCAAGCTAATTTATAACTTGACTGATTTGAAAATTTGCGAGGATTCAACTATTCAAAAACAAAACACAATAAAACGATGTAGAATACCTAGAGACTGCAGAGAAGTACATGTGAATCCACTCAGGAAATCTGAAGGGGCTCTTTATAGATCATCTTTACTGAATTGTTTCTGTGAAAAAGGTCTATCTCTATGAACAGATTATGTTAATCAGACTATGAGTTTCCAAAGATTGTAACAGAGTTCATTAAACTGTAATAGTTTTCAATCGAGGTCTTTTTTTCCCTTCCACCCCCAAAATATCTAGAGACATTTTTGATTGTCATGTCTAGGGGAACGCTACTGACACCTAGTGGGGGGAGGCCAGGGATGTTGCTGAACACCCAAACATCCTACATCACATTGCACAGGACAGTTGCACATCAAAGAATCATTTAGCTAATATCATTACTGCCTAAGTAGAGAAATCTTGAGTTAAAATAAACCAGAGTCTCTCTGCGCTTCCTGGGCTTGCATATCTATCTTCTTCACCAGAGTTGGGAAGTTTTCAGTCATTACTTCTTCAAATAGGTTTTCAGTTCCTTGCTCTCTCTCTCTCCTCCTTCTGGTGCTCCTATGATGCAAATGTTGATATGCTTGATGTTGTCCTAGAGGTCACTTAAATGCTCCTCAATTTTTTGGATTCTTTTTCTTTTTGCTGCTCTGGTTGCGTGTTTTCTGCTACCTTATCTTTTACATCACTTGTTCGATCCTCTGCTTCATCTAACCTACTATTGATTCCCAGTAATACGTTCTTCATTTCCGTTATTGTATTCTTTAGTTCTGACTGGTTCTTTTTCACAGTAGTCGTGAGGTTGTAGGGTATAGCATAAGGAATATAGTCAATAATCTAATATGTATGGTGCCAGATAGATATTAGATCTATGAGGGTGATAGATGGGAATGGGGTTGGGGGCAGGGTGAAAAAGGTGAAGGTATTAAGAAATACAAATTGGTAGTTACAAAATAGTCATGGGATGTAAAGTATAGGGAATATAGTCAATAATATGGTAAAAACTATGTATAGTGCCACGTGGTACTAGTTAGGGGGACCACTTTCTAAATTATATAAATGTCTAACCACTATGCTATCCACTTGAAACTAATATAGAATAATATTGAGTGTCAACTCTAATTGAAAAGTTTAAAAAGGGGAGGGGAGATCAATCATATTGTGATGGCATGGTATAGTATCAGATGGTTGCTGGACTTATCAGGGGGATCACTTCTTTAGCATAGGGAATAAAATCAATAATGTGGTAATAACACTGTATAGAGCTAGGTGGGTACTGTTGAATAACTATGATGCACACCTGAAACTAATATAATATTGTATGTTAGCTGTATTTTAATTTAAAAAATCTTAAAGAAAAAAAGTAAACCAGAGAACTCGCATTTAAATGAACAAAGGGATAAAACTGGGGAAATGAAAGCTAACCACATTTGTGAAGCATGTACCCAGCACAGTGCCTAAGGTAGGATTATAGACGGGAAGCCTGTCTGACTGAGATCATAGGATGAGAGACCCCTGTAGTCCTAGGTGGGTACCCTCAGCGGAGGGCAAGTTTCTAGACCTCTCTCAGCCTCAGTTACCAAACAAGCAGGAATAGTACTTGCCTTGTAGGGTTTTGTGAAAATTAAACAAGAAAACATAAGTGATTGGCACGATGCCTGACAATCTTTAAATGCCCAGTAAATGGTAGCTAGTATTGGCACAGAAATAAAATTGGAATGATGTACACTACCGTGTTTGCATTAGTTAATCACTGGGTCATGGATTTTAACTTTCTATTTCTTAGATTGTGTTTAAAAATTTCCTACCATAACATGCATTATTTTTATAGTAAGAAATAATAAAATTGTTTTCAATCTATTCAAAAGGAAGCTTCAGGTTCTGCATCCTACATTCTAAATATTTTCTTCTATTTTCCAGGTCAAGTCTAGGTTATCTAGGTCACAAAATAATCAGATATTTTAAGCTACTAATTCATGAATTTGTGGAAAGCTGTGTTACTGAAATGAAATGAAAATGAGAAATAAACTGGTTGTCATTATTCTGAGATAGCAAAAGCAATGATCCCTTTATGACAGAATGGAGAATGGATAAAACAGGATTTAGTTTTGCTGGTTATTCATATATATATAGAGAGAGGGTGCCCCAAAAATGTATACAACTTTTAGAAAGGAAAAAATGGTATTAAAATTGTAATACTTAATATATGCTGATAACAAAAGATGAATACAAGTCATTCTTTTGGCACCCCGGTATTAGTGTTTTGCTTAGACTTTAAAATTATTTCTCTTTCAATGGGTTCTTAGCAGAAACAGGGAAGTAGCTGGGAGTCATTCTTATTTGACATGGATTTTCCTAATACCAGGTCGTATGTGATTAGGAGAAACATGGAAAGTGTCTCGTAATGGTTAGGGTTAGGGCTAGAGTTAGGGTTAGGGATAGGGTTAGCAGCCTGGTTTCCTTACATCAGATGCCAGTCCTACCTCTAATTAGCTTTTTGATCTTGAGGAAGTAACTTCCTTGTGACTTAGTTTCCTCACTTTAAAAAGGAAATAATAATGTTCTGATAATATGAAGGTTAAAAGGAGATGGCAGGTATACATATATTTCTCTTTAAATAATGCCTGGCTCATGATGGGACTATGTATGTGCTTGCTGTTATAGAAAGTTGGGTACATTTTTTAATTAATTTATTTGTTTTAATTGGGGAATATTGGGGAACAGTGTGTTTCTCCAGGGCCCATCAGCTCCAAGTCATTGTCCCTCAATCTAGTTGTGGAGGGCGCAGCTCAGCTCCAAGTCCAGTCACCGTTTTCAATCTTTAGTTGCAGGGGGGCACAGCCCACTATCCCATGCAGGAATTGAACCAGCAACCTTGTTGTCAAGAGCACCCGCTCTAACCAACTGAGCTAACTGACCATCCCAAGGTATTTGAAGTTTTATTCTCTAGTTTAGTGGCTTTTGAATTCTACCACAGGAGCCTTTGAGGCCTTCTGAGGAGGAGAGTGGAAAAAGGAAAAGGTGCAGCTTTGCCTTGATCCATTTTATATACTAGACTTCTCCAGAAGGTTCTCTTTGAAGTAAAGGTTTCTCTGCTAACTACACTTCTGAAACTACTTCTGTAGGCAAGTTATCTTATCCTTGGATCACCTAGGTCATTGGACAGCTATCATGGGAAAGTTGCCCATGTTGCTTTAGCTTCCCAAAGAAACACCTTCACCAAATTATGTTTAAAAGTTATGCTTTTAGAATTATATTTAAGGTTTAAATAACTATTTTTTTGGATGAAACTGTAGAATATGTGTCCTTTGAACACATGTTCCCCACATAAGACCCCCCATGAAATGTATCTTTGAGTTTAATCCTTAGAAAAGCCTGTTTACCTAGAGAATGAGTACAATTCCTCTCCTCTGACAATGCAAGTTATATAATGATTTTATTTCCAACTTTTCCTTAGACACCCTGAAATTCTGATCTAGTTTTTGAAGCACAATTACAGAAATGATATTGACTTTTAAAAAGGATTGGAATATTTGTTTCCTCTTTGTTCTTTACCAATTTCCTCTATTTTTTATTACTTTCCACTTTATTATATATATGCCTCTTTGCAAGCGCCTCAAATACTTTTTGGAATGAGGCAGGATATAAATTCAATAAATAAAATATGTCTACACCACTTATGAACAAAAATACTTCTTGGGAAAGAGCCTAAACATTACTTAATATAAAAAGATCTGGTTCCCTACCTCCTACAAGCATATTGTTTGTTCATTTCCCTATATTGTGCTTTACTTTTTGAAAATTGCAGAGTTTGAGTTAGCGTATTTGAAGGCTCATGCTAGATTCTGTGTTTACAGTAGGTGAAGCCTTACTTGCAGTGTGTCACTTTAAAGATTATGATTATTACTTTCTTGGACCAGCGTATTTTGTATGTCCAAAATTTGGCAAAGGGTCTTATTGGTTTGAACATAGATTAGTGGAGCATTGAATTTTAGAATTTGAAGTGACGTAAGAAATCGTCTAAGAAGGAAGGGATGGGAGGGAGGGAGAGAGAGAGAGAGAGAGAGAGAGAGAGAGAGAGAGAGTCCTAGTCATGCTCACCTAGGTTTTTTTTTTTTTAATTTTTAATTTTTTTAATGTGTGCCTTATTTATTTATTTATTTATTTATTTATTTATTTATTTATTTTTAAGGAGGGCGCAGCTCACAGTGGCCCATGTGGGGATCAAACTGGCAACCATAGTGTTATTAGCTCCACGGTCTAACCAACTGAGCTAACCTGCCACCCACCTAGTTTTAACTTGCTAAATTTCACCTTTTACAAATTGAGTAGCTCAAAGATAGATCAAACACCCTACGTCAGCAATCTGTCGCTGCAAACCCAATTCTCATTAACTCTAGAAATTACTAGCCATTTATTTTACTTTGGTTTTCCTCTCTGAAAAATTACATAAACTTATATACAGTTACCAGATGTATTCATCAAACACTTCTCTAAGAAACATGCACATATTTGGAATTCAATAAATACTGGTTTGGATAAATGAATGTGACCTCTCCACTCATTCCACTAATGATCTGTTATCAAGATTTTCAGAAACAGTTTTTGTGTTAAATCCAAACAAAATAAAACACCAGTCTGCTTCTTCCCAGAGTTGTAAAACAGCTTTTACATAATGATCTTGAACAGATTTTAATCTTGTTTATGGTAAAGATAAAAAGGTATCATCACATTTTTCTTTTGCGTAGTTCATTGTCCCCGCCCCCCCAATAAACTTGTAGGCATTCTTCGTCTGTTATGAATAATATCACTTTGTCTTGAAATAGTTTTTCTCTGTACTGTTTCTCTATTGAGTTTATTTATGTATTATTAGCCTTACAAAAATGTAAGATGTCTACATAGTCAAATGCATTTATTTTTTCCCTTTCTAGTTTTGTTATTTTCTGTTTTACACAAAAAAATGTCTACCATATCCCTAGGTTCTATAAATACTCTTAAATGTCTTCTAAAATTATAAAATTATATTTTCCAATTAAAGCTTAAATACACAGGAATTATTCTGTATTGATTTTCTTCTACTTGGATAACCAATTGTGTCAGCATAATTAAACTATCCTGTCCTATGAAATGAATTGCCATCTTTGTCTATAATCATATCTTTTTTCAGGTTTCTTGTTCTGGTTCCACAGAAGTGTCTTCCTATAGTTAGGTCAGTATAATGTCTGAAAACATTGTCATTAACAGAAATTTAAAAATAGTAGAGACTCCATTATTCTTGTTTTCAATAAATTTTTTGGTTATTTCCAGATTTTGATTTTTCAATATATGTAATTATAAATCATTTAGCTCCAAAACCTCATTGGGATTCTAACTGGAATTGCATTACCCTGTTTCCCCAAAAATAAGACCTAGCTCGACAATCAGCTTTAACTTGTCTTTTGGAGCAAAAATTAATATAAGACCCGGTATTATATTATATTATATTATATTATATTATATTATATTATATTATATTATATTACATTATATTATATAAGACCCAGTCTTATACTAAAATGAGACAGGGTCTTATATTAATTTTTGCTCCAAAAGACGTGTTAGAGCTGATTGTCTGGCTAGGTCTTATTTTTGGGGAAACACGGTATATTTCTGATTCACAGGCATGAAATATATTTCCATTTATCCAAATCTTTTATGTTTTTTAAATGAGTTTTATAGTTTTCTTCATGTAGGATTTGTAGCTTTCTTAAATGTTTTATAGTTTTTTTTGTTAATGTAATTTAAAAAATTTCCCTTTGTACCTGGTTATTATTAGTATGGAGATAAGCTATTGATTTTTATTAGTCCTTTATTTGTTTAATAGCACTTATTATTTGCAAGCATTTATTAGTTGACATTTTTGGGGTCTGTTTCCTCTTTTGAATGTAAGCACAAAGTAGATCATGTTTACCATGCTTACTATTTTATCCCCAACATTCCAACAGGTTGAATGAATGTATGAAAGAATGAATATCCTTTTTTAAAAAGAGTTCAAGAGGAGACCAATCAACTCTACTTTCCCTTTTCTTTTTTTTAAATGTATGTCTAACACCTACCAAACTGTTGACATTCTTGGAGTCCTGCTCCCAATAAGTTGGGACTATTCCCTAGTTTTTTCCTTAACTTAAAAAAAAATAAATAACTTGACTGAAGTATACATGTATTTTATATATCATAAATATCATTTGAGGGGCACAATTCAATGATTTTTAATAAATTTACAGGTGCAACCATCACTATAAATCAGATTTAGAACATTTTCATCCTAGTAAGATTGCTTATGTCCATTTATAGTTAATCTGTTCCCACCCACCATCTGCCCTAGGCAAACACTAATTTACCTTTTGTTTCAATGAATTGCCTTATTCTAGACATTCCTATAAGTGGGGTCATATAATGTGATCTTTTGTGAATGGCTTCTTGTACTTAGCATAATGTTGCTAAGGTTCATCCATGTTGTAGCATGTGTTGGTACTTCATTTCTTTACTGCTGAATAATATTCTTTTATATGGATATACCACATTTTGTCTATCCATTCATTCATTAGTTGTTGGACATTTAGATTGTTTCTACTTTTTGGCTATGATGAATAATGCTTCTATGAACTTCACATGCACATTTTTGTGTGGACATATGTGTTCATTTCTCTTGGGTAGGTACCTTGGAGTGTAATTGCTGGTTGATTTTATGTTTTTGAGAAACCACCAAACTCTTTCCAAAGTGATTACACCATTTTATAATCCTAGCAGCAATGTATTAGGATTCTTGTTTCTCCTTTCTTAACCTTTTCCTCCCAATTTATTGATGTATGATTGAGATGTAGTTTACATTGAAGTACAATTTACATAGGATAAAATGCTCTGACCTTAAATGTGCAATTCAATGAGTTTTTGACAAATGTATACATGCGTGTAACCAACCACTACGTCAGTCAAGATTTGGAACACTTCTATCACTCCAGCAACTCCCTTTGTCTTTCGCTCCTCAGAGGCAACTACTGTTTTGATTCCTTTCATTGTAGATTAGTATCATGTATCCTAGAATTTCATATAAACCAACTCATACAGATATACCCTTTTGGCTTCTTTCACAGCATAGGTTTTTGAGTTTATCAGTATTATTATGTTTATCTTAGTAGTCCCTTTTTACTACTGAGAGTATTTCAGTGTATGAATGTACCACATTTTGTTTATCTATTTACCTGTTGATGGACGTTTGAGTCATTTTTAATGTATTGTTATTAGGAACAAAGTTGCTATTGAACATGCTTGTACAAGTCTTTTTGTCGACATGCTTTTGTTGTTCTCATGTAAATACCCAAGAGTGTAGTTGCTAGGTCATAAGATATGTTATCTACTGATTTGTACCCATATTAATATCTACTGATATTAAGTCACTTTACAAAATTCTATAAAATTAGTTTTAAAATATCATTTCTTTGGTTTTCTAAATAATTGTACAATTTGCTGCTGTGTATAATTGTGTCTTATAATATTTTACTGGTTATTTAATTTTCTTGTAGAACCTCTGAGATATTCAATAATGATGGGGATATTTGGCACTCTGGTTTCTGATTTTAATGGAAATAATTTTATTGCATCACCATTTGGTATGATGTTTGCTTTTGGTAAATAGTTTTTATCATATTTAAATTGTTTTAAGCTTTCTCTATTTTACTTAGTTGCTGAATTTTACCGAATACATTGTAAGAATCTCCTATGATCTTCCCTTGCTTCTCCTCCTTTATCTGTTAACAGGATAAATTATGTGTATATTTATAGATTTCCTGAAGATGAACTATTTTAGTAATTCGTGAAATAAATCTTACAAGACAAAAGATAGGAATTGGATTTTACAGAAAAGGAAGTCTAAATGGAAAACAAATATGTAAAGAGGCTCAACCTTAAGTTTTAGTCAGGAAAATGTATGTTAAAGTAAAATTGATATACTACTGTTTACCCATCAGATTAGCAAAAAGGGTGATGATACCAGGGGCTGGTGAGACTTAAGAACACACTCATATTTACTGGAGGAAATGTGAATTACTATACCTTTTTGGGAAAGCTTTTTGGCAAATATTTTAAAACTAATAATACATGGTACTACTTTACGTTAGAGTAGCCTTAAAATATTTTTCTTGAATTTCATGCCATATAAGAATTGGATTTCATACTGTCAACGACTGAGACAGTCATAATCAGAACATTGGCGAGTTCTTGAGTATTAATTAACGCTACTCTTGATTAGCATATAAAATTACAACACATTATCCAGTCTTTTGATCCATTTGAAGTAACATTATTATAACACTCTAATTATCAGGTCATTATTTTAACAGTATAATAAACACCAGAATTGTATACAGTAATAAAGAGTTAGGAGTATGAGTGACACAAATATTAAAAGTGCCATCCTTTAAAAAATTTATGATAGAAATCATATGCTTTTTCAAAATGTACCAATCCGAGGGTTAATGAGATACCTGTTTTATAAAGCAATTACTGTTTTCTAAAACTTTAAACTTGTAAAGTAAAGTTTACTACATATACATGAAATGTTTCTTATATTGCATGTTCATGGCTTCTGGTAATGAGATCTCACAATAGGGAAGAAAAGAAAATGCTCTGCTTTTCATATTTTAATTAGAATAATTTAAAGATAGCATGTGTTATTTCCCATTATTCTCTTTTTAAAAACTTGCATAGTTTTTTCTTAAATGTGTATTTATTCCTTTCTAACATGTAAGATTTGGTGGGGGAGGAAGAAATTTTCCTCTACCCTTTTAGGTTATTTTGGCTGGTCTAATAATTATATTGACATGAGAGATTAATAACAGAAAATAACCAAATTTAATTTTACACACACACACACACACACACACACACACACACACACACGGGAACCCCCACATATGTGAGAGAGTCAAAGACCCCATATACATGAAAGGTTCAAAGACAGAAAGGTAAAATGAGGGTAGGACAATAAGAGCAGATGATTAGTAGTTAGATGTTTGCCTTGCCCTATAGATAGGTCATAAAAAGTTATTTCTGGTGATAATTCTTCTTATGGGCAAGGACCCAATTTAAATTCTTTAATGAAGTGGTAAGAATTTCTCTTGAGCCCTCAGGGTCTTGAGTGCTTTCAGCTCAAAATAATCCATTTGCCAAAGTGGCTCATCTGGGTAGGTCTGTTTTGAACACCTTTGATTTCTATTTATTTAGACTTAATTCTATGTATTTATTAATAGTAGCATAATGTTTAGTTTCAAACTCAAGCTAAATCTTGTCTTTCTCAGTATTAATGTGTAGCCTTTTTCTACCCATTTTATCCCAATAAAATACAGATTTTTACAGTTAAAAAAACAAGGATAGAATCTATCCTACAGAAATAAAATAATCGGGACTCAAGTGTTTGTATACATAGATAATTTTATATTATTTGTGTAATGGTAAGAACTAGAAAAATATGAAGCCCATCAGTAGTGGAATCGTTAGATAAATTCCGTATCATGAATTCACACCGTGGGATTTATATAGGTAATGAAAAGAATGAGTTAGCTTCTTATTTACTGAGCTGTAGGAATTTCTGGGATTTTATTTTCTTTTGCGGGGGGAGGGGTGGAAATTAAGCAAGTTGTTGAGAAATGTATGCAGTATGATATACATATTATAAATTAAACAATTATGTGTGTATTTGTTTACAATCTTATAGGCAAAGGAAAAGATTTGAAAAATGTCCCCTGGGATTTTAACCCTGATTTCCTGGGTGGAGGAGTGGGAATGGCTAAGGAGAAGTGGAAGGAGTTGAGTTTAAAAAAAAAAAAAGAAGAAAACAGAAACAAAAATATATGATTTTGAAAAGAAAATGATTTTAAAAGAGTATAAATATTTTTGTAAAATAATATGGTAAAAACTTGTAATGATAAACATTTGGGAACACTATAAATGATTAGCTTAACGAAATTATTTGCAGCTGTTAAAAATAGTGATATACGTGTATTTAGAATGTGTATTAAATGAAAATTCAGATTACAGAAGAGTGTGCATCCGATGACCCTGTTCTAATATGATTTGTGAGGATGGGTGTCTTTGTTTTTTGTTTTTTTAACCTTATAGGGAAAAACAGCAGAAGTTATTTCTAGAAGTATAAATTAACTAAAGCACTTACAGTCTGTATTACCTAAATTATAGTCTTTTTGCTATAGCCATAACTTCAAGAGATTTAGTTGTGCCTTTAATTAGATAGTGGGCTGATTGAGGGCACAAATCACTTCTTAAGATACTACGTGTCAGCCTCAGAACTCAGAATAATTCTGATTCATAATATCAAGAGACTACCTTTGAACACAACCCGTATGAGAGAATGGGTTCAGCATCAATGTGATTAGAGCATGAGCCTTTAAAAACAGCAGGCCACGGTCAGTCTTCTCACTTGGCTGCAGTGCTGGTGCTTGCCTGTTGCAACGACATAGGCTTGACTCTAGTTCTTGCTGGGATGTAAGCTGAAGTTTCTAGGAAAAGGACAGAAAAGTGAGATAGGGTAGGACTGAAGTTAAGGGGACTGATTGGTTTGCTAGGTCAGCAAATTAGTTCCTGATTTACAGAACAAAATTTAGGAATGTATCTGATTCAAATGTCATTAACTTTGGTTTGATTCATATTGGAGCCTCTACTCTTGATGTCCTAACTGATGGATGAACCACGGGAGCAAAACTCTTATGACTGAGCAATATTAAAGTCAAGCAGGTGGCCAGTTGTTGGTTCTGAGTAGTCTCTAAATTTGTACAGCAGCCTGGCAACCAGTTGGGTAGGTAAAAAAATGGCAGCTCTGCCCATGCTAATGTACGGAGTTAACTTACTGTAGGCTGGCATCCTGGAGCCACTCAATTCAGCAGCACCTTCCAGCTGTGGTGAATGAGGCTTTTGTATTACATTTTCATTTAAGGGCTTCACACTTCATTTTAGGGAAAATAGCTGTTCCTTAGTTAAAAGAGTACTCCACTTTTAACAGAGAGCAGCCACTTTTCCCACATTTGGTAGGGATAGGTTTTGGAGCATGTAAAATATTAACCAAAAAGAACACGATGTATTTCATAGTTCTTTAAAAAGCCCACTGAAATGGAAATAAATCTTCAAGAAGACATTCTTTAAGAGGGGTTATTCCATATAATGAAGAGACCCTGCTTTGCATTTTTCTGTGTAATCTATTTGTGCCTCTGTAGGAAGCAGCAGGCCGCACCTCAAGTGATGCAGCAATTCTGTGGAGAAACCCATTTACACCAGATTCCGGTTGCAATTCATTCCCACCATAAACAATTCCAAGAATGTACTTATATTTTAAATAAATGATAAAATCAATTCCAAGATGAAGTATACATTACAAAGTAGAAACTTTGTATTATTTGTATATTTATCGATCTATATTAGCTAAAGTTGAACCTGACAGAAAAATATTGATCCATCCTTAAAACAGATAAAACACATCTTGAGGGAAATTGTTTTTCTTTTTATCTGTGCTAGCCAGTGCTTAAAATCTAATGATGGAACAGTATAGGGGAGGAAAAAGTTTTCTTTGACCCTCTTAAGTTTCCTGGCTGGGTCTGAAAAGTAAACTGACAGTCAGATTAACAAGAGAAGAGCATACAAATTTATTTAATACAAGTTTTATGTGGTCTGGGAGACTTCATAAGGAAAGGAAGACCGGAAGGAAGTGTGAAACCTTAGTAGTTTTATGTGAATTTTGGTAAAGAGTGGACAGTTGTGGAGAAGTGTGCTGGGTTGAGGAGTGTGTGAGGTAAGTGTAGTAAACTGGAGGGCACTTAGCAAGTATGTTCAGGTTCTTCTTAGTGTTCCTTGACCTTTGGAGATAAGAATGCTCTTTTCCTCCCATATAGGCAGGCCACAGGGCATGTCTCATGTGAGGGTTTTATGCCGTTTTCAAGAGAGAAGATGGAGGAAGGAGGATGGTCAGAGTGACCTTCCTCCTGCCATTTTTTCAAAGTCTTTCAGCTTAAGTTGTTCGATATGCCACGGCGCCATATTTTGGGGTCGTGTGTCCTGAAGCCCATCAATAGGTTGAGAAATAAAGAAATCTAAATTTCTGTTTTCTTGATTTCCATGTGCCAATTTTACTAAAACTATAGAAATAAACATGGTATTTTTTTTTTTATTTTTTTTTAGCTAAATACTGATTTAGAAAAATTATATGCATTGTGCTGAAGTATCATACCTTTGTAGCAGAGTTAAAGAGGACTTAATGTGGAAGATTTCCCTGTACTAGACAAAGATGCCAAGCTCTATTTATCCACTGAGCCCGAGCCCAAACTTGAATTTCTCTCCTCTTATGAAGTGGCAAATGTAATGAAGTCTAGATGTAGACGTCAGAGCTCCTGAGTGCCTGGGTTCCGTAATCAGCTTAGTGCTGTGCCCAAAGTACCTTGACTATTTCTGCCTAGACCTTGTCGTGTTTTCCAGGTCTGCTTTAAAACCTTCCTCGTGGGAGGATGCCTTCTCTAATGTCTTCTGGAAGAGTCTCAACAGCACTTTGCCTTCCATCTAAAGGGGGCTCAGGTGCCTTTAAATAGGCACCAGAACACATTCTCCTTACGCTTGTGGCATTAAGCCTTTGTCTTGATGTTTCCTGTGGTCAGATTTTTTATTTCTTTACTTTATCAGATTTCTAAATATAATTTCCCTGTGTCTCTTCATTCTCTTCTGCAAAGGATTTCCTGGGCAAGGTTACCCTTGTCCTGCTGTAGATACATGGTTCCCTTGAGAAGACTAAAATGGTATAATAATTCACAACTCTGGTCTCAACAGGTTGCATTTTCCTCCCAAGAGATCTGCTCTCCTAGTCCAAGCTTGCTAATTCAAAATGTTATGGCGTCTTCCAAAAGTCACCCTTTGTAAATATTTTATTAATAATAAAGCTAGCATTTATTGGGTACTTGTTTGGTGACATATCTCATCTAGTTCTTACCGTAATGTTCTTAATGAAGGAGCATTAACTTTCTCAGGTCTGCAACATCAATGATTGTTCATCTGTGTGTATCCCAGCTATCATGTTCTCTTGTATGTATCAATCTATATACATACACATTTAAAAATGTATCCTACTATAGCTTTAGAGGAGTTTCAGGAGGGAATAAAAATAAATGTATTCAATCCATGTTTATTCAGAAGATGCAATATTACTTTTTACAATGGAATCAGAAATGAGTTTTGGAATATTTTTGACATTTAGAAAGATACATAGAACTAAAGAATTGTTTATGAAAAAATTCCACTTTTTACTAATTTGTCATATTGAATGCCATGCTGTAAAGTAATTCTGGCTATAAAATGAAAACAATTACTTTTAGGTTTGATTTTTTCCCTAATTAACATTGGAAATAATTTAAAGTTACTTTCAGGAGCCCTTCACCGTATGCATATAAGTGCAATAAGACAGCTGGTTATCTTATGTACTATATGAAGGATTTTATTTTAACACATTTTCACACTCAGCTAAGTTAATGATTCTATTGGAAAATAACATTTCTTACTCATTGGCTTTTGGAATATAATTCAATTTTCTTAGCAACTTTTGTTTATAATGGAATTTACTTTTTACAATTCCAGCAGAAAAACACTGACCTATGTAACTTGAGTGTAATTAAAATTTTCTTTTTAGGTCTATGTGTACCTCATCAATTCAGCAGAAGCAAAACTAGAAGTTTGCATGGTAGATTGCTGGGGAAGAAGTAATTTGCTGCTCTGTTCACATTGTGAGACTTGGTGTCTGGCAGAATTGTGATGGTATATGCTCTAAGATGCATTCTGTTTACAAAGACTAGTGTTGCAGCTGTTTTTAATTAGCTGCTACAAATGAAAAAACTGCCGTATAGGCTAGTTAGATCTACTTAAATTTATTCCATTTCAAATAAAGGAGAATTTAAAGACTGTCAATGTAGAACAGGAAACTGCTCATTATCAATCAAGTTCAGAAAGGTTGTGGTAAATATCTGAATATATCCTTTTGATTTTATGGGAAGGAGAAAAACCTGATTTCCTGTAGTACAATTACATTCTGTATTGTTTTGTAGTTTTCTAAATATTTTTTCCCCCTTCTTCTGCCTCTCCCCCACCACCACACTCTGGTTCAGGCTGTTGTTTCTCAGTCTAGTTGTGTAGGAGACAGCTCCCTGGCCCATGCTGGTATTATGAGCCTCGCGCTCCCCACCGGCTGAGGCAGTCATTCACTGGTCGGTCATTCCCAGCAGCTCACGGCAGCTCTCGCCAGCTGCTGGCCACCACACTGGCCACCGGCTACTCACAGCAGCACAGCAGCCCACAACAGCCCACGGCAGCCCATGCCGACCTCTGGCTGCTCAAGGCAGCCCAGTTCCAGGGAGAGCCGTTGCTCACAATCTTAGCTGTGGAGGGAGCAGCTCACTGGCCCATGTGGGAATCAAACCCACGACCTCGGCGTTAGGAGCTCAGCGCTTCAACCATCTGAGCCACCTGGCTGGCCCCCTCTAATTTTTTCTTATATGGAAATTTCTGTCCTGAGCAGAGGATTCATTTCCAAGGAAAAGGCGCTTTTCTATATTTCGTACATAGAAAATATTTACTGATGTGAGATTTGTAGTATTTCTAGTCGTAAAAATTTTAGAAATTGTTTTGGGAAATGAAGGAGAACTAAAAGTGTTGTTATAATTTATCATGAAGTTTGGTGAACATCATTCACAGAGCTTTATTTGTCCAATGGGTTAGAAAAATGTGTTAATTTTCTCATTTCTCTATGCTTCTACAGGCCTTTAGGCCATTTTACTACTCTTTTTTAAAAAAGCAAAATTGATGCTCATAGTCAGTCGGGACTGTTGAAGAAGCTGGCATTTTAGGTTACTGTAAAGTGATTAATTCTCTATGATGGTATCCAATGCAGTAACTTATAAGGAGAAAACAGATTTATTGATTTGATTTCATGCTACTATGTGGCCTTAAATATTCAGTAATTGACAATAACTAAAATGTTATTTGAAAGATGATTATATTCCACCCTAGGTGAAGACCTGATGAGAGTTTGCTTAAAATAACAGCAAAGGAACTTAGACTTCAGAAAAGCAAAATGAGGATGATAGAAATCCTTTTGCTATAGGATTCCTTTTGCCTGAGACTTTGGAAATAAGTAGATAAATAAGATAGCTAAATTCTCTTCCAACTTTTGGTTTAAACTTTTCTATTTCTACTAACTACATTCTTGCAGAACCAACTTTGTGGCTTTCAGTATGCTTTGTTGAATTCCAGAAATTTGTTTGTAAATCAGTTGTTAGGAACATGTTATTATGAATAAATTCTGTCCAGATAGAAGTCTCTTTACCTTTCATGAGCCTGAACTAATAGTGCCGGAGAACATAGGAGCAGAACCAATCTCAGGAACCCTACTCTTTCCACAGCCGGCACTATCTGGCAGGGAAAGCAGGGACTCTACCATCTCAAGCCACTGGTACAATCCCTTCCCTAGGACATGGGAAGTAATTTTACAAGTAAAGGATTCCAAGGTCAACATCGTGCCTAATTTACATTATTGCTTTTGTCACGTTCTCTACTAGTCACAGGAATGTTTACTCACAAATCAGAAGCAATTCCCATTCTTGATTTATAATACTTCGGAGAGCCAGTCACATCCACTGCTATGGTTTTGATACCATTATTAATTGCTTAGGCTAAGTTATGCTGTGGTAACAAACAGCCCCCAGAACTTCAGGGCCTTGCAACAACAAACATTTTCTCTCATGCTGTATACATCCATTGCAGGTTCCATGTCATTGTCATTGGGAGACATGAGCTAAAGGAAAAGCCCTTCTCTGAGGCGTCACTAGTCTTTTAGTGGGGGGGGGGGACCCACAGTGGAAACATACAATGAATCTTAAAGCTTCAACTTGAAAGTGGCACATGTCATGCCGTACACATTTTACAAACCAAATCAGAGAGGGGCCACCACAAGCCATGCAACTAAGCCTGGATTCAGTGTGACAGGGATGTATAATTCGTCCATGGTGAGGGCCAAGGAATACTTTTGAATAATGATACAATTGACTGTAGTTACAGAATCTTGAGACTTTCTGTAAAAAACATTCTCATTTTTTGTATGATGAGATCTGAATGTTGGCTGATTTCTGTGGCAGAGACAGATGTTTGTACTTACCACACCATTTCATTTTATTCCTGAGATTATAGGAAGATAGCCTTTCTCAACCCCTTTTCATCTATTTGGGGCCAGGAGACAATTTATGGCCAGTGGATTATGGGGAGAAGTGATGTGTGGGACTTCTAGATGCAGCCCCCAAACATCTGGCAAAGCCCTGCCCTGCCCCCGCCTCCCCTCCTTTCTCCTCCCCTCTCATTAATACAGAGGAGCCTGTCTCTCCAAATCACTGCTCAGAGATGTATTCAGAACTCCTTCTTCAGAAACATCTACTTTGAACTATGGGTTAGAACAAATGAACCTTTGTTGTGTTAAGACACTGAGATTTTATGGTTCCTTGTTTCTGTGTTACCTTATCCTGACCAGTATAACCTTGCTTCCTGGTTTATTTAATGATGCGCCTTTATTAGTGATGGCATTTTGTAGCGAAGTGGACAAATACAACACACTCTTAAAGATTGCTGCAAGTACATGTACATTTCTACTGTGAAAATACAAATATGTGACCAAAGAATTGATTTTTAAACTTTATGTAATTTTAATTAAACTTGAGTGGCCACATGTGGCTCGTGGCTACCTTATTGGACCACAGAGCCTAGACAGTGGGAAACTTGTTGGCTATGTGACGTGTTACAAATCTTTCCACTATCTCAGCAATCTAAACATAACAGCAACATGCTGTTGTTACCAGGATCCCAACGTTTTTGAGTCCGTCTGTACGTACTGGCCCAAAGAAATGCACGAGCGGGAGTTTTCAGTATAGAAAGAAAAATAGCTTAATATTGAATTGGCCAATTCAGAGACAGAGAGCTAATGCTAAAGACCTGACTCCCTCATGGTGTGTGTAGGTTACAGATTACATAGGGCAAAATCACAAGACACCATGGGTTAGGGGGTTCGGGTCGTGCTGGGAACTGATTGGTGGGAAGTGAGGTAAGGGTAATAAAGCATTTATTCAAATCTTGAAGACAGTTCTGAGGTCTGCTCCATCATCCCTCTGTCTGGTCTCATGGAAAAGTAACCAGGGGTCACTCCACCCTAGGGCTCAGGAACTG
Organism: Rhinolophus sinicus; assembly: GCF_036562045.2. NCBI lineage: Eukaryota > Metazoa > Chordata > Mammalia > Chiroptera > Rhinolophidae > Rhinolophus > Rhinolophus sinicus. Next base: position 159,603,359 of record NC_133752.1, on the reverse strand, counting down.
AAACATAACTTAGGTCAAGATACTATCTTTAGCCTAGGTCAGGACGGTGTGACCATCAGTCAGGTCTGGTCAACTGTCTTCTGCTGCCTCAGGGGGTGCTGATTATCAGGGGGAAAGGCTAAGTCTCTCAGGGGCAGGGAGAGAGAGAGAGAGAGAGAGAGAAATTCTAAAGCTAGGATTTAAAGTTAAACTTAATCAACATCATAAAGACCCTCAGTTTCACTGTCTAAATTAGACACTAGATGACTAACAGCCATAAAAATGAACAGCAGAAAGTAATCACATCTCTATATAGAGTTTTTCATTGGCAATGGTTGTGACATTGGAGTACTTAGCCAGAGTTCTTTACTAGTACAAGTTGACATGAGGGGTCATGCTAAGAACTTCTAAATATAGAGTGTAGAAGAACAAATGGTAGAATGGACATCTTTGTCAAAGTATAAGTGTGGACTTCAATGAAATAAAATAAATGTAAAATGAACAAGACGTCACATTCATTTCTGAATTTCTTCATGGTGAAGTATGTGAGATGTATTAGAGTTGACAACTTTGCAAATGCTGTGCCTTTAATTAAATCTCTGAATTACATTTGTGGAGATGCTTGCGAGCCCAGAGTCATTCACAGGTGTTATAAAAGACTATCTACATTTCTCTGTGTTTAAAAGACTATTTTAAAACAAGAGCTAAGTCATGTAATGGAAAGGACATTGGATTCGGAGCAACATGTCTAGATTATGTTGTCTGCTCTCTCACTAACTGGCTATAAGAATTTGGACAGGTTATTTAAACTCTCTGGGTCTCAATTTCTTCCACAGTGAATTTATGAGCTTAGGCTGTTCAGCAACCTCTAAAATTCTATGGTTGGTTGAACATCCCTTAATTTCAGTCAAATGTTTTTCTCTTTAACCATTTATATTCCCATGTGGAATGGGAGATATCAGAACTGAGCCCACCTATGGCAACATGACTTAACTCTTTTCTCCAGGAAAGTCTTGCTCAGGAAGACTAGACAGTAAATTAATAAATAACTTCACTGTTTGCTTTAGAAAATTCTTGCAAATCCATGTCATAGGACAAACAGTTTACTCATTTGGGCATACAGCTCTCGAATTACAACAATATATTGTTCACCTGAAAAAACAGCTTGACAAGTATGTGAAAGAATGATATTATACAATGTGGTTTTGACAGTGAATCTGCTGTAAATGCTATTTTATTTTACTATCTAATTAGGAGGAAGCTATCTTACTATGTGAGGCTAGATCGTTTCCCTGACTAGCCTGAGACTAGTGAGATTAATTATAACAAGATCAGTGAGGTCATAACCATTGGGTTAATTATAACAAGGTGGGTGAGCAAAATTAATTTTCTACGCCAAACATAGTTTACAACTTTGTGTAAACAATCATTTGTCTGTAATATACTTTCTAAGAAATTCAGTTTTCTCTAACAAACATACATATCCTTAAGGTTACAGGCTATATAGCCTTTGCAGTTTGAAATCACAAATCACAGAGTTTCCCTGATATTACTTCCCCAACATTTAACAACTACTTATTAGTTTGACAAGAGACAGAGCATGTGCAAGTTTAAACTTGAAGCAGAAATTTGTGCCTGTTGCATAAGTGTTCTTTGTTCAATGTGCTCTTAAGACCACCAACTGAAAGTACTTCTTAACTCATATTTTTGACCTTAAATAGCCTGTACCAAAGTTATTTTTTTCTTGAAGTTCCTAAGTACCTTCATCACCCATGAGTTCTCGCTTTAATTTTAATTCAGGCTGAATTAAAATATTTTCAAATTTATAACTTTTATTTCTTCATGAAGCCTGACAGGAAAAGCTTTGTCCTTAAGGTTCACAGTTTTACCTCAAGAAATTCAACCATGGATCTGAAAGCAGCTGGTTGAGGCTTTAAGAAGGAATAACACTGAGAAAGAGTCCCGTGACATTTACATTCTGTTGCTTTGGCATAGCCGTCTTGATGTGGGGACATTTGATATAGACTGAAAAAGAGATTTTGATTTTCAATTAAAATAAATTACCAATGTAATGTAAAAAGCAGACAATCTTGCTGTTTGAGCCTCACCCCACTACTGACCAGCTTGTTACATTTTCTTTCCTTCCTTCCCCTCATTTTTCCCTCTACTCCCCATCCCTGCCTTGTTGATATTGGATATAATGGCAGATCGGAGATGTAGTGAGGCATGAAATTAAAGAGAAGTATGAGATGGGTAGAGGTTTCAATAACATCTGGCAGGCCAACCACATATAACTAATCAGAAGTTTATGAGCTGCACTTACCTCAGGAAAATCTATCAGTGATTCAAATCGAAACATCTCCTTTCTGAGGTTTTACTTATATCTTTAATGTCTTCATCCCAAATTCCACTTCTCTCATTTCTCCCTAAAAGTTAAATGCATTGATGGAGTAAGAGGTGGGGGTGGAAATGTTTTGGCCTAGGGAAGAAAAATTCATATTAGTATTGGCTTGGAGAAAATAAACTGCTTATGGTTATCCAATTATTGCAATCAGACCCAAAGGAAGAAATCAAAAAGTTTTAATGTTTTCTTACTGACAAAGGAATGTAAGCACTTTACCAAGGATGTCACACGTAGGGGAATGAAGACAGCTTTCTTGACAGCCAGTTAATATGTATAGCTTCACGATTAATGTCCATATGCCCAAGATATAGAATTAACCTTCTGAAGTCTGGATGTCTCATGGTCACTTGTTACAAAGCAGTTTGGACACTTTTATGATGACAAGATACAGATCAGCCATAGGTAAGAGAGGGAAGGGCCTCACCCAGTATGGGTTATGATTTATTGTCTTAGCTATCTCTAAGTCCTAGTAGGTATTGTGACTAGTTGTCACCTGTATCATCTAGCTGTGCGTAGTTCTCTAATATAAATCTCTGAGTAACAAGCATGTGTTATTTTCTTTTTCCCCGAGTCCTTTATAATGATGATTTGATGGAGAGGACCAAACATCCTTATAGTTCTCACAAACTTTTTAATGTATCTTGGGGGATGGGTATATGGGTCATATATATTGGTAAATGCTCCAAAAATACAGAAAAAAACCAAAATAACGAGGAGCCTGAAAGTCTTCCATTGTCAAGGTCAGAGTCAAGGATGAATGTTGAATTACTTGATAAGAAAAAGCAGCAATTGTGTACTTTGATAGGACTATCTGAACATCCTGCTTTATTGCTGGGTGCTCCTGCTTGTTAGTCTGTCTCCCCACCTCCATCCTCCCCATGCTGGTGGCTGAGAGGCCCCTCTACGCCTACTTATTTCATCATCTCACACTTCCCCTTTAGTTCTTAGTCCTGCACCGAGGTCTGCTTTTCTTAAAATGGCCCCATGTTCTCATGGCTTCTGATGGTCTGTCTGTAAATAAGAACCATCCACCTGCTTCCTCCTCCCTCCAAGGCCTTTGCTATACCTGTCACCCTCAGCTGGACGCTCCTTCCACCTCCTTCTTGCCGTTCACTATCAGTGGTTTCCTTTAAAACCAACATTACAAAGGAGTCTTTAGGTTCGAACCCTGGTTGCATCAATTACTGGACCTGTGATTCTAGAAAAGGTTCTTAACTTTAACTTCCCTTGATCTTCTTTCCCTTTGACATCTCAGGGCAAGCTATTGACTTTTGTATCTACTGTTCATTTCCACCTTTATTGATTGTCCAGTTTTCTCTGTTCATGCAATACGCTACGAACTCCATGAAAGGGCAGCAGCGTAGGGATGAGTTGCAGTAAGGAATAAATGGGAGGCAGAAAGGAAGTTATTGTGTATTAGAACAAAATTGTTAAGCGTTCTTATAAATTTCTGGCAAGAAAGTATTGAGGATAATTAAAAGTTAAAAAATTATATAAGGTACTGCATCTCTTAGGATTAGGATTCAGCAACATTTTACAGAAAACTCAAATAGGAGTGGCTTAAACATAAAAGAAATCCAGAGGTGAGTAGTTCGGGGCTGGTGTGGCAGTTCCAAGATCACAAGGGGCCCAGGCTCCTGTCCCATTCTTTCCTGCCACCCTTAGGGCTGGTGTACATGCCAAAAGCCTCCTCTTGGTCACAAGATGCTCCCAGTGCTCCGGTCATCACGTCCAAGTTACAAGCTGAAAGGAAATAGAATGGCAAGGTGTATATCTCTCAACTGAATCAGCCCCCTTTGAAAGAGCTTCCCAGGCTTCCATCTACTTAATATCTCCTTATAATTCCTTGAACACCTCTAGAAGCCAAGGAATTTAGGAAATGTCTTTAAGCTGGGGACACTGCCACCCCAAATAACATCAACATTTCTTACTAAGGAAGAGGGAAGAGTGGATATCGTGTAGGCAACTCACAGTCCCTTCCATAACAGCAAACTTAGGGCAGAGCTAACTAGATGATGGTTTTGCTCTAGTGTGGCCTACACAAGCTCTTATCTTTCTCTGCTTAAATTATTTTAGTATCTCCTAGCTTCCTATAATTTCACAGCAAAAGTTTCATGTTATCTTATTAACGCTTCTTATTAGGTTCCTCATTTCTAATTTCTTCTACACACAGTATGGAATGGTCGATGCACAGGCTCTGGGATCGGAATCCCAGCCGTGCCGCTTAACAGCTGGCGACTTTGGCAGGTTACGGAAACTTGTATGCAAAATAGGGAATACTGTTATTCGTTATTATAAATAGTGTTTTTTTTGGCTGAGGCAGTTTTAAAAAACTCAAGTGGAAGATCACATTACTTCACATGACGACAAGAAGACACACGCAAAATTTGTGGTTCCTTCACTTTGTTAACCAATAAGAAAGTAAGTGCATGCATACAGAGCAAAGGAAACAATATGTCTAAGAAACATTTTTCTTTCCTTACTTCATTAATGATAAAAGTCACTTGATCTATTCTCTTACATCCTAACCACAACTGAGTTTTAAGAAAATCTAGGTCGTATTGATCACTCCATGTCACAACTGCGTTTTTTGCTAATAACTGCAAGATCAGAAATATTTCCTCATTACTTTCTTCTTTAGGTTTCATAAAAGCCTACTGTATTTATTCTCCGGCAAGAGACTGTGATAATCATTTTCCTGAATGAAAATCTCCTTTGTACCATTCTTTTTTCTGAAACAAGGCTTTCCTTTTCTGAGCTCTGAACTAGAATAATTTCCTTTGGGGGATCCCTCTTACTTAGGGGGATTGGAGTGAGGTCATTCTGCCTGAGATGATTTCAGTTCATTTTCTTGAGCTGAATCGAATGGTTTCACAAGTTGTTGTTTAAATGTTTAAAGGGATAGGCTTAATTTTGTACAAAACCTGCATATAAATAAAACCACCCGATTAGTTCATACAGTATAATGAGGCCTTGACATTCCTGTCATTTAGCACCTAAATGTATACACACTCAATAAGTGTTTGTTGGAAGGAAGGATGGCAGAAAGGAGGAAAGTGGAAGGGAGGGAAAGTCAGCAAAAATATTTTTTATTATTATTCTTTTTACCGGAGATTGGTTTGATTTTTAATTGGGAAAATGAATGTGAAATTTATTATTTTTATACAGAATATACCTTATAATAACTTAAGAAGTTGAGTTCCTTTGATCTACATTTTAATGACAAAATCATTCAGGGGGACAAGATCCAGGAAAAATATTTTACCTATATTTTATACATGTTTTGTTGAAAAAACAGACTCTCTAAAAAAGTTGAAGGATTTCTTTCTGTTTATAATATTCATAACATGTGCATTTGAGTTTTCCTTCTGGACAGATCTTTTGAGATTGCTTGCTGAGCACATCAATTTCCTTATGCTGATTCTTAAAGTCTCTGTGCTTTGCTTGGTGGCTGTAGTAATAAGAAACTAACTTCTAACCCAGCTAAAGGAGGCTGAAGTAAACCGTCAGAAATAAGATTGGCTATGTACAACAATTAGGGGACAGTGGTTGTCTAATACTTTTGATCCCAAGATTTCTTATGATCATGTATTACGCTGCCAACAAAAAGAAAAACTAGAGACCAGAGAGGGCTAAGGAGGAAGCATGGGTGGCAGCCAGCCATGTGGATGGAGTCCTTTTGGTTGAGACAAGTTTCCGAGGGTAGAAGACTAGATCCTGGTTTGAGGCCCAAACCCTGACGAGTAAGAACAAGTGTTCAGGACATCAAGGGGCCCAGTAGGCAAGGGGCCCAGGTGGGGAAAGAGGTGGAGGTCCTGAACTTGTCTAAATGGTGGTTATGGGTGGAGGAGAGGTGGTGCATTGGGTAATTGTTTCTCGGCTTTTTGGGATCACCTATATTTTCTGCAATCATTGAATATGTTATTTACACAAAGGAACAAAACCTAGGTTTTATCTATTCACGGGCTAAATTTCAAAATCTATATGGATTTTCTCCTTTTCTACAAAGTATTGCATTTTCATTTAATAGATTGCCATTAGTGTATGTTAGTAATGGCATCAAGTTTGATGCAGATATTTCAAAGTTTAAATAACTTAATGAAGAAGCTTTAGATGATGAATGATATCCCTTTTTTCAAAGGGGAACTACTCCTCACTTCAATACCTTATGAATATAAGTGGAGCATTATGGAATAGCCTAGAAACAGGCACACTTACGTCAATCTGATTTATGGTCAACTTGGCACTTGACATTAGTGGGAAAGGAGGGGCAATTCATTTAATGGTGCTAGAGAAATTGATTATTCATATAAAATAATTAAAATAGATCTGTACTTATTTCATACACAAAAATCAATTGAAGATGAATTAAGTGACATAACTATAAAAGGCAAAACTTCTGGAAGAAAATTTAAAATAGCTTTATGACCTTGGAGGAGGAAAGGATCTTAAATGAGATGCAAAAAGTAGTAGCCGAAACACGGGATTGGTCGTTGGACTACCTTAAAATCAAGGACATTCATTCATCAAAAGACATCACTAAGAGTGGGGGTTAAAGCCACAAACTGGGAGAAAATATTTGCCATACATATGACCGACAAAAATAATAAACAATAAAAAATACCCATTCTTTAGAAAATGAGACCTTACTTCATCAAAAGACACTGAAATGAGTGAAAAAAACAAGCCATAAATCCCGGGGGAGGATATTTGCCATGCATATAAGTGACAAATTGATAAAGAAATGAAAGCACCCTGTGGGAAAATGAGAGAGCGCCTTGAGGAGAAACTACTTGGAAGGGAAAATGTGAATGGTCAATAAAAACATGAAACGTTTATTAGTAATTGAGGAAATGCAAATTAAAATTGCCTGGTAATACTATTTCACACTCCTCCGGGTGGCAAAAACTTGAAAGTCTAAAATTCCACAGTAAGGATATGTTGCCACAGGAGCTCCTAGACACCGCTGGTGGCCGTGGGAGTTAGTGCAGCCACTTTGGAGAGCCCTACAGTCTTGTCAGGAAGGGTTGAAGCTGTGTGTAAATTACAACCCCTTCGTTTACCTCCTGGCCCACACCCTAGAGCCATGGTCCTCAACCCTTCCTTACATTGAATCTCAAAATGAGCATGTCAGAAATACTTAGTCTGGGCCTTACCCCAGAACTATGGTTACCAAATTGTGTACCTAGGTGCCCAGGGCACCACCACAAACCACAGAGGACGTGGGATATGTTTCAGGGAAACACCGTGATTCTTGGTGTCTGTTGGCACTGTATCACCTACTAGCTCAAGATCAGTTCACAGTTTCAATGTTAAATTTATTACATTTTTTTCCATTATGCAATAGTATGCAAAACTAGATTTTTCAGTGGTTGCTGTAATAAAAATCAGATGCCATGTAAAAAATCTATGTGGAACAGGAAATGAGGGTGGCAGGGTCCAATCTAATTGCAGGGTTGAGAAGCTGTGCAGTGCCCAAAGGGGCACACATCCCATTAGTAAGTAATTGTGGTTATTTAAGAATGAAATTAAAAATTTTTTTCTTTCAACTTATGTGCATTAGTTTTTTAAATAGCTACTATGTTGTTAGGCCATAGACTTACTAAGTTGTTTGGACCTAATAACTCTTTAGTAAACGGAATTGTTCAGTATTTCTTTTGTCCTAGGGGTGCCATGCAAAAATGATTGAGACACCAAGTGAACGTTGAACCAAGAATGTTTGGGAATCTTTTTCCCCAGTCAGTTAACTCAAAATATTTGGAGATGAAAAAAATATTTTGGAGATGGAGTCTGGGTGTCTTCATCATTAAAAAGCTTCCCAGGTGATTTTAACGGGCCACTGGGGCTGAGAACCACTGCTAGGGAAACTCTTACGCATGTGACTGATGGTAACACTATTCAAAGTGTTATCTGGAGACCGGCACTGATTTGCAAATTATTTCCTACAGGTCTGCATCAAGATAAATATGGTTTATATTAATCATACTACAAGTGAATAACGTGCCCCTTTGCAACCCTCCCTTTTGCCCCTCCACACTGCGTCCTCAATCCTCCCACCACCCCATTCTCCTGCGCCTTCCCCAGGGCAACCACTCATCTGTTATCCGTCACTATAGGTAAGTTTAGCTCCTCTAGAATTTCGTATAAATGGAATCTTACAGCGTGCACTCTTGTCTTGTCTAGCTTCTTTTGCTCAGCATATTATTCTGCAGTTCTACCATGGTGTTGCATGTATCAGCAGTTCTTTCCTTTTTATTGCCAAGTAGTAGTCCATTGTATAGATATACCATAATTTGTTTATCCATTTACCTGTTGATGGACATTTCAGTTGTTTTCAGTTTTTGGCTATTACAAATAAAACTGCTATGAATATTTGTGTACAAATCTATGTGGACACATGCTTTTGTTTATCTTGGGTACATAATACCTAGGAATGCAATGGCTGGGTCATAGGGTAGACATATGCTTATAGTAATGTATTTTTAGTGTATTTAGCAAAAACATCAGTCTACTAAGGATTGGAAATAAAAGTGTTCCTTCACCAAATGTATTTTAAGAAGTACTAGCCTAGGAGATACGCACAAGAATGTTCACAGCTACATTGTAATAGGAAAAAACTGGAAGCAATCCAATTATCCATTGTTAGCAGACTAGATCACAGTCGTGAGCTGCTTAGCAATGGGAATATGTTCTGAGATGTGCGTCGTGAGGCAATTTCAGTGTCCTGTGAACATCAGGGAGTGCACTTACACAAGCCCAGATGGTCTAATCCACTACTGTAATTGTATGTGCTATACGTTTATAGCACATAGCAAACTGGGTTTGCTTACACCAGCTTCCCTACAAACACATAAGTAATGAGTTGCGCTCTGATGTTCTGACGGCTACAACTTCACTAGGTGATAGGAGTTTTTCAGCTCCATTATAATCTTATTAACATGAGGTACACATTTATTCAGAAGACTACTTTGTAACAATGGAAATAGATAAATGACAGCTACACTAAACAAAATGGATAAAGTGTAGGAATTTAAAAATTGAGTTAAAAAAGCAAATTGCAAACGAATGCATATGGAGTGATTCCATTAGATGAATTTTAAAAACTGATAATATTAAATAATATATTACTTACAAATACATACATATATGGTACAGTATGAAGAAAAGCAAGAAAATGGTATATACAAAATTTAGGACAGTGCTTACTTGGGGAGGGGTTAGGGTGCAATGAGGGAGATAGGACCAAGGAAGGGCAGACAGAAACTTTTGTGGCTAATGGGCCATGGTCTATTTCTCAAGCTATAGAAATTCATTTGGATGTTATTTTTTCGTGCTTTTTGTTATATATTTTCTTTAGTGCATATTCAATATATGACAACAAAATTTAGAAAAATCTCTGAATGGTTGAAAAGGGAGTTTGTTAAGCAAGACAGAACATACCAATTACAAACCATCAAGTCTAGGTTTGACAAAAAGTCTAGGCTTTAAGTAAATATGTATTTGAATGATAGGCTATTAGGTATTATGTTTGGAAAAATCAGAGGCATTAAACTAAGCTATCATAGAATATTTAGTTAAGAAGTATGAAAGTATGGTATGTTATTCATTAGCATGATGCCTGGTAGCCAGCCACATAATATGATGATTAAATCAGTTAAGGTTAGTGACAGATTGTTTTAGAAAAAACTATAGTCAGTTTCATCAAGTTAAAAATACATAATTTTCATTTTTATGATAAATGATAGATGGTTTAAAAATGCAAAATGAGAACCAAACGATTACCAAAATGCAAAAGTTGGTAGTCAAATATTCTGTGTTTTCCAGATGGATGGAATTTATAATTGGTTAAGAGATAGCTTAAAAGCCAGAAAAAATGGGGGAAGTTGAAAATGAGTTGAAAATTTTCATTAAAAGAATATTAAACTGAATTATTTGCTAAAGTAAACTGTAGAACCTATGCCTTGAGAAATTTCTGTTTGTCATAAGCATTTCTAATGGCTTAGTAAGAAAAAAGTTGTGTCAGAGCTCCCTTTCTGGTAAGAGGTTTGGTGCTTCAGAAATAGGGAGCTGCTCTCCATAATGAGATGAATAGCCTCCTGAGTCATGCACACGTCTAAGGAAAACCTTTGCACCAGAGGAAGCAATAGCCTGCCAGTGTCAGATCTGAGACTTCCAAAGGGCAGGAGAGAGCAGGTGGGGACTGATATTTAATAAACATTTACTGTGTCCAAAGCATTTTGCTGTAGATTTTGTACCTCTTACCTGATATCCTTAGCTTTCAGGGCTAGTATATTCTTACCTTTAAGGTACATGTTATTATTCTCATTTTATACATTGATGTAACTGAGACATAGAAATGTAAAAATCTTGACGAAGATTGCAGAGGAGGAAGGTTTAATAAACCCAAATGCATGTGATTCCAAAGCACATCTTCTTCCTACTAATAATAGCCAGCAATTATCGAGCACTTAATATATTTGTACCAAGAACTGTTCTAAGTGATACATTTATCTTTTGAGCCTCACAACAACACTAGACATAAAAATCATTATCCCCATTTTATAGATGAAAAAACTGAGGCACAGAATGTTAAGTAACTTGCTCAATGTCATACAATTAGTAAGTGGCAGAGTTAGTTCAGCTCAGGAGCGCATACTTTTAATCTCTTTTGCCTCTTGTGAGTACATGTACCCTTTCAAGGATCAGGCTTGATTCTAATTATCAGGGAAACCTTTGACTTCTAATAATGTTTGAGTCATGGAAACAGATTTCTCCCAGATGGATGCTTTTGGGTTGTCTTACCTCCTGTGCTCCCTTCTAATTGGGTTATACCTTCTAAGATACTTTGTGGCTGGAATATAGAGGTTTGGGAAATGTTTCTTAGCCAGTTCTAACAAGTTTAGCTAGTTTATTCCTATTTTTATGTACTTTTTTTGAGATCGCTTGGGTTCATTGTTGTCCATGGAATGAGAATGAATTCTTAATAGAACTTTCAGTTCTATTAAACTCTTGAACTCCGTTCTTTTAATGGACTTTTCTTATGACTTAATAGCAATTAAACATTATTTAAATCATTTGATTGGATTATAACTCATATCCTTTTTCTATTCCGAAAGTATTTGAAGTAGATTAAGATAAAGGAAAACAATACAATGGGGTAAAAACAATAAAAACTCAAAACTATAGAGAAAAGATGAGATAGTTATACCAGAAACTTAAGGTATTCTAGTTCATTGCTACAAAGCATTTCATGCTGAATTTCCTGGTAGCTGAGGCAACAGAGAAATATAATTGGTCAAATAATGTTTATTATATGTTCAAAGGTGGTACAGTCTTCCTTTGGGGGGTGTGGGGTGGGTTTCAGTGACAAGCCAGTTGCCAACCCTTCCCTTCCTGACAAGCACTCAGATCTTAAAGTGCTGTAGTCAAGACTATAAAGAACTGCCACTGATAGTCTTTAAAGAGGCGCCATGGCTATGCTGTAATTCTTGCTTAGCAACACTTAAATTTAGGCTGGCTCCTCTAGGGAAAGGTCAGGTTCTGCTCACTCCCTCCTTTGTTCGAGTATCTGCCCAGAGCAGGTGTCTGGTGAGAGATATCTTCTCTGATTGTCCTCTCTAAATGAGGCTCCCTTTCTCCCCACCTGCCTTGCTCCCTGTCCCTGCACTGTCTATGCAACACGGTAGCCACTAGCCATATGTGGCAATTAAAATTAATTACGTAAAATTAAAAAATTCAATTCTTTGATCACATTAGTCACAATTCAGGAGCTCAGTGGCTGGTGGTTATCATACTGAACAACACAGATACATCATTGCAGAAAGTTCTATTGGGCAATGCTATTTTGTGCTCTTACCCTGGCTTTCGTTTTCTTTTTAGAACTTTTTCAACATTATGCCACATACTTATTGGCTTATTTATGTTCCACTAGAATATATGCTCCCAATAGCAGAGATTTTTTTTTTTTTCAGAACATTGCTGAATCCTCAGTGCCTGAAGCAATGCCTGTTACAGTTCTCTGTAAATACTTGTTAAATGAACAGATGAACGAACGAACGAATGAATGAATTTTAGTATCAATTTAAAAATATTTTGTCTCATGTCCTTGGGTGACCTAGTCCACTGTCCTGCCATAAATTTTATGATGAAAGAATGAAAATTCTGTGTAGCCTAGGATACATATTTTAAAGATAATGATATTAAATATACTAGCCAAACTTTTATTGCTTTTAGATTTCACATTCTGAAGGTTAATAAGTAGGAAAATTCTGTTTAACAGCTAACATATTGTCCTGAACATGAAAGTAAAAACTATGAGTCATGTGAGAAGAATGAGAAAACAAGGTATACATTGAAAAGGAATATGTTAAATGTAATATTGTACAATTATAGCTACACGTATGATGAAAAATCACAATGCATTCTAAGATTGTATAGAAAAGTCAATTTACCTCAATTAATTTCAAATAAAATTATCCATGAAATGTTGGCAGTACCTAAAAGGAATTTGCTGTCTGGACAAAATATAAGTGGAAGCATGACTACCCTAGGCTTGCCTATAAATAGACACGGAAGCTAGTTCTGTGATTTGTGCCAAGGATGCAGCTTCTGGAGCATGAAAAAGATTGTTTCTTTTCTCTTGAGCCCAGCTTTGTCAGGATATACTTGGAATGGTGATGGATGGGGGAGGTAGCTGGCAGAGCCAGACAAGTCTGGTAAACAAACTTTCACAATTAGCCAAATGATAAATGTCAGTTGGCTGTCATGTTAGTGACAACTAGGAATTAGGTAAAGTAGGAGTGTTTTCTCCTTCACCCTCCCTTTTAAAAATGCATATATTTTCTGAGCAGTGTTAGTTCTCAGTGGGTTTGGAAATGCAGATCATTGAGCATCTGTAGCCTGTGCAGGATTGGTGTTATTTTTTCTATTTCAAGTAAAAATGTCCTTGGATAACCTGTCGTACTTTCACGGTTTTCAAATCAGTTCCAGTGAAGGACCAAGTTCTTCACAAAAATAATAACTAATTTTGAAACCATACATTCAGTGAAGGTTTCTAAGCTGCAATAAATACGAAATAAGGATTCATCAAAATTTTTATATTTGCAATTTCAATTCTTGATTCTGTTTTTGAAAAATCTATGTATATATCTGGAAAATTTTAATTTCCTTTGGTGCTGGATGCACAATACAATTTTTAAAACTATATCAAGGTAGAAAGATAAATTCACTTTGCTGTTAAGACTTTAGGAGTTGTTCTTGCCGCCAGGAGAACATGGCCCATGTGCTGAGAATAATATGAGAGCCATAGACTCCCTAAGCCTATTGATTTCACTCAGGCAAAGTGAGGAAAATGGCCTTGTGGAAGTTTTCTGTTAATAGAAGTAGAAAAGTAGTTGAGATAAAGAAGCTAGCTGAGGTGTTTGATACACAATTGATGCTAATTTTAAATTGTACTAATACTCGACTATATAGTCAAGGTTCTTTTGCAGGGTGAGCGGCTGCCAAGAATTCACCAGCTCACTGTAGGAAGATATACTACCAGATCTCTCCCCTCCAGAGGCTTTTAATATATATATTAAATTTATTGGGATGACATTGGTTAATAAGATTATATAGATTTCAAGTGTAACCAAACACTTTTTAGTGGGTAGTGCATTCAGAATTGACTTCACAGAATCTGACCATTCTGATGGAAAAGTAAACATTGCCTCCAGAAATAATTTTTCATCTATTCATGAGTCTATGCTTTCTTTTTTTTTAATTCCTTTTTTTTTTTCAATTGGGCAATATTGGGAAGCAGTGTGTTTTTCCAGGGCCCATCAGCTCCAAGTCAAGTCGTTGTTCTTTCAATCTAGTTGTGGAGGGCGCAGCTCACTGGCCCATGTGGGAATCGAACCAGCAAACCTGTTGTTAAGAGCTTGTGCTCTAGCCAAGTGCGCCATCCGGCTGCCCTCATGAGTCTATGCTTTTTACCACATGTAGAAATTTGGCTACACAAATAAGAATTTCTCTCTGTCCAGTAACTGGGCAGGCCAAACACCAGGAGTATTTTGCTCTGTACAGATGAACATTGATACCAAAATCTTTTTCAGTTGATGCTTAGGAATCATCTTTTGATTTTGATCCATGTCGAGATTCTAAGAAAGATAGTTTATTGAGACAGGGGTTTCCAGGTTAGTTTTTTTTCTTTTTTTTTTTTTTTAATTTCTGTTTCTGAGTTTAATTTGGAAAAGAGTATGAGATTGTCTTTAAAATCACTAAATCATCCTGTCCCCTCCTAACTTTTGCTATGTCCCTGATGATGATTAACATATACCTTTTCTGCCTTCAGGTTTGTAACAAAGGTGAAACTGAGTTTCACATGTTAATTCCAGCTTTATTTCTTTATGAATATATGTAGCCCAGAAGCATCATTTTATGACATTTTAAATTTCAAAATGTAATAATATCACAAGTTACATCATAAAGCCATAGAACTTCTAATTGAATATAGTATCCCTTTGGTGTGCAGACGCATACGTTCTTTATAACTCTAGGTGCCGGTATTTTATTAGATCTTTCCACTCCTTTAGGGTAGAGACTATACTTACTTATTCAAATTTTTATTTTGAAATAACTCTAGACATGGAAAAGAGTTGCAAAAACACTACACTGAATTTAACGTACCCTATACACAGCTTCCTCAAATGTTAACATTTTACATAATCACGGTATAATTATGAAAACCCAAAATTGACGTTGATACAATATTAACCAATATAAAGAATTTATTTCAATTTTGCTGATTGTCCTACTAATGTCTTTTTTAGGTCCAGGATCCCATGGTGCATTTAATTATCATATTTCCTTAACCTCATCTAGTCTGGAGGAGTCTTTCCCCATTTTTCCAGCTTTAATACTTTTGAGGAGTTCTGAATTATTACTTTTTGAAGAGTAATAATTTTGTAGGTTGTCTCCCAGTTTGGGTTTATTTGATTATTTTTTATGATCAGAATTGGCATATGTGTTTTTGGCAAGAATACCACAGAAGTGATGGTGTGCCTCTCTCGATGTATTGTATCCGACGGCACATGGTGTTGGTGTGTCTCATCGCTGCCGATTTAACTTTTGTCAGTTACAGGTCTCTCCACTGCAACGTTACTATCTTTCCTTTTGGAGTTAATAAGTAACTTGGGAGGAGATGCTTTAAAACTATGCAAATATTCTGTTTCTTATCATACTGTTCTATTAATTTTATATTCCACTGGTAATTCTTACCTGCAACAATTATTAATTGGTGTTTGCACAATGGTGATCTATGTTATTTCCATCACTCCTTCTACATTTATTAATTAGAGTTATACTGTGAGAGCTATTTCTTCTTTCCTCATATATGCAGTTATTATATCAATGTGGACTCTTGAATATTTTATTCTATGGTTTATAATTCATTACTATAATTATTTATTTTGTTGCCCAAATTATCCACATTTGGACATTGGGAGCCCATTCTGGTAGACACTTGTGTCCCTTGACATATCATTTTATTTATTTATTTATTTATTTTAAGATTTTTATTAAAATGTAGCTCACATACAATATTATATTAGTTTCAGGTGTCCACCATAGTTACTCAACATTTATATCCCGAAAGAAGTGTCCCTATCATTTTTAAAAAGCATTTTATTACTTATTCTTTGGCACAGAAGGTATACCAAGTTAATTTTGCTCCAGCCCAAGAATCGGTCATTTCTCCAACGCCCAGTTTTGATTGGAGATTGATATTTAAAAACAAAATTTCGGTGTAAGGTATTTTCATTGCTTCTGGGCCCTCTTAGCTGACAGAGCTAGGAAATACATGTCTGTGTATACACACACATAACCTCTCTCCCTCTTTCTGGCTGTCTATGAATATCTATCTACCTTTTAAAGACTGTAAGTTCATCCTGATACATCTGATTACAACCCAGTACTGCTAGTTTCTTTCTAGATGTCTTCCCTTCCTTATTTGAAACTCCTTTCTCCAATAGTGAGAAACCTAGCTTTCATTATTCCTAATGTAGTTACTTATTTGCTCAAAATTAGTATACATATGAAGAAATTTCAAAATTGTGATCCCATAATCCCTGTGAGAAACAAATTTACTAACTAGACAGTAGTGTTTGGGTACAGTTATTTTTGTCTTTAGTTTTACAGTACATAGCAAAAATTATTCAGGTTAGATTATTGTCTTCTCTACCTCTTTCAGTGTAGTTATGTTGTTCATTTGTAATACAGCTAGGTTCATTTGTTCTGTGTTCCGTTTGGGTTCCTCCAACACCTAGAAGTTCATTTTTATTATCATTTACTTTGGGCAGTAAGTGAAACATTGCTATAGTTGTAAGAGTCAGAACTATTTGAAAAGGCATTCGTACTCAGAAAAGCACGATTCTCCCCACATCCCTTGTAACTCATTTCATTCCCCCATTCTTTTTACCCCATTCCCACATACCTCCTGAAGAATTTCATTAGTTTCTGCACAAATAAGTAGATACATCTATATTTTCTCATACAGTGACTACATTTCAATGTCTTTTTGTGGTACCAGGAAATTTGAATGCTTTTTGGTGATTTTGTCTCTTAAGGGTCCTGGTCATAATTGGTGTATCCTTACTGCTAATGTATTAAAAAGCTAATGAAAGTATTATTTTCTTTCTTGAAAAAATATTTTGGAGATTTGTTTTCTAGAATGAAAATGAGAACAGGAATTTTGTTGGGCTCATTAGCACTGAACTGTCTCTTCCTTAATCGGATTTGTCTAAAAAATGGTAACATAAAGTAAGCAGCAATGTTTTTCATGTTTTCTTTAACTATATATATATTTCATCCAATTAATAAGGAAAAATAAAATTTAAAAATATCATATATATATATTTTTAATTTTAATTTTCCTTATTAATTGGATTTGAATTATTTAAAGTATCATCAATGAGAGCTGCTAGACTCTTACATAAAATATGTATGTTTTGCTTCTGGAGGTCTTGGAGAATAGCTCTTTTTTACAAATAAAGCAAAATGAAGCATTTTCCCAAGTCTATTTAATTGTGTTTCATTGTGCACTCTTTTTCTTTTCAAATACTCTGCAGGCTTTTGGGCAGTCCTTCTCCATCCACCGGAAAGTTGCTGAGGATGGAGAGACTCGGGAGGAAACGCTTCTGCAGGAGTCAGCATCGAAGGAAGCTTACTACCTGGGGAAAATCTTGGAGATGCAGAATGAAGTGAAACAGAGCCGGGCTGTGGTCACGAACGTGCAGGCAGAAAATGAGAGGCTCGCAGCTGTCGTGCAGGATATGAAGGAGGTAAATTCCCTGCGAGAGATTTGTGTGACAGAGAAATAAGATAAAGTTCTCTCCAGGAGAGAGGAATAAACCTTTTTCTCTCATCAGAGGAGGTGTGTTAAGCAAGAAGCACAGAATACTGATGCGAGCACTTTTTCTGCTTTTTTAGTGAAAATGGCAGCTTGTTCTGAGATGAGCTTTTCTCTTTCTTATAGTTAAGAATTAAAGTCTTTATTTATTGAGTATTTGGGAATTGGGCTTGTTGCTTCTGCAAAGGTGTTTAAAAAATACAGTGACCTTAGCACTCTCCCCCACCCCCTGCGCATGCCCTTACCTGTTTTAATACATTGTGGAGAATTGTTGGCTGAAATGCTCTGTCACCACTAATTCAAAATGACAGTGGTATTAGTAGCTCAGGGCTCTTTTCACTGGGGAATGAGACCCTGGGGGAGTGTCCTAAGGGACCTCAGAAGCTGTAGATGCAGAACCATAAACTATTTTTCTGGTTGCAGAAAAGGCAGTAAATTAGAGCTGGTATAAATTAGGTCAGGGAGCCTTCCTTCCCCAGGCCCTGGGCCTCCACTGGATTGACTGTTTCTCCTCATCTTTCTCATAGTGGCATCACATGCCAGCTCGTTTTCAGACTGGCAGAGTCAGTCTGCCAGTGATGTTGGGGATACAGATAGCCAAAAGCAGCTTCATCCCCCAAACCCCTATAAGAGCACTTCTGGAAACTTCATCTTATATCATTTACTCCATTTTTTGACATGAAAGCTGCATAAGAGGTGCTGATATCCTCTAACTCTTACACTGGTGCAGTGGAGACTGACAGACCGGTTCCAGGCCCATTACCAAGTGGGGTTATTAACTGAGCATTTTAATAATAGAAACAGGGAGGATGAAAAAATTGTTCAATATTGTGAAATATAACAGAAGTAATCCATGGATATCTTTCTTGAAATTAGTGACATTACAAATAGGGTTTCATTATTATGAGATATAAGTTGTCCAAAATTCATTGGAATTCAGTTAATAATTTACATTTACACATGTCCATATTACAGTGAACTAAATGAATATCTGCAGTAAGTTTTCTGCTTTACCTAGTTCATTATCTTTGGACAGGCCCAAATATGGTAGTATGACTTGGGGAGACAGGAAAGAGCCAACGAAGAAGTTAGTATTTTTAGCACTAAGATTCTAAATACTAAGTAATATGAAGAGCATGAGACAGTTTTCAGGACGCCATGCCTCACTTTTCTTCACTGCAAACAATTGTTAAAAACAAAGCTGCTCTCCAGTTCTTTATTTGATGCATCTGTATGTGCTTGGCTTTGGGCGGTCACTTGCTTACCCTTTGTAGTACCAGACCCTCCTCTTCTTCTTCCTCCTAAGGAATTGCCTTTCACCCCTCCAACCCCAGGCTTCCCCTGTGAGACAGGCTTCCACTTCAGAAGTGGACCTAGGCCATCACCCTGGAGCAAGCAAGAGACACGAAGCATCCACGGGGGCCACCTCAGCAGCCATGAGCCGCAGGTTCACGTGGCAATTTGGTAGTGAGAGTGGGACATGGGTAGCTTGAGGGCCAGGTGCACACACACTTGAGAATGGTGACAGGAAGAACAAATCAAGGCAGCTGCTGCTGAGGAGAGCCCAGCGAAGATGGAGGAAAGGGCAGAGAATCCAGAGATGTTTTTCTGTTGAGGCAAAGCAGTGGTGGCTGACAGAGCATCGTTTCCAATGACTAGATCTGTAATAAGCAGCAAGAACTGGTAATTAAGAATGAGGGTGTAAGTTAGACATGAAGTGAGGCAGCAAAGAAAAAAAAATTTGAAGAGCCCTTCATTCAGATTAATTCTCAAATTTTAGTGAGCAGCAGAATCACTTGGAGAACTCATAAAAACATGAGTCCTGGGCCCACCCCCAGAGGTTCTGAGTTGATAGGTCTGAGTGGAACCCAAGAATTTGCATTTCTAACAAGTTCACAGCAGGTGATACTGTACTGTGGCTACTACTCTGGAGACCACACTTTAAGAACTGCTCAGACTTTTTGGCCAGCCCAAAGCTGAGGGAGGGAGTATCTATTAATATCATAGGGGAATATCTATTAATATCACAATTTGAGGAATTGCTGTAAGCACCATAATCTCCTGATGAATCCCTTGGTATCGTCCTTCGATTTCTGTGCATTTTCAGTAGTTGATTTCAGTAAGAGGATAACTTGCTACATCTAAATTTATGTATTTTTAATCTAAAATAGCCCCAGGCTATTTAGCCGATGAATGTATTCCTTCAGGTTTGTCAAGTAACTAAAAGGGAAAAAAATCAGGTTGTCTGCTTCCCAGCCTTTTAAGTGGGCCAACAATGTACTTATGGATGTTCTCTCCAAAGGGCTGAAAGCTAGTGGTATCACTATACCCAAAAGGGCTTCTGTGTTTCATCCAGGCCTCATGTTTTAATGCACCTAATAAAATTGTTATTAGCATTTAGAACTGATTACATTTGTAAAAGGAGCAAAGGAATCAATTCTGTTTTTTGGTATATTGATACAGACTTTTGATGACTCATGTTAATTAAAATTCCAGATTTGGTTTTATTGTAGGCTCCATTTCATTTATTTATTTATTTTTGTACTCTGGGCATTGACTGAGGCATAGTGATTGGAAGGAGATCGTGAAGCAAAGAAATCATGATCCGATGGATCATGAGAAATAGACAAGGATAACCAATGCAAAGTGGAGTAAGTTATCAGCTTGACAGATGCTATGTGACTTTAATAATTTAATGAATCATTTTTATTTATTGAGAGATTTTATCTCTTATTTCAATAGGATTGTTAGTACTGCAAAGGTATATGTGTATGTATATGTGGTATGTGTATTGTGGGAACTCTACACATATGTTTGTACGTATGTGCCTGCATGTGTATATATAATTCCGAGCTCAAATTTTCCTCCGTATGTGGTAGGTATAGGGCAGTATAATGGGAAAAAATAGAAAAATTTCTGAATTAACTATTAGAAAATCAATATTCTAGTCTCATCTCTGCTAAAAGTTTTAGGATTTTATTCTTGGTGTTTGTAAAAGATTGCTTTAGTATATAGTAAATACATAATAAACATAAACTGTTATGATTAATAACTTTCTGCATCTTCCATAAAAGTATTGTTGAAGATGTCACTTATTATGTAGATCTGCTTTCTTAAGTTAAAGAAACATTAGACAAATAGCTCTTTGAATTTATTGCCTTAAATTCTTTCTGTTGAGATATGAATAAAGCAGTAGGAATTACGGATGTTTTTATTTCTGCTTTGGTTGTTAAAAAGATCCAGGACTATGTTTGACTGTAAAAACAAACCTAGATTTTTTTTAAATATACTTCTCATTTTTTAAATGTTTTATTTAGTCTTACCGTGTGTGTGTGTGTGTGTGTGTGTGTGTGTGTGTGTGTCTTTAATGACAGACTGCTTTCAATAATTTTTTAAAGTATAGGGAGTATAAAGAAAACGTAAAAAAACCCAAAAACATGTCACCCAAATCAAATAATCAAATTAGGAGTTATTAATAATTCTACAAGGCCAGTAATAGAGGGAAAGTAAATCCTTGGGTTGCCTTGATGGGTATCATTTTGATGAGAGCTTAAAAAGAACAAACACATAGGTTACTGTAGTGCCTAAAGAGATATTTAGTGAACAAGTTTGAATTTCATTTTTCTATCTCCAACCTATAGTTCTACATTAGACCTATTAGGTTGGAGATAGAGAAATGAAATAGGTTGGATATATCTTCTAAGATAGCCTAAATGGATTTAGCTGGACAATATTTATTGAACACTTATTTTGTACTAAATTAAACTACAATCCACATTGATGAAATCATAAAACAGGATAATGAAACTCCTAATACTACTGAATACTCTCAATCGTTAGTAAGGTAAGTCAGAATTTACTGCAATATTTATAAAGCATGCCCTGCAATTATGCCAGTATTCCTAACCAGAATTGGTGTTTATGTAAAAAAGAAATGTCACAGAAGGTAGACCCCTTCGGGTGGCATGCAGGAAATTGGAGTTGTACAGCAGATTACTGGCTTTAGTAGAGATTAAGCCTATACCTTAAAGTGCAAATAACTACACGTTTTTTGACGGCCAGACAATGTGTCAGGCACTATACTAAATTCTTTACGTGGGTTAACTTTCTGACTCCTTATACAGCCCTGTTGAGGTAGGTCCTATTATTACATCACCTCATTTTCCTGATGGGGCATGTGAGTCATGGACAGGTCAAGTAACTTGTTCAAAGCACATGGGTGCTAAGTGACAATCCAGGATCTGAACTCAGAAAACCTGGCTGTGCTTTAGACACTCCTATCCATGTCACTGTAGCTGCCAAGAGCCCTGTTTCCCTCTTCTGAATCTTGCCTCAAGCTAATGAAATTTCTGGCACAGTATGTGAAGCTTTAGTACAATAGCTAAAATTGTGACTTATTGGTAACATTTCATTAGCATATGGCCATTTCGTAGTTTAGAAGCTGCTTAATCCATAGGATTTTTATTACGTTTGAAACTCCCATTTTTTTCCCTTTATTGGAATATACAAGCAAATTTCATAATATACCAGTAGCTCAATTTCCACAAATCTATTATTAAGCCGACATTTTAGGAATATAACTATTTCACCATAAGGAATCCACATCTGTAAACTTTTAGGGTGTGAAAGTACCTGGTGATTATTTGGTTCAGGCTACACCCAGATCAATAGTTATTTTTCCAATAGCCCTGAGTGGTTATGTGCCTTTAACCAGACACTTCCAGCACTATGGAGAAGATAAACTGTGAGACCGTTCAAGAAAAGACTTGTTTTGTCTGTCATTTATCTTTGTATCCCCAGCACCCAGCACAGTGCCTGGCCAAAAGCAGACATTAAAAAATAATGTTAGTTGAGTCAAATTAAACTGAAAGAACGTGCTTTGGGAGTTAGCTACCCCCCAAGCCTGAATTTCAGCTGTGCCATTTGCCAACTATATGATATTGAGAAGTTACTTTTATTCTCTAGGCTTTGCTTTCCTTACTTCCAACACGGAAATGATAACACTAATATACACACCCTATGCCAAATGCCTGATACAATGGGGATGTTAAGTTACTGTTCATTTCCTTCTTTCAACTCCCTCCCCAGGCTGCCCACCCTGTTGCTTGGCAGCCCTAGTTGTTAAACTCCTTTTTGTTCAGTGAAAAGTTGACTGTGTGTAATTGTCACCAACCAGCCTTATTTCTAGCCTCTGGATCAACAGAGAATACATTTTTTTTTGTTTGTTTCTTATTCCACTTGACAATTTTAGCCCGTACCCTACAGCTGCAAATATTTGGAAAGAACTATCTTGTCTTCTCTTTTTCAGACTAAACATATCGAGATCCATTTGCACGTCCTCATGTGACATGGTTTCAGGATGCCTCACTATCCTGGTTATTACCTTCTTAGACTGACGTCCAGTGTCTGTTAAAAATGTGTGTCTGCTTTTTAAAAACATGGTATTATTGACTATGTTTACTCCTATTGGGAATCCTTGAAAACTTGAAATGTTGGACCTAGGTTTTGAGTTTCTCATCTTATGGTTTTCATCTTTTCGAATTAACTGCAGTCATGCGTTCATTCATTCCACAGAGGTCTCTTCAGTGCTTACTTATTATGAGCCAGATGCTTGGAAAGCATCAGTGAACAAAATTCAATAATGAGTGGTTGTTTTAAATGTTGAAACAACTAAATATATTTAGAAATGATTTCCTTCTAATCTTTAGTATCTGTGGAAATAGAAAGTGAGCTGTGTTTTAGACAATATATACTATAGACCAAATGTCTATGTCCCTCTAACAGTCATATGTTGAACCCTAATCCCCAATGTGGTGATATTTGGAGGTGGAGCCTTTGGGAGGTGATGAGGTAATGAGAGTGAGTCATTATGAATGGGATAGTGACCTTACAGAAGATATCTCAGAGAGCTCCCTTGCCCCTTCTACCATGTAAGGACACAGTGAGAAGATGGCCATCTGTGAACCAGGAAGCAGGCCCTCACCTGACACAGAATCTGTTGGTGCTTTGAACTTAGACTTCCAGCTTCCAGAGCTATGAGAAATAAGTGTCTGTTGTTTGAGCCACCCAGCTTATGGTATTTTGATATAGCAGCCCAAATGGACAAGACAGCATATAACATTTTGTACAGTAATACCACACTCATCTTAGTCTCTCATTAAAACTACAAATAGGTGGTACCTGCCGTGACTAAGTAAGTGGAAAACATCATCTGAACAGCCAGATTAGATCCCCTGGACCTCAGCCACCAGCACATACTCACTTTATTCAAAGAAGAGCCCTTCAGCCACTGTTTAAAAATCGATTTGCTTCCATTGCATAAATAGGTGGTTTGGTAATAGTATGGAATTAGAATTCAGGAAATCTTGAATTCACGTCCTAACTAGACCATTTTACTAGTTGGGTGATTAAACTTACTATTTCCTACATAAACATTATAATGACAACTGTCTTCTCCCATAATTTTTATAAAGATAAAATATTTTTCATGAAAGTTCTTTATAGGAAATAGAGGACTAGGTGAGTGTTATTTATTGTATCAGAGTTTGCTAGTCAGACTTACACACAGCAAGACAGAAACAATAAATTAGAAAGATGTATTGGAGTACAGAGAGACGCCCCAGCACCTTCTGACAGTAGCAAGAAGTAATGGTTGACATCCTGGCACCAAAAGAATAAATAACACATATTTAAAAGCCAGTAGGTTTAAAGAAGACAGCCATCTGAGTGCTCTTACTATCAGTGTAAACAGCTTTTCATTTCATACCCGGCTGTTTCCTCAAAGGGTCACTGCGTTATTACTCAGTATAACATCGAATGTGCTTACTGATGACCTGAGTCATGGGGAAAAGATTAAACTATTAATTAAAGCATCCAGTAAATAACAAAGCTTTTCTTATAACTGCTGATGTTTCTGGCTGAATAATTGGTCATTGGGAGCTGTGTTTACACATACCTGAGTGAAACTGACACTTCCAACTGCATAATGATTTTACCATTCTGTAAGGGCCCGGTGTAGGGAGAGCTACTTCCCTAGCATGTCTCAGTTTCTCTCCTGCTCTCCATATGTGTTGGGAATGGATCTCACACCTCTCTGGAATGATGCAAACCATGAAACAGTAAAGAGTTATCACTGTTTTTAATTGGTTTCAAATAACTAATAATAATATCATAGCTAACATTTATGAGAGCTTACCATGTGCCAAACATGATACTTATCACTTTACGTTCGTTATCTCTTTTAATTCTCTGAAAAAACGTACAAAGCATGTACTGTTTCTAGCCCCCTCTTACAGGTCAGGCAGAGAAGCTCAACAATTGTTCAACAAGTAGTCAAGCTGGTGTCCTAAACCAGGCAGTGTGACTCTAGTGGTCTAGCCCTTCACCATGTTGCTGCCTGCTTATTGGTTTATTGGTTCCACCGGAGGGAGCTATATTTCTTTTGGTTGAAAAGTTCTTTTTTCCAACATTTGCTGAACCTACTGTAAACAAACATCCCTGTTAACATCATCAGGGGTTTGAAAGCAAAGTTTAACATTATACAGACGATTCACCTTGGAATAATTGTGATTTGATTGTGCCTTTGGGAAAAATAAGTTACATCAATGGGTTTGTCTGTAGGATTAGTTTAATTAATTATAGGCTCATAGAATTTTGTTTTGGCATATAGCTTTATGAATTTAACACGTAGATAGATTCATGTAACCATAACCATAATCAAGATGCAGAAGTTTCATCACCCCAAAAACCTCCCGTGTGCTGTGCTATTCCTTTGTAGTCATACCTTCCCTCACCCAACCTCTGATAACCAATCATCTATTTTCTATCACTATAGTTTTGTCTTTTCAAGGACGTTATGTAAATGGAATTATACAGTATGTAACCTTTTGAGACTGGGTCCTTTTTCTCAGCATAACAACTATGAGATTCATTTAAGTTGTTGCATGTATCAATAGTTTGTTCCTTTTAATTACTGAATAATATTTCACTGTATGGATATACTGAAGTTTTTTGTTTTTTTTTTAATTGATTCACCTATTGAAGAACATTTGGGTTATTTTTAGATTTTGGCAGTTACAAATAGAGCTGTTATATACATTCATGTACATTAACATTTTTGTATGAACAAAAGTTTTTATTTCTTTAGGGTAAATAACTAGAAGGGTGGAAATTCTGGGTCATGTGGTGAGTGTATATTTAATTTTTCCAGAGTGGCTGTACCATTTTGCATTTCCACTAGCAATGTGTAAGAGTTCTAGTTTCCCTTCATCCTTTTCAGCACTTGATATTATCAGTATTTTTGTTTTAGCCATTCTAATAGGTGTGTAGTGGTATCTCACTGTGGTTTTAGTTTGCATTTCCCTAATGGCTAATAATATTGAATACCTTTTCCTTGCTATTTGCCTTGTATATATTCTTCTTGGTAAAGTTTATGTTTCAGGCTTTTGCCCATTTTTTAATTGCATTGACACTTTTCTTAGGTAAGTTTTAAGAATTCTTTATATATTCTGGATTCAAAACCTTATGTTGGATATGTGATTTGCAAATGTTTTCTCCCAATATTCAGCCTACCTTTTCATTCTCTTTAAAGTGTCTTTTGCAAGCACAAAGTTTTTCATTTCTATGAGGTCTAATGTATCCAAAACATTTTTTATGAACTATGTTTTTGATACCAGTTTTAAGAACCCTCTGCATTCCCATCATGAAGATTTTGGCCTATATTTTTATCTAAAAGCTTTATAGTTTCAAATTTAGATTTATGATCCATTTTGAGTTAATTTTTACATAAGGTGTGAGGTTTAAGTTGAAGGGTTTTTTGTGGGGGGGCCATATAAATGTTCTATTTTCCCACCATTTTTTGAAAAGACTATTCTTTCTCCATTGAAATGCTTTTGCATCTTTGTCCAAATCAATTGGCCACATTTGTTTGGGTCTATTTCTAGACTCTCTGTTCTGTTCCGTTGATCTAGTTGTTTCTCCCTTTGCCAATACCACACTGTCATGATGAAGTCAGAGAGGTAACAGGAAGCTGAGTCGTGTAGGGCCTTCCAGACCATTGAAAAGATTTGACTTTCACTTTTTTAAAAAATTGTTTCTTTTTTTTTCAGATACAGTTGACATGCAATATTATTTTATATTAGGCTTTTACTTTGAGTGAAGTGGGAACTATTGGAAGCTCTTGAGCAGAGGAGTAACGTGACTTTAATGAGGCAAGGATAAGAGTAGGAGGCTGATGCATCCAGATATGAGAAGATGGTGGTGTGGGCCAGGATGACAGGTTCAGGTGGTGAAAAGAGGTCAGATTCTGAATATATTTTGAGAATGGAGCCAAATTGACTTTCTCATGGATTGGATATAGAGAATAAGAGATATGGAGGAGAAAAGATGACGCCAGCCCAAGGTTTTTAGCTTAACCAACTTGAAAAATGGAATTACCATTAATTGGAATGCGGACGGCTTCACATGAAACAAGTTTTAGAAGAGAAGATCAGAAGTTAATTTTGAGACATGTTAAGTTTTAAATTTCAATTAGGCTTCCAAGTGTAGATATTGAATGCGTAGTGGGAGATGCGGGCCTAGAATTTGGTAGAACGGTCTGGGCTGGGGACAGAAATATAAATTTTGAAATTATCAGCAGATAGATGCTATTTAAGGCTTGTCGCTGACATCACCAATCCTGGAAGTGTAAATAGAAAAGAGCAGGGGCCCAGGCACTGAGTCCTGGGCCAGCTCAGCTCTGAGATGTTGGGCACAAGAGGGGAAACTGAAAATAATAGTGAGGTAGAAAGAAAATAAAAGCCAAATGAAGAAAATAATATCTACAGAGGAAGTGATCAACAGTGCAAATGTTGCTAATAAACAAGCAAGATGAGGAAGCTGAATTGACCATCGTATCTAGCAAGATACAGTCATCGGTCACGTCAGTGAGGGAAGTTTCTGTGGAGTGGTGGAAGCAAACGCCTGATTAGAGTAGCTTTAACAGAGAATAAAGGGATGAAAATTGAAGACAGAGAATAGAGGCAACTTTTCCAGAACTGGTTTGTTTGCAGAGAGAACCAAAGAAATGAGGAGGAGGTAGCTAGGGGATGAAATAGGCTCAAGAGAAAGTTGTTCGGGTTTTTTTCTTTGATGAAAGAAATAATAGCATATGTGAATGCTGATTGCTGCTGGGTATGACCCAGTAGGGAGGGAAATTTTAATTTCATTTTAAGAGGAAAAAGGGGAGAATGCCTAGAGCAATTGATTTCCTTGAATGAAGAAGAGAGTAATGGGATCTGGTACAAAAATGGAGGGCTTGCCTTTAGAAAGGAGCAAGGGTTTCAGCTATGGTAATGCCTGGAAAAGTAGAGTATGTGGCTGTCGATGTCAGTACATCAGTAGATGTGAATGAAGAGTCTTTGAAAGTCCTCTTCAGGCTGCCTCAGTTTCCTCACTGAAGCAGGAAGCAAGGTCAGCCCCGGAGAGGGAAGATGGGGGCAGTGTGGGGGATTTGAGGAGAGAGAAGTCGTGAGCTAGCCATCTGGAGAGTGAGTCACTACAGTATGAGCACGAGAGTGAGTGGCTGACGCAGGAGGAGAAAGTCCTGCAAGAGAAGGAATTCCGGGAATCAGATCATCTGTGTGCATATTGGGAATCCAGGAATTAGGAACAGAAGTTCTGGAGATGTTGACAGTGAGCCAGGAGCTAAAGCCTTGGAGAAATGAGGGGGAAATGAGGTGGTGTTTGGTAGGTCACAGAAGCAGTGCTGGTAATGGACAGTAGACAGTGTCTGTGCCCACCCTGCTGCCCATCTTGTCCCTGTGAAAGCTACTGTTGATTTGTTTTCCCCCAAAAAATGTACATTTATTAGCTTCAAAACAAAAAAAAATCTCATGATGATATGAAATTTGATGCAGAGGAGTTTTAAGGGAGGAGGCAGGGAGAATGCTCTGAAAGCAGCCATGTGGTACAGAAGGGAGACCCATCCCACCTCCAGCTAACACTTGAGATGGTTGCAGAGGAAGCAGTGTGCCCACGGGAGAGTCAGGTTTCCACTGGAGCAAAGAGGAGTTGCATTACACACATCTGTAGAGTCACCCTCATGCCTGCCATAACCCCATAAGCTCGCAGAGTCTGTGCCTATTGATTAAGTAAGGAGCATATACATCTCATTTCTCCTTTTAACAGTTGGAAATATAATTTTCCATGATTTGGAAAGTCGGATTATTATATTTGTCAGTGAGAAATAATGTCATTTGATTTTTATTCAAAAATATCTTTGGCCTTTTTGAGGTTATTTTGGGGAGGTAATAGGGACCTGCAGAGGTCTTATTAATAATTTGGGGAAACCATTTTGGGGAAAACTTCAAAAATGTAAATATTTCTAACATTCAGGTGTTAGAAATCATTTGGACATAGCTTCAAAATTGTACTATGTTTGTTTGTGCCTCTTTTCTTTCTGCATTAGACTAGAAGAAGAGGCATGAACTTCTGGCCTCATACGACAGTTACATCAACTTCCTGCACAGGAATAGCCAGTGTAATAGCCAGTCATTAAACCGGTGACAAATGGAAAATTAAATGGGAAAGTGCAGGGGAGAGGTCAAGCTAAAGTTAGACATGGTGAGACAGCATAGTTGGGGCATACTGTAGAAATGGCAACTCTGGAGCTGACGTTGGTGAAATAAAAAGTCTGTTTTAAAAGTAATTTTGCATAGTCTTTTTAATTTTTTTAAGGATAATTAAGTTTTTATCAGTTATCTATCATGATTTAAAAATAATAAACAGTGAAAGGCAGCCTACTTTTTAAATGTAGAATTGATACAGTATATACTTAGCATATACCTGCATATATATGTGGATTTTATACACAATATGTACTGATTATATATATATATATATATATATATATTTGGTTATATATATATGTGTGTGTGTGTATATATATATACACACACACACACACACATATATGTATGTATATGTATAAGTCATATATGTACACATACCGGGGGGTGTCAAAGAAATGTATACACATTTTAAGATCTCTTAAAATTAAAAGGTATGCATTTTTTTGGTATCCTCTGTATATATGGATTTCTTTTCTCTCTCCTTTACTTCCCTCCCTTCCCTTTTCCATCTTGTGAATAGGATCAAACACCAGTTTTCTATATCTTGGAATATAAGAATAAAGATCCATGCACAATCCATTTTGTACGTATTGATTCTTGGACTAAAAATAGCTCGATTCAGTTTCAAACTTTTTCTTCTCCCCCAAGCTCAGGTTTTGCTCCCTGTGCAGGCTGGGTAGAAGGAATAGTAATGCACAATCAGCATTTCAGCTGGAATGCTTAGTGGACAATTTTAATCTTTTTTTTACATCTTGACCTCTATTTCCAAAGAACATCCTGGTTGGCAGGTCTAACCTGATTAAAATTCTGTTCAGGCATTTAATTCTCCTAAGGGAATTTATAGCTTAATCTAACAATCAAGGATACCTCAATCAACTCAGAACTTAATTTTTTGAAGGTTACAGGAAACTTGTAATTGAGCAAGGCAGAAAGAGCACATTAATGAGTGAGTTTAGTGATAGAATGAATTTTGATATATATCTGAAATTATACTTTTTAATGCTTAATCAACAAAGATACTCTAAAAAATAAATATTGTAGATCAATTATGTTACTAAGTCAATTAATAGACCCAAACGTTAACTTTTAATTTGAATTAAAGTAGAATACTATGCATCCGACAAGAAAGGCTATATATTTCCTTCTTAATTACCTTCCTCATCATCATTTTTTCTATAATATTAAAAATACTTAAATTTAGAAATAGTAACCTTCATCAATAATATAAAAAATACTTACATTTAGGGACCGTTTTGTTTTCACTAAAACAATTTTCAAAAAGCAAAATTGTAACTCAACATCTCTTCTGAATCTATCAAAGTATACAAAAACCTCACTGCCTGCATTACATTAAAGAGATCTGGAATATTAAAATGGATTTCCTAATGAGCTTTGGTACACAATATATCCCTACAATTGTTTTTAAACAATGAGGTAAGATTTGGCTTCCTGTACAAAGAAGTGGCCAACAAATTTTATCTGAATGGTGAAAAATTCATTGTTAGAATGAAGGATATAAAAGAAGCTGTCAGGATAACACCTCTCTTGCCCCCAACTATTAATCATAATGTAACTGGGTCTTGAGAGTAATAAAAGTCTTGCATCATTGTTTGAATCAATTTTGTCATTGCAGTGCTTGCCAATGAAATGTTTTACAACCTTTTATTTCCTTATTGTCTCCTTAAGGAGCTTTTTTAGACGTATTTTTCTAATTGCCACAAAATTAAATACTGAGGAACAAGATTTTGTGGGATAGGGTTGACTTTGGGAGGATCACAAACCGTTGTAAGTAACATCTAAGATTTTTTTCACTTGCCCAAGAACAAATCCTCAACTCCTTGGGAGCTGTATTAATTTTCTATCGCTACTATAACAATAGGCTTCAAACCTGGTGGCTTAAAACAACACAGATTTATTCTCTTACAATTCTGGAGGCCAGAGGTGAGCAGATTACTGGGCTAAGGTCAAGGTGTTGGCAGAGCCCTACTCCCTCTGGAGGTATTAGAGCAGTATCTGTTTCGTCTTCTGGCTTTCACTCTTTTCCAGCTTCTAGAACTTCATTTCTTGTATTCATGGCCTTCCTCCATCTTTCAAAGCCAACAGCATAGTTGTTTCAGTATTGCACTGCCATCTTTTTCTGTGTCAAATCTTCTGCTTCCCTCTTGTAAGGACACTGATTATACTTTGGGTCTCTCCAGATAATCCAGGGTAATCCCTCCATCTCGAAATCCTTAATCGTATCTGCAGAGTCTCTGTTACCATAGAAGGTAACATTCACAGGTTCCAGGTACTAGAACCTGAATGTTTGGGGTGGGTGTGGGGGCTGTTATTCAGCCTATCACAGGGGTTATACCACCCCCTATTGGAAATGCATGTTCTACACTATCAAGAAAGAAAGAATAAAAGATAATAAATATGTAGCTTTGGTTAGTATTCACTTCTTTGTTATATCTTAATTTATTTCAGGCCCTTGCCATTAGAACAGAGTGAGAGAAGATATGTTTAAAATGAACAGGATTCAGAAAGGTAGAGTTGGAGATGCCCGTTTTACTTCTGTGTACTCCCATTCATTTATTTTGCATCACCTTTTCTGCTGAGGCCAGTCAGCAGAGAAGCGCAATGAGTCACTCCAAGGTCAGACAGTGTTACTGCCTAACTCTTATTGTAATGGGCCAATTCACCAGTAATCTTCAGAGTGAGACAAGCACTGGTGAACTGGCAAATGCTTTCAATGTGTATGTGCAGATAGTCATTTGTAAGCACAATTTTCAGACTCTGTGTGGCAAAGAGAAATGGAAATTCTGTGTTGTATTTTAATTCGCTGCAAAATTTCTCCTTCAGGAATGACCATTCTGTTAAGCACCTACTGTGTTTCCCGAAAATAAGACCTAGCTGGACAATCAGCTCTAATGCATCTTTTGGAGCAAAAATTAATATAAGACCCAGTATTATATTACATTACATTACATTACATTACATTACATTACATTACATTACATTATGTTATAGACCCGGTTTTACAGTAAAATAAGACTGGGTCTTACATTAATTTTTGCTCTAAAAGACGCATTGGAGCTGATTGTCCGGCTAGGTCTTATTTTTGGGGAAACACGGTACTCTGTGCAAATGCTGTGCCAAACACTACTGGAAAGACCGGCATGTATAAGGCAATGTCTGCCTTTATTAGACTGTTCAGGGGGATAAAATGAATATATAGTGAATTCCAGTACTGGAAAGTGCTTCTCTCCACCTGGCCTGTTTTATTGTCGGGATAGTGGCCTGAATTAAAACAGAAAATACCTGCTTGACATTCTCTACATACATAACCTGATTCGTGCCGTCTGGGAAACATCTAGTTGGGCACCTATTGGCTCTCCAGCCTCAGAGAAGAGTTATTAAACACTTAATGCCATGTTTCTTTTTTTTAATGTAACAGATATTTTAGGTGGTCCTGAAATTGATCAGTTCTCAATTAACAATCTATGAGTTGTACGTCTATCTGAAATGAGGGCAGGATTAAGGATTATGCAACTGCTTTTGGAAACAGACTTTCCCCAACACATTCCTCCAAATCACAGACTAGAAACAGTTGTTATTCTTGGGTAGATAGGACCTGGGCATCTTAATCTTTTTTTTGTTTTGTTTCTTAAACTGGATTGCCACAAAATTTTATTGCAGCCTAGCAATATAAGGTTTCATGTTGGATAAAGCTGATGCACAAAAGAAAAATTGTATTATGTAGGTAAAATTCCTTACAAGTTTATTACTTAACACTTTACAAACAATTGAAGTTAGAGGCTTTGGATTTCATTTTTAGAGCCAAGTGCAGATTTTACAAGTGTATTGATCTCTATATTTGCCAGGGATTAACACTGGTTATGCACAAATTAGGCATGTGAATTATCCTCTCTGGGCCTCAATATGTTATCTATTAAGTGGAAATAGTAGCAATACCTACTTCCTGGGCTGTTGTGAGGGTGAAGTGAACCCTCATGTGACACACGTGGGAGAACACACTTGGCACATTATCACTGAATCAGTGTTAGCTGTTGTATTATTGCATTGCTGTTCCAATATATTTTTAAAGTCCATTTAGAATTACTTCTTAAGGATAGATTCCAGATGTAGAATTACTGGATCAAATGGCACAAGTCTTTTTAAAAAGATCTACATATAGCTGTGTTGTTTTTCTAGAGTATTAAAGCAATTTATGCTCCCATTAGTAATAGCAAAGAATTCCCGTTTCACTGAGCCCTGGCAGCTATTAAGCTTTTATAACTCTTTCAGGTTGTTTATTTAGTAGGTGAATTATGGCATTTTGGTATTAATTTATAAGGTCATTTAGGGGTAGGGACATGGTTTAGTTTGTTCATCAGTATATCCTAGAACAGATCTTGGCATATAATAGGTACTTACAAAAAAAAAAATGGATAAGGGAGAAATTTGCCACTTTCACTAATTTGTGGAATGATTAATGAATAAATTAATTCATTAATTAAGGACAATTTATATTTTGTAATTTTTGTACCTACTTGTAGAATTTTCCAGTCTAATTTTTGTTCTGCTAATAAGCATTCTGTATGACACAGCCCTTCCTAAGGACCATTTGATTCTGTGTCCCTCTTTGCCCATTGCCCTTATGCAAATAAGATGACCCCTATAGCCAATCAAATCACAGCAGGCTTTTTCATCATTTCAAATGGAATATCAGCCTTGCCATCTGCTTGCCTGGTACCCAAAGCATATGCATCTCCCTTCAACCTGCAGCACAGAATACTCTTCAGAGGCTGTCATCAGAGAGGGTTACCTTCAATTGCCTACTTGTTATTCTATTCCTGTCAAAAACCCAGTTGACAGATATTCAAGGGCCATAACCCAAGTAACATGCAATCTGCCAACTCCTCCAATTTTTCTTAAATTTCATCCTTCCCTTTGCATAAGTATTAGAAAGCTGTACACTCTAATCAGCAGTATGATGTGATATTTAAAAATATGGACTCAGAAATCAGATGAGAGTTGAGTTTAAATTCTGACCTCACCACTACGCTCAGTCTTATGTAAATCGCATAATCTTTCTAAGCCTTGGTTTTTTCATCTGTACAGTAGGGATAAAAGTTATAGTGAAGAAATGTATTTCTCTTGACCATCTAATGATATATTTTTTAAAAATCCGATAAAGAATTGTATGACTCTCTGTTTCCTTTTACACTTGTTTGCTGGGAATCCAAGAGCTCTGTTTAAAGCTCAAAGTGACTACTGGAGACCTGGTGAGCATATCACTGTTTGGTATGTGAGCCTTTCACCCAGGTGAGCAGTTTGTTGTCTGAGATCAATTGATTTTCCTAAAGCAAACAGTGAATTGAATTATATGTTTACAGTCTTATCTGCCGTGGGCAAAACCTTCCCTGGAACAGACAACTAAGTCATGTTGACGCCAGAGGTTTCAGTTCTTAATCCCAATAGCTGCATCTTGTCAATGTTTGTGACCAGACTTCTCCATGATATGTGCTCCCAGTTGGTAGAGCTGGGATTTACTCAGTTTCTCTGGGCTTCAGATTTTAAACCCAGTAAGATTTCCCTTTTGCCAAATGATAAGTGAAAATTGAGACAAACTACCTTTATTTTGAAAAACTGAAAAAATAATAGGTTAGAAGGAAACTTGTAAAAAGAGGCAGTGATGGTTAATGAAGATAAAGTTATTTTCCAGTCAGACAGACCTGGGTTTGCATTCTGACCCAGCCACCAATTGACTCTGTCATTGTGGATTAAAGGCTTCTCTTATCTTTTGTTTCTTGTCTGTAAAAAGGAAGTTATGAGGATTACATAAAATAAGAAACACTGGCACTAACAGATTCTCATTCGATGTTTGTTTGATTTTCCTGAATAATATTAACAAAATGCAGGCATCTAATTACTTTGTGCAGTTCAGCACCAAGCACAAATAAGCATTTAATAATTTCTTTTTAATGGTATAAAATCTTTTCTAAGCATCACTAGGCTTAGAAATGCAAATTTTCCAGAAATTTCAAAACTATGGAGAAAAGATCAGATACTTTGTTAGGGAAGTAGAAATTATATAACTATGTACACATAGAATTATTTTATTTGTTCTGGAATATAAAATATGTTGACTATTACTCACTATAGATATAGTGATCATACAAACTTGTGTAGCATTTTGTCGAATCCCTATATCTCTTCAAAGACTGCCTGGGCTTAAAAAAGGTATGGATATTACCAAATGGTAGTGAAGATGGGGGTCAACAGGAGCTCTCAAACGTTAAAAGTGGGCATATAATTTGGTACAACCACCTTGAAAAACTGTTTAGCCTTACCTAGTAAAGCTAAAGATCTGTAGTTCCTAAGATTGTAGTGTTTCCAGTCCTAGGTATATACCCTAGAAAACTTTGCACTTTTGAGTCAGGAGACATTGTTTGTAATAGAGAAAAATGAAAACAATAAAATGTCCACCCACAATAAAATGAGTAAATTAGTAAAGTTATCCCATAGAACCTCATGTTTGGGCAGTTTACTCAGGTGGGTTGCATGTGGATGGAGTTAATTACATCTCATTGACATATATGTTATATACATACATACATATATATATATATATATATATATACACATATATATCAGTGATACATATATGTATGCATATATACATATATTATATTTCATTGTATGAATACATCACACTTTTTTTTTCCCATTCTATTGTCAGTTTACATTGAAATTGTTTGAGATATTTGGCTGTTAGAAATAGAGCTGCTATGAACATTCTTGTTCATGTATTTTGGGGCATGTATATATGCATTTCTGTTAGTTATATGCCTACAAGTAGAATTGCTGCAGGCTAGGCCTGTTCATCTTTAACAGAGACAGCCAAACAATTTTCCAAAGTGGTTGTACATGCCCAATATGTGAGAGTTTGGTTCACCAATATTTGGTATTTTCCCTTTTTTTCACTTTAGTTGAGCTAGTAAGTGCATAGTGGTATTGCGCCATGGTTTTAATGTACATCTTCCTGATGACTAATACAATTGAGGACCTTTGAATATGCCTATTTGTCATTTGATATGCTATTTTTTAAAGCAATATATTTATTAATGAAAGATTTTTACCAGGTTGTGATAATGTTCCTCGGTTCTTTGTCTTCTCGAGGGAAAGAATTCAGTTGAGAGACAGCATTTTGTGCAGGTATAGGGTAGTAAGAAGTTTATTAGTAAAAGCAGATACATTTCAAGATGTGGAACAGACCAATTCCAAGAGGGAGAAAGGTCTCTCCTTACATTGTATGAAGGCTTTTATTTCTGTGGGTAGAATTGCCTCCCTCTCTCCCTTCTTTTTATCTCTTCCTCTCCTGCAGAGGTGCCCAGTCCTCCCTTTTGGTTCTCAAGGTTTCTGTTAATTTTTTTTTTTTTTTTTAGGATTTGTTTGCAAAGCTCACTGAAATGGTCCTGATAAGCAGGATGTATACTCTGATAAGCATGATGTCTTCCTCCCTTTTCTGGCTCATCCCTTTGATTTAGGGGGATGTGTAAGCCTGGAATCCGGCTGGGCTAAGGCATTGGTACCTTAAGTGAGCGCACAAGGGGTCTTGACCCAAGTGGGAGCTACAGCAAAGGGCTTGTAACAGGACTAGGTCTCTCCTTCTCCTGCTCATTTCTGTCTACCTACCCTATCATAAGGATCATTGGAAACATTACATAATAAGCTCGATTACAAAATATCTATGAAAATCATTGTTTCGGTGACTTGAG
Organism: Rhinolophus sinicus; assembly: GCF_036562045.2. NCBI lineage: Eukaryota > Metazoa > Chordata > Mammalia > Chiroptera > Rhinolophidae > Rhinolophus > Rhinolophus sinicus. The sequence goes on along the minus strand of NC_133752.1, from coordinate 159,566,219 downwards.
GCTAAGTTATCCTACAGTGGCACACATCTTAATAATCTCAGTAGCTTAAAACAACAAGGTTTAATTCTTGCTCTTGCTACATATCTATTTCTGATGGTCAGTGTCTCTGTTCCACATTGCCACCACTCTTGCACTTGGCTGAAGGGACAGCCCCTCTGTGGGGTATTGCTGATCTTCAGGCAGAGAGAAGAGAGGTGACAGTGTGATGGATTATACACAAGCTCTTCAAGTTTCTGCTCAGAGGTGGCAGCCACTTTACTTTCACTCACATCCATGTGTCAACGCAAATCATATGTCCAAGACTGATGGCAGTGAAGCATTGAATAATCTTCTACAAGGGAGGGGCTTATAGGGAGGGGCAGTAAATATTTGTGATCAAGAGAATGACCCATAACATATCTTACTGCAGAGTAGGTTTATAAGAATATTACCCTAGGATGGAGAACCCAAACCGGTTGTCTATAGGCTGTCTTCTACACACATACATGTGCTGCACTTCTTTTTTGTTTTGTTTAGTTGAGTTAGTTGTCGACATTTCAAAATCATAACATTTCAAAGAAGCAGATTTCAGGCTTCTCCTGGAAATCATAAGCTACAGCAAGACCCATTTGGAGCTGAGTGGCAGCTGCCCCTCTAGGTAGGTGTGCGCTCTCCAGTTCATGACCTCTATCTTTGGCTGCTTTCTCTGCAGTGGTGCCTTTTAAACATTTCGTACACAGCCCACAATAAGCAATACATTTTACATTGCTACTCAGCACTCACATGCATGCATATGAGTGTATACACATTTGTGTACAGGAGTAAATAAGCATATGAGTATAATACACATTTCCAAAGCCAAATTTCCTGAAATAGTGCTTACTGTTACTTTCCTCAATGCTGATACCGTCTCTTCTGTTCTATCCTACTTTACCCTATTCTACTTGTTTTCTTTCTTCCTTCCTTCCTTCCTTCCTTCCTTCCTTCCTTCCTTTCTTTCTTTCTTTTCTCTCTCTCTCTCTCTCTCTCTCTCTCTCTCTCTCTCTCTCTCTTTCTTTCTTTCTTTTAAATGCTGCAATCAACTCTCTAAATTGATTTCACAAACCACTGCTGGGTCACAGGCCATAAGTTGAAGACATTGCTCTCGATCATGTCAGTTGCCTCCTGTTCCCTCTAAATGCTGCTGGTGAGTTTCTAGACTAAATTTCTGTCTAAGCTCCTAGGATGCCCAGAATAACTTGTGTGGGCCAGCAGTATCTGCTTTTCCTCACGGAGGATAGCCCATGCAATTACTGGGCTTTTGCCTGAGGGTCTTAAATAAAATTTACACTGCTTGAGTACCTGGAAGTTTCCCTGGAAAATCTTCCCTTATTTGAATTTCTGTCTCAATCAAAATAACCTTTTAGGCAACTAGACCTCTGACTCAAAATATCCTAATTTCCTGGCTGGGCTGGGGAATATGTAACGCAAATGTAAGTGAGTGCTATTGTAGGAGAATGCCGGCTGTGAATGGGGACTTTATTACCTAGGGAGGCCCAAGCACATCATTTCCACGGGATTGTTTCTTCTATCTCATAGATTAATTAAACAAATATTTATTGAATACTAATGTGGCAGGCCCTGTGCTAAGGAACTCATCCAAAACTTCTACAAAGATATCTCCTAGATGGCACGGAGTGTAAGTAGTAATAATCATATAATTCTATATTTTACCCCTTCCTGTTCTTGTTTTCTTCCCTTGACCCACAAATGTATCCATTGTCAGAGGGCAATTCTGGTTAAGTGTTTGTCACTCGGATGGGTCCTCCTGCCCAGATCTTTGTGGATTCTCAAGGCCATTTGTGTATGTGTGGCATAGGAGTATACATATTGTTGTAGAGAGATGGTATGGGGATGGTGACACACTAAGTAAAAGTCTGTCAGCCACCATGACACAAGCAGCATTGCTGTAAAAGCAAGTGGAAAAGGGTAATAATACTAAAGGGAAGGAAAACCAGGGTCTTTATGTTTTCTTGGAATCAAGTGAGGCTTTGCATTTTGAGCCATTTTGTACTGAGGGCATTCTAGTACTTCTCTGGTGTTTCCTGAAAGAGTTTCAGCACCTAAGTAGTGCTGGCACCAGGTGTACCCAGCATCACCAGGCAGCAAGGCCTTGTGGGATATGGCAGGAAGGGCCATCAGGATCATCAGAGGCTTCAGTCAGACCCCTTAGTACCAGTTGGGAGGCAGAGGAGGCCAAGGAGTGGCCATTGCCAGAAGGGGCCAGAGCAGGAGAGGAAGGAAATGGCTAATTCCTTGACAGGACATGTTTCTGAGCCTGTAAGGACAGCTAGGGGAAACTCCCAGAAATAATTATGGGGATGAGTTGAGTTCTTTATCAGCTGTGTCTTTTGTTCTCCCAGACTGTGGCTTGTCTTCTCATTCTCTTGACGTAATCTTTCACAGAGCCTACACAATTTCTTACATCTTGTATGAAATTCAATGAATATTTGTTGAACTAATAAAAGGAGTGAATGGTTATATGTCTACAATACCTTCTCCATAAAAAATCAAATACATACAGAATTGATAAAGTTCTAATTTTTGTTATAGTAAAAAATTTATTCAGAAATTAAAAAGAATTGTAAAATTGTGAAAGACTGGTAGATATAATCAAGAGGAGAAAAGGAAATAAGTCATCACCAATGTGAAATTCTTCATTATGTGTTAGCCCTGGAAGTGCCCTTGTCCATTATTTCTTTGTGATTCCAGGGTTTTGCATGATGTCTTTCATAGAATAGGCATGTGCAGCCTCGTATACAGGAAGGACTCAAGGAAACACTTATGCAGATTTCTGGAGGTCTTTTTCTATGTAGCTCTCTCTTTTCCAGAATTCTACCCTGCAACTTCCAGCCACTTCCACTTCCTGAGCTCTGCACTCCATCTCCTCACCTCAGCTGGGCCTCTGGGTTTCCCTCCCCTCACCTGCAGCGCATGAATTGGCTCCAGGCAGAAAGTTGGTGTGTTCATAGCACTAAGCTCTTCTGTTTCCCTTCTAGAGTTCACAGACCTACAGGCTTGTTTAATGTCTGAAAACAGCCGTTTTATATACTTTGGCCAGTTTTCTAATTGTTTACCATGAAAGTTTAAGTCCTTTCTTTGTTACTTGATCATGGCTAAAAGCAGAAGTTCTTATGCAACTGTCTTGGTTAAGAGAAAAAAATAAGGTAACTATAAACGAAGACATTTAGGTTCATGTAGTTGGTTCTGTTGTTGACTGAATTACATTGCTGTGACTCAATTTGGAAGAGGCTCTGCTTGGCAAATTTTCAGTCTTGGACAGCACTTTGCTTCAGGAACAGACTCTTCCATCATCCCTTCCTGCTCAAGTGAATTAGAATGGAGAATGACATTCTGAAGTATAGAGAGTGTACATTTGTTACCTGCCCCCAAACATACCTCATAGCTTGTTAGGAGGATAGTGAATAAGTGTGTCATCTCTCTCCATGTTGTTGTGCATCCATTCTTATAACCATAGCCTATTAGAATCTTCCATTGCTTTTCACAAATTGGTTTAAACTTTTAACGATGATATATACAGATTTCCTCATCTAAGCACAGAGACTATTTCTATTTAGGTTATTTCTGTTTAATCAGCCATTTCCCCTCCAAGGTCATAGTCCTATAATTCTATCTGTGTATACCTAAACAATTTATTTTAATAGAACCCTGCAGTGGTGGTGGGGACACAGGGAAGGGAGTTATTTCATCAAAGAAGTACATAGTATCTACTGGAGGATTTTCTTGTCTGAGAAACACTCCTGAAATATTTTTCAAAGATTTATAATTTTACTGGTAATTGTCAATTTTATAACAGATGATTTTCTTTTCAGCATAGTGACTATCTAGTGTGATGATAATAGGGCCACATCCTAAAAATTCATTTCTTCGTTAACTAGGACCCGACTCTTCAGAGCTCCTTCATGTCACCTGCCAGAACAGCAATTGAACCACATCACCTAAAAGATATTTTGGGACCCTCAGTGGTCCAAAATCCAAGATAAGGACAAATAAGATAGAATTTAGAATAAGCAAGAAGTTAATGAATAATACCTCAATCGCTTTGTGGAAATTAGAGCTTTGACCCAAGAATCCCGGCCTTGAGACTTGAATCCTATTATGTTCAGACAGGAGCTCCCTAGCCACCTGCATGGTTCCATTGTGTTAGCACAAGAGTGGTTGGTGACAGAGGCTGGCAGGTGTCAACTGTCTAAGTCATTGTGTTTACCTGATTGTTTAGTGTCTCTTCCTGGGTAGATGTTCTCTGAAAAGTATTAATATTCAGTACAAAGATCTTCCTACTCCATGATCACTACCATGAAAGCATCCATACACCTCTTCTCCAGACCTCCTTGTCCCCAATCTTCCCAACTTTGTCCCTCTGGGTCTCTGTACAGATATATAAGATATATAATTTACCTGTAATTTAAATATAATTTACTTATTAAGTCTATTGTATGCAGGCATGTAAATTAAGAGAGCAGGGATCTCCTTTGTTTGTTATTGTTTACGATATCCCTGGCACTTAGAATAGTGCCCAGCACATAATAAACACTCAGTGAATAATTGTGGAATGAATGAGTACTAAATACAAGTCTTTGTCAATACATGTGAGAAATATCTATTCCTAGTTAGAGGCTTACTTTTTCATTTGCTTTATTGTTAATGATATTTGGATGAACAGAAGTATTGAATTTTAATGTAGTTAAACGTATCAATCTTTTCCTCTACGGTAAGCCACTTTGGTTTCTTATTTGAGAAATTCTACCGCAGAGTAATAAATAGATTCTCATATATTTTCTTCTAGCCTATCTGTTCCTCACTAATCTACAATTATAGCTCTGTTGTTTATTAAGTTTTAATACAAATGTTAGTGTTTCTGTGCTCTCTATTTTGTTCCATTGTTTGTCTGTCCCACTTACTTATTTGTGATTGCTGGACAGTTGATGCCATTGAATAGCTAAACGACCAACTGACTATGAACAACTATTTTCTGGATGAACTTACACTGTTATAAGTTGAATTTTCTTATTTGGACGAATGGTTGTCAAATTTAGTGTGCATCAGAAGAGCTTGTTAAAACAGACTGCTGGAGTTCCTGATTCAGTAGGTCTGGGGTGGGGCTTGAGAATTTGCATTGTTAACAAGTTTCCATGTGCTGTTGATGCTGCTGGTTCCAAGACCACACTTTGAGAAACCCTGTGATCAATAGTATGTTCACAACTTTAAGTGGTCATTATTTACTCCTTTTCCCCTAGAATTAATATGTTATTAGATTTAAATAGTAGTATATATTAATATTGAGCATCATATTAGAAAAGCAAATTTATTTAAAATGCAATATTGGAAATAGGTTTATGAATACATAATATTTTGGACTTAAAGTAAATGTTGCTATGATTTCTTTAAAAGGAATATAATAAATATGAATGCTGTCCTCCTAGACTGTGGGAGTAGGAGTTTTTATTTTTAATGTGAAGTATTTTCTTAGACTGTGAAAACTTAGAGCATATTCCTCTTCAGACCGAGGTACTATATAGGAACTAACTATAAGATGTAATTTAACAGGTCATTCTCCATATTCAAAAAAGCATTTTTATTAGTCTAAACTTAGAGCTTTCTAAATTGATTTTATCCAGAAATAAAAAAATGATAGAGAAATGTTTTATCAATGATAGGTAAATGTTTAGTGCATCATTAGTATTTCTAACAGTTTTATAGATGAAATTTTAAATTATCTGAGTTTGTGACACTTTGAACTTGACTTCTGATATTACCGTAATTCTTATGGCTGAGACACTGGTCAGTAACGTACTAGGAATATATACTAAAAGTGTTCGCTTTGATTTTTAAAAAATATTATTTAATTTTATGTTTACTTAAAATTAACTCTTTTAAGCCAGTCATTTGTTAATTTACAATTGTAATCTAAAATATCATTATTTAGATTTATATCCTCAATTCATTAATGAAAGAGATCAAAATAGTGATGAATATAACATTTTAATATATGGATGGAAATAAAATAATAGTAATAAAATAATATGTATCTTAAGTATCTGAATGTAACTGATAATATATTTGTGTTATGGATGCTTCTTTACAAAAAACAGCTCTGGCTTACTGAAAAATTCATATTTCAAAAATCTGTCAGTCTAGTTGTTTCTGGAGAATGTGAGCGTTACTGAAAGTATACAAGTTTGAGAGAAGTGAAATTAAATAAGTGAGGTACAACCAAAGAATCAAAGATATCTCACATATATTTTGATTAATTAAATGGTGGATGGGAACAAATTGTCTCTCACTATTTAACTCACTGAATGTTAAACAGGTAAAACAGAAAGATAATTTTCAGGCATTTTTAGGCATAACTATGACAAGATATTTAAAAATATGAAACTCCAGCAAAACACTCTTATGAAAAATGCCCCCCCCCACACACGCACACTGAGAATTCATTTGTCTAGTAGTGATTCTTCATATACATTTTATAATATTTCTTTGGCCTTGGCCCACAGACTACATGCAGACACTTCACAAATAGTTATTTTGTTGCCTAAGATACTAATTGAAATTCAGGGCAGGGAAAAATACATCATTGGTCTTTGTGTGTCTATGAAAGGCCTTCTTATTAGACTTTGTTTAGTACAAAAACTCCTATTCTCTGCAAACTGAGAGGGACCCTATGTGTGAAGTGTGGTCAGTGGGGTCTTCGGGAACAACACAGACACCAGTCGCTTACCAGCCGGAAGCCATCCTGCGCTCTCACAGTGCCACTCTGACTATATGAGCCCCTCACCATCAGGTGCCAAAAGAAGACACTCACTCACGCTTTCCAAAATCCTTTCCCAGGGCTGGGGGAAGGGAGCCATCCTTTGAGTTTCTATGTGGAACTCTGAGTACTCTGTGGGGTTAAAGCACGGTCTCATCTCCCAACACTCCATTTTCCCTCTGAATTAGTGTCCTTCCTTTGAGCCCAAAAAACTGTACTCAGCGCTTTAGGCTGTGACCCCTTAGTTCTCTGTTTTCATAGTACTACTCCCTGCCTCCTCCATTTTTTGGAGCCTCAGAAAATGAGGAATTATCTTCATTTTCTCCTCACATGTATGTTTCCTTTTAGTCTGTTTCTTTGGCTTTCTGCCTGAGTTTCTAAGTCAGGGTGTCCTAATGATAGTAGCTCAGACTTAGGGATCTGGGGGGACTGGATCCCCAGATTATCATCTCAATAATGTCATCATAAAACTTAGAACTATCATTTCCTACCTCTGTGAACTACATCAATTTCTTTCATCTCTCTTGGCCTCAGTTTACTCATTATTGTAATAAAATATATTGTGCAAGTTCTTTTTATTTAACTACTTACACCATATGTTTAATACCAACTGCTAATACATAATAGTTAATATATGGTTGAGTCATAACGTTCTCTTATTGAGAATGTTCTTTCTTGTGTCTGATAAGTCATATGCATGTGGTTAAAATGACTTTTATTAAAACATTAAATAATCAAGGTTTCCAACTTCAATAGCACTGTCAGTGATTGAAAAAGATCACTGAGTGATTGTAAAATAAGTAATGGCAATGAAGTAGTTGTTTTCATATAAAAGAATGAGAAAACCAGAGACTTAGAATCTATTTACCTTCACCTGCCAAGAAGGAAAAATGTTATTGAATATATTTATATATACATACATATATAAGGCTGTACCATCTCTTTTGTGTAGTGTCTTACTGGATGGTTGCTGGAATTCATATTGATTGCACTCCACTTCCCTAGCCTCAATTTTTGTTTTTGTTTGTTTTTACTGAAGTTGCAATTACACAGGGTCAGATCGTTGAAGGGACTCAACAAGATTCCAAAGTGTATAGTCATGTAACACTGTATAGGGGCAGAAAACTTTCCTTCTTTCCTTCTAGATTCTAGGCTGATCTAATAATTAAATTGACATAAGACAGATTAACAGGAAGACAAATTTCATACATATGGCAGCCCCATAAAAATACAAGACTCCCTGGAAGTCAGTAATTGAGGCTTATGTACCATCCTGAGCTAAGAATGAGAGGCTAGGGGTCTGGGACTTCAAAGCGAGGAAGGCAGTTCACATGAAGTGGAGAAGAACAAGTGTTTGGTAAGCAGATGTTTGCCATGTCACACAGATAAGTCTTTCTGATATAAAAATTCTCTGGTAATAGCTCTCATCCTGGTACAGTTCTCCTACCTAAATTATTTTAGGCAGTTAAGGGGGACTCTTCCTGAGTCTGCTGGACCCTGATTGTCTTTAGCTTGAAATAATCGACATGCCAAAAGGGCACATTCCGGGGTGGCATATTCTGCTCCCCCTCAGCTTTGATAAACTAAAGGATGTGGTACTGCAGGAGAGAGAAAACACGGGCAGACAGACAAAGGTCTGAGTCTTCCTGATGCTGCTCTAGAGCCTTTTCTTAATCTCACTGGATATGATGTGTGTTCAGATACACACAAGATGCCTATTTTCAGGGAAGCCAAGTCTCAAGGTTACAAAAAAAGTCTTTTATACCCTCCGCTCATATAGCTGAAAGTAGACAATATAATCTGTGAAGCCAAGTACCTCAACCTATACATTTTCTATAAATAATACAGACAAACTAGTAGAGTGCGTCAAGGGTGTTTCAGGCTTTAAACAGCACATAAGTCACTAGTTAGTCCATTCCATTTTTGTCCTGGCCCAAGGTTGGTCACAGATGTCCAGGGTTCCTGAAGATGAGCATAAAACTGCAAGTTACCCGAACCTTACACAATAGTCCATATCCTTTGCTAATACTATTTCCCTCTTACCTGGATCTTGTAACTTTTAAATTTCACTCCTAGGCCTTCCCCTAATTTTCCACTCCTTTCCTACCAAAATTCCTTTCTTTATTTGATTCCAAAGTTCAGTTCCTACTTCTTTCAAAGCAAAAGGAAAAGCTGATACCAGGAAGATCTTAGTAAGGAGAGTTCTTTTGAAAACTTTAATGTGGACTATAAGAAGTAAAAAATTGATTACCTTTAATAATTACTTGAAAGATACATCTATGAATTTCTTAGACTTTTAATATAATTGTTGAAAATTGGAATGCCACTTAATTTAAGACACATCCATACTTCAGAGTTTGTAACATATTTTAATAAGCACATACACAACTAGATTCCTATGTGAGTTAGCCTATGTACTCACATTCCCAGAATATTAAAAGCCTTCATAGGGAAATGATTCTGGAAACACTGTAACAATCAGGGTAACAGGTATTGCTTTGCTTCAACAATAAGAGCTTTTACCTATAAAACTTATTTAATAGACAATGAGTGTTCAAAATACAAGTGTGCAAGATACAAAGGAATCTGGAAGTATACATAAGATACTAAGAAAAATGGGTTGGGGGTTCGGGGTGGAAACTAGGGTGATGTGAGGCAAGATGGGAGTGAGATTTTTACTCACTGTATATATTTTTATAATTTCTGGGTCTGGCATTAGTATTTCCTCATCTTAAATTGTTCACGAGATGAGTTAGAATCATATCTATGTATTGAATGGCTTTTTCAAAGAATCTTCAAATGGTTAATGATAAAGAACATTCTCTAAAGGATCTCCAACACAGTCCTACAAAACTTAACTGACTTTTTAAAAGCGACCTATTAACAAAGATGTATGATAGCTCATTACAGTTTGCAAATACTTTCTCATTTATTTCTGACAACTCTGGAGTTGAGCAGAAAAGTTATTTTTCTGCTTTTAGATGTAAGAAAACTGAAAGTCCCAGAAATTTTTTTGGTATAAGCCAGTATTTGAATTCAGGCACATGTCCAAAACTATTTTTACTCTATCACCCACCTCTTTATAAACCAGTTGCCTCTCTGAAGGTATTATTTTTTGATACTCTTCCATATATTGAAGACTTCATTTGAGTAATTATATTCACTATTACTTTAAGCTTTCTCCTTTACTACCACTGTTTGTACTAAACTTTGTTTCCTGAATAATACAAGTGTTTTATAGCAACAAAAATAAACAGCTAGTTCAGACCGGCCAGATATGCTGTAAAAGCTTTAGGAAATATATGGATGAATGACCAATCAATCAACCTCTACTATACACACATACCTAAAGAATAAACAAAAATATTGTCTCTAATAACCTTCAGTCTCTTGAGGGGTTAACTTGTGCCTTTTAAATCAAGTTATAAATTATATTAATACTCCCCTTTCTGTTCAACTTTTTTATTCCAATGATACTCATCTTGCTTTTTATCTTCAATCTCCTCTCCTTTCTCATCCCTCTACTTTTTCTTTTATTTCAATGTTTACTTCCATTTTAAAAAAAATCACTTTAATGCATATCATTAATTCCATTTTTTGTTCACTTTTTTCCATTTATGGTGTCTCTTCTCAATAAAAATCTATATATAGGGTGTTATCCTAGTGACAGGAGCTTTTAGAATTTTATTGCTTACCATAATCAATGATTTTGAGACTATTGATGCTATTTATCTCTTGAGTTAGATCATTCTTTGCAGCAAGGTCATAGTAAAGTCTGTGAAGCTGAAGTGAAAGGATATTTGCAAGTGATCAAACAATTTCTGGAAAATTTGTGAACCCAGCCTTCATGTTTATTGCACAATCTAGATTTCACATCTATTTAGTGTGTTACTTAAATTTCCCCTTTCCATTTAATATATTATTACAGTAATCAGGGCAGCATATATATTCATAGTTATACGGAGGTACAGTGAGAAAAGAAAGCTGTCATTCATTATGGTGTTTTGCATCTTCAATCTAAAAAGAGAGAAATTAAAAAAAGAAATGAAGCAAGTTTAAAAATCAAGCAAAAAGTAATTAGGCTATTTTGGGAAATGATCTTGGTTTCCTGACTTCAAGGTTGATGATAGAAAAAAGAAACATTCCAGTATTTTTTTGTCTGCAAAAGCTCACTCCAAAACAAATCAGTGTATTCAGGTTACAATACCCAGGTCATAAAGTCACATTTTTATTGATAAAATATAACTCACAGCCCATTGAGTGAACTGTAAATGATCATGCTACCTTGTGAAACATAATATCGCGATTACTGGATCTGATATATGCTGGATGAATGCCAGCACAATGCAATACTTTGCTGATATAGTGTGAAATATATTTCATGCTGCAGTAAAGCTGTCCATAGACTTCGGAAAACAAAGATATTTTATCAGCAGTAACCAAACTGTATAAAATATTACAGCCTCAAAAGACCACATATTATATGATTCCATTTATGTGAAATGTCCAACATAGGCAAGTAGAAAGTAGATTAGTGGCTGACTAGGGCGGGGTGGGGGGGTAGGGGGATGGGGGGGAGGACAATAGCTAAAAGGTACAAAATTTACTTTCGAGGTGATAAAGATGTTCTGAAATTAATTATGCTGATGGTCACAACTCTGTGGCTATTAAAAACCATTGAGTTTTGTACCCTTTAATGGATGAACTATAGGTATGTGAATTATATCTTAAGAAAGTTGATTTAAAAAAAATCTTACACAGAAAGCTTTCCTGTAAAAACACGTTCCACCCAACTAAGATGCAATGTAAATGTTTATTAAGCGCTTTTTTTCTTTAAATTAAAGTTTATTAGGGCGACAATTATTAGTAAAGTTACATAGATTTCAGGTGTACAATTCTGTAATACGTTATCTATATCTCATATGGTGTTTTTTTTCTTTTACTTAGAATAATATCTGTATTTTTTTAATGTCCTTTTATATGTGTAAAAGAAGGAAAAAATATAAATCAGGGTATAAGAAAATTAGTCATATATTATTTATTTTGTGCCATTTATTTTTAATGTTTACAATAAAAGGGCAGATATTTTTTGTGGCTGTTAAGATTTTGCTTATGATAAGTGTTTGAAATGAGGCATTGAAATGTGAACTGCTTGTGAAATGGGCTATTCCTTGACTTCTAATGGAGGCAGATATCCCATGGGAAAGACGCCTGTATTGCTTCAAATTCAGTCTAGGATAGTTAACCCTTCATGGTGCTACTTTCTTCAGAGCAAGATTTGCGTATACCTCAGAGTGAGAATTACAGAATTTGGGTTTCATTATAACTTTATTACTCACTCATTGCAAATCATGACCTGATCATCTTGTCTCACCCTTTTAAAATATCTATCCACTCCTCTGCTTTAATTTTATGTCATTATTTAAATCTGATGGTCCATTCAGCCCTCAGCAGTTGGAAACCATACGGAGTTGGGCTTTGGGCTGTAAGAAGGTTAGTGGTTTACCCCACCCAGCTGTACGGATACTGTCATTTTCTATTGTCTCAGAGTAACATTTTCCAGGAATTTGGTCTGTGGAATTTGGTCTGTTCAAAGGCTCCTTTAAAAAGGCAAGTCTTGTGGTCAAATAAATGGAGCACACAATGCATACCATGTCAATACCTGCATACCACATGCATACCACACAATACCATGTCTTGCTCTTTCATAGTCTCAGTGGGCACTAGTATTAAGGGCTCTGAGAACAATAACAACAAAAAAGTGTATAACTTTATTTAACCTAATATTTCCCAAATTTATGCTTGAGTGACTCTTAGTAACCCTGCGCAGAACGAGCCTGCTGCAGCTCTCACTATGGAAAATGCTGTCCTGAAGTCATAATTCTCTCCTCCTTTGTTACTCTTTGCCAGCCATAGAAAATCTCTTTATGTTTCCTTTTTCTTGTGCAGCATGTGTGTTTTAAGCCACACTTTAAACTTGCCCTATTTATTTTTCCTATCCATTTCCCCAGGTATTACGTCTGGATTGCCTTTGGAGAGCCTGACTCTGTGGTGCTCGGGATAGCTGGCTTTCTTCATTGATAGTTCTCCTAAAGACTTGTGACGCCCGTAGTACTGCCTGATAGAGCACTGGGTCTTGCCTTATTGTGGTTTTGGAAGAATATCTCTTTGTCCATCAGGTTGTTTAACCACAGAAGGTCAAATATTCTTAGCCCCAGTGCAGAGAATTCCTGGTAAGGGGTGGGGGTGAGGAGAATTATTGTCCACTCCTCTCTTCAACAAGAGGAGAGTTAATTTTGGGCCAAATAAATGAACCTAAATGTTATGGTCTTGAACTGCCAGAACTCTCTGACAGTGGCAACTCTGTGGGAAGGAAGTGAGAAAGCCAGTACCTCATTCCCCGTCCTTTCAACTCTCCAACATCCTTCACTTGGCAAAGAGCAGCTAGCTGTCTTCCTTTATCCGCTCACAGATCCAGAAATTCCTAGTTTGTCTATCCAAATTAATACTCCTTATAATTGTTTGTAAGACACATAATCAACTCTCACTTTTACCACTTCGTTGTAAATTGTTTTTTCCTTATAAATCTGTTCAGGTACTTTTATTCTTATTTAGGCCATTGTTTTTTTACTCTACTCTTTTTCTCCTTTCTGTTTCCTTTATTATCACATTAATCCGCGACCAAGTCCTCAACATTCCTCATCACCTTCTTTAGCTTTTGGCCCTTGGAGCGTCTGCTTGGCTAGTTCCCTGTGGCTTTCTTGTAGTCCCCCCGCCTGCTCTGAACAGTCACTTGCCAAAGCATACTTTTGATCACATGGCTGCTTTGCTTAAAAGACTTTTCTGGTTCCCCTAATTCCTTTCTTTCACAGAATTTCCTGCAAAATTCTGTCTCAAGTCACTTTGTTACAACCACATCAGACCGCTCAACTACAGCTGAGTTAAGAACTTTAAAGGTTCTAAGCATTGAAAACAGTTTGGTTCTTTCCACTGTCTTCACGGGTTAACAACACTAGTCTGTAATTTAACATTTATTGTATGAAGTAACACCAACCGTAGACGTAAGCTGAAAGTGAGCAATTTTCTAGATTTTTCTGAACTTCTCTCTTCTTCTCTCCCTCTGTCTGTGCTCCAGCTTTGTGGTTAGCTGAAGTACATACTACTTTATAATAAATGAGCATGTTACTATGTTATGAGTGTGTTACTCTGGGTATTTTAGCATTGCCCTCAACACAAATATGACTCTGCTTTTGTTCAGCAGTTGCCCTCTGGCTGGAGCGTCTTGTCCTCCTCTTGATCCATTTAGTTAACTCTATTCGTCCTTCAAGGTTCTGCTCAAATGTAACATCCTTTATAAAGCTCTCCCTGATTCACCAGGAGTATCGATTCCTCAGCCTTTTGGATGAGCCTTTTTAACAGCACTTGTTCTGTTGCGTTAGGATAAATTATGTGTGTCTGGCATCCCTTCTCATTTCCCCATGTTTTATCATTAAATCCTCACAATGACTATATAATATTAAGTATTAAGATCCACATTTTACAGATGAATAAACTGGAGGGTCTGTCACCTACCTCACACAAGCTATTATTAAGATCTAATGCAAAAATTAATATAATTTATAAAGGACTAAGAGCCCTATAACTGGAAGGCATTATTTTTTATATATTACTCTGTGTGTTAGAAAGTGTTCATGTTTATGTTTTCTCCTTGACAGTGGTAGAGGGACATTAGTATTCATACAGGAAGAAATCCTGTTAGTGCTAATTAAAATAAAATTTGAAGAATGCTGCTATACTCAGGTGCTGTGCATATCATGAAGATAATTTATCCCACACATTTCAGGTTAATCCCCTGTCCCCTGAGGAGAAGCTGGGGCTCAGGTCTCTGGAGGTAAAAGTCAAAGGTGGTCTCTGTTTGCACTGTTTTCTCCCCTTTCTCTCATGCTTTATTTTTCTCACTCTCATTATTCTTGATGGAAGTTTTTAGTAGAGCTCAGCACCATCTTACCCCAGGAAGAAAACAAATCTAGAAGATAAATGCATGATGAGTGGTGCAAAAAACAACAGCAGAAATCTTTTAGTTTTATTGTGGAAGCAAAGAATATTGCCCATAGAATTTAATCTTTGGCAATTTAAAACAAGGATTTCTAGCAAAATGAATAGACCAGTTTTCTTCCTCTGGGTCATGTCTGTTTTATTGTTAGCAAGTCTTTCAACTTAACCAGTTTCCCAGCCAGGCTTCTCCTTAATTAGCATCGGGAGTTTTCATTAGTTTTTCTACGAGGTGTTAGTGATTCTCATTAGCTTTGCCATGGTCTTAAAATTTATCTTATTTACTGTCTTACTATATACTGTATAAGATTATATGGTTAACTCTCAATGTAGATGAGCTAGGCTTCTGGTTATTACGTGTTTTACAATGTATATACATTTTACAGAATCTCTTGTATCTTAACATTTTCTTTATAATTTATATATATGTTACTGGGATCCAATTTATCAGGCTTTATCATATATTTATACATATAAATAAGGACAACTAAATATATATACATATATATCACTCAGTTAATATAATAGTAGATCTTTCAAGAAGTAAAAAATATCATGGTTTCATGTTTGTACAAAATAAAAGAATTTAATGAAATATTGTAATTTCACTTTATAGCCAAACTCTACTATTTTTTATTTTATACTTTTTTGAGCACATATGTTTAAAGTATTGTCCAAGAAGCAGGAAATGAAGTAATGTTTCTGCCTCCAAGTCACTGGACTGTGTAGTGAAGAAGAATTATGATGTCTAGGTATTTCACAGATTAGGCATATTTTTTTTTCAAAGTGTGTTATTCTCCTTTTGTTCCCCACTCCAAAACAATGCAAGCCAAAAAGCCACCATCCATGCAATAGTATTCTTCTTAAAATTTGTGTTTAACTATTTGTATTATTGTTTTGTTATTCATTCCATGGTTATAAGGGCCTAAAATGTGCCAGGAATTAGGGATATATCAATGAACAATACAGAAAATGTTCATTATATTCAGATGAAAAAGAAAATTTAATAGATGTAAAAAAGTATAAAAGATAAGTAAATAACCAATGTCAATGTCAAGTAATGAGTAGTGCTATTCCTTCAACAATTATTTGAGTACCTACTCTATGCTAGATGCTGATCTATAAAGCATACAGAGGGGTGGAGAGTGAAGGGCAAAGGAAGCTGCCTTATATTAGTAGCTGTTGGGGGAAGACCTCTCTGAGGAGATGACAGTTGAACTGAGGCCTAAGGGACAAGTAGAATCAGAAGAGTTTCCTAACCTGGGTCCTGGGAGTCTACGGATAGAATTCAGGAGGTCTGTATACTTGGATGGGAAAAATGACTACATCTCTATTTTCACTAAACTCAGACTGAAATTTCACCTTTTTTCCCCATTTGAATGTAGACAACAAACCTCGGTAGTATTAGCAGCACCTGTTACTTTGTGATCAGTATTTTCTTACCACATCACAGTTTTTGCAGGTATTTTGAAATATCATTGCTTCAAAATTATGGTGCAGTCTTTTCTTCATAATGACATTTCTGTCAACGATGGACCGCATGTACAATGGTGGTCCCATAAGATTATAATCGAGCTGAAAAATTCCTATCATCTCTGATGTCCTAGTGATGTCATAGTTCTCCTAATGCAGTAGGACCACACGTTACTCATGTGTTTGCGGTAATGCTGGTGTAAATAAACCTACTGTACTTCCGTTATATGAAATGTAGCACATCCAATTATGTACAGTACGTAATACTTGATAATAAATGAGTATGTTACTAGTTTATGCATTTACTACACTTTTATTGTTACTTTAGAGTGTATTCTTTCTACTTTTAAGAAAAGTTTGCTGTAACACAGCATGCTATGTTAAGCCAGCAGCAGCCTCATTCATCTTACGTTTACTGTGTCTCTTGATTGTATCATTTTCTCATGTGCTTGATTTAGTCTTATTTTGTTTTGTACAGTCACATGCTGTACAGGCTTGCAGCCTAGGAGGAATAGGCTGTACCATCTAGCCTAGGTGTGTAGGAGGCTATTCCGTCTAGGTTTGTGTAAGTGCACTTTATGATGTTCTCTCAATGATGAGATCGCCTAATGATACATTTCTCAGAACGCATCAAGTGTCCCAAACATATCCCCATCATTAAGTGTCCTTCACTGTATTTTTTACTACCCAGACTTTAATCTTCACTTCATAAAACCTAGAACAAGAAAGTTCTGTATTGGGGTGGCCTGTTAGCTCAGTTGGTTAGAGCGTGGTGCTGATGACACCAAGGTTGCCGGCTCAATCCCTGCATGGGCCACTGTGAGCTGCGCCCTCCTTTAAAAAAAATTAATTAAAAAATAACTAAATGACGGTTTTGTATTGACTGTTGATTTTATTGTCACAGAACAATGAGATGGTGGAGCTCCAGAGAATACGGATGAAGGATGAAATACGAGAATATAAATTCCGAGAAGCCCGTCTCCTTCAGGACTATACAGAGCTGGAAGAAGAAAATATCACGTTGCAGAAACTTGTATCTACGTTAAAGCAGAACCAGGTAAGGTTTGAGAAGTTTTTCGTTATACTCCAGGTGGACCACATCTTCTGAACACTAAGGTTAAATCTTCTCTTCTCAGGAAAAAATGTCAAAATTTGCCTTAATCTCTCTATAATATTTGTGTGCTGGAATTTCCCACCCCTCCTATTTCAGCTAAGATTTAGAAGGCAAACCTAGAAGTAGTATAATTTACAATAAAGCTTCATTGGCTAAGAAGAATTTTAGTTTATACTTTAGCCCTGTGTTAATTTATTTCGAAATAGGTCAAATGTTTTGTAATCAACCTGATAACTTATGAAATGCCTGGATTTATAAGCTTGTTTTGTACTACAAGATTAGGGTCTCCTTGCAATCACTTCTCTCTCTCTCTCTCTCTCTCTGAGAATTGCTTTTATATCCTGCATGGAAAGCAATTTTGAAATATAAATCAATAAGAGCAAAATTATAAGAAAAAGAAAATGCCTGATTTCTTTCTTCAGCTGTAACCTGACTAAAATGATGTGTACATTTAAAGGTTTTTCTTGTTTTTGTTAGTGAGGCTTAGTTTAATTGCTTAATTTTCCTGATTGGTTTGCATTGTGGTTTGTTATAATTATTAGTTATAGCATTCTTGAATCTGTAATTTTAGATGAATTTTTGAATACAATTCTACCAAGTAGTTAGCAAAGCTGATTTGGATGTTCGAAGTCTTTTCAAGGTGCTTCCTCAACCACAACCTCTATTCTGGTCTAAACGTTGTTATAACCTCTCAACACACTATACTCATAGGGTAGGATACTTGGCCTCAGTAAACTTAGAAACCAGCCTCTATGTATGCTTCTGCTCCCTTCCCAAGTTGGTATCTCTATACAAAAGTATCATTGGTTTTGATAGATATAAGGGGGAAGAGAAGAAAGGAAAACATCCAGAAGAAAAAAAAAATCCAGGTATTGATACAATTGAAATCTGATTTCTGATCACTGCCGCTTGCCCTCATCTTTGGCGTGTAAGGGGAACAAGTTGTCTTCGAAGGAGTGCAGGGGGTGGTTTCAGTCCATTAAAAGGTTTACCAGGATATCGCCATGTGTTTTTACCTCCTTCCCTCCCCGTTAAGCACTGATTCACTGTGTGCTGAGGGCTCTCAGTACCATTGGCATTCAAGCTTTTGATTTGATGCGTTGTGAGCTCACAGTGTAGAAAATTAGAAAAATACTTTTAAAAGAAATGTTTCCCAGAAACTTCTTAAAATAAGGATATTTTTCTGTGGTTTGTTATTTTGGTTACTGATGAGGAATGTAGAGGACTTGAAGCAAATTTACTTGAAGTGCAATTATCTGAAGTGGTCATTACTCCCAATTCCTGAAAATCCTCACTGCTCTCTGCACAAACAGGAGTGTAACCAGACCAGACAGCCTCACTGTAGAGTCTCCCATCACTGCATGTGGTAGACCAATTTACTCAGGAGGTTAATTTAGGCCAGTATTAGGTATTCTTGACAGACTGCCAATGTACCCTGTTAGCATTCATTAATCCAAATGCTGTTTCTGTGGGAGTTTGTACCATCAGTCTGGCTGATGGTTGTTTATAGTTTACCCATGCCCTTCCCGCAGTAATTAAAACATGGGAAGCAAATGCCTAACTCAGAAATTTGAAAAAGAGCCAAACAAACAGGAAAATGTATACATCTCTTTAATTTTATTTTCTGGATGCAATATGGTAATTTTCCCAGTTAAGTGTCTAGTTAATTAATTTGAAATCATTTTCCATACAAAGGGCCATTCTGGCTTACTCCCTGACAAATGGGTGCACTGTAGTGTCACAAGTCTCACAATTAAGAAAATGCTGATTTGTTGTTTTTTTTTTTACCCCTACCGTTGGCCTTTATTTACAGGAGTTAGCATCCATCATAAATTCTTTTCTGATTAATGAAGTATTCAATATAATATTTTATGTACAAATACCATAGATTGTTTCAAACAGATGATGATGGCTGGCTTTCAACCTCAAAACTGGTCTGGATGTTGCTTTGTACTGAAGCTCCTTACACCAAATGTACTCCTCCAGTCTGGTTTGATGTTTCTCTAAATAGCAAAGCTACTAGCATTGTAAAATGCTTAGCTCAAAGAACTAGAAGATTCTTTCCTTCTGAAATTTCATTTATTATTAGCTATTTATTGATTAATTTCTAAATAATTATTTAAATAGCACTTCCTACTTCTTTTATAGTTTCTGTGTATTGGTTTATTTATTTTCCATCTCCCTCCACTATGATATAGCACCTAGAAGAGAGCCTGGCCCACAGAAGGCATTAAATAAATACTTGTGAATTAATGAATAAATTGTTGTTTTCTTTTAAGTTTCTCTTACATTTGATCTTCAACTTAGAAAGGAAGCTAAAAATTAAAATTATTATAATTAATAAAACCAATTATTGGTTTATAATTAATAAAACCAATGTGATCCTAAATATGAAATATATTAGAATATCAAAGAGTTGCCTGAAAACTTTAGCCACTTCCCTCTATGTGCTGATTTGGTTCTGTGTCCAAAATAAAATCATGTCCAACCTTATAAATGCATTTTACACCCTTATGCTTTTTAAAACAAGAGTATCTGAAAGAAGTGCAGGAAGAAATAGCAGTGATAAGAGAGGTCAAGTCAACTGTCAGTTCCCCAAACAGACCACCAGAAAAATCCGTTGATGAAGCACAGCTGTTTATTAGGCCTCTTGTGTAAAATACCACCTTGACAGATCCTTAGTATTGTCTCAAAATGGGAGATATAAGAAAGGGTGTTCATAGGATTTTAGGATCTGGACTGGGTTTTGCATGGTGGGAAACACGTTTGGATAGACTGAGTTTATGACATAATAGTTCTGAGTTGGGAAGTACAACAAAGTGAGGGTCTTGACATGAGTCTTGGGGAAACAGTTTTAGTTGGGTCTCATCTTCCAGGAGCAAGTATTTCCTGTAAGCAGCCACCTTTTTCATGCCTGGCCCTGGTATTAATAAATACAGGGACAGGAAAATTTACCTGGTCCCATCAGTTTAACAAGGATTAAAGAATAAAAGGTCTACAGTGCAAACTAAATTAATGTCTACCAGTGTAAGCTATCTCACAATCTGGAGGCAGTCAGGGGATTGGTTGAAATACTAGGAAAGGTTGGTAACCAGATGTGTTGAGTTGTCCAGGGAAAGACAATGAGAAGGTAAGGAGGAAGATGACCTTTATAGTATATAAGCAGGCCTGGAAGAAACCATGACGTAACACTCTGTTATCCCAAGCGAATTCCATAATTTGACTCTTGAATGATTCTATCATGGACCTGTGAAATTCTATTAACGCTGTATAGAAACGAGTGCTCGTTGTCCATCAGTATCCATTCTTCCCTTCTCCCACCCACGTATTACCTAATTTTAAACTATGCACTAGGCTATCCAGAGTGAAGAATATATTCTTCACCTCCCTTGCAACAAAGTGTCCTATGACTAGTATTGGCCAGTGGGATATGAGGAGAAGTGATATGGGCAACCTTTGAGACATGTCCTTAAAGGGAGAGGGTGTGCCCCTTACTTTGCCCCACTGCTTGGAACATGATCAAGATGGCAAGCCGCCTTAGACCCTGTGGACCAGAATAGGAGGCAACGCAATAAGATAGAAGGAGCCTGGGACCTTCTATCTTATTCTGAGACATCATGGAGCAGAGATATCTATTAGTCTGACTGTCTATCTCCATACTGTTACATGAGAGAGAAACAAACTTCTATCTCAACTAAGTTACTCTTATTTAGGTCTCTGTTACATCAGCCAAACCTATATCCAAAACTGTTATCCTAACGTGCGCCAGACAAGCCATTGCATTGAAATTATGTGAAGAAGGTTGTCGGGGAAGGATAGAAACATATGAAAATGATAATGGTGCATGATCTCAATCTTTTAGTTTTTAAAATATAAGTTTAATATAAATGCAAATAAATTTAAAACTAAACACAGCTTATATTAGTATTTAATATAATGACTTTATCATTATATATATATATATATATATATATATATATATATATATATATATACACATTTTTTTTTCTTTTTTTAAGTGTGTTTTTCCAGGACCCATCCTCTCCAAGTCAAGTAGTTGTTTTAATCTAGTTGTGGAGGGCACAGCTCACAGTGGCCCATGTGGGGATCGAACTGGCAACCTTGTTGTTAAGAGCACTGAGAACTAACCAACTGAGCTAATTAGCTGTCTCCATCATATTACTTTTTATAGTTTACTTTTTCATTCACAACAGTTTATTTAGCAAATGCTTATTGCAGAGCAGACTTCTGTTGAAAACATTAGAATGAAGAAGCATAGTGAAGCACCATGAGAGGCACCTACGTGCATACAAAATATTTCCTCTTTCTAAGGATATTACAGTGTAGCTGTGGAGACAAAATATTTATTGAAAAGTGCCATATGATAAGCGCCATGCCCCAAAGAAGGCATGTTGGTTTAGAGTAGAGATCTCTTTCCCCCTAGGGCTTTCATGACCAAGAGGGTATTTGAACAGGCTCTTATTTGACGTAATTCAAATGAATAATACATTGATAACAGTATCTATCTATCTATCTATTTGTTATTGAATGGTTGGTACAGTTATTCCAGATTCTACCCTTAAGCACGTAAAATTTTTCTTTATTGCCTCATCTTACTCTTAAACATATTTTATTGAGGTTATATTCTTATTGTGATCTTTAAGTAATTTGTCTCTGGGTATAAAAATGTCCTCATTATTAATAATTAAATGAAACAAAGTAATAGTGATGATAACAGCTTTTCTTGGTTGTGAATAGGCTCATAAACAATTATAAAACAAAACAAAACAAAAATCCCTGATTTATTAGGCCAACAGTGCCCCCTTTTGACCATTTTAATCCATAAAAGAAATTCTAAGACACCTTTTTCATCTCTAAGAAGTGAATTTATATCTATATCTATATCTATATATATATATCTATATCTATCTATATCTATATCTATATCTATATCTATATCTATATCTATATCTATATCTATATCTATATCTGTCTTGTAAAGAAACCATCCTGTGTTACCGTAAGGGTGTATATACTATGTGCTTTTTAGACTTATTTTGTAGACTATTGTTTTGATTTTTTTTTTAATGATTAGTTCCATAGAGTGTCTAATGGCAGTTTTGTAAGACCCAAATTTTAGTTTTATGAATCTTCTCTATCCTGTCTGATTCAGGTTGAATATGAAGGCTTAAAGCATGAGATTAAGCGATTTGAGGAGGAGACGGTGCTGCTGAACAGCCAGCTGGAAGATGCCATCCGGTTGAAAGAGATTGCTGAGCACCAACTGGAAGAAGCCCTTGAGACCTTGAAAAATGAAAGGGAGCAAAAGAATAACCTGCGGAAGGAGCTTTCTCAGTACATCACCCTCAATGATAACCATATCAGCATTTCGGTAGATGGACTCAAGTTTGCCGAGGAAGGGAGTGAACCAAACAATGATGACAAGATGAATGGACATATCCATGGACCTCTTGTGAAACTGAATGGAGACTATCGGACTCCCACTTTAAGGAAAGGAGAGTCTCTACACCCTGTTTCTGACTTATTCAGTGAGCTGAACATTTCAGAAATACAGAAATTGAAGCAGCAACTTATGCAGGTAAGAATTTTGTTTAGGGATGTTAGAGTGAATTTCTTAACAGGTTGTAGGCAGCACGTTGTGGGATTTCTTATTCTCACATTTTAGCTCCATATTTTTTTTTTTAAATACTGCTGCTTCAACCAGCAACGTTGGTGCAATATTTTAGAAGGACACAACGGAAGAGGTGTTGAAGATAAATCTCTCATTTGCATTGCTTTAAGAAATTTGTGTCGTAGCGCTCCAAAAGGTATGAAGGGAGAAGAGTCCGCAAGCATCTCGATACGTGTCTCACTAACGAAAGAATTCAAAGACATTATACACAAGTGAAATGACAGAAAATGGACTTTTCCGTCACACACAAAAAACTACATATAGCTTCAAGAACAATGGTTAAACTTCACACAGTACGCTTTTAAAGACACAAAGGACTTTCTATGGGTGAACTATTAGGTTGGTGCAAAAGTAATTGCAGTTTTTGCAATTATTTTTAACCTTTTAAACCGCAATTCTTTTTGCATCAACCTAATAGCAAGGCTACCATATGATTAAAAATGCAGCAGAGATATAAATCTGAAACAAGGAGTTCTTATTCCAACATAAGCCAGGCCTTACTACATTTTTAGTATCTTCCAATCAAATGTCTTGTGAAAAGTCCCAGGTTTAAGTTGATCTCATTGTACAACTTGCTTCCTGACATACCTTAATCCAGTGCTAATCCTGTTTGAGGAACAGCATCACCGCTGTCCTCATCACCTGGGGGCTTCTCAGAATTGCACATTGTTGGGCTCCACACAAATCTACTGAACCAGGAATCTGGTTCAACAAGCTTGTTCGGTGATAAAGTTTGAGGCTTATCCCTCCAAAGTTCTTGGCTTATCGCGGATAATTAGAGGCTGTTCAGACTCTGGCAGTCATTTATTTGTACAGCAAGCAGCACTTATTTCTATCTACCTCTACAGAAATGATGACTAAAACCTGAGATTCGCAGGAATACATAAAAGACTAGAGAGCCAATGAAGTTAATTTATTATAAGGTTTATTTTTAATACGACATCAAGAGTCAACATATCTTGCACTTTACCTGCGCATGGTTTTTTGGTGGCTAAAAGAGAATTTGGTTTTCACAATATTTAATTTGAATCATGGTAAGAGTGCCTGGCTACCGGGAGACAATGAATTTCATATAGACTTTTACCTAATTAAGTTCTGCATACCATGTTTCCTCAAAAATAAGACCTAGCCGAACCGTCAGCTCTAATGTGTCTTTTGGGGCAAAAATTAATATAAGACCTGGTATTATATCATATATTATATTATATTATATTATATTATATTATATTATATTATATATTATATTATACCGGGTCTTATATTATACTGAAATAAGACTGGGTCTTATATTAATTTTTTCTCCAAAAGACTCATTAGAGCTGATGGTCCGGCTAGGTCTTTTTTTTTTTTTTTTTTTTTTTTTATTGACCTTGAATTCTCTTGAATTTATTAATTTGTGACCTGGACTTAAAGTTTTCTGGAATTTACAATACTTATATCAATGTCAATATCTATAGCGATATCTAATTACAGTAGGTTCTGAGTAATTGGACCCCACATGACAGTGCTGAGGTTTTTCATTTTAGATTTAGAATAATGTGATGCCACAGATAAAAGTAGCTAGACATATAGTGCATTTAATCTCAAAGTAGATGACAAAAATCCAGTTCAGCACAGAGAGAATATACATTGCAAGCATTAACAGAAGCCCCTTATGTGTAATAAGGCAGACTGCTAGCCAGAGGAAACGTGGTGGCCCAGATAGTGCAAATGACAACTTTGGCCTAAGGTGAACAGGCACCGGCTAGGTCTTAATTTCAGGGAAACACGGTAATCTGGTTCTGAAAAGTGTTACTGAACTAAAGTTCCTTTGCCTGAGTGCATCCAAGCCAAACGAGACACCAACAGGAGTTTGAAGCAAAGAGAGGTTTCTTGAGGGAATTGGCACCAAGCCAGGAGATACAGGTGAGCTGGTGCTCTGAGACCTGGTTCCCTGATGGCCTGTGGGGAATAGATGATATAGGGGAAAAATCATTAGTCATGGTAGCAAATGGGATCATGGGCTCTGCTTCGTTGGAATTAGGGTAGGAGATAGTTGATCATTGCATCAGGGACCTGATGTCAGCCATGGAGTTGTCCTGTCTGGTGTTGTGAGGATATGGTCGTTGGGGTCGTTCCGCTTTCACGGTTCCAGGGCTAAAACATAACTGAGGTCAAAATGTAATCTTTAGCTTGACAGAAATTTTGCTCTAGTTTGGGGTCTGCTTATTGTATCTTTGTCAGGGTCGAAAGACCTGCGACATTATATGTAGTTAAGATTGAATTTGACTTTGACCAGAGCCTACTGTCTGTCCTAAGGGTTTAATCATTAAGGGATTGGAGGTGCAGTATGTATAAAGGTGGAAGGATCTGGTTGAAAGAAAGCAACTAAATCATAGTTCTGTTAGACTGAACAATGTTAGCTTGAATTAAGGGAAAAGTCATACTTAAAAAATGAAGTTCTTGTGTGGTTACAAAAGGAAAAAAATCTGTTTCTGCCTTCGGTTTCAGGAATGTTTAGTGAATTGCTTCACTTCTGAAAGGCATTTATAAAGGGGAAGGTAATAAATTAGCCCCATTACAAGTTTCTGCAAGGCCTGTGTTGGAATTAGGAAAAAAACAAACAGATGTCCTTCCTCAGGATATCATGCTGCCATCTGCTGGGAAATGATAATAATAAATATAAAAATCTACCACAACTAAAATTTAAGTATTGCTCCCTAGCGTTGTATGGTATACAATCTGCAGATAATTCTGTTGTAACCATGGTGATGATATAGAATCCTAGTGTCTGGTGTGTTCCCGGGATTCATGGTCTCACGTACCTGAAGAATGAGAACGCAGACCAGAGAGGCAAGGGTTAAGCAGTACAGTTTTATTGTAAAGCGCAAGAGAAAAAGCTCTCAGGAGAGAGGGGGGATCTGAAAATGGAATGCCCCCCACCCACCCACCTACCCAACAGGCCTATGCTAGGAACTGTAATGTCTCTGAGTCATAGCTGATTGGTCTCCTGTACTTGGGTGGCTTGGGCGGGTAACTTTGGTGCGCTCTGTAAGCTGATTGGCTCCCCGCCACCCCTTACACCTGAGCTGATAGTTTTGGCAGGCTCTGCAGCTTGAATGGCTTTGTTAGCTATTAAAGTTATTTCCTCTGGCTGTGTTATGGTCTCCGCCTTAATCCCCTCCACCGCAGCCATGTCCCTGACTGCCTGTGGTTTTTCTATCTCAGTGAGCATCCCATGCCTCCTTTGTAGAGTTGTGAAGAATGAATGAGATGGTAAATATGAAGCCATGCATAGGTCACAAAATTTTATGTTACCATTATTACTGGAACCTACCATCAGTTTTTGAGGTGTCAAGAAGGTTGCCACTTTCACTTTATAAAAAAACAGTCAATACATCAAGCTTAGGAAAAGGCAAGGGATGGTAAGTCTATGTCTAAATTAGGGGGAGCTTTTTTCACAGAGCAAATCAAAGTGAATATTTTACTAAACTATATTTCTTCCTAGTGTATAGAATAAATTACAGAAATATTTTCAATTTAGCCAATTATGCTAACTTTCACATAACACAAATGTAAATAAATTAAGATAGATATACCAGGGGTGCCAAAAAAATGTATACACATGACTTATATTCATCTTTTGTTATCGGTACGTATTGAGTATTACAATTTCAATACAGTTTTTTCCTTTCTTAAAATGTATATACATTTTTTGCCATCCTCTGTATACATATATGCTCATACATATGAAAAATACATATAAGAAAATACGTTTTATTCATCTAAGAGTCCCTATAAACTTGAAAATAGACCTTGAGAGTGAACAGCTCAATTAGTGTCATTCTTTATTCACTCAGAGAAATTTTTCAGGGTATTATTGGGTAAATTATTTTGGCTTTTTGGTGCCCTCAAGACTCAGTTATTGCCAATAGATTATAATTGACATTTTCCAGTGACAGTCAAGTACCTTAATCAGTTTTATTAGAATGAAAAAAGTAGATCCTGTCTGGAAAAACTAAATTACTTAACTATTTAAAGGAGTCTATGCTTGTGCTAAAATTTTTGCTTTTGATAAATAGCCTCTGTTTAACTTCACATCACAGAGAGTCAAACCAAGCTGGAGAATACTCTTTGGATTTTTTTGTCAGCAACACACTACATACACAATCTCACATGTAATGTGAGAAAACAGTTTCTGTAAAGCCGAAATTGATGTTTTATTACATCCTCTAGATGTGGAAGAAATATTCATATTGTGTTTAGAGCCATTCTGTTAAAGGCAGTTTTAATTTTTCCTATAATGATAGTAAGTGGTCAATTTGCTAAATGACCTGTAAGAGTTCAAAGCAGTTTATGTTTCTTTCTTTCTCTCTCTATATAGATATAGATATATAGAGAGATAGATATAGATATATAGATAGATAGATATAGATCTATCTAGATCTATATATCTGTATAACTATATAGATATATATACCATGTTTCCCCAAAAATAAGACCTAGCTGGACCATCCGCTCTAATGTGTCTTTTGGAGAAAAAATTAATATGACTTGATCTTATTTCAATATAATATAAGACCCGGTATTATATTATATTATATTATATTATATTATATTATATTATATTATATTATATTATATTATACATGGTATTATATTATATTATACTCGGTATTATATTATATTATACTATATTATATTATATTATACCCTATCTTATATTAAAATAAGACCAGCTCTTATATTAATTTTTGCTCCAAAAGATGCATTAAAGCTGATGGTCCAGCTAGGTCTTATTTTTGAGAAAACACCGTCTATCTATCTATCTATCTATCTATCTATCTATCTATCTATCTATCTATCTATCTATCTCACCATCTATCTATATAATTGGCTGATGATTATAGCAACTGTATGGGGTAAACAGTGTAATTATCCCCATTTTACAGTAGGGAAACTGAGACACAAATATGTTATATAATTTGCTCAAAGTCAAAAACCTAGTGAGTGGACTTGCTGCAGAGTCAAATAAATCAAATGTTATCTGTGCTTAACAAAGACAGAAAATTTGTGGGGTAAAATTAATTAAAACAAGATCGGTCTGCTCCTGGATTTTAAGATTTAATGTGTCAAATACAATTTCCTAGTACAAAGTTGGTAACATAAGTAGTTAAAAAAAAATATTACCGGCTTTATAGTTAAAGACTACCTTTGTAGTTCAGTAGGCAAATGCATTTCACAGAAGCCTACTTTTCTACTATATATCAGTGAACCTAAAAGGAACATTTGTAATCACAGCAATCAGGGGAAGAATCTACATAGATTTTCTTAAGAACTTTCTGGAGATATAATTCATATACCATACAATCCACCTATTTAAAGGATATAATCCAATAACTTTTAGTATATTCACAGAGTTGTGCAACCATCACCACAGCCAATTTTAGAACATTTTGATCACCCCAAAAAAGAAACAACATACCCATTAGCAGCCACTCCCCATTTCCCTGGAACCCTCCACCCCAGGTGACCACTAATTTACTTTATTTCTTGATAGATTTGCGTATTCTGGACCTGTTACATAGATGGAAGTATACAATGTGTGGTCTTTTATGTGTGACTTTTTTCACTTAGCAGAGCATGTTTGAGGTTCATCCATGTTGTAACATGTATTAGTACCTCATTGCTTTTTATTGCCAAATAATATTTCATTGTATGGATATACCACATTTTATTTATTCACCTATCAGTGATGAAGATTTGAGGTGTTTTTTTTTTAACTTTTTGGCTATTATGAATAATGCTGCTATGAACATTCATATACAAGTTTTTGTGTACACATAGGTTTTAAATCTCTTGGGTAGTTACCAAGGAGTGGAATTGCTGGGCCACGTGCAAATTCTGGATATCCTTTTTTTTGGTCCTTCACAAAAGAATCAGTATGCATAAATGTATTTATTGAAAGGTAAACTTTCAGTGAAATTAAAAACAATTTCTATGGGGCATAAGAGCAACAATAATAGGATATACTGTATACTTACAATGATGAAGCAGTTTACAAATTTAGCCTTCAGGTTATCTGGCAAAACAACCAGTCCTACTATGAAAGCTAAAATCTGCAGTTCCAGATAGAAGATGAAGATTGTAAAATGAGAAATAAGGCAACTATTCTTAGTCACTATAGAAAATTATAATTAACTCAGCAAGTCTCTCTTGGATAAGTCCTTCATAAATGGAGACTAAAATAGTACACTTAAAATGCATAGTAATTTTAATGTTTAAAGTGCTTTGTATTTATTGAAGTACAATGTATCTTTAATAGTTTAAGTACTGCTCTCTGAAATTCAAATACGATTTAAGGTACTGTAAGTCTCAGTAGCTGAGAAAATGCTGGAGTTTTACAAAATTATCCATAATTCAGTTGTTTTTTTTAAGTCAAACCAACCTTAATTGTCTAGAAAAGGTATTTGTGTGTGTGTGTGTGTGTGTGTGTGTGTGTGTGTGTAAAATTTAGATACCATTCCATATTCAACTGATTCCACCAGAGATGTATTGAGTGTGGAAATTACCACTGTATGTGGCGCATACATACACAAAAGAGACAAAGTTCTGTTTGATGTTTTCTGGAGGTGCTATCATGAAGAAACTGATAGACATACCCTTTCAGACTTAGAAAATGTTTATGTTAAATCTGAATTAGCAGCACACAGATTGAAACTCTTCTAAAGGCATTACCTCATTCATTATAACACTTTTGCCTCTTAAGCTTTAGGACATTTTGGTTTGGTCCAATTTTTGTTTTTATTTTAAGGCTTTTACCATTAAAGGGCTTTTTGGAAGTTGCTTTGTCTGTTGTAACCACATATACTAATCAAATGATGTCTAGACTTTTCAGAGCAAATTCACTTAATTTTCAAGAGAAAAAGAAAAACAATGAAACTCCTGAAATAATCCATTTTCATTGAGATTGTATACACTCATATGTTTAATGAGATACTGTTTTATCCTGAGACCTGAATATTTTTCAATATACAATAATACTGCCTATATAATAATGAAATTGTCATGTTATTCAGATTAATTACTAATTTTAAAAATTCTTAATTGGGACTGAAGGAATTGAAGTGATCTGTAAATTGTTCTTTGAGACTTAAAACCCTATATTCTCTGACTTTTATATTAAAAGCCATCACATTTAGTATTTGTCTGTTTGGGGAATTAAATGCTTGTTTTTAAGGGGATAGGGTTCTCAGCAGTAGTTAGTAACTTAAAGCCTTAAGTTTTAAGCTTGTTTTGGGGTGAAGCTCTGGGAAGGAAAAAGATGACTCATAGGCACCTTGAGACAGTCACTTATCCTACATGAGCTAAGGAGCAGATATACTCTAAGGCTCTGAAAATAAAGACAATGTTAAGTACTATCTCTTGAAATCATGTTATGTTTTCTGCAAAGCATTAAAAGATAAAAATAAGATTGTTTGAAGAACATGCAAGTTCTATGAGTGTATTGTATAATGCATGAGAATTTGGATGGATAAATATGCATAGCATAGTTCTTTTAGAATGGTGTACTTTTAGATTGATTGACTTACTGGAACTGCTGAAATAAGAAGATACACTCCAATTTATTTTGAAATAGGGGGAACATTGGCTGTGCTGCAGTCATTTGAAATGTATATATGCCCTACTAGTGGATTCCATTCATCAATGACATTTCATTGAAGTCATTTTGAGACTTTCTTTTTGCCATTGCAGGTAGAGCGGGAAAAGGCCATTCTTCTGGCCAATCTACAGGAGTCACAGACACAGCTGGAGCACACCAAGGGGGCACTGACAGAGCAGCACGAACGGGTACACCGGCTCACGGAACACGTCAATGCCATGAGGGGCCTGCAGAACAGCAAGGAGCTCAAGTCTGAACTGGAGGGGGAGAAGGGCCGGGACTCAGGGGAGGAGGCCCATGACTACGAGGTGGACATCAACGGCTTAGAGATCCTGGAGTGCAAATACAGAGTGGCGGTAACTGAGGTGATAGATTTGAAAGCTGAAATTAAAGCCTTAAAGGAGAAATACAATAAATCTGTAGAAAACCATACTGAAGAGAAGACCAAGTATGAGAGTAAGATCCAAATGTATGATGAGCAGGTGACAAGCCTTGAAAAGACCACCAGGGAGAGTGGAGAGAAGATGGCCCACATGGAGAAAGAGTTGCAAAAGATGACCAGCATAGCCAACGAAAATCACAATACCCTTAATACAGCCCAGGATGAATTGGTTACATTTAGTGAGGAGCTAGCTCAGCTTTACCACCATGTATGTCTGTGTAATAATGAAACCCCCAACAGGGTCATGCTGGATTACTATAGGCAAAGCAGAGTCACCCGTAGTGGGAGCCTGAAAGGTCCTGATGATCCCAGGGGACTTTTGTCTCCACGGTTAGCCAGGCGGGGTGTGTCATCCCCAGTAGAAATGAGGACCTCCTCGGAACCAGTTACGAAAGAAAACACAGAGGCCAGCAAAGAACCAAGTCCAACCAAGACCCCCACCATCTCTCCTGTTATTACTGCCCCACCATCATCTCCAGTATTAGATACAAGTGACATCCGCAAAGAGCCAATGAATATCTACAACCTTAATGCCATAATCCGGGACCAAATCAAGCATCTGCAGAAAGCTGTGGACCGGTCCTTGCAACTGTCTCGTCAAAGAGCAGCAGCACGGGAGCTGGCCCCCATGATCGATAAAGACAAGGAAGCCTTAATGGAAGAGTTTCTCAAGCTCAAGTCGCTGCTGAGCACCAAACGGGAGCAGATCGCCACACTGAGGGCAGTGCTGAAAGCCAACAAGCAGGTGATCTCATTCTACTGATAATGCATGCTAGTTAATGCTTTCTTAACTAGTTTATTCTTCAATGTTTTTGAGTGTCTGCTATCATCAGAATGAGAGTTCAGACTCCTGGTCAGCAGAGAAATGAAGCAAACTATATCCCAGTGACAGACCAGAATGTAAGAATTATTTTTAAGTGAGTGAATGGATGAAATAGCTATGCCCCGTTAGGTGGAGGTGAGGAAGTTAAAGCAGGAAAAAAGGAGAAGATCCATGCAGACATAGAAAGGCAGTTCAGGTGGTACTTAGCTGGATGCCAGCTGTCATTGAGTGTGAAAACAGGAGATGGAGGGATAGCAGAATAGGTTGGCATGGCAGCTTACACCAGGGAGATGCAGCAAGAAAGACACTGGCAGTTAGCTGGAGCAAACAGAGGAGAGCTCTCTAGAGAATGTGCACTAGCTCTGTCAGTGACCAAATATCTGAAATTTAGGTTCAGTTGGGATGTTAATTCACCTGGGTCAGAGCTAAAGCAATAGAGAATTTTTCTTAACCATGGATCTTGTCCTCCTAGAATAGGTAAGAATGCTATAACATGACCCTACCTGACTAATTCCTGGATCTCCTTGATGACTGAATTTGTTTTCCACCCTCCAGCTTTACCTGGGTGGAAGTGCTATGAGATATAGACAGGAAAATATTTTTAACCTCTCTTTAGTTTCTCTGGAAACGGAGCCTTGAAAGGTACATGTGAGAAAGTTGCTTTTTGAAAAGGGGTGTTGATAAAGAGAAACAACAAAGCATCAAACACCTTCGTGCAAACGTAAGCAGGGCTAGTGGTAGAAAATGAGGGTTAGTTTCAGATTCAGAGTTCCTTCTCCTTTTGCCCTTGTCCAGGGAAAACCACATTACTATTACGTCATCCGTAGTGCAGCTTTCTAGCATTTTTATCTGCAGTTCCCATAAATCCACGGATATAATTTGGAGGTCTGTACCATAAGCAATAATATTGCTTGCACTATAAACATGGTTTATATAAATCTAAGGGCAAAAATAGGACCTCATTTTGTGCCATCATGTCAGAGAAATAGAAAAGATTAGGGTGCATAAACAATTTGTGAGAGATCTGACTACAATTTGAGGTCAGAAGGAAGGCATTTGTTACCATAAACACTGCTGTAATCCAAAGACCCAGTGATTTAGAGTGGTTATAAATAACTAATACCACATTAGGTAAGACTTAGAAACCTTTATAAAGGACATAATATCCTGAGCATTCTTGGTCAAGCCATGCAGATAACTTCTCTGACTTCTTCTTGAAGGGTGAATATTAACAGTGTAGAAACCTAGGTCAGTAAAAAATGTCAAGATGCGTAACTGACACAAAGATATAGATAAGAATGATTGGTCAGCCAAGAGAGACTGATTTGTGAAGCAGCATTCGTTGATTACATATTTCATGGCAAGTAGTAAGTAGGGATGAAAAATAAGTGTCTAGTAATCTAGTAGGAGTTCAACACATGCCTGTAATTGTTTATAAGATACCGTGTTTCCCCCAAAATAAGACCTAGCCAGACAATCAGCTCTAATGCATTTTTTGGGAAAAAAAATTAATATAAGACCCGGTCTTATTTTAGTATAATATAAGACCGGGTCTCATAATATAATATAATAATAATATAATATAATATAATATAATATAATATAATATAATATAATATAATATAATTAATATAATACCAGGTCTTATATTAATTTTTGCTCCAAAAGACTCATTAGAGCTGATTGTCTGGCTAGGTCTTATTTTCGGGGAAACACGGTAGGACGCATCAAGCACTTTAGAATGGTTATATAAACAGTGCCATAGGAATTCAGAGGAGAACAAAGCATTCCTGGATGAATTTTTATTTTTACAGTGGTTTGTGTTACCATTTGCATTATATTAGAATCACAACCCTCATGGGCTCACTAAACTGAATGAAAACACATTTCTAGCCATGTATTTAGTTTAAATTTTAAGGATGTGGGGTCTATTGCTGTGCTGCTTATGTGTCATAAATAGCTTCAAGTACCTACAGATGACAGCCATTATATTTAGACATTGTGGAATGTTAATTATTAAGGCTAAGGTGAGAATTCTGTGGTATAGGAAAAAAAGAGAATCTTCTATTTTAAAATAGGCGTTCTGCATTCTCTGTGAATCTTTTAATATACTTTAGGATTTTTTTTTTGTAGGCACAGTGTCCTCTCGATGAAATAAGCAAATGTTTATGAAGTACCATCAATGTACTAAACTGTGCTAGATGCTAAAGATTCAAAGAAGACTAATCCCTGGTCCTTACTCTCCCGGAGAGGACTCAGACTGGTGGGAATGTCAGAATAGAAACAGATAATTACAGTTTGCTGTTACACATGCTGTGATCCAAGTTATGGGAACTTTGCAGAGGAAGTAACTAATGCCTCGTAGAAGAGTTGGAAAAAACTTCACAGAAGCAATTACACTTGAATTTGTTTTTTTAAAGGGTAAGGAGTCGTTTTCTAGAAGAGGAGGAAATAATTCCAGACAGAAAGAACAGTAAGTAGAGAGGCGCAGAACAGGATGATGTACTCAGGGAATAATTTTGAAGGTCTCTGTGGCTGGAAACAATTCTTTTTTTTATTTAGAAAGTCAACTTTGGGAGTGTGTGGAGAATGTGGCAAATGCAGATGTCAGCAAATCTAATAGGTTACAGATATTTAGGATTACTTAATTCTGAAAAAAGCTTTGTACAGTCTGTGCACAAACAAAGTTGAGTCCTTTGAGGGCATTTCTCACAAATAATAAATAATTTTGTACTTTTATTTCAGATCTATGCTTCTCTACTCCCTCCTACTCTGCTCCCCTTGGATAACTGACCATGTGGCTCTACGTGCTTACAAATTTGTTACATCTACATTTTCACAACTTAAACTTATCTGTCCTAAATGAATATGTATCTAAATTAAAAAAAATTAAAAAAGTTTTTAATGGCCCTTTTTCCCAAGTCAACCTCTGCGTTCTGGATAATTTTCTGTATTTATAATACTTCTGAAGTTTTAA
Organism: Rhinolophus sinicus; assembly: GCF_036562045.2. Taxonomy (NCBI): domain Eukaryota; kingdom Metazoa; phylum Chordata; class Mammalia; order Chiroptera; family Rhinolophidae; genus Rhinolophus; species Rhinolophus sinicus. The sequence continues at coordinate 159,531,214 of NC_133752.1, read as the reverse complement.
CTGTTATTGCACTATGGGACATATTGAACTTTTGTATGGGTAACTTCTCATTTTAATTTGACTTTAGATTCAGTCAAAACTAATAAGAAACTATTCTGGAATCAAAACATGAACAAACTACCCCATTCCAACATTATTTTAATTAAAAAAGAATCTGTTTGTAGAATGTGACACTTTGCGTAAGAAAGTTGAAGTGGTTCATTTCAAGCACAAAAAGAAGTGTGAAAAAACCAGGGTAGTCTACCTGAAAAATCCCATTAGTAATGGATATTTTTCACTAGTAAGGGATTTTTCATTAGTATTAAATATTTTTACACAGTCTGAAAAGCTGTAGTTAACAGTTTGTAAAATTTATGTGTTTCCAATTTGGCTTAAATATTCATGCCATGTGCTATGCATCAAACAGGTAGTCCCTAAATATACATTCATTTTTTGCGTTGATTCTGTCAACATTTTTTTTGCTTCCTACTGTGTGTCAGGCTAGTTCTCACTATTGAAACACTATTACCGTGTTTCCCCGAAAATAAGACCTAGCCGGACAATCAGCTCTAATATGTCTTTTAGAGTAAAAATTAATATAAGACCCGGTCTTATTTTACTATAAGACGGGGTCTTTATGATATAATGTATGTAATGTTACGTAATATAATATAATACCAGATCTAATCTAATCTAATATAATATAAGACCAGATCTTATATTAATTTTTGCTCCAAAAGACATATTAGAGCTGATTGTCTAGCTAGGTCTTATTTTCGGGGAAACACGGTAATTCCAAGAACTTGAGACATGCCCGTATCCAAAATTCAAACAAACATTTCAATTCATTCAACATTTTGGAATCTTTGCTTTTATGGAGATTGTGAAGAATTAAATTTGACTATTAAAATCTGATTATTTTTATTTGATTATCTGATTATTGAAATTTGATTATTAAGTTTTACAATTGAATTTGACTATAATTCATCATTTTGAAGAAGCTGTATGCAAAGACTTAGAAAGAAATTGGTTCTTTGTTAATTCTTTTCCTTCAGCGTAAAATATAGACTGTCATATACTCGTGTCATAAATTGCAATGACCTATAACTTTTATTCTATTTGTTTCAGGCCTGCAGAGCACAGGTGACACAAGAATATTTGAGTTGTATTGTATCTCAATTGGAAGCTGTGCTTCTTCACTAACTTCTCCTTGATAAAATTTTTCTTGTATAAAATTTCATTTTGGCTCCCTTCATGTCTGAAAATCCTACACTCTCAACAATCTGCATTAAATATTTACTGAACTACTATAATTGCCTCCTGGTACTGACTCGGGTTCACAGCTGGCTTCTAGGGCAATTTAACCACATTACGGATTCACAACATGTTTTGACATTAAACTGCCTTATATCCAGAGTACACATATATATTTATATAAAATTTAACCAAACCAATTTCACTTTCCTTTTATGAAAGAAAGTAATAGGCCCATGAAGAAATCTGTACAATAGATTTTCCTGATGAAAATTGTAAGCATTATGATTTTTCTGCTTTAGACAGCTGAGGTGGCACTAGCTAATCTCAAGAACAAATATGAAAATGAGAAAGCAATGGTGACTGAAACTATGACGAAACTTAGAAATGAACTGAAGGCTTTGAAAGAAGATGCAGCAACTTTCTCATCCCTGAGAGCAATGTTTGCAACAAGGTAATTGGTTTTTCTTGCAAGATTAAGTGTGGTACATGGGGAAAAAATTTAAAAATTTACATGTGCATCTTCGTGTATCTTGAGTGTATTTGATGGACCATCTAAAGGGTAAGATGTAAGGAAAATACAAGAGATTCCACTCTGACAAATCTAAAACGTTTTGTGCTGTTTTCCAGAGCCCTCTACTGGAAGTACTGAATTAAGCAATTTTGTTACATAAAAGTATTTTTAAATCAATACAATAGATATTTTTTTCTAGAGCTTATGTGCCCAAAAGAATTAGAACCCCTCCCCCCAAAAGCTTCTAATAAGGGAAAAAAACCTACTTGCTAAAATAGCTAAATGTTATATTATCACCACTGAAATTTATTTCTGTGACTAAAATACATAAAAGTGCTTATCATTAGTATTATATGAGATAGATACCATCATAATAAAGATTAATATTCATATGAACTAATGATTTACTTTAATACACTGTGATTTAATGAAAACTTCTAAAACATATATATATCACCAAATTCTTCACATTGCCCAACTAATTAGACGAGTATTAGTTATTACCTCCCCCCCACCAGTTTCATTATGAAGTGCCCCTGTATTGTGTTTTTAAACTTCAGGTGATTGTTTAGAATGTGTTAATTCAAGGCATTCAAAATCCTGAGATTTTTAATACGTAATCTTTTTTGTTGTCACTTTTCAATACCAAAACAAAACCAGTTATATATCTTACCTGATGCAAACTCAGTATAAAGTTCACAAAACATAACTAGGGCTATAGTTGCCGATTCAGTAAATAATTTGCACGTAGCTGATATAAGTGTAAAAGAAAATGTTGGGTTTTATAGGAGTCCAGGAATCTGCCCAGCTTTCTTTGGGTGTCAGGAGAGAAAGGCTCAAGCTTATACTTCATGATTAAGTCTCTTAGAGATGGTGTTAAGGAGGCTGGGTGCCTGAGGGACCACATAGGTGTGCGGGCACTGAGCAGAACTGACTTCTGGGTCTCCAAACATTATACGAGTTTGGGGAGTAGAGTATATATGCCTCTGGCCACTATGTGGTGGCAGGACAGAGAATGAGGATGGTGCATTAATGAAAGAAATCAGTCAGGCTTATGTGTAGAATCAAGAAAACAGAAATTTCCTCTTTGAAAAAAAAAATCAAAACATTTTTAAAGGGATGTTTAAAGTCTCATTCTAGTTTATATAAGAAATTGTTACCCCTACATAGTGTATTTTCATGGAAATTTGTTTTTTCAGGTATAACAATTTCCTTATTCCATAGTATTTTTTAAAGAAAATATTGTTATCTGACCAATTAAAACATATCCAGGGTCCTGCAATTCACATTGTATTTTACTAAGCCCTGAATTTTCTTGTGGTATGCCAACTGTGCTTTTTGACATTCAAGATTAAAGAAAATGGGGACCCACCCGGATCTCAAGTTCTTTCACTACAGGGTCTATTTTTTCTTTAAAAGGCCACAAGGCTCGTGCTGATTTCAGAGTTTGTACAATATATTTTGTATAACTCTATAAAGTCATTAAACTATCTGCTAGTGCATGAAAAGTATTTGTTATTATTATCTTAGCAGGTAAATAGACTCAGAAAAAAACTCTGACTAATTGTGTGAATAATTCTTCCTTCCCATTGTGTATGTGCTCAGCTTTTACCTTTGGTGGGGAAAATAGATCACTGAGCTGATCTTCCTGCTGCAGCACAAGTGTCAAACCTGAACAAAGATGGCTGACAGCCTTGTATATCTGTATCAAATTCTGTGCAAGTCTTGGTTTTCTTTGGCACTTATTGCTTTATCATCTGGGAGAGGAATCATAGAAAGTATTCGGGTTTCTAATCCAGGCAAATCTGTCACACTGAAAGCAGTGGCAGGTGCAATCTGTACTCAATTAAAATAAAACCTATAGACATAAAGAACAAAATGTTTTCCTCATAGATATTATTATTCTTTTGCATGCTACAAGCATAGCCTATAACAAACTTGTCACATTCCTCCATGGAACACAGTAGAAAAAGCCATTGTAGTGCATCTTAGATGCTGTGAACACCACCTGAGACTTTATTGTTTACTCTTCTGCCACCGTGAGCAGCCCCCACAATAACTCTGTCCCTGGGGTTTAACATGTCACCTATTACAAATATCCCCACATGTCCTCCATTGTATAGATGAACCATCATTTATTGAACCTGCTCTACTAGTTCCCATTTGCTACGAGAGTAGGTTACCTCATTTCTTCTCTACGAAGACCAGTGTTCTAAATTCCAGTAACATTACTTTTCAACCTAAATTTCAAATTCGGTTTCACCAAGATTTTCTACTGATCATGGGTTTGTTTTTTGTTTTTTTAAGATTTTAGTGGGGAAGGGAAACAGCACTTTATTGGGGAACAGTGTTTTTCCCAGGACCCATCAGCTCCAAGTCAAGTTGTCCTTTCAATCTTAGTTGTGGAGGGTGCAGCTCAGCTCCAAATCCAGTTGCCATTGTTCAATCTTAGTTGCAGTGGGTGCAGCCCACCATCCCTTGCAGGAGTCAAACTGGCAACCTTGTGGTTGAGAGCATGTGCTCCAACTAACTGAGCCATCCGGCCTCCGGGGAGCTCAGTGGCAGTTCATTGTCTTCATTCTAGTTGCGGACAGCGCAGCTTGCTAGCCCATGTGAGAATCTAACCGGCAGAGCTCACATTCTAACCAACTGAGCCACCCATCGGCCCCCTGACCACGTTTCTGTTTTGGTTCCAGATGTGATGAATACGTCACGCAATTGGATGAAATGCAGAGACAGTTAGCAGCTGCAGAGGATGAGAAGAAGACTCTAAATAGTTTGTTACGAATGGCTATCCAGCAAAAACTCGCCCTGACCCAGCGGCTGGAGGACTTAGAGTTTGACCATGAGCAGTCCCGACGCACCAAAGGCAAATTTGGAAAGAGCAAGATCGGCAGCCCTAAAGTAAGTGGGGAGGCATCAGTCACCGTGCCCACCATAGACACTTACCTCCTGCATAGTCAGGGCCCACAGACACCCAACATTCGGGTCAGCAGTGGCACTCAGAGGAAAAGGTATGCATGCAGCAATCTTTATAGTATGGTGCAGTGGCCAGATTTTAGTTAACTGCAAAATTGATATGTTCTTATTGTGGAGGGTGGAGGAAGGGAAGGAAGGAAGAGAAAAACTGGAACTGGGTGGATAAATGGGTCTCGCTAATGTTGGTTTTTCCAAATCAAAACCTTTTTGATAACTGTGTTTATTTACTCCTTTGTGTCGCCCACACCCCACCTCATAATATAACTTCCAAGTGTCTTGTCATTATTTTTGCTGTTCCTTGTATGCATAAATATGCCTCTCCCTTACCTCCAACCTAAAAATCCATAGATAAAAGGTGGATATTAAGAACAAAACTATATTTTACATGGGTGATGATTTTAAAAGTCATTGTACCTCTGGTAATGGTGCTATTTACCAGCTTCTCTTTAATGGAGCAAGGATATGAATATGTTCTCTTAGGGGAACTTTTGTCCATGTTACCAAAACTGATGACTGACTGAAACGAAATGTTTATATTTAGGTAAAATGGAATAGAATATGTATAGCCTTTTTCTTAAAAGCAGGTTTTTGTGCTTTTTCATTTAGTATGTGAACATTGCTCGAAGAAATCACTTGTAAGGTTTTTAGTGGCTTGATTTTCTGACCTTTTTCCAGAGTCCTGGATGTTGAATTACGTACCCTGTATTTTCAGTTAATGGTAAAATTTTTATTTTAGGAACTTTCAGTAAGAAATCAAATAATATAATTATTTTCTATTTGTAGTTAAAACTGACTAACTATAATAAATCTCTTTTTCAGTATCCAATACAGTTTTCAAGTAGGGTTGTATCCTGGTGTGGAAACTAAACAATTAGCAGAAATCTTGATTTACATGTTAAAAAAGTCAAATGCCAATATAAATAATGTTGTCACTGGTGAGGCTTTGAAAGGTAATTAAAGTAAAACTTTTTTGTTTCCTATATGTATTTTCTTGGATCTCCTGCAAGACAATTTTCACCTTCCCTTTGTGATCAGAGCCGTCCCAGGACTTCAGGGGCTTCCTACCTCCAGAATTTATTAAGAGTTCCCCCTGATCCCACCTCCACAGAATCATTTCTTCTGAAGGGCCCCCCTTCCATGAGTGAATTCATCCAAGGGCACCGGCTCAGCAAGGAAAAAAGGTTAACCGTGGCTCCACCAGGTAAACATTTTTTCCTTGGGTGCATGTAATGCAAATGATTAGTTGAATAGACAACTCTCCCCTTCCTTCCAACCACTCATGCCCACCCCACATCCTCAGAGTCTAACTTTGATGACAGGTAAATTCCTCCAGCTCAAGTAAAAATTCCTTTACACTTAACCTCCTGTTTCCTCCTTTACTCAGCCAGACCATCATTCCTTAGGACTCTCCAGGGACTTCCTTTTAACAACAGCCACGGATGGAAAATGAGAGTTGAAAGGAATGGGATAAATAACGGGAAACGAGCAACAAGCACAAGGCAGGACACATACCTGGATCCTAGTTGCAATTTGGTAGCTCATAGCAATTCCATCTTGGTCAAATTTTGTCCCTATCATTTTTAATGTACTTTCAGTAAAGGAGCCATCTTAATAAAATCTCCTTTTGTAGTGACTCAGAATGTCTCCTCAATCCTTGTAGAGAAATAAAACTAAAATTCTCTAAGGTTTTGCTCCTCAGGAACATTTAGGTCTTATTATAATGTTCTTGTTGATTTATGCTTACCAATATGCTCACAATTTACTTTAGCTTCACTGTTTTACATTTTTCTTTTTCTTTTTCCTATGAAGAAACTCACTTGAAAATGTGACTTCTTGCAAATAAAGATCATCCTTTTAAGAAGTCCCTGAATGCTAACTATAGATCAGAGGTGGCACACAGGAAGCCTTTGAAACAAAATAAGCCCAAGGGCAATGACTTCTTTGGCTATCATAGAGATGAAAAATGAAAACGAATTCAAGTTAGTTGTCAACAGTTTGAAACTCAGATTTCACATGAACATCTATCTTTCTGGCTTCCTTTGAATGATTCTGAATATCTGGCGGCCCTAGGTCTGCATTCATGCATATCAGCAACCTGTTGGAGCTGTGTAGTGGTTGCTGCTTTTAAAAAGGCAAGCTTTGCAGCGGACCACAGCCCCCCTCACTCCCTATGACTTATACCCAGCCTGTTGCTCTTGTTTCTGTTACCTTCTGGCCCCTACTGTAGCCTGTGAGTTTTTCAGCTTTGCCACAGATTTTTTTTTCTCTTAATTTACTTAAATTTTACCTCCTACCTAATTTACTTCCATTTTACCTTAATTCCTTTTTGGAAACCTCAGCCTTTGGATCTCTAATACTTTCCTTATCTGATTCATGAATCAGCCTACTGATTGGAATAAGAGATGTGTGGAAATTTACAGAATATAATGTTCAAAGTTTTAAGAATGTTTGAGGAAGTCAGTAGGGACAATAAGTTGGAACAGCCTAACAAATGTACACCTGAAAAAAAAAAAAAAAAAAGACAACAAGTCTGTTGGGTGTTTCTGTTTTCACAGCTCATTTCCTATTGTTTTAGAACCCATTCAAAATTACCATGAAGTATTTGTGAATCACCAAAATGGTAATAATTCATCAGGACACCTAGCTTGAATAAATCCCACAAGTCTTTTTAGTGTGCCAGATAGATTTAGTAGCATTATCTACTAGAACTTAGAAAAGAATGGTATGACTGATAAGTAACCCTAGTATTTTAATTTAAAAGGTTTTATATCAATATGATTAAAAATTAATAAATATAACTAATAATTTTTCATTTTGTTTATGACTGTTTTATCATTGTTTTCATGAATATATATTAGGTTGGTGCAAAAGTAATTGCAGTTTAAAAGGTTAAAAACAATTGCAAAAACCACAATTACTTTTGCACCAACCTAATATTTTACATTATTGTCATTACATTGTGGAAATCATTAACATTATATCATAAACTTTTCCATGTTGCTACCTAGTCTTATTTTTGTTTTAAAAGGTTGTATCATAAATTTTATTTCAGATGTTACCACATAATCACTACTTCTTCTTAACCACGGAGATAGTTTTTCATTATTTATTATATTATGGAATGATGCTGAGAATATCCTCATGCATTCAATTTCTCATCTATTCAGTTTTTTCTGCAAGAATGAGATTACTGAGTTAAAAGTATGAACATTTTTATGTTTTTCCTGCATTTTGATGTTGCTGTCAAAAAGGGTATATCAGTATAGTCACAGTCCCACAAAATATTTTTCTCACTTCCACACACACTTCTACTACTTTATGCACACTGTACACATCTTGCATCTCTAAGGCTGGTAAACATACGTGGATGAGAGTACTATTGTGTTGTCTTAAATACTTTAGTTTTGAATAACCAAAAACGTCATTGGCCTTAGATATAACGACTGTATACAAGATTAGCGATGTAAATGATGTAGAATTCAGAATCATCAATAGGCCAGAAAACCACTTTATGACAACTTAGCATATTGATAAACCTTACATTTTTAACCATCTCTTTGAAATTAAAATAATAAAAGAGGGATGGAGGTAAAGATGTTATTATATTCCAAAGAATTTTCTATTGTATATCATGCAGACAACCAGATTAGTTCTTAATAAATTCTTAGGTGAATCCAGCAGCATTTTCTAAAAAGTTCCAGTTAAATGAATTACTATAGAAACTGACCAAACATCTACAACAAACAAATTGTAGCTTCTAAAACTATTTGCATTATTGACTATATATTATTTTTTCTCGGCTGAACTATATTGGGTAAGACATAGTAAACATTATTTATGATGATTTTACTATATAAAATGCTTTTATAAAGCTCATTAAGGAAAACTATGCCATATATATCCAATCCTAGGTTCTATGTAAGAAGTATCTTAAACCCAGGGGAAATAATAGATTTTTCTGAGTATTTTTAATTCATGAGTTTATAAGTTATTGATTATAAAGTTTAATGCTAGTAATTATATATATATATATATATATATATATATATATATATTCATCATTTTTAAAGGGCAATTAGCTATTAATTTATCAGAATGTTTTTTGATAACCATTTTTTTCTAAAATAAATTTAGAAATAGATTTTTAATATCTTTTTAGGTAATTTTATATCTCATTCTATTAAACAACTATAGGGGGTTTTTCTATTGAGGATCACTGAAGTGATTAAATTAATAAAATGGAATTAGTTTAATTTGATTTGGGTCCTTTGGTTGAGGAATTGAGAGATGTAAATCTCATTTAAAATTTTAAGACACAAAACATAAAATATTATTTACCATATATAAGAGATCTTTTCAAATAGATTTCATTTCTGTGAGGTGGTCAGCAGAAAACCCCATCTTCCTCAAGGCACAATTTCTCAGTTTCTGGAGAATCAGCTCTCGGTGGGGCATTGATTTTCAAAATTAGGAGAAGTTTTTGTGCTAATTGATTAGTACATTGTACTAATTGATTTGCAACAATTTAGAGGAAAATTCTAATCCTTGCGTCTGACTTTGACTCAGTCTCTGCTACCTCAGCCCCTGAAATTCTGCTTCTGGCCATGGCTTTTTGATTTCCTTGTTCTTGACTTTTTCCTTCTGCATACAAACTCCAGTGTCCTCCCACGTGTGCCTGCCAGCTTTGATGAACTTGAATCAAAAAGGGACCCTGTTGTCATCAACAAGTTTGCAGTCAGGCAGCAGATACTGTACCTTCATAAAATAATAATTGGTTATTTTGTAGCCAACATTTTATCTTGATGCTTTAACGACCTAGACCTACATAAGAATAATAAAATCTTACATTTAATCAATAATTAAAATCAGTCTACCAGAATACGTAAAAGAAATCTATGTAATTCACAGGCAAGAGATGTTATTTCTGTAGTGAAGACCTAACTGCTTCATTTGTACAGGATAGGCAAGAAATCTCATACTTGAGAAAGCAGGTTTGAAATCTCTTCATGAAGAAATAGCCTAAGCGATTTGCTCCTCCCACTGTATTTTCCATGTAGAAGTTTTTTCTCTTGTATGTTTTGCTTCCCTGTATCATTTCAATTCTTTCTGTCCCTCCCCCTGTCTCTTCCCTGCCTCCCTTCTCTGACACCATTACTAAACTAGTATGAAAGAATGGTATTGTTTTAAAATCTTAAAAAATTTTAGATTTTAGATTTTACTGATTTTTAAAGCAGCTAACAGAAAGTGTTAACCTTAGCTAGGTAAATCACCCCTTTGATGTATAATCAACACTAGACACTGACATGTTCATTAGTGAAAATTGCCTTTATATTTCATTACATTCAAACAAGTAAGACATTTACTTGTCTGTTTGTTATATGGTAAAGCCTATGTTCTTGTATAAAACTACTTTTTTTTTTCCCATTAACTGATTTGCTTATTCACTCATTCATCCAAATTTAACAAAATATATTGAGCATCTATGTGTCAGGCACTTGAAGCTCTTGATATAACGATATTCAAATAAAACTCCATTTGTGATCTTCAAGAAACTCATAATCTGGTATGGGAGGTAAATAGGCAAATAAATAATGATGTTAGTAGATGCCCCTGGGAGAAATAGAGGAATTATGGTGATTAGGAACATCCTCCCAGAAGACATGTGAGCACTGGTCGTGAAACGTGACCTTAATAGACAGAAGGTAGCAGTGCAGGTGTGGGTCATGAAAAATGCCTCATAGGAAAGCAGGTAAACTTGGGCGAAAGCCATGAGCTTGGGGCTAGAAACTGGGGCAAGACTTGGCAGTGATGGGAAATGAGACTGGAAAGGTGGGCAGGGATTAGAAAACAGGGCCAGTTTACTGAGAGCAGACTTTATTCTGTGGGCATAGTTAACAGTTTTCAGAATAGGACCAGATTTTCATTATACAAGATCACCCTAACAGCATATATACGGACACTAATGAAATGAGCAGATGAGAGTTGTAGAAACTCAGAATCAAAATGGTGAGGAGTATGCATATTTACATGTGTCTGAAGTTAGAGAAGTCTAACTGTATATGAAAGGCAGCATGTCCTGTGTACATACAACCTACTCTAACTGCCTTTGCTCCTTCATCCTCCAGTGGTTTGTATATGGAAGGAACTCAGTAAATGCTCTTTGACCTTACTCTGAACTGATGGCCTCAGTGGTTTTATTCCCCCCTAACGTATGTTTTTTTCCTATAAAAGCTTTTTATATTTCTGTGTGATCCATTCCCCCATATCACTATACTTTGTTTTTCCACAGGATTCAATTCTTGAAATAGCTGGAGTGAACAATCTTCTATTGAAATCTGTAATTGTTTACGCTCGTATTCTCTTTTAACGTGGCTTCCATAGAGTTCTTCCCTGGGCATTTCCCTGGGTATCATTCCTAGAGCATTTTGCCCTGAGTTTGGAATCTGCCAAAACAAAAGTTAATTAAAAAATGTTAATTCTCAAAATTACCAACCACATGTTGGAAATACATTTTTCTCTCTTGCTCCAATGTAATATGCAAGTTTTAGAAATTACATCAAATCTGCAAATTTTAGCGTATCATGTGTGCCACAAGAGTGGTTTTCTTTCTTGTTAAGGAATAGTCATGATTCGTTTTACAGTGGAAACATACAACACACTTAAATTTCATTCTTTCAGTATTTCTTCAAGTAGCAGTTTCATTTTTATAGGAAATTTTTGGTATAGAACGATCTCAAATTGAATGTGCAATGTGAAGAATGTCATCTGAGAGATGTGTCATTAGATTCTGTCTATCTCTGTAATGACAGATAGCTAATTGAAAACTGAAAAATACAGGAATTTAGCTAACTCCTTCCCAAATAGCTCTATATTTGCTTTGCTTAGATAAATACCAAATGTCCTCCAATATTGTTGAATGTTTTGATTTTCATCCAGATAACCAGTTTTATACAAAAATATTTTGGAATTTTGAGATTTCCCCCCCCTTATTTCTGTTACCAAGGGTTAAGCTATATGTATCATATATACCGGTTTTACCTTGTGTATATAAATGCACAAAAAATCATGAAGGCTTTTTTGATCCCTTGTCTCTTCGAGGCAGAATTAGCTGCTTCCTCCTCTATGTCCCATGACAGATGCCACAGTCACAGTTTGTCTTAAAATCAGATTCCTCTATGAGCCTGTAAGCTGCTTTTAATCCCTAGAATCTTGCCCTGTACCTTGCACACAGGAGGAGGTCCTCAGTTTGTTGGACACCTGGTATTCAGTTCAGATTTTCTACACTATCTCAAAATATATGGCTCCATTGTTGTTTATCACGTATATAGGTAGTTCTTCTGTTGTACAGTATTATAAATGGTATATTTCAGATTATGATTTAACGTAGGTGATGTAATAAAATCTACATAACAATTGCATTTGGAAATTTCTAAAGTCAGTTATTCACTATTCTTATTATTAAATCCAGGCAGCACATACCTATATCATTTTGGAGTTTCTTTATTTGGTTGTTTTAATATATGCATCCCCCAAGCCAAGGCAATTATAAGACAATATCTATTTTAGAGCGCAAAATTTATGAATATATGTAGTGTATAGTAAAAGTTTGAATATATATAGGCTTTCCTTATTTTATTTTTCTTATTCCTTTTTAAATGTCTTTATGGTTTTTAAGTATATTTTTTCAATAGATAATTATGGTTCAAAATTCAAAAGGTAGAAATGAGTGTACAAATAGAAAGTAGCTCTGTCTGCTACACTGTGCCAAGCCAAACTTGTGTTTCCTCTCAGAAACATTCTCTACATATACAAGCAAATTTATGTAACTATATACATATACTCACAAATATGTATTTTTATATATGTATTAACAACAATGGCACAACTACAAACATTGTTACACATGCTTGTTTTTTACTTAATATATCTTGGCTTTTTTTATATCAATACTCATCTTTTTGTTTATTTTTAACCAGAATTTACAGATGAGAAGGAAGATATACTTGAACTCTTTAAGAAAGCTTGAAATGTTTCCATGTGTAGAATAGAAATATTTATTGCCTAACAATGAAATGACAGCTATGAAATGCTTCACCTTCTAGACCAGAGGTATTAATAAAAAGATAATGTGGTAATTATATATGTAAGTTTAAATACTCTAGCAGCCACATGAGAAAAAAATAAAAAGAAACAGGTAAACTTAATTTTAGTAGTATATTTTATTTAACACAATATAGCAATAATATTATTATTATAAAATGCAACCAATGGAAGCAATTTTTAAAAAATAAACTTTATTGGGGAATAGTATGTTTCTCCAGGGCCCATCCGGTCAAAGTCGTTGTCCTTCAATCTAGTTGTGGAGGGCGCAGCTCAGCTCCAAGTCCAGTTGCCATTTTCAATCTTTAGTTGCAGGTGGTGCAGCTACCATCCCATGTGGGAATTGAACTGGCAACCTTGTTGTTGAGAGCCCACTCTCTAACCAACTGAGCCACCCGGCTGCCCCCTGGAAGCAATTATCAATGAGATATTTTACGTTTTGTTATTATTACTCAGTCTTTGAAATTCATTATGTATTTTGTATTTACAGTATAGCTCAATTTGAACTAGCCGTATTTCTAGGGCTCAGTAGCCAGATTTGGCTAGTAGCTACTGTATTGGACAGTGCAATTCGAGACCTTCTTACTTCCCAGTGGTTTTAAGTAGCTAAAGGTAGAAGCCTTGCCTTCATATCCCAAAGCCTCCCATGAAAAGAAGAGTTTTAGTACTCTGTTCTGATGGGCAGCTGGGGCCTCTCCATCACTGTATTCCAGGGGAAAATGGCCGTCAGTGTCTTCTGTGCTAAGCTCACACTAGTTAACCCAATCTGTTGACACTAGTCTATTGTATTCTACTGTTTGCCCTCACTGTAACTACATAACAATCTCTATTATAAAAATTTAAAAAAACCCTCTGATTATAAGCATTTTCTGGCTTGTTATATTTAAACTGCAGCTTTGAAAGGGACTTTTTCTATCTACAAAGAATACTAAGAAAAACATAATAAGAAAAAGCCACAATAGGTCAATAGGGACCCAGCAAGGCCAATCTCTAGGTTAACAACTGTAGGCTGTCCTTTGCATTTATAAAGGTTTATGGGCAGCTAGAGTGAAAAAATACTGAAGGAGATTCTCCCAACTCTGAGACTCTGATTCTATGAATACAAATTATTCTCTCCATGATTGAGACTGGAGCTCATTGTGTACAATCCATGTTTGTAAATAGAACTATATTAAAATATCTTAGCACCATATAGTTTACTTTCCATCAAGGAAAAGGAAAATTCCCATTGTCTAATAAACAGAACACTTTTTTTTTGGACACTTTAAAATATCTATGTGTTGTGAACTGACTGTACAAGGCAAGAAAGGGCAGTGTTCCGAGTTCATGCTGAATTCTTGCAGCATGCTAACACTTTGGTTTCCTTTTCAAAACTGGCGGGCTTCAGCTTCTAAACATGTACCTATTTTGTTACACTAGATGTGGAAGCCACTGATTTAATACAGAAGTGCTTCTCTGGTACCCTTCAACATGGCAGCCAACCAGACTCTTCTGAGCATTAATAAATAGTTTGGAATGAACCCTTCTACATGCTAAAGCCTGGGTTCAGCAGGTCTCCTGAGTGCTGAGCAAGTTGGGTAGGATCTGAAGGAACAGCCTGAGTTCTGGCTGTGAATGTGATGCACATGATGGGTACTGCTAATGCTCATGGAAAGCCTACGCTTGCTACTACCTATTCCTTTGTTTTAAATGATATAGTGAAAATGTAGCTCCATAGCATTTAAACCTACTTAAACTGACTTAGTAATTAAACTTGTACAGTTAATCAACGAGAAAAGAATTGCAGTGCACTGGACTCATTACACAACAGTGAAGCATACTGTCACCCTCTCATTTTTCAATTGCACAGCTGTATGGCCCTTCTTCCACACCTCTCTTTAGTCATCTATTAACACTTGCTTGGTTTTCTTGTATTTATTATGCCTGAAAGGTATAAGAGGAAAAGCACACAACTCAGAATGGTTGACTTTAGCCCTTTCTATTGTTTATTTTTAAAAAGGTAAAGTAAAAAATAAAGATAACGTCATAAAGATGTCATATACTCATTAATTTTGTTGTCCTTTAAGCCAAAAACAAACAGTCAGTGATATACTCTCAATATCACAAATTTAAAGTTTTTGTGAACTGTACATGTAAAGGCCAAGTTTGTTTTGGCTTTACTCATTACTGGACTCCCCAAATTTTATTTTTCTGTATGATTTATAGGTTACTTCTGTCACTTCAGTGTGTCCAGTCCACAAATCAGAT
Source organism: Rhinolophus sinicus (assembly GCF_036562045.2). Taxonomy (NCBI): domain Eukaryota; kingdom Metazoa; phylum Chordata; class Mammalia; order Chiroptera; family Rhinolophidae; genus Rhinolophus; species Rhinolophus sinicus. Next base: position 159,516,141 of record NC_133752.1, on the reverse strand, counting down.
CTCCTTCGGAGGGACTGTTTCTTACGATGGTCTCTCATGTAATTGCATGAGTCAGTGAATATTCTTTAAGAGGTCAACTAGGTTAGAAGTAGACTAGATTGTTGCTCTTACAATAATTATTTAAAAGAAATAACTTCTGTAAGCTCAAGTGTTTGCATTTAAAGGTTTATACGAAAACATGTACATTTATTTTGCAGGGTAATGGTTTAGAGCAGGACTGTCATTTTAACTTCACCTACTTTGAGTGCATATAAAGTTCGTACTTTTTCAGTTGAAGGAAATATATACTTTCCTCATGTTAAGAACTTTTTTGCTGCTCTGATGCTGTTCATCAGTCTACTTTTCTAAACTGAGCCTCATTTGTCAGTTCTTCATTGCACTTAAGATTATGTCTTAATAAAAGTCAAAAATCAGTTTGGATCATAATAACTGAAATTAGAAATTTAGAATAGGAAGGGTTACCATTTACTTTGGCCAAATGGTACCCATGTTCCTGGCACAGACATCCCAATAAGGATGCTGCTTAGTTCACCTTAAATACCTATTTCTGGCTTTCCAGGCAGTCCTGGCTCCCCTTCTATTCATAGAATCCTTTAAAAAAACAAGTATGGTATACTCATTTAGTCTACGTAGGTATTTATAGAATAAGCCAGTATGTGATGACAGTAGAATCAGTTAAACATAAATTCTTTTCTCTTTTTATGCACTACTTGACATCAAAAGCAAAAAGAGGTAAGTTGGCTATAAACCTGTAGGTGAATCTTATTTTCTTTAATAGATTTATTCCTGACAGCATTGCTTTAATTAAATTTGTACAAGTCAAATACTTTTACATTAGGAAGCTTGTCATTGTACATCTTTACTTTTTTTCTTTGAAAAATGAATAAGCACGTTCTATAAACTTGGATTTTTAAAACACTTAATGTTTAAATATACTGTTTTTCCTTTAACTGAATTAAACTTATGGTTTAATTTGCTTATGAGGACATGGCGCATTTTGAAACACTTGGTTTAGTTTTGGGTTTTCTGAATTGTTTCCCCCCAAAAAATGTGGGTTACATTATTATAAGTATTTCTTCTTTCTTAAAAAAAAAAAAGCCAAGAAACAACTGACATTGGTGAAAGCCTATACTTTTCAGATCCATCGCTTTATAGAAGAGGATGCCCTGAACCTCTCAGAACATTTTCTAGTGTTGATTTTTTTTTTTAATGAAAAAAAAATTAAATAAGAAAATCAAACACATTTCACTGAGTGGTGTCTCATATTTTTCTTGTTTGAGACATTTTTGCAATTGATCCTTTTAGTGGGTTTTTGGTTATAGTTCATTTAACTCAATTCTCTTTTGTTTCTTTTTGATGATGATGAATTTTGACATTTCAACAGTATAGCTGGTCTTTATTTGATACATGCTTTTTATTGACCTTACTTAATGAGAACCGGCTACCATACCACCTTGCGTTAACTCTGTGCCAGCTGACATTTTTCTTGGGAAGGACATTTCTGAACAAAAGGTTATTTTCTAAAAGGTGTTTAATTGGTTTAAGAATCTGGCAGCAAAATGTACTTTTACCTCTTGGTGCCACTGTATTTAATTACCCTCTCCACCTTTACTTTCCATATCTTCCTACCATAGGCTGTTGATTACATGCTCATTGTTTAATTGTAAGTTGTTCATAAGCAGAAAGTTGACTGCACTGCAGGGCATTTTTGTATTTCTCTTTTGCGAGGTTTGAAATAAAAATACATAATGAGTATTGCTTTGTTTTACCAGCTAGTCATTTGATATTCATCAGGCAATGAATATTCATCAGCAAATGGAAAGCTTTGTGAAAATTTATGTCTAATCTATAATCATCGAACAATATAAAAATGCTCCCTCTCCTTAGCAAGTCACACTTTGATTCTGCGTTGCTGAAGAATATTTTAATGCTTGTCACCAAAATGTGATAAACTATATAGAGTTGTCATTATATAAAGGCAGAGCCAGATAGTTTTAAGGATTTGTTACCTAGTTATATTTTTGCATTGTCTATATTGAAATTTTTTTGTGTTTTAACAGTTCTGTCTATTGTTCTCTGGAAATTTTTAATGAATGATTGTATTGACTATCAAGGGTATAAACATGTAATGGGATTTGCTGTGTTAAGCACTGACGTAAAGTTAAGGCTGAAGTGCCGGGTGACATAAATTAGCAGATAACACCTGAATAGTTGGAAGTTATGATGTTGTCCTATCTGTGGGTACTTTCTGAGAAATTAATGTACTAACAGGATATATGATATGTTTGGCAAAAAGGGATGAGATAGCCAACTCTATGTGTTTGATTATAAAGTGCTAAAAGTTGTTCGCGACTATCCATTTTTATTAGTCAATGCACAATTAAATTCATCATTAGATTTTTGAAAATATTTCAACTTTTCCTAACTACTGTTTATATTTATGTAAATGTTTCTATCTCATGCTCTCCTTATTATTTTTCTTTATGTGATGTTTCTACCTTAAATCTTTCCTTTTTTTCCTAAATTCTCTACTCTGTATGTCTGTTATTTCAACTTATGTGTATAGGTGTCTATAGGACTACTTAAGTGTTCAAGTTGTTCCTACTAGGAGAATGTATTTTGATGCTTCTTTCCATTAACTTTTCTGTTAATTCACTAATTAATCATTTTGTAGATTTAGTGAGGAATAATTTAGTATTGATGTCATTTGGTACACTTTAATAATGGCAATTTAAAAATTATTTTCAAGATGTATATGTGAAAGTCTTACAATTATCAAAGAAGAATAATTAATCACCTGATATCACTAAATTAGCTTTAAAATCTTGATCAGCTCACATTTTCTCCTTCTTATTCCTTTTGTTAGACAAATGTGGTGATGACAAGAATGTCTAAATTGTAAACTCTTCTTTGAGTGGATCCATCAGAAAATGGCATTTAGAAAGTACTAATAAAGCAACAAATCCAAGGATGCTTTAAGAGAGGTGAAGTCAGTATTTTACCACATGCAAATTCCCCAGGCAAACTACTGTGGGGAAACAAGGAATTGTCAGGCAAGGTCCTCTCTACTTTCAACTGTGTAGCCTGATTGAGGAAATTAGATCCACTGCTCAGAAAGCAGTCGTCAATAACTGTATACAAGAAATGCTGACAGAGATAAGTGCTGGAATTAGAGGAAGCAGACACTTCTTCTGGAGTGGTCAGGAATAAAGACTGAAATGTGTTAGTTCTGAACAGACCAAGAAAAGAGAGCGCATTTCAGATGAATGTAATGATAGGAGCAAAAGGCTTGTCAAAATGATTTCATTGCTTAGTCTATTTTGGGCATTTTTAATTTCACTGTTGTTAATGGCATCTACTTTTGTTTCTTGAAGCTGAAAACCTCAAGGTCATCTGACTAGCTCCTATCCATGGATCCTGGGCTACATGCTCTCACAAACATTCTTTCACCTGATCTACGACATTGGTATTTAATGTCCTCACTTAACAGGTAGAAAAATTGAGGCTCAGACAGTTAAGTTACTTCCTCAGTGTCCCTCAGCTACTGGTTGGTGGAGCAGGGATCTAAACACAAAGTTCTTTCTGATGGTCTCTAAATCTCAGGCTGAAATGAGGAAAAGTTAAGGAGCGTAGAGGAGAGAGAATAAAAAGGAAGGCAAAGAGATCATATACTATTATACCACAGAAACATCATTGGCAAATGGAAGGAAATTATTGTGATATACCCATTATCCATTCAAATGGATTATTGTGTAAAACCCACACTTAACACGTTGCGTACGGATCACGAGAATCTTCGTTTTTTCTGAGCCATGCGTTAAGGACGGATAATGAGAATTCTCATTTTTACTGTTGACTCTTTTTACTTTGCACATTTTATTGAATTATTTGTGTTTCGTTGATATCTAACGGGCAAATGTCGTTAATGAATAAAGTCTGCATCATATGTACACTTTTTAGAATTCATATTATTTTTTTTTTCTAAAAATATAGTGACTTTGAATCGGATACATTTTTTCTCCCATGAGTCATTTCACGTGTTACATTCACAACAGTGGATGTACGAATAAACAGAGTTTTCCAGAACTGTAGTGATTTGTTTATAACATTTGGAACCTTAGTATCCCTTAGGCGATTTTGAATTATGTTATTTTTGGAAAAACACCGAATTATTTTATTTAACTCTTCGGTGATACCTCATGAAATACATATTGTAACCTCGTCAATGCAAAGTTATAGGAAGTTGAAAGGAATTATTTTCATATTATTGGCCATAGTTACGCAACAATGCTACCATGCATTGCTATGTTCAACATATCACGCATTGCTATGCAACAATGCTACCATTCGCGTTAGAATGGATTGTTTTCAAAGCTGCATTGTTCTCCATTGCCACTGCACAAAGGAAGCTGCTTTCTGCAGTATCACACCAGGAGGGATTACTAACATCATAGGTGAGTAAATCCTAAAAAATTCCATAGAAAAATAATAAATGACATAGAAGCATTTACGCTTTAAAGAGAAGGGTGCATTTTAAAGTAGTTTCTTTTAAAAACCTGCCGGAACAGAGGGGTATGAGGGATTTAAACCCCGCCGTACGCAACGTGTTAAGACCTGAGTGTACGCAGAAGTTATTTCAGGAATTATGGGGAGCACCTTTGAGCTATTGTCATATTCACAAATACCAGAATTCCTAAATTTAGGAGGCTTTTAAAAAAAATAATTATGCAGTTTTTCTGTCATCACTTCAGTGCACAGTGCAGAGAAATTTATATTTTTATACTAACATAATTACTCAAATTTCACATACTATCATCAATTTAGTTTTCCACACTAATGGCTTGACCACTTTCACATCTCTCTAAAACATTTTTTGCTAAGAAGAAAGTCTGCTGAAATTCAAGTGCAGATTTTCATTTAGAATTTGCGCTTCTGTCCTTCTGTATATATTTTTTCCTCTGAGTTTCCTTGAATTAAAATGTATGTATGTATGTATGTATGTATGTATGTATGTATGTATTTCAACCCTAGGACTGCCTAGATTTTAGAAGAATTCAAGAAAAATTCTTGGTTTATTAAGACTGAAGAGGTACTGTTGGTAGAGGAAGAGGGAATAATAACTGCTTCCACTAGAGCAAGTAAAAAGTCTCTGAGGGGCTTAAACAACAAACATCTTCTCCCAGTTCTGCAGGCTAGAAGTCCAAGGTCAAGGTGGGCAGGTTTGGTCTCTCCTAAGGCCACTGTCCTTGACTTGCGATGGTTGTCTTCTCACTGTGCCCTCACATAGCCTTTTATCTGTGTGAATACCTTCCTGGGTCTCTCTGTGTGTCCTATATCTACTAATCTCTGTTTATAGGGAAATCAGGGTCCACCCTAACTTAATTATGTCTTTAAAGATCTGATCTCCAAATATAGTCATCTTCTAAGGTACAGGGTTAGTGTTTCAACACTTGAATTTTGAGGGGACACATTTTGTCTTTAACAGGCTCAATGGGACATTCTACGGAAAGGGCATGGGGTCAGTCAGACCCTGAGCTCAAGTTCCTCTTTCCCGGGACCCTCAGAAAATTACTCAACTCTTCTGATCCTCAGTGTTCTAATTTGTGACATGGGGATAATGAGAACCAAAGTCAAATGAGTACCCTGAACACTAAAAAGCTTTTGTTCACTATAAAAACTATACAGAAAGTGACCATGCATAAATTTTTCACCTCCCTAGGTCTCAGTTTCTCATTTCTAAAATAAAAACAAAACCTATTTCTTTGAGTTTTTATGAGGATTTAAAGAGCTGTTGCTTGCAAAATGTTTAGCCTAATGTCTGTGTATATATAGCATTTAATAAATATTACATGTTACCTTATTTTTCATCCTTTCCTCTTCTACATTCCTTCTGCATGCTCTTCCTTTTCTGTTATTGCCCAAATCCCAATTAGGCAAATACTTTGGAAGAACCTGGCTAGGTTTGCAGAAAGTAGAAAGAAGGTTATCCTATGGACATAAAAGAGGATGCCTCTATGCCTTGATGATTAACTATGGAGTTCTCTTAGAACAATCCATAACTGTCTGTCCATTCTTAATCTAATAGCTTCCATAATTAAACATTTTCGATTTTCTACTAACAGTTAATCATCGGTCCTTATTGAAAGGTCCTTAATGAATATTGACTGTTTACTCCAAGTAGGTAAGAGTTTTGTTCTGAAGTGATATATATTTGAAAATAATAGTGATGTCATATTCTATTGTTCAAGCAATTGTTCAAGTGGGTAGATTTAATTAGCAAACCTATGTTCCTTTAACAGTCTTAGAAACAGTACACCATGTTTACAAATATATTAACTGTCTCGCCAAAAGGTACTCTTTGTGTCATGAATTGCCATTTTCCCAGCCAATATGTAAGTATATGAGTTGCCGCTTTCAAAATGAGAAAGGAAAAAAAAGGAAAGCACATATCCCTTTCCTTCTCACTTTTCTTGTTGAAGGAAAGAGGCTGAAAAATTGTGGCCTTATGAAAGACAGGGGAAGAGGTCCCAGGGAGAAATAGAATATGGAAGTGAGAAGGTGAATTCCTAGGTGTGCCAGAAGAAGAAATGTGGAAGTATAGTTTTTATACAATGGAAAAGAAAGTAGTTTCTCTGACCTGTAGACCAACAACCTTGACGCTGATCTGAGGAAAATTTCTGGAAATTGATGGGTTTTGTATGTTCAATGTAAAGTACTGAACTTGCTAAAAGTTCAGTTGGATTGCCAATAACCAGCATTAGTTCATCAAGAATGACTTACGCTGAGCTTACCCTCATTCTCTATCTCATAAGACCAGGGAAAGTGGTAACATAATACATCTGACTTTTGGCAAACAACTAACCAGATATTTTATAATATTTTTTAGACAAATAGAGAAATTCTAGATGACAATGTAATTGTTTGGATTCATAATTGGTTGGACATGTTCAAAGGGTCCAAAATCATAGATTGATATTTATGAAATACTGTCTCTACTTAGCCTGGCCTTATTATTAGTTGCTAATATTAGATAAAGATGAAGATATCAAGCTCATAACAATCACATTTTCTGATTTAAAAGAGAAAGGGGAGAGACAAGTTAATCTGCTAGATGACGGAATAGGATCTAAAAGATGTTTGTGGTAGGAAAGGGTGAGACTTATTAGAGATAAACATAAAGCTAAAAGTATATAAAATATTGCATTGGAATTCCAGACACAGTAAGTACAGGATGGAGGAAGCATGACTTGATAACACCATCTATAAACAAAGTAAGCTCATGGGAAATCGCAGTGTGATGTGACTGCCAAAAAAGTGCCAAGCTTCTGGTGTTTTAATAGAATCAGGATGTCTCAGATGAGGCAAGACTGCCACTCCACTTCACCAATCACATGTTATCATACCTGATTTCCTTTCTGGACCCCTCATTTTTAGAAGGTTGTACGCAAACTGGAACATGGTCGGGGAGCAAGGAGAAGAATGAGGGAAGTTGAAATAGTGTCTTAATGAGCAAAAACTTGGCCTAAGGAAAGCTCAGGGGACAGAGATATGTTTCATGGGAAAGTGCATAGCATAGCACCTGGCAGAGTTTATGGTCATGAGGGAAGGAAATGTGATATGGAAAATAAGATCACATGAAATGGTAGGGATGCATTAATACTCAAGTCAGGAAAACCAGGGGTTGGAGAGCGAGCCATTCTGTAGGAGACTGTTGACCACAAATTGCTACTGCTCTGCCTTCCCCAGAGCATCTGGGGACCAAGGACGCCATCCCTGCAGCACCACTAATCATGCTGACCAGGTATGGTCTCTATAGGTCAGTTTTGACCCACTCTGTCCTCTCCAACTCCCACCACTGTCATCTGAGCCAGGTGTGAAGCACAAACCTAGAGGTGTGCTTCACGAGAGGCTCTCACCCTCCCATTTCGAACAGCCACCAGTGGGCTCATGGACTCCCTAAGGCATTGACTTTTCTAAATTGCATTGAAAAGTTTAAAAATAGCAGAAGCCTGAGGAAATGCATGACAAGGCTTTCTCTCCCTGCCAATGAAATTCATTAATTTCAGCCACCTCTTTATAGAAACTGGATATTATCCCCATCCCAGCACCCTTTCTCTTGCTTTGTGTTTTAGAGGTAATTTGTTGCCTTCAAATTACTATGTCAACTATCTGGTGAAGTTCTTAGATTTTTTTTTGATTTTATGACCCTGATATTTTCTAGAGGTAGCTGGTGTCAATTTGAGAAACAATTAGAGTAGTGAGTAGAAAATAAGCCTTAGCGTCAGAAAAGTCTAAATTTAAATCTTTGCTCTGCCACTTCCTAGCTGTGTGACCTTGGGCAAATAAATACAAAGGGTGCCAAAAAAATGTATACACATTTTAAGACAAGAAAAAATTGTGCTAAAATTGTAATAATATATACTGATAACAAAAGATGAATACAAGTCACATTTGACTTCTGCAATTACAAGAGGTGCTCAAAGTGGTTACCATCAGTGTCCAGACACTTCTGATTACAGCGAACTACTGCTTGGGCAACGTTGGTGTGAGGCCTCCTAGATCTTCCCATGTGCATATCACACTCAGTACCATGTGTCTCAAACTTATCACGAATGCGTGCAATTGTTAGGTGTATTGGAGGTTCTGTTGCATATTCATGCCTTCATTATCATTGTACTTCCACAACGTTCTCGAATTTCAAATACCACTTCAAATGGTCTTGTGCACAAAGAATGACAACCATGCTTCCACCATTTTCTTTGTCCTGCCTGTCGCATGGTGACGTTAGCATTCATTTGATTAATGCCATCTTTTGAGCGAACGTCATACTACACATTGCTACCATAATTCAATTCAACTTCAAAAAGTAATACGTAGATAACATCTCTTAAAATGTGTATACATTTTGGCACTTCTGTATATATGGTGATCATATATTAATTTAATCAATAAATGTTTGTGGAGCACCTCCTGTGATGCCAAACTCTGTATTTGTTTCTGGAAGGAAAGATCATGAAAAATGTTAAAGGAAAAGGTCTCAGGATATATGAAATTTTGATGTACTCCCATAAATCAAAAATACTTGTTTTCCTCATGATAGGAATAGTGAAAATAAGAACCCCAAAGTGCTGCTCAGTTATCTAATATAAAGTTCCTAGGACAAATTACATCATGGTGATTCAGCAAATAATTCCCTTCCTTCATTCCTCTCTTTTCTGCCTTCCTTTCTACTTGAGACCTTTGTTCAGGGAGGAATGTCATACAAGGGTATTCTCCCTAGTAATCAAGACAGACCTGTAGCTGCTTTAAGCAATACTATCCCGTATTCATCTCTGCCCTTGAGGCACTAACGATCTCTGAAGTATGCTGTGACATTTTTCAGGCTTATCACCTTATAATATAAATGTACAGTGTTATTTAATTCAATTCTGAACATTTCAAGTAAATGTTTTTATATGATATTTTTATAAAATATCATATTTATATGAGTTTTTATAAAATATTTAATTACTATTAGTAGAGAACATAAACAGTTAATAGTTGCTAAGAAATTCTTAGCCAACTCATTTTTTTAGGTATACAGCATAAATGTTACAACCTCCAGGAAGCATTCCCTGACCACTTAGATTGTTTCTGCTCTGAGATCCCTACACTTCCCTGTCATAAGAAGCAATGCAGTGATGTGTCTGTAAGTTGAATTCAGCCCATAGTATCCTGGATTCAAATTTTAGCTCTAACTCTTAGTGAATTTTCACAAGTTTCTTAACCTAAGTCCCCCTTCTCTCATCCCTAAATTGGGATTCATAAAACGGGGTTAAAGAAGAGTGTGCACATTAAGTGCCTGCACAGTTCTGGGCACATGGGAAGCAATTAGTAAGTGTGAGGTGTCATTGTCATCATCATCATCACCATCGTCATCGTCATTGTAAGTGCTTGTTGAATATGCTTATCTTTCTCAATTGACCAGGAACCATATCTCCTCCATTTTCCTTTTATCCCCACCTCCTAACATAGTTTGAGAAACATCATAGCAGTTTAATAACTTGACTGTTAAATGGTTGAGGCAAATTTTGGTGACTCGTATGACGGCAGTGGCACCTGGGGTTGTGCAGACCTCCTCCTTGAGACATATAATTTTCAATCTTTTATGCCCTCAAAAGCAGTGAGATGAGGCCTAGTTCCTTCGGGAGTGAGTCTATGGTACCAGCTCTTAGAGGAAGTGAGATTGTGTAAAGCTTACAGCATCTCGGAGCTCAGAGATTTTCTCAGTCTCCCAACCCACCCCTTCTATTTTACACAGTACATGCTAACACACACTGGCCGTTCAGCTAGGTCAGACATGCATGTGACTGGAGTGCTGCAGACCCAAGAAGAACTTACAGGGCAATTAAGTTCAAGTAATACAGCTATTTTTCAAATGTCGTTGTTTTCATCTGTCACCGTCTTATTTATGGAATTTGTCTTAAGGATAATGCTCAGCTAATTACTTATAAGTAATAAATGCAATTAATAATAACAAGAAGAATAATTAGCCAGAGGTGATGATACTTTTAAAGAAGAAAAAACTGATACCCACCGCAAATGTGAGAAATGTCCACCACATATTTAAACAGTTAATTAAGGGAGTGCTTATAATCCTGCTCACCTGCTTTCTAAATTTTATCACAAAACATATTTCAAATGAATAATAATCTGTGACTGCATTGGCAAAAAAATATTTCTAATATAAGTGAGATATGGAAAAACGTTTAAACCATGTAAATACTCTAATTGGTTTAATTCTAGGGCTTGCCATTACACAAAGGCTGAAGTTCTGCTGTAGAAGAGCTTCATTTACACACACACACACACACACACACACACACGCAATGTAAGACATAAGGCCAGACTCCAGGGCGGTTTTCCAAGGGTTCATGTTCATTTGCATCCATTGCATTTACCCAAATACACCCTAGGAGGACGGCACACACCTGGTTAACAGAAACAGAACTACATGTCTGGTGGCCATAACAAATTAGTCCAAGGCATTCCTAAATTACCACTTAGATAGGAAAACTGTTGGGAAAGATAAAAGGAGCAAAAGGAATTCATTCTCTAAGACTCTGAGTTTCTACAAAAGGGCATCATTGAGCTAATCAAGCTGCAAAATGGGAAAACAAAGAATTAAAGGAAAAAAATTGCCCATAGCTGAGAAAAAGGAAATATTTGTTACATTTGGAGGACTTTTACTGAGTGTGGATCTGATAGTAGTAAATGAGAATCAGATCTTGTTCCTATTCATAAGTAATAATTAAGTTACCCTGCAACAAAGACCACCTTGCAAGGGGTCTCTTCAATAATGATGTTCTCTTGAAAGAATTCAAACCAAGCCTGCCTTATATTGTGTTCTACTTCGCGTCATGGGCAGCTTTAGTGTGTCTTATACAAAAGCATCAGCAACTTTCACAATTTTTGGTATTCTGGAGTTATAGGCAGGTTTTGTTACAATAGAGAACCTACTGGTTTTAGAACATGTGATACTTAGGTACAAGCTTTAGAATGTAGGTTTCAGTACAGCCTCACTAACTCAAGGCTGCAAATCTAGAATTTGTGATAATTTGTCTTAAATATTATCTATATAACATAAAGGGAAAAGAGGTATGCTAATAAGCAAATACATAGTCTAAGCAGTTAGCAAGAGCAAATGCTGCAATTATTTAACAATAATTGAATTTTTAAGTCTAACACTAATTTTAACTTTTTTGCAAAACCTTTTTTGTGGAAATATAATCTATGCATTTAGAACCAGCTTTTTGGGTGATTCTAATATGGTCAGCCTGCTACCAGTAAACAGACTGTTCTTTGATTATTTTAGAACACCCAGCACATGGTCTTTCTTAGAGTAGGTGATTAGCGTAACTGATCAGCTAAAGCATGGACTTTTTTTTATTAACTAGCACTTTGTTAACCTAGTATGAGTTATCTTATACGACTTTAAAATGGAAAAAATAGAACAAAAGTAGATTTCCCATTCAGGTTAGCTTTCTCTATCAGTCCAAGTTATGAACAATTTACTATATAATAAACAATCTAAGATTTCTGCTAACAATTCTTGCTTTTGATAAATAAAATCTATTTTCAGAAAACTGAAAAGATGATTTCCTTCTCCGATATTCTTCTGTTAATCATGGAAAAGATTGTTTTGCATGCTTTTCTCAATGTACCTATGGGATTGAGAATATGCCCATGTGTCCTGATAAAGTCAGTTATCTGAATATATTCCACTTTGGAATAGCAGATCTAAATGCTAACTAAGTAACTACCATCATGTTCAAGTTCAGAACTTGAAGATATTTCATAGTATTAATAGGCCCTTTATTTTTAGATGTGTCGAAATACCAAATATGAATGGTCACATATGTCCTAATGTACTTGAGAAATCTCACTACTAATTTTGTGTCAGTAATTTTTTAATATTGTATTTAAGAAAAAAAGTTTCTATCCTTTCTATTGGCATGATTCAGAGGGGGAACAAAGCTTAATCCAGATGTTTTGTGTGAATGCACATTCCTCACTAAATCTCTTAGGCAGCTGCTTTAGTGACTGTGACTAACATGATACTCTGTCGTCTCTTTGTATACATGTCTAATTTATCAGTTTCTTGTAGATTGTCAGCAGCCTGCTGCCTCCGTACCGCCACAGTGCCCACAACTAGCCGAGAGGCAAGACTGCCCAGCTGTCAGGTAAATTCAGATGTCCTTTCTTGCCCCAACCAGCTGCATGTCAGATCCACAGACCCCAAGCTCTGCTTTCCAACCCCATAACCTCCTACACATAATTATATTTGCTACATTTTATTTCAAATGTGGGCAACACAAACACACATTGGATACCTGAGGTCCTTACGTGCCCTGTGGAAATCCAAGAGAGCTAGAGTTTATTTTACTGGCCACTGGTGGGTAGACCAAAGGCTGCCTTCAGCTCCCTTGTGTAAGGAAATATTTGGATTACTCCAGTGTGTCATTACCTTCTAAAACAGAAAACCTGGAATCGTTAGGATGTTTGGCTTACTTTTTCTTTTGTTTGTCTTTTGTCCTTCGAATATAATTATCAGGCACACAAACAGGAAAGATATAAAGGATGTCTAATGTCTGTTCCAAGACAACTTTATGAAAGTTTCTGTGTTCTGTCCATTCAATGCCCTCATTAAAACTGAAATTGAAAGGTGGAGAAAAATTTGTAATTGACATTCGAAAAAGAATATTTATAGTGATAGAGCCCTTCGTGTGACATTAACTGAGGAATTTTAAAGGCAGGTTTATATACTTTCTGGACACTAAACTAGAGAGTTTGCTGACAATCTCTATCCCAATGAAAGCTTTGCAAATCCATCATGAATTCACTCGATCTTGGGTGAACGTCCCCACAGCCTCAGAGCACCTGTCAGGACCTCGTCATCGTCCCGTGATACTTCATCTCCAGTTGTTTGGCCTCTGATGGTGTCAACGTTTTATAGTCTGGTGTGGCTTTTATATCTGCATGTTGTTCTTTCCTCATCTCAATGTATCTGTTACTCTTCTACCAGGGCAAGGCTTCTTTTGGGTAGGGACAGGCCCAAACGTATTTCCATGTATGTCTGAGAAGTAGATGTCAGCAGCAGGCTGCATGTGGCCATGGGTTAGCCGGAGAGCTGGGAGCCACAACTGCTGCTGAGATACACCGCAGCAGCCACAGCCTCAGTGTGAGTTGGTCTCTGAGGCAGTTGTGCAGCCAGCTGTCTAAGTGGGATACTGAGTTAGCAGGAAAATGTATATGATTAAACAGGCCCCAAGCCAGTGTCTCCTGGTAGGTGTCTCAGCCAGCCCTTCACGCCACGTCCAGCAACAAGGTTTTTACTCCAAGAAAGTTCTTTGCCAACATCCAAATGCCCTATTGTAACAGTTGCCAGCTGTAGAGTAATTTCAATTCTATAAGTAACTAAATATAACGGTTAAACCCATCTCCATGGGATTCTATGTGTGTAGTGGTGAAGAACGTGGACTCATAACCTACAGCCTGTTCTCCACCAAGCACCCGTCACCCCACCCAGGGCTGCGACAGTGCCAGGCACATGACATGTTCAGTACCTACTGTTTCCAGGAATGAGTGAATGAGCTCTGGAGTCAGATTGCTTGGGTTTGAATTCCACCTCTGACATCTACCAGTTGTGTAGCCTCGGAAAATTGCTTTGGCTGGCTGAGACTGCGTTTCTTCAACTATCAAGTCATGATGACAGTGAGGCCCAGTCCTGGCCCATTGCATGCTCTGCATTTATGTTGTGACTAACTGTTCGTAGTACCTAACTTCCTCAAGACCAAGATCTACCTTTTTCAGAAGTTCTCTAAGTTGCTTGGGCAAAGTATGGAAAAGGCTAGAGGGGAATGTTTTAAACTTGAATTTTATTTCACCTAACTTTTTTTTTTTTTTTTGAGAACCAGTTTGACCGAATGGTTACCTGCCTCAGTTTCATATATTCTGAGATGTCTGAATTTAGATTGCTTGCTACCTCCCCCCAGATGATTTACTTTAAAGAAAAGCAATTTAATGAATTACAGTGTTTCTAGTTTCTACCCACGTAAAGGCACCGTGGTCCAGAGCAGGCTTCCATTGTCCCCCATTATGGTCCACAGAGAAATGATAAAATGCATATAGACCTAAAAAGACTGTCCTTTTCAAAGTCACTGGGATACAACTGGCTTCTTTCCACCCAGGCCCGCTGCCAAGTGGATTGCATTTAATGTCCTTACTGCCCTTTTACTTCTTTCTGGCAGAAAAGTTAACCAATAGCCAACCTTTGAATTCCTACCATGTACAGGTGTTAAATTCTTTATACTTATTAGTCATTGCAACCCTGTAAGGTAAGCACAATTATTACACCCATTTGAAAATGAGGAAACTGAAGTTTGGGGAGGTAAAATGACTTGTTCACGGTTCCCCATCCTGAAAGCAACTGAGCCCAAATGACTCAGGCACCCATTTTCCTAACCACCACTGTACACAGTGGCACTACAAGGAAATGTCCCGTTTCCTCCCCCCACCCTCTTTCAGTTATGCTGTGAGGAACATAAGGAACAAAGTCAGGGAGTATTTAAATCACCCATGTTGACTCTTTATCCCTGAATTGGAAAGGAACATCTGTTTAAATGAGAAACGAAATGTGCTAAGAATGTTGAGTGATTACAGTCTGCTTTCTCACTTTAAAAATCTTTTATACTTCCTATAGCTTGTACATATATCCAGGAAACTATAGCTGTATGGTTTTGAATAAAAGAGCATTTTCTCATTTTTAAAAATATAGAACTTATATGTGCTTTTTACAGACTGATTTCCATTATAGAGCTAAATTATTAAAGTTGTTTATAGACAATGGAAATCATAATATGAAAGGGATACCTAAGGTGTTGCAGCCTTAGATATAATATTTGTAGAGAGGTTTGGTATTTAGCACTTCTCCCCAACAACTTGCTTACTTGGAAAAAAAAAAAAAGAACCCTTTCTGGATATATATCCATTTTTATATCTTTGTAATAGTTCCTAGGCCAACTGTTCACAGCATGGTTTTACCTACACAAAGTAAGCTCTAAAATGGTGTAGGTTGAATAATGAATGATTCTTCATTATTCATTATTGCTAAAAATATTTAGCAATCAGAACTGAAACTAAATTCATCGTATCCCTGAAATGATTAGAACATATAAAATATTTGCATTAAAGAAATAATTTCTTAATCTGTAAGCCAAAAATATGCTTCTCTCACATAACATGCAGTGTGTTTGCATTTTATAAAAATTCAAAATAGTAATAGTATAATATAAATTATTTATAATCTCACTTTATATAAGAAATCTGAAATAATGAGGAAAATTTTTTCAATTTTTGTATTTTTTAATTATAGCTGACATTCAATATTATATTCGTTTCAGGTGTATAGCGTAATGGTTAGACATTTATATAACTTACAAAGTGATCCCCGATAAGTCCAGTATCCACCTGACTCCATACATAGTTGTTACAATATTATGGACTGTATTCCCTCTTCTTTACTGCCATCCCTGTGACTATTTTGTAACTGCTAATTTGTACTTCTTAATCCCTTCACCTTGAAAAAAACTTTTAATTATTGTGAATGACTTAATGTTAAGGTGTTGGGCTAAGTGAGTTCTAACCTGTGTTTAAGCTGTTACACACTTCAGCTGGTCAAGCAGAAACACTTGTCTTCCTTTACCAAGAAGATAAGGGGTCTTCAAAAACTTATTCCTCTTGTGCTTCTTGCCGTAACTTACGTTGAATAATGTGTTTAATCCCCTAAAAAGATAAATCATACAGATTGAACAGAAAAAAAACTGTTGGGTCTGTAGGAAAGTCTGTCTGCTATTGTGTTTCCTAGGCCGTCTGACCAAGTCTCCCATGTTTACCTACCATGTTTTTATTAGGTTGGTGCAAAAGCAATTGCGATTTAAAAGGTTAAAAATAATTGCAAAAACCGCAATTATTTTTGCACCAACCTAATAAAATAAAGAGGAAAAATTTTTATCACTGGTTGTCCTAACTAGTACAGAGAAGCATATCTTCTTTTCAACTAAATTTATAACAGTTCAAAGACTTTGGGGGTAAGAGTGACCTCAAGCAGATCGGTATTTTACATAATTATGATTTTGTGTCAACATTCAAGAGGATATATACATAGGGATAATTTCAGTACCAAAGATTAAAATTTTAATGTTAACTTTTAATGAGTTCAATGGTAATATTAGCTTTAAAAAACACCCTACATTTATAGAAATAAATAATAATGAAACTTGAATGCTTTTCTCAAACACTACTACTGGCAGAAATGAATTCCATAATATTAAGAGGAAAAGCAGAATGTTACAAAAATGCCAGTGTCTTCCAAAATCCCCATGGTGGGATTTTGCTCCTGTTAGATTTCAAAAGATCTGAACCCAAATATGAACTTGTAGTTTTACCTTAGGAAATTCAATAATTCTGCTTCCTTATTCTTCAGGATTATTTCTCACCACATCGATGAGCCTGAGCATTTCTCAATTTATTTAAACCAGAGGCTCTCAGAGGTTGTTTGGAAGTCTACGTAATGTACTTAACAAATAGGAAATGCTTTAAAACTTTACAGTCTTATTTAAACTACCAAGCTAAAGAAGATAGGGGGAATCCTTGGAGCAAAGTAGGTCTACACTGGCAAATTATCCTATTGCATCCGGATCTACCAGAGAACTGATAGAATCTTCGAAAGCCTTGGTCCAGCACCGCCCGCATCCTTGCGCGATCCTTAGAAATGCAGATTCTCAGGTCCCACCCCATACCTTGGAACAGGAGTCTGCATTTTCCCAAGGTCCCCAGGTGGTTCGTACACACATTAAAGTTTGAGAAGAACCAATCTAAAGAAACCTTGCAATTAATCCAGAGACCTAGGGAACGAGACTGAAAAATTGAAAAAAGTGATCGCAAGGAGGAATTCACGTATCATTTCCCTGACACATTTTCTTTTTCTTTTTTGTGCGTGTTTTTTTTTAAATTAAGTTTATTGGGGTGACATTGGTTAGTAAAACTATATAGGTTTCAAGTGTACAATTCTGTAATAAATCATTTATCTATTGCATTGTGTATTCACCACCCAGAGTCTTAAAAAGCCACAGTTGTCTTGGCATGCTTTGGATTGAAATCATTTTCCGTAAAAAAAATTTTTGTTCGGGGTTTTTGTTTGTTTGTTTGTTTGTTTTATTTCTGTGAAAATGATGTGTCTGTCTAACCTTTCAAGTATGGCTGGACCCTTGTCAATGAGTTTTTGGCTGACACACATGTTTTTCATTTTCAGTCCTGACATAACTCTCCCTGACGAGCAGCCACATTCCAGCTCGCAGTGCACCCCTCTCCACTGTCTCTCCAAGCCTCCTTACCCCTAGCCTTCATCTTCTGCGGACAAACATCTGGGATGAACGGTTCTGTAGCCACACACAAGATACTGCCCAAGATCCAGCGAGTGTTTTCTTCTTGGTTGTTCCTTGTATGATGGGATTAACGCCCATCACTTTGGAAGACAAAAAGAAGTTGAGAAGAATAACACAACGCACAGACTCCAATGTTTTACGGTTTCTCTAAGTACAGATAAACTTCTGCAATCAAATGGCTACAGTTCAGTTAAATAATAATAATAATAAAAAGGACCAGGACACATGTGTCTCAGATGGATGGTGTTACCTCCTTAGAATAAGAGAGACTTACGACAATGTAAAATACATATATTGTAAAATCATCTTTCCTCATACTTCAAATTTGGCTATAGAAGTTGATTCCAATATTTTTTCATCATTGATATTTATTTTGTACTTTATTTGCCACATGATTTATGTCTATAAAAATCATTTCTGTGAGAGGTGAACTTAATTCATTTATTTTTAAATAAGCATAATTTGCTCAATTAATTGTGTTTTAATTTAGTTGGAGATCTGGAATTGGCCAGACTCTGGTCATTTTTCTTGCACAGAATGTTAAATGAGGTGCATCGGAATGTTAACAATAACTATTTTGCTGCTACACTGATATTGTTTATGCACTTATTTTCTAATCATTAGCTCATTAACTGCTGGATTTTTTTTTTTTTTTAAACTAGAATACTTCACTGGACATTAAGTAAATCTAAGAAAGACTATGTTATGATTCATTGACTTATTCAACTTTTGACGGCATCTTTAATTTTTTAAATTGCAGGCAAGTAGATGCACTGGTGCTGCTCCTTTGTGTGTGTGTTTGTGTGTGTGATAATGTTAAAGAAAGCTAAATAACATGAAGGGGAAAAAATGGTGTGTTTATTTAATGGCCAGAATTTTTTTTTACTTCTCCCAAATTCAGGGTCCTACTATGAGTCTTTCCTGCTAACAGGTATCAAATGGGAAAATATATACATAGATAGATGTAAGTTAGCCTTTGGTTAATGAATTTACCCAGAAAGTGTTCAAATTTTGATTAAAATTGTATGTTTTGTTGTTGTTAGTTTTTTTCATAATGAATCTTCCTTGCCAAAAAAACAAACAAACAAAAAAACAGTAGATAATAAACCTTAGCTCATTGTCTACTTTTGACAAACACTCAGGTGCCTACAATCATTATATTATCTGTATTGAGATAATACATGTTCCTAGTTAATTTACAGATTCTGCTGGGTAACCTTTATGACTTGACTTAAGGCAGTGGATTTTCATAGCAAAATTTATTTTGCACATAATCTGACAAACAAGGAAAACAGCTAATTGAGCTGAAAGGTCTAACACTCTTGGGCTCCTTAACTATCATGTGCTGCCCACACAATTGCTCCTAGCCCTGATTCCTTGTCTGGTCAGGTAGCCTTAACTTATTTAAAACCATAATGGTTTGACCTTTTCATGTAACGATATCTGTAACTTCTCTTTAAAACAAAAACAATCCTCACAAATGATAGTTAACAATGCAGGGCTCTAACAATGGAGATCGAGTAAGAGCCACTCACCTTATTGAGTGGAAGTGGGTGGGACATTAATGGAACAGTCCATCAAAGATGGCGGCCAATTGGTAGTCATTAAAGCACAGTACAGGAGCTTTCATTAGTCATACACCTTTTAAGTAGTGGTCACTATTACCAAAGCAACCAAGAGGTTTTAAGGTTCTTATATGAGTGCTATTTTCAACAGTGTCCTTTATTATGCAACTTGGAGTAGTTGGAACTCTTCACCATAAATAAGGAGTCAGGTTAAAGTACAGAAAAAGAAACAAGTCTTCATGAATTCTTGGTCATGGTAACCTGACCTTCTGTTCTTTCCTACCTGTGTTGCCTTGCTGTTCCTAAACATTTTCTTCATTGTATTGGTGTTGTGTCTGCCTGGAACCAGTGTTAGTGAGACAGTGTGGATTATATTAGAGTTCAATTAAAGGAAGCTACCACCCCCCTACCCTTGCTCTTTCTTTTCTTTTCCTTTTTTTCGAGCATCATATGTTTAGACCTGAGAAGTGGCATGGATGCAAAGCTGACTTTTAACAAAAAGTGTTTGTGCCTGAGGGAAAATATGCTTCTTTAAAAAGTCCCTCAGAACATCTTCCTATATTATCTCATCAATCTTGTTGGTGGTACATGAATTCAGCAGTAAGTGTTGTCTCTGAAACTATAAGGCAGTAATGCCTACTGACAGTGCAGTATTGCATTTTTTCTCCCTTACTCTGTATTTATGACCTGGTAAAAGACCGAGTCACAGACAATGCATTTATTTCTTCCAATATAAAGTTTATCAAGTCTATTATATGTGAATTTTATTTCAGTTCCTTTATGTCAACAGAGGAGGAAATGTCTGTTTTGAAATACCAATTGTATAAAAATTTTAGCAAAACTTTGCCAAGGTATAGAAATTTGGAAATACATTTCTAATTTTCAACACAAAACTAGGCAAAAGTCCGCAAGCAGTAAGAGAGAATTCCATGTATTTACACTGTGGCATCATTTAGTATAATTTAAACTGAGCCGTATCTGTAGGCATTTATTTATAGGTATTTAAAATGAATAAATATGTGTAGCATTGATAAAATTAGTACCTGTAAAGAAACATGATGATTCAAAAGGAAACTGAAAAATTGAAGAACTAGTGAAAATAGAAAAAACCAAACCTCAGTAAGACCAGTTGAAGAGAAATGGGGGCGGGGGGGGGGGGCGGGAGGGGGAAGACTACATAAACACAATAAAAATACTGGCTAATTAAAGGTAACTATGGTAGCAAGGGTGTTTAGCAAAGTAACCAGGTAGTTTTTAAAAAGTAAGCACAATTACCATTCTGGAAAGTATAGAATGCAGAAATGCTTTCCTACTGAGGACTTTTCTTAGTTAAAAAATAAAATAAAAAGGAGCAATAAATTGTCTTTGGCCTAAGTGCACAGGGGCATACAGGACCCTTGGGTTAATCTTTCCAACCAACTCATGATTCACTGGAACCCTTTCATGTATCCAATTCTGTTTCAATAAGAGGAATTTGGATAACTTTGAGAAAATAGTCTTCAGTGTGAAAGATTTATATTAACTCTAGGAAAAAGATTCTTAGCAGTGGAAAAATTAATCATTGAAATTGATAATTATAAGGATTTATTTTTAAAATTAGATATTGGTTGTCATAGTAGGGATTAAGTGGCTAGATATCTTATGATAATGTATTATAATTCTAGGATTTCGTAATCCTATAATTCTTTTACATTTAAAAATAAAGTTATTCTGGTTAGTCATAAAGTATTTTATTCCTTGAAAATAGGACAGCAATCTTAATTTTTCCAAGATATTTGGTAAAGAAAATAAATAAAACAGGATTACTATTTTTTTCTTGTAACTGTGTTTCATAATATCTTTAAAGTTGTCCTGAATGTAGTAATTTACTATAAAAAGCTTCAATTGTCAGAGTCTAAAAAAACAAATGTCCTCAGGAATACTTCAGAAATAGAAAGTGTATGATTCCTTAGAGGGGTAAATGCCTCTCAAACTTTATCTTTACTTAAAAGAATCTTCAACGTACAATATTTACTTTTTCCATGCTTTGGAAAATATTCTTGAACCAGATGTTGTTCAGTTTCAAAGCATGAAGCATTGATCAAATAAACCATGAATATGAACATTTCCTGATATTTTGCATTAAATAAAACTCTCTGCAATTCTCAAGTGTTAATTACAAAATATGAAAAGGAAGAAATATATTTTCTACTGGGATGAGTCAGCAAAAAGACATAATCTGTTTCTCAGAAAGACGTATCAGGGGAAACTGGTCAATTTCCGGTAAGCAACTCTGCTGGTTCAATCCAAGGATGCCACAAATGCATTAATATTGTAGATATAAAGTAGGACTAGATTCAAAAGGAACTCTTAGGATAAAGTTCACAATTTTAAGAATTTACACTTCAGTTTGTTTGTTTACTAACCAGAATGATTTAAAATAGTCCTTATATTTATGATTGCAAAATTCACAAGAATATGTTTTCAAATAAAGGGAACATAATTCTTCAAAAAGCTGTTGAACTGGAGTTGTGATATGTAATATGATCAGTGCTGATACTGACGTAATTTTTCCTTAAAATCAATTGCTATGGACATACAAGACCAATCTAGCTCCCGAGTGACCTTTTCCATTGTCTATAATAATACCCCCAGATGAGCTGTGTCTGTAATTAAATTCATCTTTATTTAAATGCCAAATTAACTGCCGTTGTCCCTGATGTATTGCATTTGTAACCTGATTCCATTCTAACATCTGAAAGATTTTGTCTAGACATCTCTTCCATCCTTACTCAAAGTATCACTGAAAAAGATAATTAGTATTAAAATATGTTCTCCAATGAAGGATTTTCTAGAAAAAATATTCAACTTACAAAGAAGAGCAGAAATTAACTGCCTTTAGAGTAAAGGTATGAGTGCATAAAAGTATGCAGTGTGAAATGTTTGCATGAAATATTTTGCATCATGTAAGCTTTCCCATATTCATAAAGTGAACACTATAGAAATCTTATTTCTCTTGTGATTTCTCCATTAGGAATGTAAGGAGATTGTTACCTATCTGGTCTCCTTTCCATATTGAAATGCATGGCTCTAAACTTCATTGTATTTTTATCCCTTTCCTCTGGAGTTATTTAAAATTTGTCCTATTTAAACTGAAGTCTAGATAAATTGCTGAGCCAGATTATTTCTGTGATTGGTGTTTAATTGCTGTATAACATTGGTTGAGAACACATTTTTATTTTAACTTTTTTCTTTCAGAGTTATTCTTTGATCATTATGGTTCTCTAATGAAAACACTGAGAAGAAAATCTGATGTGTTTTAGTGTGGCTGTGTTTTTCTCTTTAAAAACTATTTTTAAAACAAAGATCAGATAGCTATAAAGAGAAATGTCAATTTGTTGATGAGTCATTATTCGATGATAATGGAGATGCAGAGTGAATCATTTTGTTGTTTGGGTTCATAGTATGATTGTGTACCAAACTGTAGAGGAAGTAAATAATTTTAACATCATCGCCACAAAATTTTTAAGCTCAATGGTTTGACTGTTAGAGTCAATTAAACAATTCTTTGAAAATCTTTTATGACATTTTTGTAATCTACTCAGTGTTTTTATTTGCATGATTATGCATATGTGATGAACCATACATGATTCCGATACTGTATTTCTTTCCAGTAATAACAGTTATGTAATGAGTGGTCAACCCCAATTTCTACACTGTATGATTATTGTTATAATGATTGTGCTATTCCTACATTTATTTGCAATTTTGTTATTATGCCTTTTGGGGTTGGTTAAATGATGTGAAGTGTTTCCACCTAATGATACCATATAAAACATGACTAAAAGACTGACCTAAGAAACTCTTTTGTTGCTAATTATTTTTAACAATCCACATTTCAAAGAAAACTTGTTCTCAAAGACATATGCATTTATTTTAAATTCAAGAAAATTCTTACGAATTTATTATTTCTTGTCCTTTTAAAATTTCTATTGTAGACAATCCCAAGTGAATGTCTCATGGGAGTATCTATATATGTGCTTGCATTTGTGTAATCTGATCATACACTCAACGGTTGGAAAAGGTACTCCAGTGCTAAGAAAATAACTGAAGCCAATATATTAATTCTCATATCTTGGTTTATGTTACCAACTGAATATGGTGTAATGCATAACTCTTTCCAGTAAATAAACTGGTTATCTTTTGTTCATTTCATCTATAATAACTTTTTATTAGCTTGAATAATTTTTCTGTATGTCACTTTGGTTTTTACCTACAAAAGAAAATAGTTTATGACTTTCTACATGATTTATATATTTATTCAAAGTGAGTGCTTATTTGAACTAAAAACTGAACACTTTGCTTTGACATTTCTACACATTCCTTATGAAGAAATGTGTATCACCTTTGCCCATTCTCTCCATTTATCATCTCTCCTTGTAATTTTTACTAAAAGGTTATTTTGGCAGGAGGATACCCTTAGCTTAATTAGATTAGCAACGTACCAACATGAAAGAAATACCTGTTCTAAAAAAGGGAAATGTTATTTTACTGAAAGAAACATGATTTTAATGAAAGAAGAATGCTTTATTTTAGGGAGAGAATTCTTTGTTCTCTTCATATGGAGGAATTACAGAGTCCCACAACTTTGAGAAAGGTTACGTTCCTAGCTCCTTCTTCAAATATGTGTTGTAGCAAATCAGCTACTGTGGGACTTACCTGCTTTGACTCGATTTTATTTCAGGAGGCAGGAAAGGGGGGGCGTCAGATAGAATATGGACTTATATGAAATTCTAATGAGGTAAAACCTCTAATACAATCCTCATTGTAATGAATCAGATTAACCCACCATGGGTATTGCCATAAACCCAGCTAATTTTGCCTGCTTACCTGTTGTATAAATACAACACTAGAAATAATAGCACAAACTTCACTAAAAAACTCTGATTTTTCTCTTCTGAAAACTATTGTTTTTCTTTGAAGTTGGATCTACAAGTCTATTTGGTCCTTGATCTTCTCTTATGCGATAAAGCTGATAGTTTGTTATATTCAAAAGCTAGAACAACAGGCTCAGCCTCCAGGAGTGTCAAGAAAGTCTCTTCTCATTCTTACATTTTGCAAGTAACTTGACTAGCACTACATTGTTGTGAGGGCAACGTGGAGGGTTCCTGCAACCCCACTCACTGGGTGTAAGAAAGAGGCCAAAATTGATGGGAAGTTGTGCAAGGGATTTTCTTAGTGTTTTTATTGTACACTCATTGACTAGTATATTGTAGGAACTCACTAAAGTGTGTTCCTTGCCATTTAGCTTTTTTTAAATAACGTATCTAGAATTGAGTTTATAGAACCTAATGTCACCTACTACAATATCAGCAGGCACTAAATACCAACTAATTGGGCAAAATGGTCTTTAAGTGAATGGTTATTCCTATCCTTGTCTCTTGGTCAATCTAAAACCTAGATCTCTAACATTGTATTTGAAGGAGACTTAATGTGTACAATGAAATCATCTGACAGAGTTCCTTAAACATTTTATGAATCGACTATCACTTAAACACTTTAAGAAGAAAACTCAGAATAATTCGCCGACGACATAACTGTCACGGAAGATCAATCTTACTGGAAAAAATATTGCCAGTGTCAAAAGTAAACGCAGTTTGTAATATAATTTAAATGTAGAAAACAATACAAATATAAATCATAACTATAAATGACATCTGTTATATAGTAAAGAAATGTTGCAGCTGTCTACATAATTTATGAGACCCAGTGTAAAATGCACATGTATATCTCTTTGTTCAAAACATTAAGAATTTCAAGACAGTGACAGTAGAGCATTAAACCAAGCAGGGAGTCTTAAGCACGGGACTCTGTGTGACAGTAGAGGTCTGCAGGCTGCCCATGAAGCCAGTGTTGCCCCAGAAAATGCAGAAATAATAATTTAAGACCTCAACGCTGAATATAGCTATTCAAAATCTGGGCTTTATTTTTAAGAGTGGATTTCCCAGGTTCTGTGCTTAGATGAAAAAATAATGTGTTTATGTTTGGGGAAAGCAAATTAATGCTATTATTCAAAATGTTATGAACTCCAGTCTTGCAATATTCTCATATTCCAATGCAGCCATATGTTTCAATTCAAAATTTCCAAACTCTCACGTACATACCAAGTTTTATAGAGATTATAAAAATCATTAAATTTTCAAAACATCAGCAATAAACATCTTAATTACTGCATATTAAAGTAAAAATAATTTAAGAACCCTACTGATACCTTTATATCTTGACTTCCTTTGAAATGTTAAATGATTACTAATGTCAGTCAAATGTCACAGGAAGATTTACATCATTTAAAAGAGCTATTAGCCCAAGATTAATAAGTGATTCAAATCAACTTTTCTTCCAAATAAATCAAAGGAGAAATTATTCACTTCATTGAAGTCCATTGACGTTGAAAATATAGGCTCCCGTGTTACATAGTAAGCTGTCTTACATGCAAAAAGGGGAGAAAATAAGAACATATATATATTTTTCTTGTTTTCAATAAAATAACAGTGGAAACCTATGGAAATGGTTATAAAAGAGCAAAGGATTGGTGGGAGGGAATGGGGGGATGAAAGGGGAGTTAGGCGGTCAGATTCCTCTATAAGTAAATGTCTCTTTATATTGTTTTCCTATTTCAAACATGGAAATACAGTATCTATTTAAAAATGAAAATAAAAAGAAATATGGGCCCTCAAAAATTTCACAGTGAAGTCAGAAATAAAAATTAGCATGAATTCTGGAGAACTAATTGTTCTAAAGTGGGCTATGTCAGCAGAAGTATTTTTCAAAGCATAGAATTTTGTGCAAATTATAGCCATGGCATTTATCAGCTCTGAGACTTTGGAAAGGTATTTAACCTCTCCAAGCCTCAATCGTCTCATTTTAAAAATGAGGATAAAAAATTGTCCTGGCAATTGCCCTGAGATAGATGAGCAGCATTTATGTATGAGATGTGTAACAAATCATAACAAAACCACTACAACCAGAACTAAACCAGAAAAACATGCTATAGGCAGCAGAAAGATGTGAAGGCCTATTCCACAGCAATAGAGAAAGTTTTCTAAAACCTCCTACATGTGCCTGATTTAAGTAAATTTCCCAAATATTTTGTTCATTCATTTAGTCAGTCAGTCAGTCATGGAGGTAGTATATTCTTTGAGATGAAACATTTTAGGATTGATTAGGTTTTTAAAAAATCTAATTGCCTAAAAAAATAAAGGATGTGGACAGTTAAGGTGATGGCTAAAATGCAAACCTGATGACATCACTCTTTACACAAAACACTTAAAAATCATTCCCTTGTCATCAGAATAAAGTCCTAACTCTACCATGATGTACATGATCATTAATGATCTGAGCTTTCTTTTTCTGCAGCTTCATTTCTCAATTCCCATGGCCCTGGAAGCACAACTTTGTCTCTCCGCCTCTCTGTCTCTTTCCTTCGTTCTCTCTCCGCCTCTGTTGTGTGTCCTGTTTCTTCCACTCGGGTAACTCTTTATCCCCTTCACGAGGCTAGCTATTCATCTTCCTTTAGGAATCTTCTCCTGATAGGCCAGGTTCAAGTTCGGTGTTCCGCTCCTCATCTCATGGACTTACGGGCTCTGTGGTGCCAGGGACTGTGTGCTTTAGAAAAGTAACTGCTTTTTTTCCAGTTCCAAATGATTTTAAAACTCCGTTGACTGACCACTTCCTTTGAAAGAGCAATAGTGGTCAGTTTAAGTACAAGGCCAAACTTATACCGTGACAGTTTCAGGTGACACCTCAAATTTGTGCAACTTCTAAGAGGTATGTATGTATCTATATATCCTTACAAAGGTCATTATATATGCAATACTGGATCAAAATGTAGATAGAGAAATTAGCATGTTAGAAATAATACAATCTACATATATATGATTTCACATGTATATGAAACTTGACTGAAATTTCAACTTGCACCGACTCAAAATATCATACTGTTTAGTACATTCCTATTAAAATAAATATATCACCTTCTTGAATTAGGTCTTTATGAAATTATCTTCTGTATGTTAGCCCCCTAATGCTACTACACAAAGTCAGCATGATTCATGCCTTTTAGTGACTTTTCTTACTTTAATGATATCTATGTAAATTCCTATGAAGTGATAGCATCAAAGTAAATAACTAATAAATTTATCATTCATTTACTGAGGAAATAACACAATTTATTACTAAAGTAAACATTTTTATCTTTCTCTAGTGAGATTAAAATAAGAATGAATCTGCTGTAAAGTGTTGATTTCTATTAAATTCTAGTTTGGGAAATAATGTTCTATCAGTAGTTGAAACAGCTTATTCATTCGCTACTTTTCTTCTGAGTATTCTTTTTTGGTTTTACTTTGTTTATTAGGGACTAGATCAATCTGAGACTGGTTATGTTGATAAAATTAAATGGAATGTTTATTTAAAACATTTTAATTAGAGTTAAAAGACATCAATATGCGTGTAATTTTGATACACTGGAAAATATAAAAATACAATTTAAGAAACATGAATCAGCCCATAGTCTTCCTGTTGTTATGTTAATTCCCAGAAAAGGGGTGATTCTGGGTTGCAGCTCCTCTGTATCTCATGGCTGTCCCGTGGTCTAGGGCTCCAGGTTGCTCCACTGGCCCCTTTGCACTCCAGCTGGCAGTTGAACAGGAGTAGAGAATTTCACTGTGAGGGCGCAGAAGTCAGGTCTGGAGGTGATACATGTCCCTGCTACTCACCTAACTGTAAGGGAAGGTTTAAATCAGTCTCCTTGTGTGCCCAAGGACAATGATACAGGATTCAGTCAGTGTTCAACATCGTCTCTGCCACAGATACGAAGTATAAGCACCTGTGTATTGTATGTATCTCTATTTCAGGACCCAGCACAGTTTCCATTCAATATGTATTAATGAATTAGTGACAAACTTCCAACTAGCTATATAAACAATAAAATAGTATATGGGAAGACGATATGTACGATGATATTCAATACTTTGTTGTACTCTAAGTCAACTTGAGGTCAAATAAAGTTCGGTTGACCCATTCATTTAATGTTGCAAAACGTAGTCATCAAATGCAAAGTCCCTTCTATCAGAAAGTAATAAGCAGCAGTAACATCAATAGAGGTAATGTCAGATGATATATATGTTATAAAAATTCCATCTGAAAATACACCCACCGATGTGAACTAATATATTATTAGGCAAATGAAAGCAACTTGAACCAAGAAAGAAATAGAAATATGTATACTATAAACAACAGAAAATATCCAAATGAGGAAGCATTAAACTGCTGCCCTTAAATACTTGTGGTAAAATACATTTGGCCCCATACAGGTGTGTTTACAGCAATTCTCTACAGAAAGAGTGAGCATGTACTGAGAAAGTATTTTTTGGGGGGAGGGCGTTTTTTAAGCTTCATCAGTAACCAGTTCTCTAAAAGAGAAGATTGCCAGCATCTTCTCTCTTAAACATAGGTTACTGTGTGCTAGGTTGCTAATTCAGTATTATTGATTGCAACACCACCCTTTTATTGAAGCAAATAAATTACATTAGACATTTGCATTTAAATTATAGTTAGCTTATGTATATGGAGATAAAACCCCTTTCAGTGTTAATTTATATTTGAAACTAGTTTAAATAATTTTCGATACTATATGGCATAGTAGGTAACACGGTAATTACACAGAAAGAGAAACAATAATTAGGTGCAATGAGGTGATACAGGGATAATAAATCTGAAGAGAGCAAAAGCGCCTTTTTACAAGGTCTGAGCAGATGTATTAAAAATTAGGGGGGCAGTTCCTTTCCCTCAGGGGCATATTTATTGGAGTAACAGCCAAGAGACTGAGACAGTTGAACTGACCTCCTAAAGGATTTCTTGAGGAAGATTGGGTTATACTTCAGGAAGCTGGAGGAGACGTTCCCCGGTGAAGGACTATTTAAGTAAATGTGGAGTGGTTTCCAAGGTGCAAGTAATGGTTGGGAAGTCTTTCTGCTTGACCTAGTGTACTTGGAAAGCTGTCCTTTCTCTCCCTATCTCTGTGGTTTTGGAACACAGCCTCTTCATTACTAGAGAGAGTAGTAAATTTTAAAATGCAGGTAAGCAAACCAATTTAAAAATGTATTTTCTTCAATTTGGTATTTAGCTGATGTTTTAAAAAATTACTTGACAAATTAAAAGGACTCTAAAGTGCATTACTAATGAAGTCCTGAAAGTTCGTGGTGATGGAGGGTTTGATACTCTTCTGGAATCTGTGGATTTTCAGCTCCATTTCTTCTCTTCCACACACACACACACACACACACCGTCTGCATTCTCTGGCCTGATGGAATCTGTGGATTTTCAGCTCCATTTCTTCTCTTACACACACACACACACACACACACACACACACACACACACCCACCCCGTCTGCATTCTCTGGCCTGATGCTCCGGGCAAGATGATTCAATTCAGTGAGGTAAGGACAGACCTTGGTGCAGAGATCCGGGTAAGGATTCTAGCTCTGCACTGCTATGGACCCACCGTCGGTTTCGCATCTTGGTTTCTTTATCTGAAATACTTAAGTCACTGGATAGCTCTATAACACAAGTAAGATTATTATCAGTGGCTCCGTACAGCGGCTTGAGACACACGTATGACCCTTGGCGTGATCTGCGAGATCATGGATCTGCGAGAATGGCAAGCCTTTGGGCAGAGTCCAGAGAAGCTGTAATTATCTTGTGTGTTTTTTTTCCCCCTAAAGCCAGTACGTGTCCCACAGGTGAGCGCTGCTGACCTTCGGAGCACCTAGGTGTACGGCCGCAGGTGAGTGCCGCACGGTTCCTCTCGGCCAATGGGCGAGCTCGGAGCGGTGGGGCGGGGCGGGGCGGAGCCGCCAGTGGCGAACCCACTCAGGGGCCGCGCCCCAGGGCGCTCCACTCTGCCCAGCGCGTCCTTGGCTGCTTCCTCGGTCGGAGGAGGAGGCGGTGGCGGTGGCGCAGCAAACACTCCTCGTCCCGGCCCCAGGGGCCTCCAGCAATTGGCTGCAGAGGAAGGGGTGCAGGCAGTCCCCGGCGGGCCGCTGCATAAGCGGCGTTAGGTGAGTGCGGGCGCCGCAGAGACCGAGTGCCAAACTCTCCGCGCGGCCCTGGAAGGAAGGGACGAAGCGGCACTTGCCGAGGAGACCCTGGAGCAGAGGGGCGTCGGCGCGGAGCAGTCCCGGAGTCGCCCGTCTCGAGTCGCGCCGAGCGTGGCCATGCAGGCGACACCTCCCTGGGTCGGGTTGCCCTTACGGAGCCCGCCGAGCGCGCATCTGCGTCCAGACCAGGGCGGGAGAGAGCGCGGAACCCGGAGCGAATCCGGCAGCCCGAGGAACGAGGGCAGCTACAACTTCAGGCGGGTGGCGATCCGGTGGAAGTCCAATGCCTACCTGCCGCCTGGCACCCCCAGACCCTGGAGTAGGCCCCCACCGCAACTGCGATGGGCCGAGACGGCCACCTTCAGGGCCCAAGCACCCGCGGACGCCCTAGGTAAGTGCCTCGGGAGAAACAGGGCGGATGGGGGCGTTGGCGCAGGTGAGGGACACGCCGAGTGCCCTGCAGGTGGGCCGGGTCTGCTGAGGGAGTCAGCCGGGTAGATTCTTCCAGAGGGCTGCTCCTGGCCACCTACCTGCTTACGTATTTTGTCCCTTCCCCTAAAGGACCTTTCCTGGGCAGGAACCCGCCTAGGGTTGAGCTTGCCCTGGAGGTGAGTTATCAGAGAATTCCGGAAGTAAAGGTACAACTCTTAAAAGTTTGATTATAATGCTCATTTTCTGAAAACTGAAATTTAAGGTTTTTTTCGCTAAATTCCTACTATCGGCAAGTCCGTGTGAAGGAGTAGTGAATGGGGGAGGCTGATGTTCAACCTGGTCCGGCAGCCCGGCTGTTGAAGGACCTTTCACCAGCTCTCAGCAGTGCTTCGGTTTTCCCTTTTGAAATAGACCCTCATCTCCCACCCTGAGTGTGAATAGCTGCAAGACTCTCACAAGGAAACATGTTCTTAATATCAAGAAATGTAATTCTTATTGTTGTTTCCATATTGACAAATTCAGATATCCGTAATGCAGCCTTTTGAGTTCTGGATTCTCATGGAATTTTAGTATTGGAAAAAATCCTCAAGATGATGTATTCATGCCCGCATCTCCTTGCTCTTCAAAGGCATTCCTTTCTCCCAAGACGAACTTGAAACTATGTAGAACATACGAGACATGTTTTTCTTGATTTGTAAAAATTGTTCTTTAAAATCCTCATCCCTTTTTTGTGTTTCTATTATGTAAAATTCCCTCACCCCGTTTTTGTACTCTTATTATGCCATAATCAGAGATGTCTTGTATTAGTTTGGTGCAAAAGTTTTTGCAATTATTTTTAACCTTTTTTAAATCGCAATTACTTTTGCACCAACCTAATATGTAGACCAGTTATGAGACAAAACTCTTATTTAAGCAACAGAAATACAAATACTTTTATTCGCTTTCACTCCTTTTCTTGTTTAGCAAAGCTGTTATGACAGTTTAAATGTGATGAGTATTGGAGGTTGTGTAAAATTTTTCTGTCTAGTCCTTGTCCTGAAGCTATAGTAGTCATGGGGCAGAAAAATATGATGATGACTTACTGTTATGATGACTTTATAACTACATTAGATCAAGCAGAAATAGTGAGGAAAAAAATGTAACAAGTAACTGAATTACAGTGCTTTAGGTCTCAGTTTCTTCACCTGCAAAATGAAGACACTGGTGAAATAATCTCTAAAACGATTCATTCTAAAATGAATGGAAAAATGCTTTCTTCCTTTTAAAGTGAAAATGCATTACTTTGTGTTAAAGTTATTTCTGAATTAATTTTTCAATTGTGGGAGCTGTTTTCAGTTTGAGAGTAATGGGATCCAAGTTTTTTTTTACATCATTTTACTCAAAATCACTTGCTTAGTTTCAAACTGAGCAGGTGAGCAAAAGATAAAAGAGCCCTTCTGAAAGTAGGAGTCAGTAGAGTTGTGCCAGCCTGTAAATCATTTCTATGAAGCAGCTATGCTTATAGAAGAAAGAGTCCTTTTTTCCTTTTTTGTTTTTTATTCAGAGAAAATCCGGAACACCATTTTGTTTTTTTTAATGAGATGGAGAATCTAGAAACAACTTTTCTAGATCTGTTACATTGTCTCAGTATTGTTTACAAGAACTCAAAGTTTTTGCTGCTATTTTCAGAGTTGAAATGTAATTACTGTAGCTTCTTAGGTACAGCTGTTTCTCTTTGCCATAACCTATAGTATCTGTTGGAGAATGATCTGGTGTTTTGACAGGTAGTCTTAAACTACTGAATGACCACAGGTATTCAATTTGGTGGGGTAGGAACATTTTACAAATTGCTTCCTTCTTTGAATCAAATCTGTCTATTAAATCCCATCCACCTACCTATCATTATATAAGTAGAATCCTCTCCTCATCAAAAAAGTAAACAAGGTTTAAACTCTCAAGAAGTGCCAATCTATAATACTTAAAAAACTATTTACATATGAAAATACACAACAGTTAGAGCCATTACATACAGAGTGGATATTACTCATAATCAAATTGTTACTTTCCCTTTTGAAGAGGGGAACAAAAACTGAGAGGTCAAGAACTTAACAGAGAATTCAGTTTAGTGGTGTTGTGTTATATTGTATGATTGTGAAACCCACTATTTTTAGAGTTCTCTGCTTTTTGGCCAAAAAAAAAAGAAAGAGAGAGAGAGAGAGAGAAGAGAGAGAAGAGAGAGAAGAGAGAGAAGAGAAAATCTACCAACTGCATCCTCCATATATACCTGAATATGAATCTTCTCATCTAGGGGAAGCAGAGAGGTGAGGTAATTAAGACAGGTTTTGGGGTCATGTAGCACCCAAGTTCTAGTTCCTCTTCCATTACAGGCTGTGTGAATTGGACCAAGTCTCTTAACGAAGTTCTTAGTTTCTTCATCTGGATAATGGAGATAACACTACTTTATAAGATTGTTGGGAGGATTAAGTACAATTAAATAGGTAAGTGTTTGGCACAAAACAAGCATGCCAGATAGTATCCTAACCAGGGGTCATTATCCACCTCTGTATCCCAAGGAGTCTGGCACATAGGAGACACTGGGAATGTTTATAGCAGCTACTATTTATGGAGTGCATTTTCTATACTAAGAACTCTGCTGTGTAATACACACATGAATATGTATGTGAGTGAATTTATGTCACAAACATCTTAATAGGTAGGTAGTATAGTATCATACCCATTTTGCAGCTGAAGAAATTGAGGCAGAGAAAGTTTTACTAACTTGTTTGGAATTATAAATTGGTATTTGGTTAGCCAGGCAATGCTTTTACCACATATCACATAAAGCACATCATCATCATTCCATTATGGAAAAAGACATAAATTCATACACACACGCACACACACACACACACGCACACACACACACAGAGGGTGCCCAAAAAATATATACACATTTTAAGATAACATCTATACATTTTTGTGCACCGCTGATATATATACAAAAAAAATAGGGTTAAAATTATCTTGTGCTCTTTTTTTATTTTTTGGTTCAACTTTTTCTATGCCTTCCCCTTTTCCATAGTCTGAATATCTGAAGTTTTCGGGGTGGGGGTAAGTCTATTAAATGTCTTTTTCTGCTATTATTCAAGGTAGCGTGTTTCCTTAATTATTTCTTAGTTTTATGGGAATCCTGAAAGGTCTGTATTGACGATGCCTTTCTGTAGAAAATGTTTGTTTTTACTTTCAACCCAAGACCGCTTTCATTAGCCAGGCATTTCCATACTTGGAGATAGTGTAAATTTGAGTTTAGGCTTGCTCAGAGGAGATCAGCATCATTATCTTCATTAATTAATTTGGACTTAATGTAGGTCTGCAGATTTCCTCATCAGTTTGCTTTGATGGGAGGCAGATTTTTCCTAGGCAACCTTTTTATCCAAGGTGTAGCTCCTTCAGTGTAGAACCTTGGTGTTGGGTCTCAGATTCTGTCCTTTCCCATTTCCCAAGCTCAAGCTCAAGTCTCTCCTCCATCAACACGCTCAGGTCCTGGCCTCTCTCTAGCTTCCGGGAGGGAATGGTATTGCCCCCAGGGAAGCATGCGTTTACAAATTACTTTGCCACTAGGTTTAGGTTTCAAGTTATTTTTCTTTTTTCTCTTGTCCTTAAGAACCTTCTTTGTCTTCTTATAATCTCAGCTGTACACTTGAAAGTATATTTTTTGTTATTTATTGAGCATCTGGGTGCTTTGTGGTAAGGACTCTTCATATTTTATAGTGTGCAAGCTTTCTGTAGTAGAGTTCCTTTTTACAGTTCCCACCATGGCTGGAACACTCAGGCTTTCGACACTACGTCAATATCTTAGCACTTTTAGAAGATTAATTTCATCTTTGATGGGGGGGCAGGGGGTGGAGATTTGGGTACGAGCAATAAGAGTAATTACTTATTGAATGCTGGCTCTGAATCAGGAGGTTATGCATTTTACTGACATTTCTTGTTCTTATGACAACCCGGCAAAATAGATGGTATTATTACCATTTTAGAGAAGAAAAAGACCAAGTTTCAGAAAGTCTTACCTGTAGTGCTGTACAACCAGCTTACCTTTCAAAGGCAGGATTGGAACCAGGTCTTTCTGGCTTCAGTTCTCACACACTTATAACACTAGTTTCAAAGATGCCCCAAGGCTTTGAAAGGCAAAGTGCAGTGCAATAACAATATGCCCTATATGTCTATACGTGTTAGGGCTGATATTACTCGTGATGGGAATGAATGTGCATTATATTTAAGATGATGATCTACATAAGTATCTAAAGATTTATAATAAAATGATAATATACATCAATATTGTCAATGTTTCTTAGTAGCTGCTTTAAGGTGGACTTTGAAACTGGAAAGTCCTTCAGAGGAACAAGAACCAGGAAAAGTTTTTATTTTTTTTAAATTTGGGTTTCCTTCCAAGAGCAGTTTAATGAGTAGTCAGTCATCTTTTAATGGATAGCCATTCATTAGGGGTCTGCCCAAGTCACTACCTCTTCCAGGTACTGGGATTCAATCCTGGCGAGTCAGGGTTATATTGAAATTCTTTACTACATGCATTTGCTGGAATGTTGATTGAAAAAGGATTCAAACATGATGCATTTAATTTTACAGCTGTGAGTGTAGTGAGATTCACTAGATTTGGATAGGAGCTCATGAATCTGTATTTTTTAAAAGTATATCATATAGGTACTGTGGCACTAACCGATTGTGGCACTGGAGCTTGAAAAGTGTATCAGATAATTCTGATGATTTGCTTAGTTTCCAAGTGCCATCCTACTGGCTGCATCAGAATTACTTAGAGTGCTAATTAAAAATTCCCAGCCGCACCTTAGATATGAGTCAGAATCTCCAGGGGTAGGGTTAAAGAAGTTGTTTTTTTAACAAGTGTCCCAGATGATTCTGAATGCAGCCAGGTTTATGAACCACTGTGCAACTCCACCTTTGGTCCTGAACACAGGCAACCAGGATTTGCAGGTACAAGGCGAAGAATGCTATAGATCATCCCTCAGTTTACACACCATCTGGGTCGTCTGTACATTTTGGCAAACTTTGCCCATTTCTGGTTGATTCCTAACTGTAGTTTCTACCTCTGCCTTTTCTACTTTGCTCTTGTTTCTCAACCCCACCCTGTCCCTTTGAAAGTAGACTTTAATTTATGCTAATACACAATTTATATCCAACAGGTGTACCTGATGTGCGCTCAGCTGACCTCCTTTCGCTCCCTTCTCCTCCTCTCTTCCCTCCAAATGAGGTCTTCCTAGAGTTTAAACTTTGATATTCTCTGGAGCTACTGCCTAACTTCTCCCTTAAACTACTGTATGTGCTTCCCTCCACTTCTAGATAAAGCCTCCATTTCTTTATTCTTTTCTCCACTTCCTTTTATGCTCATTCTGTTGCTAAGCCCGATCAGTATTCTAAGTCAACAGTCAATTCCCAAGTATTGCCTAATGACCTGAGGCCTGTTTCCAGCCCTTATTCTTAATTTCTCGGTGGCATTTGCATCTTTTTTAAGATCTTTTTTTTTTTTTTTTTGGTCTGGATTACCCGAGGTCTGATTTTCCTTCTTCATTGGATCTCCAAGTGTCTTCCTCTGGCTAGCCCATTTTTCTCCTTTCTTCTCAACAACCTCTATTATTTCCTGCCACCTCTATTCTTTAGTGGTCTCTCCACTCTGGGCTTCTCTAGGCCATCTTGTATACTGCTCTGCATTTTCAAGGACCTGCTTGAGAAATGTGAATGTCCTGAGGCCACCACACTACAACTTCTTTTTCTGATGCAATCCAGCCCTTCCTCCTGACATTCCTTGGAGTTAGTACCAACCTTGCTTTCGTTAGGCTTCCAAGTTAATTTAAATCTGTTCTTCTCTGTTATCTACTGGGGGTGCCAAAAAATATATATATATAAGTGGACACTTTGGTCAACGTTGCTCAAGCAGTAGTTAGCCGTAATCAGAAGCGTCTGGACGCTGATGGTAACCACTTTGAGCACCTCTTGTAATTGCAGAAGTCAAACGTGGCTTGAATTCATCTTTTGTTATCGGTATATATTATTACAATTTTAATACAGCTTTTTCCTTTCCTAAGGTGTGTATACTTTTTTTTGGCACCTCTGTACTTGCCACCCAGTCAGCCACCAGTTCTGATTGGTTCCCTTTTTTCATAATGGCATCTTTGTCATATTCCAGGCCCATTCTCTCACCAGCAGTGTTGCTGTCCACTCTACTACACCTCCCCCCCCGCCAATTAATTTTCTGAAATCTGGGTATTGGTCACACCCTTCCCATGGCCAGAAACCTTCTATGGCTCCCCAACTACATGTTATTGATGTCGGTGATGGGATACTCTGTCCAAAAATGATCATTTGGTGACTGTTGGTTAAACCTTTACCAGTAACCCCTCAGTACAGAGATGGACCTTTTGAATTCATACAAATATTTAGTCTTATTTGAACCACTACAGGTGGACTAATTACGCATTGGTCACACGGTAGGAGTTGTGTGTGTTTTTAGGAATAAATTTGGCATTGTTCGTAGAGCATTGTATAGAATTAGTCACCTGTCTTCGCAGTGTAGTTGACAAGAGTGGACATTAGCCCCAGCAAGTATCCTGGGAGCCCACAGTCAGTTTTGTATTATTGCCTTACTTACACAGGGCTAGACTGAAGACAAACCCAGCTGTTGGGCCGCTTTCACACACGTACCCATTCACCAGAATTAAACTGTCAGCTTCACCATCTGCACTACTGTGCTGGGGACTTCACTGAGCCACATGTCCAGCCAGCTGCGCAAGGCTGGCTTGTCCCCTGGGGCCTCTAGCAGGCAGGATTTTGTGTTAGGCCACATCTTAATTGTAGCCTTAAAAAGTGCAATGCCTTCCCCATAAGGTTATTTGTATTTTTTAAATGTATGCTAATGAGTACAGTTAGGAGGTGAAAAATCAGTGTGTAGAATCAAATAAATTATAAGATATCGCAGCAGAAGAATACTAAGAGTCATTGCTTATAATTTCAAGTGCAGTGCAGTATAATGTATGTGAAGTTATCAAACTATACACAAATTTAGTTAAAAATAATTACTAAAAGCTTTCCATAGAAAAATGAAGCTTTTAAACAGTGATCTGTATTTCCTCTGCAGAAAGTGAACAAACATGAAACATGTTTTTTCCTAAAACGTGCTACCTTAATGCTGTTATATCGCTGACTTACGATATGAAAACTGGTACTGGGAACCCAAAGATGAATAAGACAAGTGCCTTGACCTTAAGTCACTTTCAGCCTAGAAGGGGGGATGTGATATATAATAAGCAATCGGATATAAGGCAGTGTTGGTATAAGAGAAATACTCAGAGTGGTTGTAGGTTAGAGGAGGGCACACTTTGGGCTGTGCTGCTTCCAACTGTAGGGAAAGACTGCATAGCTGACTCGGACCTTCCAGGTCACCCATAAGCCTATGTCGGCTGGTTGGAGCGGCATCCTGGTGACACAAGGTGGAAATCTATACTAGGTTGGAAAAACAATTTCTCCCCTAAGTTCCATTCAGAGCCCTAAGCCAATTAATTCCACCAGTATCTGTGTTCTCTTTTCAAATCCCTGTATCCTTCAAAGTTTGCCTCCTATGATCCCACTAAAGCGACGGATCCTTCAGTCCTTCAACAGTATTGAATGGTTACTGTGGGTTGGACATTGTGTTAGGGCCTAGAAATCAAGGTGAAAAGAACACACTATGATGGCTTAGAATGTGGGCTCTGGAATTCCGCTGGCTGGGTTTGAAACCTTCTCTAGACATAACTGGGTGATTCGGGGCTCTCTTTGACTCGATTCCCTCATCTGTAAAATGGAAATATAAATATTACCTACATCATGGAGTTGTTAGAAGAATACAAAGTTAATAGTCTTAAAGAGCTTAGAACAGTGCTTGGGAAGTATTCAAATAACAATTTTTCAGTGCTTCAGTTAGGATTAACACACGCACTATCCTCACAGTCTGGGTTTCGTTGGGCATTTTATGTGTATCTCTAATCTCTTGCTATCTCATTGGATTGTGATTGGTTGTTTACAGTTATACCTGCAGAATGTTACTTACTGCACAAAGTGCAAGCTGTTCAAGGCACTTGTCTTCCCATCCCCATTCATAATGCTTTGTGCTTAGCCTTCTCCTCCCCTTAGTCCCTGACCAAACTGCTTTTCATTGCTGGCTTCTCTCCTCAGTCTTTCCTCCCGTGCTGACTTGAGCCCCACCCACTTTATGTCAACCTAAAGCCTGATTGCATCACAAGTACCACCACCTTCTTCCTCAGTTTCCTGAATCAAGCCTGGCTTTCTCCTCTTCTGATTTTTTTCCTCTTTCAACACTTTATTTTTTTTTTTATAATTTTTTAATTTTTCAATAATAGTTGACATACAATATTATGTTAGTTGCAGGTGTACAACATAGTGAGTAGACATTTACATAACTTACAAAGTAATCACCCCGATAAATCCAGTACCCATCTGACACCATACATAGTCATTACAGTATTATTGACTATGTTCCTTATGCTGTGCTTTAAATCCTCACAACTATTTGTAACTACCAGTTTCTACTGTTTTGAATCCCTTCCTCTTTTTCCACCCACCTCCCAAACACCCTCCCATCTGGCAACCATCAAAATATTGTCTGTGTGTATGAGTATGTTTCCGTTTTGTTTGTTCTTTTATTTTACTCTTTAGATTTCACATAGAAGTGAAATCATACGGCAGCTGTCTTTCTCTGACTTATTGCACTCAGCACAGTACCCTCTAGTTTCATCCATGTTGTTGCAGATGGCAAGATTTCATTCTTTTTTATAGCTGAGCAATATTCCATTGTATATACCGTGTTTCCCTGAAAATAAGACCTAGCCAGACCATCAGCTCGAATGCATCTTTTGGAACAAAAATTAATATAAGACCTGGTCTTATTTTAATATAATATAAGACTGGGTCTTATAATATAATATAATGTAATATAATATAATATAGTATAATATAAAGTAATGTAATATAATATAATATAATATAATATAATATAATATAGGGTCTTATATTTTAATTTTTGCTCCAAAAGATGCATTAGAGCTGATGGTCTGCCTAGGTCTTATTTTCAAGGAAACACAGTATATACCATGTCTTCTTTATCCAGTCACCTATTGATGGAGACCCAGGTTGCCTCCATATCTTGGACATTGTAAATAATGCTGCAGTGAACATATAGAGGCACATGTCCATGCAAAGTACTGTTTTGGGTTTCTTCAGATAAATACCCAGAAGTGTATTTATCTAGGGTTACTGGGTTCTTCTTTGTCTCTTGTTATAGCCTTTGTTTTAAAGTCTATTTTATCTGATATAAGTATTGCTACCCCCGCTTTTTGTTTGTTTGTTTCTATTTTCATGAAATATCTTTTTTCCATCCCTTTACTTTCAGTCTGTTTGTGTATTTTGATCTT
Source organism: Rhinolophus sinicus (assembly GCF_036562045.2). NCBI lineage: Eukaryota > Metazoa > Chordata > Mammalia > Chiroptera > Rhinolophidae > Rhinolophus > Rhinolophus sinicus. Next base: position 159,475,550 of record NC_133752.1, on the reverse strand, counting down.
AAGTGAGTCTCTTGAAGGCAGCATATATAAGAGTCTTGTTTTCTTATCCATTCAGCCACCTATCTTTTGATTAGAACACTTAATTCATTTACATTGAAAGCAATTGTTGATAGACATGTAATTATTGCCGTTTTATTATTCATGTCGTCTTCTTCTTCTTCTTCTTCTTCTTCTTCTTCTTCTTCTTCTTCTTCTTTTTCTTCTTCTTCTTCTTCTTCACATTTCTTGTAATACTGGTTTGGTGGTGATGAACTCTTTTTGCTTTTTCCTGTCTGGGAAGCTCTTTATCCATCCTTGGATTCTGAGTGATAGCTTTGCTGGGTAATCTTGGTTGTAGGTCCATGCTTTTCATCACTTTGAATATTTCGTGCCAATCCCTTCTGACCTGCAAAGTTTTTGTTGAGAAATCAGCTGACAGTCTTTTGGGAGCTCCCTTGTAGGTAACGGTAACTAACTGCTTTTCTCTTGCTGCTTTTAAGATTCCCTCTTTGTCTTTAACCTTTGCCATTTTAACTATAATGTGTCTTGGTGTGGGCCTCTTTGGGTTCATCTTGTTTCGGACTCTCTGCTTCTTGGGCTTGTATGTATATTTCCTTTGCTACGTTAGGGAAAGTTTCTATAATTATTTATTCAAATTGGTTTTCAATCCCTTGCTCTTTCCTCCTTCTAATACCTCTATGATGTAAATGTTGTTACACTTGATGTTGTTGCAGACCCCTTAAATTGTCCTCATTTTTTTGGATTCCTTTTTTCTTTTTTGCTGTTCTGATTGGTTGTTTTCTGCTACCTTAACTTCCAAATTGCTGATTTGAACCTATGCTTCATCTATTCTACTGTTGGTTTCCGATAGTGTATTCTACATTTCAGTTATTGTATTCTTCATTTCTGACTGGTCCTTTTTATGTTTTCATTTTTATGTTTACTGTCACTTTATTGAAATTCTCATTGAGGTCATTGGGCATCCTTATAACCAAGGTGTGGAACTGTGCATCTGATAGATTCCTTGTCTCCATTTTGTTCGGTTCTTCTTCTGGAGTTTTGTTCTGCTTTTTAAATTGGAACATGTTTCTCTGTCTCCCCATTTTGGCTGCCTCCCTGTGTTTGTTTCTATGTAGTAAGTAGAGCTGCTATATCTCCTGGTCTTGGCAGAGTGGCCTTATGTAGTAGGTGTGCTGTGGGGCTCAGTGGCACAGTCTCCCTTGTCACTTGAGCCAGGTGCTCCAGGTGTGTCCCTTGTGTCGGTTATATGTGCCCTCCTGTTGTAGTTGGGCCCTGGTTGCTGTTTGCACCATAGGGAAAAGGATTGACCCTCAGGCTGCTTGGTTGTAAGGACTGGCCATGACTACATGGAGGAACTGTTGTGTAGGGATGACCCTATGGAGCAGGATTTGCTCTAGCGGGGCTCTCGTGCCTGCCGAATATGCTTTTTGGGTGTGTCATTTGTAGAGGTGGTTGGGATGGTGCTCTGGATATGTTGGTTCTGGGGACTTTTGGGAGGGTCCTTGGTGCAGGCCAGGATCAGCTACTGCCTGTGCCATGCCCAGTGCCATTAATATGAGCTACAAAGTCATCTGCAGATGGTTGCCACTTGTGCCTGGGAGACGCTAAGCTGCAAACCAAGGCCCACTGCCACTAGTGCCTGGCTTGAGGCTGCTTAGCAAGGGGTATGGGGCATGCTGAGGCTGCTTGTTGCTGCTTATTTGGGGTTTGTGAAGGTTTGAGAGATTTTAGTAAAATCCGCAGCACGAGCTAACACAGGCCATTTGTATGGAAAAGCCGCTTTAAGTGGCTTGGTGCACCTGCAATTTGGAGAGGCAGCATCTCAGGGAATCACAAGGGTGGCATAATTGGTGTTAGCCAGGTTGTCCTGTGTCCTCATCCTGGGTGGAGTGCGGGCTCAGCAAAGGAACAATGGTGTCTGCCAGCACTTCTGTTCAGGACAAAGCTGCCCCTCCTGCCCTTACCCTGAAGCCAGACAATTCAGTTCGTCCTCACATGTCCCTAACACCTTTGGAGCTGCTTCCCCAGTGCTGGAGCTCAGAGTGAGTGAGTCCCTCAGCAAGTAAGTCTGTGCATGGGCCCTATAAAAGGAACACCTGGGAGTCCAGCTGCCTTCCATCTCACTCAGTCACAATCCTTGCTGGTTTTCATAGCTGATTGTGGAGACATCGCTCCCTGGCACTAAAACCCTGGACTAGGGAGCCTGGAGTGGGGTTGGGAACCCCTGCTGCTCAGGGGGTACCTCTGTAGCCAAGATATCTCTCCCAATTTTTAACTGCTGCTCTTGGGTGTGAGACCAACCCATTGTGCATCTCTGCCTCTCCTACTAGTCTTGAGGTGGCTTCTTCTGTATGTCCTTAGTTATAGGACTTTTGTTCAGCTGGACTTCAGGTAATTCTCAGTGATAGTTGTTTTGTAGTTTTGTTGTAATTTTGATGTGGTTGTGAAAGAGGTAAGCACAGCATTTACCTATTCTGCCATCTTGACTGGAACCCTTGCTTTCTCTTTTTAACACTGATACCCTGGTGACTCAAGTGGCAATTACTCATTTCCATGTTCCACATAGCTCCTGGTCAGGACCTGAGGTCAGCCCTCTCTTAGCTTTCCCTGACTATTTGTCTTCTTCCCTCCTGCATTCACTTTTGCCAGCCACCTCAATTTCTTCACTAAAGTTCCCCTTGTTTTTCTATTGCACCTGCCCACCAGTCTCCAACTCAAGTCATGCATTGCCATTGCTCCTCAAGGTCCATTCAAGGGCTCAATAAGTATTGAGTAAACAGAAGACACTAGCCTGACACATCTTGCTTCAATGCAATAATTCAATGCAACAACACTGTCAGAAAATGAAATTGTGTTCTTTTCAAAAAGAGGCGGTGCTATAGAGAGACAGAATGTCAGATGTTACCCTTTCTGATCAGTAATTCCCAGCTTGCAAACTAAATCTTCTAATATCAGTGATTCTCAGCCTTCCTGCTGTGTCTACACCATTTGCATGCTCCTATCAGGAATATGTAGCAATTTTGTACAGTGGTGTACAAAAGGAAGGCATGGGAATAGTATACTAGTTCTCTTTGAGAATTAAGATATTCACTTTAGTTTAATAGTTTTGATTATTCTGGCATCCTTTCATGTCAAGAGTTTATTTTATAGCTTTATAATTTCCCATTCCTACTGTCTCCTTTTCTCCTGTCATAGCTTTTTTCTTTGTCTTTGTTTCTCTTTACTAGGGCTTGGCTTTTAAGGTCAAAACTAATAAAAGTCCTTCTGCCCATTTCTAATTGGCTTGCCTTAAAAATAATCTGAGAAGCAGTAACTAGGAATGCTCAGAAGCTAGATTTTAGTTTTCAGCTCTTATCGAAAAATATGAGACTGGAACATTTAACACCTGAAATACACTGTATTTTCCAGCTTTTAATATATTTCATCAAATCTAAAATGTACACTTTCACACTTAAACATCTCTGAAATTGTGATGCTTCTTTCAATTAATGATGTTTTTAAAACTGTGAAACTAAAATGTAGACTGGCCTAAATTTTAAAATACAATTGCACAATATTTACTGCCTCTGAAGAATTTTAAAGATAATGAAATATATTCCCGGATTACATAACTGAAGACATTGACTAACCACTTCCCCACCTCCCTCCTCTAAACCCAAAACATACTATCTGTGGCTATCTCTCCCATATCTTTGCTTACTTCTTTAGCCCTCTTAATTATAATTATAACCATAAGTCATAGTAATAGCAGCTATCATTTATTGACCATTGACTTTGTTGGTCAGACACTGTCCTAAGTGCTCTATGTGCATAAACTCACTCATCACAAATAGGACCCATGATCCCATTTTACAGAACAGGAACCAGACGCCCAGCCAGATTAAATATTTTGTCCAAGTTCACATGGCCGGCAGAACCAAGATTCAAACACATGCTCTTCTGTACTTTCTATCTACCATAACTTTCTAATGTTTATTGTTAGTTTTTAACATCTCTGAACATGAAGATCCTAATGGCTAATCTTTAGTGATGGAGAAAACACTTTTCTCTATTTTTATCCAATTTATCCAGAGTATTCAATACAAAAGCAACTCTCTAAGCTACTGTAACTAGTGAGGAAGAAAATAAATTTTTTCCAAGGAGCAAGAAATACATATTCATAGAAAAGATTCTGGAAATGGAAATAAGAAATAGCTTTTTTTTATCTTTGCTCTGCAACCACATTTCTTGGGAATACCTAATTCAAGCTCTCTACTACTCTCTTTCTAGGAACTTGTTTGGCTACATTATATTATACTCATATCTCATCAGCAGGGTGATAGTTGCCTAATAAACTTTGAAATTATGTGAATAGTGTTAATTTTCAAGAATCCTGTTAATTTTAGATGTTCTACAAAAACAGGCAAAACTGCATTTCTTTCTTTCTTTCTTTCTTTCTTTCTTTCTTTCTTTCTTTCTTTCTTTCTTTCTTTCTTTCTTTCTTTCCTTTTTTACCCCATTAAAACCAAAGAACTATAAAAGAATGACCATAAAGTAGAATGTGTCTATATATACACATATACATGTACATGTATATGTGTATATATGTAATACTAATATGTCAATATCATCATTTTACTGGTATATGTTGACAAACTACTTTAATTTTTCTAAGAGAATTATACATAGCTTTCCCCCCATTCTTTTAACATCTTAGTGTAATAAAAAATTGGGTATCATACTCAGAGATGCTATCCACTGTGCAAGCAGTAGGGAACTGACTAGGATGCTAATTAGAGCTCCTCTATAGTCCTTTTATAGAAAGTGGTAAACTCAGGCCACTGGTTATGAAAACAGTGAAAAGAGGGGAAGAGAAGGATTCAGGAGGAAACAAGGAGGAAATTGCCAATGATGAAAATCATTGTTCTGAAGTCAGTGTGGTGCCCAGTTTAAGCTCATTTTCATTGAGAACTAATGCCAGTTTCCAAGTTTTGGAACTGAGTGACCAACTTGTATGTTTTTGTTAACCTGGGAGATTTGCTTTAACCACATTGTGGGCACTGGGAAGGTAGAAAAAACTAGAACACTAAAGATACTCACATAACCTCCATTTTCAATGGCCAGCTGACATCATGTGATGCCACAAAAGCTCTCTGATGAGCCAGCAGGCGTGAGTTAGGTGCTTCTCTCCTTTAGGGTCTTGATGGCAGCTCATTTCTGTAAACAAGGAAAATTATACTGGCAATTGCATGTATCACTGATGCTCTAGAAAGCCCTTCTCTCAGAATATTCATTCCCACAGATCTTTTGTTAATTGTTTATTTCTGGCTGAGATACCTGGGTCCCACTATAATTTATGCTTTTTCATGTGGAAAAGGATTTTTTATTTTTATTTTTTGTTTTGGGTCTCTAAGCCAGTTCCTTACAGTTATTTCCTGCAAATGTTAGAGTGTCTCATTCAGAAAATAGGCTTTGTTATGGACTTTTGGAAAAGATTAATAGATTAAGAAAATAGATTAAGAACAGGTTAAGAAAATAATTTCCCTTTATAATTTTTTTCTTCTAATATTTTCTCTTTCCTCATGTGCTAAATGACACCACTTTTTATTGTTGACTTGGAAGCCTTGACTAATATGAAATTTCAGTCACTTGAAGCCTTACTTTCAGTGTTTAAAAAGTACTGAGTTCATCCACTCCACATCTTTACTTAAATACATTTTTTCACTGCGACTTTTCCCTGGCCACCTTATTTAAAATGGGAAGCTCCACTCCCATACTCCTTACTTCGTTTGACCACTATCCAACTCTGTATTTTTTCTTATTTTCTGTGCCCCCTTCTTCCCAACCCCACTGCAGTACACACAGAAACACATAAACCCTATGAGAGCGGGGGTTTTATTTGTTGCAGTCTCTTTTTCAAAGGCAGGATACAGTCAGGATTCCCAGTGTGGAGACTGTGAACTTAGGCCTGAGCAGCTGGTCTGTGAGACAAGGAAGGAGGTGGTGGGGGTGAGTGTTTGGAGTAGGTGGTGCAGGTGAGCATTGCACAAACCTTACAGGGAGGGTGCCAGGCCTGGGCCGTTTGCGCCAGAACACTGATGGCCACAGCACCTGGAACACCATGGGCTGCTATCTTGACAGGAACAGGTGGAGGCTGAGTGTGGGATCAAACTGATTTAAGAATAAGGTAGAGAGGCAGTAGTTTGCAGTCGTTTCCAGCGGACTCTGCCCAGTGGACCCTCCTCTTACTTTAATAAGTCTTCCTTTTATATTTCTACCTGACTCATGAATTCCTTCACGACCCACGAGAGAGGAGACACAATGATTATACCTTAAATGTTGTGAAATGTAAGAAAAGAATAAATTTATTTTCCTAATTACGTTAGTTGTCATTTTTCAAGCATGAGTTCCACTAAAATTTCTTTTCACTCTTTACTAGGAAAATTTAATAAAATTTGTCATTTTCCTCCTATGTGAGGAAAGTAAAGACCTTGTAAACCTTAACTTGATAAAAGATACAGAACAGAGACCCCTGCCCCCCCAAAAAAAATAAATAAGAGAGAGAAAAGAGTTGTCATGCGGCCTTCAGTTCATCAGGTTGAGAGCTGTGTGTACAGAGCAGCTTTCATCATCACAGTAATTGGTTGAGTCACTTGAACATAAAGGTGAACCTTTACGTGAGCGTCATGAGAGTAGGCACTGTCCCTGTCTTGTTCCCCACTATTTCTCCAACACCTAAAAGAGTTTCTGGCTCATATTGGGTGTTTGTGAAATTCTAATTGAGTGAATAAGTGAATGAATTCCTGTGTTGAGTGCTATATTTTCAAAGTGCACATTTTATGCCAGTCCAATACGTAATTTAAATACACTTGTACTAAACAAGTGTTTCTCTGCCTGGGTGATTTTGACTCTCAGGGAGTGTTTGGCAATGTCTGGGGCTACTGCTATCCAGGGAGGAGAGGTTAGGATATTGCTAAACGTTCTACAGCTAATACACAAGTTTTATCACCATCTTACCTCCTTAATTTTTTCTTTATTCAGTATCTTTTCTTTTCCTTCCTTCCTTTCTCTGTCTCTCTCTCCCTCCCTCTCTCCCACCCTCCCTCCCTCCCTCCCTCCTTCCTTCTTTCTTTCTTTCTTTTTCCAAAATAGGATTCCTTTAAATAAGTTTCCTTGGTACTTTGAGAGATGATTCAATTTAAAAGTGCTTTTAACTGTGGCTTTCAAAAGTATAGCTGTTTGGGGCAGCTGGTTAGCTCAGTTGGTTAGAGTCATTCCTAATGACAAGGTTGCCGGTTCGATCCCCACATGGGCCACTGTGAGCTGGGCCCTTCACAACTAGATTGAAACAACTACTTGACTTAGAGCTGATGGGTCCTGGAAAAACACACTTAAATAAATAAAAGTTTTTTAAAAAGTGTATCTGTTTTATGTAACAAAGTATCCTTTGATTATAGCTATTGAAGTTACATTACTGTTAATTGTTTCTTTGAGACAAAGTTACTTCTTTGAAAATCTCTATTACGGGTGAGGAGTGGGGTAAAAGGAAAAAAAATCCATTGGCAAAGTAAAGGGATTTGCTATCCTGTGATATATTTAACCTGAACTACATAACAAGCTGAGACTTACCCTTGAGTTTTTACGGCTCGTCACACACGCCATCTCTTTCCAGCTCTTTTCATTTAATACTACATTCTAAAACTTTCTGTCTACATTTTTTAAATGGAGGAGAACCTTAAACCATGGTAATTTGTTCTGACTGTTATCTTGCATTAGATATTCCTTACTCACAGAAAAGTTGGTTACTCTGTAACTGAAAAATGAGGCTCAGGGTGCCAGCCTGGTGGCTCAGGTGGTTGGAGCACCATGCTCCTAACACTGAGAAATGGCTTGAACAGGAATTACAGGGCGGGACAGGGGGTGGTGGAAAAAGGGGGAGGCTCAGGTAAGTAGTAATAATTTGAATACAAATAGCTCTTTACAGAGTTATTTAAAATAGTTTCTCCCTTCCTGGTAACTTTCATACATAGTTATGTTTTAAATTTTAAGTAATTAGAATTTTTTAGGCTAAGTTAATTTCTTAGCTACTTTGAAATAGTTGGGTCTTTTCAAAGAAGAAAGCTTTAATCACACTGTCTTCTAGAAGGTCATTTCCTTCATGTAAATTAGTATTTTTGTGCATCTGGGCCCACTCTGGTTTTTTTTTTATGAGTATAATTAACTTAATTGTCTTCTCAGTGCTTTATGCTAGGAAAATGGGAATTCCTTGAAACTTTTGAAGATACTGACATTTAGAATATGATTAACTTGTGCACAAGGTTCAAATTTATTCTAATTCAAAAACCTACATAATGTGATAAGAAGCCACATGGTATTTTGACTGAATTTTGTCTGTGTACTGCCTGTAAGTCAAGAAGTAGTGAATAAGATTTTTAAAAATTATAATGATTGATAAAAGTGAACTGACATCTTGGGATGCATAACCATGGAGCTGGGAGGACTATGGGTGGAGCTGGGCCCCCTGTTGACTCTCTAGCCCTGACTTCCTGTTGAACTTGATGGTAACTTCAGCGGAAGGGATGCTAATAAATAGAATAGCCATCTTGGAATGAGGCCATTATTTTCCTTCATGTGGGAGCCAGTTGGAGCCCTGGGTTCAAGGTGTGCGTTTCCCGTACTGTGGTGGTGGTTATTGTTTCTTTTTCCTTTTTTCCTGAATTAAGTGTTTTTCTTGTGGATTTACCTGGAGAGTTATTTTTTGCCAGTCGACATGGTGAACGACAGAAATTTTTCTGTTCTGAGAGGAGTAGATTCATTTAAAAGTGTGGTTAAACCAGTTGAGAAATCTGGCTCCGTAATCAGCTAGGCCTAGGTTCAAATCCTGCCTCCGCTAGTTTACAGCTTTGGGCAAGTTGTGTTACCTCCTTAAGGCTGTTTATTGACAAAATTGGGATAATGAAAGTATTTATTTTGTAAGATTGTGAATGATTAAATTAAGTAATGCATGTAAAGCTTGGTACATTTACATATTCGGTACTCAAAAAATGCTAACTACAAATTTTATCCATATATAAACATGTATATGTATATATGTATATGTACATATATGTATATGTACATATACATACATACATACACATACCAGGGGTGCCAAAAATGCACGCACAATTTAAGAGACGTTATCTATGTATTACTTTTTGAAGTTGAATTGAATTACGGGAGCAATGTGTAGTGTGATGTTCGCTCAAAAGATGGCGTTAATCAAATGAATGCTGGCGTCACCACGCGACAGGCAGGACAGTCAAAGAAAATGGCGGAAGCATGGTTGTTGTTTGAGGAGTGCAAGACTATTTTGAAGTGGTATTTGAAATTCAAGAATGTTCTCCTGACTTGACACCCTTTGACTTCTATCTATGGGAGACCTTAAAGGATGTGGTGTACCACAGAAAACCGGCTACACTGGCAGTGCTTTGGGAAGAAATTGAAATGGCATGTGCAGCGATACAAGTGGACACTTTGGTCAGCATTGCTCAAGCAGTAGTTTGCTGTAATTAGAAGTGTCTGGATGCTGATGGTAACCACTTTGAGCACCTCTTGTAATTACAGAAATCAAATGTGACTTGTGTTTGTCTTTTGTTATTGGTGTATATTGAGTATTACAATTTTAATACAGTTTTTTCCTTTCTTAAAATTTGTATACATTTTTTGGATATATATATATGTGTGTGTATATATGTATATACACACACAAACACACACACACAAATATATATATTTTATGGTATTTGTGTGTATTTTTTTGGTAATTAGAGTTGACCTGGGCCCTTTTGAAGATATGTGATAAAATTAATGTGGCAAAACTTATAGATCGATACCCATAATATTTATATGAGTAGAAGCAGCAGATTTCACATTTGCAGATGTTTGTATTTGCTCCTAAAAATCTTACAAAGTGAACTTATATTAACACGTCATATGAATTCCTTGTTTTCCTTTTGGATGTTTTGCCTTTCACCAGTGTCTTTTCATCGTCAACAAAAGTGAAATATCTTTTGTAGACATATAATCCTACTATTGCACATTATTTCACTGTGTTATCCCATGTATCACATGTACATTCTATATACTACTGATACATGCTTTTTCATCATGAAAATGATTTTTTTTTAGAATGTTATTGCTCTCCAGTGATACAGGTAGGAATATGTAGGAGTGGTCCTTGAACCACTTCTTGTTATCTTAGAAAACATGAAATTCTCATTTACTTTATGGAAATGGTTTGGAAATATATAACATCTAATAGCACTACACTTACATAGGTCAGACTGGGGGTACTAGTGGTAACCACTAGGACATTAGCTCAAGTTGAAAAATATCTGCTCATAAAATAATGTTGAAAACTCTGTACTTTATTCACGTTAGCCTTTATTCAGCAAATTCTTTAATAAGCTTGCTTTTAGTTTTTTCATTGTTCACAGCAGATGAAAAGTCAAATTAGGAGAGGAACAAGAGTGGCTCTGAAGGGAAGTAGCTCTAAGAGTGTGCTTTTAGATATTACAACAGAAATTGTCTGACAATCTGACATGACAAATGGAAAAAATTTACAATACCACCCATTTCAGTAATGCATATTTACAATAATAATCTTGTCATTAAAAAATGTTTAGTGCTCAGCACTGTAGACAGCAAAATAGTGTGTAATTTCCTAATAATTTCAACCAAAATGTTTTTCAATTATAACTTCATGTACCAGACTAGGTATATAGTGTAACATAATAGAAATTCATTCTGGCCATTAAATGACAACAAGGCTTCTTTTTCCTCCTATGGTTTCCGTTAGCCCACTCTTATGTCTGTGTGAGATCAACAGAAACAGTATAGACAAAAGGTCTTAAAGTTCTCTACAAATGAAAGTCGTTGGTAAGCAAAGGATTTTCTTTAACTGTTGACACTGGTGACCATCACCAACGTATTTGATTAGTGTAGGATTTGTCAAGTTTGCCCTATTGACATTTTGGGCTGGGAAATTTTTTGTTGTGGGAACTGTCCTGTTTGGCAGCACTCTAACCTTTCCTCCCTGGTGACCACTAGACCCAGACATTGCCAAATATTCCTGGAGAGTCAAAATGACCCAGGCTGAGAACCACTGATGTAGTGTACGTGTGAACTTAAACTCGGTGTGAACTTAAAACCAGATGCATGTCCAATTACCATCCTCTCCGCTTGGTCATCTTGGGTACTTTCTAGTCTTACTTTTGTATTTTTGAATGGAAGCAAGAACTGCCTGTGTTTGGATTTGTTTTCTACGTGTTTCACGTTGCCCATATTGTGACTTTTACAGTACTGAAAAATATTTTTATGATTCACACAGGGAAGTATACATCATTGTTTTAGCTTCACATCACAGAAGCTTCTAGATTCTTTGGTTGGCCATATAATTCTTAGTAGAATGCCAAGTTCTGGTGGGTGAGAATACTTGCAACTTGCCTAATTGGTACTTGGTGCTCTTGAAACCAGTCTCTGGATATGCTGAGCTTTGTGGACACAGTGGGGCACAGTGCCAGAGCATCTGCCAGGCTTTTGCTCCCCTGGCCAGAGCGGGAGCTGAAGGCCTTGCTTTCTTATTTAGCATTCTCAGGTAAAGCCCACAGTCTTAACCACAGTATTCATTATTCAGTTAATATGTTGCTAAAAGTTACATTTCTAGTTTGTGGGATTTAGAGGTACACAATAGTAGAAACTTATTTTTTGTCCTAATTAAATGAAAAGGAACTAAACTGCTTTGGACCGTTGAGGAGAGGAGAAATAAAGTGTTCCCTGCCCTGTGTGAGCGCTCACGTCTTCTAGCTCCTTTTTTCCTTGGGTGTGAGCACATGGTTTCCTGGTGTTGGTTAGCAGCTTGTTAGTCTAGGTGGATGTTTAGGTAGATTTTTTTTTAGGTAAATATTTCTAAGGGTAGGGAGGAGATTACATACTCCGGAACTGTTGCTTTATGGTAAGATACATGTATAAACACCCACACGTATCTCAAACTGTTGTTCCTGCCCACTGCCATCTGCATAAGTAAAATCTCTGCATCAGTTGTTTTCTGAGATAATTACTTTAGGTGATCCAAATTTATGAGCAGTTGGCTGGTAGCCCTCTCTGGTTTTATGGTATGTTTTATGATAAATAAATTCCTCTGTGACTCTTGCTTAAGCAAAGTCCATTGAACCATCAGCTCTGGGATCTGGTCACAGATCCTTCTATCCCCAGCTCTTCCTCAAGCAAAAGTTTTCTCTTTAGAACCCCATCCTTGTTTGTAAATTGTCACACTCCACAAAGTGTTTGCCTGTTGTTATCACTGAGAAAAGGTTTGTGAAAAACAGAACATCAGGTCAAGAAAATCTGTTATTCTGGGAGAGCATAGTACCAGTAGTCATCAGAAAGCCAGAATGAAAATGAACAGGATAGCCTTCAAGTTCGTTTTTTTTGCATTTGATTGTGATGACTGTTTTGAAAAAGGAACGGAATTTGAGAAGTCTTAACACCAAACTAAAGTAATAAATTGTGGTTTCAAAAAAATTTGACAGGCTGATTTAAAAAAACAAAACAGCTTTATTGAGATATAATTCAGAAATCATACAATTTACCCATGTGACACAGACAGGCTGATTTCTGAGATGGAAAAATTTTGGATTGTTTCTATACATCTCCATAGAACTCTGAATTAGGCAAAGATTTTTGACAGAGGAATTTTCTCTCGTCAAAGGTGTTTAATTGAGCAGACAGATGGCTCAGGTGGTTAGAGCGTGAGCTCTGGGCAACGAGGCTGCCGGTTCGATTCCCACATGGGCCAGCGAGCTGCACCCTCCGCAGCTAGAATAAATCAATGAGCTGCCACTCAGCTCCGCGGTGGCCAGATGGTTCAGTTGGTTGGAGTGCGTCTTCTCAACCACAAGGCTGCTGGTTCCACTCCACAAGGTATGGTGGGCTGCACCCCCTGCAACTAACAACGGGCAACTGGACCTGGAGCTGAGCTGCGCCCTCCACAACTAAGACTGAAAGGACAACAACTTGAAGCTGAACAGAACCCTCCACAACTAAGATTGAAAGGACAACAACCTGACTTGAAAAAAAAAAAAGTTCTGAAGTACACACTGTTCCCCAATAAAGTCCTGTTCCCATTCCCCAATAAAATCTTAAAAAACAAAAAAAAAGTACTTGTTGTAGCAAGGTAGGACCTGAGGTGAGGATCAAAGAATGAGTGGCATTTCTTCAGAATTTAGCAGAAGGTTTTTTGGCAACTTTTAAGAAGACTCTCTGTCCTAAATGTGTAATCGTTTAAATGCTTTCTACCAAATTGTGTAACATATTTGAAATGGTGATTGAAAAATAGACATGGTTGTCTTACTGGAATATCTTATTAGGAAACTGAGATAGAAGACAAGGGTCATTGATGAGTACGCTCCCATGCAAATATGTACCTTCCTCTAAGGTACACATTGAAGACTTTTGGGTGTGTTCGTGAATTGGCCTTGAAAAAAATGTGAGACCAATGAAGTGTGAAGATAGGTCAAAGGTCCTTCGAGAGATAGCAGTCTGCACTTGCATAATGAGATTTGTTAGAAAAAGAAGTTGGTATCCAGTGTAGTCTTTAGTGAAAGCTCAGTCTGTCTAGCCCTCACAAGGAAAACAAATTGAAAAGGATACAGAATATTCATAATGTGACTCTTTAAAATTAAGTTTCTACATGCTTAATATTTGTAAAAGCCTGTATCAAGATTTTCTTCTTTTTACTTAGCTATTTTTGTAGTATAAAATAGGAATTTACAAATTTGACTTTGCCTTACATAATTCTTACCCTTTGACCATTGCTTAGGAATGATTAGTTTGCAAATTGGGGTTGCCCCTAGTACAATGGCTTTTTATATGGGTGAGGACTGAAGGAAACAGTCATGATAGGATTATTGAATAAAATCTGTTGTTTCTGTGGGTGCTCAAAAATGACAGTCAGAAAATATTTTTGTTGCATTTCATCAATAGTTCTTTATGTGTTGGATTTCAGGGACTGAACTTTTACATCTCATGTCAGCAATCATGTTGAAAATGAGGCATCAGTTGACCCTAGGAGTTAGGCTATACTGTTGAGTCATGAATAAGATACATGTTATTTCCAAGAATCTAAAATTTCTTTGTTAAACACAGATTCAAAATAGCTCCGGTAAGGACCTCCTGCCTGTGGAACTTCTAATTTTTGCAGAGAAGCCTAAAAACTGGAATTTTACATAAAATGTCTTAATGGTTGCAGTTAATTTAAAAAATATAAGTTTGCTTCGTGGACCACACAAGCCACGCCTATAGGCTGTTTGTCCATGTGCCCTTGCGGGCCGAGGTGTGGGAGGTGTGATTCTGCCCTCAGTGGAGAGACGTCAATACCTATTGCACCACCTAGAAAGTGACCATGCGGAGAGTACATAGGAATCCTCTCTGTCCCCAGAGACCTGCAGTGGGGACAATGAGGAAGAGGAAGCCCACAGAGGAAGAGGCATTGATCTGGGCCCTGAAGGTGGGACTTAGAGGTGGCTCAGTGAGGGCCACGCTTCCTGCTCAGAGCGGGAAGCTCAGGTTGGCTGTTGTGAGCAGCAGTTATTAGTTCAGTGTGCTATCTGCCTTGGGCTATGGAGATATTCTAAGTAAAGAATAAAGCAAAGACCTTTGCGTAATCTGTGTGAGCCCCAAACCCCCAAACCTGCCCACATGAATTATGTAGTGGAGATCAGAAGAGAATATGAAAATTTGAAAATAAGAAGAATCAGCTTTCAGATCAGTGCCCTTGCCCACCTAGATTGTTGATCCTTAACAACTCTTCTGTATAGTGCAGTTCCTATTTTTGTGTAAACAGTCACCCAGTTTTCATTTGGGGGAGTCACTAGGCTGAAAATAAACCCTCACACATCTTACTTTTAAGTGAAGAGGATATTGGCTCAGGACTGGAAGAATTTAAGTCTTTAAATTTTGTTTTCCTCCACCAGACTTTCGTATTTTGGTATCACCTTTATATTTCTCAATGAGTAGTTTCTAGGGTGTGGTTGGATGACTCAAACAAAGGCTAGTAAAGTTATTCTTTAACTTTCCCCGAGGTAAAGTTTATTGCCCTTCCTTTAAGCATTAGATTTGTGATTCAAGGTGACACCATTATGATATTTACATTATTGTGTTGTATTGAATGAGACTTTCCATTTGAAATACGGGAGATAATCTGACACAACTAAGAATTAAATGTATAACTGAAAGGCTTAGCATTCTGGTCCTGGCTCATCCATTAACTTGCTCAGTGACACAGAGCAAATCACTTATCTTAAATGATGTGCTTTGTTTTTCACCTGTTAAACAGAGAAGTATAACCTGGTTAAATATTTGACAGAGTAAGGTTTGCAACTCACAAAAATGCCGCCCCTCCCCACCAGTGCACAGGGTCTGATTTGTTCACCTTGGAATACTAGGATGGTGCCTCGTGTATAGCAGGCCCTCAAATA
The DNA here is from genome assembly GCF_036562045.2 of Rhinolophus sinicus. NCBI lineage: Eukaryota > Metazoa > Chordata > Mammalia > Chiroptera > Rhinolophidae > Rhinolophus > Rhinolophus sinicus. The sequence continues at coordinate 159,460,053 of NC_133752.1, read as the reverse complement.
TTTGTTGGAAAAATCTATTTCTTTTGTGGTGTAAGGAGAGGCAGTAGGTATATATTTTCAGAGTGTGTTTTTATGAGGGTGTGTGTGAAAAAACCAACCACCAGGCAAACACTCATTAAGAGGGAAAGAGCACAGCTACAAGACAACAAGCTGTTCAGCAAAAATTAGACGTGAATGCCTGCCTGATCTGTCCCCAAATATTCAGGTGCCTCAAATTGTAACCATGCCCCTTTTGTGCCGTCACTTGCTCATTCACTTTGGTAGAGTCATTCATTCAGAACTCATTTATTGAGCACCTACTAGGTGCCAAGCCCTGGTATAGGCATGATGGTGGCTAAGATGAATTCACGTTCATGCCATCAAGTAGGCCATCCTCTTAGTAGAGAAATGGTAGAAGGAGATCACAGTGCTATGTTAGAAGAATCATGATGAATGTGTGTAGAAGGAATAGTGGGAATACAAATAAGAGCGCCATCATGTCTGAGCAGATGGAGCAGAGTCATATGGGCTCAAAGGAACAGCAGTACTTGAGCTTCGTCTTGAAATACGCTTATGAATGTACATTGAGTAAGGGAAAGGGAAAGGAAGTAAAGGGAACAGGAAGGAAGAGTAGGGCGCTGGGGATATGGGAGCAGCCTGATTACTTCCTGAATTATAGGGGGGGATGTGTGGGAGGGATGAAAGGAAAAACTTGGGAAAACCTAAAACCATAAGACATCTCTTGAGGCACAATACTTCTAAAGTAGGATTATAAATTAATATATTTTTTATTAAATAAAACCTTTCTTCCAATAAGTATGCTAAACATATTTTTATGTAATGTAATCTTCATAATACTCCTGGGGGATAGGCAGTATTGCTTCCATTTGTAGACTGAGGTAGAGAAATCAAAATCAGGTAATTTGCTTAGGGTAATTACACCGGATGTGAGTTCCCTGTCTTTTTTACCCCCCTTCTTCCGCCCCCCCCCGCCCCCCTCTTCTGGTTCAAGCCAGTGTTTCTCAGTCTTGGTGTGTAGGACACAGCTCCCTGGCCCGTGCTGGTATGAGCCTTGTACGGAGGCAGTCGGTGGTCAGTCATCGGTGGGCTGCTCACAGCAGCTCCTGACAGCTCTCCCTGGCTGCCAGCCACTCATGCTGGCCACGGGCTGCTCATGGTAGCCCACGGCAGCACACAACAGCCCATGGCAGCTCACGCTGGCTGCCGGCCACTCACACTGGCCACTGACCGCTCCAGGCAGCACACGGCAGCCCACAGCAGCCACCGCAGCTTATGCCAACCTCCTCATCGCAGCCCAGCTCTAGGGAGAGCTGTTGTTCTCAATCTTAGCTGTAGAGGGCGCAGCTCATTGGCCCATGTGGGAGTCGAACCAGCGACCTCAGCATTAGGAGCACGGTGCTCCAACCACCTGAGCCACCAGGCTGGCCCCTCTATCTTTTTAATTAAAAAAAAAAAAATCAAATGTACAAAAAACTTGCAAATACAGTACGTAGAATTTTTTCCTTATTGATTTGATAGTAAGTTGCCTGAATATTTAGTGCATTTATTTTTTAAACGAACAAGGACATCGATCTACATAGTCATAATACAGCCAGCAAAATCAGGAAGTAACATTGATTACAACATATACTCCCTGGGCCCTATTCAAGTTTTACCAACTGCCCTAATAATGTTCTTTCTGGTAAGCAGATCCATTCAGAATTACCCATTGCTTTTAGTTGTCCTATTTATTTAGTCTCCCGTAGTATGGAACAGAGCCTTAGTCTTTCCTTGACTTTCATGACCTTGACACTTCTGAAGATTAAAGGCCAGCTCTTTTGTAGAATGGCCTTCAATTTGTGTTTGTCTGCGGTTTCTTCATGATTAGATTCAGGTTAGGCATCATTGATAGGAATGTCACAAATCTGATTCTCGGTTCTTCTAATTGCATCTTATTAATCATGAGATGACTCGTGATTTTTCTTTGTCCCATTACTGATGCTGTTCACTTTGATCACTTGGCTAAGGTGGTATCTGCCAGGCTTGTCTACTGTAAAATTTCTTCCTTTGTAATTACAAAGTATTTTGTGGGGAAGTACTTGAAGACTTAAAAAATCTCTTTTATCATGAAACTTTACATTTATTCATTTATTGCAGTGTGTACTCATCATTTCCCAATAAGTTATAATCTGATACTTTCCTTTCAAGTTGGCTTCTGTTACCTTTTGACAAGTTCCCATAATTGTTTGAGCACTTCTGGCTGGCACAAGATGTTCTAGGGTCATCATGTTCTTTCCTGCCCTAGTCCTGGAATCAGCCATTTCTCCAAGGAGCTCAGGTTCTTTTTAGTGGAGAATGGTATTTGGAAACCATGATCTGGGTGCTAGATATGATCATGGCTATTGGGGTGTTCCCACATCTTCTCAGCTACATATACACTTATATACATATACACGTATATGTATGTATATAAGTGTATGCACTTATATACATACATATGTTCATTTACTTATTATCTATCTATCTATCTAAAAATCATGAGTTGTTCATACAGATATGTCCAATCCTAATCTGACATCACAGCATTCATTCAAGTTTTTTCCCTTGCCAAATTGCAACTTCCTTTCCTGAAAGTGTGAAATCTGGCTCCTGTTGTGCTTAATATATTTGGTCGATCCCGCTGTACATAACTAATTTCCCATCGCTGTTGCCCACCTCTCCCTCTGTGCGGATGTCCTCACACCACCTTGGGCTCTGATACTTTGTGTCAGGGTGACCCACATGTGGACACCCTCCTAACTCAGCTTGTGCTTGGTTCTATTTTTAAGTGTGCCAAGTATGAAAGGACTAATTTACTTCTCTTTTACTTTGGGTAAAGCTTTGTGAATAGGGTAACTGTACTCTCTTAGTCTTAAATTGCACTTTTTTGGTTAGAGTTTTTTCATTTAATTAGGTATCTTTTTGTTTGTTTTGTCCTCATCTACAATAGCAATGAATATATTTATGTGTGGATGTTTTGATTCTTGTTTCAATACTTAAATATATCATTATTGGACAGCTTGTGGTATGTTACATAAATGTTATATATGATGATATATTTTAGGTATAAGTAGTAAAGCCGTATGTGTAGCAGCATAAAATGCAAAGATATTAGAACTGGCTTAAAAAAATCTCACATATCTACTTTTAATTCTCATAACCATGGATTGCAATGTAAATTAGAATATTGCACAAACTTGTGATGCTCTGATTTTAAAATTATATAAAGATATTACCATTGGTGTTTTAGTTTCTTTTGGTATTTGTGTTATCCCTTAGAAAGATGTCCTTTTTTTTTTTCCACATATGCATTAGGAGAAAGTTACTGATTAAGGTCATGCTGATGTTGTACAGATAACAATAACAGGGTTTCTTACCTTCCTGAACTACATTCCTTTGGAGATACTATTTACAAACAAGCCAGTTTGTTGGAAAATATAGTTTCCTGGACATTCTTTTCTTATGTGCACTTAACGTATTTTGGAGGAAGCTGTGTAAATGTGGGCACTCTGAACAATTGTTGACTGATCCCTAAGGTTCTGATTGATTAAAAACCATGTTGACTTTAAAGTTCTTTTAATTTTTTTCTTCTTTACATTTTCCATTGTTAAGTCTTTCCTGAAATAACACTTCTGGGAAGTTCCTACTCCACTATTTTTTTCCCCAGTGATTTGTGGAGCATTTTATAGAAAAAGTGTTTATATCTGTTCCTGTGGTACATGGTCCTTCTTATGGAATTCTGAGTGTCAATATGTACCAGACACTATTCAGATCTCTCTTTTGTAATGAATCTAGAGATCACTGTTGCACCCATGGGTGGGCAGATCACTGTTTATCCAAAAGTAAATGTATTCAGTTGTCTTAAGAATGGGATTTTGGGGAAACAAGTGGGAAGCTGCTGAAGAAGCCATCAATACAAATGTAGGTACATCAGTTTGTGAGGTACAGTCAGACTGTAAATACAACTGGCTGGGTTGGTTAGATTTACTGTTCTTTGAAGGTTGGGATCCTGAAGCAAAAAGAGCTTCAATGATCGCATGGTAGGTGAATTATTTCATTTGAGCGTTCTCCTTGCTTTGCATTCGTTCTAGTTCATTGTTGTCCTATGGAACCATGTGACCCTTAACGCCCAGAGTGATTTAACACCTTATGGTAAAAAATGCACTAAGTAAATAATTTTTTTAACTTTTTATTATGGAAAATTTCAAAATTAATGCAAAAGTAGAGAAGAATATGACCTCCAGCTCCATCACCCAGTTTTGACAAGTATCAACATATAGACAAATAACTAAGTCATAAAGATTTTTTTAAATGCTTTGAATACTTTTAATGAAATGGGACTTATTTATAACTTTTAGCTTGTTATATTCTCAGAACTAAAATAATTTGTATTTAAAACAATTATTCATGCATGAACTATGTCTGCCTATAACATGGCAAATGAGAAATTTCACTTGGATTCCAGTTCATCATTGTCTTAGGTACTCTTTATTCTCTTCCTCCTTTTATTTTGTGAAATCATTAGGACTACTTTCTGGAAAATAGCTTTCCCATAGTCCTGACCAACTGTAAGTAAAGTAAACAGAAACCTTATTGCACTGACAACAGTTAGTTACCTGAATGAATTAAAAGTATTCAAGGAGATATGCATAGCAAGATTTCTTCCCTCCTGATTTTGTGATATTCTTTTCTATTACTTCCCTGTCAGTTCAGCACATCCGAGAACTTACCCCCTCTCCTTTTTTTTTTTTTTATCGTGGTACACAATAACATAAATTTTACTGTCTTAATCATTTTTAAGTGTACGGTTCAGTGGTATTAAATACCATCACATTGTTGTACAATCATCAGAACTATCCACCCCCATAACTCTTTTCATCTTGCAAAACTGAAACTCCATACCCATTAAACAATAACTCCCCATTCTCCCCTTCCCTCAGCCCCTGGCAACCACCAGTATACTTTTTATCTTTATAATTTTGACTACTCTTAAGTACCTCATGTAAGTAGAATCATACAGTATTTGTCTTTTGGTGACTGGCTAATTTCACTTAACATAATGTCTTCAGGTTTCATCCATGTTATGACATATTGCAGAATTTCCTTTTTAAGGCTGAAAAAATATTCTATTCTATGTATATATTACATTTTGCTTATTCATTCAACTGTCAATGGACACTTGAGTTACTTCCATGTTTTAGCTATTTGTGAATAATGCTGCTATGAACATGGGTGTACAAAATATCTTCAAGACCCCGCTTTCAGTTCTTTTGGGTATATACCCAGGAATGGAATTGCTGGATCATACAGTAGTTCTATTTTTAATTTTTTGAGGAACCACCATACTGTTTTCTACAATGGCCGTACTGTTTCTATTAAAAGTGCACAAGGATCCCAGTTTCTCCAGATCCTTACTAAAACTTTTTTCTGTCTTTTTGATAGTAGCCATCTTAATGGGTATGAGGTAGAATCACATTGTAGTTTGATTTACATTTTCTTGATGATTAGTGATGTTCAGCATCTTTTCGTGTGCTCATTGGCCATTCTTATGTGGTTTTTTTTTTTTTAAGAAATGTCTGTTCAAGTCCTTTGCCATTTTTTGAATTAGGTTATATTGTTATTATTTTAGGCGTTCTCTATATATTCTGGATATTAATTCCTTATCAGATTTGGAAATATTTTCTCCCATTATGTGGATTGCCTTTTTACTCTTTTGATAGTGTCTTTTGAAGCACAAACATTTTTTAATTTCCATGAAGTTCAATTTATCTATTTTTCTTTTGTTGCCTGTGTCTTAGTCAAGAAATCATTGCCAAATCCAATGTCATGAATCTTTTGTTCTATGTTTTCTTTTACGAGTTTTATTGTTTCAGGTCTTTCATTTAAGTTCTTGATCCATTTAGGTTAATTTTTGCATATGCTGTAAGGTATAGGTCCACCTTCACTCAGTTACATGTAAATACCGAATTTTCCCAGCACCATTTGTTGAAAAAACTATCCTTTTTCCTTTGAATGGAAAGTTGTCATTTGATCATATACAAAGGGTGCCAAAAAAATGTATACACATTTTACAAAAGAAAAAAATTGTATTAAAATTGTAATACTCAATATATACCGATAACAAAACATGAATACAAGTCATGTTTGACCTTTGCAATTACAAGACATGCTCAAAGTGGTTGCCATCAGCGTAATTTTAATACAGTTTTTTCCATTCTTAAAAGGTGTATACATTTTTTTGGCACCCGCTGTATATAAGCATTAATTTCTGGAGCTCTCTATTCTGTTCCATTGGTCTATATGTCTCTCTTTATGCCAATACCACATTGCTTTGATTACTGTAGCTTTGTAGTAAGTTTTGAAATCAGTCAGTGTGAGTTGTCCAGTTTTATTCTTTTTCAAAATAAAAGGCATCCAAATTGGAAAGGAAGAAGTAAATTATCTCTCTTTGCAGATGACATGATCTTCTCTGTAGAAAACCCTAAAGATTCCACATACAAAAAAAGTTGTTAGAACTGATAAATGAATTCAGCAAAGTCGGACATAAAGTCTACATACAAAACTCAGTTGTGTTTCTATATGCAAACAGGGAACAAACTGAAGAGGAAATTAGGAAAACAATTCCATTTACAAAAGAATGAAGTATTTAGGAATTAACCAAGAAGGTGAAACACTTGTGCAATGAAAACTACAAAATATTGCTGAAAGAAATTTAAAAAGACATAAATAAATGGAAATACATCCTATGTTCTTGGATTGGAAGACTTAAATGTTAAAATATCAGTACTTCCCAAAGTAATCTACAGAGTCAATGCAGTCTCTATCAAAAACCCAATGACATTTTTTGCACAAATAGAAAAACCCATTCTAAAATTCATACAGAATCTCAAGGGATATCAAATAGCACAATAGTATTGAGAAAGAACAACAAAACTGGTCAGCTCAAACTTCCGGAATCCCATGATGCATATTTTGGTACACTTGATGATGTCCCACATGTCACTGGGCTTTGTTTGCTTTTCTTTAGTTTGTTCGTTTTTGATACTCAGACTTGAAATTTTCCATTGTCCTTTCTTCAAGTTTGGTGATTGTTTCACCTGCCTGCTCAAATCTGCCTTTGAATCTCTCTAATGAATTTTTCATTTTAGTTATTGTACTTTTCAGCTTCAGAATTTCTGTTTGGTATCGTTTTAGGTTCTCTGTCTCTTCATTGATATTTCACACATCATTTCCTTGACTTTCTCTACATCTTCCTTTAGTTCTTTGAGCATCTTTATTAGATTTATTTTAAAGTCTTTGTCTAGTATATCTGTCATAGGTCTTTTTCAGGGACACTTGTAATAGATTTATGTTTTTCATTTGAATGAGCTATACTTTTCTGTTCATTTGTTGTTGTCATTCTTGAACACTGGACATGTGAATCTAATAATTGGTAACTTAGCAAATGATATTCTCCTTTTCTCCGAATTTTCTGTGGTTTATTACTGTTTTGGTTTATTTGGTTTTTTTGTTTTGTTTTGTTTTTTGGATTGTCAGAGACTATCTCTGTGCTGAGGATCAGCCTGAGGTGTAAACTGAAGATCTCAGGTCTTTTCTGAGCCTTACCGTGGCCATGTGTCTGGTCAGTTTCTAATTTTTCTGTATGTGTAGTAGTTTTGGAATGTTCTAATCTTTAATGTCTGACTCCTGAAAGGTGAAAAATTGAAAAATGAAGTGAGAAAAGAGGACTCTGACTATTTAAATCACCTGGAAATCACTTCAACTGGCAGGGGAGGGCAATATGGAAAGGATAATGACAATGGCTGCCACCGTTTTTGTGTCCTACTCTGTGATCAGAAGCAGCAATCAGCAATGAAAGCACAGTTTTCCATTGTTTGGAGAACATGGTCCTTTTTGCCACCCTGGTTCCCATAAGCTGTGTGCAGCTGCTCCAGGAACATGTGTACATGCTGCCTGCCAAGTGTTTGTGGGGTGGGAAATGGGTCACTTCTACTGTGCTAAGAGCTGCAATTGACCTATATTAACCACAGTTTACCATCCTGGTCTTCCTCTGGAAATTGCAAGCTGTCAGCAGACTCCAGAGTTCCAAATAGTTACATCAGACAGATTCTGCCAGTGCAGTTGTTATCTAGGTGAGGAGACAGATTCAGATTCCTGTTGCTTCCTACTCTGCTATCTTTCCAGAATCCTCTCCACAGAGAACTTTTTGAAGAGCACAACACCCCCCCACCCACTGTACAGATTGAGTACTGTGTTACGAGTACTCAATTTTATTTGACTTTGTTTAAAATTTGCTTTTTTTCTTCCCTCTCTGATCAGCTCATTCTAGAATCTGGTCTTTTAGATCATATTACTTTTTTGCTAGTTGACTGTTAGATTTGGATGATCACAGAAGAGTTCATGAAATGAATCCCCCAAATGATATTGAATTTGATGTTGAAGGATTGGTAAAATTTAAAATGGGAAAGGTGGGATGAGACTTGGGAAGGATATATTCCAGATTTCTGGAAAGTACAGAACTGTATCCAGTTATTAATAAAATAGATGTCTTTTTCTGTGACAAACCCTGTTAGATATTTTAAAGTATTGTTTACAATTCAACAATAACCTAAAGAGGCAGATATACTTATCCTCATTTTCCATATAATGCTAGTCTCCCTGGGAGTCCCCTGTGCTTAGCATTGGTCCTGGATAAGTGTCCTAGTTTGGCTGATAAATTATATGCTTGTCCTACAGAGAAGCAAAATGGTATCCAGACTTATTAATAAACTTGCCCAACTTGCTTGGAAAGAGCCTGAGTTGAGCTCATTATTTCATTTTATAACAAATAATATTTTCTAAAAGCTGTCTTGAGTGGAATACTCAGGATGGTTTTGCACTAATAATGGGTGGTAATTAGCCCCAAACCAAACAATGCCCTACACCTGCCTAACAAATCATAAAAGCAAGACTTAAAAGGCACAAAGTGTTCCAAGTAATTTCTAACTGCATCTTGGATCAAAACTCAAGAATATAGGAATACAAAAACATCCAATATTCAGCAAAGTGAAATTTACAATGTCTGGCATCCAATCAAAGATTACCAGGCATACAAAGAAACAGGAAAACAGAACCCTTAATGAGAAGAATTATCACTTGATATCAACTCAGAACTAATACAGATTTTAGAATTATCAGGGAAGGTAATTAAAACAGGTTATTATAACTGTATTACATGTTTAAAAAGAGTTAAATATAGATATGGGAGATGTAGAAAAAAAACCCCAAATATTAATAGAACTAAATGTAGAAACTACAATATCTGAGATGAAAAATATACCAGATGGGATCAATGGCAGATTAGACATTGCAGGGAAAAAAGATTACCGAACTTTTAGGTATAATGGAAATTATCTAAAATGAGTCCCTGGGGAAGGGAGAAAATGAGGAAAAAAGTGAAAAGAAGGTAAGTGAGCTGTGAACAACTTTAAGCAGCCTAACAGTATACTTGTAATCCCTGAAGATTAGAAGAAAAGGGTGGGGGACAGGAAAGAAATGAAGAACTAGCCAAAAAATTTCCACATTTGATAAAAACAATAAATCCATAGATCCAAGAAGCTAAGTAAACCTGAACACAAGAAATACTAAGAAAGTTACACAGAGCCACATCATACTTAGATTGCTCAAAACCAGTGATAAAGAGAAAATCTTCAAACAGCCAGAGGAAAAAGGTTTCATTACATATAGAGAGATAAAGATAAGGCTGTTTGGCAGCCAATTTCTCCTCTGAAACAATGGAAGCAAGAAAACAAAGGAGCAGCATCTTTAAAGTACTCAAAGGAAGAAACTATAAACCTAGAATTTTATACTCACTAAAAATATCTTTCAAAAATAAAAGAAATAGGGAAGGGGCCCGGGGATAGGTGGAAAAGGGGAAGAGGATTAAGAAGTACAGACTTCCAGTTATAAAATTAGTCATGGAGGTGTAACGTAGGCATAGGGAACAGAGTCAATAATATCATAATAATTATCTATGGTGACAGGTGGTTACTAGACTTGTTATAGTGACAACTTCATAAGGTACATAAGTGTTGAAACACTATGTTGTACTCCTGAAACTAATATATTGCATGTCAACTATAATTAAAAATATTAATAAAAAATTTTTACAGATGAAATGAAGATATTTTAGACGTTTTCTGACCTACAAAAACAAAAGAATTCATTGCCAAATGGATGGGCTTTCAGGTACCCTGTCTGATTGGGCATGGATGATTTAATGGGCAGACCTTAGCTGGGTCAGTCAGACTATCCTTCTAGGAATGTGGGTCTTGGACTGAGAAAATCATATTAATATATGAAATCGGGGCCTATGTGTATGTAAAAGAAAGACTATTCCATGATGTGACCACTGCCTAAGCGTTGCTGGACCTGCCAGCCAGATCCAAGGCAGAACAGAGGTTGCTTCCCCTAAATCCCCTCAGAGACTCCTTCCCTATGCCCCACAGCAAGCTGGTTTGTGCTGATTGGTGGAATAGGCTGTTGCCCTGCCTCAGGCAAGCACGATAGGCATTTTTCCCTTATCAGGCAGGTCACTCCCCAGTACTCCTGTCCATCCTGCCCTGTCCTGTGTAACCCCTTAGCATCTGAGCACAGTGTGGAGGATATGCATGGTGTCTTCTGCCACCTGGGACTGCCTCCTATGTAAGTTTCTTTAATATACTGTTAACGTAATGATAGAGTTGTGAGCCTCTTCCTCTGGTCTCTCAGCTCCCAGAAATTTTCCCAGCAGTGAGGTAGGCCAGGGAGACTGAATAACAGAGTGGGTTGTGGGAGAAAGAATAGTCCATGAAATGAGATGTAGAGGTCGGAAGCAGACACTCCCTAGGTTTCTGTGGTCTTCCAATTCCCCGCTTTCTTGTTTCCTGATATTGAGGTGCAGCCTTGCATTTGGATTCTGTAAGAAACCATTCCATCTTTAGAATAAACTTATCTCTTTTTAAGCTAACATGTACTTGGATACTTGTCACATACACACACAAAAAAGTTGCAGATTTTCTTCCTTGTTTATTTTAGAGTAAATGATTATGTCGAGGTTGTCACATCTAGACATAAGAACAGAAATAATAGTCAGTTGTGAAGATTTAACATTTCTAGGCCCATTGTGTTTTCTTGGTAAACGTTAAAGCCTTGGGTTGCTGTTGAGTAATGGAGGAAAAAAGATGTGATAGCTTTAAAAGTTAGTCCCCTTTCTCACCGTCTAGCATGCCCAGGAAGCCAGAAATTGTTGAAGAATGAGAAAAACAGTCACTTGTGCCTCTCAATGTTGGTTTTGGAGTCTAGGAAAAATTAAGGTTTTACATATGTACTATTTGCTTTTCAAGCATTCTCCATAAGACACTCATATGTTCTGGTTGTTATCAAATATGTTAAATAAAATTTTTAACTTCCATGCCTGAAAGTCTTTTAAAAGAAAGGGCTTATTGGGCTATTGCTAGCAAGGAAAAAACCAGGCCCTGGGGCATGAAATCTAAACCACCAGCAGCAGTGCCAGGTGGAAAGGGCAAAATGTCCGACATCCTGGAGCTGGTGACCATTTTTATACATCAGGAAGGAGGGAGAAAGACTCAAGACATTTTGAAAGAATTTGCACTGGCTATAGATAAAAGGGGTGGGAAGGTGAAGCAGAGCTAGTTCTGGGACAGGCTCAGCAGAGTCGGTAAGGTATCAGTGTTTGCTCCTTCGGATGGGTTGTGGGCAACTGTTTGGAAAGTACATGTGTAAACTACAAGTGGAGGTTCCTGCGATTCATGGTACCTGGCTGTTCTCTTTTTCAGATAATTGTGGAAGTTAATTCAAGGTTCCAACATATACTCAGGAATGTGAGCTGTCTTGTTAGGGGGCCCCTGGCTGCTAACAGCCTAACTGCTCTGCCTCCTTTTCTCCAGCCCACTGTAATTTAATTTAGAACATTTCAGAATTTTTCTCTTGTCAGAATCTTTGATTTTTGCCCTTTCATTAACCACTAGTCCTTTTATAAGACTTTTAAAAGTCGTGTTTTTTTTATCACTAATGTGTTAAGAATATATGAATTTGATAGATTCCAGCTTCTGAGGCCATAACAAATGATTGTGTTAAACAAGTTTTTATTTCTATTTGTATCTCTAATCTAGTAGTTTAGTTTTACTTTCTTTAATTTAACAGGAGCATAAGTATGCTTTTGACTGAGTATTTTGTTGGTAAATATCTTGAATTGACTAGATTCCAATTTAGAATCTCAGACAATTCTCTTTTAATAGTTGCCCTTTAAATCCTCAGTGTTCTTGTTTCTAACAATGTATCTTGTGATTCTTTGTATTTTTCTTCCTTTCTGGGTGAAGTGACAGAGCATTAAAGTCTTTTTTGAAGGTTTTGGTGATCTAAATACTGTTTGGGGAGCTCTGACCTACTTAGAATAGTTCTTTGTGCTAGAGAGCATGTTTATCCCCAGGGTAACTGCTGCAGAATTGCCCTGTGTGAATGCATTGAAACTTCCCACTTGCCAGAGCTTTCATTACACCAACACAATGAAGCAGCATGCAGCCAAAAAGAAGTAAGGAAGGTTGCATTGTATTTGACTTCCTTGAATTAAATTTTATTCATCTCAGTGTTTTCTACCGATTCTTTAACAATAATATTATGAACAAGGATTTCCCAGCAATAGTTGCTTGCCATGTGTGTTCATTCTCAATGTTTGCTGGGTTGAGAAACACCTTTATCCATTTTGTTTAATAAGACATTATACTTACAGATAAAATTTTACTCTGTGCTTAGAGCTATTTTTAGACATATGGTTCTATTATAGCAGTGTAGTCCTTTTAGATTTAAAGATAAACTATCAGATAATTGCATTTAAACTTACAGTATATATATTAAATATTTGCATTTATTTATATTTCATTTTTGTGACTGATAGTAGAATATCTATGTCATTTGCTCTATCTCTTCAGTAGACTTTTCCCCTCACCATTTCAGCTTTTAAATGCAAACAGATCTTTATCGAGAAATTAGAAAAAGAATCACTTAAAATAATAAAATAAGCAGGGCATGTTCTGTTTGGTCGTTATCAAGACGTATTTGAGCATATGTGATGTTTGTTAACACTAGACATTGTGATGAATAGAGAGATGTTTTATGCACCTTTGGCCTCCAGGAGGCAGCATGATGTAGTTAAAATTTCTGGATTCTGTCTAAGGGAACTTGGTCCTTTGTCATTTTAAGAACTTACCCGCATGAAAATATTTGCCCTCTGAATCATAAAGTTACACTGGCACTCTTAAAAATATTACATTGTTATTTGTGTCCAGAACAGCATGAAGCACATGCAAATTTCAGTGGAAACCAGAGTCCTAGGGCTGAAAGGGACCTTAGAGAACGTGTACAGCTTTGGTCCTCTAACTCTGCTCTCAGGGGCTGGAGTGAAGAGTTCCGCAATTGCAATTAAATGATCAATTATTAAATTCAATAATGACAGGATTGCTTTCCTGTTAATTAGATAATGAATGGAATTTCCTCATTTAAAATTTTTCGGCTCAATTTTGTCTTTTTTAACTTTCATCACTTCCTGCCCTTTGTCTGCTTGGAAGTTCTAGCTGAATTCAAGATAAAATCTATCCAAGTACAAATGAATGCAAATTAAGATTAAAGCTCAAAAGGTCCAATTTTTTGTGGCCTTGTTTGCTCACAGCTGTGATTTTTTTTTTTAATTTGTAATAGGTATAATATAGTCATATTTTCTGCTCACAAGAGTCCCCTGTGTGTGATAGCAATGAACTCAGTTGGTAGATCAATATTTTATTTCATCCCACAGGAACATGTTCTGCAAAGAGCATCATGAATTTCAAGTGCTCCATCACCCAGTTATTAGTGATCTCGTCCAGGGTTCTTACCAGTGAGGCCCCAGAGATTTCAGGACTTAGTTAAGGTCACCCAACAAATCAATGGTAGGGTTAGGGCTCTATTATATGGCTTCTAACTTTATGTTCATTGTTCTAGATTTAGCAGCAATACTCCACAGGTGTAACTGAATTTGAAGGGAGCTTATTTGTTGGGAAACCATTCACCTATTCTTTAGTAATGTTTTCCCTATTTCTTCAGGTGAGGAAAACAGACCATAGAGTTTAAGGGATTTGCCTAAAGTTTGCTAAAGTTTCTTTGCTACTTAGAGAACAAGCCAGGCCTTGTACTGGAATTGCTGGTCCTTTCTTCGTATAACTGGCTATTGATAGGAAGGAAATTATGAACAAGAGTGATGATACTTTTGAAATTTCTTGAGTCATCGCCTCTTTAGAATTAAAAATTTTCAAGGATTTAGCCAACAGGAAGAGCTGGGCCAGCAGATAGTTATTTGAAAGAGGGTATCAGTTTGGTTGGTAAATTGTGGTTGTTTGGGGGATGTTTGACTATCGCTATCACAAGGGTCACAAGAAATAAATTTAAGCCACTTAAAGATGCTTCTATATTTGTATTTATCGCCCTCAACAAAAATATTTTAAAAAGGAATCATATGCATTTAAAAATATAAAAGTAATTACCAGGAAAATAGTGTAATTTATTTCAAAACCAATATCTCAGATCAATATGAGAAACTAAAAAGTTGATTATGCAACTCACTTAATTTAAATCATCTTATTTATTCACAAAATATTTTCCTGCTATAATTTATCTGTCCTTTGCATTCTCAGTTTGATATTTGAAAGAGTTGTTGTTGTTGTTGTTTAAAGAAGTCCTGGTGGTTAAATACTAGGTTATCACTTCCTAGTGTCTGAATACAAATAGTCAGATAGTTACTGGGACTTATAAAGACCTAAGGGTGGTGCAGGTTACTGGAGTGTGCTCAGTGTGTGAAAATTCACTGAGCGTGGTATGTCCATTTTCCGCATGTGTACTATACTTCCATTAAAAGTTGCAAAAATGTATCACCTATAGAGCAAGTATATTTCTTGGATGGTTAATCTTATCTTTAAAAATTTTATAATCATCATTAGGTGAAATAATTATTTTGCAGCTTTGCCCAACGCTTTTCAACATTTGAAGATTCACCTTTGTACAAAATTTGAATTGAAAATGTCATTATGAAATAGCAGTAGGGACATAACAATATGACAAAGTGATACCTGACTTGCTGGGAAGAAGTGACCAAGTCTTTCCAGGGCAGTTTCTAAAGTAGAAATTGACATTTGAACTGGATTTTTGAAGGATTACTGAGGTTATCAAACAAAAACTAAAAGAGGTAAGTATATTCTGGGTGAAGGAAATGGTACCTACATGGAGCTAAGAAATCTTCTGACTCGACTTTCGTAACACTTTGTATAAATTTCTGTTAGAGTTCTTTTCACGTTATGCTGTAATTTTATTTACTTGATTATAATGCTGGGAGACTGGGCCTTCAAGGGTGTTGTTTATCTTCCCCAATGCCTGCTATGTAACAGGGAGCCAATAAATGCTTGCGGAATGAATGAAGGTGTGCAAAACCATGTGCGGGAAACACCTAACAGTTTGCTGTAGCTCCAGAATAAGGCATAGCGTGGGCATTGCTAAGAGATGAAGCTGGATTTTATGAGTTTTGGAGCTCGACTTTTTATGCTATAGGCTTTTTCTGCCATGCTACACAGTTTGGATTTACCCTGTGAGGAGTTGTAGAGCCATTGAGGATGTCCGAGAGGGATTGGGTAGCATAATCAGATTTATAATTTAGAAAAGTAACAGTTGTAAGCAAAGCAGAAGATATAGCCTGGAGGAGAGAAGAAGATGACATTGGTTAGGAGGCTGTTTTAAGAGTTTAAGGCCAAGTGTGATGTAGGGTGTGGATACACTAGGCTAGTATGCAAGACATTCCAGGTGTTGGGAGAAAAATATTAAAACTTCTGTTTATTTTTTTTGAAGTCTTACTAACGTTTAATATATATGTTGAAAAATCATCTTACTTATTCTATATGTTGATGTTGACTTCCTAGTCTGAATGTCACATTATCACATGTTCTAGCCCCTGTAGGCAAAGCTTCCTGAGAGTGGCAGTTCCACAACTCAGAGGGCATGGCAGGGCTTTTTTGCCCTTTGTGGTTAGTATTTTAATAAAATTGCAATTCCTATGTGCATGGCTTAGTGAATTTATAGAATATATTGTCTAGCTTTAACTAAACTCTCACAAAGTGGTACATGAGTGTAAAAATATTCTCTTAAAGAAACCACAGTTTGAAGAGATAAGCCTAACAATACAGGTGAACAGTAAGTAAATAGTAGAGCTAACACCTCTGGTAATTCTGAGTCACATTATGAATCAAAAACAATGACTGTCTAACTAGATGGGATAAGAAGGTGACAAAAACATAAAATCAGAATGATCACGAATTGACATCCAGTGTTGTTCAGTATGAACCTTGGCTTCAGTTTTGTCATACCTTGAGATATTAAAAATACTATGATGCCAATATGTAAAACTGGGTTTTATCTTATCTTTATATCATCTTATTAAAAGTTGTTTTTGTGTATTTTGTAATAGTACAGTGGTACGTGTCTAGTAATTATAAATGTTTATATCCTAGGGTGCAGCGTCAAGAAGTTTTAATGGGTTATATGATGAAAAAAAATTTGACATGATTGGTTTAGAGAAAGATGTTGAAAAACTAAGGCAAAAAGGGGGTGGGTTGTTTGAGGATTTGTTTAGATTCTGTTAGGTACTATAGACTGTGGTTTCCTTTGTAGTATATGTTATGTGACATAATGTTAACAGTAATTCTGTGACATAGATGTTGCCATTTTATAGACTGCAAAACTGAGGCTAAAAGGACTCAATATTTCAGCCAAGTTCTCTTAAAAACCCATGGTTTTGTACATATTGTTTTTATTGAGTAACTGAGCATTTGAAAATGCTGTTATCCGAGATAAATAATACAAGAAACTCACTTTCTCCAGTAGATTACTAGTGAATTTTTTATAAAGTTGTACTTATAGTAACCCTACCTGAACATCTAATCCATATGTGATGTGTCTTATTTGTTTCTACCTGAGAGTCCATAACTTATTCATCATGTTCAGAGTTAATATTGACTCTTCAAGTTTGTGTTTGATAATAGAATATTCAGTAGGAAAAATTATTTTTCTCTTGGGAAATGATCGTATTTTGAATCAGAAGACTGTGTGTGTTAGGGGGTGGGAAACATACCTATTCCAGCAACTAAAACTGGTTTAAATACAAAGTTTACTGATTTTGTTGTTGCCCTATTCAGATAAAGTTTTTCATGGCTCCTTACGATTCACATATCTCTAGGCTTGTCACAAAAGCTTTCAAGTGATTTCTTCAGTCTTTGAAGCTAACAAGATGAAGAAAAATGCCACAATGCTTAAGAGGTTTTTACCTGGTGAAGTCAGTAGTAATACTTCCATTTTCTTCATGTGTTTCTCTGATTACTTTGAGGTCTTTTGCCAGGTCGTTTGTCTGCTGTGAATTTATATGGCTAGCAGAGTGGAATTTGAATCCACATATTTGCACAAAGCACTGAGAGATGCCATAAAGCAAACAGAAACCTTTCTGGGTGAATTTCAAGAATGTTGTGCATTTTGAAAATGAAGTAACTTCATCTCTTGTTCCTGGTTTATGCTCTCTGCCTGCCTATTATCCTTCCTTTAGGCTTTTTAAAGGTCTTCACTCTGACCTTTTTAGCTTGGGCTTTGATTTGTTTTTCTGAAGAATATCAGGTGGTTAATAAAAAGTAAAACTACATATTTGTCATAGGAAAGTTGGTAGAAAAATTACTTTTCCACTTTTGATGTGGCAGCTGTAGATGCTTAGTCCATGGTTTGCCTTTCCTGATGAGTGTCAAATACAAGGGTGCATGCAAAACCTTTGAGGACGTAATAATTGCTATTATCACATTATTTTCTCCTGTATTTGACTCTCCCTTTTCTGGTTCAAGGCTATTAACTTTCATTTACACATTCTCTCCAGGGTTTGTTCACCTTTTAAATCAATGCCATTGAAACCCCACCATGCACTAGCATTTGCTTTCTGCCTAATTTTTTCATCTATGAGGAAGCCACTATATACTTTTATTTAAAACAAAACTAATTTTTATCCAAATAGGTTTCCAAATATTTATAAAAATAGACAAAAGGTTGGAGACAGTTTATAAGTGTAAAAATGCTTGGAACTCTACTTAGCTTCCCCAGGGGTCCCCTCTCTCCACCATTGTTTCAAGAAACTAGAACCAGGATGATAGATGGGAAAGAAGGCAACCACCATATGCCAAGCACAGGGCTTAGCTATTTAGTCAACATTACAGAATGTCTTATCCCCATTTTATATTGGAGTCCTATGGTTCTTGCCTGGTGGCTAAGAACTTGGTTGACTCTGGGAATGGCCCAAACCTTTCTGTCTCTTGAACACCAGGAGTCAGCATTGCTCTAGTCACATGAATCTTGTTGCCACTAGGTGGCAAGACACAGGCAAGAATTGTAGGCGGACCTGTAAGACTAGGGAGCCTAGTGAGCCATACTTGCAGGGTGGGAGGTAGGGAGAGGCCGTCAGGGTGCCACAAGGAGAGAATTGGCGTCCTAGACTTTATTTCTCTGCTATTTATTTAAGTTCTACCTCTGGTGATGAAGTTTCTGGTGATGGAATTTAAAACTTAGCATGTGTCATCTTAAAGGCATGAATCATAAAATCTTAGCCATTGGAAACTTTGCAAATGTCTGTCATCAGGGAGGTAAGGAACAGTCATCCTTGCTGTATATATGCAGAGTTCCATAGAAGTAGGTTTTTGCAAGATCTCACAGCAAGTCACTGGCAGATCTTGCTCTTGATTTCCAGTTTTGTGGCAATTAAGCTATTGTTTTGAGTGCAGTCTGTTTATGGAAATAAATGGAGACTGGAAGATGTTCTAAATTATACCTTCTGGTTATCCATAACCCTGAATGTAGGCCCTACTCAGCCACAACCAAGCACTGCTGATCAACGGTGGTAATGACCACATTTGCCAGTCCTGTGACGACAAGAAAATGACCTTCATTAGGTCATCACTTAACATGCAATACTGTAAAGTCAGCAGCTACCACATTGTGATACTTACAGAATTATGAGGATGAAAAAAAGGAAGCCTGGATGTGTGCCTGGCATATAGTCTAGTACAATACCTGGCATTAATAAAATGTTTTTCCCTCTGTACCTGCCCCCTTTCTAGTGAACTTTTCATAAGATTGTCTCTTGTCTTGAAAATGTATTAATACTAGATTTCTGGGCATATTAATGATCGGTTGGAACCAAAGCACTTAAGTGGGAGGGAACCCTTTCTTAAGAGTCCAGCATTTTAAACTGTCTTCTTTTCCTTTGTTACAGCAAATGGACTTTTACGAAGTAGTATTACCATGGAAACTGAATATATCAATGCTTTTCTACTTATTTTCAGAAGGAGAGCAGTCAGTAACTATGCTTTTGAATAGTGGCTTTCAAACTTTTAAACTACAACTCAGTACAACAGTCTGTGTGTACATGTGCTTGCGTGTGTGTGTGTGTCTGAAATAAACTTATACTTTCTGTGTGCTTATACACTGGGCTATTTTCTATCGGACCCACTCATGGGATGGGACCACAGTTTGAAAAATCACCTACCTTAGAGAAAAAGATAATAAGAAAACATTCTTTTTAAACTTGTTTTTCTATCTTAACTGAACACTTTCTAGGTTGGCAACCTCCAGGGCCATACTCAAAATGAGAAAGTTATACCTCTTGAAAGATGTAAGGTTGGATCCTAGACCTTGATCTTCAAAGAGTATGTGGGGGGCACTGACATTTTCATGAGCTCACCCACACTTAGTTGTGTTATAGCGATGATTAAAGGCAGTGAGAATAAAAATGCGATGTAAGTACTGTGAATCACAGCTGACGTTTTTGCTAAAACTCTCACCCTGTATTTCTTTTGAGGGTGGGTTTTAACCTTATTTCGTTCAGTTCTTGGATCAGTGGGCTTGTGTGAACTCACATCACCTAGTGAATCTACTTGAGACAACTCCAGCAGTTCAGGTGTGAACTGTTGAATGAAATAGACCGCTGCCTCAGCTGCTGACGGAATAGGGGCAGTGTTGACTGGTGGTTCTTCTTCATAACATGGTATGTGTCATCTTATTTGCTCCTCATAACCCTGTGAGAGAAAAGGTGTCTTCTTTATTCAAAACACCCACCACCACTGAAAAACAAACAAGTAAACAAAACCCAAGGATTCAAAAGGTTAGCTTGCTCAAAGCCACATAGCTACGTAATAGGAGTAAAGCTTCAACCCAGCTCGCCCTTATTACTAAAAGTCTTGATTTCCAAAATCCTTTATAATTTGTAATTTAAAATGTCAATGTCAAGAGTACCTTTGTGGTGGATGAATATTAATTAAAATAGGAACTCTGGGAGACAATGTAAAGAGTATAGCACAAGAAATACATCACTGTTTAAAGGCACATAGCCCATTGTTGACTTTGTGCTTCAGATATTTAAGAAGCGTTCCTTGGAGGAACATTGATACCATTCCCAAAATATTTTTTTCTCCTCTATGCAGCAAACCTGGAAGCCTGTGGTAAATGCCTGTGTGTTATGCTTTGTTGTCTTTACTGCTTTTGCTCTGAAGAAATTGTGAAGTAAGGGGACAGGAGGTATCACTGTTGGCAACATTGAGGTCTGAAAAGATTGTGTAAGAATTTAAATGAGAACTCGGGTCTTCTGACCCCCTGCCTGCTTCTTTGCAGAAGCATTAATCCATGTGGGCAGAGCAATTGAATGTTATGAATAAAGGCCCAAGGTCAAAAATGGCAAAGGAAGAGGACCACACGCTGAATTGCTTCTTGGATTTAGAATGTAGCCACATTGAGACTGCTTTGTGCGTGTTCTATAAAGTGATCCCATGAGGCAAAATTAAGTAAAGTTCTGCACTTTCTGGCTATGTCACGTAGCCAATAAAAAGTCATCGTAACAGGTAGAAATGTTCTTTAAGTTGTGATTTTTCTTTCTGTCCCAAGTTTCTCTAAGCACTTATTTACATGTGACCCAATGAAGCATGCTATGTAAATAAACACTGGGTTAGTCATAGTTTCTTAAGTGCATTTGGCCTCATCCAGCTGAAGGTCTTGATTCTACAAAAGATTAAAGAAAAAGGACAAGTGTGAGTAGAGCATTTATATTACATAACCATTGAAAGGCTGATTAAATAATAATAAGAAGAATGGATAAGTTTTGTTGAGAGCGTCCTGTGTTCCAGGCAGTGTTCACAACAGTGTTTTACACATTTTATCTCATGAAATCTTCTCAATATCTCAGTGAAGGTAGATACTATTATTATTCCATTTTTTACAGCTGAGAAAACCAAGCCACCAATAGTTTAGCTGAATATTGAGGGTCATAGGTCGATAAGTGGTAGAGCAAGTGTAACTGTTATATTGCCTCCTTGTGTAATAGACATTAAACTAAGAGTTACTAGAAAATTGGTCCGAATTGTAGTTTTATCCTTAATTACAGTCTTAACTTGTACAAGTCACTTTATTCTTTTTGCCTCTGTTCTTCATCTCTAAATTATGTATAATAGCTATTCTACCTACAACTTCAGTTTGTGATAGGGATTAAAGCTAGACATGTATAGTGGCTGTAGGGCAGGATGCATTGTGGAAATGAGGGGCAAAGGGGAGGAAGTAAAGATGATTGAAATACTTATTTTTTAAAAATATTTACATGCAAAATGTTGATTTGGCAGTGAGAGAAAAGTAACTGCAATACCGGAGGGTGCCAAAAAAATGTATACAAGTGGACACTTTGGTCAACGTTCCTGACCAGTAGTTTTATGTAATCACAAGTGTCTGGACGCTGATGGTAACCACTCTGAGCACCTCTTGTAATTGCAGAAGTCAAGCGTGACTTGTATTCATCTTTGTTATCGGTATATATTCTGTATTACAATTTTATGCAGTTTTCCTTTCTTAAAATGTGTATACATTGTTTTGGCACCCTGTGTATGTAACTGGTCAGGGTAGGCTACGGGCACCATCTTCATGGGAAGATGAGTGGGAGGGGCCAAAAGTAGATCCTGGAGAAGGAGGTAAAGGGATACCCTGTGTGTGCTGCCTACTGGGGACCGGGCTGGATCGGACAGCAGCAAGATGAGACAGGCTGACATGATGCGGGAAGTTAGGATGAAACATAACCACAAGGCAGCACATTTACAGCAGGTCATTTGCTTCACCAGGCAAATATTAGTGAAGGGGGTGAGAGCTGGATGGAGAAATTCCATAACTGTTTAGATTGATGTTGGATAATAATGAGTTATTTTGAGGCAGGCATGACTAATTCAGTCATTTGTAATGGGGAATAATGTGTGTGATGTGTCGAATCAGTGTTCATTGTACTTTTTACCACTGTCTGTTTTTTTTTTTTCCTCCCCTTTGTCCCTCTCATTTCCACAATGACCTCAACAAGACATTGCTGAGACTTATCTAATTATCTGATTTTTAAATTTGTTTTAAAGCTTGGAGCAGAGTATGAATTGTTTTCAAGAATCATTTCTCTTCTTAGGAATCTAATAAGTAAGGGATAATCAGGTGTGCCTGGCTACTGTGTTTCCTCGAAAATAAGACCTAGATGGACAATCAGCTCTAATGCATCTTTTGGAGCAAAAATTAGTGTAAGACCCGGTATTATATTGTATTAATTATATTTTATTATATTTATTATATCATATCATATTATATTGTACTGGGTCTTATATTACAGTAAAATAAGACCGGGTCTTATATTAATTTTTGCTCCAAAAGATGCATTAGAAGTGATTGTCCGGCTAGGTCTTATTTTCAGGGAAACATGGTCTATTCACTCAGGCGTATTCATGTATCTCCACACAGCATGGTTTCTGAGCACCCTGGTAGGAAGAAAGATTAGGCATGTGCCCAGTCAGGAGAGGCCATTTGTCCCTCACTGAATGACTCTTCCTGTGTGGGTATTAAACTGCTGCTAGCAAGGCTATGACTTCCCAAGGGGACTCCCTGTATTCGTCTGGATTCTCCAGAGAAGCAGAACGAATAGGGTGTTTGTGTGTGTGTGTGTGTGTGTGTGTGTGTGTGTGTGCACGTGCACCGAAGTATGTTATAAGGAATTGGTTCATGTATTTATGGAAGCTGACAAGTCCAAATCTGCAGCGTGGGCCAGTAGGTTCAAACCTAGGAGAACAAGGTGACGCAGATTGAAGTCCAAAGGCAGTCTGCTAGAGAATTTTCCTGTGCTCAGGGAGGCTGGTCTTTTTGTTTTATTCAGGCTGTCAACTGACTGGATGAAGCCCACCCACATTATGGAGAGCAATCTGCTTGCTCACAATTCACTGATTTAAATATTAATCTCATCCAGAAACACTGTGCAGTTAACACATAGAATTAGCCATCACAGCCCCCTATGGGGTGCACTACAGGTAAGGCCCACTTAAGAGAACATCAGCCCTCACCACTCCATGGGGACCATATGTTGAACACACCCCAACCTCAGAATTTCTCTCAAATGCCAGCATTTTTTAGCTAAATGCATTAGGTAGAAATCCTATAACCTGTTTGACTCAAATTAATGGATAAGAAAGCACTTTTAAAATTGTGAAACAGTTTACAAATGCAAGGCATTTAGGGAAGTGGTAAGTGAAGAGGGTGTGTGTACAGTTTAGTATAATTGGATGGATGGGCACCTGTCATGAGGATTATAGTTTGGCGAGAGAACAATAAACCCTTCTTTTACCATGCGCAGTTCAGTGGGCGCCTTCTCAGAAACTTCTCTTAGATCTACAGGGAAATCCCTTCTCCATCCATGGGAGAGTGGCTTGGTGTGAGACTTTTGGAGTTTTGGTTCTGCCATGGAGCTGTTCAATTCTCACCTTTCTGACTGAGCTGCCAGCTCTTCAGAGGACTCCTTGTGGGGCTGTGCAATCCATGGGTTGAAGAAATGGACGGATGAAAAATATAATTTGTTTATATAGCAGCTATCTTTTGAGTCATATTATCTCATACAGATTTTGGGAGAATCTAATAAAGTAGAGGGGGCTATTATGTTGCTATTTATACTTTCAGATAGAGCAACCACAATTTTAATTCCTAGTGTAAGGACAGTATTTTGCACATGGTTCCTTCATAGATATCTGGTTTAAAAGAAATCTTACTTTATTTCTGTATTCTTCGCGTTTGTCTCGCTTACCTCTGATTTTCCCGCAGCTCACGTCTGA
This sequence comes from Rhinolophus sinicus, assembly GCF_036562045.2. Taxonomy (NCBI): domain Eukaryota; kingdom Metazoa; phylum Chordata; class Mammalia; order Chiroptera; family Rhinolophidae; genus Rhinolophus; species Rhinolophus sinicus. Next base: position 159,435,796 of record NC_133752.1, on the reverse strand, counting down.
GTGCCTACTATTATATAAAGAATGTTGTATTATTTTTCAGGTGAAATTAAGTACATAGAATTTAGACTGCTCCTTGAGGAATTGTAAATGAGATTCATTTATCTCAAAATCACAGTGGAAATAAAGTGCTGAATACTAAATACTATATTACCATTTAATACTACCTACCATTTAATACCTTTTAAAGTACTTTTTAAATAATTTAACTCTTTCATTGTGTTTCAGAGAGTAAGCCTTTCTTTAGTTTAACTTGCAGAAATGGTGGTGTTTTATTTTCCAGTGAACTCTTACAACAAAATGTTCATTAATTAAAAATAGCTGCCCGTTACAGGAAACAGCTCATATAGCAGCTTCTGACATTGTTCTAAAAACAGACTTGAGCTGCTCATGTGCTAAAGAAGAATGAGCACTGAAGACTATGAACAAATTCAAGTAAAAACATGCTATGTTTTAAGAAGGCTCTAAATGTGCATTTACAGTAATGTTTTTCTGATTATAAAAGTCATATGTACTTACTATTTAAAAAAACAACAACAAATACTATAGCAATATATTATGTAGAAAGTGAAATTCCCACCCAAATTGTGATGTCTATTTAGTCTGGTGGTTTCTACAAGATTTATATCTGCATATATACAAACAGTATATACTTATTTTCTAAATGGGAGTATGTTTTTTCATTTATATATATTAGGAATTTTCCACGTCAAATCTTGCAAATGCTCGTCCTTTATTTTATTTATTATCTCTTTTAAGGTGGCATAATATTTCACTGTACAGCTGTACTATCATTTGTTTAAACCAGTTCCCTATTAATATACTTGTGATTTGATACTCTTTTATTTAAATATTTTTCTTGAAAGTCATTGTTCTTAGGGCACATACACTGCTAATTGAACAAATTTATCAAATGTAATATGGTGATAGTATAATATCGTAAGAGTTTACTGTGTGTCTGGAGCTATTCTAAGCACTATCCTGTGAAAATTAGAAGAATCATTTGACCATCTTATCAGTGATTTACTATTATTGCCCTGTTCTTGAGATGCAGGAAGCCTGGTCCAGGCTCTCTTTATGCCACAGTGGCCACCATTAGGATGGACTGAAAGACACAGTGACTAATCAGACATGTGAGGGCCTTTTAAAGCTAAAGGAGCTAAGCAGAAAGATGGCAATGATGTCAGCATAAGAAAGCAGAGCTTACAAATTCTTATTGGAGTTACTGATGTTAAAAATCTTTGCTGGTTGCTATAACAAGAGGCTTTGGAAGACCTGCCATCTTAACCCTTATGACTGTGCCTTGAGGATTCACTAGCTATTACCCCAGATTACTTGATGTCTGTGTAGCCCTTGCTGACTTCCCAATTCCTGTTGTGAATTTACTTGATGCACTGGGCATTTCCTCAGATTTATCTGTACCCCTGGTGTGCCTTGCTGAGCTTCAAGAGATCTCAGTTAATGCTGAGCTCTCCATCCTTGACCAGCCCTCCATGATGGCCTGGGTAGCTGCTAATTGCTTTCTGCTGTACATGAAAATTCTCGTTTTGTCATTAGCAGTGACTTGGGCTCTAAGATCTGTCTCTAAGGTAAAGTCTAAGAAAAGTCATATTTCAGGGGCCGGCCCGTGGCTCAGGCAGTTAGAGCTCCATGCTCCTAACTCCGAAGGGTGCCAGTTCGATTCCCACATGGGCCAGTGGGCTCTTAACCACAAGGTTGCCAGTTCAATTCCTTGAGTCCCACAAGGATGGTGGGCTCTGCCCCCTGCAACTAAGATTGAACACAGCACCTCGAGCTGAGCTGCCTCCCAGATGGCTCAGTTGGTTGGAGCGCATCCTCTCAACCACAGGGTTGCCGGTTTGACTCCCGCAAGGGATGGTGGGCTGCGCCCCCTGCAACTAGTAATGGCAAATGGACCTGGAGCTGAGCTGCGCCCTCCACAACTAAGACTGAAAGGACAACAACTTGAAGCTGAGCTGCGCCCTCCACAACTAAGATTGAAAGGACAACAACTAGACTTGGAAAAAAGGCCTGGAAGTACACACTGTTCCCCAATAAAGTCCTGTTCCCCTTCCCCAATAAAAAAAAAAAAGTCATATTTCATTTGCTTCAATGTTAGTTTAGTTCATCCTAGCTAAAATGCATTAAATTTTCAGGGGTAAAAGGTTATTGCATGTTATATTTTTTCATAACTAACTAGCCTATCATGACTAGAGAGAACCGAAGTTTAAAATACACCAAAAGAGACCTGTGTTTTTGTTATTTATTGCAGTGTAATAAACCATCCCGAAATGTAATAGCTTTAAACAGCAACTTATAACCTCATGAGTCTGTGAGTTGACCAGGCAGTTCTGTTTCATGGGGAGTTGGCTCGATGCTGGAATGGCTGTGGTCCTCTGAGGCTTGGAGAGGAGCTCAGCTGGGATCCAGGAGCTGCTTGGGTCATCTTGTGGTATCTGCATTCCAAAAGGGAAGAAGTGAATGCTGCCCACCCCATTAAGGGATAGGCCTAGAATTGGCCCTCCATCATTTCTGCCTTATTTTAATGGGCTAAGCAGTAACAGGCCCATCTCAGAATCAATGTGGGAAGGGACTGTACAAGGACGTGAATACTCGGAAACGTAGTTCTTTGGTGGTCATCACCAAAATAACAGTTTACCACAGTGTGCTCTCTCTCGTGCCTCACACATGCAAAACATTTTAACCCACACAAAAGACCTTTGAGTCTCACTCCATTACTACATTAGCTTGAGTCCAGGATCTTATCTCATTCGGGTCAAGGTGCAGATGAAACTCTTTCGATACAGCTAATCTCAAACTAATACCTGTGAACTAAAGAAACAAATGACTTACTCTCCTCCCCAATGCAACATAGAATAATAAGGAGGGACAGGAGACTGGCAACAGATACCCCCCTTCAAAAAGATGTTAGAGGCTGTGGAGAAATCATATGCACTGCTCATGGGAAGGGAGAAAGAGGCAGCAGCCACTTTAGAAGCAGTCTTACAGTCTGATACAGAGTTGCCATATGACCCAGAAATTCCATACCTAAGCATATACCCGAGAAAAAGGAAAACATACGTCCACACAAAACTTGTACATGAATGTGCATAACGGCATGATAATAGCCAAAAGTTGGAAACAACCCAAATATCCATCAACTGAGGAGTGGATAAATAAAATGTAGGATATCCATACCATGGAATGAAGTACTGATACATACTACAACATGGACGAATCTTCAAAATGTGCAAAGTGAAAGAACCAGTCACAAAAGTCTGCATGTTGTATGATTCCATATTCAGGAAATGTCCAGAATAAGCAAATTTATACAGACAGAAAGTAGATTAGTGATTTCCTAGGGCTAGTGGGGATGGATGTATTGGGGGATGATAACTAAAAGGTACAGGTTTCTTTTTGAGGTGATAAAAAATGTTCTAAAATTAACTGGTTGTATGTATCTGTGACTATAGTAAGAACCTTTGCATTATAAACTTTGGTTAAATCGTATGGTATGTGAATTATATTTCAGTAAAGATGTTATTTTTTTTAAAGGGAGGGGAAGAAGGAGGTAACGGGAGGCATGTAGCAGTCCCCCATCTATGGCAGTTCTAGAATCCAGCTGGTTATATGTTGGTGGTCCCTTGTTTAGGGACCAGCTTATAACCTGGGTGGTTCTCTGTGGCTCTTGTCTCCACCCTCTAGGCTCTCTTGGCTGTGCTTTCTGAATCTTACTTTTCCACAAGAAATGAATGGTTCATGTTTACAGCCCCTTCCTGTCTGATTAAGAGCCCTGATAGTTTTCATTTTGAGCTGTTTCTGTCTTTTCAGTCCAGGCTGATAATGTTTCCAGTGATACATTTCTCAAAGTCTTGTATGAGATCTTTTTGGGGTCACAGGATTAGATAAAAACTATTTCCAAATCTCTTTGAGACAGGGCTCACTCTAGCTTGGACTGCCTTTATGTCAGAATATTGTGTGAAAATACCTTGAAGATTCTTAGAAGCTCTAGTGTCTAGTAGAGATGGTCCTTAAGATGTACCCTTAAAATTCTTCAAAGCCTTTTGGTCTAGCTCTATGATTTGCAAAGTGTGATGTCCATACCAGCAGCATAAGCAGCACCTGGGAACTGACTACAGAGGTCAGACCTTGTTCTAGATCTGAATCAAACTGTGAGGATCCAGCCTGGCGATCTGGGTTGTACAAACCCCTAGCTGCATCTGACACACACAGTTTTAGAACCACTGGTCTAATGGAAAGAGTTATGAGGAACCACCTAAAATCTTTGTGGGCTCAACTAAGGGTTGTACAATCACATCCTTGAGGCCACATTTTACTGGCAGCCCGGGATTTGATCTTTGCCCTGAACTGTTTTTTACTTTTGTGTGTCTTTTGCTAAGATGCTGAAATAAGGAAGTTTTGTTTTGGAACCCATCAAGTCCAACTCCTTTATGTTTCCTCTGAGCAAGCCAGTTGGTACTTTCAACATTCTTCCTGAAATTCTCCTTAGTCAGATCCATGAGTTCATTAAGTAATCTTTCTATCTTCCACATTACTGCAGGCAGTGGGTTGTTGTTAATTATTCTGTCAGTACTTAACTTAAGTCCCCCTTTCTTCAGCCACCAATAACGTTTCCTCACTTTTTCAAATCTTTATTAACATTCTCCTCAAGCTTCTTCCAGCTTCTGACCATCACCTGGATCCAACACCAGTACATATTTTAGGTTTTTATGACAGTAGGGTTTCACTTCTGATACCTTCTCACAGTATGGCACCTGGATTCCAAAATGGAAGAAGCAGAAGTTGCCAGGCTTCTTCAAGATTTAACCTAGAACTGGTGCAATGTCATTTCTGCCCTTTGCTGTTGGATAGTCGTAGGCCCAGTCCAGATTCAAGGAGGTAGAGTTATAGACCCCACCTCTTTGTGGAAATAGTCACAAAGAATTTGTGGCTATTATTAACCCTCTCTAATCAGGTAGGTTTGTTCGTTTTTTTGTTTGTTTGTTTGTTTGTTTTTAGTAGTACTGAAAAGGCATTCTTGGCTTAAATTATGAGTTGGTCAAAGTAATTTGTTCATCACTTGAAGAAAGGTTCAAGCTCTGGAAGGAGATTTAAAAGAAAACATTTACATATAAACAGCCTATCGATATCTGTTTGTGGACATTTTAAATGTTTCATTTCACTGGTGGACAGAAGTCTTTTGTTTTTGTTTTTTTTGGTAGAATTAAACTTAAAAATTTCTCGGGGGATCAAATATATGGTGATGGAAGGAGAACTGACTCTGGGTGATGAACACACAATGGGATTTATAGATGATGTAATACAGAATTGTACACCTGAAATCTATGTAATTTAACTAACAATTGTCACCCCAATAAATTTAATTTAAAAAAAAATTCTCGTCAACAGAATAATACTTTTCAGTACCTTTGCTTGTGCCAAGATTTGTATGTGACGGGGACATCTGAATACATTTATATATCTTATTTCGTCTTAACACTGAACTGTTTGTGTTTAGTAAATATTGCTTTTTACTGTATATTATCAAATGCAGACAAATAGTCCCCTTCCGTTGACTGTGATTCTTAAAATAGGGACTAAATGCTGTTCAAGAGTTGTGAACAATGAAAGGCAGATTGTGGATATATGTAGAAATGATTGTGGTGAAGGCAGAGGGTGATAATGGGATGAAAGAATCCCAAGGTTTTCTGTCATTTGGAGCTTTTGTGTGCAGCTGTTTCCAGATTAGCAAGAGAGGATGAAACAGATGGCCGCAGAAGTTGCCTCTGCTTTTGCTTATTCACCCGAATCATCTTTTAGGTTAGCTCACACAGGCTAGTAAATGACTTCCTGAATTTGTTAAGCACTTATATTAGTAAATTTTTCCCTATCCAATTTGGAGTTCTATTGAAAAAAAATCAAGTTACTGCTCTATTACAATAGTGATTCAATGGAGTTTAAATACATCTTGTAGTTTTAAGACTCATAGAATCTGACTGACATTAAATCTTTGACCTTTAATTTTAGTTCCTATTTTTAGCTTTGGTTTCATGCTTTCGGATTTGTTTGTATATTATCTTGATTGTACCAATACTTTGTTCAATATTGAAATAATGTGAATATTTTTTCTTTCATTTGATTGTGAAAATGTTTGGGCCACTGCTATTTCCCTTACTTGCTTTCAGTTTTACTCTTCCACGTCTGAGTAGTTGTCAAGTGTGACTCATAATACACTGCCTCCTTGTCTCTCTCTCCTTGGCTCTTCTATTAATGTTTTTCTTTTTTATTCTCCTCATACCCTGCCAACTCTGGTGGAGTGACGTATTTAGGCTAGTATATATGAGTTGATTATGATACAGGTTGTTTGAGTCTATATGAGGAATCCTTCTAGCTTTTTCTTGATACTCTCTACCCACTGTTCAACTTCCCTGTCATATCTTTGCCAACAGTTTAGAAAATGATGCCCACACTCTTGGTTTTCAGAAATTATCTTGTGTTTCTCCGCAAATTATAATTCCATTTGCATTGGGATATCCTAGTATGCACTCATCAATCCACAAGCAATTATTGTGTGTGAACAAATAACGCATTCTGGGAGACATAGAGGCAAACAGAAAATGATCAATGTTATTTGCTTCCCAGTCTCCAGTCTTCAAATTCTTCATTCTCAGTCAGATTTGAAATCTGGGCATGCTTTTCTGGAAGCTTGGATTATACATTCGTAGAATATTTGGGGGCAGGGTGTGGTCTGTGACTTATTTTGGTACTTCCAGGCCTTCACAGCTATATTTCACTCATCATTAGTAGGACCTCCCTTATTTCATGGTTTGTACAACCTACTATAGCCTCAGTATTTTGAACTCCAACTGTTAAGAATGTATTCTTGTATATATTTTTAAATTTTCTTGCACTTTGCTTTGGTAAGTATGACTCTCTGATTACCTTCTAGGCATTTTCACTTAAAATTCTCATTTCTAGGTTAAATAATTTCAATCCTCTTGATTTTTCTCATAGCCCACTTTTCCCCATAGCTTTAGTAAATTGTCCAAATAATCATATACAGTTACTATTCAACAGAATTGTTTTTTTCCAGTATAGATATTTAAGCAGTAAAATGCATAAAGTAGCAAAATTCAAAATTTCTACACTTACTCTTCAAAAATATAATTCATAAAATTATATAATGTAGGACATGGAAGAAACCTTTAAAGTTGTATAATTTAAAGGCCTCTTCTTGCACTATTATTGCACATGTAATGCAAGGTTTGATACATAGAATAAATATAATAATCCAAAAAAGGGAGGAAAACAGTGCTGTATGTAATCAGAGGGTACTTATTCTATCCTTCTTTATACCTCCGATCTCTTCTATTTACTCTTTTAATTGCAAAATTCCCTGTGGTGCTCTTTTGTTTCTTTGTAAACCATGTAAAGCCTCTCTTTCAGTAAAATCTGCTTATTTGCCCCAAATGGATGTATTCGTTTTTATTATTCTTGATTTTTAACTTTAGTTGTCCAAGATAATTTTGACTTCAAAAGCTTGTTCAGACTATGACTTTTTATTTTGGTAGCATTCACAAGCTATTTCTAGCTTATCATTTGGATTACTTTTAAAAGATAGACGCATGAAAACTATGAATTACTGATGAAAGAAATCAAAGATCTGAATAAATGGAGAGACATACTGTGTTCATGGATTGGAAAACTCTCAGTGTAGTAAAGATACAGTTATCCCAAGTTGATATATAGGTTTAACACAATTCCTATCAAAATTCTAGCAAGATTTTAGTAGTTATAGGAAAGATTATTTTAAAATTTACGTGGAAAGGCAAAGTAACTGGAACAGCTAAAACAGTTTTGAAGAAGAAGAATACTGTGGGGAGAATCACTCCACCAAATTTTAAGACATTATGTAGCTACAGTAATCAAGGCTATGATATTGCCAGAAGGATAGACAAATAGATAAATGCAGCAGAATAGAGAATCCAGAGATAACCCCACACAAACATAGCCAACGGATTTTTGATGAAGATGCAAAAGTAATACAGTTTGTCTTTTCAACAAATAGTGCTAAGCAATTGGATATATATGGACAAAGAAAAAAAAATGAACATCAACCTAAACCTTAGACTATATATATATACATATGTGTGTGTGTGTGTGTGTGTGTGTGTGTGTGTGTGTGTGTGTATATATATATATATATATATATATATAAAAGTTAACTCAAAGTAGGTCATCAATTTAAGTGTAAAACTTTAAAAAAAACCATAGGCAAAAATCTTGAGGAATTGGGGCTTGGCAAAAAGTTCTTTGCCATGTCACTAAAAACATGAACCAGAAAACAAAAAATTGAGAAATAAGATTTCAGCAAAATTTAAAACTTTTGTTCTATCAAAGATTCTGTTAAAAAGGTGAAAAGACAGGTTATAAACTGGAACAAATATTTGGAAACCCTATATGTGACAAAGAACTCTATCTATCGAGCATATATAAAGAACTCTCAAAACTCAACAGTAAAAAATAAAAACCCTCAGTTTAATTAGAAAATGGGCAAACAACATGAAGACACATTTCACCAAAAAGGATATAGAGATGACAAATGAGAGTAAGCACATGTGGACACTCATCATATGCTCAGTCAGTTGCACTTCTGAGCATGTATCCCAGAGAAATGAAATCCACACTAAAACCTGGGCAATAGTCAGAATGGCTATCATCAACAAGACAAGTAGTAACAACTGTTGGAGAAGCTATGGAGAAAAAGGAACCCTCATACTCTGTTGGTGGGAATGCAGACTGGTGCAGCCATTATGGAAGGCAATGTGGAGGTTCCTCAAAAAATTACAAATTGCCATATGACCCAGCAATCCCTCTCCTGGGTATCTACCAAAAAAATCTGAAAACATTTATACATAAAGACATGTGTGCTCCAATGTTCATTGCAGCTTTGTTTACGGTGGCCAAGACATGGAAACAACCAAAATGTCCTTCTATAGATTAATGGATAAAGAAGTTGTGGTATATATACACAATGGAATACTATTCGGTGGTAAGAAAAGTTGATATAGGAACATTTGTGACAACATGGATGGATCTTGAGAGTGTAATGCTGAGCGAAATAAGTCAGACAGAAAAAGCAGAGAACCATGTGATTTCACTGATATGTGGTATATAAACCAAAAACAACAAAAGAACAAGACAAACAAATGAGAAACAAAAACTCATAGACACAGACAATAGTTTAGTGGTTACCAGAGGGTAAGAGGGGAGGGAGGTGGGAGATGAGGGTAAAGGGGATCAAATATATGGTGATGGAAGAACTGACTCTGGGTGGTGAACACACAATGGGATTTATAGATGATGTAATACAGAATTGTACACCTGAAATCTATGTAATTTTACTAACAATTGTCACCCCAATAAATTTAAAAAATAAATAAAATAAAAAAAACCTGGGTAAGATGGTCGTGGCAGTTTTATTTGTAAAAACCGAAAGCTATAAACAACCCAATATTCATTAACGTGAATGACTAACCTAACTGAAGTCCATCCACAGTATGGAATTCTACGCAGCCATAAAAAAGCACCACACTATTGATACACGCAAGAACTTGAATCTCTGGGGCATTCTGCTGAGTGAAAAAAAGCCAATCTCAAATGTCACATACTATGTGATTCCACTTATATAGCATTCTGCAGATGACAACATGATAGAAATAGAGAGCACATTAGTGGTTGCCAGGGGTAACCTGGTGGGAAGAAAGGTGCTGGAGCTGACTAGATAAGGGTAGCATGAGAGAGTTCTTTGTGGTGATGGAATCGTTGAGTTATCTGATTGTGGTAGTGGTTACACCAATTTATACAAATGATAAGATGGCATAAACCTGAACACACATTGTATCTCTGTCAATTTCCTGGTTTTTATATTGTACTATAGTTATATAATATGACATAATTAGGGGAAACTGGACCTCTCTGTATTATTTTTGCAACTTCCTGTGAGTCTGTTTCAAAATTAGAAGTTTTTGTTTTTTGTTTTTTTAAAAAGATATACCCAGCCTGTAGTCCTGTGTTATCTACTACCCACAGGTTGCTTTTAGAATTTTAATTAAAGTACCATTTTAGTTCCTTGGTCACACAAGCCATGTGCAGTGCTCATGTGGCTGCCTTATTAGATGGAAGAAATACAGCACATTTCCATCACCACAGAAAGGTCAGTTGGCAGTACTGCTTAGACAGAACCCTCTATGATGCCAAATGCTATACGTGCGGGTACCCACACATTTCTTAGTGAACTGCTTTAAATTTATAAATCAAAAGATAATAGTCTGTGCCAGTAAAATTTAGAGGGAATGGATTAAACAAGACAATTTTTAAAAGTATCATAATTTTTGTGGCTATATCCCATATTTTAAGAAGAAGGGGAAGTGAAATATTTGGTTGATATTTGATATAGGAATAAAAGTTTTTTTCCTCATCTGCCAAGGCCATTGCAGTTTCTTTCCATGATGGCAATATAGGATATACGGTACAGGAAATGGGCAAAATAGATGGGATGGACAGGGAAGGGAAAGAGATATTAGCAGGAAAAGTATTTTAAATATTGCATACTTTTTCTTGTTATTTTCTGTTTATTAGTGACCGGCTTACCAATGGTAGCTTACCATTGCAGAGGAAGTGTGGTTTAGTAACCAGACCTTAAACCAGAATCTATTTCTGGCTCAAAGTGACCTTGAGGAAGTGACAAATTTACTCTTCTCATTCTCATAACCAATAAGTAAGTTAAAACAAGGTGTTGCTGGGTGGACTATAAGATATTCTAAAATGATCCTATGATTTTAGTTTATGTATAAAACTGTTTGCTTACAAGTAGATTCAATTCAAAGTTTTGAGGAATTTAGTTATGAAAACAGTCATATGATGGTGAAAGAGGAAGTTTACTTTAACAGGCATGAACAGTTTTAGGTTTTGAGTTTGGGGGTTAAAAACAAGAAAACTCAGACATAGGGTAAAAGTGTTTCTGACTCCATCCAGGTTAATAATTTTGAGACAACTTTCGGAGAATGAGCAGACATTTTACATTTTAGAGATCTGGTTTTGAAGTTAAACGGTCCAGGGTTTGAATTGCGACTCTACCATTTACTCTCTGGAGAAGTAATTTAACTTTAGTTTTCAGTTTCACCATATATGAAATGGAGCTAATAACACCTTTTTGTTCGGGTTGTTATGAGAAGGGAACATAATAAGTTAAGCATAAAGCTATAATTAACTGATAATAATATTAATTTTATTGAGACTTGGAATAAAATGATGGTGGTATTAAGAGCAGCTAAATAGTTTTGTTTGCTCTCCTTTTAGGAAGATTTATGTTTAACCACATTATGATATTTTTCAGGAGGTACTAATTTTAGCTTTGTAACAAATTCATTAATATAATTGTTCCTAAAGCGATTCTCAAATTTAACTAATCATGTGTATGACTAAATTGATCAAAATCACTTCATTTAGAGCCAAGAAGAATAAATCTGTTTTTATAAAATCTAGCAGACCAAAATATATCGCAAACTAAAAAAGTAAAAGCACACATATGAGAGAAGTTTTATTTTAGTGTAATCCCTGCAGCATCACACAATACCTAAATAAACTGTGAAAAGGTTAGTTACTTATAAAGATATATAAAAATCTACAATGTACAATGTCAAATTATCAGAAAATATTCCATATGACTTTTCTTTATCTTTGCCTACCAAATTGCTCAAACTAGAACAAGAGCCAACATACTCATTAGTATGTTTCCAGACCTGCCTGTACACTGTGGCAGCGTGGTGGAGTAGTTTTCAGTTTTAGTTAAGAGTTCGCTGGCAGTGGTCAGTTTGAAGTTTCCTGCTACTCCTCTGAACTAGAGAGGAACCAAAAGTGCTGACAATCCTCATTTGACTCCATCACTCATGCCTGAGCACATACGCCAACACTTCCTGTGCAAAACCTACCCTGACTCTGCTGAGGACACCCCCAGCCTTTGGCTGACCTGGGGAGGATGGTGGCTTGGATTGGTGAAGTATGGAAAGTATTAGCCCCCAGTTAGATGCCACCACATTATATGAACATGCCGTGTGTGGTTTTTTTTTTTTTTTTTTACCATACTCTTATTCTGTAGAGACCAGCTTTAAAGCTTGTAATAGTAACATTTGTTGACAGCAAGTGATTGTTGCAGGCAAGTTACTAGCTCTCAAAATCACTACCCTGTGAAAGTATTAAGCTGGATGACAGCATGTTTAAGACAGAGCTGAATTAGAAACATAATGCCATGGAAATTGCACTGAAAAAAATCTTTCAGAAAATTTGAAACATATATAACTTGTCTTCCTAATGTCAATATGGCTATCTCTATCCTACCTGAACACTCTTGGCCTCAGTTTTCTTATCCATACAATGGGAGGGTTTATAAGACTTAGTGATTTTAGAGTATGTTTCGCTAAGTAGTTTCCTCCATGATGCCACTTGTTGGTTCATAATCATAAGCTACAATAAATGTTTATTTAGTTTTACACATCAAAATTTCCTCAAGTACTTTAAGGTGGTATACTATTTTCAGTTTGTTTTTCTTTCAGAAACTTAGTAATTAGAAGAAGTGATATTGCAAAGTTGAACTGAGTCCAGGCATTATAGTTTTATTTTGACTAGAGTATCTGTACAGCACGTAAAAGGGAAATAAGAATTTGAATTTTATAATCATTCAATCCATGTGATGATAAACCTTTAGGTGTTTTGAGAAGTCTACGTTATATGATACATTAACTAAAACATGGACTTTAATCAGTAATTTTCTCTTATAATCATAGCAAGGATGAGAAATTTGCCCATTGGTGCCTTTCGCCCTTTAAAATCTTGATGTGTTTTTATGAAGAAGTTATTTGGGATTGCTAGATGACCTAGGAAGGAAATAGAGGCCCATTTGCTTTGGGGGAGATGGAGAGCTTAAACATGGTTTTATTATGTAGTATTTCTTATGACTTTCTAATGACCATGAAAAAAACAAACTTCCAAGATCCTTTAACACCTAAATTTGAAGGATAGTTTGTTATAAACCTAAAGGCTGTAACTACAATAAAAGCACATGTAGTTGGCCCCATCCGTCCCATTCCACCATAGTATTCTAGCGCTCACTACATTTTGAAATATCTACATGGAATTTTGAAATGCATTACTTGCGTAGTTCTTTGAGGCTCCATCACTGCTAGAAATAGTTATGAAACCTCGCTCTGCACTTCCCCATTAGTTACTTCTTACCACGTCGAACAAAAGTCGTGTGTGTGATATCTAAGTACAGAATGCCTATAGATTTTACCCACAAATCATAGATCCACATAATTCCTCCATGAGCAGGAAATGATGATTAATCAGAAGAGTAAAAGGCACCGCTGGATGTTTGAAAGGAATCCTTTATGGGGGGCTGTAAGTATTGTTATTTTTACAGTTTCCATTTGTGAAATATCTCAGGGTAAAAACATTTGAAATTTTTGAGTATACGAAGCATATGAACAGATAAAGTAACTGGTAAATTTCTTTTTGTTTACCACTAAATGATAAGTAATTTGTATCATTATTGAAAAATTACCATGGCTCTTGTTTAGAATGGTTTTATGATTTTAGCACAAAGGTGTACTTTTTTTTAATTTTCGTGGCTCACGTACGATTTACTTGACGTAATGGTGTTTCTCCCTGTGGATTCATAGCACAGCAGTAGAGAAAGTGAGCTGTGCTTTAAGTGAAATCTCTGTTTACCTTTCTTGTGGGAGACTTTTTATTACAATCTCTCTCCTCTTTGTTTCTAATCTCATTTTTCTTCCTTTTTTTCTGTTACTAATATGTAAGATCTATACTTTAGCCAGTTTCTTAGCACTTATTTTTGCACTTAATATTTTCTTGATCACCGATTCTTCAGGGATAAAATTTTCTCTACTTCTAAAACAGTAGCAAGGTACATTGGTAATGCACAAGTTTAGGATTTCTTGAAATTACATATGATTTATTAGAATTTGAAGTCTCATTGACCTGACTAGCATTGTGCCTTTATGTTCTTGTGGTCTTTCATATTTAACTAAAAAACCGTTTTAGGTGAATGTCTTTGATCAGAAAAACATTTTTAAGTATAAATTTTTGTTGGGTAGTAGAGAAAGAAATTAAACAGCCAGGTATAACTACCGGTAACATTTTGATGTGTTTTTTTTCTCTTTGTATCTCTTGTTTTGCATATTGTACATGGATATTATAGATGTAGTTTTAAAAATCATGCTTTTCCTTTCTCCCACGTAACATTAAATTATTTCATGTTACTAAAAATTTAATAGCTGTGTAATATTCTGTCACAAAGTAGTACTTTATTTTGGTTAACATGTCCTCTATTGTTAGATATTGAAAATTTTTCAAGATTTTGGATTATAAATAACTGAGAACACCACCATTTTTAAAGACTGTTTTGCAAGGTGCCTTGGGAAAAAAATCCTACCTTATTCTTTATTCAAGATACTAATAATAGCCTGACCTAAGAATTTTAAGGACAAATATGGAATTAGGATTTTAAACAAACCTGTTGGGTGCCATGTTTGTTTACATTTGTGGATCTCACATTTTTTAAAAAAACTTTCACTTCTATATGGCAGACAACCTATGTACTAGGTTTTTCAAATGTGGATTGCTTTCTTCATCGAGACAAACTGGAGTGGGATCTATAGAACTTTTCCAAATAGGTGGAACATTGAGGGAAACTGCAAGAGGACTTCCCCAACTAAGGCAGGTTCTTCTATGTCAAAAGCCTTGTGTGAATGGAAAACTAGATCCATTCATACAAGATAAATGCAGAGTGGGCTATGAAGATACCGGTGCCTGAATAACACAAATTCACAAGGCTTTGGCCAGAGTTTTTGTTTGTTTCACTAGATTAGATATGGCCTGAGATTCTCCCAATAATTCAGTCAGAGAAAAAAGAAAAAGTTTATTGTTCGAAATTCCCATTGTTTAGAGCCCCTTTGTCACAGACTTGCACCAAGATCTAATACTGACCTTTCTTGTGGAATGAAAGGAACTGAGTTTAGAGTTCTTCGAGTCTTCTATTTAAAACTATAAAGGCATGAAGATAAATTTTAATGGGGGAGAAATAGCTAGGGTAATATACAATCTAAATATGGAAGTTTGGAATATTATTCTTCAAGTAATTATTTTGGATCAGAAAATTTGATTGCAAGATGTCAGGAGATTTATGTTTTTCTTTGCCCTGCCTCTGCCTTCCCCTTGCTAGTTTAGATTGGTCATACAAGTTAACATCTTGACTTTTCTTTGTAAATGAGTAAAATTTTATTGGTTATGTGTTCTACTTAAATAATCATTTCTCATTTTTATTGTAACCTTAAAATTGAGGACTTGGTTCCTACTACATGTCAGATACACACACAAACACATATACTCATATATTTTACATTAAAAATAAGTCAAAGGAATATATTACAGGACCTATATATTTTATTCTCTAATGACAAGTATCAATAGATTTATTTATCAGACTGAAGGAGACTCAGAATTAGGCTGAAAACTGCAGTAATACTAGGGGGGTGTTTTTTGCCCCCGTTTTCTTTCTTTTGTATTTCAGGCCTCCCCACTTTCATATGCTGCTCTTCAGAGTGCGATACAGTGCACATAGCGCTCTGAGGATCAGCTTTGTAACTGAACCTGACGAAACTGACATTTCGTCCAGCACTTGCACACTTCTTGGCATTTCTCCTGCACATTTGTTTAATCTTTCCAATTCACTTGATCCCCTAGCTTTAGAACTGACAGCTGCAATTGCATATGGGGGTTCATGAAGTAGTTGAATAATAAAATGCCATGAACTAGTTCTTGGATAGTTTCACTGATGACTGAGTTGGCAACTCAGAAATGCTATATATTTATTTGGCAGGTCAGGTTGAACATTACCTTTATTTTACAGGAAAAGAGTTTATATATAAAAGGGATTGGTAACTGATCCTAAGTGATGTAAGTTACATTTCCTACATCTTAGTCTTACTATTTATTGAGCATCTATTAGACACAGTGCTTTGTGTTACATGTACATAGTATCTAATCCTTAGAATAATTTTGTAAGAGAGGTGATATGATCCTATTTTTCGGATGGAGAAAGCAGACTCCATAAGTTTATATACTCATATCTACATATTTAGTCTTTCATGGTAAATAGCAGAATTGGAATTCAATCCAAGATCATCTGTTCCCAAAGTTTGTGGCCTATCCATTACACACTGTAACAATAATATTTTTTGTTGTGAATAGTATTTTATTTCCATTTTGCTGTTGGTGGACATTGACTTTCATGATGAAAGGTACAATAAACATTATTATACATGTCTTTGTAGAATTATTGGGTATGGGGTATGCATATGTTCAGATTTAGGAGATGTTGCTTAAGTTTTCCATATTCTAGTTGTTCTATTTCCTTGCTAATACTTTCTGTTGGTTTTAAACACTTTTAGCCATATAGCAGATGTCTAGTGGTATCGTTTTGTGATTTTAATTTGCACATCTCTGATGATTAATGGCTTTTATATGCTTATTGGAAATCTTCTTTTGTGAAGTGCCCAATCAAAACATTTGCCCATCATAAAAAAAAAAATAAAAAAAAAATTGGGTTGTATTTTTGTTTGAGTTCTTTATATATTCCAGGTCTAGTCCTTTGTCCAAATTTTGAATTACAACTTTTGTTTTTTTTTATCTCCTGTACATCTTCCTTTCTTATACTTAGTGATGTCCTTTGAATACTGATGTTCAATTTCAGTCTTTCCTTTATAGTTAGCTCTCTGTGTTCTTTTTTAAAAAACCTTTGCCTATCCAAAGGTCATAAAGTTGCTTTCCTATAGTATTTCTAGAAGCTTTATTGTTTTACCTTTCACATTTAGGTCTATGATCCATCTGAAATTGGTTTTCAAGAAAGATGTACGGTAGGGGTCAAGATTCACTTTTTTTGTCTCATCTGAATATCTAGTTTACTTAGCGTCATTTATTGAAAAGACTGTCCTTGGCCCACTTTTCCCGGTGACAACTTTGTTTTATGGTTTTGGCTGTGAATTCTGACATTTGACATTTCCAAAATCTAAACCAGGAGTGTCCAAAGTGCGGCCCACGGGCCAACTGCGGCCCATGATCCATTGTTAATTGGCCTGCAGCAAATTCCAAAAATATATTTAGTTTACTTAAATAAACCAGGTGAGGCAATACGTACTTCACTTCAAGGGAGTGGCCCGGCTGTTTGTGTATTTTACCACATATGGCCCTTGGTGAAAAACGTTGAAAAAAGTTTGGGCACCCTTGATCTGAACCATCTCAAATTCTTTTTGTAGTTTTACTTAAACTGTCTCAAGCATGGACCATGTTTCCTATTTCATCTCATATCACCTCATATAGTGCTTTGTGTACACTGTAGGAAAGAATAGAGAATTTACCAGTCATGGAAATGTTCTTATTAATGGGGAAACTGCAGTTGGGGTATACAAAGTCAGACAATTAAGTTCACAAACTCATCCTAGAAAAAGTGCTACATACCTCACTGCTGAATATCACTACGGTCACCTTCGAAGTACTCTTCTTGGGAAGATATGCACTGACACCAGTGTGTAGTCCACCCTTCAAAGCAATTTTGGAACTCTTTTTCTGGAATGGCCATCAGAGCTGTCATCGTATTACCTTGATGTCCTGAATGTCATCAAATGTCTTCCTTTCAATAGTTCCTTTATTTTCAGGTAAAGAAAGAAATCATTGGGGGCCAGATCAGGTGAGTAGGGAGGGTGTTCCAATACAGTTCTTTGTTTAGTGGCTAAAAATTCCCTCACAGACAGTGTGACCTGGTGCATTGTCGTGATGCAAGAGCCACGAATTGTTGGTGAAAAGTTCAGATCGTCTAACTTTTCACCCAGCCTTTTCAGCGCTTCCAGATAGTAAA
Organism: Rhinolophus sinicus; assembly: GCF_036562045.2. Classification (NCBI taxonomy): domain Eukaryota; kingdom Metazoa; phylum Chordata; class Mammalia; order Chiroptera; family Rhinolophidae; genus Rhinolophus; species Rhinolophus sinicus. Next base: position 159,417,807 of record NC_133752.1, on the reverse strand, counting down.
CTTGGTTAACTGTTTGTCCAGTTGGTACACATTCATAAGGTATAATCCCTCTAATATTAAAAAATGGTTAGCAACAGCAGTGCAACAAGTTCGCAAACTTAATTGTCAGACATACATAGTATCACTGAAGTGGAAGGAAGGGGAAATGGCGAAACATTGCTGGATGGAAACAGTTTATGTGTTGTTTCCAGGTCTTCCTAGCTGCACTTTTCCCATAAATTTCTTTCCACTGAAAATTATGAAGATTTGGATGATAGTCCCTCTCATTTGATTGTAAACAACTATCAGAGGAATCATTCATTCAAATCAGAGTTCTCTAGCTGCACTAACTGATGTGTTCTGTATGGGTAATCTACATATAGTTTACCAGAGTGGAGACCGTTTTTTCCCCTCATTTGTTTTGTTTCATTGGTTCTTCTTGATAGCCAATTTGATTTTTAAGTAAAGGATTCCATGAAAAAATTTTGGTTTTGGCCATAATGAAGTAATGTATATTGGAATATCCTCCTGCCATTGAAAAAAGCCCTGTAAAACAGTAAAAATATACTCAGCACCTTTTTTGCAGGCATGTAAGCCTTACATACTTACATTAGAAAGACAATAAGGTTTAGAATCAATGATGTGAGCTTCTGCCTGAAGAATTTAGAAAAAAAGCAAATTAAACCAAAGGTAAGTAGGAAAAAAGTAATAAACATAAAAGTTAAAAATACACAATGGAGAACAGGCAGAATAAAAGAAACAAAAGTTTGTTTCCTTGAAAAGTTTAAGAAATTGATATATCCCTATCAAGACTGATCTGGAATGTGAGAAGGCAGTTCCAACATCAGGATTCTTACAGATATTAAAAAGATCATAAGTGATTATTATGAACAACTTTATGCTGATAAATTCTACAACTTAGATAACATAGACAAATTCCTTTCAAAGACAAACTAAATAAAACAAACCCTGAAACAATAGAAATTTGAATAGCCCTACTACATAAAGGAATTGAATTTTCAATTTAAAGTCTTCTAACACAGAATGCCGAGATGCGGCTGGCCCAGGAACCACACTTTCTAAGAACTACTGTGTTAGGCTGTGAGGTCCATGAGGACAAGGAATAACTTTCAAAGCTCTTTTTATGATCTGTGGGGGACATTCTTGGTAAATGTTAAATAGAATCGAATTGAAGGACGTAGAACTAAGTAGAGAGTTTCACTCCCCTTCAGAAATCTAACGATTTTTTGCCTTCTTTCTTTGCTAAGGAACCTTTGGTTTTCTCTGATTCTTTTCAGAAAATGTGTATACTCTACTGAAATGAGAGTGCTGTAATTCCTTGTGTTTATGAAACTACATGTGATTAGGACTGCTTCAGGGTTTCCTTGGTGAACATCTAAAGCACGTTGCATTGAAGTGTGGGCTGTAATGTTTCAAGGCATGCTACTGTAATTTAAAATCATTGATCCTAGTTTCTTATATGAGTTCAACCAAAAATAACATCGACCTTCTTTCTAGCAACGGCAATTTGGTTTTTGTGGTGTGGTGTTTTTTTTAACGCAGGGCAATGTGTGTGTTTGTTTCCTGGCATTATAGTTTATTGAACATTCTGTTGTCTGATTTTAAAGAAAGACCTAAATTGCAGCATCCCAAATATTTCTTAAAATTCAAGGATTTGATCCAGCATTCAGGATTTTAAGTTGAAAATCCTTTAAAGTGAACAGCATTTAGGAGGCTATTGGCAAGCCTTATTAGAAAGTCAGACAGTGACTCTGAACAGTGAAGAGCTCAATCTGCAGGAGAAAACTGTACATCAGCTGAAAATAAAGTCTCTTTTGAGTCAGATTACAAGTCTTTTGGGGCAGAGAGTTTTGTTTATTTGAAGACACTTGAAATAAATATACAGATATTTATTGGGCCATTATAGAAGTTATGTTCCTGAGCATAGCCAACCGCTATTAAATCAGTTAAGTAGCTTAACTGCATATCAAAGTCTTCTCTCAAACCCCAATTACCCTGGCATGATTGAGAAAAAAATGAAGCAAACTCTTCTTTTGAAATGATTTAATAAAATTTCTTACAGTGTATAATATTCAGAAAAATCCCCAATCCTGATATGTGTTATACAAAAGCTTTTAAGGAAATGAATGAAAATGCTAATCACGATTATGTCTACATGGTGGTTTTATAGGTGATTTTAATTTTCTACTATTTCAGTAATTTGCAAAAACATGTTACTTTTTTGTCATTTAGTTATTTTTATTGTTTAATGGAAATATTTGGAAGAGTTAACGAGAATAAAGCAGAGATTTTTCTCAGAGTAAGCTTAGCAGTTAAAATTAGTTGTAGCTCACATTTTAAATATACTTAGAAATATATTCAACAGAGTGTATATCTGAAATTGCTATAGTTTTTAATAAAAGGATAAAACAGGATGTATAATTGCTTTCAAAAAAATAAACTATTTGTAACATACCCATATATATAGATAAATGAATGTTCAGAAAATAATCTGGAACAAGTACCCCAAGATATTAATAGGGGTTATCTCTGAGTGATGAGAGTAAGGTACATTAATTATCTTTTTGCTTATTCTGTTAAAAATTGTTTTGCAATGAATATGCATTACTAGTTTATAAAGTTTTTTTTTTTTTTTTAAAGCACGTATGGGAGTGAGCATTGCTTCCAGCTTTGACAAAGATGTAAAGCTGGTGCTGCCCTAAGCACAGCAGCCCTGCTCTCCAGTGACAGACAATGAAAGTGGAGACGCATGAAGAGAATGTAGTTGAATGCTTATGGACTGACCGGCTGTAATAGACTTCTGGGTCAGCTGACTGTACGTTGTGCTTTCAAGAGGAAAACTCCATGGTGTGAGCTCATTGGAATAGTGTTGGGATTTAGATGACTGCCCGGTTTAGGTCATGAGGGTAAAGTCTCGGTCATAGCTAGGGTAAATGGAGCTCTAGCATCAAAGCTGACAGGTGGTCATTGTCCACCCACCCTGGAGAGCAAGGAAATAGGGCACTGCAAAAAGATTTAAAAAATGGTTTTCACTTGATTTGCAGGCTCGCTGTGTGGACCTTTCTTTTTCAGTTTTCCCTCAGAAAACATACGAGTGTAGTGTATCAGTGAGCTCTATAGGGTTCTTCGGTATCTCTTGGGCTGCCAAGCATCTCCTCTTTGAACTCTACTCTGTTGTCCTGGAGAAACTGTGGTATCTTGATAAGTAAAGTTCATTAGTCCTGGGACATAAGCTTCCTGCCTATAGGTTCCTTGAGACTAGAGAGCACACTTGCTGCTTGACTTATTTCAGAACTTGTCACCCACTCCTACTCCCAGTAGCTCAGATGTGCCTATGACCTGGTTCCACGGTCACTGCCTGGGTGAGTTGGAGTGGTATAGCCACTTTTTATTCTTTTGTTCTTTCAACCTCTGTGACAAGCACCTACCGGACACTGGGGATTCCTCGGTAAACAAAACAAAGCTCCCGTCCTCCTGGAGTTTACCTTCAAGGGTGGGAGCCAGAAATGTAAAATGAGTCCAAAAGAAACGTTTAATATAATGTTGGGCGGTGATAAGTGCTATTAAACAACAATAAACAGAGCAAGGTACTGGGATGAGTAGAAAGAAACAGACAGGGTTGTGAGGAAGGAAAGACCTACCTGAGGAGGTGGCATCTAAGTGCAGACTTACATGAAGTGTGTTGTGGAAGCAAGAGGAAAATCTGGGTGAAAATGTTCAGGCAGAGGGAACTGCAAGTGTAAGGGACCTGAAGCAGGAATGAGCCTTGGCAGGGAAGTACAGTGGTACCTCAGTTTTCGGATGTCTCCGTTGACGAACATTTCGGTTTACAAACTCCGTAAATTTTATGGACCTATGGTATCAATAGGTAGTAAAATTCATACTAAATTTTCAGTTTTAGGGGTTGATTTTAAAGCTCTGGAACGGATTAATCCATTTTGCATGACTTTCCATGGGGAAACTGCACCTCGGTTTTCCAACGTTTCAGAACTCGAACAGTCTTCCGAAACGGATTATGTTAGAAAATCTCGAGGTACCACTGTATTTAAATTCCTACAACACTGTTACCGGGACTAGCTCATAGCAGATAATAAGGTCTTTACTTTCACCCCCTTCCAACCATATACTCAGTAAGATATTCTTTAGCTTGTTTTCTTATAAAGATTAAAAGCTTCCATTCAATCAGCGGGGTCCTGTGTTTGAATTGATGACTTCATATTTTGCCAGTGAATTACTATGTACCATCTAAACACATATACTTGTGGTTCGTTTCATGAACGTTTCTTCAGTGAATGTTAATTGATCTCACCTGATAGATTGGATGTGATGGAGGCGGTAGAAGGTGGAGAAAGAGATGAAGAAAGGGGTCGCTGAAGAGAGTCCTATAGAAAGAACCAGGAGAGTTGGTCATGAGGCACCCTGGAGGAAAGTATGTCAAGAAAGAAAGTGAGATGTGCTCCGAGAAGCCCGGGGATACAGGGACTAAATGGGGAGCTGAGGATTCGACAGTTAGAATGTCCCCACTGGTCAGCTGTGTGTTGGTGTGACTGAGGTGGGCTGAGGAGCTATGAGGTGAGGAAGTAGCGGCAGTGCCTGTAGAGTTCCCATCTTTTGAGAAGTGTGAACGAGACAGAAAGGAACAAGGTTAGACAACTTGACAAGAATATGAATGGAGCTTTTTTCCGTGATAGGAAATCATTTCCTTGTTATTCTTGGCTCAAGAGTAAACAGTTGCTTACCCCTGCCCCCTTTTAAACATGTTTAAAATTTCGTACAGCTGTATAGTTTGCCGGGTATGCAAAGAGAATTCACTTAATGGGATCTCACCTTTTCTTGAGAGAAAGGTGCCAAATATGCTATACCTGTTTCTTAGATGAAAGCCCCAAAGCTTAGTGGTTGTTGCAGAGAACTCATCCCACTAATAAGTTGTGGGGCAAGAATTTTTATCAATATTCCAGCCCAGAGCTTGGGACTCTGTATTTATAGCATTAATTAACCATGATTTGCCCCATGTTCAACCAGTTTTCCTCTGGTTACCCCAAAAAAGAATCCAGAGCATTTAGATAGAATTTACAGGCTGAATAACAAGGTTTTCAGAACACCTCTGTATGTTCCCCCCGCACACACACCCATCTCACCCACCTGTGCACTCTCATATATACACACACCATCCAGCCTACATACATATCCCGTCAAACACACATCTTAAAGTCGGGCACCTTCAAATGTTTACGATGGATACGCCACAGTCCTAGTCTCAAAGGACCCTTGCCCACAAAGCGTGGCTCCTGTCTTTTCAATACTTTCCTCTTTCTGGGATTTGGACTTGGGGTAGAAAGGTAAAAGTTAGGTTAGAGAGAATTGATTTTATAAAACTAGACTAGAAGCCATAAATAAATCCCTAGGTTTCAACAATAAGGGTTCAGTTGATCATTATATTGCTTTTTCTCCTCACAGAGGAAACCCTGTAGAACTTAAGCTAAACAGCTTTGTGTACATTTGGTCTAAAGCAACAGTTGTTTACATGCTTTGGTCCTTTTGGATACTTTTTGATTTACAAGGATTAGCTGTTTAGCATTGGATTTTATGAGTACAAAACCTGTTACAATTTTCATTCAGATCTCAGCCCCTAAAATATGAAAAAGGAGGTTCATAACGTTGATATTTTGATAATTTTTACAAGATGGCATATTGGTGTATCTTTGCTGCTTACCTAGTGCTATATACCTGTATCACTGTTTTAGCTTGTTAATGCCATTTCCCCGCACCCACAAGAAGTAAAAGTCTTTGTTTCTCAAACGTATTACAAACTATCAAGAGAAAGGAGCCAATGTTTCCTTTTTTTGTTTATAGATTTTAGATCGGAAGTTTGAAAATTGTGGAATCTCCTAAGTCTTGTTTATAGAACATTCTTTGTTCTTAATCCTTCTTTGCCTTGTCACATCCTCTCAAAATATGTAACATACGTATATTTATTAATGTAATTAATATATTAGCATAAATATATACTGTATTGTACATGTGTACTCCCTGTAGAGAGTCTTCACTTTCATATATTTTATAAATTTTCTTAACAAAACAGAAGAATTTAAACATCTAGATTCCAATTTGGATGAGTCATTTCTTGAAAGAATGGAGAAGAATGAGGAGTGTGGAAGGCAGCACACCAGGACCCAGATGCTTGTATAATTTCCTTCCACCTCTGTTTTAGAGTCAATATTAAGGATTTGGAAGGAGAGGGAATATTACCCTAATGAAGGCAGTAACAAATAGTCTAATGATGTGAAGAATTGGATCCCATTTTTTTCATTTGACTTCCAGTTTTAATTAAAAAGTATCCCTGGGGCATTGGTAGACCTGGTTTAGAGTCCTGAAAGTTGGACTTTATTGAAAAAGTGCTGCTAATATGAGACCCCCTAACACAGACTTATCCTCCTCAAACACTTGTTTTCTTTGCAGTGTGGTACCTGGGCAGGTCCCAGAAGGGAAAGCACTTCTCTGAAATGCTAACCACAATAGAGGAATGATAGGCAATTTTTTAAAAAATGCTTCCATAAAATCAGGCTAGACTCTACGCCATCATTTTAACCCCCTGCAAACTGGGCAAAGTTCCATTTATCTCAATGTGTTTTCTTTTACATGTAAGGTACTCTGTACCCTGCAAATACATTTTTGTTGTAAATCATCGCAAAAGGAAAACGAATTGCAAAAGAAAAAAACAGTCACAGTAAAAAAAAAGACAGCAACAAACAAACAAAACTTGCATATTAAGTAAAAATACAAAGTTCATGGTCACAGACTGAAAATATCTAAGGAAATGCCACCTCTTTACAGATGTATTTTGTGTTTCAGTGTCTGTGGCTGGTTCGCTCTGTTGTTTAATCTGGTGCTGTGTAGGCTTACGTGGTAAATCTGCTCTCCAATTAGGATAGGTAACTTGAGTCTTTTTCATTGTCACAGACTCCAACCCTAACAATTTCCAGTCACTTCATCATATAAACCATTCGTTGAAAAGGAGTTTCAGCAAGAGTAGGAAGAGAACGTGGAAAGCGCAGAACGGGCGGCCCTGTTACTGAAAGTGCACCCTACACGGGGTGCCTTTGTGCAGGTACAGTTGCCGTCTCACCTGGTGCTTCAGTAACACCTGCTCAGACCATTGTCACACCACATCTAAGGGTTGTACCCAGAAAATTGTAGTATGCCGTGTCCTTCTGGGAAATACATATTTGTTCTTGTCCTTGTTGCTCTTGCCCTTTCTCCTTTTCCTCTGAAACCAGTAAGAATGAGAAAGAACGCTCTGTCTTCTAACATTCATTCTTATTATTGTAGAACAGAAAAGGTCTTTGGAGATGATCGAACCGAGCTCCCTCCTTTTGGGACTGACCGGCACAGGACCAGAGAGAGTAAATGGTTTGTCCAGGTCATACCACTGGCTAAGCAGGGACAAAAGTCCAGGATTCTGAATTTCTAATTAGGGAGTCTTTCTATCGTTAGCTTCACAAAAGCTAAAGTGCTTAAAGACATCGTTCCCAAAATATGTGCCTAGCTGCTCTGGGGTACCACTGCCAACTCACAGGGGTGTACCTGCAGGGTATTTTGAAATTCCAAGGGAAACACAGACATCTATTGAACACTATGGAAACTATTAGCTCCAGGGGGCTCACAGTTTTAGTGTTAGATTATACTGTATTTCTTTCAAGAACATCGGAGTTTTGCAGAGCTGGGGTTTTGGTGAGTTACTGTGATAACAGGCAAGTACCTAGTAAAATCAGTGTGTAACAGGAAATGAGGATGGAGGCATCTAATATGAACCTAAGGCATGAGAGGCTGTGCAGGGCCCAACAGGCCCCCATATCCCATTAGTAAGTAGTGGTAGGGAGTTAAGAATGGAATACATTTTTCCATTTTTCTTGAAATTGTTTTATACTATGTTTTCCAATGGTGCCAAGGCACTCGGTCAAGAATAGTTATTAAGTTGTTTACTTAATAAGTGGAGCTCTTGAGGGATTGCTCTTGGCCTGGGGTATCATGAAAAAGTTACTGGGATGCTAAGGACTCCGTGATTCAAAAACATTTGGGAACCTCTCACTTAAAGTATCTTCTTGTATGAAGCGTCTTACCAAGGAAAAGAGACAGGCTGAGTAAGGGTGAATGAAACGGGGTGTATTCAGTGGTGAGGGGAGGCAGAACAAAACTCTAGGGTTATTGGATCACTGCTTAGCCGCACAATGGTTGTTGGTACAGCAGATTCTAGGCAAGGTTGCTTCCTGCTCAATATTTGAAGAAGATAAACTATCAGGCTACTCTGCTTCCAACACCTTTTTATAGGGATTACTGGCTCTTTGTCACATGCCCTGCTGCTTACTTTTGGGGGCCTGGGTATTAGGTTGTGGGCAGTGTGGCTTACAGTGTGACATGTGGAAACAATGTCAGAGCACTCAGAGGTGTGGAGCTGAAGAGGTCACCACTGCTTTCTTGCCTGTCTTAGATCTGCCGTTGTTTTCCTTTTTGAGTAATTTTCATATGATCAATCTTCTAGAAACTGTGAGCCAGCTTCTTTTTAGTTTTTATATTGGGTCTTGCTAGTTAGTAAATCTACCCAAGAACACAGTAGAGGGAACCTTGAAAAATATCTGTAGGAGGAATGAATAATGTTTTTAGAAAATTATCATTTGACATTAAAATTGTGGAAAACAGGAGAGCAACGTATCACCAATATTTATTTCTCACAACTGCTTTTACACTTTTGAGGTAGGTAACCTAGGCTTTTTTTCCCCAAGAATCCTTCCCTTTTTATGAACATTTACTCATAGTAAGTGTTCAGATGTGTTTTCTAAGTAGCATAATGACTTAGACCTAAGCTTTGGTCTCATGAGGGTCTAGTCTCAGCAATGAGCTATAAGGCAAAGAGCTTAACTTCTGAGTCTCAGTTTCCACATCTAAAAAATAAGGATATTAATGCGTTCTTCCTAGTTCCTGTGAGATTTAAATTAAATATTTGTAAAGTGCTTATTAGAGTGCCTAGCACATACTAGGGACTCAGTGATAGTACATTGTCATTCATATACCATCAATATTGCCCTTTTGCCACATAGTCTTTATGACCATGTTTTTAATAACTGCATGATAGTCTATCAAGTTGTATGCATTCTTATGTGAGTAACTATTCATCTATTATTAGATTCTTAGGTTGCCTCTAACTTTGCACTAGAATAAAAAATTCTGCAGCACACTGTTATTCATTCAGCAGATTTGATAAGTGCCTCCTGAGAGCCAGGACCTTTGCTTGGCATTGGGAACACAGACTGCAGAGTGGCACAGTCCTGGCCTTGAAGGGATCACAGTCTGCAGGGGGAGATGTGTACAGATGACTCTGGCCTGTGGTAAACACCATCACCTCCCAGGTTACTGAGAAAATGAAGAGGAGGGGAGAAAATGTCAGACTCTGCCTGGAGAGCTCAGGGAAGGCAGGAGAGGGTTGTAAGAGATGAGTTAAGCGAGGGCTTTTTAAGCCATCATACAGATTTGGGTTTTTATTCTCAGTGGAATCGGAAAGTCGGTGTTGAGAAGAGAATTGGCTTTATCCACTTAGGTTTTACAGCCTGTTAGGGGACAAAAGGGAAGCAGAGAGTTCAATTAGGACATTATTAGAGAATCCAGGTGAGAGATGGTGTGGCCTAGGTGGGAGTGGTAGAGGGGGTATGAAGTGGCCAGATTGGAATAGTCCACAACATGAAGGTTCGATGTGAGGTGTCCAAGAAAGAGAAGAGTCAACGATGGACTTCTAGGCGTTTAGCCTGAGTTGATTGGAAGGGTGGAGTTGCCATTTCCAAAAACAAGGAAGGATTCGGGAGGAGCGGGTTTGGAGAGAAAATCAGGAGTTGTTTGAGGATATTATGTTTGAGCTGTTTATTAAACAGCTAGGGAGAGATGTTCGATAGGTAGATGTAGGAGTTTGGAGTTACAAATGCAGGATGAATCAGTATATTTATGGCATAACACGTTTTAAAATTTGGTACCATTAGTGCTTTTAGCCATCACTCCTCTCGTATAGAATTTCCTCTGGTATTTTCATCTTTTTAAAAAATCCAAGTAAACATCAGAGTCACTTTGTTAAATTTATGTTTTAAAGTATATTGGAAATTTTACTAGAAGATTAGATGTATAAATTTACTAGAAGACTAGAAGTCTTTTGGGTAGGCTTGGCATATTTAAAATGGATCTTTGTATCCAGTATCACATTGTCTTTCCACTTAGTTTTCCTTTTATTTCTCCCAATAAGAGTTCATTTCCCCCCCCCCACATATATCACATACATTTCTTGATAATATTATTCCCAAGTGTCATACACTTTTTGTTGCCATTGTTAGTAAATCTTTTTTCATTGGTATTCTGGTAGGTTTTGCTCGTATAAAGGAATTACTGTATATTGATATATTTGGCTACTTTATGAAACTTCTGGCACTGTAAATAATATCCTACCTGGTTTCTTTGATTTTTCTTTTCACCTAGGAGTAGAATCATATCACCTGCAAGTAATAATTTTGTCTTTTTCTTTTCAATATTTGTGTCTCCCTTCTGTTCTTGCCAAGAAAAAGAAATCCTAAATTTAAGATATAGGGGGAAACTACAAAATAAGGAGGCAATTAATACCTAAAAAAATCTAGTCACAGCTTACTATGTTTGTTTTGTTTTGTTTTCACTTTAGGCTTGTCCTAATTATTTCATTTCCTAGTCCTTTTATAAATTCAATTTTGATGGCCTTTTTGTGTGCCTACAGCTTATCTGTTTTGCATTTGTGCCTTACCTTGAATGGTTGATTTTGGTGTGGTGTATTTGGTTTTCAGCCATTTCACTCTTCTGAGGACTTATTCTGGTTGATCACCACGGATTGGGGGAAAAAGCTCTTTTCCTACTGAGTCAGCATTTAACTTTCACGGATGCTGGGGGGGGGGGGGGAGAAAAACCCAGCAGAGAGTACATAACCAAACGCCTTCAAGCCTATAATTGGATAAAGCACTAATGAAAAATTTAAATTCAATAGCTTTCCCCCATCCCATCAACATCACTTAAAAAACAATTGTTTTGAAAGCTGTTGTTTTCACACTAAAATACTGTAGTTTTGCAAGGTTGAAAATTATTTTTGTTTAAAAAATCTAAATACAAAACCTGTTTCACTTTTGATGTAAACTGCAAATCAGAGAACAACTTGGCTGATGCCCCTTAGATATATTTGTAGAATGCTTTATCATAAATTTTCAAGTTAACTTTCCAGTTTTGTTTCCTGTTGGTCAAGTTTAAGCCTCCTGTGACCTTTCTTCTTGAGTGAGCAGTGGACACTATCTGAAATGTTAGGACTTGGTACCATGAAGGACGGATTGGCTGGAAAGCTTTTAATTGGCCTGCAGTGCCTTGTTTAAATAGCCAAACACCTGCTAGGCAAGCCCTGCACATGTGAGTGGCTATATGTTCCTTCCTTTAGGATTTGCAAGGCTGGAGCACAAAGACAGCGATTGTTACCCAATAAGCAGTAGTCACACACTTCTACCAATCGCCTTAGGAGGGCTGGTTACCATGGAATCCACCATCTGTTCACTCCCCGCCGGAATGTGATTATCCTTGCTGGGCTGGGAACTGGGGGAAGCCGGGGAGCATGTGCTGTGTGAAAAGATCTGCAATGGACTGGGTTAATGGGAGGCTAGATTTGGCTCACTGGAAGAACAAATGAAGGGAGTTTGACTGCTACCTTTTGTGACTTCTAACCAAGAGAAATAAATTCAGTTTTTATAAGGTAAGTAACCCTGGTACTATGTATCCAGTTTGTACTATGTTTGCTGTGGGGCATTATCTCCATGTGGTTGAAGGAAAGGGAACTATAAGCTCTTCTAGAAGAAATCTCCAGCATTACACACTCCTGTCGTATTGATTTTAAGCTGCTCTGTGATGCCCGTTCAATTACATGTTAATGTTGCAAAAATGAAAGAATTATTCTTTACTCTTTAAAGAAAGATTTTGTGCCTGTGAAATTGTTTTATGACCCCTGAAAGTGGCAAAAAGACAATCATTTGTAATGGTTTCTCAGAGTGTATTATACCGATATTCTTTTTGAAATACGCCTTTGGCCACGTGTTCAGTGTCTGTTCTTCAAATAAGAAAATGTCTCAGGTCAGGGACATTTGTAGGTTATGATTTAATTAATGATTATTCTGGCCCACATGACTGACTTGCCTTCACTAGCTCAGGTTTTGAAATACGTTTATGCAGTTTTATTTTGCAATGCTTTTACACAAGTTTCAAGGGCCTGAGCATGTGGAAACAATGTGACAGTGCTTTAAGGGCGGACATGCAGGCACGCTGATAAAGGAAGGGGCAAAGCTAGGAAGATCTGCTTCTATTTCAAGGGCTTCCTTTGTTTTCCTGTTTCAACAGCCCCTTAAAATGTGTGGTACATATTGTAAGCAGTAGAAGGAGATTTTGGTGCTAACAAATGGATGACTGACATTTTTCTGTGTGGTTAAGAGGTTGGTAGCTCAAACAAGGGACTTCTATGTCCTTTGTAAAGCAGCATTGTATCCCCTTCCCCAAAACTGTGCCCTAACATATAAAAGTGAAAAACAAAAAGAGTGCTGTCTATACTCTGGATACTTCTTTTGTGTAAGTTTTTCTACGATTTAAACCGCCAGGGCTCTGTGAGTCTAGCTGGGTCTGCCATTTTTATTTGCTATAGGAAGGATTGCAAGGACAGGCTTTGCTTATGCAGCTTTAGTCTTTCTAATTATGCTGTTCAGCTGTCATCTTGGACATTCCTGCCAGTGTCTGCTCGGAGAGCCAGAAAAGGTCATTGCTAATAGACTGTTTAATTTTCTTTTTTTCATGATAATATAAAATGATATTAACCTTGTGTTGGTTAAGGACTCATGTTCTTACATCGAGAACAGGTTTTTAGGACGGACTTACCAGTTGTGGGTTCTTGACATTAATTGTAGTTGACTTTAAAATTCTTACCTTTTGCACTTACTGGTCTTTATACCTTAATATTAGTATTTAAAAAATTTTTATATGCAACATGACATTAGGTATATACTATCTTTAGAAAGCATATTTTTCAATAATAATAGGTGTATGTCTGCCTGAAATTTTCCTTAGCAGCATTTGCAAACATTTGTAGGCTAATCTTGTAGTATCGGGATAACATTTTTATCCATGAAAGTCAATCGTTCATAAGCAATGTAAGTTTTGGAAGCAAATGAGAGTGTGTGAAAGCAAACCTGAATGAAAAAGCCTGAGAGTGAATGGGTGTGAAGTGTATGAGCATCTGTGTGCCTGGCATTCTGTCACCTTAGCAGTTGCACTGGGCAGGATAAATCTATACATTTCTCTAGTGTTTGTGAATTTCTTTATCTTTTTTTTTTTTTTTATTGTTACTGAGTCAAAATTATGACTGTGTGCTTTTAAGTGGGTGTTGATGTTGGACTTTATCCCAGCGTTTTATGGGTATTGGCAGCACATAGTCATTCATTTTCACTTTTAAGCATATTTCTTAGTATGTTCCTGGACTAAGTTTTCCAAGTAATTACATAATAAAGCCAGAAGATTTTTCAAAGTACGTTGAAAACACTTTATTCCACCAGCCACTGACAAGAAGCTTAGGGTTACCCTTTCTGAAATTGGTGAAGAGGAGTGGGCAGCAGAGACGGTCCCTGGAGCACCTGCAGTGCCAAGCAATGTACCTGAGGGTGAGGGGTGCATGGTCAGGGGATGTGTCGTTCACTTGAAGAGCTGTGGTTTGGGGGCCTGGGGTTTCTTACTGCCCATGGTGAGGTGTTCGCTTCTATTCACAAACACTGTCCGTGGTCAGACCCACCACCATGTCCAGCGTCTTGTGGTAACGAGTTTAGAACATCCTCAATTCTCAGGCTGCTACGAAGCATTGCCTTCTGGTTCTCAGTGGCCTTGTCTGTGAGGCGGGGCAAAGAGACTCTATGTCAGTGAGTTCTTTCCACTTTCCAGACTTTTTGATGGCATGATGCTTTTCAGTCCTTCAATACAACTTGAAGATTTTACTAAATGGCAAGTTTATATTTATGTTTGTAAATATGTAAAGCTACCCTTATTGAGAGTTATTTCTTACGAAGTGTTATATGGATGAACAAAACAGAAGCTCTGAAGAAAGTGCTGGGAGTGATTCAAATCCCTAACAGTCTGAGTAGATAGCAAATCCACCCACCACTAGTTCAGCACAAGTAGTCAAGTCTTTTCTGCTTCTTCCCTTTGACACATGCTGGAATGCTGCCTGACTTGACTGATAATTAGACAAGTAGGCTACAGGGCTAATAAATAGCTATTAAATTCTTAACATTTTTCTTCCTATATTTTATTGCATTCTGTCTAACCTCTAAATTGAGTCTTTCTGTCTATTTGCTTTTGGGGTACAGATTTATAATCCATTTTTTGAAGTTAGCTACTTTTGGTCATTGTGATCCACTTGGCCCATGACCTGTCTGAGCTGTCAGGATCATCTTGTTTTAACTCATTTTACAGAGAAGAATCTGTAGCCCATAAAGATTAAGCAACTTGTCCAGGGTCACAAAACTTGAGTTGCAGAAACAGCTAATGTTGAGTGTTGTGTGTTAAATGCAAAGACATGGGGTAAGTTCTGCTGACGTCCTGCATTGTTACTCTTCTGAGGAGCAGAACATTAAGTGTCACCTTGAAGTCTCACAGATGGGATTTTCGGGGATCTGAAGTGAAGGAGAACCTGCGGCTGCCGTCATTGCTGATGCTGTGTTCACATGTCTCCGGTGTTCAAGCTGTTTACAGTGTACATGACTTTTAAAAATAGATGTCCTGAAAATTGCCCCTTTTTGCCCTCTCCCACAATTCCATATTGCCGTGGTTTCAAGAAATGCTTAGAATGAGTTCATTTTGTGTATTAGTTAAAATACAGAACTACAGGATGTGACGGCTATAAAGCGTGCATGTGAACGATGCACTCACCCAAAAGCTGTGGCTCAGAGGTGGTCGTTGCATTTGGCAGGATTTCTCTCTATATGAGTGTTCCATATATTTGACTATCAGCAGCTGTTTCTTCTGAGATACTTTCTCTTTTTCTGTTTTTACAACTGCTCCTATGTTTCCCTGTAAAATAAAAAGGCAAATGTTCTATAAAGTGCCAATGAATGGATCTGTGTAGGCAGCAGCACATCCTTGGCACCGTTTCGTGCAGTGCCCTCATTCCTTTCTCAGTTGCCACCACCTAAAGCCCAGGCATGGCTTGATGGAGTTGTAGAAGGGTGTCCAGCAATATCTCATTCTTGGAAAAGTTCCCTGTTTTACCAATAGCTCCCACTCGGTGGGGCTGATTGTTCTTTGGTAACAAATGTGTGGAGTTACTGACTTCCCCTGTAGTCAGTTGTTTCCTTCCTTTCTTCCTTGTCTGCTTAAATCCTGTGTTTTTAAAAATTTTTTACCAGTTTCCTGGCCCAGAATTCAGATTAATGAAATCACCAGACAAGATGTATCTCCATAAGGAAAACAGATGGCATCTATTAGACTTTTTAGATCCCTATTATATGTACATTGCTAGATGTTTATTTTCACATATATTAAAGCTCTGTCAGGATCCTCTCATTTTAATTTTCTGATTTTACAGAGAAGAATCTGAAGCCCATAAGAATTAAGCAACTTGTTCAGGGTCACAAAACTTGAGTTGCAGAAACAGCTAATGCTGAGTATTGCATGTTAAATGCACAGATATGGGGTTAAGGTTTTCGGACTTCCTGCGCTGTTACCCTTCTGAGGAATAGAACATTGGGTGTCACTCTAAAATCTCACAGATGTGCTTTGCAGTATGCCCAGAGCAAGAGCAGGTTTGAAGGATATTTCCTCAATAACCAAGGTTCTAAGAAACAGACCTATTTCTCATTATAAATGCCTACAGTTTTAAAAAAGTATAAGTGCCAAGCCAGCTAGATATTTGTGCCTTTTAGTTTGCATGTTCCCTCCTTTATATCCATGTCTATGGAAGTAAAATGGTGATCATAATGTTGATTGGTGACTATGGAGCCCAGAGCAGGTGGGGCAGAGCAGTAGGAAGGACAGCCTGAAGGGCAAATGTAATTCTACTCTAGGGCACACTTGTCACCTGGACAGTACATTCCTGTTGTGGGTTAATGCACCCTCTTCTGTGGACATTACTGGAGACATACAATCTGTGTTTGCTTACCCGGCCCTGCTTTCCTCTGCTCCCCTCACCCCACCCACCTGTTCCAACTTGGGAGCACCTGCGACTTTGTTACTATTATCAGTGTTAATCCTGCATTCATTCATCGAATATTTATTGAACATTTACTCTGCTGGGCAGTGTTGTTGGTGAGGAGTCTGGGGCCCAGAACACAGTAGGCAAGGACCTTCGTGAAACTTACATACTGAAGGGCGGAGACACAGTGCACAAATACGTGAACAGTGTCTTTTCAAACGGTGACAAGTATGTGAAGACAAAATATGATGTGTTAAAGAGGGATTTTAGGGCAGCCAACTTTAGATTGGGTCATCAGGAAATGCTTTTCTATGGAGGCCTCATATAAGCTGAGACACAAATGATAAGAATCCAGGTGATCCAGTTGGAGTGTGTTGTCCCTACTTTATTTGGTGGAAATTGAGGAAAGCCTGTCATCAGGATCATTCCTAGTTCAATTAGTGCTGCAAAACCACATTACACGTTGCCTTTGCTTTTCTTTCAGGACTTAATACTGAATACATGTTCTTTATCAAAATCAGAGTTTGGTGGGTAGCATGGGGAGGCATTTCTATACAGTGAGTCGGAGCACAAGCAGACCTAGATGGCGCCCCATCTCACTGGCTCCCTGGAGGTGTCTAGGACAGTTACTTTACCTCTCTAAACCCATTTCCCTGCTTATGAGAACTTATCATTGGTATTAAAGGAAGTAATATATTCAAAAACCCATTTAGTGCTAAACATGATAATCGTGATGTTCTCTATGGTGCATCAGTAATAATCCTATGAATGTTAAAGTGTTTGCTTCTGTAGCAGTGAAAGTCTGGAGTACTGTTAGCCTTTTCTCTATAGGATAAATGTTGCTTAGATCTCTCCCATTCATTCTCTCATCCCTTACACTCGTTCATTCACCCCTCACACTCATTTATTCAACAAACTTTTAAAAAAATTATTGAGGTATGAGTGACATACAGAAAGCTGCACATATTTAATGTATTGCATACAACTTAATGAATTTTGGAGATAAATATACACTCACAAAACCATCACCACAATCTGCGCCTTAAACATATTCATCATCTCCAAAAGAACAAATGTTTACGCATGTCTGCCCGCCCTTGCTAGATTCTAAATGAAGAACGTGGTCTGTGCTCATGGTGCTCAGGTAACGACCTGTTAACCAGTCAGTTGCGTCCGTGTGATTGGTGTCACTGTGGAGGAGAGGTGCAGGGGCCAGAGGAGCAGGGAATGGACTGTCCAGGTGAGGTGGGCTGGGAATTCCGGTCTAATTTTTGCTTTCTGCAGCTAAAGCAGGAAGGCATGATGGGCCTGGGAAATGCCAGTAGCTGGGTACAGAACTTGAGCTGACTAAGGTGGGGCGGGATTTGAGAATGGAGAGCTTGGCTTGCAAGGACACTTTTACTGTGTCCTGTAATGAATAAGAAATCTTCGAACAACTGTAAACATTGAAGGAGTAGATCTTCTGTTTCGTAGTCTAAATGATAACTGACAGTTTAACTGGTAGAAACTTTGGAGGGAACAATGTTCAAGGCAGGGTGAATTCTTTTTCATCTTCATCGTCTATCATCACCACCACAATATAGTTAAGTCATAGCTTCTTCTTGTTATTTAGATTCTAAACTCAGCACTTAAAATAAAACTTGCATAGAGTCAAAAAAGTCCTTGAGAAATCCTTAGGAAGGCATAGCTTTGGAGATCAACTCTCTCGTTAAGTCCAACCCAGTGTGCGTTTTTTTTCCAGGGTTAGAAGAGATTGCTGATTCTTTGCTTGGGCATGAGATGCAGTAATCCCTTTGCTTGCGTTTAGGGGCCATGCTGTACGAAATATGAGGGAACAGAAGGTTCATGAGCTCTGTCTTAACTCCTACAGGGCACATGAGCGTTGGGGTCATGTTGCCTGAACAACTTAAACTATTGCACCTGTGTTTGTGAGCGCTCTTGGACAGCTGTTTTCTATATCTGCAAAACATAGTTCAACTCGAGCAAGTTTAAATGCACTTATACTACAACTACTGTAATTGCAATATGAACTTTTAGTATTTTTTTATGTCAGACAATGCAAAGTACATTCATCATCTCATTTAATTTTTAACAAATATTTCAGGTAAGTGGAATTTATCCTCACTGAGTAAATGAAGCTCTTGCTATGGGATACATACTATTTTCAAGTTTACTCATAATTAAATGATGAACTGGAATTAAAACTCTGATCCATTCTGGCTTGAATCTTATATTCTTAGTTTTTATGAGTATGCTCAGTTTTCTTTAATTAGAAACCATTGCAAAAAAGAAAAAAAAAAAATATATATATATATATATATACATATACATACATATATGTACATATATATATATATATATATATATATATATATATATATATTTGTATATATATAACTTAAATATTGCTGTAGCAGGGGCATATAGAAATGATAAAATTCCAAAGAGACGAGAGAAAACTGACTTACTGTCTTTAAGAAGCCTTTATTTAGGTAGTTAGTAATTATCAAAAAATATGAACAGATATTTTAAAAAGGGAGAAACACAAATGACTAATACATGAGAAAAAAGTTTCATATAACTGGCAATCAGAGAAATATTGAAGTAAATATTATTACGTTGGCAAAAATTTCCTGACTTGTTATATTTTGGATTGGCACCCTTATATACTTCAAATGACAATGTAACTTGATGACAGTGTAAATTAATACAACTTTTGAGGAAACAATTTGATGATATGTGTTATCTTAGAGAACATTTTGTTGCAGGGAATCAAAGAATCCCACTATAACATAGAGAAAAGAGGGATGTATAGAAACAATAAAAACTTATCTCCTAGAGCCACGGACAGTAAGTTCATCTAACCTCACAGGAGCTTGGAACCAAGACAGTTATGTTCCCTTTCCCTCAGACTGGCGTGTTCTGCATCTCTGTGTGGATGGCACATTGCCACCCCAAATCTCAATTACACCACTTCCTAGTCCCAATGCTGAGTAGAAAAACACACACGTTCCAACTACTGATGCCCTGGAGAGAGACTCTGGTGAGCTAAGATTTGGTCAGCATTTACCCTTAGTCCCATCAGATGTTGCCACAGAATACAGAAGTCACTTGACTTAACTACCTACTCAGAATGCCCTGTGAAGCAAGAACTCTTTGAAAGGAAAACAGCTCAACACAAGCAAACAGAAGAACATACCTGAGATATGTATCAATGGCACTAAAAATGTCCATATCCTTGATCCCACAGTCCCAATTTTAGAAATCTACCAGTAGTAAGTTACTGAGTGATCCAGTGAATGATTTCTCACATCATATCACATTAGAGTGCTCCAGAGGGAATGGGAAGAAATGAAAACCACTAACATGTTCAACAATAGGGAAATAGCTGGGTGAATTATGATCTATTCATGAGAAGCATTTGTGAATGTTGAGGCAAGAAGTGCCTATATGATGTTGGGTTGTTTATTTTTATGACAGAGAAAAATTTCAGTGTTAATTGGACTCCTTCAAGACACTGCTCAGCTACCAATCTTTCCAGTAAAGCTTTTATCCCAACAGCATTACTTTAGCACGCTGTGATTTTATCTGTCATCAACATATTTTGCAATAGGCTGTTATCTTGTCTCTCTCCCCAACTAGATTGAGTTATTGGGGCTAGGAACTATTTTACCCATTTGTTTTATTAGTTTCAGGTGTACAAAACAACATAGTAATTAGAGAATTATATACCTCGCAAAGTAATAACCACAGTAAGTCTATTATCCATCTGACACTATACTCAGTTATTAGAATATTATTGACTATATTCCCTGTGCTGTACTATATATCTCTGTGACTATTTTTTTTAAATGATAGTTGACATTCAGTATTATTTTATGTTAGTTTCCGGTTTACAGTGTAGTGGTTAGACATTTATATAATATATGAAGTGATCCCCCCAATAAGTCTGGTACCCAACACTCACTATACGTAGGTTTTACAATATTATTGACTACATTCCCCATACTGTATTTCACATCCCTGTGATTATTTTGTAACTACCAATTTGTATTTCTTAATCCCTTCACCTTTTCACCCATCTACCAAATTCCCATCTCCTCTTGTAACCATCAGTTTGTTCTCTGTATGTGTGAGTCTGTTTTGTTTGTTCATTTATTTTGTTATTTAATTCCACATATAAGTGAGATCTTACGGTATTTGTCTTTCTCAGTCTGACTTATTTCACTTAACATAATACACTATAGGTCCATCTATGTTGTCGCAAATGGTAAGATTTCATTCTGTTTTATGGTGGAGTAATATTCCATTTGTGTGTATATATATATACATATATATACATATATATATGTATATATATATATATATATATATATATATATATATATATATATATATCAATCACATCTTTATCCAGTCATCTATTGATGGACATTTTGGTTGTTTCTGTATCCTGGCTATTGTAAATAGGGCCACACTAAACATAGAAATCAAATTAGTGTTTTGGATTTCTCTGGATAAATACCCAGGAGTAAAATTGCTGGGTCATAAGGGTAGGTCTATTTTTAATTTTTTGAGGAAACTCCATACTATTTTCTATAGTGGTTGCACCAATTTGCAATCCCACGAACAGTGCTCAAGAGTTCCAGTTCCTTTTTCTCCACATTCTTGCCAACACTTGTTTGTTGATTTTTTTTGATGATGGCCATTCTGACAATTGTGAGATGATATCTCAGTGTAGTTTTTATCTGCATTTCTCTGATGATTAGTGATTTTGAACATTTTTTCATACGTCTATTGGCCATTTGTATGTCCTCTTTGGAGAAATGCCTACCTAGGTCTTCTGCCCATTTTTTACTTGGATTGTTTATTATTATTATTTTTATGGTGTTGCATTGTATGAATTTTTTAATAGATTTTGTATATTAACCCTTTATCAGATGTATCATTGGCAAATATCTTCAATATTCAGTAGGATTGGTTTTGTTGATGGTTTCCATTGCTGTGCAAAAACTTTTTAGTTCACTGCAGTCCCATTTGTTTATTTTTTCTTTTGTTTCCCTTGCCCAAAGAGATATATATCAGTAAATATATTACTAAGGGTAATGTGTGAGAGTTTACTGCCTGTTTTCTTCTAGGAGTTTTATGGTTTCAGGTTTTACACTTAAATCTTTCATCCATTTTGAATTTATTCTTGTATATGGAGTAAGAAGGGGGTCCAGTTTCATTTTTTGCATGTGTCTGTCCAGTTTTCCCTGAACAATTTATTGACTAGACTGTCTTTACTCCAGTGCATATACTAGTTGCTTTCTTTGTCATAGATTAAATGATCATATAAGCATGGATTTATTTCTGGGCTCTCTGTTCTGTTCCATTGATCTATGTGTCTGTTTTTATGCACATGCCATGCTGTTTTGATTACTATAGCTTTGTAGTATAGTTTGATATCAGGTAGCAGGATACCTCCAGCTTTGTTCTTTCTCAGAATTGTGTTGGCTATTCGGCATCTTTTATGGTTCCAGATAAATTTTAGGATTATTCTAGTTCTGTGAAAAATGCCATTGGTATTTTGATAAGGATTGCATTGAATCTATGGATTGCTTTGGGTAGTATGGACATTTTAGTTATATTAATTCTTCCTATCCACAAGCATGGTATATGCTGCCATTAAATTATCTCTTCAATGTCTTATAATTTTCTGAGTGCGGGTCTTTTACTTCCTTCGTTAAATTTATTCCTAGGTGTTTTTTTATTTTGTTTTGTTTTGTTTTGTTTTTTTGATGCAA
Organism: Rhinolophus sinicus; assembly: GCF_036562045.2. Classification (NCBI taxonomy): domain Eukaryota; kingdom Metazoa; phylum Chordata; class Mammalia; order Chiroptera; family Rhinolophidae; genus Rhinolophus; species Rhinolophus sinicus. The sequence goes on along the minus strand of NC_133752.1, from coordinate 159,395,763 downwards.
TTGTATATGGGATTGATTTCTTAATTTCTCTGAGTTCATTATTGGTGTATATTTAAAAATGTAACCGATTTCTGAATATTAATTTTGATTCCTGATCACTAAATTTATCAATTCTAATAGATTTTTGGTGGACTCTCTGGGATTCTCTGTATTATATAGTATCGTGTCATCTGCAAATAATGACACTTTTACTTCTTCCTTTCCAATTTGTATGCCTTTCATTTCTTTTTCTTGTGTGATTGCTGTGGCTTGGGCTCCCATTACTCTGTTGAATAAAAGTGGTGAAAGTGGACATCCTTGTCTTGTTCTTGATCTTAAGGGGAATGCTTTTAGCTTTTCCCCTTGACCATGATATTAGCTGTGGGTCTACCATATATGGCCTTTATTATGTTGAGATATGTTCCCTCTATCTCTACTTTGCTGAGTACTTTTATCCTAAATGTATGCTAGATTTTGTCAAGTGCTTTTTTATATCTATTGATATAATCATATGATTTTTATTTTTTCAATTTGTTTATGTGGTGTATCACATTGATTAATTTGCAGATATTGAGCTAACCTTGCGTACCAGGAACAAATCCCACTTGATCGTGGTGTATGATCTTTTTAATGTATTGCTGAATTCTGTTTGATAATATTTTGTTGAGGTTTTTTTGCATCTATGAGTATGTTCATCAGGAATACCGGTCTATAATTTTTTCTTTCTTTCTTTCTTTCTTTCTTTCTTTCTTTCTTTCTTTCTTTCTTTCTTTCTTCTTTCTCTCTCTCTCTCTATCCCTCCCTCCCTCCCTCCCTCCCTCCCTCCCTCCCTCCCTCCCTCCCTTCCTTTCTTTCTTGCTTTTTTCTTTCTTTCTTTCTATAATGTCAGTATCTGGTTTTGGAATTAGGGTAATGGTGGCCTCATAGAATGAGCTTGGGAGCCTTCCTTCCTCTTGAATTTTTTGGAATAGTTTGAGAAGAATAAGTGTTAATTCTTTTTTGAATGTTTGGTAAAATTCACCTGTGAAGCCATCTAGTCCAGGACTTTTGTTGTTGGGGGCTTATTGATTATTGATTCGATTTCATTAGTTGTAATTGGTCAGCTCAGATTTTCTGTTACTTCTTGATTCAGCCCTGGAAGATTATATGCTTCTAGGAATTTGTCCATTTCTTTCAGAGTGCCCAAATTGTTAGCGTATAATTGATCATAGTATTTTCCTAAATTTTTTTATATTTCTGTGTGTCAGTTGTGACTCCTCTTTTATTTCTAATTTTATTTATTTGGGTCCTCTCTTTGTTTCTTTATGAGTCAGGTTAAAGGTTTATCAATTTTATTTATCTTTTCAAAAACCAGTTCTATGTGCCCTTGATGTTGTATTTTTTTCTTTTCTTTTTTTTTTTTTTAGCTTCTGTTTCATTTATTTCCACTCTGATCTTTATTATTTCCTTTTTCCTTTGCACTGTAGGCTTTGTTTGCTGTTCTTTTTCTAGCTCCCTTAGGTATCAAGTTAGATTGTTTATTTGAGATGTTTCTTGTTTCTTGATGTAGGCCTGCATTGCTCTGAATTTCTCTCTTAGGAATGTTTTCATTGTGTTCCATATATTTGGGGCCATAGCATTTTCATTTTCATTTGTCTCAAGGTATATTTTGACCTCTTCCTTGATCTTATCATTAACTCATTCATTGTTTAGTAGTATGTTATTTAGCCTACATATGTTTATATGTTTTTCAGTTTTCTTCTTGTAATTGATTCCTAGTTTCATTCCATTGTGATCAGAGAGGATGCTTCATATGATTTCAATCTTCTTAAATTTATTGAGACTTGTTTTGTGGTCTAACATGTGGTCTACCTTGGAAAATGTTCCATGTGCACTTGAAAAGAATGTTCATTCTGCTGCTTTGGGGTGAAATGCTCTAAAAATATCAATTAAATCCATTTGGTCTAGTGAGTCATTTAAGGCACTGTTTTCTTGTTGATTTTCTGTCTGGAAGATCTGTCCATTGGTGTCAGTGAGGTGTTAAAGTCCCCTACTATGATTGTGTTACTGTTGATCTCTGCTTTTATGTCAGTCAATATGTTTTATATATTTATTTAGGTGCTCCTATGTTGGGTGCATAGATGTTTACTAGGGTTATGTCCTCTGTCGGATTGATCTTTTTATAATTATGTAATGTCCTTTTTTGTCTCATTATAGTTTTTGTTTTAAAGTCTATTTTGCCTGATATAAGTATTGCTATTGCAGCTTTTTTCTCATTTCCATTTGCATGAAATATCTTTTTCCATCCCTGTACTTTCAGTCTATGTGTGTCTTTCAATCTGAAGTAGGTTTCTTGTAGACAACATATGTATGGGTCTTGTTTTCTTATTCCACTACCCCCTATATCTTTTGATTGGAGCACTTAATCCATTTATGTTTAAAGTGATTTTTTTCTTTCATGAATTTTTTTTTAAAGATTTTGTTTTATTGGGAAAGGGGAACAGGACTTTATTGGGGAACAGTATGTATTTCCAGGGCTTATTTTTATTGGGGAACAGTAGTGTGTTTTTCCCAGGACTCATCAGCTCCACCCAAGTCAAGTTGTTGTCCTTTCAATCTTAGTTGTGGTGGGCACAGCTCAGCTCCAGGTCCAGTCACCATTGTTAGTTGCAGGGGGTGCAGCTCACCTTCCCTTGTGGGAGTAGATTCGGCAACCTTGTGGTTGAGAGCACTCATTCCAACCAACTGAGCCATCTGGCCACCCAGGAGCTCAGTGGCAGCTCGTTGACTTCATTCTAGTTGTGTAGGGCGCAGCTTGCTGACCCATATGGGAATTGAACCTGCAGCCCTGTTGCCCAGAGCTCACGCTCTAACCATCTGAGCCACCCATCTGCCCCTAAAGTGATTATTGATAGGTACATAGTTATTGCCATTTTATTCATATTTTTTATCTATTTTTTTGTTTTCCCCTTTCTTCTTCTTAAAGAAGTCACTTTAACATTTTTTGTAATACTCTCTTGGTGGTAATGAATTTCTTTAGCTTTTTTTGGTTTTGTTTTGGGAAGTGCTTTATCTCTCCTTCAATTTTAAATGATAGCCATGCTGGGTATAGTTGTCTTGGTTGTAGGTCTTTGCTTTTCATCTCTTTGAATATTTCATGTCAGTCCCTTCTGGCCTGCAAAGTTTCTTTTGAGAAATCAGCTGACAATCTTCAGGAGCTCCCTTGTAGGTAACTGACTGGTTTTTTTCTTGCTGCGTTTAAGATTCTCTCTTTGTCTTTAACCTTTGGCATTTTAATTATGATGTATCTTGGTGTGGGCCTGTTTGGGTTCATCTTGTTTATAACTCAGTGTGCTTCTTGGATTCTATATCTATTTCCTTCCTCAGGTTAGGGAAATTTTCAGTCATTATTTTTTGAAATAGGTTTTCAGTTCCTTGCTCTCTCTCTCCTCCTTCTGGTACCACTATGATGCAAATGCTGGTACACGTCATGTTGTCCCAGAAATGTCTTAAACTATCCTCGTTTTTTGGATTCTTTTTTCTTTTTTTATTCTGATTGGGTGTTTTATGCTACCTTGTCTTCTAAATCACTGATTTGATCTTCTGTTTCATCTAATCTGCTGTTGATTCCTTCTAGTGTGTATTTTTTCACTATTGTATTTTTTATTCCTGACTGGTTGTTTTTAATGGTTTCTATGTCCTTCTTTATGTTTACTGTCTCTTGATTGAAGTTCTCACTAAGTTCCTTAAGCATTCTTATAACCAGTGTTTTAAACCGTCTGTGGTAGGTTGGTTACCTCTGTTTCATTTAGTTCTTTTTCTGGAGTTTTCTCCTGTTTTTTTCAATTTGAGACATATTTATTTGTTTCCTCCTTCTGGTTACCTCTCTTTTCTATGTATTAAGTAGATTTTTTTTTCTATGTATTAAGTAGATTTTTTCTATGTATTAAGTAGATTTTTTATGTCTCTCAGTTTTTGATGGATGGCCTTATGTAGTAGGTGTCCCATGTTTGGTCCAATGGTGCAGTCTCCCTGGTCACCTGTGCATGTGTTCCTGGAATGTCCCTTGTGAGTGTTGTGTGTATTCTCCTGTTGTAGTTGAGTCTTAATTGCTTTTGGTTGATCAGTAGGTGTGACTGACTCCCAGGCTGATTGACTATAAGTACTGCCTATGCCCACACTGTATGCACTGCTGTGTGGGGGCTGCTCCTTCAGAGGGGGATTTGCCCAAGTGGGTTCTTGTGCCTCTTGAGACCCCCCCCTTTGGGTGTGCCTCTTGTGGGGCTAATTGAGTAGTGCTCTGGTGTGGTCTAAGGCTAGGCTCTCGGTATGTTTTTTCTGGTGCCGCCTCCTCATAGAAGCTCCCAGGCTGGCCAGTTTCAGGCTTGCCTGTGACTGGCCTGGGGCTACCTGGTAGTAGCTACAAAGCTATGTGCAATTGGTTGTTGCCTGTGTTGGACCTGGAGACTTGTGGAGGTGGCCTCACTGTGAACCAAGGCCAACTACCACTAGCAGTGGGCCTGGGGCAGCTTAGCAAAATGCCCAGTGTTGCCCTAGGCCTATTGCCACCTGTCAGCTGTCCATGAGACTCAGCTGCTGAAAGAGCCTTCTTAGGTTCTCTGACCAGGCTATTTGACCCGGTTTTGACAGTGCCCCCAGCAATGCCACCAGAGTTGGGTGTGGTGGGTTCCCAGGGAGTCACAGGATGTGGCCAGTGGTTTTCACAAAGTTAATGTAGATTTAATCCTTGTACCAGTGCTAAACCTGTGTCCATTCCACAAAACACCCTGAGAAAACCACGGCCAGCCACCACTCTGCTTGGGTCTGCAGATTTCCAAGAGCTGCCCAAGAAAGGCTGAAGCATGAGCTGGGTCTGACCATCCACCACCAAGTTTCCCAGGCCTCTGTGGGCCGTCCACTGCTGTACAGCTTCCAGCAGCTTGTTGGGGGGGCCAGACTCCCAGGTGCCAAGAGTGCCCCCATCAATGCCCAGCTAGCTGGGAGCTGCAGGGCCCCAGGGAGTCTCCAAGGTGGTGTGCCCACACACAGATTTTACCAGACCAATGGGGTCTCAGATTTGGCCCTTTGGGGTGGGTTTAACACAGAAAAGAAGGCCCCCTCCTACAGGTTACACATGAGGCAGGCTCAACACACAGATAATGGTGGCTGTCCCTCTAGCCCTCACTGTGAATCCACACAACTCAGACATTCCCTGAATGTCTCTGGCACCTCTTGACGTCTTCAAAGTGTTTAAGAATCACCGAGGAATATGAAGGGTGTCACCAACAATAGAGATACCAAATTAAAGGCAACGGTAATATTTTTGAAAGAAACCAAAGTCCCATTTTTATACATATTTGTTCTGGTGTAAAAAGTCTGCTTTCCTGCCTTTCCCTACTGTTTTTGCCAGACTATACTGATATTCTGCTTTCCATACATGGTACAACATCAACAGCTGCATTTATTCCTGAATTAAATAATTATTAACTTCCTACCTCCATTTTAACAGAAGGGATAAAGGAAAGGTAGACAGAAATTATTTTTGTAGGTATATATGCGTGCTTGTGTCTTTCAAATATGAAAATGACCATGGATGGGTGAAGACCAAATCCCATAGAGGACCATAGCATGTATAATATAGTAGCCCCTCCCTTATCATGGGGAAGGTGATGCCTGAAACCACAGATAGTATCGAACCCTATACCAGGGCTGCCAAAAAAATGTATATAAGTGGGTACTTTGGTCAGCGTTGCTCAAACAGTAGTTTGCCCTAATCAGAAGTGTCTGGATGCTGATGGTAACCACTTTGAGCACCTCTTGTAATTGCAGAAGTCAAACATGACTTGTATTCATATTTAGTTAGCAGTATATGTTGAATATTAAAATTTTAATAGCTTTTTCCTTTCTTAAAATGTGTATATATATTTTTGGCACCCTCTTTATATACTACTTGTATGTTTTTCCTATACATACGAGGTCAGACAATTAAGTTCGCAAACTCATCCTAGAAAAAGTGCTACATGCCTCATTGCTGACTATCACTATGGTCACCTTCGAAGTACTCCCCTTGGGAAGCTATGTACTGACACCGGTGCCTAGTCCATCCTTCAAAGCAATTTTGGAAATCTTTTTCTGGGATGGCCATCAGAGCTGTCGTCGTATTCCCCTTGATGTCCTGAATGTCATCAAAATGTCTTCCTTTCAACATTTCCTTTATCTTCGGGTAATGAAAGAAGTCATTGGGGCCAGATCAGGTGAGAAGGGATGGTGTTCCAATATAGTTATTCGTTTACCAGATAAAAACTCCCTCACAGACAGGGCCATATGAGCTGGTGTATTGTGATGCAAGAGCCATGAATTATTGGCAAAAAGTTCAGGTCGTCTAACTTTTTCATGTAGCTTTTCCAGCACTTCCAAATGGTAAACTTGGTGAATTGTTTGTCCAGTTGATGCAAATTCATAATGAATAATTCCTCTGATATCAAAAAAGATTAGCAATATCGTTGCAACAAGTTCGCAAATCTAATTGTCAGACCTTGTATATATGTATGATAAAATTTAATATATAAATTAGACATGGTAAGAGATTAACAATAAGTATAATGAAATAAAACAGTTTTAACAATATAATGTAATGTAAGTTATGTGAATGGCTTTGGAGCCAGTATAAAGTAAAATACGGGTTACTTGAACATAAGCACTGTGATACTGCAACAGTGGACCTGATAGAGAAGAAGGTTACTAAGTGACTAAGGAATGGGTAGTGTCTACAATGTGGAAATGCTGCACAAAAGGATGGTAGCCACTTTGAGCACCTCTTGTAATTGCAGAAATCAAACATGACTTGTATTCATATTTAGTTAGCAGTATATGATTCACTTCCTGGGCAGGATGAAGCAGGACAGTGTGAGATTTCATCACAATACTCAAAATAGCACATAATTTAACTTAAGGATTATTTATTTCTGGAATTTCCATGTAGTATTTTTGGACCATGGTTGACTCCAGATAACCAAAACCATGGGAAGCAAAACCATGGATAAGGGGGAGGGTGGACTACTGTACCACTCTTAAAGGGGCAGTCAAATAAATTTTCAAAAGTAAGGGTAATCGAGGCAGCCGGATGGCTCAGTTGGTTGGAGTGCGAGTTCTGAACAATAGGGTTGCCAGTTTGATTCCCACATGGGCCAGTGAGCTGTGCCCTCCACAATTAGATGGAAGGACAACAACTTGGAGCTGATAGGCCCTGGAGAAGCACACTGTTCCCCAATAAAAAAAATAATAATAAAAATAAAAATATTTAAAAAAATGTAAGGGTAATCAACTGAAAAAGTCAAACCCAGTCTATAACCAGTAGCTTGATTTTAATAATCAACAGGCTATTAATCCAAAATTAGTATATGATGTAATAACTAAATTGTCAAAAGTAAAACTTAAATTATTCTCAGAAACAAGGAGGAAAATAGCAGTGTTAAGTGGGAAAAGCCCTTTGAGAAGTTATAGGAAGTGGAACTAATTTTCCTTTTTAAAGTTAGTCTCATCAGCATTTTCTATTTGCACTGAGTATGCATAGGCTTTTAAACACTACAATGGTCAATAGTAATTATAGTGAAACTGACAAAAGTTATCTATTCTAAACATTTATGCTTACATTGATGCATACTATAGACTACAAAATGTATAAACTATAAAGTGGTCTTTTAGCACAAACTTTTAATATTTAAAATAGAATGAAGTTTATTTTAGTAGAATAAAAATCTCTCATGTCAAATTCCAGGGTGGTTATTAGATGGTTTATAAATAACTAAGAGTAAAACTTCTTCTCTAATAAAATGTCTCTGACCTATGGATATACCAGAACTTTAATTCATTACTTAAATGAAGAGAGGAATGGAAAACTTAGTGCATTGGTTTGAGATGATAATTTTATCTAAGGAATACATTATCTATGACATGTTGGAAATATTAGTGTACAATACTGTAATAGGTCTGGAAATGACCATAATTTAAATTGGGCAATTTTAGGTCTAGTGTGTTTTTGGTTGAGTACTTCAAAAAACTGCCTAAATATTTAGTAGTAAACACTTTAACTCATTCAAATTACCACATATTTCTCTCTCTTTTTTAAATTTGATTGAGTAATAGTGTGTCTTTTCCAGGACCCATCAGCTCAAAAGTCAAGTCTTTGTCCCTCAATCTAGTTGTGGAGGGTGCAGCCCACCTTCCCATGCAGGAATCGAACCGGCAACCTTGTTACTAAGAGCACATGCTCCAACCAACTGAGCCATCCAGCTGCCCCTCTGACAGGTCAGTGGCAGCTCAGCTCAAGTCGTTGTCTCCAATCTAGTTGTGGAGGGTGCAGCTCACAGTGGCCAATGTGGGAATCAAACCGGCAACCTGTTGTTAAGAGCATATGCTCTAAACAACTGAGCCAACCGGCCTCCCAAATTACCACATATTTCATGGTTTCTGTGTATTTCAGACTGACCTTGTTTTAGGGAAGGGAATATAGTTATAAAAATAGTTTTGTTAAGCTGTTAAGTTGATTCTAATTTTTCCTTGTTCTAAATGACTTTACATTTATCTCTATGTGGATAGCTTTTTTTGAAGGTAGCTTGCCCAAAGAGATAGAGCTAGGTGATCTGAAGTTTTCTGGTACTTGATACTCATTGCCGTTTTGCTTCCTCAATGGCTTTTTCAACGTACTTGCCACGGGGAGTGCTTGAGATGACAGTTTCTTCAGGATTTGATTTTATAATTTAAAAGCATTTTTTCTAATCCAAGGCTAAAAAGTGATATTTTAACTGTTATCCTTTATTATGGGGATGACATTCTTTTTCAAATACTTCTTTACCAATATTATTCACAGTTACTTTTAGCTAAAAATGTAATGGCATCCTTAATTTCATGAAATTTTCTTAATTATTCTTTATCATAATTTATATCCTAGAATCAAACCATAGGATTAGGTAGTCTTCATATTGCCTGGACTTACCTTGATACTATGATTACAGTTTTGGAAGAATTCAACTTAAAATCATTCTGGAGAATTTTTTTCAGATGATTATAGTTTTTTTCATGTGGCATGTACTGTTTATGCTGCCTACTTTTTCCAGTCATCACAATTTTAACGTTGGTACAATAGCATTTATGTCAATTTTTTGACTTACCTAATTTTAGGAATAACTTGAAGATCAAAGGGTTATCAGATGAAATGGACAAGATCCCTGTGAAAAACTACCTAGGATCATAAACACTACTTACCTTGCTTGTGGAAGATGTCTTCTTCAGAGCAATAGTCCATGAAGGGTTATGTGCCCGAGGAAGTGCAAACAATGAACCATTGGAGTACAGGAAGCAGGTCCTAGAACTTGGAACCTTTTCCTTAAGGAGCTTTTAAAAAAGCACCTTAGCATTCCTATTATGTATGGACTTATTCACTTGGCATATCCAGTTACATGTGAGGAATTCTGAGGGTAGGATGGGAGCTGGCCATGGCAAGCTCACCTGTGTCCTTCTGCCCAGGGCAGTTTAGGCTTGGCTGGCTATACTGAGGGAGATTACCTGATCTTAGGTAATGCGATGCTGGGACTACTTGGACATAGTGCATAAACATCTTTTGTACCACCCAGACATGTGTAGGTTATATGATGGTAAAGTACTTAAATGAGTTGTCACACCAAAGAATTTGTCTTTTTCTTTTAGAAAAAAACACACGAAAGTTCCCCATTCACTAACCTTTCATTTGAAGACCAGCATCTTATCAGTACATGTTTGGCAGGTTCTTACCTAGCAGATATAGTTGAAAAAATAAACACAATCTGCCCTTCTGAGGCAAAGCTGAAATTTGAATGAGTGAGAAAGTAACTGCAACCAGTGGAGGAAAAGTGCAGTCTGGACAGAGCAGTTTTGAAATGGTTGTTTGGAAATGTTTCAGTTATTGTGTAATTTTATCACCAAAATTGATATGTATATCTTTTTAAAAAAACTTATTTTTAAAAGCCTCATTTCTGTGCATACATTCAAACTTAAATAGAGATCTTTTCAGCCTTGCTTAAAAAACTTTGAAATAGTTTTAATAGGTTTCAGACCACATTTTCCAAAAAAAAAAGTAACGCCTTCCAAGACGTCAAGGCAGATGGAAATGTACTAGAAGAATTTCATGGACAACCTTTGCATAGTTGGTGGATGGGATATTGAAATGTATATCATTATTTTAGTAAGTGGAGGCAATGATGTACTTCTCAATATGACTCTTCCTCAGCAAGGGCAATCATGAAAATCACATATGGAAGTAAACTAACTGAGATCTGTTCTTTGAAATGGCTGTATCATGAAATATTCAACCAAGATTTTAAAAAGCAAAGAAGATTGAAACACATTGTTGTCTCAAACATATTTTATCTTTACCTTATCCTATTTTAAGTTCTATTTTTGTGTTTTAGATTATACAATTTAGTGCAATAATAGTTGTATTTAACGTATGTATACATGCGTACATACATACATACTTGGGACTGCGATGCCCAAATTCCATACTGAGATGGATGTGTCCTCAAAAGCTCAGAGATAATTGTTCTAGAAAGCCTTTCCTGACTCTCCTCCTTGTACCTGTAATAGTAACAGGGCCCAGCCACACATGTCAGTCACCACTTTACTTGTCTGCTCTCCCTTTGACCCCTTGGAAAGGGTCCATTTAATGAGATTGTAGTAAGTGTCTGACACAGTGTGCATGGAGACTGTAATAATGACCAGGACAGTCATGGTCCTTGCTTTCCAGAAGCTTTGCCATTAGTAAGGAAAACAAATGCTAAACAAGGACGTCTCATGAGCATTCATTTAATTACAGTTGTAAATAAGTATTCAAAGAAAATTCATAGGGGATAGTGAGATTAGTTATATGTGAAGACCTTAAGGACATGGGAACTGGACAGGATAGTGTGGCTGAAGGAAAATGGGACTCCAGGAAAGTGATGGGCAGGACTTTCTATGAAAACGTTCTAAATGCCTAGCAGTGTGCCATGTGTACTGTATTGCGTCCCATAAAAGGGCTCAGTAATTCTTTTTCAATAAACAGAAAAAACAATTTTAGAAGGGATCTTAAATTGATGGCTCATCATTTTCTTTGACACACCCAATGTTTTTGGGTTTTAAAATTTAAATAAAAAAAATCATTCTCCAGTTTGCTATAGGTCTTAATTCATATTGTTTTGAACCTGTATCCTTACCCATTGGTGTTATCTGCCTAGATGCTAAATACATTTGCCTTTGCTACCGTGTGTAGAGGATAAGGATAAAGATACTCCATACTCCTTAGACAGTGAGATGTTTGCTAATATACAATTATTTATCTTGAGTTCTAGTGGTGAATGTTAAAGACTATATGGACATTTTATAATCTTTGGTGTAATGTTGGAAACCTGTTTCTGTTTCATCATTGGTAAAGTTCACAATATATAGATTGCTAGGCTAATAATTTGAAAATTTCAAGCAAGTAAATTTATAATTTATCAAGTACCCATTTATCAATTAAGGCCCATATGATGGAAATGGGCTTTTTTAAAAAAAAAATTAATTCCCTTTTTATCCTTGATGTTATTTCCTACCACGAAGACAGCAACTTAGGTAAAGCTTTCTCTGAAAGTTTACTGAAATCTGGATCTACTAATTTTCTTTCTTTCTTTAGAATTTTCTTTTTATTCCTGTAATATACTTCTGAGATTACCTCAAAAAAAGAGAAAGTGCATGTTTAAGTATGTCAATATCTGTGAGACAAAAGGAAGGAAATAAGTAAAACGGGTGATTTGCAAAGATAGGATGGTACTGGTTATAGTTAGGGTATCTTTTCTTTCCACATTCTGAGTTTCTCCTTTAAGAATATTTGGGCCAACACAAAAGGCCTAAGTGTCTGCTGTTATGCCAACAAGTTGTACATTAGGGTCTTGGGGAAAGGAAGACAGTCATTAAAAGAAATCTGGACGAGACAGTGAATCAAAAATAGATAGAAATGAAAGTCCTCCCTCTTTTTCTCCCAAGTTAGTAGCAAGTAACTAGATGTGCTTTACCCTTTATCTGACCTGGCAAGAGCAAAGCCTAAGTTTTGTTTTCTTAAGGTCTCAGAGGAGCCTTTTCTGGAAGCTGCATGGTTATTTCAAAGTTGGAAAAAGTAATACTTAGGTTCCTGTGGAAATTTATGAAAAGAAAACATTTTTCTTGACTTCCTTCTCAAAACTGGTGATTGATAGGAGGAATATAATTTGGGAACGTATTTGAAAGAAAAGTGGCAAGGCATGAGGCTAGAAAGGGAAGCAGGGCACAGAGACTTCAGGCCTTCCATGGCGTTTAGATTTCATTCTAAGTGCAACAAGCAGCCATTGAGGATATATCAGCTGCTAAGTGACGAACAGTTCTGCAAGCTATAATGAAGTTTACAGATCTGCCCCAGATTTCCTCACTGCAGACCTGAAATGCAATCCTTACCCTCCTTTTGCTGCATAATGAAATCACACTTATCCTTCAAGTTCAAACTTCCCCTCTCCAGTGAAGGATGTAGTTTCTAGACATGTGGAAGTGAGAGCATGAGGCTGAAAAGACAGGTTGGTACTGGAAATAGATGGTTAAAACTCTCCTGCATAGTGGAGGAGTTGCAGCCATCAAGGGAGTCAGTTATCTAGAGTACATGACAAGGAAAGAGAAGAATGCAAAGGAACGGTACAGGCAGTAGAGAGTCTATGTAGTGAACTCATAAGCATGAACAAATAGATTGGGGGCACAGCAGGGATAGGTTGGGTGGCATACACTGAGGGTGGAAAATGGTCTAGTTGCAAGAATTTTCTTATTGTGGCAAAATACACATAACATAAAATTTACCATTTTAGGCATTTTTAAGTGCATGGTTGTGACATTAGTACATTCGCATTGTTTTACCACCATCACCACCATCCATCCATCTTGGAATTCTTCCATTTTCCCCCACTGAAATTCTATATCCATTCAATAATTGCAGTAATATTTTGCTCACAATACATGGCAACCTCAGCACTAGAACCTTATAGGTAGACATTGTCCTGATAGGTATAGATGAAAGAGATGCAGGTGAAGGACACTAAATGGCTAGAAAAAGCATTTTTAAAGAGTGACTCTGTTGTGAGGTGGGTGAGGCAGAAGGACTGTGATCGGGAAGGACTGAGCAGAGAAGAGAAATCAAAATCTACTGTTTCCCCAGCATGATATTAAGTGCTTTGTATATGTCCTTTACTGGAGCTATCATGAGAGCTAAGAATGGGTTCATCAAGGGTTTTGAGTAGGAAAGGTAGAAATCTAGGTGGTGGCAAGACTAGAATTATAGAATTTGAAATCTCATATTTATCCTTGGTGTTATTTCCTACCAAATGTGATTTATTTATAGGATGTACATAGTTCTTCCATTGTAGGGTGGTTACTTGACATTGATCAAGTGGAATCCAAAGAAGTTCTATGAAAATAGTAACAGTCTTAATTAAAGAAGAAGCAAGAAGTATATTTACCCATGAACTTTGGTTCTGCTTTGAATTTAGATACTATCAAGTACCAGAGATTAGTGAAAAAATAGTTAGATAAAAGTCATGCCAGACTTAGAGAAAAGAGTGGACCATGATGGGGGGAAATGCCGAAAGAGAAGAAATATCAACTTAAAGTGTGTTTACCACCGAGCTGTTTATTTGAACATATGAAATGAGTGGTATGATCCAGGAAATCCATACAGATATGATCAGACAGGCTATAAATTGGGGCATAGGGATCAATTCCATAATTTATGTAAGGAAAGAGTGATTTTATTTTCTAGGATTATATATTTTTAATTGGAAGAGAATTATTAAAGTTAGATGACATTTCAGATACAAGGTTTCTTCTCCTAAATCAAATACCTAAAATATACAAACAGTCCCTAGTCACATGACATTAGAAAGCTGTGTAGCTTTCCATGGCCTTCCAAAGTAGAGACTAATGGAATTGAATTAGAACCCACAATGGGCAGCAGTTTAATCTAAGGTTATGTTATCATCCATCCAGAAACCCTGGTTTGAGGGGTACTGTCTACTTTAACAGTACTGTGTGATTGGGACTTCTACTGACCATCTAGTTAAAGAATTAATATAAAACATTAAAAATTAAAAAAAAAAAGAATAGAGATTCGGGGATAATAGGCTTGCTTTGAAGATCTGTATAAAAATAGTTTGGTACAAAAATATTCAAGCAACAGGATTTACCTGGCATGTATTCAAGAATTTCCAGGCCTCACTTCATAAAGGCTCGCAGACATGCAAAATGGAAATTATGCATCAATTGGTTGGTTTTTGAAATTAAAATGTGTTTTTTTAAGCCAGTGAGGGAATCATTTTAATAGCAAATTGTTATTTGATTGTATTAGATTGTTATTAGAAGACTAAAGAGTGCAAAATGGATTCAGATTCAGATTAATTCCATAGTATGAAAATGAAGACTGCCTTCGAGTTAAACAAAATTGGAGAATCAGTCTGAGAATTTTACTCCCTAGTGAGTAACTGAACGTCAGAAGTACTTAAATTATTTTTTTCCTATTCCTTGTTCTATCTGGACAAAGTGAAATACTAATATGCACTTGGTATAATTGTCTTGTTATTTTATTGCCAAAATATGTATAGTAGTAAATAATTGTTAAAGCAACTTTGCTATTGGTACATGAAGTTTTAAAGTACATGACAGATGATGTGCCAGGCAGCTTTACTTAGAAATGGTATTGCAGACAACTTTGTTCCCCGCCCCCCTACCTTTTTTTTTAAACATTGTAGATTAATTTTAATTCAGGAAGCACCGGTTGCATGGTAAAATTTTTGTTTTAAATTATTTCTATTAGAAATGATAGTCTCTTGAGAATAATACAGGTAGGCTTTAATAAAAAGTAAACTAAGTTCAATATAATGAGAAAACAAGTGTTTATGCAGTACCATGTGAATGTTTGGAAGAAATAACCTATGCTACTAGGAGAAGCGTAAGAGCAGTGTGTCAGCCCGTTGAGTCTGCCATGCGCAGGGTATTTTGTGAAAAGCTTTAAGTTGGTCAGCATGAATTTTAAATAGTTTCCAGGACTGATATCTATGACAAATAATCTTTTACTCATTACCTAAACATGTACTTGAAAGTTCCTTTTAATTATTCTGTTATAAACTTCAATGTTCATAAATGGAATTTGTGTGGGGAGCTAATTAGGTCACTTTTGGATTCTTCAAGATTTTAAAATTGTTTTTTATTTTTCAGTTACAGTTGACATTCAGTCTTGACGTGACTTCTTTATATCCTTAGTTATAGGAGTACTGTTTAGCTAGTCTTCAGGTGATTCCCCAGGGCGACTGTTCTATAATTTAGTTGTAATTTTGATGCGGTCACGGGATGAGGCTAGAATAGTGTATCAACTCCATCGTCTTGACTAGAAATCTGTCACAGGAAACAGACACAATGAACCAGTGATTATCTCTACTTTTTATGATGAGAAAGGCAGTAGATATACCAGAAATCATTTATTTTTGAGTTTATACTATCTAAGCCAACATTTATTTCATTGTCTCTTGCTTTTTAAAGAATAAATTGCTTTAATTTGCTGCTCATTTTTTTTAATTTAAGGGATAATTTATATACAATGAAATTCATCCTCTTTAGAGTACTATTCTGTGTTTTGACAAATGCATACAGTCATGTAACCACTACCACAATGAAGATAAAGAACAGTCCAATCACCTTTGAAAATTCTGTCATGCGCTTTTGTAATCAGTCCGTCTCTCCCTGTATCCCCTGCAGTCTCAGATCTATTTTCCATTCCTCCAGGCTTGCCTTTTCCAGAATGTCATATGGAATAATATCTATGTAGCCTTTTAGGTTGGCTTCTTTCTAATGCACATGCAAATGTCCTTAGTTTGCTGATCCATTTGCTAATTGAGGGACAATTGGGTGTTTCCAGCTTTTGGTGATTATGAATAAAGCCTCTGTAAACATTCATGTACAGTTTTTATGTGAATGTTAGTATTCATTTCACTTGAGTAAGTACCTAGGAATGTGATGGCTGGGTCACATGAAAGTGCGTGTTTAACTTTATAAGAAAGAGCCATGGCTACTATTGGGAAGCTTGGAATTTAGTTAGAATTTTGTGGTAGATGCTGAATATAATTGCAGATTATCCATTTGTAGACAGTGAGAGTCAATGAAAATAGTTACATTTTATTTTAATTATCACTTTCTAGCTGCAAATCATGTCTTGGCTTTCTGATTTTCATTTATAAAGATTCAAAAGTGGATTCCATTATGTCTTAATTTATTGTTTAAAGGTGAATTAAATTTCTTCAAGATTGTTATTTCACTAGTGTTACTGACCAAGATTTTTAACGTCTTAACACTAGTTTTCTGCAAAATGGTAAATAATTGTTATTCCTTAACTTATCTGTATTATTCCTTTCACAGAAGAGTGGTTCTCTTCTGTAAAATAGTGATAAATTATTATTACCTTACAGTGAGGATTTAATGAAATGGAAGGTGCTTAATGTAGGTGCATAAAGTAAACGTTCACTATAAAAAAAGAAAACGTTTTTGTTTGAAAACCAAACCCGAGATTATAATTTAAACAGTGCTATCAAAGCTCAGGAAGCACAGAAGTTGGGGCATTTTTATGACAGGAAAACATTCTGCTTTCTACATTACTGAAACTTGCCAAGGCTAAGTGGTCTTGGAATCAAATATAAACAGTTTTCCTGCCACACTGAAATTTAAACACATGGGTAGGGTTTGTGGAGGAAATAAAAGACAATTCAGGTTTCTTCTCTTTCTTTGACTCCTTTTCTCTAATGTCTATTCTTTTTAGATTAGTTGTAAAACCTGTTCATGCCTAATATGCCAATAAATTTATTAAAATTCCGAAGTTGATAAGTCCACATCCTGATGAGCAGTTCCTCCGAGTCCCATTTGAATGTGTACGTAAGACCCCCTCATACCTCATCCTGAGTGTTGTTCTCCTGCCTGGACTTGAAGCCATTCCTAAGCAGGTGCAATTGAGCCAGAGCTTTAGGCCATCAGTGAGTCAAGACTCCAAACAAGCAAGTCTCTGCCCCAGTGGTTCCCCTAGTGTGGTCCTGGAGGTGGAGTCCCAGAGCAGCAGTGTCAGCATCCCGTGGGAGTTTGTGAGAAAAGCAAATTCCGGGACTCTACCACAGACTGGTTGAATTCAGCTCTGGAGATGGGACCAGGCAATGTGTGTTAAAATGTGTGACCTGGTGCACCCTACAATGTGAGAACCACTGCACCTGCACACACCAAGGGGGCTGGGGGCGTTGGAGAGGTTATTTTCCGCCATGAGGGTGATCTGAGTTACTTCATTGTGATGGTATAAATATTGCAATTGACCTTTTCTCATTTTTTCAGGGCCATGAGAAAAATTTAAAGTACTGATTAACTGATACAAACTTATAAAGATATAACAATGAGGAATAAATACTTTACCAGTGAAACAGTGTTCTGAAATAACATGTAGAACTTGCTTTCCTTAGGAAACGTATGAATGATATTTATTCACTTCGCACTATTAATTCACCAAGATCAATGAACTGTATTAAAATGGAAAGTCATAGTTGGCAAAATAGCATCTTGAGATCATTCAAAGTGACATTTTAACATCTTAAGCCTGTGAATCCTGAATCTGTAACCTCTTTGGTCCAGCGCATGGATTCAGTTAAAGTAGAAACAAACTGTTTTCATGTTGGCTTTTTTAGAGCATTACTAATGGTTAAGGAATTAGTCAATTTATAAACCATCCTATTCCCAAATGTGTTTCTAGTGCATTTGAAGCTTCCATGTGCCTCCATTGTTGTTTATTTTACTGTAATAGAAGTCTCTCCATCCTCACATACTTGGTCTCCTGAAAAACATTGCCCCGGCCCTTCCTCTGGGGAGGTGTGGCATATTATGCATGAGGTTGTCTATGAGCAAGGAGGTCTAAGAATGCCCCGAAGTAGAAAGTGCTCCGATCTGAGCTGCTGGCTGATGAGTGTGATCTCCAATCTATCAGAGGCTTGAAGGCCAGGAGTGAGATTTTTATCACATGAACTTTAAAAGAGCAAAGCCAAATATTTTCTTACCAAACCCGAGTAGGCTCATCATCAGTATATGTGAAATCATGTCCACTGATCAAGGTAAGTGGTTTCATTTTCTAGTGTATCTTTCTCGTGGTTTTGGTGTTTTTATTTCCAATGTGTGTGGGTCAGTTTATAACAGCATGCTGAGGGAAACTGAAGTAGAAGAGTATGGTTTTGTTTTAAAGTTAATAAGGTTCACATTATTTTTTCAACTTGAACATTAAAACTATGTACTGTATTCATGGGGGTTGGCTCTTCCAGGAGGCTTCTTCTGGGCTTGCGAAATACAAATTTGTTTAATAGTTCTGTTTTCTCTGACTCATTCTTGGTAACATTTAGACAAGTTTGAAAATTCAGTCACCAAAGGGAGGAATGTAGAGAAAAAAGCAGAAGTTTCCTTTCCCCCCCTCTTCTGTTACTGGTGTTGAACAAAGCTAAGAAATGTTTACGAGTAATCGTTTTCTAGTGCTACTGCATGGAAAGCTGTTCTGTTCAAACAGACAAAAAAAAGTCTCCACCATCCCAATTTTCTTGTTTTAGCAAAGTTCAGGGGCTTGTGACTCCTTTTTCCTTATAAGATAACATGGGAGAGACAAGCATGGATTTGTTATTTAAAGTTGTTAGTGGTATTAAGCCACTGCTTTTTCCTCCAATATTCTACAGTCTATCAAGGAGAAATTGATTGTGTGAAGGAGGAATGAGATGTTACACTGTGGTATAAATATAATCATGTGACAGGAAATTTCTGCTAAAAATATTTTTAAAAGCTGAAATGGGTTCATTTTGTGGAGCAGCAATTTTCCCTTTGTTACTGCACGAATAATAAACCTTCCTGAAGAATGTCTGCACTGCTAAACAAGATGAACTGTACCTTAGAACAGTCAGTCTTCCGAGTTACCCATCTCTTCCTTGTGGTGTCACTCCTTCCTTCTTTTGGTCTTAGAGGGGCTTGCACTTTGTGGAATCTCAAGGGGGCATCGGTTCCAGTACTGCAGCACGAAGCTGAGGCTCCCTTTGCAGCTGCATAGCCTCGGCTGGCTCTATTCCCAGGCTCTAGCAGTAGCTAGAGATTGAGTAGCTGGCCCCGGCTTCCTCCATCATCCAGGCAGAAGCCTCAATTTCTTTGCAGGGGTTCCGCTATTGTTGCATAAAGTTCAAGGGTTGTATGATCTCTGCATGGTTTGCCATTGCATTCTAAATAATGACAATTTTTAAAGTGGCAAAAAAGAAGTATTTTCTTCCTCCACTAGTAAAGTTCTCCCAGAAACAGCTTCTGCCCCTTCTCATTCCATCTTCAAACAGGTTGGAGTGATTGAAGAGAATTAGTATTCCCTCCAAGAAGGCAGCTCTCAAGTGGAGGGAGAACTGCTCCTCGAATTTTCTGTGATAATGGACAAACGCCCTGCAGTGAGTGTCCACGACGATGTGGAATTTCAAAGTTCCTTTTAAGGTTTTCAAACTAAAAAGACCTTAATAATGATAGCACTTCCTGTCCACACAACTGGGTTATTTTATTGCCCAAGTTGCTTCAGAAAATTTTTTAAATGTGCACATTTAGTGTACATGTTATTTGCAAAGTTTTTACCTTTTTTAAAAACTTGAAGAAACTTTCCTTTTTTAAAAACCTGTGCTTGTAGGGAAACGCACAGGAAAACTCAACAGTGAAAAAGAGTGTGACGAATGACAGTATTGTTCAGTCTTTGCAGGGATGATAAGATGGTTTATGATATTCATCCAAACCACATGTAACTTAAATTGCAATCCAAGATTAAGATTTAAATTTGACCACCTCTCCCTAGACAATGAAAAACATTCATTCCAAAAATAAAATGGCCTTTTCTTAGGGGCTTGAGGACCTTTCCATCCCTGCCCCCTGTCTGATCTACCCTCTGATGAGTTAAGAGCACCTTAACTCTCTGTGCTCTTTCTTTATAAAATGGGGAGCTATTTGTATAGGTCTGAAATAATATTTTTAGAGGTCTTCACCCGATATCATTGTTCTCTGACTGATCCCCTACCACAGTACTTGTGAAGCCCTGCTTGGATCAGATTCTTCTAAGGTATTTTTCCTTTGCTAATTGACCCAGGATCTGTAGTCGGTTGGCCATACATTGAAGCAGGCAGAAGCAAAACACCTTTGAGAAGAAAAATAGTGTTAGTCGTGGAAGTTGGTCATCTTACAGGGTGATTATTAAAACATGGCCTGGGGAAAACCACTCTTTACCCCTCTTAGAGAATGAATACAGACAAGAGTTGTTTTTTAATTTTCAACAAAAAAATAACAGTAAGTTATTGTGGGCTCAGTGTTCTCCATGTCATTATATAACAATTGTTATTTCTTATGCTCAGGCCAAACCCCTTAGTCTTCCTTGAATCTTTTTTCTTTCTTTTTCTTTTTTTAATTTTATTGGGGAATATTGGGGAACAGTGTGTTTCTCCAGGACCCATCAGCTCCAAGTCATTGTCCTTCAATCTAGTTGTAGAGGGTGCAGCTCAGCTCCAAATCCAGTCGCCGTTTTCAATCTTTAGTTGCAGGGGGTGCAGCCCACCATCCCATGCAGGAATTGAACCAGCAACCTTGTTGCTGAGAGCTTGCACTCTAACCAACTGAGCCATCCAGCCGCCCCTCCAACAGCTCAGCGGCAGCTTATTGTCTTCAATCTAGTTGTGGAGGGCACAGCTCACTGGCCCCTGTGGCAATCCAACTGGCAACCCTGTTGTTCAGAGCTCACCCTCTAACCAACTGAGCCATCTGTCCGCCACAGAGCTTTTTCCTTACACATAGCCAATCTGTCAACAATGCCTGCTGTAAGAGACATCAACCTCACCATACCTTAATGTCTCCACTACGACTATTCTGGTTCAAGTTGCGCTGAACTTTTCCTTAGATTATTTTAGTAGCTTCCTATCTACCCTTGATCTCCTAAAGTCTGTTCTCTACCCAGCAGCGTGAATACTCCTTTAAAAATGGAAAACAGATCACTGTCACTCCCCTGCTCACAATCCTTCAGTGGATTCCATCTCTCTCAGAGGCAAAGCCTCTGCCTCTCTCTCAATGAGGTGCAAGGCCCTACCTGTTCTGCCTGCCTTAACTCTCTGACCTCAATGCCAAGTATGCTCCAGGCTCATTCTCATCTATCCGTGTTGTTATCTTATTTCCCTTTGAACACATCAACTGGGCTCCTGTTAGGATTTTGTAGTTTTATCCTTTGTTCGGATGCTAATCCTCCAAATATGTCTGTGCCTCACTCCCTTCATGTCTCTACTCAACTGTTACCTGTTTAGGGACACCTCCCTTGAACTCCTTATAAATAATAGCAGCCCCTCACCCAATAGCACTCTCTCCATCTCCTTTACTCAGCTTTATTTTCCTCATAACACTTTATAACATCTAGCATGTTATGTAAATGCTTTTCTTATGTTGTTGCATGCTTCATTGCTGTATCTCTAGGGTCTAGAAAAGTAACTGATACATATATTGGATACCTCATTAATATTTATTGAATGAATGAATATACTTCTCATTTTCTGTTTGCAAATTTAAGGCTAAATGAGCAGGACTATAAGAGCTGTTAATAAATTATAAATATTTGTAGTGTTCTCCATTTCTTCCCCTCAATTATCTTTTAAAAAATAAATATGCTTACTAGTTTCTGACCTCCCTTGCTGAGCAGAGTCTCAGTAATGAGTTTCTTCTCGTTGGTCTAAGAAGCCAAGTTGATCACAATTATAAAGTATTGAGACTAAGGAGGATGGGTAATTAGACCTAAGTGTATGGATGGTCTCAATAAATGGTTTTGGATTACAAATTACGGGCTCTATTGGGAGAGAAGAAAACAGATGGGAGAAGTTGTGGAGTGTAAGCCCAAGCAATTTGGAAAACAGTTTGTTTGCATGAAGAAAATTGTGGCAAGATGAAGAAAAATTATTTAAGATGTTTTGCTGTACTAAGAGTGTACTCCCGCCACCAGTTTTTCTTTTTTGTTTTTTTTCCTCCTGCAGTTAAGGCATTTGACTCTGAAACTCTTCCATAGAGACAGAAAAAGAAAGAAAATAAATGTTTCCTTTTAGTAGTTCTTAATTTGAAGGGGTAGAAAACCAGTATATGAATTAATGTGTGAGAATTATTTATATACCGTGTTTCCCCAAAAATAAGACCTAGCTGGGCAATCAGCTCTAATGCATCTTTTGGAGCAAAAATTAATATAAGACCAGGTATTATATTATATTATATTATATTATATTATATTATATTATATTATATTATATTATATTACACCCGATCTTATATTATCTTATATAAGACCGGATATTATATTATATTATGTAATATAAGACCCGGTCTTATATTATAGTAAAATAAGACCCGGTCTTATATTAATTTTTGCTCCAAAAGACGTATTAGAGCTGTTTGTCGCACTAGGTCTTATTTTCGGGGAAACATGGAATTTATACTTCATGCAATTTCTTTCTAAATTCATCTGGATAATTGGAAATTGACCTGCATTTACAATTCTATAACTAAGAGTCAAATTTTGTGAACTATTTTTTGCTATCTGATAATGTACTCAATCTGAATATTGATGATGACACATTATTAGGTCACACAACTTCTTAGAAATATGAAATCTACTTTGAGTATATAGTAAAAAGAAATATACAAAGCTTGAAAATGATTATTTTTGTAATTTTTGTAAATATATGCCCCTTAATGACCTGAACTGTTAGAATTGCCAATTTATATGGGATATCATCAGTTCCTTTCTTTTAACATTGCCCAATAAAAGTTTTTCCTTGATTGACTTCCATCAGTGTTGCTAATTTAGAGAGTATATTAGCAAAGTAGTGAATAAGACTACTGAGCAAAGAAGATATTTCGTATACCTCTCTAGTCCAAAATAGATTAATTTATTAGACGCAGGGCAATGGTAACAAGACTTGCTGAATGACAGGAAATATAACTGTATTTACTAGACACAATCCTAAAACCTTCAATACTCCTCACTTCAAGAAAGTTTGTCTGTTTCCAGCATAGACATATAAAAGCAGTGATTGCGCGTGACAAATGTCATAGTAGAAGTATAAAGTATGTGTTTGGAGAGTGGAAAGGGAGGAGCAGCAACTGACTGTTTATTTGATTCAAGGAAATGACCTCAAAAAAAGGTGATATTGGAACTCTATTAATGTGTCTAAAGACTATCAAGCTAAGGGAACCAACACAGGCAAAAACATACAGAAAACTGGAGAAAACTGGAATTTGGCTGGAGCATGAGGGGTGCATGGCTGGGAATAGATATATATGAAGATAGGTTGATGTCTGAGGGTGAAGTATCCTTTATTCAAATTAGAGGTTTCCCCTATGATCTTGCAGTCCCTTTAAAGGATTTTAAACAAGGGAGTAACAAGGTTGGCATCATCATTGAATGAATAAAATAGTTAAACTTTTTCTTTGTAGGAGCAATCATATTAGACCTAACCAGACATGTCTTATGTAATCTAGTTTTAAAATTCAGAATTCGAAACATGGTTATGTTGATGAATTGGCTTATTTTTCTTCCTAACTTCCTTCCCCTGTCAGCCAGAAAAAAATATAGGAAATAATAGATAAGTTAGATGCAGTATTTGTTTTTTAAGTTTTGTATGACCGAAACAATCCCCTACACTGTTAGAAGCTGAACACACAATGCTATTGTGCCTCTGGTTTAGAATCTAGCCAGGGAAAAAATATGAGGCCTGCTGGTCTGATTACACAGCAGGGAGTAAGGAAAGCAAATGTCTAACTTTGTAAGCTGTTAAATATCAAATTTTTTAGGAAAATGGGGTTTATATTAATGTTTATCTTAAAGGACAAAGTTTATTTTTATCAAAATAAAAAAGAGTGTTGGGACAGAGTAGAGGCTGTCACCAAGTCCTTTATTTTGTCAGATGTGTCTTTAGAAATTGCCCCCAGTCAAATAGACGCATTCGGAGGTCTATATCTACCTACCTGTGACCTGTCCCTAAGCAATGACACAATAGCAGTCAAAATTTCTCTATAAGGAAGTTCAATAACTTTCTCATGGTCACAAAGCAAGTCATGTCATAATTTTGACCTTTCAACCTTTAGTTTTACTAATCCACCCTGTTTTCTCCTAGGGGGAAAAATGCACTTCCCAGATAAGCATAGCCTTGCTTCTCCCAGCAGGTCTGGCTGATCCTAGCCATGGATGACAGTGGCATCCATGTCACTAAAAGCTAAAATAATTAGCTTTCAGGATGCCGGAGTGGCTGGCCCTAAGGAGCTTTTCCTACTTGGTAGAGTTAATTTTCTCCATCTTTGCCATGAAGCTAAATTTAAGTTTGAAACCTGCATGAACAGTGTCAATAACTGCAAAACAAAGTGTTAGAGGACAGTGGGCTGAGAAGTGGACGTCGGCCAGTAATTTTAAGTAGGCACTATGAAGTAGGTACCTACTAGACACACAGAAATCAGTTTACAGAGAGTGTGAGGCTGGAATGTTTTAGCTGCTGGGAATCAGGTTTAGATAAATCAAGTTCAGAAAAATAAAACAGAAAAGCAGTTACAAAATTAATGAAAATCAGCAAGGGCAGGGGACTTACTTAGGGAAAGCATGTGTTCCTTTTTGTGAAGGGAAACAGTAGCCTGTTCTTGGTAGCTTGCGACTAAGATAATTAAAAACAATTATGGTTGGTTTTAGCAACATCCTTGTCCAACCTTATGAAACACTGGCCAGTTTGATTTTCTTCTCTCTGGATCTGCAGATAATTTTATTGTGAATAAAATGGAAAATAGTTTGGCCGTGGGTAGAAGGAAGAGAAAAAGCCAAGATTCTGTTCATTTATAAACCAGACATCTTGAGCAAATGAGTTGGCTATAGCTCTTAGGAAAAAAAACACACCAAAAACCGATCTTTTGCCCTTCAAGTTCTTTTCTTACATCTGTTTTTATTTCTTTCAGAGTTTATGAAGTCGATAAAATTTTTTAATTTTATTGTTTCAGAAACCTCTCCTTTCATAGCAGTGCTTTCCATACTCTCCATCAATCAGAAAGAATCTCCCTCTTTTGAATTTTCAAGGTTACCAGTTGGTACCTTTTCGTATAAACTGGGAATGCCCTTATAACTAGTCTTTGATTAGGGGAAAAAGTTGGCATGTATTCTGGCTATGGAGAAGAAATGCCCTTCAATTTTTAAAGGTCTGTGGCAGGTTATAATTGCTGGGTTTGGTAGAATTCTTGAAGTGAATAGAGATTTAATTTGCTCTGAGGGTACTTATTATTGTCCTAATTTCCTAGAGCAGATTCTAAGACTTTACTTAAAAACTCAAAGTATTTTTTAAACTTGTTTTTGTGACTAGGGTGTTATTAATGATATAGAGAGCATGTGTAGTTTCTCAAAACAATATTTCAATTAATTTGGATTTAAGATTGCTATCACACTTGTATGGGGTGAGTGGTTCTTTGACAAAAATGGAGCAAATACTGATGAGTCCTCACAGCCCTACAAATACTGAAAATACAGCTCCAGATCATGAACCCATTTCCAGTGCAAATCGCCAGTCGGCCTGACAACGGGGCCAACAGCAGTTTAGGAGAAAGAGCATCGACCTTAGAATCAAAGCCCTGGTGTGACTCTTGGATTTACCCCATTTACCAACCTTATTTTCTTCAACTATAATATGTGGATATCTGTCCTATATATCTTTCATGGATGCTGAAGATGAAATGTGGTATGAGCTATGTGAAAGTGCCTCATGAGGTCTTTTCTGACCTCTCCTTGAAGAGGTGTGGGTCCAGCTGAGCAGAATCGACAGCCATGTAGCCCAGAGGACTACGTGGACTAGACTAGACTAGGACTCGACTAAATAACATGGAGTGAACCGAAGGGAGTATGCCCATTGGTTTCCAGAGAGAACATCTCAGAGTGGGTAATGGAGAGACTTCATCAGCCTCAGTAGAGCAAAGAGATGAGAAATCTGAGGAGCTGAGGAGCAAATGAAAAGGAGGGTCATAGCTGTGAAGAGGCAAAGAAGCCTGGAACCGTGCCTTGATCTGTAAAATCCAGATTCACGTTCTTATCTCATGTTTCATAAATTGGACTGCGTGTGTGTGTGTGTGTGGGGGGGTATTTTGAAGCTCCTGGCTACGCAGTATTGGCTGAAATAGAAGCATAGGAGGTCAGAGCCAAAGAGCTGTACTATAACAGAGATAAAATCACTTGGGTTACCTGCTGAGCGAAAGCCAAAGGGTTATGAGCTGAGTCCCTGTCCAGACGTACTTACAAACTATACGTAGATGTGACATCACATATCAGCCACGTCAGTTAACTCATCTCGTTTACTCATATTTCTTATAAACATAAAAATGCCGGCCGGCCTCTATCTCATAGGAATTTTGAGAGGAGCGAATACTTACACACTTGCCACAGATTAAACAATATTGTTAGCTTTCATTACTACCATTAGTACTAAAGTAGTAAAAACAGTAGTCGTATTTGCAAGCAAATTTGTTGTAAATGGTGTAAGTTTTACAACACTGTGAAATCCCAAATCACGATTGTTAATATTTTTGTGACATTCAGGATGAATATTTTGGGGTGTATGTAACCAAAGGACATGTCCCTTACCATCAGTGTATGCCTGCCTGAAGCTATGCATTGCTATGCATTTCTACAGACTCTTCTTGGTGTCTATAGAGAACAAATCAGTTGAGAAAAGGCCATTTTGCAAACTGCTTTTTCCCAGGGATCATAGCCTATATAATGCCCTGTTGGTATATGGTTTATAAGTCTTCAGAAAGAAGTCTAGCTTGCAATTGAAGTATTTTGCCTTTTCTTGGGGTTTGAACCCACAGGGAGGGCACAGAGCAAAGGAACAGTTGTGTCTGTTTGTGACTCCACAGAATGAAAGTCCAGTGTTGTACTTTCACATTCAGAGTATGTTTAGTTTCATAAAACGATATTTCAATTCATTTAGATTTAAGATCACTATGCTTATATGTGGTGAGTGGAGTCTTTGGCAAAATGGAGCAAATACACACATTCTTATAGCACTTGTCTCAATGAAATAAAACTGCCCTCACTGTTCTACATATGACTGCTCGCTGCATTGTCAATTATCTGTAACACCGTATGTCCTGTTTTATAACCACTTTAAGAGAAAATCCCTTAGGAGATTTTTCTGTGTTACTAGATTGTATGCCTCCAAGTCTACTAGGCTGCAGATTTGCAGCTGAGAGGAAGCAGGAGGTACCGTACAAAGAATGGAGAGACAGTGGACTGGGAGAATTACAGAAAGTGATTTCACCTGATTTTTTAAGCCAAGGGGCTACTCCATGTTTAGACTTCCCAGAGCAGAACTCAGGCATCCCGGGCCGGGTCCTGGTGCTGCTTTTGTGGTCAGAACATTGTGGGATTGTGACGCCTCGAAGCGGGGGACAGCAGGGTCACATCCAAAAATCCAAGGGCAGGTTAGAGTTTCGGTTCATAACTTGAGAGCTGGGGTCATGAGGGCAGCCAAGATTATTATCGGGAAGTCAGGAGCAGGTACCAGTAATAGAGATGGGACAGTGTGGGAAAGAGCCAAGGCAAGAGCTGACAGGACGTGGGGAAGGAGTCCCTGGGGGGTGGCTGTTCCCAAAATGTGTTCCAAGACACACTAGCTCCATGGGATGTTGACATAATATATAATGGAAAGGTTTCCTAGGCACACACTGGGTTCAAAATTAATGTTTTCCTACGATAGGGCTATTCACAGCCTCGAATACACCCACGGGCATCTTGAGTGTACTCGTATAAGATAAAACTGTAAATTTGGTAGGTCACAAATATTTCATATAGAATCATGGTCGTCTGGGGGGGGTGGGAGTGGGAGGAGTGGATGGCAGAGAGAAGGAATCCTATTGCTAGCGTAGTGTTTCACAGAACACACGTTGGCAAGAGTTGCCCCAGGTCATGTGGGGTGTGCCCTGAAGATGGTGACAGTATGTGACTTTTCACCTAGGCTCTTGTGTCCTCCTAAAGGAACTGGCAAACACCCAGAAATTGTTCTCTTAGTAAGTGCTTTTTTTCTCTCTCCAGCCTAATCACTTAACTGATATTTGTTATTGCTATTAATAAAATTAAGGATGTCAGTCTTTATAGGAAGAAGGAAAAATGTTTTAACCCATAATTACTGAGACCAGAAACAAACAAACAAAATGGACCAGATCCTCTGTACAGTTGTCCTTGCCTTGGGCAAATAGGCTTTCCCCCACCCTCCCTTAAAAGGCAATGAAATGATATTTTAAAGAAAGTATCAAAGGGAATATATCTGAAAACTTCAACAATGACATTGAAAAATGAGGTAGTGTTAACCCTTTTGCCTCGATGGTCTGATATGTCCAAATGAATATATCCAAAAATTTTATACATAAAAATAATGTCATTTATACACAAAGCAGCTCAAATTGTTATTAAGTGCATAAAATGGTCAAAATATCAACTTTTTGTTTTTTGGGGATTTCTGACACATTTTTGGGGGGGAAAAGCTTGAAACCAATTAATGCAGCAAAAGAGTTAAGGATGACTGAACCTAATGACTATCTAATGACCATCAGGGCAGACTGTTCCTTCTGAACAGTTTCACAGGCTTCTAAAACTTATCACACACAAAACTGTTCTTCTCGCATTCTTATTTAATCGAAATGCAGTTTCCATGTCACGTCAGCCAGGAGGCTAAATAAGAGTCATCCTTTACTCCTCTCTGTCCCTCCTTCTTCAGCCAGCCCCCCCCCCCCATCGATTGTCTCTTCAGTGTGTCCCACAGCCATGCCCCCTCTTCACCCTCAGCCATTGCCACAGTGCAGGGTCTTAGCCTGTGCATGGACAGGTGCCATGGCTTCCTAACCGCAGTTAGCAAGGGGGTGGGGGGGGGTGGGGAGGCAGCTCTTCCAGATAACTATGGAACTGTACATCTCTTTCCCCCTTTAAACCATGGATTACACAAAGATAAGGATGATGTCTTATTTTGTCCTCTTGTGCCCAGTAATTAACAGAGTACCTGGCACTTTTCATTAGGGAGTTATCACTGAATACGTTGAAGTAGGACCAAAAAGGAAAAATAAAGAGTGGAAAAAAGTAGACGCCTGATAGGTTTTATTACTGTCTTTGTAGTTCATCATTAGATATCCTCGGTGCTTACAGAACAGTTTGTACTTTGGGGGCATAACTGTGAGAGCTGTTAAAATTAAATACTTGAGTTTCCTTAAGTGGTCATAAGCATATTTAAATGTGCTTTTCTGAAAGTGATTCATTGTCAAAACCAGCAATTTTGATGAATGTCAAATGAAGAAATGTCAAATGGAGGAAAAAAATGAAATAAGTTTGTGGAATCCAGGACACACATTTACAATCATGGTAAAGAGTGAATAATATGAATAAATCATTTGGGATTAAAATTATCATCAGTAAATTCTCCAAATGTCAGCCATTCTATCATTACTAATACTGTTATCATCGTTAGTGAATAAAAGAATCATGGTTGATATACCAGACCATAAACTTGTAAATAATTCATTATTGAATTAATTTGCAAAGGAGTCATTATTTGGCCAAAATTTATCCAGAATAGTCTGTTGGGAATCCCCGAAAGTGGAGGAATGGAGCACTGAAGCACATGGCAGGTGCTGAGAAATAAACCAGCAGAAACAAGTATGAGGTGGAGGTGAACCAAAATGTAGGCCGTGGTCAGAGTAAATATAAGCAGACAGGAAGGAAGGAAGTAAAGGCCTGGAGGCTGGAAGGAGAGACACTGCCCTGCTATTGTGAAATATTGAGTGTCCTATAAGTAATAATAATAGCAAATAGTTATACAGCACTTGCCATGTGCCAGCTACTGTTCAAGTACCCTCACTGGCATTAATCAAATGATAATCCTCACGGCCTTATAAGGGGGTGCTACGATGAATCTTATGATTCTTATTTACAGATGGGGAAATGGAAGTACAGAGAAAGTAAGTCAATCACCCAGCTAGTAAATGGAGAAGCCAGGATTTGAACCTAGGCAAATGATATTAATAGTAGTTATATGACTGAAGTACACTGAAGAATATTTGAATTGCCATAAGGATATATTTAGTGTTTAATAATATACAATAACTAGTACAACTGGCATAGAAAAAGACAGATGGCACGCTTCTGGGGACCCAGGAAAGCTGCACAGGTGTGCATTGCATAGCATCTGAGCTGCCCTTCGACACAGATGATCATATCAGGGAAATCTAACATTAGTTATCAGATCCATCTGGACAATAATATACTTAGAGATCATTGTGGTATATTCATTAATATCAAAGCTTAACACTAATGAATCTTAGGCTCTGACAAAAAGTATGATGGCTTCAAAACCCAGCAGTTATTTTATTGCATCGATGGGCAGCTTCTAAGGGATATTTCTCATCACCAGCATGGCAGTAATACAGGGTGTTTCAATAAATCTAAGGTACAGGGCCTGGCCAGGTGGCTCATGTGGTAGGAGTGCTGTGCTCCTAACGCCAAGGTGGCAGGTTCGATTCCCACAGGGGCTGGTAAGCTGTGCCTTCTACGGCTAAGATTGTGAACAACAGCTCTCCCTGGAGCTGGGATGCTGCGGGCTGCTGTGTGCTGCCAAGAGCGGCCGGCAGCCAGCGTGAGCAGCCGGCAGCCATTGTGAGTGGCCGGCAGCTGGCGAGAACTGCTGTGAGCTGCTGTGAGCTGCCCACCGATGACCGACTGTGTCAGCTGGGGGAAGCGCAAGGCTCATAATACCAACACGGTCCAGGGAGCTGTGTCCTACACAACTAGACTGAGAACAGAGGCTGGAACCGGAATGGGAATGGGAGGAAGAGGCAGAAGAAGGGGAAAGAAAAAATAAAAAAATAAATCTAGGGTACAGTTTCTTCCTCTTAGTTATGCTTAGCAGTAGAAGGAACCAAGAAATGGGTGTTGTTATAAATTAGAAACAATGTATCAGATAAAGCACAGCAGGCTGCCTATGAACCTCCTCCAACTCAAGATGTTGGCAACTAGAACCACCTTTTGCAAGTAAGCAAAGAAAAACACATGTAATCAATTGTGGTTTTTCTCTACTCCCACCTTCCTGTTCTAGTCGGCTGCAGATACAGAGTAATTTTTGTGCTTTAAATAGTAAGAGCTTTCTGTAATCTTGAACTGACATTCTTAGTTGAATGTAGCCAAAAGGGGAACTTTCAGCCAGTATGGTTTAGGGTGGGAGAGCTACCTCCAGCTCCCTTCCCAACATGGGGATTCAGGAGGGAGTTCCGTCTCTAACAAATGCTGAGCCAAGGCACAGCAGAAGACACTGACAAGCCTGTCTTGGCACCAATCCAGACGTCATCATGGCGTGTGCACTTCCAGTACTTTCTGTGCAGGGATTCATGGTGCCTAACAAATGGTCACCCTGAAAATAAGGAGCAGGGATTCGGACCCCTAGAGTCCACGTTTAAATTATAATGATTCTAATATATGTAGTCTCCTACCGTGGGCCTCATCTGTGAGTGACTACTCAAAGCTGGAATTTTGACAAGCTTAGTGAAAGGTGTTTCAGTTCATCTAACACTGTTACCGGACCACAAACAATAGCATTCTTTGGAAACTTTATTGTTATCTTCTTCATCTCTTCTGGGTAGCAAAAAAAAAAAAAAAATCATTCAGTAAATAATTATGGAGAATATTTTAGCAAAATAAAATAAATATTTCTAGTTTGAAAGCAAATTATTTTTGTGTTTTTAGAGGCTGCACATTTCTTTTATCTCATTGCATGCATACATTGTTGCATTTGCTTAAAATGCTATGATAACAGTTGCCTTTTTACACATTTTATTGTTGCCATTCAGCTGTGGGACCTTTAGAAATATTGAATAATCTATAGTTACCTACCTTCAAGGCTTATTTTGAATTCACATTGCTTTTGAACTTTAAAGGCCTCCAGCAATATGCGTTTCCTGACTGTATAACATTTTGTAATTTTAGGGTAGCAGCAGAGGATGAGTCAGAAACATTGGCAGCCCATAGTGCATTTTAGTGAGTGACTCTAGTAAATGTAAACAAAATCACAGATCATACTAAGTGGAAACATTTCAGTCAGTTGCTGGGACTTTTGGCTGCTGCTGTTTTTATTAAGACAAACATCTGGAGTCCACAATTCCAGATGTTTAGAAATCTGAGTTGTAAGGGAGATCACTTGGGTACAAGTGTTTTTCTGGATGTTTAGAATTTGTGTAGAAATAACCTTGAATGTTTTGAAATTTAGATAAGGATGGAAAGGTTGGAAATTTTGTGTGGAATGGGCTTTAAAACAGCTACATATTTAGTTACTGTTGGAATTGAGAAAATGTATCTCATGAAATAACAACTAAAGATGTAAACACATGGAAGAGGAACTTGCCTAAGGTCTGTAGAATTCATGTGTTCAACAAATATTTATTAAGCATGTACTATGTGACAGGTGATACCCCTGGGGTACACCAGAAAACAAAGATCATTGCCTTCCCAGAGCCTATGTTCCCAGACAAGACACACAATAAACAACAAACAAAATAAATAATGTAGTTTCTTAGAAGGTGATAAGTGCTTTGGAAAAAATAACCTGTAAAATATAAGAGGAGCACTTATGGTAGGTAAAGTTGTCAGGGTAGCTCCTATTGACAACAGCTATCCCAGAGGCCCTGAGGTGTGCTTTGCCTATTGCAGGAACGGCAAGGAAACCAGAATGATTGAGTGGAGTGAGCAAGGGGGCGATCCTAGCACTGAGGTCAGTGGAAAGGGGATGAAGGCCAGATCACACACAGCCTGTCAGCCACTGTAAAGGGCTGAATTTTTACTCTGAGTGAAATATGGAGCCATTAGAGAATTTTAAGCCCAGTAGTGACATGATCAGACTTGGGCTATAAAAGGGATCGGTCTGGTCCTGGTTGAAAATATGAACTGTACTAAGGACAAGGGTTAGAGCAGGGAGACTGGGTAGAGGGTCTTGCTGCAATCCAGTTAAAGATTATGGTACTTGAGGCCAGAATAGTAGCAGTGGAGGTGGTGGTGGTAGATGGCAGGCACCAGAATTTCTTGATGAAGAGGATGTGGAGTGTGAGAGAAAATGAGAGCACTTGAGGATGCTTCCTCGTACATGAAGTTTCCATTCACTGAGATGGAGAAGACGGTAAAGGCAGTTGGTTTTGGGTGAGAGTTGGGAGATGAGGGAGTCATATTTAGGTATGTAGAGTGTGAGAGAGCTCTGACATACTAGTGGAGATGCTAAGTAGGCGATTGAATGTATGTATTAATATTTCTTGATTTCATTAAGCAAGAGATATGCTAGTTTTAATATAAAAATTTAAAAATTATGTTAAAAGTGCACAGCAAAATTAACCATCTTAACCATTTTAAGTGCACAATTCATTGGCATTAAGTACATTCACACTGTTGTGCTGCCATGACCACCATCCATCCACAGAACATTTTTCATCTTGCAAAGCTGAAACTCTGTATCCATTACACAATAACTTTGCATTCTCAAACACCTCCAGTTCCTGGCAACCACCATTCTATGTTCTGTCTCTGATTTTGACTACTCTGTGTACCTCATGTAAATGGAATTGTACAGTATTTTTGTTTCAATTGGCTTGTGTTGTTGAGCACGATCGCCTGGAGGTCACTCATGTTGAAGCATGCTTTAGAATTCCATTCCTTTGTAAGGTTGACTAATATTCCATTGCATGTGTATGCCCAATTTGAGGGACATTCTACAAAATGCCTGATCTTTAAAAACACCAGGGTCACACATGACAAGCAACGACTGATTAACTCACAGATTGGAGTACACTAAGGGAGACAATGAAAACTAAATGCAACATGGTATCTTGGATTGGATCCTGTGACAGAAAAAGGATGTTTGTGGAAAAATTGGTAAAATCTGAATGAAATCTGTGATTTAGTATTGCATCAATATTAAGTTCTTAGTTTTGATAATTATGCCATGGTTTTGTAAGATGCTAAATTTAGGAACCTGAGTGCAACTCTTCTGTAAATCTAAAATTATTTCAAAATGAAGTTATTTTGTGTTTTTAAGGTAGCTCTTCACTTCTGGACAATGTACTACTGAAAAGATTGTCTGCCCTAGAAAACTACTTCTGTCCTCTTAAATTTAAGAGATCCTCTTGTTCTGAGGAGTGGAGTCCATTGAGATATTCTGGGCTAGACACTTGGTGCAGTTGGGAGAGGTGTTATGGATGGGTGAGGCAGTGTAGACACAGCCAGAGCAAGGCCATAAAGATGCGATTTGAGGTCCTGGATACCATGGAATGAGATCAGACCTGAAGAATCAGAGAACTGATTGAACCTTGCTTTCGAATAGACAGCCAATGAATAAGTCCAACCTTAAAATGTGAATGAGCCATTCAAGAATGATTTGGCAAACGGTGATATGAAAGTCAGTTTGGGGAATACAATCAATAATGTTGTAAAGATTTTGTAGGGTATTTGATGGACACTTGTCTTATTAGGGAGACCATTTCATGGACAGTGTAGGTAGGCGCCTAACCACTGCACCGTACACCTGAAGCTGAAGCTGAATAATACTGAATGTCCACTGTAATTTAATATATAGTCACAGGCTGTAGAGAACAGCATAGGGGATAGAATCAATGGAATTGTAATAGCTATATACTATGTCAGAGGGGCAGTAGATTGGGGGAGGGGCGTCATCCCTTTGTGAGGGGTATAAATGTCTAAGTATTACATTGTTTTGTATACCCGAAACTAAAAAAAAGAATGATTTGGCAAAATGAACAACAAAACGTTTTGCAAATAGCAGACAAAGTCAGAGGTATTATCTGCCACTCACAAGTGTCCTGCAAAAGAAGATAAATAAATGAAAGTTAAGCCATAGGGGCAACCTCTCCAGTTGGAACAGGGAGCCTAATGCAGTCAAAGATGGGGCTGGATTAATTGAGAATATCTGAGGAGCCCTTGCAGTTTGCCTATGTCTGGGACATTCTTTTTAGGAGATAAGACTGAGCAAGTGAAAGTGAGAAACCCCAAACAGAGGAATTCAAAATAGTTAGTTAGGACCAGAGGCTAAAAAGATTACCAATACTGAAGAAAAAAACAGGATTCCTCCCCCTGTGCAAATATAATGTGACTAGTTGTATTTATGTCCAAGGTAACTGTTTAATTACTCCTTGGGGTTCTTCTCCTCCATAAATTAGAATCTAAAAGCCTCTATAACTGATACAAATTTTTTTGAATGGGTGGGCCATCTGGTTACAATTTCGCTTTCAATTCCGTTATGCAACTGGCACCCAAATAAGAACTATCTCCAAAAGTGAGTAGACGGAGTCAGTCATAAACAAGCAAGAAGTTTAACTTTTTGTTGCTAGCATCCAAGAAGTTAGAAGATGAAGTATTTAATGAAATGATGCTTCCTTTAGGCAAACATTCTTTACCTAGATGTGTTTGATCTAGATCAGTGGTCAGCTAACTTTTCCTGTAAAGATAGTAAATATTTTTAGTTTTGCAGCCACATATGGTCTCTGTTGCATATATCTGTAATTACTTTTTTTAAAAAAAAACCTTTTTAAGAATGTGTTTTCTGTCTTTTACCATATTTTCATGCTATGCAATAATGGCAGAAGTTTGGAGACTGATTTTAAACAATGATCTGAAATGAAATTTTTGGCCATGGATTTACTGTCATGAGCAAAAGATTTGTAATCATGACTTTAATGGGTTTATAAGAAAGTGAATTTGAAGTTGATCTCTTACTGAAGGCTTTTCAGCACATTCATGTGAGATAGTCTGTAATAAATGACACTTGTAAAACCTATTGTTACCTGTAAGTTTGCTATCCAGAAATTAAGTATGGAGTTTCCAATTTCAAATGATTATTTAAGACATGCTTTGTTTCTAAATAGGCTAATTATTAAAGCAGTTTCTTCTCTTAATAGTAGCAGATATCTGGTTTTTTTTAAAGATTCTATTTCATTTGCTTTCTCTTTTATCCCATTAGCTGCCCACTTTTTATAGTTTTGTTTCTATAAATTGTCACTAAAGCTGCATTCTTGCTTTTACAGTGTCTCATTTTTTACAGTCAGTCACATTGCAGCTGAGCTGTGGTTTTTCACTGTTTGCCCATCCTTCACTAGGCCAGCAGGTGGCCTGTAGGATTACCAAACCATTCTTGGGAGTCACTGTGGAACAAACATTCTCCTGCCCCTAAAAGCCTAAGTGGTTAGATGATATGCCTTAGATTTTAGGGATATATTTTTCCTACTTCACATGGTTTTTCTAAGAGGATAGATAAAACAGCACATTTAAAGATTTGAGCTTTTACTTCTTCTGTTTACAATTTGAGTAATATGCTGTCAAATAATCTTCCATTAATCTTGCGTTCAAGGCCTTTGTCATATTTGGCTAAATAATGCTTATTCCAGCTGGCAGCTCATTTTAGCAGAATGGTATGCTTTATTTTGCTTTACCACTGGGTTTCTAACAACTTCTCAGACAATGCTTGGAATTACAATACTTGTAATTAATAGCTTCTAAAATTTGTTTTACCAAGATAAATTGTAAGGGGAGCACAGAAAATAATAAAGTAATAGTGTGGTTTTTAAATCAATATTATTTAATAATCAATTGAAATAAAAGGGAAATTTTTTACTCAATAGAAATTGGGTTTCATTAGCTTTTCTTGTTTTGAATAATAAACGTATTTTATCTCTAATAGTTCTCTTTTATAGCTATTTGGATTCTGTAAAAATGAAACTTTGTTTCTTAACCAAATTGTAGTTTCTTAAATGACATACTTTTATTTAGTGACAGTGAATTCTCTGGTAGAAATTTTATTTTCTCCTAAGTAAGGTCCAATCTGTTATTAATATCACCATGTCAACTAGATGAAAGGGAAATTTAATATGAGTATAAAAAGAACACATTGGCATATGGTTTCTTTAAAAGTCTCTGAAATTCAACATTTAACTTCTTATGTCAGAAATCAAACAAAAAAATCAATCTCGTCTCCGTCTATCTCATGATGCACGAGTATTTTAGTGTTTTAAAGCATATTTGGGGGTTCTGAGTTGTAAATATATGAGTGTTATCCATATAATCTCACCACTCTTTTTTCTTCTTTTTTATTTTTTTTTACATGGGTATTAGCTTATATATGTTGATTTGGAGTCGGAGTAAGCTACTGAGTGAGAGGAGTATGTGTGTGTATTTGTTCATTTCTCTTTCATTTTGTTCATTTCTTATTGAGCCATTCTCAGAGCCTTCATATCAGCTGTCATGTTGGTGCTTTCCTGCTTTGTTCTTTTGAGTAGCTCACTGACTGGATGCTGGAAAGGAAAGCTTTTAACAGATTAGCGCTAGGGCCCTCCCATCCTCTCCTTAGCCTGCTTGTCTGCAGCGTGGCAGCTGCACTCTGCCCTTTCCACGGCTCTGCAAGGAAAGGAGGTGGGTGTGTGCGTGCGCATGCGCGTGTAGCATTCTCTGTCAGTATGCATTGTAAGGTTTCTCAAGCACAAGGAATGAGATCTTCTCCAGGAAAACTTTCTCAAGGCCAGCACACATGGAGAAAGTATTTCTAGGCTTGGTCTTATAACTGTGATTGGTTTTGTTTTATGGAGTCAGAAGAAATTTAAGTCACGAGACATCGTATTGCCCCGCCTCTGCATTTACCTGCCCTTTTTTTTTTTTTGAACTCTCTCCCAGGCAGCAGTATCTGTCCAAAGACGATAGTTTCACCTTTTTTGAAAAGGAGCACAACCAGATTGGATGATAAGAATGTATCTGATGAAGAGGCTCAGGGAATAAATGGAAAAACGCCAGCGAAACACACGGCTGCAAGTCCAAAGCCACAAGGTACAGCTGTTCAGGAATTTTCTTTTAACAGGTTGGGTACTTTGTTCATCAATGAGGTCTACCCAGAAAGAATAATGGCCACTAAGAAAAAGGTTTAAGCTATAACTGGGAGGAATTGGGTGCGTTTATTTTTTCAGAAGAAAAGTCAGTCTGTGAACCTGCTCAGACAGAGTTATTTGCTCTGCTCCCAAAACATCTTATCATTACTCTCTCATGGTTCTTTTAATATTGCAGA
The DNA here is from genome assembly GCF_036562045.2 of Rhinolophus sinicus. Taxonomy (NCBI): domain Eukaryota; kingdom Metazoa; phylum Chordata; class Mammalia; order Chiroptera; family Rhinolophidae; genus Rhinolophus; species Rhinolophus sinicus. The sequence continues at coordinate 159,357,547 of NC_133752.1, read as the reverse complement.
AATTGGCTCCATGTCCCCTGAAGAGCACTGTGGTCTCTTCATGCATTATCTTTGACTTAGTAGCAGGCCTAACTTAACTTTTTGTGTGATAAATGCATAACAAATAAATGTGTTTGCAAGTACTGTCAGAAGGCATTATAACTTGCTAGCTGTCAGAGGATCTGTGAAACAGATCATTCCAAAACATTGCTTAACAGATTTAGCAAAAAGGTGACAACACTATTAAGGAACCCAGACTTGAAAAGCCTTCTTAGTAAAGTAATCACACAAATTAATGTGTCCCTCCATTCAGGAATGGAGTAGCCAACAAATGGTAAAACAATTACAATGGTAGAACTCTTTGAATAATTGTTTTGTTCAGTGACCATTTCCTTTTACAAATAAATTTCTAGTAAAGTGGGTATTAACTTTGAGGAGCACAAAATTATAATTTTGATGACAACAAGGCCTTCTGAAATGCAGTATAGAGCTAAGCTCCAGTGTTGTTTAACATGTAGTTTCTTCCTAATAGAGTTTTATTTACATTGGTAATGCTGAACAGTCAACCAAGAAACAATACTGAGAATTTGTAGAATGACTGTACTTTGGAAAAATCAATTTCTATTTGGTTTATTTTGTATTTGCTTTGGTCTTTTTTTCTGTTCTTGCAAGGAAGAAAGTATTATAGAAAATGCATTATAAAAGAGCTGGTGTTAAAGTTCTTATGTTTTAAAGATTTCTGAAAGAGACCCTTAAAAAGGATTTAAGATGGAATCTTCCACATCTTGGGATATTTTTCTTTTTTTCTCACTACTAGCTATATTGGTGGTATGAAGTACGGCTACGGTATCAAGCAAGGTGAAATAATTGGTGATTCAAATGAATAGTCCATTATAACTTTTCTTTCGACCATACACCTCTTTATAACATTGGTGTGAATATGAACATAGAAATGTTTTGCTCTTGATTTAATTAAGCTGCTTATTTGCAAACCACAAAATTCCATTTTGCTCCTTAGATCCAAGCTGACAAAAATCAAATGGTGTAAGAATGTAAAAAATGAATGCCATTTAATTTTATGTAATTGCCCAGATCAAAAGGAAGAATTTTATTATTTATAAAGCCTTTTTTGGGGAGCATCATGGCATTACTCTATTATTTTTCAGAGTTCATAGAGATAAAGTATAGTAGTGTCTTCCCTGAGCTACTATGTGCTGAAATAGCATATTCTCTGGGGAGACAGCATTTGACCTTGCTTTTGCTGTTTGTAGTTATATTAAAGTCAATATATTGTTCCTTAAATTACATATTTATTTCCTGTCTTGATTTGAATATGGGTTCATATATACATAACTACAATTTTACATAACTACAGGGACTATTTCTCGTTATAGCCATGTGCCACTTAACGATGGGGATACGTTCTGAGAAATGCATTATTAGGTGATTTCGTTGTTGTGCAAACATCATAGAGTGAATTTGCAAACCAAGATGGTCTAGCCTATTACACCTCTAGGCTCTGTGGTACAGTCTATTACTCCTACACTCCAAGACTGTTTGGCATTTGCTGTACAAAGCAACATGAGATTAAATCAAGCACAAGAGAGAATGATACAATCAAGAAACGCAGTAAACACAAGAAGTATGAGGGTGATGCCTGCAGCATAACAAGGCATACTGCTTTACAGCAAACTTTTTTTATAAGTAGAAGGAGTACCCTCTAAAATAATGATACAAAGTATAGTATAGTAAATACATAAACCAGTAACAATTGCTTATTACCATTATCAAGTATGATGTACTGTACGTAATTGTATGTGCTATACTCTGTAGGACTGTCAGTGCAGTGGCTTGGTGTACACTAACATCCCCACAGACACTTGAATAATGCGATAAGCTCTGATGCCCTGGCGGCTAAAACATCAATAGCCAATAGGAAATGTTCAGCTCCACTTTAATCTTAAGGGACTGCAGTCATACATTCGGTCCTTCATTGACCAAAATGTTGCTTTATGGGGCGTGACTGTGTTAAATAAATTACATAGAGTGTTTTATACTCCTTTTTCAAAATATTCTCACTTATTTTTGGCCCTTCTCTGGCCCCCGTAGTTAAAATTTTAACCCCACCCCCAACTCGGACATTTCATATTTCCCCATCCCTACTTTATTTTTTCTCATTCATTACAATCTGACCTACTATATATTTGACGCATCTCTGTTGGGTTTTTTCTGCCTGTTGCACTAAGGCTTCCCCCCATTCCTAGCACACAGTGCAGCACACTTTCAGTGATGCTTGTGGAATGAATCCCTTCTCCATCACCACGTTTGCACCACTTGCTTTGTTTCTGCTGTTCTTTGTTTACAACTTAGAATGAGTGTCATAAAAACACCAGTGTCCCTGAAGTGGGGCTACATCTTGGTATTGTGAGGTCTACTGCCAAATAGGTTGGGTACTACTTATTGACTTATTGACCAGTAATAAATGTTCCCCACCCTCTGGTGGAGAGAAGCTACTTTTCATTTCTCCAAACCCTTAAGAATATCTGGCTGACCAAGGCCGAGAAGGGAAGAGGATGTCAATAGGGACTCCTGTGCCCGTGGAGGGATTCTCACATGACATCTCTATTCCCACTGCTGTGCAAATCCCTTTCGAGTTATGAATGGTGACGCTGCTGAGGCTTCAACAGCCATTATACAATTTTAATTTAATTGAAGACTCGTATTCTAGACCAGTGGTTCTCAACTAGAGACAATCTGCCCTTTGGTATTGTCTGGAGACCTTTTTGCTTGATACAACTTGTGGGAGTTGCTACTGGCATCTACTGGAGGCTGGGGATCTGCTTGACATCCTACAGATCACACGTCAGCCTCCCCACACCCCCGTCCCAAACAAAGAATTATCCAATCTGAAATGTCAGCGATTTGTGAAACTCTGGTCTAGATCCTAAAAATAGTTAATAATGAAATCTAGTTGGATTGTTTCTCATGTGGAGTGCTAATAAGAGCACAGCTTCAATTTATTTTGGTGAGTTTTAAAAAAGGAGAGACAATACCGAATAACTTTATTAGTGTTGATTAGGTAGTAATGTGTCTGGAACAATATCAGGTGTATGTTTGTGTTTTTAATTACGAATAAGTAAATTTTTTCAAATAATTATAGTATATAAAAGGGTAAAAGTGCTAAATTTTAGATTAGAGATTAGGTAAGCTTGCATTTCCATCTAAATTGGAGTCCAGTACATTTAGAAATGGGTTCCTTTAATAGTTAGGGCTTATTTTCCGCTCAGCCTTGGAAAACACCCTAGAGCCTGAGAAAACAATGGTTTATTCACTTCATACCAATCCTCCCAGTCAAAAAAACAAATAAATTACTGAGCAACTTCAAATGTAAGTCTTTCTTCTCGTTGGCCACTTTTAATTGTCCTATTTCCTTCCATGCTAGACATAACTCAAAATAACTTTCTTAGCAATTAAAACTAATGTTTCTTTTTTTCTCCTAAAGGCTTTGATCCACAACATTCCCCATAGTTAATTATTTTGATAAAACCCGTGTACCCATGTATTGTCAATTCTCAATCATTAAACCTAAACGTTTGAAAAAGTTTCATGAACTTGGAAAGCCACATTGTTGTTTGTATAATTTAAGTAAATGTACTCAAACCTTTTTCATTTGCTTCTAAAGTAAAGCATTCTATGTGTACTGTTCCATTCCTAAGGTATTATTTGTTATAAACTGATAATGCATTAATATATAGCTAGCTATGGTTTTTCATAGTAAAATAAGAGTGATTGAAATGCAGTGGTCATCCCGAAACTTAAACTGCAATTAGTCCAAACTTAAACTGCAATTAGTGTCTCTTTTCATTCTTAATTAGTGTGAGTAGTTGGAAATTTTTAAATAATTAGATTGTGTAGTTCTATGTACTGTCTGTATAATTGGCTGTAATAGAGCCTATTTTATTTATAGCTATCTAGATATCTCAAACTTAGCATGTCCAAAATTGCACTACTGATCTTCCCTCCAAAAATTGCTCTACCTACTGTGTCAGTGGATGACAAATCCCATCCTTCCTGTTCAGGCCAGAGGTCTCAGAGTCATCTTTGACTCCTCTTTTTCTCTCAGACCTCACATTTAATCTATCAGGAAATCTACTTGTAAAATATACCTGGAATCCAAAGGTTTCTCACCGTCTCCTTCTAAACACCATTGTCTCTTGCCTGAATTTTTACAATAACCTCCTAACTCTTCTACTACCCTGCTCCCCCACGTTCTTAACACAGTAGCCCGAATGAGGCTGTTGGACTTTAAGTCATGTCATGTCCCTCCTCTGCTCAGAACTCTGCCGTGACTTCTTTCAGTCAAAATCTTTCCAGTTCTCCACAAGGTTGTACATTACGAGGCGCTCCCTCTGACCTCAATACGTACTCTTGTGTACCTTTGCTCCTTTGGCTCCAGTCTCACTGGCCTTCCTTAGTCTACGTGATGGAATGCTCTTCCCCAAATAACTCCCTCAGCTCCATCAAGTCTTGGTCAAATCAGAATTTCTCAAAGAGGCCCATTTTGAGCACCCTACTTAATACTGCAATCTGCCCTTTCTCCCTACTGCGTACACTCTAGATGCCCTCCATCTTGTTCTTTTAACCCCTCCCCATTTTTTCTTAGCACTTACACCTTTTGATATATGATTTACTATGTTTTTGGTTTCTTGTCTTTCCTTTTGTTCATTGATATGATCAAGTGCATAGAACTTAATTGACCTATGCACTTGATAGTTAATAAATATTTGTTGAACTAATGAAAAAGTAAACATATTTTTAAAAACCCTGTAAAATATAGATATGTAAGATTTCTGTAGGATATATATTTTGGCAATGTCAAGTTCTTAATGGTTGTATTAATTTATATTTCCTCTCAAAATGTATGAGATTTCACATTGCTTTATATCCTCACTGACATTATTATCAGATTTAAAATTTTTGGTTAATCTGATGGAGATGAAGTAGTATCATATTGTGGATTTAATTTGCATTTCCCTAATTATTAATGAGGTAGAACACTGATTTTCCTGTTTACATCCTTTTGGCTGTGGGAAGAAGTAGTTAGTTCTGTTCTAGTCATAATGAACTGGAGGTGCTGATAAGACACCTAGGAGATGTTCTGAGAGCATTTCCAAATGTTGAACCTCCATAGCCTAAAAGAAAGATCAGAAATGGTGAGAGAGAGAGAGAGAGAGAGAGAGAGAGAGAGAAATCATTTTCACTTGTCAGTTATATTTGAGCAAAGTATGCATTTTTTTCCTCTAAGACTGTGATGAGCCATTCAGGTACCATCTTGAGACTTTTGTCATACTCGTGTAACATTTGTGCTCTCTTATTTAAAATGTGTGTATTACTGATTTTACTATACATTTGGATTGTCTGTCTTGCCAAAATAGATGCCTCCTCTTTGCTCCTCTTTGCCCACCTTTATCAACATCATTAAACTGCGCTCTAGACTATCAGCTCCTTGATGATGGAATTAATTAGTTCCTTCATGTATTTCACAAATTTGCCAAGCACTGTGCAGGTAGTTACTGGGAACATAGTTATGATCAAAACACACATATTCTTTACCCTTACAGAATTCCAGCGTTGTAGAAGAGAAAGTTTTACATCTATTATGTATTTAATATTTTATTGCTGATGTATTATTTACTACTTACTACTAATTAATAAGCATATAATTATTATAGCACTTTCGAAAAAAGTACACAGTGTTATGAAAGATTTTAAAAGGTAGGCATTACTGAGATGGGAAAGGTTGGTGGAGTCATCTCTGAAAAACTGACTGGCTGATTTGTATCATTTTGTGTCTTTCAAACATCTAACAGTATCTGGCACATGATAAATAAATGTTTACTGTGTGAACTGTAGATTAGGGTGAGTTATTTTATAACAATCTTTACACACAGAATTATAAAGAACACACTCACTTCCTTCTTTGAATATTCTAGTTAGGAAGGTTGAAATTACTCCTAATTTTAAAACTATTTTTTTTTTTGGTGGAATATTGTCCTGGTTTACTATCTTTGTATGTATTTATTCTACACAGGAAATAGTTCCTTAAAATGAAGAAATATCACACTTATATAAGCCCCATCCTTCCCAATAGATACTATATTAGCCACTCCCCCCCCCCAAGCATATCTTGGAAAATAATATTTTCTTAAAAAGAAGCATGTTGTTTTTTCATTGTGATTTTCTTCTCATTTGTGTTGAAAGTAATGAGGCGAATTAATTGTTACACCTGTAGCTCATTGTGATATATATGTATTTTTTCTTCTCTGTAAGAATTGATAACTGGCACAGAAATGATGAGCTCTAGGCCATTGAGGATCAGGCAGCCGTCAACTGAGTTGAAAGGTTTTAAAAAAAAAAAAAAGATGATTTATTTGATTTGTTAAAACCGGTTATAGAAAAAACACATACATGTTATAATCTTTTGTCCAGAATGTAAATTAAGCTCTTAACGGCATATTTTCTTATCTACAAAGTTTCTCATTTATTATGGGAAGTTCTGTAGATTTTAGTGTTTTGGGAAACAATCTGTTCCTATTCTGTTAATTGAATGAAGGGCTTATCAATAAGCAAACGATTTGTGGCACATGGATGCAAGCTAGCTATTAATGTAGCAGATAATAATAATGGAACTTCTATGTCTGCCTTTTGCTGGATTTATGATGAGGAGCAATGCTGATGATTAAAGGAGCCAGAGTCTGGATACTAGTCGTAAAATCAGATTAGTCTTTTTACCCCAGGCCAATCACTTAACCTCGCTAAGCCTTCTTAGACATAAGAGGTGAATGATAGGACCTACCTCAGAGGACTGTAAAGTAAAAAATTTTATCTAAAATCAAATGAGATAAGGTGCTTTGGTTAAATGGGAAGATCCTATAGTGATGCAACATGAGTGTTGTTATTGCTTTGTTGGCTTTTTTGTTTAACTTACTAGCTCTGGATTGTGGTATATCTGTTATTCACTCTGTTATTCGAAAATGTGCTTTGTAGCAAACAGTGTCTCCCTAGGAATTAATTTCAATGTTAGCACTTTCTTTTCTCTCTTTAAACAACTGCTATGTTATCTCTAATAGACTGTAATTCTGTAGCTCTATGTAGATCCCTAGGTGTTTAACAATACCATATTTATAATGACCTAAAATTAAAGGATCTGCCTGAATCTTGGAGATGGAATTTCTATAGGACACAGAGTAAATGTCCAGATAGAGAAAAGTCCTTTGGTTAAGGTTCACTACAAATTTGACAGACCTCTTTATAAAAATTTGATAATGCTGAAGATTTTTATACCCAGGGTACCAAATTTCGTGTGTGTGTGTGTGTGTGTGTGTGTGTGTGTGTGTGTGTGAAGGAAATACTGAACTCTGTTAATTCTTTTTCTACAGTGCCTCCAAAGCCATTACATCTGCAAAATTCACCTTTGTCCAGTATACACCAAACCCCCAGGCATAAAGCTTTATCTAGTGCAGCACCAAGGATGGAGGAAGTTAAACCTGTCTCAAAAGAAAAATCCAGTAAAGTATCAGATCTCATCAGTCGCTTTGAAGGAGGCAGGTAAGAGCTAATTTACAATGGGAGAAGGCAAGGGGGAGATGAAAGCTGGTTTTTGAAAAAGATGATGGAGTTAATACGTTTTCTAAATCAAAAATAGATCTTCTGCTATTAGGTTTGGTAGGCCTTTAGAAAAGTGATTTTTAAAAAATATTTAATCTTACCCTAATATGAACTGTCACTTACTGTACATTACCTATGTGTAGCTTCTTCATTGTATGCTATATAGAGCTGTAGATATGCTCTCTCTTACTTCCCCTGTATCTGTGTATGTCACTCTGTGTTACTCTTTGTGGGTCACTGTTGGTTGCTGGGTATCTGGGTTGTCTGTTTCTCACTTACAATGGAGCCTGTCCAGTGAGCCTGTCCCATCCCAGAATTCTGACCCACTTTATTTAATGTAGGTCTTCTATATCCATTCAATCCCTATTTCCCCTCTCCCCACACCCCTGTACTAGGTATTGTGAAGAGATGTTGACAATAGTAAAAATCATGCTAAAATTCAGTCTTACATTTATTAGATACGGTTATATATTCTAGATGAGTGAAATACTGTATATTTCTCACTTAAAGATAAAAATAAACTCACATAAGTTGCTTTCCTACTTACGTGACCCTCAATTGTTTTTTCTTAGAATTCCCATCACTGACAAACAGAATTTGAAAAAAAAATTTATCAGAAGCATTTAATTTTTATATGTCACCAAAAGTCTGTATATAATTAAACAGAACTGTATATATAACTTTGCTTTCATCCTTGAAGACACATGTTTCCATTCTGGTAATATTTGGGAGTGGTCTCCGTTGGGTGATTTTATTATTTATTTGCAGGATTTATTGTTATTTATGTAATGAATCATAGCTTCAAGATGCTTTCAAAATCTTCTGGAAATTGTGCCCAATGAGAAAACTCGTGTCCCTCATTTAAAATGAGACTACATTTAGGAGCAAGTTCTGGAGAAAATTAGTTCAGAAGCCTGTCTTCATTCCCAATCAACTGCGGGAACTTGAATTGTGACTATTTAAACTTCAACATCTCCCCCTCTGAGAAGGATTTTTAATACCTTTGCTCTCTTAAAGTATAGTCATCTTTTCTAGCATATTTAACTCCACTTAAAAATGTTTTGTTTCTCCGGGCAAGTTGATTTAATTGCACAGAGTGACCACTCACATTTGCAGAGTTCCAGAGCCATGTCCAGTGACTGCATTAATATGAGGAGTCACTGGATCCCTGACCCCTATTTATAGTGCATGCCAGAGCCTGAATCCCCTGGATGGGGCAGTATTCCAAAGGCTCAGTCCTCTGAACCTCACAAATTTGGTAACCCACTCTTTGCATTCCCCTCCCTACATGAAAGGCACACAGTTTTCCCACTTATTAATACCAGTTTTCTTGTACTCTTTCAGACTTCACAGATTCAAAGTCATATTTTGATGCAAAGCTTGAAGGCTGGGTTCTAAGGATCAGTGTGCTGCTATAACTTAGGACCTTTAAAGCAAACTTGCTTTAAGTGAAGCTAGGGTATATCAAGTGAGCATTTCGGCAAATCTAGAGAAAGGCCGTTACTTGTGGCAGACTCCACTGCCAATACAAAAGATAGTTACATGTTCTTAGTGAGGTGTTATCAGGAGGAACTGCACTAAAAGTGTCTGAAGGGGTTAGTGTTGCATGAGGTCTATAGGACTTGAATGGGAAGTTTGTATTTCCTGTGCCGTGATGTCCATGCAGTGTAGCTCTTGAGTTTTATCCCAGTTATTGCAGCTTAAACCAGCACTTTGTAGAACAGAGGGAGATTTGGCAGGTTCTGAGTTACTACAGTAAACTGACAAGAAGAACTAATGTCTGTTACAGTGGGGTCACAGAAGACCACGCCTCAGTACTACAACCTTATCCACATATTATGCTATTGCTCTTTGCAATAATCTAAATAACTCTGCTTTATTAAGATGATTGACTTAGAGGATGGATTTGGAGCAAATTAATTTAATATATTTTTTTTTTATCATGGTCTTTCTTTCTTTCTTTCTTTCTTTCTTTCTTTCTTTCTTTCTTTCTTTCTTTCTTTCTTTCTTTCTTTTTCTTTTTTTTTGAGAGTAAGAGAAACTAGTCTTTTTAACCTATGAAAGACTTCAAGAATTTAGGAAGAAATAACATTTCCCCACAAAACTGAACGTTGGATTTTCCCAAAGACACTGCCAGGCCAACTGTTTTGCTCCATTGCAGCAGGAATCTCATACCTACTGGTTCAACCATTACTTTTACTAACCTTCCTTCCCTACCTCATCCCCCACACATATGCCCTGGATTTCACTTATTACAGAAAATTCCCACCTCTCATCCAAAACAGTCCTTTCCAAAAATCCTAAGCAAGCCCAAAGTTTGGTACAGAGAGTTTCCTGGGGGTCATTGCACTGGGTGGCTGGACATTGATGGCCAGGAAAAGGAGGACAGTGTGACTCAGACCTCAAAGGACTGCTCGGGATATTATTAGGCCAAGGGTGTACTCTCCTAGACGGCACATGTCAATGGTGGAGTGTGTCACATTCATTTCTTTTGACAACCTTAAACTTTTATGTAGATGACATTTTCCCCTACTGGTTTTTTCCTTCCCTTCCTATGGCACTAAACTACACCATGTCCCTTCTTTCTTGCCATCTGTTGCTATTCTCTGTTCCATTCTCCAGTCCAGCTCAGCAGTGTCTGGGAGGGTGGGTGAAGGAAGAATGTAACCCACATCCCAGCGTTATCCATGGCCTTTGCTGCTGCGCCCTGCCCCCACCTCCCTCTGCCCTGTGACCTCCACTTGCAATGGGGACGATGTGAGCCCTGCACTTTCTTCCCATGTTTGTATGCAGCCAACTCACCTGCTCCTCACTCCATCCTTCATGGTCCAGTATATTATAATGTGCAGTTAAGACCAGGGGATTTAGCATCAGATTTCATGGTTTCAGAACTTGGGCTTTGTCATTTGTGAGCCATGTGACATTGACCACGTTATGTAAGTTTCTAAGCCTCGATTTATGGGATCCCAATTTTGGAATTATTATGAGGATGAAACAAGATAATTAGTATAAAGGACTTAGTATAGGTTCTGGCACTTAATAAATGTTAGCTGCTAATATTGAATTAGTGCCATGATCATCATCCAAATCACAGTTATTTATTACTCATTGAATATTTATTGAGCACTTTCCATATGGCGAGTGCTATGCCAAGAAGTGGGGACAATGCAGAGAACAAGACAGGCACATTCTGCTCCCGCACAGAGTATTAGTCTATATTTATCTTTTCTCCTCATTAGGTCATAGGAATCTCTCCAAGACTGCAGCCCAGAGTTTGATGTTTTTCCTCCCTGGAATCCTAGATTAAAATGCTGTACAAATATTTCCACAGGAACATTATAATATATTGGCAGTTAGGTTCCATCGTACTACTCTGGTTCTATCTAATGTCAAGTAATAATAAGGGCTTTTAAGAAAACAAAAATAAAATGTGTAGTCAGTGGGGGAGTGTGCTGTAACAGACTAATCCAGGAAAGCTTCTTTGAGGTGACCTCTGAGCAGAAAGCTGAACGCTAGGAAAGGAGCAAGCCACACTAATGTCTTGGAAAAGGGTGTTGTAGGCAGAGGGAACAGCTGCTCAGAGGTACGTGCATTTGCTTATTGGGAGTGGGGGTCAGCGAGGAGACAGTGATGGCAAGAGCACGTGACTGAGGAGGAATGGAATTTAATGAGGCCGGGCTGGTAGAGTATATAGACGCTCGGAGGCCATGGTCAGGATGCCAGGTTTACCTGGATGTGTGCGGGAAAGCCCTCAGAGGGTTTGATCCCTGTGGCTGACGCAGACTAGATTGGAGGGGATCCGGAGTGGAAGTAGAGAGGTCGGTGAGGAGGCTGTGGCAGCATGTGTAAGAAAGTTTTTGAGAATATGTGTTCCTCTTTCCAAACAAAAATGACTTTTGGTTTCTAACCTGTTTATGAATTGAGGGCTGACTATATTTAGTTTTAAAATGTTAAGAAAATGAAAATCCTGGGTAAAGATGGTTTTATTAAATACAAAGATTTCTCATATCTAAGTCGATACTAACAATTAATAAATAGCCCAAGGAAATGTTTCATCATACAGGTAAAGCTCAGGCTTATCATCTTTATTGAAATGTTTGTTTAAGTGTGGTTAGCATCCTGTGAGACAGAACTGCGCTGCAATATTCTTATCTATGTTTCTAAAAGCATCAAAAGTGAAAAAAGGGCTTCAGTAAATATCCCTTTTGTGCTGAAATAAACTTGTTTTTATTCTAGAATTTGTCCATGCCAATGTTTTCACACCTCCTTTGTGTTTTATCTTTTAGTACATTATCAAATTATGGTGATTTGAAGAAAGATTCTGCTATGAACCTAAATGCTCCTAGAACCCCAGGAAGGCATGGACTGACAACCACACCTCAGCAAAGACTCCTCTCCCAGAACCCACCACAGAAGCAGGAAAATGATCCAGAGCCAACTCAGGGTGTACAGACTTGTGTGGCTAACGGTGTAGTGGCAGCACAAAACCAGATGGAATGTGAGGAGGATAAAACAGCCCCTCTTAGCCCAGATACTCCTATTCAAACTTCAGAACCCTTACTCGATTTGAACTTAGTGAATGGAGAAAGAGATGAAAATACCATGGGCCCTGTGTCACCCACAAAAAATGACTGTGTTGGGAATGCTTCTGACAGTCGCTGCAGGACTCCAAGTGTAGGCCCAGTCCTCCTCCTGGAAGAAGAAAGCGCAGACACAGAAGCCAAGGTACAAGAAAGGGAAAATGGAGAGAGCCCTCTGGAATTGGAACAGCTGGACCAGCACCAAGAGATGAAGGTAAAGCATGAGACTAGCTCATAAGTAGGAGGAAGCACTGACCATTCCAGTACAGTTTTTTGTTTGTTTGTTTTTGTTTATTTTTGTTTTTGTTTTTGTGAGCAGTCATCAGATTTATAAAAAGATGCAACAAATTTTAAAGTGATACAAAAATACTAGTTCCAAAACAACATCAAAAAGTGAGTGTCTTTAACCATACTCAGCTCATCACAGAGCAAATGGGTGAGTGGAATAATAATTCACCCTATAGCATGTTTCATAAACTAGCAACAGAGAAAGTTGGGTGAAGGAAAGCAGAGAAATTTTGTCTTTTAAGAATTAGAATCGCGGGTCTCCATAGTCATCTGGCATCGGCTCCATGTTGTACCTATGGTTAGAAACGTACATGGTGGGAACTGCAGGGATCGTCCTGATGCTTCGTTTAAGGTCCTGGTCAACTGTGGCCACAATGTAACACTTGCGCTGAGTTACTGTCTGTCCTAAGCAGTCGCCTCCATGGTAATCATTAAATCTTGGATTCTTGGCAATCCTTAGAGCCACTCAATACGTTTGTCCCAATTTCTCAATTTCAGCCATTACACAGTCAGTTATAAAGGGATACACGTGGCATACAGACAGTCCATCATTGACTGCACCAAGTCTAGTTTGAATTTAATGGAAACCTTGATAAAGCTGGTATCAACCAGGATGTGCCAAGGTGGGTCGCGCTGTGTGTTATACTGGAAGAATAAGCAGGAAAGATGTTGGGGGACTTCTCCTCCCTGGAGTACACTGGGATCTTTCTTTTCTTTTCTTTTTAGGTTTTAACCTGTCCTTTTCTTTAAGCCTCTGATCTCTGAGACTAAGCATTCGCTTCATGGTCATATACTTGTTTTCTTTTGCTTCCTGGTGTTCACACCACTTGTCTTGTTTCCTCCGGAATCCCACTACAGTTTTAAAACTCTATTTCATAGCACGGTGAAATGAATGAGTCAGATCACCCCTACCACCAGTTGAACAATTTTTAAGCTTCAGCTGCTAATGGGTGTTTCCCCTACTCCGTGAGGAGATATTTCACTTTTTCTCTGCATAGTCATTTCTGTTGACCTATTATGATTTCAAGTGTCGGAACAGTGTGAAGACTTTGATATAGGAAAACCACAAACATTTTATTTACATAGGAAGAAAATGTTCGTTGTTGCTCTAGGTATTAGGGCTGCATCCCTAATATTTATGGGCTAAGCAAGAGGAAATTGTATAATCTTTGTTTTTCTGAGATTTCTAATCTAGTAAAAGAAATAGACCTGGAAGATTAATTTGTGCTAGCGAATGTTTCTTGAAAGGACATGAATATGGAAGTACTTAGAAATTATTCAGCAGATATCTATTACACTTCTTGGCTTCTAAATTAAAAAAAAAATTCCAATGAATACACAATTTTATAATTAAAAGACTCTTTGAAAATCACCTTAGTTTATCAATTAATCTATAGAAGCAAAAACAGTCCCAGAAAAACTGGTGTGATCACAATCAGAGCCTGACTCCCATGCCAGTATTGTGTCCCTAATGCAGGAAGTCACAAACATGAATGCCTAAATGTGGGAAATGTCAATGAATACAGCAGCCATGAGTACTATAGTAGAGAGAGGTGAGACTGGGGCAAACTAAAAGTTTAAATCCTTTCTGAAAAGGGCGGTAATTCCATGAACCACCTGAGTGGCATTTCTGCTCACATGCTAACAAAGTTCTGATTTCCCAGTGAAATGTGGTTATACTTTATCTGTGTTACTGCAGAAACTTTGATACCATTCCAGTGACAAGACCATTGCATCTGTGTTCTTTATTCATGTCAGTGTAGTGCTTTGGAAATATTAATAAATATGACTTTTACAAAGTACTTGGAATTTCTTGGATCAAAGGTGTGGTGTAAGCATCATTGTAGAGTTCCCTGGAATAGATAGTTGTTTGTCTCTGAAGACAAGAAAAAAGTTTCCATTACTTAATCTCTCTTATCAATTATAAATAATAATCTATGTAGGAGAGTTTAGAATTGAAAATTTGATTATTATAGAAAATTTTGCAAGTGACAAATCCAAGTCCTAAATTTGTGTGTGGTTTTTTTTTTTTTTATGGTGCTCTGTTTTAACTGACATGGCAGAAAATCAAAAGAACTGTTACTAAAATATTAGAGTAAAAAGTGATTGAACTTGAAAGTAATATCCACTTTATGATACATTTTTTACTGACACTGAAAAAAAAATTCCACATAGACAAAGAGCCAATGGTTCATTTTCTTGAGGTTAGTAAATTAATTTTAAATGCTGACGTTCAAGCAGGGAGTTCCCTGGAATAGATAGTTGTAAGGAAGTGGGTGAGAGAAAGTATGTCAAACTTGTTAACATCTGAAATAATAAAAAAAAACAAAAAACAGGACATTGCAAAGTGAATCTCAAAACAGCTTGATAGAGTGTTAAGTTTTAGTGTCCCTCTGCTTGAACCATGGAGAACTGAAGAGAAGATTAGAACCAAGAAACTCAAGACGCTTACTTAATATCTGTCCTTTTACCTTTGGGAGGATGCCACCAGCAAGTATTTATAAAACAGTAAGAGCTGTTTTTATCAAGGGAAATATTTTAGTTGGGGATGATGCCTGTGGTTGCTGGGTGCTATTTTTTCCCCTCAGTCATATAGTATTATGTATACATTTTTAGAGCTGAATCTTATTTGGTTTGGGAGACACTTAATAGGGCTTTCTCATTAAACTACTGAAACATATTCTAGTATAGCTGGCCTTTCTCCTAAATGAGAATTGAAGTACATGTTATATGTGGGAAGAAAAAATGTTTTTCTCTGCAGAGCTGTTAATCCACGTACTACATGTCCCATCTAAAAAGGAGTGTCAGGATTTAATTTCTACGTGGTGACAATATGTTGTTCCCCTTTGTTGCTTTGATGTTTGTTCTTTGCCTTTCCTTGTTCCAAAATGCAAACAAAGATGTTAGAGTTAAGGGGGTAAATTTTATGTTATGTACATTTTACCATAATTTAAGAATAAAAACATTAAAAAAAATTAATGCTACGTAATATACTGAAGTAAACAATTGGAACCAGGAAATCTCAATGCTGCTTTTGACTTGTCCACTAAATAGCAGTATGACCTTGAACAGGTCAATTAAATTCTTTGTGCCTTTAGTTAAAGGATATAAACTGAGTATAATCTTAAGGCCCTTTTCAGTGATAATATAATGATTCTATGCTGTTATATGTAGGTAGATTCCTTTGCTAGCTTAGCCCTTCAGATTGTCGGATGCTTTTTAAACTAATGTATTCAACTTCTAAGACATAATGGAATATTTGAGTTTCACTATGCAGACAATTGAAAAAAAATTACTTCAATCATTATATAACTCAATAAAGAAATTTACATCAGAATAGTTTTAAATAAGTTTCATTTTAACCAGAATTAAATTTAAATGGATGTTTCCTAAATGCCCACCAGGAGTGGGAGAATGATGGGTTGGGGGATGTAAGGTAGGAGTAGAACAGAGTGGCAAAGATGGTTCAGGAAGTAGATACATATTAAAATATATCTTGAACAATTATTTTTAGTAATTGAGAACAAACTTAAGAATAGTCTCAGCTTGTGTAACTGTTTCACTGATTATCCGATGTAGTTTGATCAAGAATCTCTTTCAACGATGAGTACTGTTATTTTTACCACGTAAAAGGTAAAGAATACCTAGCTCATTGAAACTATTATTGTCTCTACTATACTTTAGTGATGCTACACTTTTCTAATGTTTAAACATTTTACAGCACCTAGAATCTACCCAGAAACCTCAAAATAAGCAAATTAAAAAAACAACAACAAAAAAAAACACCACCTCAGAACCAAAGGAAAATGAACACTTTGTGATGCCTTTATCCCTCACCACCCAAGGTGTGAACAGCATCTTTAAATTAAAGTTAATCACGTATTAGAGCAGATTAAAGGATTGAAATCTACTAAAGGAGACATGTTGCTGTAAGGAAACATGTTAAAACCTGTAAGTTCCAGGGAAGGTGGAGGCAAAGGACTGTCTTCTGAGGGTGCACACATGTGCCTGGCCCGCATCCATACTTGGGGATGTGGGGAAGGGTGTTGTAATAGCATAGAACTCCTGCTTGGCATGATAAATTGGATTATCATAAATAGTTTAAACTATATTAGGAGACTTGGGTAAATGGGTCAGTACATTTTAGAATGAATTTCATTAACTGTGGTCCCCCTTTCTCAGATTTGTAGGCTTTATAGGTGGTAAACTTTAGTAGAAATGCACTAATATGGAATGCTGCATTCATAGATTGTGTTAGTTTTCATGAGCCTTTTAATGTCTAGTATATATTTTAGTGGGTTGTATTGGTAGGTTTTTCTGAGATTTCATATTTTCCTCTATATTTCATACAACAATCCAAATATAAATGTGTGTAGATGTGAGCTTTTTAAGACTAAAGTTTATGTAAATAACAAATCTCTGTTATTGGCAATATAAGATCAGAGTAGCAATGTATTAAAACTCTAATAATAGCGGTTTTATTAAGGCAATAACAGAAACAGATTTTTGTATCAGAGTAATTTTATTATGTAGAGTTAAAATACCCCCTGGGATGATTTCATACCTGATAAAATATAATACCAAAATAGATTTAGATATTTTCCTCAGTGTAAGAAATCTCCCCAAAGTCTCTGATTTCTTGCCATTTTCTTCTTTCTTCACACCCCCCAGGAAGGTATTGAATTTTTACAAATAAATTAACTGTGTATAAGCAAGATTCCCCCCCCCCCCTTTTTTTTTAATTCAAGTCCCTGGTCCAAAACTTTTTTAAAATATAAATTGCCCTAGGATCTTTGGCTTTTACTTTCATATCAAAGACTTTTTCCTAAACCTATATCCGTAATTATGCTGAGTGAACTACATTGTACTCAGTTCATTGCCTACAGGAAAAGGGATTTAGTTGTATTGTCAGGCTTTGACTTCATGACTAGAAGTAACCTAGTACCAGGCCAGATTCTGGACTACACGTGCTGGGCAACACTCTTGCATTTCATCCCAATCTTCTGCTATTTGTCTTCTTTCTCCTTTTTCTTCCACATTTTTTGGGGGAATCATTATTGAATGCAGTGGCAGATGGACTCTCAGTGAAATCAAAGGCATGTGGCAAGCTGTTTTCAGTACTGCCATGCCACCGCTCTAATGCAGCCTGTCTTGGGTCTCTCTGGTCCAGGGGTTGCTTTCTGCCTCAGCCTGGCATTCTAGGGTTCTCTCGGGGGTGTCTTGTTTTTGAATCGTTGTTCGCTTTTCTTCCTTGTAGGTGGGGAGTGAAGTCAGGAACAACCTATGTCACCATACTGATTACATCACTCCCTGGAAACAGATTTTTTTAAAAGTTTCTCATTTCACTAAAAATGAAATTATATAATAAAGTGGGGGATAGATGAAGAAGGAGGTGTCTACAAAGTAGAGATTTATAGAAGCATTTTCTTTTTAACTAAAATGTTTATTTGCTGGTTATTTCTGGTTTTTAAATTACCATTTTATTTATTATATAAGGCTTGAGGGTTTATAACTTTTGAACATAGTCAAATAAAAATTAAAAAGATAATCATCTCCTAGGGAAAAATATGACAGAGAATCAAATTCAGATACAAATCGTGACTAGAAAACCAGTGCTATAATCCAAGTTCACTTACTTTTCCTCTTTTTCTGTCACATTCCCCTCACTAAGTTTAATTATAATTCTTAAAATGATTGATTCATTTGAAAGGCTATAATGGGAGGTATCAATTTTTTCTGGGAGTTAAAACAATGCTTACCTTGGTTATCCGTGTCTTATGATGGGCAACAAGTTCTTTTTTATTTTTTGTAAAGCTTTAAATTTCTTGCTGTTCACTTTTTGAAAACTAAAGACAACTGTTGAGGTCTTCTCAGATTTGACAACAAATAGTAAGTTACTGCTTAGCGTGTCTTCTCTTGCCAACCCAGCTTTAATTCCAAGAAAGTGAAAAGTCAGAACAGCAAAGAAATTATCCAGCTTTGTTACCAATGTTAGGGTTCTTGGCTCCCCCAAGATAGAAATCGAGAGGAAACCGCAGAAAGATTTTCCAGACAAATTTTATCAAGCTTATGCTCAAGCACAAGGGAGGCAGCAGAGAGGAAAGGAAGGAGGTGACGGGGGCCGGCTCTGCTGAGCTGCTTTTATAAGCTGGGGACGAAAGAAAAGACGGGCTTTTTGAAAGTGGCGGCTTCCTTTACCGCCGCGGAGCCTGGTAATTGTGTTCGCACCTGCGCTACCTGGGCAAATGGCGGGCCGCTCATTATCGCCACCCTAGGACGGTCTCATAGAGGTCAAACCTTGATAAATGGATATGCGGAATACTGGTTCCTTGTGTAGACGTAACCGGTTAGAAGTGAGATAATAATCAGCCACTTCTGCACTTTTGTGTAGAGGCTGATGGGGTGGGGGTCAGCTCATCCCGCGTTGACTCCTGGCCATCAGGCATCAGGGCCAGTCCCTAAGCCATCACAGCTTGACTGATTAGCCTTTTGTCGTTGCGATTATTATAATGAAAGCTCCAACTAAAGTTGTAGGCGTTTTAAAACCATGTGTAGGATCATGGAAAAGTTGCCCCACTAACCATATGGATAATTCATAAAAGTCTTGAGGATAGCTTTGTTTATTATTCACTTAAAACTGAATGGTAAACTCAGAAACTTCTTTATTTTGTGTTGACTCTATGTAGTATATTGGGAAGGTATAAGAAGAAGTGAGAAAAAATGTACTTCGGAAAACCTATACCTGAAAAAACCAACTATTCTGTTTGAAAATTCAATGTGCCAGATTCACTCTCCGAGGTGCTAGAAATGCATGAATAAGACAAGGCCCGCCTACACAGCCTCAGTCTACTGAGGGGAGACAAACATAAATAAATCACCATAACATGGTACAGTAAGTGCTTCGAAAACACAGATGAGGAAACCACTGTGCCTGGAGGAGGGCTGGCTGAGGGGCAGGCTGCTGAGAAACAGTTAAATTGGGCATGAAGAAAAAATGGGAGGTTGCTGGGTGGTCTGAGCAGTTGGAAATGGGGTGAGGTAGGGAAGAAGAGTGAGTCTAGGAAGGGAGAAAGTGGGGGAAATGAGCAGAGGCAAGAAGATAGATGCCATATTTGGGGGTCCTTTTTGGCCTCATAATAAGAGGTCAGAGGACTAGAGAAATGAATGTGAGGAGAGGGATAGGCTTAAAAAGAAAATGTAAACTCAGGACAAATTGCCATGGGTTTGTATTGCCGACATTGTATTTTTACCCCCTGAAAGCAATGGAGACTTTTAAAAAATATTTTTGAAAGTTTGAATTAAAATTAATAATTCTCACAGAAAATCAGGAAAATGCAGCAAAGCATAGAAAATACAAAAATCACCCATAGTTCAACCACCCAGAGAGAACTGCTTTGGTGTTTAACAGTCCAGCTTGTTTTTCCGTGCTGATTTTTCTTTCTTTCTTTCTTTTTTTTTTTTTTTTTAAAAACATACTCGATTCCACAATGTATGGTCATTCTGCATCCTGTTTTGTTGGATTAAACATACGTATTTTTCCATGTTATTTCAAACTTTCCATAAGCCTAATACTAGTTGGTCTCAGGGGCACTTAATTAAAGTGTAGCAGTACTTTAGATTATACATCTGTGGGTTTTAGAAAAATGAATCAGATAATAGGAAAAACAGATGGAGCAAGGTATATAATCAGCAACTACAGAGTCCAGGTGTGAGAGGATGCGGTCCTGGCTGCCGCAGAGGATTTTAGAATGAGAAAGAGAGATTGCTGAGGACTTGTGACTAGATGTACGGGATGAATCCTGTTCAAGTCCTAGTTTGGATGAAGTGGCAGATGGTATACCGTTTATTGAACTGCAAGGAAATAGAAGGAGCAACATATTTGAGGGGCAAAAAAGTTGAATTAGATTTAGACATACTGAATTTGTGGGACTTCTAGGAAATCCAGGTGAAGGTGTCTAAACCAAAAACGGAATATTCTGGAGACATTATGGTTTATTGGTTAAGGATGAAGCTTTTAGATTAAAGAGAGGAGTTCGAAGTCCAGCTCCGTCACTTACCTGGTAGGTGACTTTGGATATGGCATCTTAAAGTCATTCTCCAGGCCTTGTTTTCCTAACATGTTAATGAAATAGTTGAGGTGGAAGACAGGAAGAAAAGTAATTGTGCTTGGAATGAGGGGAGGGAGTCGAGTTGTGGATTAGGTTAGTTTTGTACTATGTTTGTGGCACCCGCAAGTTACCCATTTGGAGATATTAATTAAGCAAGTGGAAATATGGATCTGGAGCTCAGGAAAGGAGATAAGAATGTAAGAGGATGTACATAAGGGCATGATTAATAATGCCGAAATAAAATGTGTAGGAACCGAAAGAAGGTTAAGGACTGAGCCCTAAAACACAAACATAATCAAAAGGGGAACATAATGAATTGTCTGCGAGAAAAAAGAAGAAGAGAGAGCAGTGTTGTGAGAAGCAGTAGGCTTGAGAGGGTGGAGGACATGGGAGTATAAGTGACCTTATGAAGATGGTCATCATTTAGAATAAGGAACTAGAGGTAAACCTGGAGACCTAGGCCTTTACTGGGACGTTATGGCTAACTAGCTCAGTGAACCTGGGTAATTGAATTAAATGATGTGAATTTATATTGCACATATACTATTTCAAGGCACTGCAGTGAGTACAAACTGGAGACAGTTGAGAAGGAGGAGTAAGATAAATAAATGATTATTGCTTCACAGGGTAGGGGGGAAAGGAGAACTCAAAGATAAAGCTAAGATTCTGGAACATGACTGAAAGGAGCATGTTGTGAGCACAAATGGAGAAGTCAGGTGGAGAGTCGGGAACTCAGTGAGTGAGGTACAAAGAGACCACAGTGTAACACAGATGTGAGTAGGAGGCTCGTTGCTGGATGTGTCAATTTGGGAAGTGTCTGTAGAGGTCAGGGAGCTTGAGGACAGTGGAGAAGGTTAGCTCTTTTGATAACTTGTGACTGTGACTTTGAGGGCCCAGATCAAAGGTAATGAGACCAATCAGAAGTCTCTCCAGCATTGCTGAGTGGCCTGGAACTCACAAAAGAAAAGAACCAAACCTGGAATGGAAGTGAGCTACTAGGACCAACAAGTCAGCAGTGCCAAGAGGACAGGAGGATAACGGAATCAGGGATGGGGTTTAACAGAATGTTGCTATGAACCAGAAGATTTGGGAAAGTCAGGTGCATGGAGTTCACATTGGTTTAGTGTGGGTGTGAGAGATATGGAAAGGTCAGATCGTGAAAACATAGCAGTTGTTGTATGTGGCTTACAAAAACAAAAACAAAACAAAAAGAAAACAATACATCGTAACCTAGCAGTCAGGAAGACAGGCTCAAGAGCCAGATTCTCTAGGTTTGAATCCCCGCTCAGGCACTTATCAGCTGTGTGACTGTGAGCAGGCCACTTAAATCTCTCTGTACCCAGTTTCTGCATCTGCAAAATAGAGATAATACCCACCTCATAGCATTGTTACAAGGCACAGATCATTTAATAGTTGTAAAGATCTTAGAACGGTATCTTGAAACATAGTATTAGCTGTATGTTTGTTAAATAAACATAAAATAAAATGATGTTTCATTTGTAAGTCAAGATGAATAGACCTATGACCTGAGATATGTCCCTTATTGGATCCAAAATTTAACACATCCTACCTCTTGAATATCTCAGTCAGTACCTTCTATCATTTCTGTTTTAAACTGAGGTGTACTCCTTTGTGGGACACACAGAGGTAAGTTTGCATGCCTCTTCTTTTTTAACTTAGGTTTCCTATATTTTTGTTTATTTCTCTTGCGTGAAAAAAATAGGCTATTACCACATAAGGCACTCATATATATGTACAAGGTTTTAACTCCAGGCAATTATCGTTGGAAATATTTATAAATGACCTAATTTCTTTGATGTTCTACCTAGACTTGGGACAGGTTAATTCAGTTATTATTGCATTTATTAAGTTCTTCTTGGTGTCTGCTCTTTAATTTCTGCAAAACCCAAAGGACCGTTTAGTCCAATGGATAGTAAATTGAGTATAAGAGCAAAGTTCTCTCTTTTCTACCACTTACTTCCTGTCTGATCTTGTGCAAGTAACCAAATTGTCCTCCTCAGTGCAAGCTCTGTTTCTTCCTCCCCAACTTGTCTCAAAAGGATGTAATTAAAACCTTCAGGTTAAGAGCTCTCACTCACCTATTTTCCTGTTTTGAACTGAGAAAATAGTGTAGAGGACATAAGATAGTAAAAATATTGGTGCTGGGTTAAAAAATAGGCTTAGACTTTGCACCCAAAGCTTCTTGAAAGATCATGCTACAATAAACTGTCTATGCTTCTGAGGCGTAAACTCCGTTATGAAGTACTGCAAAAGGAATAATGTCTCTGGGTTGTATATTTTCTTTTTCTTGTAATGTGAACCTGGTATTAAATTTCTTGCTGATTGCAAATCTACCCTGAGACCACATGACCTTATTTATGGCATTTTTACATGATCTTGATCAAACACAGAATCTGTGTTTTATTCCTTTACTTTCTCATTTTCTTGTTCCCCAAATCCAGAGGAAGTTCACTTAGTTACAAGGCTATAACAGAGCAAGAACTTTGTTTTCCAGACCTGGATTTTGATTCTGGCTTGGTCACTTACTAGTTGTATGACTTTGGGCAGGTTACCCAGCCTCACTAGGACACAGCTTCCTCACCTATGAAATGAAAAGATAATGCTACCTGCTTTGTGGGGGTAATATAAGGATTATGTTAGATAATTCATGTGAAGCATGTAAAATAGTGCCTAGCACACAGTAAGGACTCAGTAAATAGTGGGGTTTGTCACTGTCTTTTACCTGTGATAGTTTCACTTGAGTTCTCTGCTCCTTAGTATAGTGAGGAATAGTACCAAAATGCAGGTGTCTGACACAGGTTAGAAATTTTAAGGAGCTTTTGAGATGGTAGGCCAATTATGTATGTGACATTCACATATCACCGTAATCTAATTTTAAATTATCACTTGGAGCCATATTGGAGACTTTGATGTCTAGAAATACATTTAAAATGACATATCAAAATTTTGATGCATCTCGTGACTTGTGATACAAAATCGAGTGTTTATTCCCTAAGTTGACTTACCGTGTTAAGAAAGAATGGATTTCAGGGAGCATAGAGACGTGTGTGCCCACACAAAGCCACATCGTCTTTCTCCATGGGAGAATATAATTAACTGACAGCAGATTTAAAGGGTAGAAACTCCCCAGGAACAAGGAACATTCTTTCTGGTCCTATAAACCCCCGATAATTTATATACATATTGTTTTTAATGTAATTTCTCAAATACATGGAAAAGGCTATAAGAAGTTTTAGTAATTTTGATTCAGTGCTTTTATAAAAAAAAGAACAAAACTATTCCTGCTTAAAACAAAATCACATGAGAACATGTTTTGAAGAGTTATAAAGCGTAATTGAAGCTATAGAGCATAATACCGATGTCTGATTCCTTTTAAAATAATTGAAGATTTTGCCCTTAAAGCATCCTTCAGGAAACAGTAAATGTTCATTAGGATTTGTGAAATTCTTTCCAAAATATCTGCTCCCCCACTTGGTGGTTTTGAGGCATGTGGCAGGGCGTATGGCACTAAGATTTTAAAGAATGACTCACTGGCTCCACAGAAGCCCTTTCTGCCAATGTTATTAATGAACTCTGCGAACTGCAGTGGAGGTTCTTTGTCCCAGTTCGGGCCATATGGAAGAGTCATGTCAAAAGGTCTGAAAAGAGCTGTACAAGATGGTGACATCTGCAAATAAGGAGGCAGAACTGACACTGAGCACATTCGTGAGCCAGCAGGTACAGTGACGATTAACTAGGCTGAACCTAACTAACCCCGGTGAGAACAGAACAGATCTCTGCAAAAAGTTGTTGGAGGTATGAAGGTACACGGTGATAGCCTAGGAAGTGCATTCATTAAGCAAAGAGAAGTTACAGAAGCAGAGAATATCATCTATTATCATAAGAAGAGTGTTTCTTAACTTTTTCAGTTCTGGTACTTTAGGTGTACTCTAATGTATTATTGTTTAAGGCAATAATACTCTGAGAATCAGCTTTCCATATACAGTATGTATTTGCAAGTAAAAAAAAATACCTTTATCTTATAGAGGGATATCAAAAGATGCTTTTTTAATAGTATATTTATCATTATTTTGAAAAGTCAAGCCTGTGTATTAACTTCCAAGAGAAGCCAATAGGTTTTTCTTATTAAATCAATATTGTGTAACCGTTACAGTTTTCCAAAGAATCACAAGAATAAATGATTTCTTAGTAAAGTGCTAAGCACAAAGTAGGGGTTATGTGTTTTCGAAGTGGCAAATAGTAAGAAATCATATAACTTTACCTATTTAGCTTTCTATTTAAAAAATATCAGGCTGAAGCCCCAATGCATCCACAATTTTAAAACTACTTTGTTATTTAAAAATGTCTGATAAAGTAATAAGAGCCCTGTGCATGCAGAAGGATCATGTATTTCTCCCTTAATGTACTCATAGATGAGTTTCAGTAAAGTAAGTCTTTAGTAACTAAACTAATTTTTTTTAAAGTTGGAAACCATCATATTATTGCATCAAATATAACTGAATTTTTCTATATCTGAGAATTATTGCTAAAAAGGCAGAAAAGTCTGCTTTAAGTAAAATTTTTGTTGAAAAAATAATATATAAATTAAAATGCATAGTAAGAAACACATTCTGTTTTTTCAATGGCTAGTTGGTATTTTGTTAATCTGTTCACTCGCAGGCATTTAATAGTCTTGGTTTTTTGTTGCTAAGAAGGATTCCAGTGAGAGCCAACTATTTACTAAATAGTTACTTAAAATCACATACCACCGGTTAGAATCTGATTCAGTTACCTTCTAACTGTGTGACCTCAGACAAGTTTCCTTGTCTCTTTGAGCCTTGGGATTTTTGTTTTGTTGTGTATATGTGCTGCCTGTAGAATAAGAATAATGGTACTTATTTTATAGAGGTGTTGTTAGGATAAGTCATTTATGTAAAATACTTACACCAGTGTTTGGCACATAACAAGCAGTCAGTAAGTAAAGTGTTAGTTGTTCTTATGATGATGTTGTGATTAACCTAAATCAGGGCTCCATGTGTCAGTGATTTCCTGACCTCAACCACAAAATCCCTAGTAACTTTTCACAAACCTGTATGTGAGTGATTAAACTGTGTCAGCAAGCTTACTTTTGCTTATCTTTATGTTGGCTTTGGCAAGGTCAGAGACCTAACATTAGAAGACCATCTGTGTGAAAGGAACATTGCTTTTGCTCATAACGGCTGGCATCCCCTTGGATTTTACAAATATGACCAGGATACCCACAATTTGCCTCGTTCAGCTAAAGTATTATCTGCAGTCAGCAAAATATCGTTTCTCATAAGCTCCCTGTCTAAGATCCTGTAGGTTGTGGAAGGCCTCAGGGGTGACTTCATTGTGTAGCAATAATAGACCATGTGACCTGGTAGTTAAAGAATTCTCTGACTCATACAAGATGTATTATCATGGCACACATGCTGCTGGATTGTTTTCTTTAAAGCCTTTTGTCAGAACTAGAATCAGAACATCGTATGTAAAAGAATAAAGCCAAAAAGATACATCACTACTATTAGAATAAAACTGGGAGCTTGAATAGAACACACTGCTTGGTAGTAATAACAACAGGCAAGTATCTCAGATGCATTTTGATAAGTGAAAGAAGCAAGACTCAAAAAAGCACAAACAGTCGGATTCTATTTACACGACATTCGGGAACAGGACAGAACAGGACCTGGTGCTGGGAGAGGAGTGTGGTGGACTCCAAAGAGACCTAAGAAAAGTTTCGATGGAAATGGTCTATATCTTGATTGTGGTGGAAGTGGTCGTGGTGGGGACATGATTATAAGCATTTATCAAAACTCCTAAAACCATATACCAAAAAGGTGAATTTTACTATTGTTTGTAATAAATCTGGCATTGAAAACCAAAACAACCACCAATGGCTTGTAGTTGATGCAGGTCAATATTTCCTGTGAGGATGTAGAATAAAATAGTATTTTATCTTCCTCTGAAATGTTGAAAGATTTCTCATGTATTTACTGTGTATTTGTGTTCACTTATTACAGGTTGAAAGTTACTTTAAGTTCATTAAATAATTTACTTTCTCCTCTGTAAGTAGTAATTGTTTAAAAATTGCTTGAAAGTGTTTCAATTTCATGGAATACACTGCATCTGTTTCATAGTATTTGTTTTCTATATTAATCAGGAGGCTACGAATACGTGGCATCGGTAATACTCAACCTGGCGTACACAATAAGGGGTTTTATTGGCTTTATCTCTGATTATAGGAATTTGCTGACTGCATAGCTCAGTATTTGAATACTACTGAAACAGTATTATATAACTCTACCTAAAGACTTCATATAAGTGAGGATGTAAGAAGCAACTTGGTAATTTTCCACATTAGAATGGATATTACATATAAAGCATAAAGTAGATATCATACTCATACGTATATGCTGAACACAGTGAAGCAGTCGTACAGCTTCTAGCATTTTATACACAGTTTAAAATGTAGCATTTACACAAATTAAATACTGGTTTAAAGTAGGTTTGGTCTGCTTTGGTACTGGAGTTTTTACTAAACTCTTGTTACACTTCATACTCTCCTAGAGTGAAAATGGTATTTCAGCAAAGTACCTAGGTAAGAATTTCTAAATAAAAAAGATGTTTAGGTATAAAATATAAAATGCATTCTAATAGGACCAAGCCCAACAGTGTTGCATAAAGAAGGCTTCATGGATAAGGAATGGAAATCCAGCGGGTCATCAAAAGGAAAATAAGTCTTAAACACGTAGAGAGATACAGCAAAAGCATATGCCAGGCAGAGAATAGAAGAAAGGTTTGAGGATGGCCAGGGACGTGTTTGGATAAAGGTGGATAGTTTAGTGTGTTTGGAGTGAAGGGTGCCTGTAAAGATAGACTGAGAAAGTCAGAGGAAGTGATGAGGTTTGAACAGCCCTGAAATGAATGGTGTATGCAATCTAGATTTTATCCTGTCAGTGAGAGGAGGATGATTGATGGCTTTCCTTTCTATGAAAAATAGGATTATCTGGGAAAGCAGAGCTTTAGAAATATCCCACGTATAGAATGAGAGCATTAAGGAACTGTTGATGGTAGAAGCAAAACAGGGTGGCTGTTATGAGAACTTAAAGGACCGACGCTAAAGATATAATATCATGAGTAGGAGTTGGTAGCTGACTGGATTTTGTGGTAGAGAACTAAATTGAAAGGAATTCAAGATGCCAAAGACAGCTAGAAAGAGATAAAACCATTTCCAGGTTGGTAAAGTTCGGGGATGGTGGTAGGATAGAGGTTTCCCACAAAAGATGAGTTTGGTCTTACACAGACACCATGTCAAAGTGGTAATAAATGTCCAACAATAGTTACATATGCGAGACTGTTATTCATTCAGCAATATTTTATTGAGTGCCAATGTTTTATTGAAGCATTGTAGTAGACACAGGAGATGGAGCAGTCACAAGGAAAAATGTTCCCATCCTCATGGAACTAGCAAGGTTCTGCAAATATATTTAAGGGTTAAGTAAATATAAACTGAATAATAAAGTGTGGATTTAATTAAAAATAATATGGGTAGTAGGAGGTAGGTGGAAGCATAGGTGAAACAAGATTAACAATGAATTGATAATTGTTGGATCTCAGTGATGGACACGTGGGGGTTCATTTTACTCTTTTCCCTAGTTTTATATACCAGGGGTGCCAAAAAATGTATACAAGTGGACACTTTGGTCAATATTGCTCAAGCAGTAGCTCGTCCAAATCAGAAGTGTCTCGATGCTGATGGTAACCACTTTGAGCCTCTCTTATAATTGTAGACGTCAAACGTGACTTGTATTCATCTTTTTTTGTTGGTATATACTGAGTATTACAATTTTAGTATTTTTCTCCTTTCTTAAAATGTGTATACATTTTTTTGACACACTCTGTATGATTGAAATTTTCCACGATGAAAATTTTTTTGCAACAGCATAAAGTTCTGTGCATAGAGCTAATAATTAGAGAAGATGTCTGAGAGAGTGAAGAAATCGTATCTGAAGAGTAGCCCTAGAGAGGTAGGGAAAAAATGAAGAAAGTATAGTGTCTGAGAACTGAAAAAGATAAAAAAATGTTTCAAGGAAAAGATGGATAATAGTGATAACTGCCACAGAGATCAAAGAAGAAGTGATAATTTAAAGAAGTTGTCACAGGTTATATCTAGCAAATCGCTCATTTCTAATGTTCATTTCTGTCTGGATGTTCCTTAATGGCTGAAAAGAATTGTGTACCTGAGAAGCTTGAGAAAACTGTTTTTATCAAACCATTTGGTAAGGTGTTTATTACTTAAGAAATACTGCCCAAGCTTTATTTCCTAATATGTGAATATCTATTCCATTTTTTAGGAGACAGATGAGCAAAAACTTCACAAAATAGCCAATGAACTTTTGCTTACAGAAAGAGCTTACGTCAACCGACTTGACCTCTTAGATCAGGTAATATTTTGTTTTTTATAATTATTTTTTTGGCCCTGTATATTAACTTAGTAATTAAAGTGTTTTAGAAACTACAAGAAGGTCCTGACTTTGGCCAGTGAAAGGAAATTTTTAACATTTTCAGCTTTGTCAGTGAATTTACTAGGGTATAAAGGTTTTTATACGTTGTAAAGAAAGACTGAAGTACTCTCTGTACAAGTCACAAGTGCCTTTATCTGTGTCTTTCAACCCTAACCACTAGTCTGTTCCTTAACCACTTATTGTGATTCTGGGTACCATGTTACTATTAAATCTGAATAAGAGATTGGTGATTCTAATGCTGACATGAATGTCACTGATTCTGTTCAGCTCCTTTGCTGGTCAGTCCTATGTGAGTGATCCGAGTTGCTACAGTCACAGGGCTAGAACGGATTGTGAGAGTTCACTTGTTCAGCCTTATATGAAACATTTAATACAGTGTCTGGTGTAAAGTTGCACAAAAAGTGTTTGTCAAATATGTGAATCTACTTTATCATTTTGTACTTTCATCATAGTGGAGCCTTGCGTATCATTTCAAATGTACATTTGCAAAGCAAGTTTTGAAATCTGTCATAAGAATCAGTGTTGAAAACAAAGGCCTCTTAATCCTGTCTTAGTGACAAAAAACCAAACTCGTTGGTAAGTTGTCTGCTAATACAGACTACTCTTCTTAGAAGAGGAAGTTGCCCATCAACTTATTTTGAGTTTGCACATTTGAAACAACTTTTCTCCTCATGGTGATCACAAAACTCAGACTTTTAGGTATTCCCATAATGGAGATGTATCTTTTCCTTTTATCGAATTGTTTTCTTTTTTCAGCCATATTAGCTTGTTTAACTATTGTAGCTAACCTTTTAGAATTTTAGAGTCTTAATTTCTACAATATCTTATCCATTGGAGTCTCTAAGGACATAATTTTGTGTTCTTCTTGCCTCCCAAGAAAAGGCAGTGGAGGTGGATTTAGAAAATTAACAACCATCTGGACATTATGAAGGAACAGACCTCCTTCTGCCTCCATTTAACAGAATGGCAAGAGGTATAGTAGTAGCCCGAGTGGAGCATAGCTAAGACTGCACATTTTAAAAATTATCTTTAAGACACCTGTTATTATGTGCAGGAGAATAGCTTTTTATCCTCCTATCAGTGTTTTAAGTTATGCATTATAATTTTTTACTAAAAGGCAAGAAAACATCTTGAGAACAAAATATTATTTTTTTTTATCCACTGACCAGATATATATTAGGCACCTACCCATTCTGCTGTGGGGACTAAATCATGATGTCCTTCCTCCCTAAGGAGTGTACAGTTTTAATAGGGAAAATGAGATTTATGCCAAAAAAATGATAATGAAGGCAGTATGTAACAAGTGCCAAAGAAGTCATTCAAAACAAAAGCAGTAGCAGACAATACCACAATTATTATGTGTAAAGTTTTTTATATCTCTTTACCAATGGATAGAAAGGGTAAATCCTGTTAACCTCA
Source organism: Rhinolophus sinicus (assembly GCF_036562045.2). Taxonomy (NCBI): domain Eukaryota; kingdom Metazoa; phylum Chordata; class Mammalia; order Chiroptera; family Rhinolophidae; genus Rhinolophus; species Rhinolophus sinicus. Next base: position 159,326,959 of record NC_133752.1, on the reverse strand, counting down.
ACTGGAAATTCTATGGTATAGAAAAGGTTAACATCCACAGAAAGAGGCATAGCCTAGGTTCAATTCAGTTTCCTAATTCTAATTCATGGTTTTTCTCAATCAAAGCATATACTCATTCCCACATTTCAAAAATGACTGATTTCTTGAACCAGGACCTTTTCTATTCATTCAACAGTTATTAAGAACCCAATATGTGCCTAACACAGTTCTGAGTGGTTAACCAATAAATTCGAAGTAATGTTTGTTTTATTGTCTTACTCAGGTATTTTATTGCAAACTATTGGAAGAAGCAAATCGAGGCTCATTTCCAGCAGAGATGGTGAATAAAATCTTTTCTAATATTTCATCAATAAATGTCTTCCATAGTAAATTCCTATTGCCAGAACTGGAGAAACGGATGCAAGAATGGTAAGAGGAGCAGATAGCAAATGATAATGTCTTACGGCAGTCATACTCAATGCTGATATTCAACTTTTAAATTGAAATACTAATGCTGCACAGAGCTATAGCCAATCATTTGTGCTAAATTTTTATGTTAAAGACCACTAATAAAAGTTGTGATACATTTTCAGCTTTAGCTGTAAAGGATTTCATCTCTGCTCTCCAAACTATCCTTTGACTAGTGGAGATAAGATACTAGGGGTAACGTGGAGCTTTGAGAATTCCATAGCATTTCTCTTTCCTATGTCATTCCTGAACTTCCTTTCATTCTCTACCTTCCTTCATTCTCTACAAATCTCACAGCAAAATGGATGTGGTAAAGCACAGGGTGTGTGTAGAGAAATGATTACTTCATTTGAAGTCCTGTGAATCCACTCTTGCTATAAGAAATCTTAATGACTTGTTTCTGTATTTTATACAGGGAAACTACCCCTAGAATTGGTGACATCCTTCAGAAGTTGGCGCCATTTCTTAAGATGTACGGAGAATATGTGAAGGGATTTGATAACGCAATGGAATTGGTTAAAAACATGACAGAACGTATTCCCCAGTTCAAGTCAGTAGTTGAAGAAATTCAGGTAATAGGACTCTTTTGTTTGGGGCTATAAATTAAATTTTCTGTACAAACCATGTAGTCTAGGAGATCTAAAATTTAGATTGAGAAATCTGAGACACCTAACCAAATTCCATTCTACTCTGAATTTTGCAAAAATCATGTCTTCAAAGTTAAAATACTATTGAGCATATGCCATGTACTGAGCAGTAAATTCTCCATTTGCTTTTGAGACCAGGAGAGTCTGGTTTTATCAGGGTCCACATAAATTTACAAACTGAATTCCCATTCAGTTCTATGTCTCTTGCTTTCTTTCAGAGGTTGAGATGTTGGAATGAATATAATTGAATATAAAGAATGATTGTCTATAAACCCTGACATTTTGGAAACGTAATTATTCAGGGACTTTTTGTCACTTTGTGTATGCGTCCTGATTTTTTTTTAACTTCACCACACCTGGGTAATACATTTTAATAATACCATAGGAATCGCTGTTTCATTCTCTAGTCAGAATTGTTAATAACTACCCCTTGTTAAAGTTTAGAGATTGAAAAGGAATTCTTTAGATCACATAAGATTCTTGGGGTGGGATACTATTGCTCCTTGACTGCTGCCTTTTGTGTTTCCTCATTCTTTATATTTGCCTGTGGATAATATATACAGGGTGCTTAGCATGGAGCTTGTTGGATATTTCACTACATGATTCTGGCGACAGTGGTCATTACTGTTTTATCAAATCTTAAAATTCTGTCTCTGCAATGTCTGTCTTCTTCACATTATGAGGAAATGAGTGGGTTGTGAAAGGAGTGGTGGATTGAGAATCAACTGACCTAGGTTAGAAGCCTAGTCTTCTGCTTATAGGTACTTGACCTTGGAAAACTCTCCTAACTTCTCCGAGCCACAGTTTCTTCATGTACAAATTTTGGGGTCAGTAATACACACATACAGTATATCATATCGGTATATACATACATACATGCCTACACACATAATAGGTTTGTTAGAGAAATCAAATGAGATAGCTAAACTTACAACATTTATAGAATTTTACAGTTTATTAAGGAAAGCCATTAGCCCTTGGCTTCCATGCTAATTTTGGGCCCTTTTTACTTTTCCTGATCTACAATAATAATTTCCAAACTAGTTTTCCCACATCTTCCTAAAGCCATATTGTGGCAGGTTGAGTTTACTAGATCTCAGCTCTAATATCAGTCCCCTGCAGGAAAACCTCCATTAGATGAAGCAAGTGTAAAGCCAGTTTGACATTATTACCCCACATGACCATTTCTTTGTCATCCCCTTTTTCCCTATATACACATTATTTGCAAACAAAACTCAGTTGTTCCCTTTTGCTGAACATGTTTCATGCCCCCACTGTCTTGGACCTGTTCTCCAAGGTCCCTCTTTCTGCACTTGCCCCCTGGTCTTCCTCACTTCTCTTCCCCCCACAGCCTGCCCTCGTCCAAATTCACGTTAAATGCTCCCTTCTCTGTGACGCCTTTCGTTTCTTGTTTGCTTTAAATGGAAGTATCATGTCTTAATACAACATTTATAGCCTGCAGTGCCTTGATCATGGTATGAGTTCAATAAATATTTTAATGAGATTCACGCTTTGTTTCATATGAAAAGAACACATCTTATTTTTAAGTAATCGTTTCCCTCTCTTATGTTAACAGTTTATTGAAAGTGAGTGCTGTTGTCTCAATTTTGCCTTAAGAAAAGTAGCTCTATTTACAGAGTTTGGTTTCTAACGGAAAAGAATTCCATGACCTAAGGAACAATTAAAATTTTCTGACAGATAATAAAATGCTCAGATCTTGTCATTCTTCTTTGTAGTCTTTTTTAAGTTAAAAGGAAATGACGTTTATGATAGCCTTATTGTGAAATAGTTTCTGCTGAATCCAAAGTAATTTAATACAGTTGTGCTTAGTGAAGCTCATTGAAAAGATGGGTTTTTATTTTTTTAATCTCTGGAGTGTGATTTAATAATGTGCCTCACAAACCCTTGCAGTGTCTAATTTAAGTGGCTGACAGCAATCTGGAATTTTCTTGCTTAATATTCTTCTTGATTTTCCTTTCTGTTCTTACACTAGATTGGTCGTCGTCAACCTTTAGTGAAAGAATCTGGGGTATTATTAAATGCATATTCCTGGGCCCTAGGCTCAGAGATTGTGGTTTCATAGATTGGGATGGGGCTCAAAATTTCCACTTTTAATAGCATCCCCGATATACCTAATGTAGGTGATGCACAGAACACACTTTTAGGGAAATATTGCCCTTGATGAAAGTTCCGTATTTCAGTGTGTTTTTAGACTGGCTAACCTAATTTTTAAATCTTTCTTTACAAACCTTTCTCATTACAGAAACAAAAGGTCTGTGGGAGCTTGACTTTGCAGCATCACATGCTAGAACCTGTCCAGCGGATTCCCCGATATGAGTTGCTTCTTAAGGACTACCTAAGGAAACTGCCCCCTGATTCTCCAGACTGGAACGATGCTAAAAGTAAATGCTTTCCCCTGCCTCTTTTCCATTGTGGGATAATTCAGCGGCCACGCAGTCTTGTGGTTCCAACGCAAGATAGGTCTCATAGCCACTTTAGTAAAATATTGGTGTCAGAAAATAACCTCACTGGAAATTGTTATCAGGCCCTCAACCAGGCAACCATTTTTGAGCCCAAATCACAGGTTTAGAGCAATGCAAATCACATTTCTCATGCTGGTTTCATGTTAATCATTAACTCTAAAATATAAAACTATGGTCTTAGAGACATCTAGAATAGTAATACACAATTACCTTGTCACAGAAAGAATACAACCATTCAGAATTACTAGGGCTGCTGGGTAATTAGATAGGTTGATGCAGACCAAGAAAGTTAAGATGGCAGTTACTGTGTAAAAATAACCTAAGCAAAGGTTAGCTCTACCTGCTCAGAAGAGAAAATGGTGCTATTTAGTGTCGGTTAACATCTTTCCTTAGAAAACTTGACTCCTATTCTGCTGGTTGTCTTTTATTTATTTATTTTTTCATTAGATTAGAATGAAAGGCTTTTCTAAGGCTCAAGAGTTTCAATAATAATTTCACTTTCTTGGGTACTTTAAAAAAAATCAATTAGCCGTTAAGGGAAGAATGAAAGTTAAGAAGTAGAAATGGGATAGATTTCAACAAGTACCAACAATACTGGTGTACAATCTTAAGGCATTGCTGCTTGCTGCTTTCCCTGATAATGTCTTGTCTTCTATTGTAAGTGAACCTTGATTAGAGACGAGGAGCACAAAACACAATCTTTGATCTTGGAGCTTGGGTCTTTCTCTGAACACAGGCTCTGATTTGAGTCTCCCACCATTCACGTGAATCAGTGACCACAGGAACTTCTCCCCTTTCTCCTTCTCCAGTTGAAAACTTTCCTTGCTCGCCTTCTTCCACTTTCTACTCTTTTGTCCTGAGTGCTTGGTCTTAGTGGCAGAGCTCGTGGTGGGATTGGAGGTGGAAATCACCACTGCTACTCAAACAGGTCTCCTGAGCAGTGGCCCCAGCCTCTTGTTTTGTCTCCCTTTACCGTGGATCCTATATGGAATGCACAGAATTGCCCATATCAGGATAGTTCTCCAAAATATCAATACAAATTCAGTTTGTCCCACACTCATCTTTGCCTTCCTCTAAGTTGCCAATGTCAAAAATGAAATGGTAACAATATGGTAGCGTATTTTATTGCTCTTTTCAGTTTCCCATTGCTACTTACACTAAACTTCTAAAGAAATAAAAGAAGCTCTTTAAGAGACCTGAAAGTAAAGGAGAAAACCACAAAAGTTCATTTCGTTCAGCAGTGGAACAAAGAAGACAGAAAATTTTGTCCAGAGGCGATAAGGTGGTTGTGATAACAGAATTAACCAGACAAGTAATTACAAGATAGTAAAGAAAGGAAGAGAGCAGCACGTGATTTAGGATTGAGAGCAATCCCTGGGGTTGAACGCGCAGGAGGCCTCAGCTTCCCCAGCTTTTCACCAGCAGTCCCAGAGTTCCTACCTTGCATGTTCCAAAGAGTTCCCATTTCCCATCTCTTGCTACCACCTGTCCCCACCACAAAACCCTCTATCCACATTGGTGTCAGAAGATTCTCTTTCACCTGACCTAGGCTAGGACTGCGAGTGTGTTTTCCCAAAGAAAGTGGGTTATGCTTGGTAGTTAATTTGCTCATAAAATGAATAAAATAATACTGTTGAAATGTTATAGAAATTTGAGTTGGAGGACTTAGGTTCAAATGTGGCTCTTTAATATCATAGTTGTGTGACCTTAGCCAAGTCACATCACTCCATTTCTTTCATCTGCCAAATGGGACTAATAGAATTTCCATTCAAGGTTGTATAAGAGTTCATTGACATAATATATATGAAAGCACCTGGCAAAGTGCCTGGTATGAAGCTGGTGTACATGGTGTCTGTTGATTTGGGATTACATGTATGGATTACATGTACCTATGAGCCTAATCATTGTATATGATTTATGAGAAAATATCCTTTAAGTTCCAAGTGATCTGCTTATAAATGAACTTTTGAAAGGACCCAGTTTGTAAATGGAAATTGCCCCTGCTTTTATTTTGTATCTTTGGTCTCAGGTTTCTTCTTTTCCTTCTTCTTTTTTCCAGATTTCTTCTTATTATCAGGTATAGTGTGTGTCAGTTATCTAGTAGCATAGTATGGACAACATATATTTATTTTATTTTCTTTTGTCCCCATTTAGAATCACTTGAAATTATATCTACAGCAGCAAGCCATTCTAATAGTGCAATAAGAAAAATGGTAAGTGGTTTTTCAGAGGAGACAGGAGTCTTCTATAGTTAGATAATTGTCAACAATGTAGACTAATATTATTTACAGATTTCAATCAAAATGAATTGGTACAGATGAACAAAAAAGATTGTTTACAAAATAGTTAGTGTTACCTATAATAATATTTTCTTCCAGGTTTTAATTTCCTCATAACTGATACATTTTATACCTAAATTTATGTTTAGTTCCAGTTACTTCTGAACTATTTGTGTTCTCCCTGAGGTTGTTATATTATTAAAGCTACTAAGGTGAAACCTCCTTATATTTGACCTTGCTGTTTTTTGTTTTTCTTTTCTTAGGATAACCTAAAGAAACTCTTAGAGATTTATGAAATGTTAGGAGAAGAAGAAGACATTGTAAATCCTTCAAATGAACTAATAAAAGAAGGACAGATCCTCAAACTAGCTGCTCGGAACACATCAGCACAAGAACGCTACCTTTTCTTAGTGAGTATTGTAGTGTGGGTAAATCACGTAAGAATAATTCTTAAACATTGTTACATACATCTTGGGCAAGTAGGGTGCTTGCTTGCTCACCAAAGCAATTATAGCTAAGCTGGCACAGTCACCACTGTCAGGATTCCACATAAGGAAATGTCCTCAGTACCTGAAACTTGTTCTTTCAAGGACACAAATCTTGTTTGGAAGTATTTTCTTTAATTTTCCTCGGTAATTATCCTATGTAATTTACTTCAGTAACACATACTGAAGACAGTTTAACCTTTCCATAATGATCATAGCTATCAGTGTGTTTGTGGGGTATGATATGCTTTCTGGAATTCTCTTTTTCTTGTTTCAGATTTTCTCTTTCCTTTCATTGTTGTAGGCTAAAGCGTACCATTTCCTGGATATTTTGTTGGCATACTATTTCCTGACAACAGTTCTCTTCCTAATCCTCTCTAAGCACTGCTTTTAATCTTTCTAGTGTAAAGAAATATATAAGCAAGTTTGGAAAACTTGTGCCTGAAATATCTTATGAAAAGTACATGAATTTAGGGTGGCCGGTTAGCTCATTTGGTTAGAGCATGATGCTCGTAACACCAAGGTTGCCGGTTTGATCCCCGCATGGGCCAGTGTGAGCTGCACCCTCCACAACTAGATTGAAACAACTACTTGACTTGAAGCTGATGGGTCCTGGAAAAACACACTCAAAAATAAACTTAAAAGTTAAAAAAACAAAACAAAATGCATGAGTTTGCTACATAGTCCTTTTCACTGCAGTCAGTGCCTGCCCTGTCCCTTCCTTCACTTCCTGGAAATGACAATTAGTCTGGGGCTTATCTCAAATGTAAGAGCTCTTCTTCGGGTAGCCAGGCTATTTATTTTTAGTCACTGGTAATTCCATCTCCTTTTTATATCTAATGATATGATGATGATTATAGTAATAGCTAACATTGAGTAACAATAAGCTAACATTGAGTAATAGCTCAGTAAATGTAAGCTATTATTATGATTGTTATAGGCAAAGAAACAGAGACATTGGTAAGGAGGTTGCCCAGTGACTGGCACACATTTCAGTCTCAGGATGTTACTCACATCTGACATTTCTGCTGCAAAGCAATCATCTCACCACCGTAATATGAGTTGTCATTGGGGGAATTCGAGGTGTCTGTTGTCTGGAAGGAAAATTTATAAGATCAAATTGTCACGCAGAGGGTTATTCTCATTTTTAAAAAAAGAACATATGGTCACCATTTGACCCAGCAGTTCTACTCCAAGTTTGTATAACTCGAGAAAAGTGAAAACATGTGGCTACACAAAACTTGTACATGAATGTTCATAAGAAAATTATTCATAATAACCAGAAAGTGGAAACAACTTAAATGTTCATCAACTGATCAATGGGTAAGGAAAATGTGGTATATTCGTGCAATGTACTATTATATGGCAATAAAAAGGACTAAAATACTGATACATGATACATGGATGAACTGAAAACACTGTGTCAAGCTGTTCGCAAAAGGCCACACACATATGATTCCATTTATATGAAATGTCCAGAATAGGCAAATGTATAAAGATGGATGTAAGGAGTGATTGCCTAGGGCTGGTGGAGAGGAGGAAATGGGCGCAGGGTTGAAAAACCCTGAATGAAAAACCATGAATCAAACATTTTTAAAGGGTAAATTTTATGGTATATCAATTATATCTCAGTAACATTTAAAAATGTATAGATATTATCCAAATTAACTATAAAAATCTACATTTGAGCTCAACAGAAGTACTTCACCTTTCCGAGGTTATGAAGTGAACGAAATATAAATCAGGGACACTCGATGTCCTGTCATAGTTCAGAGGTCTACTTATTTTGAAATGTAGGTTTTGTTTTTCAGGTGTGGTGAAGCTACCATATAGGAGACAATTGCCATTGCAAAGATAGTTATACTCACAGATTCCCAAAAGAGGGGACATGCCAAACCATGGGGGGGGGGGGGGGAGCGCTACATGATAAAGCACCAGAGTCATGAGGCAGAGGGAAAGCTTGAGTAGAGCCTTATTGTAGTATTGTAGTTTCTGAAAAAGGAAAAGGCAGGGCAGGAGAAATAGGTTTAGGATTACCTCATGTAAATAACTATCAGACTCTGGGAATTAGGGTCTATTGTCTGGGACCTGGCCCTAGGGTGATTAGGGCAGAGGAATGCTGACTCAGAGCGAGAGCCTGATGAAAGAGGAGCCTGGGGGGTGTGGGCTCTGGATTGGTTGGTTTCCATATGAAAGGTGTGTTTGCAGGTTTCATTTGCTGTCTCTAGGAATCGAGAGGGACAGTTCCTCCAGTGTCAGCAAGGCCATGAAGCATCAAAAATGCAGATTAAACAGACGTGCTTAATACACTATTCTGGGCAAAATGCCTGGGAATCAGTGTCTTCCCTTTGTCTTTACCCTGCCTTTAGGTGCTTAGTCTTTTCCCCTCTTCCACATTAGTGTTACAGTTTCTATAGTTTTAACTCTCTCTAACCAGTTGCCTTAGTTTAATTTTCACATTTGAGAATTCTGGAAATAGTTTTAGGTTGAATACCTTGACGTAGAGCCAAATTAAGCAGCTTTTTGGAGGACAGATGGCAAAGAGCCTTGGGGGAAATACAGTAATAGTAACTTTGAGGCAAGGACCCATCTTGTTCCCGTTATTATAAGCTATCAAACATATCGTGCCATTGCCTCCTGGGAGAATGGAGTCATACAGCAAGAATTGTAGGAAAGCCACATTCATCATTTGAAGACCATCTTAGAAGCATTCCCTGCAGTGTTCATGCTTTAATCCTCCCCCTCTAGTACTATACTTGTCACAGAGTCTCTTCTCTCACCAGCACATTATTCCCATAGAGCCTCTTGGGGTGTTTTTTTTATATGTAGAAACTTCAGAGGTCCCATTTTTATTCTCTTTTCTCTCTAGAAAGAAAAAGAGGGCTACTTTTCTATTTCCTACTCTGGGATGTTACATTTGTCTGGAAAGTCTAATTATATTTAGAATCTGATTTTGGCTTTTTCTAAAACAAACTTGAATGAAACAGTCACTGGTGAGACATGAAATTGAATTATTGCCATCAAATAAATATATTTTAAGAGACTTGAAAGAAATAGTTAAATAACACTGGAGATCAAGGAGGGGGACCCTTCCAGTACTTTTTAATACAGTTGAGACTTGCTTCTAGCTTTTGACACAGCTTAGCATTTCTAGACTTGCCTTTCCAGCCAGAGATTGCCTGTCAATAACTACTTCTGCACAGTGGGCATGTGATAAAAAGGAACGTCCTGCACTGAAAGGAAAAGTTGATCTACTTGGTGCTATAGTTGCTGTAACTTCCTTTTTCAGTGCCAGTGGAAATCCAGAGAGAAGGTGGCGGTGGCTTTACCTCAGGAGCAAGGTCACAGAGGGAACAGGCCTAGCTAGCTACCTAATTCCTTTACACATATGGTCTCTTCTACTTTGTAAGCAATATTTTATATTCTTTAAGAGGTCTCACCTTCGAGCAAGGTCACAGAGGGAACAGGCCTAGCTAGCTACCTAATTCCTTTACACATATGGTCTCTTCTACTTTGTAAGCAATATTTTATATTCTTTAAGAGGTCTCACCTGCACCTCTTGGAAGAAGAAAAAGGGTACTTACTGATTAGCATTGAATTGTGATCTGAGTTATAAAAGGCTAACATATAGTTAGTGACAATTTGGAATGTGAAGTCCCACTTAGGACGACAATAGTAGGGGGAATGTAATACTGAAAGCATGAAAGGGAAAGAGAAACATACCATTCCTTATAAGATGGTCTGGCATCTTATCTGACCTCCATAACTCCACAAAGCAAATGCATAAGAACTTCCACTTTCGTGGACTTGTGTTTCTATAAAATAACAAAACTTTGCTGAACTTTATAAAGTGAACTTAAGTACAAGTATCGGACAACTTGGAAATTTTATGCCATAACATTACATTTGTCACTCAGTTTGCAGAAAATGTGGTGGTTGTTGCTATCTTGAAAGTGTGAGTCCTGTCCATTTTGATGGTGGCTCTGCAGGTCCTGCTGTACCCGTCACGGCCTTCACCAAATGGCCTCCTGAGAAGGCCTTGATAGAAGAAAGAAATGGTAACATGAGCAAGTAACAGATTAGCTGTTGCCTTAATCAGGCTGGGACGGTGATGAGAACCTCTCAGATTATTTTCAATGAGGCTCTGATCGCCATAGTTAGACTACAGAGGACAGTTAGGAATAAGGCATAGGTCATTAGTGTTCTCTTCCAGAAGTGTAGATGCAAAATGTGGTACTGAGATATATCTGATAAAAATGTATTTTGTGTCCCTTAATTATCCAGTTGTGGAAATGAAATTTAATGACACTGGTTACAGGAAGTTGCAAAATATATGAGGAACAACTGGTGAGAAATTGGCTTTCTGAATGAGTACGAGAGATGGTGTCACATAGACATGTTGACATGTGTTAAATATCCATCAACATTTCTTATCTTTATGGCTGTGTGGAGCCAGACAGAGGGCCTGGTAGAACAGAACATCTTTCCTTATTTAATCCTGTCAACAACCTGTGACTTTTACAGATAATAATCCTGAGACATTAAAGGTCACATCGCACACAAGGGTTTAAGGCCCTGGTTGCTCTTGTCTTAGAAAAATATATGTAACTCTAGAAATAGCGCAAGAAACAAATATGAAGTAGGAAGATAGGTATGGCCCTTCTTTAGGAGTCTGCCTACAAATTAACCTAGATACAGAGGGTGCCAAAAAAATGTATACACATTTTAAGAAAGGGAAAAGCTGTAATAAAATTGTAATAATATATACCGATAACAAAAGATGAATACAAGTCATGTGTATACATTTTTTTGGCACCCCCGGTATTTAGACTTTCATCCCTTTCCATGTTTTGATAGATTCAGTGTGAATTCCATGCCCTCCCGAAATCATTGCTTGAGCCTGACTAGCAGGTCCTGTTCATTGTTGACTAGAAATGAGGCACAATACATAATTGGATTCAGTTGGAAAATAAAGCTTTTCATTTTTAAAAGTAGATCGTATAAAGATCTTTAAAGACTCTTTGCTAAAATAGGTGACTTTTCTGTTAATTCATACATGATGAATTATTAAGCAAGATATGGGCCAATATAAAACAGTGACTTAGTTATTTACATAAAGTTAATGTCCTAACCCGACATGTTCTAATGAAATTGAAATTAATAATTTTAGCTGTTTTTAACGTAACATTAAACACACTGATAAAAATAATAGCTAAATATTGCTCTAGCAGCTATTATAGAATTATTCTCGAAGACACAACAATTAGAAATTTTGCTGTCTGAGGACTTCAACTTATATGGTTGAGAATAGCTTGAGAACTTCAGTTGATTCTTAATAAACTTGCTGAATTCAAGTGAACTAACTTTTTTTTTTTGACCCCGTCCCTCCTCCCCCCCGGTTTTTTTTAAGCCATTGTTTCTCAGTCTAGTTGTAGGACAGAGCTCCTTGGCTGGTATTATGAGCCTTGCGTTTCACCCCCTTTCCCCCCGCCAGGCAGTCGGTCACTGGTCGCTGGTCATTGGTCAGCAGCTCAGGGCAGCTCTTGCTGCCAGCCACTCATGGCTGCTGGCCACTCACTATTGCCAGCCAGCGTGGCCACTGGCTGCTCACAGTAGCACACGTCAGCACACAGCAGCCCATGGCAGTACCCAGCAGCGCACATAGCAGCTCACACCGACCTCCAGCTGCTCACAGCAGCTCAGCTCCAGGGGGAGCCATTGTTCACAATCTTAGCTGTAGAGAGCACAGCTCACTGGCCCATGTGGGAATCGAACCGACGGCCTTCAGCATTAGGGAGCACGGCACTGCAATTGCCTGAGCCGCCGGGCCGGCCTAATTTTTTTAATAGTACAAAATGATTGGTTTACTTAAATTCAATAAAACATTTATGGATCAACGAAGGGAAGTATACGCGATAAATTCTAAAATATGATAATTTTGATATAAGTGTAAAATCTCAATATAGTATTTAAATAATTTTGCTCACATAGACAGTAATGTAGTCCTTGGAAATTCCTTGGAATATTGTCTAAGGCTACTTTCAATGTTCTTCACTTTTCTCTCTCTCCTTTGTTTTCTTGTTTATTCATATGTGTTTTGCTTCCCTGCAGTTCAACAACATGTTGCTATACTGTGTGCCAAGATTCAGCTTGGTGGGCTCTAAATTCACAGTTCGAACCAGGGTTGGCATTGATGGAATGCAAATTATAGAGACTCACAATGAGGAATATCCACACACTTTCCAGGTATCTGGGAAAGAGAGAACACTAGAACTTCAAGCCAGGTAAGAGAACCATTTCTATCACACAGTTTTCCAAAAGCATCAGAATGAATCATAGGATAGAATAATTCTGAGGATCTTTCCCAAGTGAATGCTACAGACCTCTGGGAATCTGGTTGGACATAAGTGGAAAGATGTAAGCTCTTGAAAAGCAGGAATTGTGTTTTCCCTTGTGATTCCTCCATAGTGCCTAGGATAGTGGTTTTCAAGTAAGCATTCAGTAAATTATATTTGCTCTTCAGATTTACAAGGTGCTCAGAGAATGAAGTTGTTAGATTCAAGCCAGAGTTTTGAATCTTGTAGGAAAAGGTTCTCCCCTACACCTTTTTCCCTCCATCATTCCTTTTTTCCACAAATGTTTATTGATGCTTATTATTCCATGCTAAAAGTTGAAGCTTTAACTATCAGTTCTTCAGAGGCTCTGCATTCATGGGACTTAATGGCACTTTGATGGAGAGAATATTTGGAGGAAGCAGGGTGGAAAAGGTAATGATTCTTCTGCCACAGTTGGAGGATACATGGAGGAGGCCATTTGGGGCTCTAATGGCCTTTAGCAACCAGGACTTCTGGAAAGGGTGTCCCCTCTTATATGCTTTATTGAGTGGGAGAGAAAGAATTGGAATCCTAACATCCTGTCTGCTAGCATAACCATGTTTGGAAAAAAAACATGAGAACCATTGTGGTAGAGTACAGCTACCTCATGCATGAACCACTGGGAGACAGAGTGCTGTCAGGTTTTAAAATAATTGCTTTTGAAGACTATCACTCATTTATCCTCATAAAGACCTAGCATGGCGAAAATGGGGATACTCCAAAAAGTCACAGATCAGAGTGTAAAGTACCAATCCCAGCTCGACAGTTCCAATACTCTAGAATCCATGGAAAGTCAGAGAGCTCGTGTCTTCCTTTGCACCAATAGCATGTGGTTCTGGCTGCTCAGGTGAATTCATCCTGGATATTTACGCTTAGTAACTACCTAAAAGCTTAAACTTCAGACTTTCAAAAGAATAAATCAGTTTAGCAGGAATCTATGCCCTGGAGTCAGGGAATTGGTGAAATTACAGTTGTGGAAGATGGGGTAGGCTGGGAAGGTTTGAAGAAATAGCCACCCAGTTATTTGATTTCCCACTGAAAATATGTACTGAGCCTGGCATTACTGAGGGAGCAACCAGGGGATTACTCTAAAAGTTAAAAAGTGGCATTTCAAGCATGAGTTAAAATGGTGGAGGGCTTGGCTTTGAATACCATGGTTTTTCTACCTTATCATGATGGGGTTTGGGCCCCAGTCATCAAACCCCAGAGAAGAATGTATGATGTTGACTGAGTGATTGGACCTGGCCACAAGGCCTCACCAATAGTTCTGATCACCATAGAAGTCTTCATGGCAGAAGAACAAAGGTGCTGCTGGCTCTAAAATATCAGCATACTTCCAAATCTGCAAATCCAAGAGGTGTGTCTAAATAGCAGAAGAAAGATTATCAAGGTTTCTTGGGTTGCCTAAATGGGGACTCTGGTCCTCCATTAACAGGTTGGGCTGTTTTCTTTTTAGGAAAGGGCTAATTCATGAGGAATTTTCTTAAATATAGGTAGTTACCACTTTGTAGAGTTCCAATATGCAATATTGGATATATTCCAATTAGTATTGAAAACGTGGTCCTTTTGCCTTAAATTTCTTATGCCCCTAATATCATTGCTCTAGTTATATTTATGATTATATGGTGAATTAAAGATCTAAATTAAGCGATTACTTTTCATCTAGTCTATAATGACTCTCTCAAGAATGGACAAACAACAGTGGTTCCAGAAAGGTAGAATGTTATAGGGATTACATGGAACCCCAAATTAGATACATATAAAGAGAATTCACTTCTGACCACCTGGGAAAAAAAGTGTTCTGCTTTTCTTGCTAAATGAGCTAGCCTCAGGACTGACTACTTCTTATACTCTGTGCACTCTTCCATATTCAAAGGCTTATAAAGTATTCCTGTTTTATATAAAGTTTTTATTCAGTGGTTTTCCATTGTTAAATGAATATAAAAATATAGTGATAAGTAAATTAAACAAAAAAGTTTTAAAAAAATCTTCCATGACTGAGAAAGTAAAACAAAAAACACTAAAGATTTGTCAAGTTTCTTTGCATTTAACAGGCTGAAATCAACTAGCAAATAACTGCTATCAGGGCAACAGAACTGATTTTGTGGGGACAGAGCACAGCAGTATGGAGAAATCTTTTTTTGAGGGACAATATTGAAGGCCTACCACCACCACCACCACCACCACCACCACCACCACCACCACCAGAGTTCTTGGTCCAAGATTCCCCAGATGAACAATAAGCAGACTCTTCCATTTGACAGGCACAGATTCCAGCACACCATGGCACTTAATAATAAATTTGCTGGAAAGATGGTGTCACAGGAGCACACCTCCTGCCAGACTCATGCGTATGTGATATCTGTGGGATCAAGTCATGTGACATTCAGGCTGGAACTCAAACTTAGCCCTAACCTACCAAACACATGCAAACAGAGCCCACCCACTCTTTGACTCTCTTAATAATCCCTCAATTGGACATTTTAGTCCAGAGTATACTAAGAGGTATTTTTTTAGCATAGTATATAACAACAGTCAGCTACATAAGCTACCTGCAAGGGAGGTGAAATAAAACTTGTCTTAACAGGAAAACAGGGGATTTGACTATAGTCAGAGAAATTTTTTCCCAACAGAAAATTGTTAAATACTTCCAAATCAGCATACTTCCAAATATGCAAACCCAAGAGTTGTGTCTGAACAACAGAAGAGAGATTATCAAGGTTTCTTGGGTTCCCTAAATGGGGATTATTAATCTGTGAAACTTCCTTCCTACAGGTATTAAATTTTTTTTGTTTTGCTTTTATCTATTATATAATCGGTTAGGTATGGTATTGCCTGAAGCCTCCTAACAAAATAAAATTAAATTGTTTATCAAAGGAAATGTTCAATAGCTCCCTAAGGTCATACAAATGTATTTTAGATTCTCGAGGATGATTATAATCTTTTTAAAGATGGGCTGTGACTAGTAGCCTTTAACATTTTTGTCTGTTTTTATAAAGGTGTATTGGAAGACTAGTGGTATATACAGTATAATGCTAGCTCTACAGTTACCTGTTATATACAACTTGATGGTGGTTGTTTAACTTTATGTCAGGGCAGTTTATTAACAGAAGTTAAATGTATCTCTCGTCATCGAAAATTATGTGTACCAAAGTCAATGGATAGTCTAAAATTCTGTTTAAGAATTTAGTTTTCAATTGCCAGAGATTCTGTTTAATTTTGATTGTAACTCCTTCTTGGACATCCCTGAATTTTCCAGAAAGTTGAAACAACATTAAAGCATACTTTTATTCACCAGGTGTAACTCATTAATGGTCTCTGCATTCAGTTTAATTTTGTTTTGTTTTAGTTCTGAACAAGACAAAGAAGAATGGATCAAGGTAATCCTGATTTCTATTTTCATTTTTTGGTAACCTCTATATGTGTACACAAACATGCACATACCGTGTTTCCCCGAAAATAAGACTTAGCTGGATAATCAGCTCTAATGCATCTTTTGGAGAAAAAAATGAACGTAAGACCCAGTCTTATTTTACTATAAGACCCGGTATAATATAATATAATATAATATAATATAATATAATATAATATAATACCAGATCTTACATTAATTTTTGCTCCAAATGACGCATTAGAGCTGATTGTCAGGCTAGGTCTTATTTTCAGGGAAACAGGGTATTGTTGCATTGTGCACAAGTTGTAGTCATCGGATCAAGGTCATTTAAGTGTTAAGGTGATTTCCACCATAAATATTTATTTAATAAAGTAGTTTCATTAATTTGTATGTGATGTTCTAATGTGAGCTTTGAATTTTACTTATATTTTAGGCCCTTCAGGAGACCATCGATGCTTTCCAGCAGAGGCACGAAACCTTCAGAAATGCAATTGCAAAGGATAATGACATTCATTCAGAGGTTTCTGTAAGTTGAATTAAGTTTTCAACTTTTATCTGTTTTCTCTTTGCAGTTACAAAAGATCTATCTGGTCGTTTTGTTCTCCAGCCTTTTCTCTTTGCAATGCTAGAACCGAGGGCCTTTGCATACTGCTTAATCTTCTTTGAATCTTTTACTTTTCTTCCTGGGTCTAGAATTTCAGAACATGGTATGAGCAATGTTACTAAAGTGCTTTGAATGAATGAATGAATGAATGTGACAGTTTTTTTTTTCTATTAAAAATTGAATCTCTCTTTCCTTTTTAGACTGCTGAGCTAGGAAAAAGAGCCCCAAGATGGATCCGAGATAATGAAGTGACAATGTGTATGAAATGTAAAGAGTCTTTCAATGCACTGACAAGGAGAAGGCATCACTGTCGAGCATGTGGGCATGTGAGTGAGATTTCTTGCTCATTCAGGTTAAGTGTTATAAAATCATGTACTTGGAAAAGACCCCAAAAAATCATTCAGTAAATCACTTCATTGATAAACGTATTTTAGTGACAACTGTGTACAAAGCACTGTGCTGGGCCCTGAAAACTGGTAAGCAAAATGATACCCAGCTTCACACAGCTTACAGTCTAATAGCGAAAGTAGACCAATGTCCAGTAAATGGATTAGTATGCATTTCAAATTACTGTAAATGCAATAAGGAAGCAATCAAGAAGTTAAAAATGGAGAGTAATGGTAAGGAAGGCGTTTTTGGAACCAATTTTAGCTAGAAACATGAAGACTTATCTGAGGGGTTGGTATTTCAGCTGTTGCCTAAAAGGTGAGAAAGAGCTAAAAACCACAACAAGGGAAGTGGGAAGAAGTTCAGGTGATGAGACTCTGTATGTCAAAAGCCCTGAAGTAAGAAAGAGGGTGGGCTAGTCCTGAGACTGCCAGAAGGTTACGTGGCAAGAGCATAAGGAATAAGTTGAAGTGTGACATAGTAAATAGTTAGAGAAATAATAACCAAAGGAGCTGATGGCTTTGAGAAAAGAAGAGATGGAACCTTTTTTCTCAATTTCATCATAATGGAGCCTATTAGCGTGAATGGAAGTTCAGGATTTTGATGGAAACTTCCCTCCATTGTAACAGAAAGGAAAAAGGTAAAGATGGGCACAAATGTCGGTGTGTTTTTAATTTAGTGGGGGAAAATGAGGGAATTTAGGTCTGATGACATGTATATTTTCACTGAAGTATGAGGAAGAGTCATCAGCTGACAGTGAAAGGGGCAGGAGGTTGGGGGGTGCGGCTTGCAGAAGGAGGGCTAAGTATGAAATAGTTGTCTCTGAGCAGGGAAAGCAAGCCTATCAGGGAAACAGGTGGACTGCGGGTGTCCATTACAAATTTAAAAGGGCACATTCGTTCATTTAATGGCAATAATGTTTCTCTCACAACTCAAGCTAGAGAAGGCACGTAACAGGTTTTCAGCACTTAAGTTGTTTCATATGGAAAGAATGATAAGGAAAAAAGCACAAAATGAAGCTGGAGAGAGGTAGCAGCAGGCTTTGGAGAGCCTTGTAAACCAAGTTGAAGATTACATTTTCTCTAAAAAGCAACGAGTAACCATAGTGGAGAGTATTGCAGTGTTATGGTCTAATATAGTATTAGTATGATTAAGTGCAGTAATTTTTTATTAATAGTTCTTTTAGATTTGTCTTACACTACAGATTTATTCTTTTTTCCTAAGTTTCAACTCAGTGAGACAGTTTTATATTCAAAATTAAATTGATAGCAAACATCTTTTATTCCCTCAGGATAAGACTTTTAAAAAATCTATCATTGAGTTTGCTTGAAATGATTTCAGGTACTGACATACTTGCCTTCTGTAAACAAACAAAAATATATTTGAATGTAGATCATCAAAATACTATGGTATGATTTGAATATAAGATATTTGTTGATAGGAATTTACAGATACAGACATATCTAATTCAAAATCCTAGAGTAATTTCATTGTAATTATGAGAAAACAGTAAATAGTTTTTTATCATGAATTTTACACGCTGTGAACCTAAACCAGCAGTTTTACTAATATTTTTATTTCTTAAATAGAGTTTATCCACTATAAATTGGGGGGAAATATGCTTCTAGAAGCAAGAGGATACCTTTTTTAAACTAGAAGATTTAAAAAAATTATCCTATAATAATTAGGGAAAATACCATTCATTAAGAAATAGCATCTATTCATTATAGTCATTCACTCCTTGGCATTCTGTAAATGTTTATTGTGTACTGATGAGCAAAATATACAAGGACAATCTCATAGAGCTTACAGCCTAGTTCAGGTAACAAACATTATTCAAAGAATCACAAAAGTGTATGATTATAACCTGTAATCAGTGCATGAAAAAGAGTACAGGGAACTTTAGAGTAGCATGGTGACAAGAGCTGTGCTCTATTCTGGAAGTTAGAGTCGTCTTCCTTGAAGAAGTAAAATTTTGAGTCAACATCTGAAGGATGAACAAGAGTTAACTCACTGAAGCAGAGATGAGAGAGGGCGGGAGCACAGTACTTTCGGGACTGTAGAAGCCAGTGCCACTAAAGATACAGGAAGTAACAGGGACAGATTATGCAGGACTTTGTGGACTATAGTTAAAAATTTGTGGGGCAGCCCGATGGCTCAGTTGGTTAGAGGGTGAGCTCTTAACAACAAGATTGCTGGTTCGATTCCCACATGGGCCAGTGAGCTGCGCCCTCCACAACTAGATTGAAAACAATACTCCCCACAACTAGATTGAAAAGCAATGACTTGACACAGTTTCCCAATATTCCCCAATTTAAAAAAAAAAAAGTTAATTATCCAAGAGCAAAGGGAAGACTGAAGGATTTTAAATAGAGGAGAAGCATATCAGATTAGTATTTTTAAGAGAACATCTGATGCTGCTTGGAAAATAGCTTGGAGGGAAAATAGCTTGGAGGCCAGTAAGAATGCTACTACAGGGAACAGTCACAAGGCTATAATCATCCAAGATAGGATACTGATAGCTTGGACTCAGGTAATTACAAGGAAGATGTAGAAAAATGGACAGATTGAAAGACTGTTTAAGAGGTAAAATCAGCAGGACTTTGTAATATGAGTCTCGGGGGGTGAGCTGTAGAAAGGCGTCGGGAATGATCCTAGGTTTCTGACTGGGCATGGCTGGTTAGATGGGCGTCCCATCTCCTGTGATAGGAAGCCCTAGGAGAGGGGAACAGGTGGGGTGCGGTGTAAGGGGAGAACTGAGGGCAAGGAAGATCGTGAGTTCATTTGGGGAGAATATTGATGAAACATCCGGAGGTATGAAGAGTAAAGGTCTGGACCAAACCTTCTAAGATCTCCCACCTTTACAGGCCAAAGAGAGAAAGGTGAGCAAGCAGAGCCCATCACAAACAGCATTATACTACCATGATAAATACTCCTAGTGTTCATGAAGATATTCTTAGTCTAATAAAAATTTGCCTTTTATATTTAATTCTTTCTCATTTATTATCATTGTAACTGATTATTGTTTAAATCTTATTCTTTAAATAGGATTATTCACTCTTCATTATCTTTTCTAATTGAAGGTGGTTTGTTGGAAGTGTTCTGATTACAAAGCTCAACTTGAGTATGATGGTGGTAAATTGAACAAAGTTTGTAAAGACTGTTACCAAATAATAAGTGGATTCACAGACAGTGAAGAAAAGAAAAGGAAAGGAATTTTAGAGGTATGAAACATTAAATGTTGGATATCATTTGGGTTTTTATACAAGGAACATAGAATTGTCTTTTGACCCTGAAGAATACAAATAACATATCTGGTTATTTCTTAGTATTTGGAGAATGGCAAGCAAGGTTCATACTTTTGTTCTATATTGCTGAATCTGGGGGCCATACGTGGTTGTCTAGAAAGAGGGGAAGTACTATGTTAAACCAACATGCATTTGAGAGTGAAATATATTGTGTTTTTGACAGTAGCTATAGTCAAATATTAGAGTATTAATTGTTGTCTCTTCTAATGCCCAAATTATTATAGTATATTTTTTTCATAGAAAAGCTTTCTTCTCAGTTTCATCATATTGGCTTTGTAAACCACTGCATGGAATTATTAAAATTTAGATTAAAGTATTACTTTATTACATGGAAAACTTCCAACTTATTGTCCTGAAAATCATTTAATAGCCAATGACAATGATCTTATACCTGCATTGAAATATTGAAATGTCTCACAAGTGAATTTGACTCATGTTTTGGAATAAATTCAGACCCCTAAGCTTCAGAACTAGAAAGCAACTTATATCTGAAATGAGTTTTACACCCAGAGATATTAACAACATAAGGAATAAATGATAAGGCCTAAGTTCAAGATAGCCTGGCAAGTCTGTGAAGAATAAGATCATGGTCAAAATTCTATGTATCTAAAGTCCTAGGCATACTGGTTTATTAAGAATCAATGAGCGTATATTGAGCATGTACATTCTACAGCCATACAAAGCTCATTTCGGGTAACTGAGAAAGGATCATAAACTTCAAGATCCATTTAAGGTTAAAGTATAGGCCCACAAACTAAAAATGTAACTCTGAATTCTAGGGTATGTAGCTGTTACTTGAATGGCAGACCAAAATGGGACTTTCTCAGGCAGAGGGGGTGGAAAGAAACGCTTCATTGGCTCCCACGACCACAGCCTCACTACTTAACAGCAGCAACAGATGTTACAGACATAATTTAACTTGTTATAAGGGCTGAGTTTCAGGCTGTATCTATGAAATGAAAATCTCTAGGTAGATTTCCAGGAAAACCTATACTTGGGGAAAAATCAATTACTTACTAGGCTAACACATTTAATCAAATAAATGTACAATGTGAAATCCATAAATAGAAGATAAGTATGTATATGTGCATAAGCACACACTCATGCATGCATATTTGAAACTTGCTTTGTGTCAATTATTTTGTTATTTGTGCTAGACTAAGGGTCAACAAACTTTTTCTGTAAGGGGCCAGACAGAACCTATTTTAGTTTTTGCAAGCCAAGAGGCAAAACTGAGAATATTACTTCTTTGACAAGAGAAAAAACAAATTTTCACAAATTTTTATTGGCCAAATGTAAAATATAATTTAGTATAATTTTTTATTATGGTAAGAGGAAGAATGGAATTCTTTGGAGGGGAGGGCAGATAACATTTCATTAATTAGAGTCCAGAGTTAGTGTTTCCAATTAGCAAATCGATTTTAAATGTTCATCTGTAAAAGCTGTTCTTAGCTCACAGGCAGTACAAGTAAAGATAGATGGTGGGCTGGTGACTGCAATTTGCCAGCCAGTGCTTCTTAAACTCTCTGTGATGACCAGCCATTTAATTTACAAACCATCACAGCTCAGAATTTTTATAAAATACACAATCATGTGCTTGGGTGTCATCACAAGGTCAAATTGCTATGACAGTGTCTCAGTGCTTCCTCTTACTCTCCATGTTTTTATCTTAAACCAGTAACAAAACAGTTTGCAAACCAGCACTATTCAGTGGACGACGCTGAATAACACTACCCTGAGAATTTGAACAATAGAAAATAGAAGCAAACCAGTTGCTTTCCATAATGGTGTAATAAAAACCATCATTTCGTCAAATTCTTTTGTTCTCTTTTAGCCAGTGAGATATATAAATATAATCTATTAGGGGGCAAAGCAGAAAACTGTAAATGGCTCTACAAAGAGTTAATGTAATTTTTAAAACGTTTAAATTATCTCAGGTTCCAGGACAAAGTTTGCTGGTCAGTATTTGCCTTTTTGTTATTGCATTTTTACATAGTCGAAGTTGGTATGCATTGTGGTTAAAAGTTTAGGCTCTGGATCCAGACTCAAATCCTAGCACACCAGTTCCTAAATTTCATTATGGATCTTGGGGAAGCTATTTCATATCTGAATCTCATACATAATGAAATTTGTAACTTCTTGGTGTTGGTGTGAGGATGAAATGAAATACTATATGTAGAGAGCTAAGAAAAATGACTTCATAGTAAGCAGTCAGTAAATGACTGTATTTTAACTTTATTTAAATTCAAGGTCTGGTAATACAGAGACTTAAAATTGGCTTAAATATTTTCTCATGCTAGTAATAAATCTAGATGAGTATTTAAGTAATAATTGTAGATGAACTTTTTTTGGACTATCCCAGTAGACATTTTATATAAACACATTGTACTTTATGAATTTTTTTTTTTTACATTGAATCACTTCTCTTGTTCATTTTGTGTTTGTTTTCTCTTTCTCACTCTCACTCTTTCTTTCCATTGTATTTTTCTAGATTGAATCAGCAGAAGTATCTGGAAACAGCGTGGTATGCAGCTTTCTTCAGTATATGGAGAAGTCAAAACCTTGGCAGAAAGCTTGGTGTGTGATCCCCAAACAAGACCCTCTTGTGCTGTACATGTACGGTGCCCCCCAGGTATCTAAACTGCACCTGTCTAAAGGGACAGAGGTTGTCAGGGACAGGGGGGACGCGAGCAGACACTGAACTCAAAATGCTTCCATCACGCCTCAGTGGAACAAGAGAGCTCAGATGGTTTCACTGTTTTCATTGCAATTGAAAAAATAAGAAGTAACTAAAATTCAAGTTTATTTAAGCTGCTTGATTCCTTTCATAGCCAATAATTTCTTCACCCTCTGGATCATTCTCCCCTTCTCATTCCCATTCATTGTGGGGTTGAGAAAAAGGTGAGTTGAATTAGAAAAGGACTTAGGGAGAAGGGGGTGAAGCAGAGGGAGAAGCAAGAAGGAGAAGGAGCCTTTTTAATGACAGGAAATAAATAGTAAGCCTTTCACCCCCACCTCCCCTCTGCCACCGCCCAGATAAAGGAATACCTGAAAGAGAAACTGAGAGGCAGAGGAATTTAAAGCAACCTTAGAATAACATTATCTAGTAATAAATTTTTGAGACCCATGTGTGCATGGATCTGAGATAAATCTGTGGGAACAACAGACATGCAGGTTTAGCATCTAACCAGAGCGGTGCCTGGCGCTGCGGATTGTGTGGTGCTTAAATAACAAACATCACTTAAATCAATTATACATTCACCTGGAAATATATAAAATTTTAAATGTACCTGTTGTCTTTTAGCCTGTATCGATATTAAGGGCTAGTAAAACTATTTTATGTTAGAAATAAACTTAAAAAGCCAAGGTATATATTTTATTGTGTTTCATTGTTTTTCCCATAACTTTTTCCTGTCCATAAATAAATTGATGGAGGAATGAATGAGACACCAAATAAAACTGGTAATGAAAGAATCATTAACATTTGCTGCTTTTATGCAGTAAGATGACTATCCCTTTCTTTCCTTTTTCACTGAATGAAGAGCTGAGTAGGCTCCCTCACAGGGAGGAGGTGTAGGGCCAATGAATCCTAGCTGGTTTGAGTGTCAGCTCTCATCCATTAATTCATCCAGCCAACATTGTTAGTGGCCTCAGGTGCAGGGGCAATGCTAAGTGCTGGATCACGATTCCTGTGCATAGAGACCTCACCTTGTAAGTCTGTGTGGCCTGGTGGTAGGAAAAGAGCTTTAAGGGAGCCAGCTCACAAGAGGACATGCATAGCAAGCTATCACATCTCACATTCTTCTATACCATGTTCTTTCTTTAGGATGTTAGAGCCCAGGCCACCATTCCACTCCTGGGCTACATTGTGGACGATATGCCAAGGAGTGCAGACCTGCCACACAGTTTCAAACTTACCCAGTCCAAGTCTGTGCACAGCTTTGCTGCAGACAGTGAAGAACTGAAGCAGAAGTGGCTGAAAATCATCCTTTTAGCTGTCACAGGTGAGACACCAGAAGGACCTAACGAGCATTCAGTCACCTTGCACGATCATCCTGACCCTAAAAAGTCAGATTGCTGAACTCCAGGACCAACCATAGTGTGGGGGTCTGAAGACTTACAGCTTCAAGACATTCCCAGTTCTCCTTATTCATCTCTTAGCACTTTATGTTGAAAAATATAGGCTCATGACTGCATCTGTTAGGGCACTATTTTCCTACGTTTATGTACTCCAGTGAAATTAATGTGCAGAGCCATTCTACCGATAAAAGTTGGAAATAATGTGAAAAATGGAGCAGTTTTGAATGAGCTATTCCTTGAAAATGTACTTTTGTCTTGAAGAAAATGGTATCAATTGATTGTCTCACTATCAGGTTAGAATAGGCCACTTTCATTTAAGAAACCTTTTAATGTCTTCTCTATCACATGTAGGACTTGTAACAGTTTGAAAGATATACCTCCATGTTGCCAAAATAGATCCATGGTTTAAAAGAATACAGGGACAGTTTAGGCTGTTATATTAACTTATTTAATTTAGTTTATAAAGCTCAAGCAGCATAAATAATATATGTCCTTTAATAACAAAAGAAGAAGGACAAATTGTTGGTGTTCAAACTTTCTACGTACTAAGAAAAGATAATTGTTTTTGTAGAAATAGTCCTAAGAATAAAATATCTTAAGTAAATAGCAATTGTGTATATATAGCATTAAATATTATATATACGTATGTATGTGTATATATATATATATATATATATATATATATACACATATATATATATGCTTTTCTCTTCAGCTTTAGGTTCATATTTGTCTCTAATTTATTTTTTAAATATAAAGCATGTTTTATCTTGGAATTGAACAATGTTCTAAACTTAAGAAATGTTTTTGGTGATTTATGTTTAATGGATTGACATCTAAAAGTATTAATATTTTTATAATAAGAAAAAGCAGTAATTTATGTGGCATGGGATATATTAGTGAATTCCAACAGTATTTTTAAAATACTATTTTTTTGTTCTGTGCCTATTAAAAGAGTGCCTCTCTTTGAAGGTGCTAATAATTCCTAGTATTTAAGTATAAGATGAGGATTTAATTAATGCTTCAGTCTTGATTATTCTGAGATAAAATGCATTTTGGCCACTGGGATGGTCCAAGTCATACAGGTTATTTTGTCTTTTATAATCCTCTAATTGTTGCAGCAGTTAATATCAGCATGCACAAAAAATTTCACCAAAACCTGAACTGTATACAAGATACCTGACCTCACACAGAAAACGGGACATAAGGAAACTACATTTACTGTAAAGTTTTTCTTTTCCATAAGACAGTTAACGTGGCTAAAAGAGGACTATATGTAATTAACACTTAAGATAACTGTGTGGGCCTATTCCTTGGTCAGATATGAAACAAAATTCACATGTGATAACCTCTGTTTGAGGGGGGTGGATAGATATTAAAGGAAGTTTATGCTCAACTCTTTAAACCCGTTCACTAAAGAAGAGGGGGGTGGGAGACGCAATACTGAAAACCAATATTTTAATGATAGGTTTTTGGGAGGTACAAGATGACTGAAGAGAGTCTGAGCATTTTTTTCCCTTTTATCCTTCTGGGGAATCTTGATAGACAAAATATAATTCCTGTGACGAAGGCTGCTCTTCATTATATTATAGTTATAATTAAAATCTTACATTAAAATCTCACATGGCTATTTAGCTTAATCCTTTTCTCAAATTAGAGCTAGGTTTTTGTTGTTTGTTTTTTCATTTATCCTGTTATGCCCCAATTATCACATTTAATACATCAATCAAGAAATCCACAAGAATGACCCCACTATCTTCTGCCTTTGGGGATTACACCTTAAGTATAGAATGGATTCATTCAGAATTTCAAATTTCCACTCATTTATTCTGGCCCTTTTAAGAAATATTTGAAATATCTCCTATTTTTCTTCACCCCAAAGGAGCAGAAAAACAGAAAAACTTAATTATGGCTGACATGATTAGGTTGCCTTCCTCCATGAAAGGAATACCAGCCATGATCATTTACCTTAAACCAAATACTTGGAGCCAAAAAGAGATAAAGGTAACCTTTTCCTATTAAATCAGGGACAGACTAAGAAATATTTTATATTGCTTCTCTTTTCTCGTTGCCAACTGTGTGTGTGTGTGTGTGTGTGTGTGTGTGTGTGTGTGTGTGTTCATGGGTGGTTTTGAGAAAGTTGAACTATAGCTATAGATGATGCTTTGCTTTTCTTAATCTCAAGAAAAGAGAAGCAATAAAAATGGAGAATGATTATCAGGGGAAGTTGACTTGTAAATCTGTATAGAACAATTGAAATGTAAGGGCCAAGTAGAAGATTTATGGGCCAAATTTTTTTTGAAACTGTTCTGAACAGCAAGTCAACTATACTTTCCCTCCCAGTAAGTGCTTCTCCTGGAATGGAAGTAACATGGACACACTCAAGTTTTGGCTCAATAAATGTCAATGTCATTTAATTTAGAATATTGAAAGGATACTCATGTGAACAGAATATTTATTATCATGCTCTTAATGTTATCTTTAATTTGTTTTAAAAATTAGAAATGGTATTGTAAGAAGAGAATTTGTTTATCCAGTCACCATCTTCATAGTCACCCCATGTTCTTTAGTTAAGCACAAAAAAAAGCAATGAAGCAGCCTTACCTGTTTATTATTAAAGAATCACTAATGCTTTTACTCAGAGTAAAGCAAAGGAATACTCTTAGTCAGCCGTTTAGTAAACACTCAACTAAACCAAAAGACCTCAAAGTGTGATTGGTTACAAGAACAATCTATGCCTTTTGCTTTCTGAGACACCTAAACAGTCATGACAAATTGAACCTAAAAGAAATAATTGCTTGCTTTCCTATTAAAACCCACATTCCATATGGGTGTTATGCTTTATTTTCTTTAATTTGGTGCTTCCCAGGTTATCTTTTCTTTAAAGTGCCCTTCCTCCACACTTAAAAAAATACTTCTTTGATAAAAACTGCTGTTCACTATAAAGCATTCCAGTTTTTTAAACTTAAATTTTGCTTTATTGGAAGTCTACCATTTGGTATATTAAGTATGAAATGTAGTGCAGACTTATCTCCAGGTTTTAAGTGGGACTCAATAAGGTAAAATGCCACCAGCCACTTTTGTAATAAGGGTATCTGCAATGCTGTCGTGTATGCAAGCAATAAAACTCTTCAGGGTATGTTTTTATACTGAAATTTTAATATGAATTCCCCTAGCCACAAGGACATAGGAATTAACTTCTAGAAGTGATAATGTAACTCATTGCTCAGTATACGGAAGAGAAAGTATGTGTGTGGGGGAAGTGGGCATTGTTTCTTGGATTTAAATAACTATCAAAAGCATTTTGCAAAGCGTATGGATGGTGAAACAATTAAAGCACATCTGCACTACTTTATGAAGCTTCATTTCATCTTTCACGAAGTTCAATGCTACATACAGTTTGGTGTACTTACCTTCACTGGGTGACCTACCCCAATTTTTTAAACACCCCAATTTTTTAAAATTGCCAAATGCTTTTTAAGAACTAGCCTTTTAAATGTGCCCTGTCCCCATATATAGATATACATTTGGATTTTTTTAAAGAATACTTGTAGTCATAAGTATATAAAGGAAACTACAAACTTTATAGTACTGCAGGGTCATTAATGATTCATTGCTGCCTTCTGGAAACTTTATATCAAAAATACTTGTGCAAGGTTGCAATTATGTTTTACTTTTTCTTGTCTACTTTGTGGAAACAGGGTATTTTTTTCCCCCTTCACATTTTAGATCTCATTTCTGGTTACATTCAAAGCCTTAAGTTCTTATTCTGAGCCTATTGTCTGTGATAACTCTAATTATGATCTTTTGGGGCTGGATCTATCCTGAGGAAAAGGCACCAACAGGAACAAATAAACTTCTAGGGAACAAAGGTCTTATTTGTTTGCAGGTATCCTTGCTATAATGCAGAATAGAAGAGTGATAAAAATTTCCTACATCACATGATGTTCGTGTTAGCGGGTCTGAGATTAAGCACATGTTATTTATAAGCTAAAATTAGTTCAAAAGATAAGAATGTCTTAATGTTTTTGTTCTTAAAGTTTGTATTCTTCAAGAATGTATTAATATAAAAACTGTGGCTAACCAGTTCTTAGTCTTAGGACTGTATTGACATTTGTAGTGGATCATGTTATTTCTTTATTCTCATCCAATTTTAATTGAATCAAATTGATTTTTATTTCCATCTTACTATCTACTGTAGATTCTCCAGACTTAGTAAATATGAGTAAAATATATAAAGATGGCTACATCTACTTTAAAAACCCTTTCTGTGAATTTATGAGTATATGTAGATATGTAAAAATACTGTTGATTTCCAATTCTTTTGTTTTCATAGGAATGAAGTTTTTATAGAAACTGTTCTTTTTAATGTAAACATTTCAACATAAATTATTTACATGGATTTTTAGTATCATTCATTCTTATGTGTGCCCTGTAATCATGTCATGAGAGGATGATAACTTTGCTTTCTTTACTGATATGCTAGAGGGGAATAAAATTAGGAACTGAAATGAGCAAGAAAGAACAGAGAGGTGCACAGAAAGAGACTGCTGGTCTTCAGATCAGAGCAATGTGTGTTAAAATAAGAGAAAAATACTTAAACTGCAGAAAGAATATAAACTATAAGAAGTAAATCTGTGTAACTGCATACTGATGGGATTTGTTGCACCCAGGCCATTCATTTTGCCTCTAAATTATACAGTTAGTATCTTGTCATTACTTTCTTTTCCCTTTGGGTTTTTTTTTTTTTTAAATAATTTCGTTCTATGGGGTCATTTTCTGCACTGTTTACTGAGGTAAATAATCCATCTGAAGTCCATCATGGTCTTCTACTTCCTGGATTGAACGTTTGGCAGAATGCAGTGTTTTTTCCGTGTTTTGAGATGATAGCACATGGCTTCTACAAGATTGTTTTTAACTTGTTTGGGGCCAGTTACATGATGGTCATCCGTTCCTAAAATTCATTATAGGTTGAATTAGTGAGATGTAGATTTAGTGAGAAATTAAATCAAGAAATCTCATTGTAGCATATTTTAATAAGTGAATACCAAATACATAGAGTGATATATATGTAGGTTTAGGAAGAAACATAATAGTCTGTGGGGACCATTATGATAACAGAATTGCATTAGATATTACACATTATATGGATAGTGAAATATATCACTTGGTGGGGTTCTCCCTTCATTAGCAATCATGTCTGTATATAAAACTGTTTTTTGTTTTTGTATTACCACACTAGCATTTCATTTTGTGAGTGACAATTGACTGATATGTTTGAATAAGTGTTACCTGCGTTTTGAATTGTTGACTGAGCAGTTTGAAAAAGTATGTTATCAGAATTTTAGAGTTTACTCAAATGTGAAAAGTGTACACAAATGTAATTTTTCTTTCCTAGCTATATAAATGTAAACTACTTGCAGATAGTGTATATATTGTGTAATATATGTATATTTGGTCATAAAAGCAGAGAATTGGAAACATTGTAAAATTAAGCACTTTAATTCCTATTAAATATTAAATATTTGTATCTTGTAAATAAATACATCATTAAATGAACACTAATGACTTAGATGTTATGATTTTGATTGTCAAAAATTTTGGATGGTTCGTCCCCTTCTCCCCAATGTCAATTATGGAGACAGGGGAGTCTGTTAAAATACAAGTCAGATCATGTTGCTTCTCCACTCCAGTTCCTCCAGGGGCTCCCCACTTTGCTCGAAACAAAAGCCAAAGTCCCTTTCTTACCATCAATGACGTTGTACCTCAGCTCTTTGTCTTCTTGAAGGAAAGAATTCAGTCAAGAGACAGAGTTTGTGCAGCATGGGACACCAAGAAATTTATTAGTAAAAGCAAGTACACTCCGAGATATGGAGCGGACTGACCCAGGAGAGGGAAGCAGCCTCTCCTTACATTACGTGAGAATTTTTATTTCTGTGGGTAGAATTCTCTCTCTCTCTCTCTCTCTCTCTCTCTCTCTCTCTAGTATCTCTCATTCTCTCACCTGGCATGCCTCCGTACTACTCCCTTCTTGCTCCTAAGGTTGTCTGAGCTCATTACAATGGCTCTGAGAAGCAGGATGTACATTCTAATAAGCAGGATGTATTCCCATCCCTCTCCGGCATTTTCCCTTCTTCTTGCTTTAGGGGCATGTGTGAGCCTGCTATCTTGCTGAGCTAGTTGTTTTGTGCCCAACTTTGTTTACGATATCCTGCAGAGCAGGATATCTGTGACCTGTATAGGAACTGCTGCAAGGGGCCTCCTAAGTGGAGCTGGTTCCCTCCTGCACATTTCTATCTACCTACCTACCCTATCATCCCCCACTCAAGAGTTTGAGACCCTGAAATCTTGTAGGAGACAGATGGTGTGTCTCTTCTGTATCTACTTCCTGCTGAGGGGCCATGTCATCGTCAGGGTCTCGTTCTCTTGTTCTCTGTCAGGATGAAGAAGGTGTTGTCCCCGTATTTTTGGCAGGTGGAAGGCGAAAGTTGTGAGTGATAGTGTCCAGAGGAGACAGTTATAAATTTGGAGCTTCTATTTCCAGAGGAACAGGTTGGAATCCCTGGAGAACCATCATTTTTAAGTGCAACTGCTATAACCTGGAGGAGACAAACTTGACAAGTAGATTAAAAAGACATGGGCCAAGCAGTAGTAGAAGTAATATACAAACTAAAGGCCCTAATAAGGTTAGAAACCAAGTTATGGAAGGTAGAGTATCTCTTGTTGCCTGCCAGATGGATTCAGTTGTTGGACTTTTTCCTTTGCAAAATTATTCAGCCTGATTCTATATTTTTGTAATATCTTCCTCTTCTTGACTGGTGGCATTTATATAAGTGCAGCCAGTCTTATTAATTACTGCACATACTCTCCCTTGTTCAGCTAATAAATAATTAAGAGCTAGTTGGTTGTCAGGGACATGTGTAAGCAAATCAAAGGACTGTTGGAGATTCTGGAGGGCGCCGCCGGTGTCTTGAACTATGGCAGCTATGGACCTTGTTAGGTTGGGTAAGGTAGGCTTATAATAGGCAAATCGTCCCGAAGGGGCTGCTAGACCTATGGGAGCCCCAACACTGGCTAGAATAAGTCCTATGGCTTGTTTGGGTTGGCGGTGAATGATGTTATGAATAGTTACTGATATGCTTCAGGGACCTAAAAACCCTTAAGGTGCATTGTCCTTCAAACTGAGAATTGTCAAAACATAGATAGGCCAGGGCTATAGGTGGTTGGTGGTAGACCCTGTTTGGTGACTCTTTGAGTGGCTTCACAAGGTCCTATATGTCTCCACCCACTACCACTCAGTACCATATGTTTCCTTGCTTTTCTTTAAACAAGCCAAATACAGGCCAGACCTATAACACGCACAACTAGCTGTTCCCTCTTCCTGCAATGCTCCTTCCCCTACATGTCTGCATGATTAACACCTTTGCCAATTTAAAGTCTTTGCTCAAATCTCACCATCACAATCTCACTTGACCATGATAGCTCAGATTACAACTGCCTCCGCTATGTACCCGACACTCCCATTCCTCCTTAATCTGATCTGTTTTCCCATAGCACTTATAATTTTGTAACAAACTAAATAATTAGTGATTTTTATGTTTGTTTTTATTGTCTGTGTACACCTTCTATAATATACCTAAGCTCTATAAAGGTAAAGATTTTTATCTGTTTTGATTACTGATGTCCCCAATCCCCAGTAGAGTGCCTGGTACATCATAGGCACTCAGTAAATACTGAATATAAAAGCTTGTTATATAAAAGAAAAAAAAATGAACAGGATCTTCTAAAGCATCAAATTGTTATGGGTACAGACACACATTTGGAATAGCGGCTGACAGGAAAAGAAATCAACATTTTACATACCCTGTTTCCCAGAAAATAAGACCTAGCCGGACAATCAGCTTTAATGTGTCTTTTGGAGCAAAAATTAATATAAGACCTGGTCTTAGGTTATATTGTATAAGACCAGGTCTAACATTGGTTTTTGCTCCAAAAGACGCATTAGAGCTGATTGTCCGGCTAGGTCTTATTTTCGGGGACACACGGCAGCTAAATTGTTTTCATACCAAAGCCAGGTTTCTGATTAAGGGTTTAAAACATAGTCAAGGACTTCAAAATATAATGGTGAAAATCTTAGCCAACCTTTGCATGATGGATTATTGCTTTTAAAAAAAAAACCAGTTGCAACCCATTATCACCACCATCACTACAGCACTTGGACTGT
The DNA here is from genome assembly GCF_036562045.2 of Rhinolophus sinicus. Taxonomy (NCBI): domain Eukaryota; kingdom Metazoa; phylum Chordata; class Mammalia; order Chiroptera; family Rhinolophidae; genus Rhinolophus; species Rhinolophus sinicus. Next base: position 159,294,247 of record NC_133752.1, on the reverse strand, counting down.
GAGGAAATTAGAAGCAGCTAGTCACTGTGGCTGGAAGAGCCAGAGGTGCTGAAAGACTTATGTCCTGAGGAAGTGGGGCCGGCAGAGTGGACCTGGCCCAGAGTCTGAATGCTGAGCACTTAGTCTGCAGTCACTCTCTTATAGAGGAAATGATTCATTCATTGTGTGGGTCCTGCATTTAAGTGAAAACAAAGCCATGTTTTGTCTCAGTAAAGCAAATGCTCTTTTATACCGTAAGATGGCACCTCACAGTTCATTATGGTATTTTCACAAGAAACAATATTTTTAGTTGATCCCTTAAATACAGCGTTACCAAATACACTGAACAGAGTCCTGAGTCACTGATACCGGGAGCTGATTGTCTAGGTGAAGTCCCAGTCTGTGGGCAAAACTCTAGGATGCTACTTCTTGGGGATTTGAGTTGGCTTAAAGGCTTGGGTTCGCCTTCTATCAAAGAGTGCAGCTGTGTCTCAGGCAGGAACATAAAATAACTGTAAAAGCCTGATTAGTAACTTATCAAATCTTAATTCTTCTAAAGGACACTTTTTAAAATATACGTGTTTTTTTTGTTTTGTTTGTTTGTTTTTAATTTGGAGATACAAGGAACTCCTAAATCAAGGAGGTTTTGTCAAATGGAAGGTCAAGAGAACTGAATTTCTAATCCTTTCTCTTCTAGTAACTGGAACTGTGAACATGGGCACATCATTTTACGTCTCTGAGCCCTGGTTTCCTTATTTGTAAAAAACTATGGTTGGACTAAGATTTAAAATGATGAAAATTGCTAATGTTCCTTTAAGCTCTTGTATGATAAGATTCTTATTTATATTTTTGTTATTCATTGTTCCCCTGATTCTTCATGCCTTTTAAAAAACCTATATTTGGTATCATATGCAAGTATAATTTAGCTGTATGTATAAGCATATGTTGTCACTTCTATTTTTCCAAATTTTCTTCAAGTGCTTCCTTAATATAGTGCAGTATGGAGAACCTTTCCTCCATTGCTGTGCAGCCAAGGTTCCAATCTCTCAGCCAAAGCCCCCTGGGTATCAGTGGATCCTGTGAGTGCAAATAAGTAGCTGGTGGGCTCAGCATTAGTGCTAATAAACATAGAAAAATCTCCTCTTCCAGAGTCAAAGTTTTTACTCAGGCAAATAGGCTGGGCTGATTGCCAGGTAAGGCATTCAAGTGCAGCATTTAGACACTGAGAAGGCACTTGAAGGGGCAATTTCTGCCCTGACCCCGCTCCCACGCCTGGAATCTGATTCCTAACCCCCAACACACTTACCTGGTACCATCTACCTGTAAAAGGGCCAGATTTGACCCTGTAATTTCACTTCCATACACTTAAGAATACCGTTAATGAAATTAAAAGACAAAATACACATTGAGAGAAAATATTTTCAACATATTTAAGAGCTTATTTTCCATAATAAATATAGAAAACTCATACAAATGAGTATTTTAAAATACCAATGCAATGGGGAAAATGGGCAAATAATATGAATAAGTAATTCACAGAAAAAGAAATATAAAGGACTAACACATGCAAAAAATTCACGAATAATGGAAAGCAAATTTTAAAAAATGATTGCTTTTTTAACCTATTACATTAGCAATACTAAAAATATTGATACTACCCTATGGTGGGAATGGGAAATGGGTACTCCCTCATACTTCTACTAGAAGTATAAATTGCCACAGCAATATTTATTTAGATTTTAAAGATGCACACCCTTCGACTTAGCAATTCCACTTCTAGGAATCTATCCTACTGAAATACTAATAAAAGTATGAATATATACATGTATAAGGATATTTTTTGCAACATCGTCTATAGTAAATTCAAAGTGATCTATTATCTACCAAGAAAAAAACTGCTAAATAAATTATAAGTAAACTGTTAAATAAATTATAATCCTTACAAGAAAATACTATGTGGCTGTTGGAAAAAACATTTTTGGATTTTTATGTATTGATATGGAACATATCTACACTATAGTAATGAGTGAAGAAAATCTATATATAAAAGATTTTTTCACTATGAGTGAAAAAATAGAGCTATATGTGTAGTGTGATCTAATTTATATGTTATGCCAGAACAGTGAAAATTATAAACAGAAAGAAGTTACTAACAGCGGTTCCCATCTAGAAAGTATGATCAGAAGTGAGATTTTCATATTTTATATTGTTTATTTAATGATGTTGTTTTGGACCAAATTGTGTCCCCCTAAATATGCATGTTGAAACCCTAATCCCCAATATAACTGTATTTGGAGATAGGGCGTGTAAAGGGGTAATTAAGGTTAAATGGTCATAAGGGTGGGGCCCTAATCCGATAGGACTGGGTCCTTTTAAGAAGAGGAAGGGATACCAGAGGGCGCGCTCTCTCTCCACAGGTGCATAGAGGAAAGGCTATGGAAGGAGAAGGCAGACAACTGCAAGCTAGAAAGAAATATCTTAACCAGAAACCAACCTTGCTAGCCTCTGAAGCAAAGAAAAGCCCACAAGGAGGTTGAAATACATTTTGAACAAGCCATTCTCTTTTATTTTTCCTTTTATTGTTTTTGGTCACTATTTTATGGTTTCTTTAACATCTTTCTTCCATCTCTTAAATATTCCTATTGCCCATTCTGCTCTTGGCTATTCCCCACCCCGGCGTCTGGACAAGTACATCTATTCTAAATTCGTCCGGGTGTCTCCATCTCCGATATTACTACCTTAGTATACATTACCATCATTTCTGCTTTGAATTACTGCACCATTCCCTATCTGGTTTCCCATTCTCTCTTACCTCATCTCAATCCTGTGGGATGGGGGTGATCTTTATAAAATTCATAAGATCATGTGTCTCTTTGCTGCTGCTTCTGATTTTTCTCCATTTCCTTCTCCATTACCTAGAGGTTACATCTCTAACTCCTCACTGTCATGAGTTCACCTCTGACTGACCAGATAATAGCCTTGCCACTCACCATTCCCTCACAGATCCTCCTGCTCTACACTGAGCTGCACTAAATAAACTATTTAAAGTATCCACAGTGTATCATGTTCTTTCCTTCCTCTTCACTTTTGCACAAGCTGTTCTCTGCCTGGTTCTTTCTCATCCTCTTTCTCTGGTCAACTCCTATTCATCCTTTAATCCAGGAAGCCCAGTCTAGGTCTCTTTCCTATGTGCTGACTTCTGGTATATTAATTCTGGTTACTTGTTCGTTTTCTTCTTGAGAGGAAGGAATGAGAAGAAAGGATATTTTTTTTTTTTTTGGAGGAATGCCAATGAATGTTTTATTTGCCTTTGTATTTTTAGTACTTAATATAGTATTTAATGCCTGTTACTGTTTTCATTTTTATTTTGTTTGCTTTTGTTTTTGCTACTGGTGTGAATAGTGGCACACATATAAGACTGCTGTCTGGATTTGGGCTACATCATTTTCTATATTTACATCATTTTCTGTATTTTCATTACTTACTAGTTCTGCAAATGCTTTTTTTTTTTTTAAGATTTTATTGGGGAAGGGGAACAGGACTTTATTGGGGAACAGTGTGTACTTCCAGGCCTTTTTTCCAAGTCAAGCTGTTGTCCTTTCAATCTTAGTTGTGGAGGGCGCAGCTCAGCTCCAGGTCCAGTTGCCGTTTTCTAGTTGCAGGGGGCACAGCCCACCACCCCTTGTGTAAGTCGAACCGGCAATCTTGTGGTTGAGAGGACACATTCCAATCAACTGAGCCATCCGGGAGCTCAGCGGCAGCTCAGCTCAAGGTGCCGTGTTCAGTTTTAGTTGCACGGGGCGCTGCCCACCATCCCTTGCGGGAGTCGAGGAATCAAACTGGCAACCTTGTGGTTGAAAGCCTGTGCTCCAACCAACTGAGCCATCTGGGAGGCAGCTCAGCTCATGGTGCCCTGTTCAATCTTAGTTGCAGGGGGCGGAGCCCACCATCCCTTGTGGGACTCGAGGAGTTGAACCAGCAACCTTGTGGTTGAGAGCCCGCTGGCCCATGTGGGAATCGAACTGGCAGCCTCCGGAGTTAGGAGCATGGAGCTCTAACTGCCTGAGCCACCGGCCCAGCCCCTGCAAATGCTTTTTAAAAATTTACTTCTATTTGGTTGTAGGTTTCAACCTTAGTAGTTATATTAGTAGTCCTATTTCATAGATCAGGGGTTGTGAGTAAAGATCATGGCTTCTCAAAGAGGATAACTAATTCAGAACTTTTCCCCTTATACTGTACTGGTTCTAAAATAACAACATATTAGTCCCTGACTAGCCCGGATAAAGTATATTTAATATGCAAAGCATTATTCATTCATTCACCCATCCTTCCATTCCTCCATTTAGTCAAACATTCAGTAACTGAAAAGGAACTTGAATAAGTAAAAGCCATCAGTAAGAAACAAAAACTCACTGTTGGATAAACTTTTAGACATATTACATACGCTGTGCTTAGTACTTTATGATATACTGTCTTATTCACTGATTTTACTAATTGTGTCACTAATGTGTAAGTTTTATCCATCACGATTACATGGAATTTCTACACAATTGGTTCTTAAAACTCAAATTGACTTACACTGCCCACTACTGTTTAGATGAACTGGTTGGGGAATCAGAAAGGAAAGATACTCAAAGTCTCTACTAGACCTGGCTGCTGAAGGAAGAAATACAGGGTGGATGTCACACTAGTGAGCCTTTCATACACAAAGGTAGCAATCCAAGGGCTGAAAACATAAGTGTCCCTCCAATGGAAAGATGGAAAGTGTAGGTTAATTGAGTTAGTGTAGGGAAGAGAAACAGGAAGCCTAAAAAACAGAGGAGAAAGGAAATTTGAAGAGTTTCTAAGTATGCCACACAACATTTTGGGATCCTTGAGTGCAGTTGTAAAGAAAAGAGGCTACTGAGAAATTCCCAGAGACAGGGTAAATAGAGTAATTTAAGAACAAGGATGTCTAACATGGAACTTTCAGTTGTTGGCATTACTGTGATGTAAAATCACTCTATCATCTCAAACAGTAAAATACGCCACTTGTTTTGAGGGTGGGAGGATTAAAAGAAGGGCTAAATTCCATTGGTGTATGGGTGTGGAGCCAAGGGAAGAAAACAGTCTTGGGAGATGAGAGGACTCTAATACTCTTAATTGTGTTGTCACACTGCCCTCTAATGGGCTGTCAGTATCTCGCCAGGTTCAATTGCTAGCTTCTGAACCATCTGACCGACCATTTCCACCATCTGACCACCATCTGCAGACCATTTCCTGCACTTGCTGACAATGTCTGTGTGAAGCTTGACACCTATGGAGTAGTGCAAATTGATTAAAGCGTTTTATTTTATCATTTTTGCAAAATAGGGCAGTTTCCAAAATATGACAAAGAGGCTTCCCCCTCAGAGTTGTATATTTTATAATAATATTAGATCTGCACTTTTGTGGGGACAGAGCCAGGAGAGCAGTTTCCAGGCTCTCAGCCTCATATGGAAAGGTGCTGCCTCGGGTAGTAGATGGCCATCAGCTGTGGCTAGTTGGCCATCAGCTGTTACGGTTAGCTATTAGCCACTGATATAACTGCCGTGGCTAAGCTAGCAAGCGCGGACTGCAGTTACCAAGTGGAGTCGGCAGAGAAGCGGACGGCAGATTGCGGATTGTGTGGCTCTTGCCCCGTGTCTCCAACCCAGCTGCCAGCGAGAATATAGTGGTATGACTCCCCTATCTATGGCTCCGTGGGTGTTCCTTTCTGGCCTCACCATATCCTGCGTTCTTATGCGGGGAGCAGGACCAGAGTCCCCGCATGACACCCCGCTTGACAACTTTCCCCTGTGACTTGAAGGCATGGATAACGGCAGCTTGACTATGATTAAAGATCAATATGTTGGCATAAAATGATTTGAATACTTATGCTATAAAAATAGTCTCAGTGATCTTTTGCAAAAACTATTAAGTTTTTTCCTGTTATAAATTTAATTTAAGATAAACTTTCTCTCTTTAGAAGTTTTAAGAACAAAGCCAGTCTACCCCCTAGCAAGAAAAGTAATTTGACAGCTATTCTAATGAGGAGTCCTATGCCAGGCCAGTCTTATATGTTTTGGCTGGGTTTGATTGCAAATCCTAGTTGCAATTGTACCAATTTAGAGAAGGTTAAATCCTTGCTATTCCAGACTTTCCATGTAAAAGAAAAGGGAACCCCAAGTTTACTAGAGTAGTATTATGCAACAAGCATTATACTGGATAGTGGAGATAACTGGCTAAACCTGACACTAATTCTCCTCTCAGTGACTAGCTCTGTTGGCTAAGGGGGAAGGACATGTTACTATCATGTTCATAGTCCCTCCTTTCTTTAGCAAATACAGTGCCTAAGATCCATATGCCTAACGGGTACTTGATAAATATGTATTGAATAAATGAGGAAATGAATGAAGAAATGCAGCAATATGTATAGAGATTAAGAGTTTGCCAAATAGCCTGTTTTGACCCCAGCTTTGCCACATACCAGCTATGTAAATGTGTCACTTTACTTAAACCCCTGGACCCTTGGTTTCCATATCTGTAAACCTACGCCACAAGAAAAACTGTAAAATGCTGAGCACAGTGGCTCACATACAGTAAGTACTCACAAAAATAATAGTTTAATAATGTGTGAAAAGGGCAACAAGGAAAAAGGGAGTGATTAACTGTGGGGATTAGAATTCCTAGATTATGTCTTATATTTGTACATTTAGAAGTGTGGGACAATTGTTGGATTTGGAAAATTTTTTTATGGTGAATAAGGAATCTACTTTATTTTCCAAAACCAGTTTATTATATGTGGTAGGAAACATGCTCTCTGGTGACAGTGACTCACATCCTTATAGGTCACATCCTTATAACGAGAAAGAAAATTCTCTGGTTAATTCAAGTTAAAGAATTCTCCGGGAAGGCCTCTAAATGGCCTTGCTTGGGTCAAGTCCATCCCCAGACCAATCACCTTAACCTGGTGTGGTAGGCAGCATAATGGCCCCTCCAATAAGTCCAAGGCCTAATTCCTGGAACCTGTGAACTTTACATGGCAAAGGGACTTTGCAGATATAATGAAAGGCACAGAATGTGATGGGGAGATTGTCCTTGTTTATCTAGGTGAGCTACTCTAATCATGGGTTCTTAAAAGCAGAGAACCTTCCCTGGCTGCAATCAGAGAAAGATGTGATGACACATGAAGGGTCAAAAAGATGTAACATTGCTAGCTTTGAAGATGTTGGAAGGGAGTCAAGTGCTAGGAATGTGAGCAGTCTCAAATCTAGAAAAGGCAAGGAGATGGACTCTTTCATAGACGCTCCAGAAAGGAGCTACAGCCTTGATGATACCTTGGTTTTAGCCCAGTGAGACCTAGTGTTGGACTTCTGACCTACAGGGCTATAAGATAATACATTTTTGTTGTTTTAAGCCACTCAGTTTGTGGTCATTTGTTGAGGCAGCAATAGGAAACTCATACACCAGTGGACCAGGGTGGAAACCTAGTTTCAGTCCCTCCTCATATTAGCTCAACCTCATTGGCCCTGAGGCATCTTGCTTGGTGAGATCCCTACAGCCTCCACCACTGCCTGCTCACTTCATCCACAGGTATAAACTGACGTGAGAGAATGAAGTAGATATGCAGAGAGAAGCAGAGATAAGAGGTAGAGAGAATTCTGATGCTGTGTGAGCCCCTGGTTCCAGTTAGTTTTGAGGCCAAGGTCATGTTAGCCCTTTGGTTGTACAAGTTAATTCCTCTTTTTGAGCCAGTTAGACTTTAATTTCTGAGACTTGTAACCTAACTGTCCTGCCTCAGTCATAAACTTATAGTGAGAGAGGGATGGCTGAAAGAGTTTTTTAAAAAGGCTTTGGAGACAGTACCTGAATAATGGCTTAATTTGATGTCATAGTAACCCACTGAGAAACACATTATCCTACTTTAGATGAGGGAAGTCATACTTGGCTAAGTGGCTTTCCCATAAGCAAGAGTGTTCTGAACTTAAATGTCAAAACCCAAATTGGTTTGCTTTGTTTGTCTCCAGTGAAACACATTGCACGTTGAGTATCCTGCCTTATTTATTTATTTATTTTTAATGTTATCAAATTAGAGCCACTGTTTTTCAAGGCCTCACCACTTCCTGTCTCTCTAGCCTCAGACACTTCTCTTCTGTGCCCAAGGAACTCAATGCTCTAGTGTCTGGACAAGTACTGGACAAACCTGCTTAAACCTAACTGTGGTGGTAGTGATAGGAGAACTTGTGAGAACTGGCCATGTGATTCATTCTTCCTTCTCCTAGAAAAAGAATTAAAAAGCAGTCACTATTGTTCCTGAAGCATGTTCATACAAAGATCTGGATATGTTATCACAAATATTTTATAATTTAAATGGAAATAGATAATGCCATGTAAAATTCATGACATTTGTCTTTCTGGAATACATGTATGGTTGCTCTTTTAATTTTGCCATTAGCAAATAGGAAAAGACTGTCTGTTGGGGCCACAAATAAGGGAACACTGCTTGTAGTTGCATCATTTTTGCCCCAGGGTACGTGCCCCTATGAAACAGTCACTGGTTATACCCATGGAAGTTCACCATGAACCTATCCCCTCTCTTTTGTCTGCTCTCTGTTTTTTTGGAGTTTTGAAATTTTCCCCCACTTTGTCTCTGAAATTTTTGTTTTTAAAAAGAATCAAAGAGCAGGGAACGTTCATGAAGCTTGGTATGATGCCAAAACACCATTAGTGGACCTTCAGGTCTTAGCTTAGATGACAGTTCATTCATTTGTTCAAAAATATTTATTGAGTACATACCATGTGCCCTGCTAAACAATTCAAGCTTGTTCCCCAGGGCTACTGTGTGAGGCTGTGCTGGTGAATGGTATACCCACTAAAGTTGTATAGTGCACAACTTGCTCTACTGCTGGTGGGCCTTGCCCTCATGGAGATTAAATCTAGTGAGTTCTAGGAAGTCTTGCTTGAACTTTCACTCCTGCCCCTCAGGCTAGAAAAACTCCTATTGTGTGGTCCATAATACATGCAACCATAGGACTTTACCCACTTCTTTATAATGGTCCTCAGTTAGATTGTAAACTCAGAGGGGACTGAGATTGAGACTTTCTTGTTTGTCACTTTCTAAGGACTAAGGATTCATCAATGAATCAAACAGTTAAAAGTCCCTGGCATCTAGGAGCTGATAATCTAGCAAAAGCAGAGAATAAACAAGTTCAATGTGTAGCATGTTAGATGGGCATAAATGCCATGGAGAAAAATAAAGTAGGGAAGGGGGTTTTCTCCTCACTTACTTTAGATCTTTGCTCAAATGTCACTTTTTTTTTTTAAACTTTGAGATAGAAAACCTTGGAGGTTTGGCATAGAAGAGAGATACTATCTGTCTAAAAAGAAAAACAACATTTAGGAACAGAACAGTAGGCACACTTAGCAAAATGCTAGAAAGGCAGTTATCAGATCTCCACTTTGCCGGAATCAGGCCACAGCAAGTAACATTTTATACAGACTATAGAAAAGTCTCCCCTCTAAACTCTGACACTTTTAAGATTCTTTTTGAACACGTTTTTACAAAAATGCCCGAGAACCCGCATCTTCTAACCTCGGTTGGTTTTGTATTATTGTAAAATAGTACCCCATGCCTTCTACTATCAGCCTACAGACTTTTTGCACCTGGCTGGGCTGTCTGAGGCTATGGGCTGTTTAAGCCTTTCCAACCTACCCTTATTGCGAAAGCGTCCTCATAAGGAAGTGACACCTTAGAGCTTAGATAATCAAGAGACTCTGTTGTACTTAACACATGTTCGGGATTTTCCCACCCAATACGCCTCAAGGACAGTCATAAATGTATGAGTTTCTTCCTACAATCCGAGCCTCGCTCCCTAGTCTTTTGACAAGAGCCAGGGAGACACCCATTCCCAAGCACTCCCCACTCCCGGCTCGGGGTCCGCCCTCGCCGCGAAGCCTTCTGGGAGCCGTAGGCCCTGGCTTTCCTCCGCTCCAGAACTACAACTCCCGGCAGGCTTTGTTTCTCGCCACCGCCCTCTTAGCGCACGGCCTGCTGGGAGGGGGCAGGTAGCGGCAGGGCAGGGTCCAATGGGTGCCGGCTCCCGAGGAAAAGGCGGAGGAGAGGAGGAAGGAGGCGGACTCTGGGCCGCGGCCCCATTCATTGCCGCGGCCGGCCGAGCGGGGGTCCTGTGTTTTCGGAGTTATGGAGGCGCTAATTCCTGTTATCAACAAGCTCCAGGACGTCTTCAACACTGTGGGCGCCGATATCATCCAGTTGCCTCAGATCGTCGTGGTGGGAACGCAGGTGAGAGACGAGGGCGACGTCTGCCAAGGCCAGAGCCCGGGGCACGGGCCTGGTCGGGGCTGCGGGAGCGCACGCTCTCGGGCCAGGCTTTGCGGCCTGTGGCAGGAGGACGCTGCTTGGGGCCCCGGGGTTCCCCGGGCTCTGCCGCGTCTGCTGCCCCGGGCTGCGTTGCATCAGGGCTGGGAATCGGGGCCTGGCCGGGAGGCGAGGGGCGGAGCCGGCGCGGCGGGCCTGGCGGGTCCCAGGGGCGGGGTGGGGGAAGGACGGCCCGGCGGGCGGAACTGGAGTCCGTGGGGACCGGGCGCGGTTTTCCCCGCAGGCCGCTGCTTCCAAGGGCACCTGGGGGTCGCGCCGGGCACGCGGGTCGCCCTGGCTCGTGGTGGGCCTGCTAGCCCCTTCTTGGTTGGTTTCAGGGCGGCTGGGTGTTTTATTTCCTTCCTTCTCTTGGAATCGCGCGGTGGGGGCTGAAAAGGCCGCTACTGTGTAGCACCTGAGTGTTTTTCTGCAGTGTAATCGCCAAGGTTTGGCGAACGCCAAATCAGTTAAAAACCAAAATACCTTCAAACCACTTGGACCTGGGTATTTGGAAGGAACATCCCAGTTTTTTGTGTAGGCTGTAGTTTTTGTCTTCCATCTAAACTGAACGTCAAGGTTCTCTTGTCTTTCTTTCCATGTTGGGTGTCTTAAGACATCATAATTTCTTGTATGTAGAAATGTTGAAGAAATAATGTTATTTCTAGAGTGACAGAAGTATAAGTTCCATTTTCTCTGCTTGCTGCTTTTCTTGGTTGAAGAGGAATCATAGGACTTTGATCAGAGTTCAGAGATGCTAGGGATTAATTACTACTTAGTATAATTATTTTAAGTCCTTTCATTTCTTGATGGTCATTTATTTCTATTGAGAAGGGGACGGTTCCCGATCATTTTCCATGAGGTGCATCGCTACATCTTGCTACAAAATTAAAGTGTACAGTATAAGTATTATGACAGGGAACTTAATGTTTAAAATGCTACATGTATTTCCAAACACGAAACCGTGGAAACCATAGACATCCTGTACTGTGTGCTTTTAAATAGTTAAAGCAATAGAAATTACTTCAGAAACAAATTTCCTTGGTCTGCTATAAGGTATGTATAGATTCTGTTCAGTTCTGCCTACACATATTGTGGTATTTGTAACTCTTAATATTTCTAATGATTGGCAACTCTCAATCATCAACATATAACAAATTATGAGTAATGTTTTTATTGAGAATATTTTGTTCACTTCTGTGGTCCTATTCCTTGCCCATGGAACAGACTGTGGTATGTAGTAGGTGCTCTATAAATATTTTGAGTAAATATTGTTCACTGAAACAAGATAATACTTTAAAACACTGAGACTTTTATCATCAAAACCTGTTTTGTAAATGGAATCAGAGGAGATGATATAAATCAAATCTTCTTTGGTGGTATTTTCAAGGTGTTTTGTAGCTGTAGACTGGAAACTTTCCATATATTAGGTGTGATCAAAAAAGATGGTGAATGTTTAAATAAAAACAAATTATTACAGTAAAAGACACATTACCATTAATCCTCCTCAAAATAATACCCCTCGCTTCCAACATACTTATCCCATCGTTCTTGCTACTTTTTGAAACAGTTCTGGAAATTGCCTTTGTGAATGTTTTTAGTTGCACTGTCAGGGCTGCCTCCATGTCCTGAATCATTTTGACTTCAGGAAAGAGCCACAAGTCTTACGGTTCCACATCCGGTGAATAAGGTGGATGAGGACACACCGTAATGTTTTTATTTGACAGAAATTGCCGTATACCAGAAGTGATGTGTGACATGGAGTGTTGTCATGATGGAGGATGATTCATGGCACACTTTAAAACACACCTCTCAACCGTAGCTCACACCCTACTGACTGCACCAAACAAATTGAAGCTTGTCACACAGTTACTAAGGTTCAATGCACCCGTATTAAAGATCCCTGCTTTTCTATCTGGTGGCACACAGCAGCAGCAGTCACCATATTTGTTGATCACAACAGAAAGGCTCCGTGTCACACATCGCTTCTGGCATATAGCAATTTCTGTCAAATAAAAACATTACGTGTGTCCTCATCCACCATATTCACTGCATCTGTCATTGTGAGCCTTCTGACTCTTATTCAAAGTTAAAATAACCATGAAAGGTAAACGTTTTGAATTCATTTAGGTCATTGAAGCAGCCACAACAGCACAACTAAAGACATGAAAGAGGACTTCCAGAACTGCTTCAGAAAGTGTCAAGAATGATGGGATAAGTGTGTTCGAAGCAAGGGGTATTTTGAGGGGTATTAATGGCAATGTGTCTTACTGTAATACATTTTTTTAAATTCGTTTATTGGGATGACAATTGTTAGTAAAGTTACATAGATTTCAGATGTACAATTCTGTAATACATCATCTATATCTCACAATGTGTGTTCACCACCCAGAGTCAGTTCTATTTCCATCACCATATATTTGACCCCCTTTACCCTCTTCTAGAACCTCCGTGCCCCCCTTACCCTCTGGTAACCACTAAACTATTGTCTATGTCTATGAGTTTTTGTTTCTTCATTTGTTTGTCTTGTTTTTTTGTTGTTTTCAGTTTTATATACCACATATCAGTGAAATCATGTGGTTCTCTACTTTTTCTGTCTGACTTATTTCGCTTAGCATTATAATCTCAAGATCCATCCATGTTGTCACAAATGTTCCTATATCATCTTTTCTTACCGCCGAATAGTATTCCATTGTGTATATATACCACAACTTCTTTATCCATTCATCTATCGAAGGACATTTTGGTTGTTTCCATGTCTTGGCCACCGTAAATAAAGCTGCAATGAACATTGGAGCACACATGTCTCTATGTATAAATGTTTTCAGATTTTTTGGGTAGATACCCAGGGGAGGGATTGCTGGGTCATATGGTAATTCTATTCTTAATTTTTTGAGGAACCTCCACACTGCCTTCCATAATGGCTGCACCAGTCTGCATTCCCACCAACAGTGCATGAGGGTTCCTTTTTCTCCACAGCCTCTCCAACACTTGTTACTATTTGTCTTGTTGATGACAGCCATTCTAACTGGGGTGCGGTGATATCTCATTGTGGTTTTTATTTGCATTTCGCTGATGATTAGTGATATTGAGCATTTTTTCATATGTGGATTGGCCATTTGTATGTCCTCTTTGGAGAAATGTCTCTTCAGGTTGTTTTTTTGTTGTTGAGTTGTGTGAGTTCCTTGTATATTTTGGATATTAGCCCCTTATCGGAGGCACTATTTGCAAAAATCTTTCCCATTCAGTTGGTTGCCTCTTTATTTTGTCGATGGTTTCTTTTGCTGTGCAGAAGCTTTTAAGTTTGACATAGTCCCATTCATTTATTTCAGCTTTTACTTCCCTTGCCTTTGGAGTCAAATTCGTAAAATGCTCTTTGAACCCAAGGTCCATAAGTTTAGTACCTATGTTTTCTTCTATGCAGTTTATTGTTTCAGGTCTTATGCTTTGGTCTTTGATCCATTTTGAATTCATTTTGATACATGGTGACAGACAGCAGTCCAGTTTCATTCTTTTCCACATGATTTTCCAATTCTCCCAGCACCATTTCATTGAAGAGGCTGTCTTTTCTCCATTGTGTTTTTTGCTTCTTTGTCAAAAATTATCTGTCCATATTTATGTGGTTTTATTTCTGGGTTCTCAATTCTATTCCATTGGTCTATATGTCTGTTTTTCTGCCAATACCATGCTGTTTTGATTATTGTTGCCCTGTAATACAAGCTAAAGTCAGGGAGTGTGATTCCTCCAGCATTGTTCTTTTTTCTAAAGATTGCTTTCTCTATTTGGGGTCTTTTGTGGTTTTAAACAAATCTGATGATTTTTTTGTTCTATTTCTTTAAAAATGCCATTGGGATTTTGATGGGGATTGCATTAAATCTGTATATTGCTTTGGGTAATATGGCCATTTTAACTATGTTGATTCTTCCAATCCATGAGCATGGAATGTCTTTCCATTTCTTTGTGTCTTCTTCAGTTTCTTTTTAAAAAGTCTTATAGTTTTCAGCATATAGGTCTTTCACACCTTTGGTTAAATTTATTCCTGGGTATTTTATTCTTTTTGTTGCAGTTACAAAAGGAATTGTTTTTTTATTTCTTTTTCTGAGATTTCATTGTTAGTATATAGGAATGCAATGGACTTTTGTATGTGGATTTTGTAGCCGGCAACCTTACTGTGTTCGTTTATTGTTTCTAATAGCTTTTTGGTCTAGTCCTTAGGATTTTCTATATATAGCATCATGTCATCTGCAAAGAGTGACAGTTTAACTTCTACATTCCCAATCTGGATGCCTTTTATTTCTCTTGCCTGATTGCTCTGGCAAGGACTTCCAAAAGCAGAGGTGATAGGGGACAGCCCTGTCATGTTCCTGAACGTAGAGCAAAGGGCTTCAGTCTTTCACTGTTAATTATGATATTAGCTGAGGGTTTGTCATATATCACCTTTATTATGTTAAGGTATTTTCTGTCTATACCTATTTTATTAAGTGTTTTAATCATAAATGGATGTTGCATCTTGATGCTTTTTCTGCATCAGTTGATACAATTGTATGATTTTTGTCCTTTATTTTGTTTATGTGATGTATCACGTTGATGGATTTGTATATGTTGAACCATCCTTGTGCCCCTGGGATGAACTCCACTTGGTCGTGATGAATAATCTTTTTAATGCTTTGTTGCATTCGATTTGCTAGAATTTTGTTTAGGATTTTTGCAGCTGTATTCATCAGAGATATTGGTCTGTAATTTTTTTTGTGTGTGTTATTCTTACCAGGTTTTGGTATCAGGGTAATGTTGGCCTCATAAAATGAGTTAGGGAGTACTGTCTCTTCTTCAATGTTTTGGAAGAGTTTGAGCAGGATTGGTATTAGATCCTCTTTGAAGGTTTGGTAGAATTCACTAGTGAAGCCATCTGGTCCTGGACTTTTGCTTTTGGGAAGGTTTTGGATAACTGATTCAATTTCGTTACTGGTGATCGGTCTGTTTAGATTTTCCAGTTCTTCATGGTTCAGCCTAGGAAGGCTATATGTTTCTAAGAACTTGTCCATTTCTTCTAGGTTATTGAATTTGGTGGCATATAGTCCTTCATAGTATTCTTGGATGATCCTTTGTATTTCTGTGGCATCCGTTATAACTTTCCCTTTTTCATTTCTGATTCTATTAGTGTTTTCTCTTTTTATCTTAGTGAGTCTAGCCAAGGATTTGTCAATTGTGATAATCTTTTCAAAGAACCAGCTCTTTGTCACATTAATTTTTTCTGTTGTCTTTTTGTTCTCTATTTCATTTAGTTCTGCTCTGATTTTTATTATTTCCCTTCTTCTGCTGACCTTGGGTTTCATTTGTTCTTCTTTTTCTAGTTCTTTAAGGTGTAATGTGAGGTTATTTATTTGGGATTTTTGTTGTTTCTTGAGATAGGCCTGTAACGATATAAATTTCCCTCTTAGAACTGCTTTCGCTGCATGCCAAAAATTTTGGTAGGATGTATTTTCATTCTCAACTGTTTCTATGTATCTTTTGATCTCTCCTCTAATTTCTTCTTTGACCTGGTCGTTCTTTAAGATTATGTTGTTTAATCTCCTTGTATTTGTCATTTTTCCTGCTTTCTTTTTGTAGTTCATACCCAATTTCAAAGCCTTGTGATAGAGAATATGCTTGGTATGATTTCAATCTTCTTAAATTTCCTGAGGCTGATTTTATGTCCCAATATATGGTCTATCCTTGAGAATGTTCCATGTACACTAGAAAAGAATGTATATAGTCTGATGTTTTAGGATGAAGTGCTCTATATATGTCAATTATGTCCATTTCATCTAATGTGTCATTTAGGACTGCTATTTCGTTACTTATTTTCTGTTTGGATGATCTATCCATAGCTGTCAATGATGTATTTAAGTCCCCTAGTATAATTGTGTTTTGGTCAATTTCTCCCTTTAGTTCTGTTAGTAGTTGCTTGGTATATTTTGGTGCTCCCTGATTGGGGGCATAAATATTGATGACTGTTATGTCTTCTTGTTGTATAGTCCCCTTTACCATTATGAAATGTCCATCTTTGTCTCTTGTTATCTTTTTCACCCTGAAGTCTGTTTCATCTGATATCAGTATGGCTACACCTGATTTTCTCTGGATACCATTTGCTTGGAGTGTCAATTTCCACCCTTTCATTTTGAGTCTATGCTTGTCTTGGTAGCTGAGATGTGTCTCTTGGAGATAGCATATGGTTGGATTTAGTTTTTTGATCCAATCTCCTACTCTGTACCTTTTTATTGGTGAGTTCAGTCCATTTACATTTAGGGTGATTATTGATA
Source organism: Rhinolophus sinicus (assembly GCF_036562045.2). Taxonomy (NCBI): domain Eukaryota; kingdom Metazoa; phylum Chordata; class Mammalia; order Chiroptera; family Rhinolophidae; genus Rhinolophus; species Rhinolophus sinicus. Next base: position 159,277,594 of record NC_133752.1, on the reverse strand, counting down.
TGTGAGGATTTCCTACCATTCTGTCTTTAGTTTTCTGGTAAGTCTGTGTCTCTGTTGTTTCTTTGCCTTTTTGTTGTCTATTTTTTCTGTGTGGTGGTATTCTATGATTTTTCCCTCTGCTTGTTCTTTTATTGCACTATATATTTCAGTTCTGGATTTTTTTTGAATGGTTACCCTTAGGTTTATGTAAAAGAAAGTTTGATATTTAGAGTATTCCATTTTCTTCAGCATGCTTACATTCTCCATTCCCATTTTCCCATTCAGGCCTTTACTCTCCCCCTTTTTATGTTTTGGTTGCCACAAATTTTACCTGTTGATGGTGGTCAAATAGCCTCCTTTAGTATTTCTTGTAGTGCAGGTCATGTATTAGAAAATTCCTTCTACTTCTGTGTCTGGAAAGGTCTTTATTCCAGCTTCATAGCTAAAGGATATCTTTGCTGGGTATATTATTCTTGGCTTATAATTCATAGTTTGAATATTTGGTTCCACTCCCTCCTGGCTTGTAGAGTTTCTGCTGAAAAATCTGATGATAATCTAATGGGCTTTCCTTTGTAGGTTACTGTCTTCTTTTCCCTGGCTGCCTTGAGGATTCTTTCTTTGTCGTTGATTTTTGACAGCTTCAATACAATGTGCCTTGGAGAAGGCCTGTTGGGATTGAGGTAATTAGGTGTTCTATTTGCTTCTTGGATTCGAGGATCCAGTTCTTTCCACAAGTTTGGGAAGTTCTCATCGACTATTTGTTTGAATATACTCTCTGTTCCCTTCTCTCTTTCTTCTCCTTCTGGTATGCCCATTATTCTTATATTGCTCTTTCTGATGGAGTCAGAAAGTTCTTGTAGAGTTCTTTCATTTCTTTTAAGTCTCAAGTCTCTTTCTTCTTCCATCTGTGTCATTTCCAGGTTTCTATCTTCGATGTCACTGATCCTTCCTCCATCTGGACAACTCTACTACCTAAGCTGGCTATTTAATTCTTCATTTCTTCTACTGAGTTCTTAATCTCCAGAAATTCCATTTGGTTCTTTTTTAAAATTTCAATCTCTTTGGTAAAATGTTTGTGCTGTTCTTTGATTGTGTTTCTGAGTTCATTAAACTGCATTTCTGTGTTTTCTTGCATCTTGTTGAGTTTTTTTCAGAACTGCAATCTTGAATTTTCTGTCATTTAAGTCACATATTTCCATATCTTTAAGTTCATTTTCTGGAGACTTTTCAGTTTCTTTCTGAGCTGTATTGTTGCCTTGGTTATTCATGACAATTAACGATTTATTTCTCTTCCTAGACATCTACAGGAGTGGGTTCTGCAACAGGTTGATAGGAAGAGGTCTTTCTTTTGTTTTCCAGTACGTGTTGGTAGAATGTTTTATTTTCTCTCCAACTACAGCCTTTTTTTCTCTCTCACTCTGTAGTGTTATGTTTTCTCTGCACTGTTCCAGCTTCTCACACAATGGGGGGATTCCCTGGAAGGCGGGTTTCTCCTCTGTTAACAGTTCACCTGGGTCATAGGGTGCTGCGTCCCTGTGGGTATGCGGAGAGCTTTTGAAGTTCCAAAGCCCAAAGCTCTTCCTGAATCATATTCAGAGCCCGTGTGTTTCAGCAGTTCTGTTTGCTCCTCCAGGGATCCGCCCACATAGGTGGGGACAGGGGCGGGATGGGTTGTAGAGGTGGCCCAGAGCAATGGCAGTGACCACCACCACTGCCGGTCCTGCTTCCACAGCTCTCTCCCCTTTGCCGGAACTAGTTGGGCTGCGTATCTGTGTCTGCGGACCACAGTTCTCAGAGCTGCAAATATTCTGTTCTTTTGATCTGGCGCTGCTACTGTTCCGCTTCTAGCACTGGGCACACGGGGGCAGGGCGCGCTCTGGGAGTGTAGGGAGGGGGCGGCTAGTCTCACTGCCTAAGTCTGCCTTCTCTGCATCAATGAGGGCTTAAACAGCCGTTTTCAGCCCTCTTCCCTCAGTTTTTGCTCCGAAGTCTCTGCCGTGAGTGTTGGGTTCAGCTGTGTTATATTCTGTCCCCTCAGCCCTGTGGGCCATAAGCGGAGCCCTAGCAGTCCGAGTTCTTCCCTCTACCACAGCCAGGGCAGTTCTGGGATGCACCGAGCTCAGAACACTGAGCTAGGTCTGTGTTCTGCTCCAGCGCAGCTCCTTCTCTGCGCTTCTCCCTTCCCTCCTCCCCAGCTCACACGATTTGCCCACCTTTAGGTGAATTCAGTAGTGAGACTCTTCGTCTTGTCTGTCTGCTGTGCAGGGAGTCCTTTGTGGAGTTATAGTTCCATTTGTTGTAAATTCCAGGGGAGATTTACAGAGGCTCACCTCACGCTGCCGTTTTGATGACGTCATCCTCTGCAATTCATTTTTTCAATTTAAACATTCACCATAGTTTTTCACCATCTAGTATGCCTCCTATTTTTAAGAGATTGTCAATACTTTTTAAGCTTGAAACAGTAAAATAATATTGTGTATGTGTGTCAACATAGTTTTAAAGTCTAGGAGCACTTTTTACACAGAATAGTTTATTTCAGTAAGTAAACCTGTTGGGTGAAATTGGGAGGAGCGGGGTAGCCATTGATATGTACTAGCAAAAACCACCCTAGTAGGGACAGTTTCATGCTACGTTTGCATGTTGATGTTTGAAATTACTCAGAAGGAAAATTACTCAATTTTTAGATTTGTTTTAATGAAAGTTATCTTCATTTAGGTCTTTGTTAGCTGAAATTCAACCCTTTATTATTCAGGTACAGAAGAAATAGATAAGAATAGAAACAGTATCTTTTTTCCATATTTTCCTTTATGTGTTGGAAAAACCTCTTTTACTTGATTTGAATGCAAGTACTTTGTCATCTGTGCCATTTAATGTTGTGTAAAATACATAGAGCACACACCTCACAATCATATTTAATGAGTAGTGTACAGTGAATGAGTTACAGACATAAAAAGTATTCTGTACTTATTTCTAACTGGTAAACTCAGTGGCAGTGATAATGTCTTCATAATACAGGTGTAGTCTGTATCTTACACATTACCTATACCTTAAATGGCTGCAGGTTCCATTTGTTGAACTTTTTAGAACAGTGATTCTCAAACTTAGTGTATATAAGAATCACTTTGAAAATAAGTTTCCTGGACTCCATCCCCAGAGATTTTGATTTTCTAAGTCTCGGGTGGGCCAGGCACAACAGGTGATTCTGATGTAGATGGTTCATAGAGCCTAATTTGAAAAGTATATTAGTGAGTCTTTGATTTTAAAATGCATGAAACTGGTAAAAGCAGGGAAGGGAAACTGAGTCTAAAGGCATAGCACCATCTAGTAGCATGTTGAGCTCGGTGGCATTCTTGCTCCAAAGTATCAACTCCCGAGCAACCTTTGCTGACCCCTAAATGTTTTAAAATTTGATGTCTTAAATTGCCCAATACTTATTTGAGGCCTAGAGAGTTGGAGGAGTTGAGGAGAGGGAATCATGTTTACAACTATTGATCATTCACAGATTTTATGATTTAGCTAAATAAATTACTTTCCTCTTTCTCTAGCTGACATCGTCTGTGTGGAAAGAACAGAAAATGGAGAGAGAAAGGTTGATACTTTTGACTATGGTGTACTTTGCAGGTGGAGGAGATAAGACTTAAATAACTTCTGTGAGTCAACTTGAGAAATTTAATCACTATTTGTTAAATTGAGAATTGGAAGGGAAAGCGCTCTAGGCCTGTAATCCAAACCACCACCCAGGGTAAGAATCCCAGTGCAGATAACATGAACCTGAGACTTTGGCTCAGTGTTGCTACCCTGTTTCCCTGAAAATAAGACGTAGCCGGACCATCAGCTCTAATGCCTCTTTTGAAGCAAAAATTAATATAAAACCCAGTATTGTTATATTATATTATATTATATTATATTATATTATATTATATTATATTATATTATATTATATTATATTTATTATATTATATTATATTATATTATATTATATTATATTATATTATATTATATTATATTATTATATGTATTGTATTATCACATCATAGCATATGATATCATACCCGGTCTTATAGTAAAATAAGACCGGGTCTTAATATAATATAAGACCGGATCTAGAATAATATAATATAATATAATAAATATAATATAATATAATATAATATAATATAATATAATACTGGGTCTTAATTTTTGCTCCAAAAGATGCATTAGAGCTGATTGTCCGGCTAGGTCTTATTTTTGGGGAAACACGGTAGTTTTATTAACTAAGAAAACATTCTTCCCTAGGAACTCTTAGGTGTGTAGCATTTTATCGTTTGGATCCAAAGTGGTTTAAACATCAGAATGATTTAACACGTTGCGTAGGATCACGAGAATCTTCACGAGGGATTTAAACCCCGCCGTACGCAACGTGTTAAGTTTGCCAGTAGGTAGAGGAATTGTGATAGAGATGGCATTGTGTGTGATGACTGCGTGTAATGTGAAATAAAAAGCAAATGAGTAATCATGTGTTATTCTAATTCTGTCACAAACTGTTCTTGAAAACCACCATTCTCAGCATCAAAGAAAGAAGATAGAGACAACTTAGATTGGAGGATATATATGTGTGTATAGGGTGGGCAGGGCAAGTGTTGGTTGTCAAGGTAGAGAAAAATAAGCTCAATATTTAATTCCAGGAGATTTTCAAAAGGAGAACAGATAAATAACACCTCTTATCCAGAAACAAACAAAGGAATAAAAACAGGAAGAAGAAATTAACAGTATAAACAAAAATTACAAAATGAAATCAATAAAATATAGGTTCGACCAATAAAATCAATTTAATGGTCAAGTGGAAAATCTGGTCAGAAAAAAACACAAAGACAAAATACTAGAAATAAGAAAAGCGAACCACTTCTAAGAATATTGTAAGTAGTTACATCTATAATTTGAAAATATAGGAGAATTAGATGATTTTTATGGACAGGTTTTATCAAACATACAGAGGGTGCCAAAAAAATGTACACACATTTTAAGAAAGGAAAAACTATTAATTGTAATACTCAATATATACTGATAACAAAAGATGAATACAAGTCACGTTTGACTTCTGCAATTACAAGAGGTGCTCAAAGTGGTTACCATCAACGCCCAGACACTCTGATTATGGTGAACTACTGCTTGAGCATAGATAATATCTCTTAAAATGTGTATATATTTTTTGGCACCCTAGTATAAAGAACAAGAAATTTCCATGTTGTTTAAATTATTTGAGTACAGAAAAGAAATGTTGGAAAGCACCCAATTTTACTTAACGAGAGGGATAAACCTTGATATCAAAACTTAGCAACACCAGATATGCCACAGAATCTTCAATATGACCCTCCATATCCTATTCTCTATAATATGGGACTTTTCTGGATGACATGAATGGGCCCTTATGTCCTCTGGCTTCTGATTGGGTTTGGAAATGGGGAGACCTTGGAAGAAATGGGGAAAGGAGGAGACTAAAGTTTGGGTATTTATTCCCCTGGCTCAGTCTGGGTATGTAGGTGCTGTGGTCTGGCTGTTCCTCTTCTGAAAGTCCTAGTCCTTCCTTACGGGACTGTGGGTGATAAGAGCTTCTCTGTTGTTAACCAGCCTAGGTTATTGCATGTCCCTTGTGATTCTCCTAAGCCTCATCCATAGCTTTGTAAATAGACCCTTTGTAAGTAAACACTCCCTAAATAAACCTAACTTGAATGGACCGCTTGCTTCCTGTAGACTCTTTCTGATAAAATAGATGAGTTTAGGATTTTGCATTTGTATAAAATATGAAATTAAAAGATGTACTAGGTTTGACTGCTAAGAAAATATATAGCACAAAAAATATTCTGTACAGAAAAATATATTAATTATGAAGTTAAGAAAAGCGGCAAATTTATAAGTATTTAAAATGTATAACAGAGACTAGGGTTGTATATATTATTTGATTATCTACTACTAGTACAGTTAAGTGCTCACTTAACATCATTAATAGATTGATAGGCTCTGCAACTTCAAGTGAAATGACATTTTACCTTAGGCTAATTGATATAAACAAGAGTTAAGTTCCTATGTTATCAATGTTATAACGAAACAACATTGAACAAAATGATGTTGAAGGAAATGACGTTATTTGAGGACTTGCTGTATTGTATCTATGTTAAATTTTCTGAGTATGATCATTGAATTGTGGTTATATAGAATATTTTCAGAGATATGCCTCAATATTTAGGGGTGAAGTTTCATGATATATATCTTACTCTCAAATGGGCCAGTAATAGAAAATGTATGTGTGTGTAAGAAGAGACAAAACGTGTCAAAAGGAGAAAAAAATGTGTCAAAATGTTAGTAATTAGTGCATCTTTGTTACTGTATATGGGTATTCATTTTAATAAGTAAAACTTGTGGCTTTGAAAATTTAAAAAGTTGGAGAGATATTGAAAACAACAAAAAATGAAATACTTACATGGATAAAGAGCTTTATAAAACTACTAAGAAACATAAAATGCCAGCATTTGAACAAGTAAATCACTGAAGGAGAAATACAAAAAGCCTATAAACAAAATGATGCTTCACTTGAAAAATAAAGGACCACAAATTTTAATGAGGTGTCAGTGTTCATCTATCAAAGTAGCAAAGATTCAAAAAGTGGTAATGCCCAGTGCTGATGGGAATGCATCAAATAGAATCGGAAGTACAGCTTGGTGCCTGCCATTCTGTGTGTAGCCTGGCAGTACTGTGATTCCTTAAAATCAGTATGATCTTTAATCACAGCAATTTCATTTAATAAACTAATGAGTTTAATAGGAGTAAGGTTATATAGTATGTACAAAGCATGTACATTGAAGCATTGTTAATAGTAGCAAAAACGATTTACATGTCCATCGATTGGGGTTTGCTTTTATACACAGAGTACTATTTAATTGTTAAACACAGCAATTAATATATTGTTACAGAATGATATCCCTGATTGTTACATTAAATAAAATAAAAGGTCAGTGGAAAATGCACATAGTACTACCACATTTAAAGTAAAATATATACTTATGATTGGCATAATTTTATATATATACCAATATTATATAGGTTTTTAAAACCTAGTTGGGAGAGTATCAAAAAAGGTAGGAAAATTATGGGGGAGCGGGACGTCTCTCTTTGTATTTTTTTAAAAACTTTAGAGAAATAAAGATCATGTAATAGAAAATATAACAACTTTCATTTTAAAAACTTGCAATCATTTTTTCTTTAAAATGATTTCATGTATGCTGCCTTGTTAGTATAGTCTTACTGAGGTGTAAAAAAAAAAAAAATATGTTAAAAAACTAATTTTGGGGGCCGGCCCGGTGGCTCAGGCCGTTAGAGCTCCATGTTCCTAACTCCAAAGGCTGCTGGTTTGATTCCCACATGGGCCAGTGGGCTCTCAACCACAAGGTTGCCAGTTCGATTACTCGAGCCGATGGTGGGCAGCGCCCCCTGAAACTAAGATTGAACACGGCACCTTGAGCTGAGCTGCCGTTGAGCTCCTGGATGGCTCAGTTGGTTGGATCGCGTCCTCTCAACCACAAGGTTGCCGGTTTGACTCCCACAAGGGATGGTGGGCTGTGCCCCCTGCAACTAGCAACGGCAACTGGACCTGGAGCTGAGCTGCCCCCTCCACAACTAAGAGTGAAAGGACAAAAACTTGAAGCTGAACGGTACCCTCCACAATTAAGATTGAAAGGACAACAACTTAACTTGGAAAAAAGTCCTGGAAGTACACACTGTTCCCCAATAAAATCCTGTTCCCCTTCCCCAATAAAATCTTAAAAAACAAAACAAAACTAATTCTGCTCTTGTATATTCTGTTTTCAGAGCAGTGGAAAGAGCTCAGTGCTAGAAAGCCTAGTGGGGAGGGACCTCCTTCCCAGGGGCACTGGTATTGTCACCCGGAGACCTCTCATTCTGCAGCTAGTCCACGTTTCACCTGAAGATCAAAGAAAAACAACAGGAGAAGAAAATGGTAAACTTTAGAATCGGAATAAGAATTATTATTTTTGGTTGAATATTAAAAAAGACATGAATTGATTAGATAGAAATTAGTGGCTATAGCAAACTCAGCATTCCTGTGAAGAGAAGTGGTATTCATCTGTTCTTATGTAAAAAAAAGAAAAAAAGAGTAATTTTTGTTGTTTTGAAGACCATGAGTAAACTTGTTTAGGATAGTACTTTTTTGGTAAGTAGCTTAGTAAACTATTGTTAATGCTACTAAATAGAGGATTTAGTGAGATACTCAGCAAACAGGAATCAGTTATTTTAAAGAAAATGTTTTTGTGTCTTTTGGAGTGTTTTAAACTTTTTTCCTAATGTTTAAAACAATGTTTTTGCTTTTTTACTTTGACTTAGAATTTAAATAATTTAGCTTCTAGTTTAAAGTTTTTATTTTAAATAAGATTAAAGTGACTTTGCTTTTCAGCATAGCAATGTTATCTCACCTTCCCTTTTCTGCTCTTAACATTGTATCTGCTAAGTTTGAATCTTTTGCCCTTCAATCTAAGATGAGTATTATTTTTAGAAAGAATTTTGATATTTTTATTATTTTTTTACTTTCCTTCTCTTGCTAAGGCTTACCTATATAGGACATACTATTTTGATTTTTAAGATACGCCCCCCCCAAGTAGTAAATGTGGATTATTTAGATAAAACAATATGCACCATCATGCTTTGTCCATCATTAGATTCGAACTTGCTTATTAAATATGATTCCAATATTAATCTTTTATATGAGTGACGTTTGAAATGTTGGATGAAAGTAATCTGCCTTTTTTAGTTCAATGTTTGGTTCATATTTTTTCTTATTTATAAAAGTCTATAAAATAGTTCTAATTATTGATGTTTGCAGCACAGTACCATGTTTCTCATCTGAAGAGATCTGTTTTCAATACAGTTTCATTCTACTTCTTGTATTCTGATCTAAGATAAGATGATAGTATTGATGAAATTGAAGTTGCTTCAATTTCTGTATCTAATTTTTTTCTTTCACTTATAGGAGCATTGGTGGTGGTGGCTTGATTTTTTTTCGTTTATTTTAGGGGAATAAAGACCTGTTGTGAGCATCTACAATGATAGTAGAAAGTTAATCACTGAAGCAAGTTAATGAAGTTGTAGATGTTAACAAGTGATTTTGGGGGATAGACTGCCGGAGAATACATAGAAGCCTTTTAATTATACTAGGTAGCTTCTTGGTATATTATTCATTACTTTGCATTTCTGTAACATTGCTTTATCATTGAAATTCTGGACCTTGAATTTAATCATTTTGCACTAATTTATAGTCCAGCTTCAAAGATACAGAATAACACTTTTAAAATTTTATTCCCTCTAACTTATTTCATCAAATTTACTAAATATCTTAAACTAAGACTTTAAGAAACTATGGCATTAGGTGTCTTTCTTTTAACTTTTCATTTTTTTCATGATATCTTGTCTCTCAGAACCTCTTTGCAGATGTGGGTAGTGTCTTTAAAAAAGGATGAACATTTCAGCTATAGAAGTGTCAGTTTCTTGCTCTTTGCTTCTATGTCCACTGTTTCCTTGATGTCTCTTGGTGGTTGGTCAGTAAATCTGCATATCTTTACCTATATATATTATATATATATACATATATATATATTTTCCAAGCTTAGTGCTTATTTTTTACATTAAAAAAAACACCTTAAAACAACTCTGCTACCCAGAGCACCAAATAGTTTCATAAATTTTGAGTACTAAATTTCATGTGTCTTATTAATAACTAAGATAGTTTCTTAGTTTCTCCGCAGAGTCTCTTTATCCTCAGGATAAACAGATCTACCTAGAAGAAATTAGAAACAATGAAATAGATAAACATTTAGTTAGCCAGTCGAGTATGAACTACCTGACAGCCTGACAACCAGAGGAGAAAGGGAGGAAAATGTAATCAAATAGAAGAACTTCAAAAAAAGAAAAAAAAATCAGTCTCTAACCATTTTATGCAGGGATTTACAGCCTCAGAGGGTTTTGTTATATAACAAAGACCTAAGTTACAAATAATAGGTTAATTTAAGATGAGTGTATTCTGGGATGACATGGAACAATATAATCCATTTGAGATATAGTGACATCAAAACTAGCTCAAACAAAATATTTTAATATTTAATATGTATAATTTAATTGTCAAGAAAATTTACTTAGTGTGAGATCCTTCATTCTGCCAAATACACAAGATAATTGAGGTGTCAGTATATAGATTTACAGTATTTTTCAGCTTGTCCCCCACTCTGCCAATGTAATTTCTGATAAAATCTTAATAAAAATCAAACAGTTTTAGAGTGGGATGTTCTAAACTTTCTAAAGTTGTAGAGTAATTTGAACTTTGAACTCCATGATTATGTTTCATATATTTGTAAGAAATAAATTATGCTTTCCTCAGATTTCCTTTTAGACAAAATCCAAAAGTAGCATGCCGATCAAAGACTAAAATTGTTTCTCTGCTGTTCTGTTAAATTCAGTATGTATTTCCAGGAACATAATCCCTTATAAAGCTCAATCTTAGTGATTCGGGTAAATATTTGTGTATATTTATTTACTCTTAAGGTTTTGAAAGATGTGTTTGGTATGTTTTTGTAGATTTTTCTTTTTGACCAGGCAATTTATCTTTTTTCCATAGTCAGTTATCAAATATCTCAGGCAAATTTTTGAATAGTAAATTAATTTTAATTCATTTTGTATTAGAATTAGAAACCAGAGGTGACATAATTAGTGGTAATGGAAAATAAAAATAAATTATGGCATACAACATGCTTCATTTATATCACTTAAAATATTATATACATCCCTCTAATTAGAATTAATTGTAATGGAAATTATATAGTTGTAAATTTTGAATAATTGAATCCTGCGTGCATTTAAAATGTGTCCAGGTTTCTGCACATTTTTAAAAAAGGTTTAATATATTAGGGATAAGCACTAAACTTATCATTCTGTGCTGTTTCTCTTTAACTACAGACCCTGCTACATGGAAAAACTCAAGACACCTTTCTAAAGGTTTCCTTTATCCGTTTGTTTTGGGCCCTTTTTCTATTGTGCCTGCATGTGTGCTTCTATACTCTTTACAGGCTGTGTGCATTTTTTTCTTCCTTTATTATTTGCATATCCACATTTATTGTTGCAGGTTTTAGTGGTTCTTATTACTTTTTGGCATTTCATTAGAATGCAGGCTTTTTTTGGTGGTGAATGTAATTTATTTTTATTTTTAAAAACATGCTTGTAAAGCCAGGCATCTTTAATATAAGGTAAATTCAAAACAACCCTTCGGTATATAGTACCTGCTTCTGTGAGTTCTGTTCGCCTAGATTACTCCAGTCCTCCAATGAGACTTCTTGGAAGAAGGTACTAAGCTTCAAGTAGGTGAGCATTTTACTTGCAAAAAGGATCCAGTTTTACCTTTATTCCACCAAATAAATTATCTAGTTTTTCCTCAATAAACATTTATTTGAATATCTTATAGTCATTTTTATTTCTATTTCAGGTGGCATTATTCATGAAATCAGTTGTTAAGACATTTAAAACTCTGAATTTGGCAAAAGCAGAATAGCTTGGGGGAGGTAAAGTTAGTTTACTTGTATACAAGTTAGTTCTAGCTTCTCTGTGAAAAAGAACAACACCTACTCTCTAAGTTTTAGACCACTTGAAACTGCCTACAGTGAATATATTGTTCTTTTTTACAGCAAGTGTGGGAGGAACAGGCTACTGGAAACTAGTGGAGAGTAGTGACTCCATACTGTGCATATGCTAGGGTTTCCCCACTGCCCCCTATTTAATTTCTTTTCCTGTCTTCAATCCTAAGGGACAACTTAGTGTTTGCTCTGGGGAAAAAAATCACCTTAACAGTACATATAAATTACAGAATAGCTTTATACTTCTGAGAGAGCTCTTTAAAGGACCAATAAATTGTGACTTTATAGGTAACCAACAGGAAACCAAATTTTAAAAAAACAAAATGGATTGAAAAATTAGCTCTTTCATTCACATATGGCTAATTTTTGTCTTGAGTTATGTGTGTAAATGTATTATATATGCTTTTTGCATTACTCAGTTAAGATTCTTAATTTTTCTTTTAAGCCATTAGCTTAATTGAGTACTTTCATCAGTTAAACTGCTTTTATGTGTAAGATATTTAAAAGTAAAGAATATGCTTTAACTATAATCAGACATAAAATATGAAGAGAAGTGAACAATTTTATTCATAAAATCTACATTTCAAATGGTGGGAAGACCCGTGAGCAACTCTATCTGAAATTAGTTATGTTTTTGAGATACATGATACAATTTTTAAAATGTGAAAGTATAATTTAGCAGGTCTTAAAATACTTGTTAACTTGTAGTTAGTGGCAATATTGGAACAAATAATACTGTGTTGCCTTTTTAAATCCCTAACTAAAGATAAAAAGTAATTGCCATAGTTTCCAATAAATGGAGCTTTTCTTTTTCCAGGGGTTGAAGCAGAAGAATGGGGAAAATTTCTTCACACCAAAAATAAGGTAACGACACAAGGACATTTGAAGAAATAACATGCTGAGATCAATTTTTGTACAAGTAGCTGATAATTTAGTTTCTTATCATTGGCAATGTGGCATGTTATCTCAAAGCAACTGATCCTTGTGAAATAAAGCTTATCTTAGTAACATTTCTGACCACAGTAGTTTATTTGGAAAACACTTTAGGTTGAGCCCTGTTGTCTCTAATTTGGAGGTTCTTTTTTATTTAATTTTTAAAAATTTATTTTTAAATAGTTATAGTTGATGTACAATATTGTGTTAGTTTCATGCATACAATATAGTGATTAGACATTTATGTACCTTATGAAGTGATCACCACGATCAGTCTAGTACCCACCTGGCACCATACATAGTTTACAGTATTATTGACTATATTCCCTATGCTTTTTTATATCCCTGTGACTATTTTTGTATGGAGATTTTTAACTGCTGTGGGATTAGGCATCCTTCAAAAGCTCATATAAATTATGACTCCTTGGCTCAGAAAATATATGTATATATTAGAATTTGTTTACTAATTCTCTGAAGCAGATCCATAGACATCCTTGAAATTTATCAACCACCCCACTTAAGAACTTTTGATATTATTTTGAATATCATGCTTTTTTGTTTCAATAATTTTTAGCTTTACACGGATTTTGATGAAATTCGACAAGAAATTGAAAATGAAACAGAAAGGATTTCAGGAAATAATAAGGTAAGCATCTTTTTAGAGCTGAAAAGTATAAACATCAGTAAATCTATTGACAGTTTTCTGTGTGTATTGTGTGAATACTGTAAATTCATAATCCTGGTCTATGAAATTAATGGAGTATTTTCACAAGTATATAAAAACTTAACGTCCCTTTTGTTTCTTCAAACTCATATATAATCAGATATTTCATTTAGATGTATTTTCTTGATCTTGTGATATACATACCACTTTATTATATAATTTTTCTATTTAATACTACTACAATAAATTTTTCTCATGGATTGATTATAATCTAGTTCAAGAAGCATTAAATAACTTATGAGATACATATATTTTGAAGAGCTCTCTTTCTTACCACTGAAAGGCTAACTTTACTTATGAATGCAAAGAGAGAAATTAAGTATTTTTATTTCAGTGACTACGAAAAGTACAGTTGGCCCCTGAGCAGGAGTTAATAGGGGCACTGACTGACCACCAGCACAGTGGAAAATCCTCTTATAACTTCACTTAGCCCTCTGCATACACGGATTCTCAACTGAGGAGTTGACCCGTAAAAAAACATGGGTTTGAATATATGGTCAATTGAAAAAAATCCACATGTGGGTGGAACAAGGCGGTTCAAACCCGTGTTGTTGAGGAGTCAACTGTAATGTTTACAACTGAATTATTTTCTTGTTTTCTAACATTGTGAGAATTTAAGATAAATTAGCTGTCTAAGATACCATTAATATTCACACTCCCAGGCAGTATCAAACTGCCTCCATTAAATATTTGTTTTCTCTCTCTCCTTTATTCCTCTTACCTTTCTCTTTGCTCTCTTTTTGTTTTCACCTCCATCCTGTATTATCCGGAGGCACATTTATGAGTAATCTCACAGGTGGGGCCCAGTCTAGTACTAATATTCAACAAAGATTAATTGAGCCCTTTAACTTACCAGATACTGTGCTGGAGAGCTTATTTCCTGACAAAAAGAGCATTCCAGGAGGCATGTTAATTATTTATGCCTATTCTGGATATTTGTCTCTTTCAGTGATTGATTAAGCTTTGTTCGTGATTGAACTCTGGTAAGGAGTTACTCTGGTAACCTTTGAGTTACTGCTACTGCTGCCATAGTTCCCTGAATTTCTAACAATTGTGTTGTACAGAAGAGGAAGAAAAAGTGGCAGGAAACTAAATTAGCTTGTCCTCAGTCCTGTAATTATATCAGGGATAATTTGGACTTTGGGGATGTTATTAATCATAACACCAGTCTTAATCGTCTCTCCTGCAATCCCCATGGATTTGTTGAACTCAGAAATTGGTGGTAATTTTACACAGTATTAGAATTTAGAGTGGATGTGATTTGTGATTCATAAAGAAAAGTTTTTAGAATGTCATGAAAGATTGAGTTCATGTACATACAAGATGTTTAATTTATGGTGGGGATATGATATACTTACCTAGCAGGTTTTCTCATCCACAGTGTCCAAAAGATGAGAAGTTCCCTACCCCCAAATCTATGAAATATCTTTCCTAAATCATGTTTGTAATGAAGTACATGATAAAAGAAGTTAATTTTACATGTGTAAATATTTAAATGATTTCATATGCCTAACATAAAGCCTTGAAGGATGTAAAATATCTATGAGATTGGAGTTGTAAAAGCTTTTGGACAAATCTTTGTATTGGACATGATAAGGGAATGCCTAAGAAATATACAACTGAGGTAGATATACTGAATATCAACATATAACGACTTTGGAACATTAGAGAATTTAAAAATAGGCAAGTAGTTTAATATGCAAATGTAATTATATAGATAATTCAGAGTAAAGGATTTTGCAAAAAAACCTCTCTTGGAAATTAGAATTTTCAGTGGGTTAGTGAAGGAAGATGTAATATAAAGTGGATAAATAGATGAGAGGACATTTTAAAGGATAAAGAAGAGCATGTAAAAAGGCAAGTTATGAACAAGTTAAGACTACATGTGTGTCTTTTTACATGGAGCTGACTCAACTCTAAAATTTGTAGAGGCCAGTGGTGAAGAGGGAGGAGTCTAGAGGAGAGAAAATATGGGTATCTCTCACTATCCATATTCTTTCTATTTAAATTTAGAGATTTGGAGATCCAGATAAATTTTCTGAGGAATCTCTTAATATATACTCTTGGCACTTGATATTCAAAGATCAGGAACCAAATTGATTTGGATAACTTGTTACTCCCTGAACTCAAGAACCTCATAAATTTGAATAGTGTTATATTATTCTTTTGTATCATACTAAGTCTGTTAAACATAGAAATGGTACCTGCTTAGAATCAAGAGAAAAGCATGTGAAATAATACAAGGGAAATGTATTGTATATATTAATGGTATAGGGTTTGATAGGATTATAACCTGCTGTATGCCTGGTTTCCTTACTTTCCATGTGTTTTGTTTCACCAGGTTTTGATTATTGAAATGTTTTAGGGATCATGGTTTAATTTACTATATTTAAAAGCCCCTAATGTCTATCTGTGTGAAATGAGGTTTATTTCAGTATTTTATATTTCATTGAAATTTCAATGTGATTTTAATATGGTATTTTAAAACTTATTTTTAGGGAGTAAGCCCCGAACCAATTCATCTTAAGATTTTTTCACCCAACGTTGTCAATCTGACACTTGTGGATTTGCCAGGAATGACCAAGGTAAAGAATACTTGTTACTCATTGTGGATTTGGTCATGTTTGTTTTCACTTGAACAAATGCGGTTTTTCCTTAACTTCATAGGAGAATGACTTAGTCAGCTTTTTTTTTTTTTTTTTTTTTTTTTGCAATCAAGTCGATCAGTTAGCAGCGTTTGACATGGTTGAGCCCAGCCTCCTTGAAACACTTTTTTTCACTTGGCTTCTGGGATACCATATTCTACAGGTTTATCTCCAATCTCACTGGCCACTCCTTAAAGTCTCTTTTGATGGTTCCTTATCTTCCCAGTGTCTAAACAGTGAGTGTCCCAGAGCTCAGTTTTTGGACGTCTTGTGAAGGGGGTACTTAGTTAGCCCCTTGATGATTTCATCCAATCTTATGACTTTAAACACATGGGTGTCTGTATGCTGACAGTATTCAAGTATCGCCAGACTTTATATCTATCTCCAGAGTTGTATATCCAACTGTCTACTTGGCACACACACTTTAAAGTCTCATAGGCACTTCAAACTTGGTGTGTGTAATACCACACTCCTGACCTATCTATTCCCTCAACCTGACTTGATCCTTCTGTAGTCTTCCCATCTCAGTAAATGGTAACTCTGTTCTACCAGTTGCTTAGCCAGAAAGTTTGTAGTCGTCCTTGGCACTTATCTTTCACTCTACTTCCTCTTGTCAGCAAATCCTCTTGGTTCTCCTTAACTTTAAAATATGTCCAGAACTCTATCATGTCTCACACATTCATGGCTACCATCCTGATCTAGCCACTATCATCTCAGCTGAATTATCGCGATAACTTCCTAACAATTCTTCCTCATAATCTATTCTTAACCAAGCAGCTAGAGTGAAGCTACTAAAGTGAAAATTACATTGTCATTCCTTGGCTCAAAATCTCTCCAGTGGCTTCCCATTTCACTCAGAGTAAAAGCTTAACTTCTTGAAAAGATCTAAAGCAGGGGTCTCTAAACTGTGGCCCGCAGGCCAACTGCGACCCGCAATCCATTGTTAATTGGCCCGCAGCAAATTCCAAAAATGTATTTAGTTTACTTAAATAACCCAGGTGAAGCAATACGTACTTCACCTCGAGTGAATGGCCCGGCTGTTTGTGTATTTTACCGCATATGGCCCTTGGTGAAAAACGTTGAAAAAAGCTTGGACACCCCTGATCTAAAGTATCTACTTGATTTGTCCCCATTACTCTTCTCCAAACTCCTCCTGCTCTAGCCTTCTGCACTTATTATTCATTTTTCTGGGATGTTCTTCCCCCAGATATCTGCATGTATCTCCCTTATCTCCTTCAGTTTCTGTTCATTCTCTCAAATGTCATAATCTGAGTGAGGTCTTCCCTGAATACTCTATTTAAAAGCACAACCCAATTTAAAATAATAAAAGTACAGCCTTCTCTATTCTATAGCCTCCTGTTTTTCTTTATTTTTTCTATAGCCCTACCACTACCTAGATATTTTGTTTATTTATTATCTGCTTTTCATACTAAAATACAAATTCTATAAAGACAGGAATTTTGGTCTTTTTTAAATTCACAACTGTGATATAATCTGTCATGTATAACAATGTCTGGAATACAGTAGGCTGCCAATAAATACTTGCTAGTTGAATGAATGAATGAATTTGTCTCTAGGTAATTAACATTGACCAATCCTTAATATGGTAAAGTTGGTATTTGCAAGAGTTATATTTTTAGACTTTCACATGCTACAAATTCATATATACTACTGTAGTACATAATTTCTTCATTTTAACTATTTGTAAATGGAGCAATATCTATAATCTGTGGATTAAATGGGGGGAAAAGCTGTGTTGATTTTTATTACTGGATCCTTGCTCATCTGTTTGGTTCAGGTGCCTGTAGGCGATCAGCCCAAGGATATTGAGCTTCAAATCAGAGAGCTCATTCTTCGGTTCATCAGTAATCCAAATTCCATTATTCTCGCTGTCACTGCTGCTAATACAGATATGGCAACATCAGAGGCACTTAAAATTTCGAGAGAGGTAGATCCAGATGGTAAGTCCAGATGTTAATATTTAATGAGATGCTTGGTTAACAATGGTAAATCTACCCTCAAGGAAGGAATTTTTATTTTTAATAGAAGTTCTAGCTGCTAATACAGATTTAAAAAATAATGCTTTCCTATTTTGCTTATGTTTCAAGTAGAAATTCTGACGGAAAATAAAATTTTAATGGATAAATTGCTATGTAGGTTATGCAAAAATACTTCACCATAATGTCTGTATTTGTAATGGTTACCTAATGATTTAAAAATAATAATATGGCTTTGCAATATGAGTTTCTTGTTATGATTTAGGTTTTTGAATGGCTGACTCTTGATTTTGAATAATTAACTCAGTATATAATCATTATAGATTATGTTTTAGTAGATTAGTACATTTAGTAGATTTAATACTTTCTACAGAGGTAGAAAACCTCATTCAGACATGCTCAAGGCAGAGGAAATTCTTAGAAATAAAGGTAAAATCCTTTTATGAAGATTCATAACCCCAAGGATTCATACTGTGGGTCAGTGTATGATACTTGGCTAATGTTGCAGTGTACATCTCTTAGAATATAGACAGTGCCAGCTTGTAAGAGAGTAGTTACTGCTGCTAATAAATGTATGCTTTGCTGCATACAGGAGCCAGTTTTTAAAAAAATCTTAGTATTTGTGGGGGGTCTGTGGGCTCTGTCATGTTTCTTTTTTCCTGCTTTGAAGAAGAATTTCGAATAAAAATTTGGTAGGAAATGTGATTGCTAAGACTGCTAATTAAAATTCCCATAAATAGGGTCATTAATTTTTTTATTTCAAGTTTTTAAGAATTTTTTTACTATATGAGTAATTAATGTTCATTTTAGTTAGATTAAAAAGATAAAGTATATCAAAATATTTAAATTTTATTTAAAGTAAACTGTTAAGCATTTTATATGCATTAATTCAATTTTAAACAGACCTTTTGAGCCATAAATATACTTTTGATCTAATAATCTTAATTTCGTAATATATTGTAAGGAAATAATCAAATATTATTTATAGTATCAAAAAGTAAAATCAATATGGGGCACGCAGGAATGATTAAGTAAATTAAGATAATAGAATATGATATCATTAAAAAGGGTGGTTTTGTAGATTTGGAAAAATGAAAAAAAATGCTTGTAATTGAAAAATACCATATGTGAAATTGAACACTATGCAGAGCAGCTGGAAGTCACACACTGCTGATGGGAATGGTACAGCCACTTTGGGAAACAGTTTCTCAATTCTACTCCTAGGTTTTTACCCATGTTAAATGAAAACCTATATTCATAGGCAAACGTATATGCAAATATCTATAGTAGCTTTATTTGTAATCTCCTAAAACTGGAAGCAACTCAGATGTTTCTCAAATGGGGAATGGATAACCAAACCATAGTACGTCATCCATACCATGAAACACTATTCAACAATAAAAAGGAGTGAATAATTGAAATATATGCAACATGGATGACTCTCACATACATTATGCCAAGTGAAAGAAGCCAGATTCAAAAAGTTATGCATACGATTTCATTTATATGACATTATGGAAAAGGCAAAGCTAGGATGGAAAATGAGTTTGATTAGGTAGTACAAGAAAATTGGGAGGAGGGTAATGGAACTGTTTTGTCTTGACATGGTAGTGACATAACTTTGCATTTGTCAAAACTCAGAACTGTACACCAGTAAAAAATAAATTTAAACAAATTTTAAAATGCTTATTAAAAAGTTAGCCCTAAGACCTAATAAAAAATTGTATGTGAAAACTTATTTTAAATGTACGTGATGATTAAAATGAGTTTTTAAAAGTATGTGTAAGCAAAGGTGAGAAAAGCATTACCAAAGTAATGACAAGAGGTAATGTTAGGCAGGATTATAGATGAGGGTTTTCCTTTATTAATACTTAATAGCTTTTCTTAATGGGTCGTTTTCTTTTCTTTTTTGCCTTTGCCAGGTCGCAGAACCCTAGCTGTAATCACTAAACTTGATCTCATGGATGCGGGTACTGACGCCATGGATGTATTAATGGGAAGGGTTATACCAGTGAAACTTGGAATAATTGGAGTCGTTAACAGGTTAGCAACCAAGAATGGGATAAGAACTGCAGCATTCTCATTTCAAAGCAAATCTGGATTTTTACAATCAGTATGACATGGGATAGTTTCCCTATTTTCCCCTCTTACTATAAGCTTGGTATTCCTCAAGAATTCATTGCTCTAAAGGGAGAAAAGGGATTCATGAAAGCCTCCTATAGATGTTTTTAATGGAAAATGTTTCTAAAGTAAGCAGTGTCACGAAATGGAAGAAAATTTAATAGTTGGGGTTGAAAAATTCCTGCCTATTATGTATGAGGAGGGCACTGGATAAGGGGAAAAAGTATTATATAATTTGCACCCAATCAAGAAAGAGTTTGTTAAGGTGGTAGGACTTTAATAGATTGGTTTATCCCCTAGCATTGGTGATTTTATGTAATTGTCAGGATGTGACTTGGAGAAATTTTATTCAAGGTATCCTAATTATAAATAACTGGTACTAAAAATTTTGGAAAGGAAACTAATTACTATTGAGTGTCTAATTATGTTTTAGACACTCTACTGTGAGCATTTGGCAAATGGTATCTCTCTGAACCCTTACAACATCCCTGTGAGGTAGGTATTGATGTCAATTTTATAATCAGAAAACCCAACTCCCACATTTACCAAAGTCACATGGCTGGTGAAAGCAGAGCCAGATTCACATGAAGATCCCTCTAGTCCAAAACATTTGTAAAGTAGGAAGCACTGAAATTATGAGATCTGGGTTCTAGTCCGATTTTGTCCACATACTAGATATCATGTGGGTTTACATGACACCTAACATCTTTGGATCTCAGACCTTTTACCATGAAAATGTTTTTACTACGTGATATCTAAAGATCCATTACAGTTGTCTACTTCTGTTCATGTGTCCTTCCACCTCACCCTGACTCCAACTTGCTTTTTAAATTCCCACTATTTCTCTTTCCAGGGAAGGAGGTTGTATAAAACTGTTTGTTGTATTTGTAGATGACTAATCTTCGAGTTAACTTAATTATTCTGGTAGAAATTAGTGGCCTGTCCGTGGATAAAAATAGAGTTAAGAGACACATTTTTTCACCTGTCTATCCCTGGTCCGTAAAGAGTACTGTTTTGATGGTATGGTAATGTTAATGATGAGGCCTAAACTATTTAGGCTTTACTTATAAGTCTTATAGTTTGAATCTTGGCTGAACTACTTAATATGTGACCTTTGGTAAGTTGGTTAATCTCCCTGGGCTTCCATTCCTTTGTTGTAAAATGGGATAATACCTATCATACAGAATTATTGTGAGAATTAAACAATCCGTGTCAGGCATTATGAACACATTGCCTGGTGCTGCTATCATCATTATCATCACCATCATCACCATCATCATCAAAGGTACACTGAGGACCACAGTTGACTTCGGCTGAACATTTTCAAAAATTTTTCATCCTTAGGAGTCAGCTAGATATTAATAATAAGAAGAGTGTAACTGATTCAATCCGTGATGAATATGGTTTTCTTCAAAAGAAATACCCATCTCTGGCTAATAGAAATGGAACAAAGTATCTTGCTAGGACTCTAAACAGGTAACACTTTTTACCTCTTGGAAAATGAGATGTTTTTGGCTTGCCAATAACTTTTCACTTTTGCTCCTTACATTTTCATAATGTTCTTTCATGTATAACTTCACTTTTCCTTTTTCTTTCTTGTACAGTAGGTTCTTGTAATGTAGATTGTCTATTTTTATTGGGGTGGTTGGCATTAAATCATGTAGTCTAGGAATGCTAAACGTGAATTTTAAAAGGTTTTAGTTATGAAATTCTTGACAGTCAATTTACTTTTGATGACAGAATTAGATAGCAGATGACTTCATTTCTACTTTGTATTTTAGGCACTGAATTAAAGTTTATAATTTCCATACAATCTATCTTAATTTAGCATGTCTTCTGTTCCTATTCATAAAAATGATTTAAGCTATGTATCTTGAATTCTGAATATCCACTGATGGGAGAGGGACTGGAAGACCTTTCTAGGTAATTTATAAATGACTGAAGTAAAAACTGTTTTCTCTTACTTTTGTCTTATTCCCTAAATAACTAAAAAGCTGATGGACTTGGATCATAAGATTTTCATTATGCTGAGTGCCCATTGTAAAAGATAAGTCAGGAACCAAAATCATGTAGGTAAAATTGGATTGAGTAGCTTACTTACTTTGAGGTAATTACAATAATTTAAAATAATTTTTTCAATTTACGTTTGAAAGATTCTCTAGCAATTGCTACAGTTTGATGGGTGAAGGCAAATTTAAAGAGCATTGACCAAGACAGTTTCCTTCCTGTCATTATTTTTCAGACTTAAGTATTTACCTCTAGTCTAAGATTGCATCATTTCTTGCCAGGACAAATTATTTGGCTGGTTTCCCCGTTATTTTCATTTTTAAAATTTGACCTGTTTGGATCTTCAAAATGCACAATTTTACTCTAAAATCCTTCCTGTATAACCTTTGTTAGGTTACTGATGCATCACATCAGAGACTGCTTACCGGAGTTGAAAACCAGAATAAATGTTCTAGCTGCTCAATACCAGTCTCTTCTAAATAGCTATGGTGAACCTGTGGATGATAAAAGTGCTACTTTACTCCAGCTTATTACCAAATTTGCCACAGAATATTGTAACACTATTGAAGGCACTGCAAAATATATTGAAACTTCAGAGCTGTAAGTAAGAAATTTCTCTATCCATTTGGTTGCTTGGATTGATAGGTTACTTTATCTTTTGTTACGGGAACAAGATCTTCCAAGATCATCTGATCGTGATTTTATTACCTGTAAAACAGGAATATCATTTTGTAGAAATGATAGAATGATATCTGATATATGTGTAAAAACACTATAAACTATGTAAAGCATTGTGAAAATTTCAGGTTTTTTTTTTTTTTTTTACAAGACTTTAATTGATAAGCATTTAAGAATATTTCATAATTTAACTTTGAAAATGCTTGTCTTTTTAAATTAATTTTAATTTTAATTTTTTTAGAAAATGCTTGTTCTTTAATATAACAGTATAATTGTTCTTGAAAAAAATAAGAAAATATAGATAAGAAAAAAGAATAAAGCATAAGAACAAAATTACTCTTAATTTCATCATCCAGGAATAATCCCTGGTAACTCTGGCAGTAACCTGGACATTTTTCTTTGCATTTATAAAGCATCAATATGTCTGTGTTACATCTTTCAAAATCAGATGCTATACATGCTCTTTTGGAATAATTTCTTTAATATGTCACAAACAATTATATACATTTGTATTATCAATCTTAAAATGTACATAGTGTTTTATTTTTTAGATATAATTTGTTGAACCAGTCCCATACAATTGATAAGTTATTTTCAGTTATACACAAATATGAACAATGTTGTAACGGACTATCTTTGGGGCATGTATCCAAGTAAACCCTTAGGATAAATTCCTAGAAATGGAATTACTAGATCAAAGGATATAGCATCCTCAGTCTCTTATTTCTGTACTATTAATAGATTGTATTGTTTACTATTAGCAATATATAAGAATGTCCATTTCTCTAAACTTTCACTTTGAAAAAAAAAATCTTTCATTTTGAAATAATTATAGGCTTCCAGGAAGTTGCACATGAATGTATAGGGAGGTCCTGTTCACCCTTCACCGTGTCTCACACAATGTTGCCGTCTTGCGTAACTGTAGTACAGTAACAAAATGAGAAATTGGACATTGGTACAATCCACAGAATTTATTCAGATTTTACTAATTATACATGCAAATGACTCCTTTCCATTTAAAAAAAGAAACTTAGAAACTTGTTCAAAATGGAGTTGAGGAAACATGGAAATAACAATGGTGTAAATGTAATTGTTTATCTGAGATGTACTCAGAAAATGAGACAAGCTTAAAGCTCATAGAAAGACTTCTAACTTGTAGCTTCTTTCCCTTTCAGTAATACCAGAAACCATGTACTTCATTGCCTTTCAGATGCGGTGGTGCTAGAATCTGTTATATTTTCCATGAGACTTTTGGGCGAACGCTAGAATCTGTTGACCCACTAGGTGGCCTTAACACTATTGATATTTTGACGGCCATTAGAAATGCTACTGTGAGTATGCTTAACTCAGAATATTTTTGACATGAGGTTAAACCTTTATTATTTTTTAACTCATATTGTACAGATTGTTACTTTGCTCTCACACTGGAAATTAGGAAGCACTTTTCATGAAAAATGCGAAAATGTGACTTCATTTTTGGGAAGAACTAAAATTATATATTAGCTAAGAGCTCAAAAATTTTTTTAGGGTCCTCGTCCAGCTCTGTTTGTCCCTGAAGTTTCATTTGAGTTACTCGTCAAGCGGCAGATCAAACGCCTGGAAGAGCCCAGCCTCCGTTGTGTGGAACTGGTTCATGAGGAAATGCAGAGGATCATTCAGCATTGTAGCAATTACAGTACACAGGTAACTGAGAAATGTTAACAGGTTTCATATTAAATAGTAAAAGACATGTGGTGGCATTTCATGGAGTGAGAAGAAATGTGTAAGGTGGGCTAAAAGTTAAAAACTGCAGTTCCATTGTCTAAAAGTGATTTGAAATAGTATACTTAAATGGATAGCTTCCAAATCTAATTCAGTATTTCAATGGTTATTTAATTTTCCTTTAAGCAAAATAGACTGTTACATTTTTCTTCTTCTATCACATATAGGAGTTGTTGCGGTTTCCTAAACTTCATGATGCCATAGTTGAAGTAGTGACTTGTCTTCTTCGTAAACGGTTGCCAGTTACAAATGAAATGGTGAGCTGTTATTTCACAAATCATCATGTTAATCACTATTAATAAACAATTTTTTGTACAGCATTATAATTAGAGATTGGGCAAAAGGTTTCCCGTGTTTTGGAAAGAAAAAGTGAGTTTCAGTCTTATTTCAAAGAAAACTTCAGTAATTCTGATTCAAAGTATATTTTTCTTCATATTTTAATCATTGTTAGCCTGCAGCCACATGAGAATGGTTTTCATGAGAATGGAGTTATTGTTGAGGGTTGTGAATAGCTTTGCTCTATTGTGTACTACCGCTGAGCTAATGGAAAGTTATTTTTATCTTTAGCCCCAGTAAACTGAGCCTTTATAGCAAGCTCTAATTTTAACTGATGGTACATCAGGATAA
Source organism: Rhinolophus sinicus (assembly GCF_036562045.2). NCBI lineage: Eukaryota > Metazoa > Chordata > Mammalia > Chiroptera > Rhinolophidae > Rhinolophus > Rhinolophus sinicus. The sequence continues at coordinate 159,252,456 of NC_133752.1, read as the reverse complement.
TTTGACCACTTCTACGGTTTGCTTGTTTGATTACCTAATACTTTAATATCATGATTGCGTGCTCCTATTTTATGGGTTGCTGCTATCCTTAAAAATAAAAGTCCTGAAATTCGCAGAATCATAGGCATTTGAAATTGCCCTTATGCCTAATTGTTGGTTGGGTGGTTTTTGTTTTGTTTTTGTTTTTTTCCTTTCTGGTTACTAAAAGTGCATTTGGGTCCTTCGCTCAGGATGGTGAGTCCCAATGGAGGTTTACTAAGAGTACAAACCATGGAAATAGAGAATGTAAGTGCTGCTGCTTGGTTTCCCTAGCACGCATAGCCCCCAGACTGAGAAGAGTAAGAACATAGCCTGATCAGTGGGTAGACACTGATACCACAAAAGCATTGGGATTCATTTGAATAAGATCCTTTTCACCTGGTTCTTGACCTTTTAATGCTGTTCTGATACCTGAGATTTGTCAGGACAAGACAAATGAATTTATTTTAATCTTTCTCGGATAAATTTTTAACTTTCCTTTTTGATTACTTTCATTAGGATTTTGAACCACATATAATATTTAAACTAGGTGCTTCATAATTAAGGTTAGTTGATCATTACCTCAGGTTTTTAAATGTATCTTTTACCTAAATAAAATTAACATCTTTATATCTGATTATGAAATGTGTTCTTATTGTTGAAAGTGACCTAAAATTTTGACATGGAATAGTGGATGATCTGAAATTTTAATACCAAAGTTGCACAAAGCCTTGGAACATAGGGGGGAAAGTTACCTACCTTATGAGAATCTAACAAAATACTACCAACTACCTTAATGTCATTTCCCCCCCTTAGAAATGTAATGTGAGATACTGAAAAAGAAATAATTCGGAAGATAGAGCAAATTACTATTTGGCATGATTTATCACTTTGGGTATAATTACCAAATATTTATTTAGGCATCAGTTTTCCTATGCTGTCGTTTAGAATTTTCTATTTCATAAGATATATATAGTTTCCTAAACTAAAACTAGGTTGATGTATTTTTGTATATAGCCTAATTTTATTTTCTAGGTCCATAACTTAGTGGCAATTGAATTGGCTTATATCAACACCAAACATCCAGACTTTGCTGATGCTTGTGGGCTAATGAACAATAACATAGAGGTAAGTACAATTTGAATTACCTTTTTTGAGAGAGAGAAGAATCTGCTGTAACTTAGTTAAATCAAATGTATTAAACAAAGGGTAATAATTAAACATGCGTGCAGCATATTATTGTCTTATACACTAGGAAGTATGCCAAGGGCATTATTTTGTTTTCTCATGTTTCGTTTTCAAAACAATCTGGAGGCATTATTCTCATTTTCTGCTTATGGAACTGATTCAGAGAATCTGGGATTCACTGATTTAGTGTTGAAGAACTGCCTGGCTCCATTTCAGTAACTGTTGCAGTTTATTCAGGTTGGAGTGTGTAAAACAAATGTTTTAAATTGTTTTCATTTGTCTCTGAAGTCTGTGAAGGAAGCATTCCAAAAATAACCCAAATTATAGTAAATTTGGAAAAGAAGAGTACTCCTTTTACCACTATTGGGGGTGGCTGCATTTCATAGATTTTTCTTCCATTTGAGGTTAATGTTGGAAGTTGCATAAGATCACAGACGGAGCCAAAGCTGGTGGATATAACAATTTATCTGCATGCTAGTTTTTTCCTCTGCCACTTTTATCCAAGAACAGTAAAATTTTCTGCTGCCCCTTAATACAGTAAGACCTCAGAGTCCCCTTCTCTATCACATTTCCTCTTATGCATATGGATGGAAAGAATATTATAAAAACAGAATTTGGGAACTGGAAGGGACCATGGGTTATTGACTTCAACCCTTTGGCTAAACTAACAGATGAGGAACCTGAGGCCCACAGATGATAACAGCTGTTACTTTAGTGCTTATGTTGTTGGGCACTGTTGGAGGAAACAAGCACCTTCTCTTTAACAGGTACAAGGAACTGTTTGTTAGCTACGTAGCTGAGGTGACTCCTATTGTCAGAAAAAATTCTAAAATGCACAAGAGTAAGGCACTTAATTTAAAACACCTGCAAACTAGGTAATAGTTATGTGAATTATCATGTAGACATTCTTAGGATAAGGATTTAGTTCTTGTGACATTGAAACCAACTTCATGGAAAACTGGTGTCTGGAACAGTTTTTGTAATTACTGACAACGACATTTATGATATGATTTCAGATCAGTATTTTTCTATAGACGAGTATGTCCTGGTTTTAATGACTCTGTGCTGAAAAACCTTATGCGGATTCTCATTTAATACAACAATCCTGTGAGGGTAGGTAATGTTAACAGATTGGGAAACCAATGCTTAGAAAGAGTTGACGGCCTGTGCAGAGAAGCCAGGACTGCTGGACTCCAGGCGAGCTAAGGCCGGTAGCTGGTGGGAACAGACGAGGATGAGAATTTCTGGTCTTCGGAGTCCCCCGTCTCTTACTTTGTGTCCCCCTTCAAAACATACATTTTAACTTTTTATTCTGAATATAGTTAAAATCCATGTTTTTATCTGCTGTTATTTTTAATCACTGGATCACCTCCCATGAAAAAATGAAAATGGGCCAAATTTCAGTCAAAATTTTATTAACCATGAAACATTGTGAAGCTTTGTTAACTTACAACTTTTGGAAAGTTTGAGCGTGCTCATGAAATGCTTTCTATTTACGAACAATTTTAATTGTATTTAACCTAAATGCTTTTCCATTGTATTTGATGTTGCGTGTGAGAGAACCATATTAACACCTACATCCTTCTGTCTTTTCGAGTCTTGTACCTGTTATGGTGCTTGACATACAGTAGGTGTTCAGTACCTGTTGATTTGACTTGATCAGTTGCTTTAGAGTTACTTTGATAATATTTGCAAATTAGAAGAGTGGGCAGATGATCAGTCTGTTAAATTAGCCAGGTTATAGAATGGACTACCAGTTTTCAACACTACGTTTATTTCCTGGAGATAGCTTAGGATAAAGAAAATGGAACATTCTTTCAGAATAACCTCCACCATAGGTATTTCTAAAAGGTAAGGTTTTGTGGGTGGGAATTGTGTGAATTTAACACAAAGTTGTGCAGGTTGGAGTGATTTTTAAAGGCTTTGTTTAGTTTTCTGTGATCTGTGCACTTCAAATTCTACATAGCATGCTGAAGACTTTTATACAAAATTAGTGGTTTTTACCTTAATGGGAAAGGCAGAGATGTCAGTCCATTGCCCCTCATTTGAGAACGCCTGGTATAGGGGAGCCACTGTTACTGACGTTGTATTGTATCCCTCAGGTGTGTTGGGGCAGAAAAAAGATTGAGAAGCACTGGGTTAAATGATTTCTTGTTTGTTTTAAAATATAATTATGACATGAGTCCCAACAGTGAGAGGATATATACTGTAAGTTATTCCACACTTTTCATTTAGGCTGAACGTTTTTTAGTAGGCTTGTATCTCAATGCTTTGATAATCACTTTTGTTTTGCTTGGTTGTGTTTTACAGGAACAAAGGAGAAACAGGCTAGCAAGAGAATTACCTTCAGCTGTATCACGAGACAAGGTAAAAAAATGTTTTTAAAGCACATTCCCATATACAAAGATGGATTGGTAAGCCTGAAGATACTACTTAGTCTTAGGAGCAATTTTTTCTTTTTCCTCCTATAATATTCCATTGGAACTATTTCATTGAGTAAAGGTATGCAATTTAAAAACAGGCATTGAGTAATTTAAAGATAACAGTATTTTTAATACATTAGAATAAATGCTTAAAGGTAGATTTTAAGCATCAAGCTTTATTTTTTAAGAAAATCACAGCAACTTTATCAACTTTGTAAAATTAGTTGAAATGATTAATGACTTTATTATAACAAGGTTTTTTTGAAGAGGGAAGACAATATGCACATTAACAGGTTAATACCTGTAATAGTTGCACATATTAAACTGTTTGTGTGTACAAAAATCTACTGCCTTGAATTTTTTACCAGCAAAATCTACCAAATTTCCAAAAATAAAAGTGAAGTTTTTGGATTTGGATTTTTCTTAGGTATTCATCTGAAGAAAGCCTTTAACAAAGGTGACAGAAGAGAGGAGAAAAATTCACATTTATAGAACATTTCTGAATGCATTTTTGGCATCCTTGATTTTTTTTTCCCCCCTGCATTTTTTGCCTTTAGTCTTCTAAAGTTCCAAGTGCTTTGGCACCTGCCTCCCAGGAGCCTTCCCCTGCTGCTTCTGCTGAGGCTGATGGCAAGGTCTGTTCTGATTCTTAATCTAAGCATGCATGCCTAGTTGTGGTGCAAATATCATCTGGAAACAATACACTAAGCTTAATATTAATATGGGCGACTGTGCTAAGGTCAGATCATTTTAGTCTAATAGAAATGTTATATATGTAAGGATGTATATTTCATAGAATATTGTCAACATGCTTTTGCTTGCGATATAGAAGATGCACAGAGAAAAAGAAGTTAAAGAGGAAATTATCCTGCACTTTTTGAATTTCAAGCTACTGATACTGAAATTTTGCTTGTTAAACTGCATGTTTTAACATATCTTTTAACAGTTAATTCAGGACAGCAGAAGAGAAACTAAAAATGTGAGTCTCTTGCTTCAGAATGGCAATGTTGGTACCTTTGGTTCTAACTGAAACACTTTGAAAACTAGTGAAGAACCTGTCTGTACAGTGGCATTTATCTCGTTGTCTGTGTTATGTTTTTAATGTTTCTTATCTGTCTAACCCTTCTAAGATGGCATTAGTTCTAGTTTTAACATTGTTTTAAATGATAACAATCACAGGCTTTCCCACTGTTTTCTGTTACCTTCAAGAATAGTTTTGAATTTAATATTTTGGTAGGGAATTAAGATTCCTGAGATGGAAATTGTACTTCTGGACATTTCCTCATTAAAAGTTCCGAGGTGTAATACTAATAGATAATCCTCTCACACTTCTTTCTTATGCTTCTCTTCAGCTTGTATTTGTCTTCCCGTATATGTAGCTTAACATGTGCCTCAATAGCTCATTAAAACAAATAGGGAACTGTGAGACTTTGAGACTGTTGTCAATTCTCAACATTTTTAGGGGAAATTAAGAGTCTGTAAATTATTAAGACCCATTCTTATTTCTGGTTTTACCTCCATTTTGCTCCTTTCCTTACTGTCCAGATTTAAGGTTCTGAACCTCAAGCAAAAGCTGATACATGTCTTATCTTCTCTCAGCCCACTATGCTCAGACCTCAAGAGAACTGTCTAAAGCATTTGCTTAAGTGTTATTTCACTCATGGCATCACCCTGAATTTGCTTATTTTCTTTAAGATTTTATTTGATAAATCTAAACATACTGCCTGTAGTATTTATTTATTTTTTAAAAACTTTTATTTAAGTGTTCTTCCAGGATCCATCAGCTCCAAGTCAAGTAGTTGTATGAATCTAGTTGTGGAGGGCGCAGTTCACACTGGCCCATGTGGGGATAGAACCAGTAACCTGGTTAAGAGCACCGCGCTCTAACCAACTGAGCTAACCGGCTGCCCCCATGCCTATAGTATTTAGACAAAACTCATCTTAACTAACATATTAGAGACAAATATAGACAAATGTTTTGATTCAATGAGAATGATAATGAAAACTGACATTTTTAAACAGTTACCATAACACTCTCCTGTTAAATATATATATGACAGATTTATTTCTATCTATAAATTTTGGATGTCATCTCCATTTCAGATTGTAAGACCTTAAATGTTGATGAATTACTGTTTTCCCCATTATCCTGAACATTTATTTTTCTTTAGAAATCAACACTAACAGATATCCTAGGAAAAAGAGTTGCAAAAGCAGTTCTAATTAATGGTAGCAGATTTCTTTCAGCAGATCCTTACTCAAGAGTGTAGACATTGAAGGAACTTATGTTGTGTTTATGTCACATTCCATATTTCAGGCAGCTTAAAGTCACTATCAACCTAAGAGAGACTTGTGGGTAAATTCTTGTTTCTTTTATTAAAGAGTTTCTGTTTTATGATATTTTGTTGACTATTTCTCAGGTCACTTTATATTTAAACTCGTAAGTTTTGGAGATATGAGTTCACAGAACTTTTGGAGAGATTATAGTTCAACAGTGTTTAAGGTTACTCTGAAGAAATTAAGCTGAATGGCAGTTCTGTTTTTCCTTGTGCTTTTAATAAGCAGTCTTATTTTTAAGGGCAGCTTACACTTTGCCACAATCTAGTGTTAGCGGAGTTAGAAAAACGGAAATAATATTGGCGGAGGCCTAGCAAACATTTTACAACGGAACCTCTTTACATAACTCAGAGTTCCAGTTAAACTTGCCACCCTACCTCTTTCTGACGTTCTTATCCATCGGAATAGATTAAACTCCAGCTGGGTACTGGATGTGTGTTCTTCTTGACTACTGTCAAAGAAAATGAACTTTGTTTAGTTAGTGTCAGATTTGATATGGTTGGTATAGGTTTTGGAACATCTGTTTCTTTCAGGTTGCATCTGGAGGGGGTGGGGTTGGAGATGCTGTTCAAGAACCAACAACAGGCAACTGGCGAGGAATGCTGAAAACTTCCAAAGCTGAGGAGTTACTAGCTGAGGAAAAATCAAAGCCAATTCCAGTGATGCCAGCCAGCCCACAGAAAGGCCATGCTGTGAACTTGCTGGATGTGGTAAGCCGGGAGAATCTGGTGGGAACTAGTAAGATAACCGGTTACGAGGAAAACACTTCAAAAGACAAAAGGAACTAGAAGTCTCAAAGACTTACTGATCTCTGAATGCTAAATGTTACTATTACAAAATTGCACAAAAGTAATATTCTTTTCTCCCCCTCACACTATTTAGCCGGTTCCTGTTGCACGAAAATTATCTGCCCGTGAACAGCGAGATTGTGAGGTTATTGAACGACTCATCAAATCATACTTTCTTATTGTCAGAAAGAATATTCAAGACAGGTTAGTACTATGGAATATAAATCGGCTATAATACTGCTAGACGATTTTGTAATGTTTTGAAAATACATGTATTTTTTTTTAAATTTAGGCCTTTATTCTAAATCAAATGGATCATCTCATTGTTTTGTTTTATAGTGTGCCAAAGGCAGTAATGCATTTTTTGGTTAATCATGTGAAAGATACTCTTCAGAGTGAGTTAGTAGGACAGCTGTATAAATCATCATTATTGGATGATCTTCTGACTGAATCTGAGGACATGGCACAGCGTAGAAAAGAAGCAGCTGATATGCTAAAGGTATTATTGTGGTTTCTTTTTTTTTTTTTTTGACTTACACACTTGCTTTGTAGATATAAACATTCATATAAACATCTGTTGTTTAAAATGCATCCTGATCCTTGTCTACATATATAGTCTTCATATGATGGCTAATTTTTTTTTCTTGGTATTTGATTAGATTGAAATTCCAGAGAAAATACCGCTTAATATAAATTGACTACCCTTGTTTCCCCAAAAATAAGACCTAGCTGGACACTCAGCTCTAATGCGTCTTTTGGAGCAAAAATTAATGTAAGACCCCGTCTTATATAAGACCGGGTCTTATATTACAGTAAAATAAGACCAGGTCTTATATTAATTTTTGCTCCAAAAGACGCATTAGAGCTGACTGTCTGGCTAGGTCTTACTTTCAGGGGAACACGGTACATATAGAAAGATTACTCTGCTTAATTCAGATTACTTGATATAACTTAATAAACATTTATAATTTGTATCTTTAATGCAGGCATTACAAGGAGCAGGTCAAATTATTGCTGAAATCCGAGAGACTCATCTTTGGTGAAGAGAACTATGTAATACTGAGACTTTGTTGACTCAACTTGCTAGTTACTGCCTACTTGAGTAGCTTTTTATTTATGAACTGCAGGGTATTACAATGGTATGAATATGCTCATGTGAAGACTGGCTATAAACTGAAATTATACTCTGATTACAGAACAAATCACACATTTAATCCAAATAAATGGATGTTTCTAAAGTTTCCCAGTATATATAAAATACATCAAGTCTGTCTTGTGACAGTTTCATATGAGCTTAAGGAAATGTTAGTGTTTTAGTTGTAAAGCAGTTTGCCTGTGGATAAGATGACCTGTGTGATCTGTTAGTAGTCTTACAGCTGCCGCCATAGTCCTTCAGGAAGAGCGCACCGAGACAGCATTTCATACGACTGATGCATGCACTGTATGAACTCCTGTGGGCTGACATGTTCTTCGCATAGTCACTGCATTCCACCTGTCCTTCCATTTAGCTTTATGGAGCTTCTCTGCAATCTCTGATGTGTTAGTAAGAAAGCTGGATGCACAAGAGGATCTGTGACAATGATAAGGATGCGGTGTACGTAATGTGTGGCTACAGCCCTTCCCCTTCTGGGTCCACGTGGCTCTAGTGCACTGAAAATTAAAATAGCTTTGATTCTTACCTGGAAGCATGAATTACATTTTCCTGTATTAGAAACAACCATCTAAGACTTGGTAATGACCAGTTCCTTTTAGTTTTTAGAGGTTCCAGTAAATGCCCCTTGGTTTCCAAATGTAATAGTAGTAATTCATATACATTTTCAAATTGGGCCACTTACACCACACTCCAAGATACACTTGGAGGTGGGACTTAAAACCAAATACTGCGCTGATCACAGAAGTGTATCTTTTCTCTACGAGTTTTAGTTGACAATAGTTACTTTTGCTTCATACCAGCAAAATACATTATAATAGAGATGTGAAAATGCTGGTGGAGCCTTATTATTTGAAAAAAAACCACCTGGACACACACACCTAATAGCTTATAGACTACTGAACTGCATTCAGGGCTTGGGGGTGAGGTTTAGAACATACATACATTTTATTAAAATCCCCCAGGTGAAAGGGTCAAAATCCTTAAGGCATCTGGCTCTATCTCTAACAGATAATAAATAAATTATGTAATATATTACAGATATTGAAATTTTTTAAAAATTGTGACATTTATTGAAGCACTATTGGCAATATGAATGTATGTTAATTTTAGCTTATGGTACCCATTTATTAAGAAACAACAAGTTTGGCAACTAATCCCATAGAAAAAAAACAGATTCTGTCTCATGATATGGAACTACTACTTTCAATTGGTTAGTAGGGCCATCTTGATAGAATACATACTACCAAACCGTTTGTTAGCACACTTAAAAATCACCTGCCATCATTAAACCTCAGTTTTGAAATTAGAGCCATCCATGGCTTACTTGTTTCAGACAGATCAGATGACTACCATTCTAGCTTTTTGAATTTGAATTTTAAGGGAAAAGAAAGAAACCTTATAATACACCTTTCTCCAGATTTCTAATTAACAATGTTATCTTTAAAGACATGCTACGGTAATGCACTTTCTAGTACTATATACACCTTGTACAAGGACAAAAAGGCAAGAAAGATATGGAAAGAGCAAACCTTTCTCTGTTGGCCCAAACTGAGAGAAGCTCTGAAATGTGGAGGTGATCTATGACATTTATAATGGATACCTGTATGTTCTTCCTATGTAAATAAAACTGCTGGTATGAAATGACATTAAAGGTTATCAATAAATGAATTCTTCCTAACTTTACTCGCAGAAAAAGGTTTAAACTATAGATTTAACATGTAAATCTACTTTGGAACAATAGTACAGCTTATACCGTATGAAAATTTTATGACTTTCTTCTATTAGATTCTCACAATTCACTGAGGTAGCATTACATCTCCCTTTTCCTTTGAAGGTAGGTGACTTGCTCCAAGTAATCCAGGTGGCAAATGGCTAGAATTTGAACACTAAAGCCATGCTTTGCTGCCTGTAAGGTTTTCTAGAAAAAATTTGTGAACCATTTTGTATGTTTGTGTCTTGTCTTTCAGTTGATCCTTAGGGAAATAGGGGTGCTATCACCTTGATTTCAGATGTGGAAACAGTTCTAGAGATTAAACTTGTGTAATGTATGTAGAGCTTAGTAAGTCTTACACCAGATCTTTTAAATTTGACCTGAAACTTCCTTTACCTGAATTTCTTTTGAAATTCTCATGTAACTGGATATCTGGCATAATATGTGCCTCTATTTTATCTCTTTGGTTACTTTAGTTTTCAGTTTATCTCAAGTTGCAATCTAATTGGGGACAGAAGTTGAAATTTAAAACTAATTTAAAAGTTTCCAAATTTATAAAATACTGCTACCTTAGTAATCTGACAAAACAAGGCTGTGAATAAATTTAATTATATTGAAACACAGGCATGGGACAGGAAAAGTGAATGAGAAACTTTCTGAAAAGTCATATACGGATTTTTATTTTTTTCTTTGAAAAGAAACTATTCCTTTTATAATTTCTAATGCCAATTAAAGCTTTATTTAACTTTTCTTTTTAAGGAGAACTATATTTGCTTCCTCAACTAAAAAACAAACAAATCAATTTCCAGTACTAGATTTCGTGTTTCTAATAGGATGCTACTGGTTTTGAGCAATATACACACTAGTGAGGTCAGTGCGACATACGTGCCTGATGTGAAAGTATCCACAGTTCCTTATACTACCTCTTTTTCATTGTTCCTTCTCATGTCCAAAAAGGAGAGCAAGGATAGGATAGGAAAGACGCCATTTAGTTTTTTAATGAAGTATAATTTTTATAAGAGATTAACACTGGAAAGCATGGTTTTCTGTGGTAGTCCGTAATGTTTAAGGATTGGGAAATAAAATATCCCATCATTACATAAACACTTATTAATCAATCTATGTAAATAATGCAGTTACTCACACTGTGAGGCCTAGAGTATACTCCATTCTCTGTTGATCTGCATAAGCGAAGGTAAAAGTTCTGGAGCCAACCTTCCCGATGTCTTGAGAATGAATGACTGGTAAGTTTGAACCACCAGAAGGATTTTTCATCATAGCTGAAGCCATTTTATAATGTAGAAATTCCTTTTTCCTATTTTAAGTAATGAAAGTCCATTCTTAAGAATATGTTGTCCAACAACTAAAACACTCTCAGGATTCGTTACTTGTCTGTGATTTATACTGACTCCGCCTTCTGTTATCATCCGATACCTAAAAATAGAAATGTTTGGTAACTAGATAAATCCAATCACTGTTGCCCTTTCCCAATAATACAGATACACCATTACTGTATTTCATTTAAATTTCAGAGGCTCTCCAACTGAAACCTTTTAGTGCTGAATTGTTACCTTCATGTTTACTAGATTCTGCCTTCCTTTAATGCTCTTTTAAAGGAGCAGGTTTAAGGCATAATAGGTATCTTGTTTAGTGGAGAAAAAGAGCTGGGATCTCTCTCAGCTCTTCACAGAACTGATCATGAGTAGTGGTTTAAAAATGAAGTGAATCGGAATAATGAAGGATCATTTTCTGGAGGGCTGCCGCTACCTTGGGGACAAGAAAGAAAAAATCACAGAAAAGAAATTTCCAGAAATAAAAGAGGAGGACAGTGCTGATCTTAATGAGATACAAGTCACAACTACAGTAAGTCCTCACTAAATGTAGTTTAGAGGTTCTTGGAAACTGCAACTTCAAGTGAAACAACATGTAACAAAACCAATTTTACCACAGGCTGACTGATAATGAGTCAAGTTCCTGTGGCATATTTCTGGTCACAAAAATATCACCAAATTTCTAAAGACCCAAAATACTTCTAATAATAAACATAGAAACAAACACGCGGTATACATTCTTTTAAGATAAAAACAAGATAATGATTTTTCCAACCCATTGATGCCACTTCAGGGTCTCATGCTGGAGCTTCTCACAGCACCTCAGGGTGCCAGGCGGGAACTCCCCTGGACACGACACCCACTGCAGGGCACACTCAGACTGGGACAGTAGAGACACGCCAGTGCACCTCACGTGCACATCTCTGGGATGCGGGAGGGAACCAGGAGTACCTGGAGAAAACCCGCAGACATGGGGAGAAGGTGCAAACTCCACAGACAGTGGCCCTGGCTGGGGATCTTTTTTTTTCTCATCAATGTTATTACTAAACACTATTTGAGGACCTGCTATTGTAGTGTTAATCTATAGAAATCTTTAGAAACTGGCTTATGAAACTGGAAAATCCTTGCAAATTATACTTTGAGACTGCAAATAATAGCAAATTTTGTTTGTTAAAACCAAAAATTTTCTTTTAAAAAGTTGGCTGATTTCAGAAATAGAAAATCAATAGCTGATTTAATAAATCCCAGATTACTAACAGAATTTTTGTTGGCCTATGTAAATAGGTTTTAGTCAAATTATTTAGTAATACAATTCATTCAATAAACATTTCCAGAGCCCTTGCTAGGTGTTAAATATAGATACCGTGTTTCCCTGAAAATAAGACCTAGCCGGACCATCAGCTCTAATGCATCTTTTGGAGCAAAAATTAATATAAGATCCGATCTTATTTTAATATAATAAAATATACCCGGTCTTTTACTATATTATACCTGGTCTTATATAAGACCCAGTATTAAAATAAGACCAGATCTAATATAAAATATAATATCGGGTCTTATATAATAAAAGACCGGGTATAATATAATACAATATAATATAATAACAGGTCTTATATAAGAGCAGGTCTTACATTAATTTTTGCTCCAAAAGACGCATTAGAGCTGATGTACCGGCTAGGTCTTATTTTGGGGGAAACATGGTAGTATTGTAAACTAGTAGAGAGAGCCAGACAAACGAATTAACAATTAGAACTCACTGATTAAATGACTGTAAAGAGCTATGAGAGGTTCCTCTAGGAACACACTGAAGGGTGGCAGCTGGAAATTTTCCTTAAAGAAGGGTCACCTAAACTGCAATGAATGAGTAGCAGTTACTTTCACAAGCAGGATGAGAAAACATGGGAGTAGCCAGAACGAGGTGAGATTTGAGAAGAGGATTTCCATGAAAGGCCTTGGAAGTCCTTTTGCAAGGCGAATGTTGGTTTTCTGTTATCTGAATATGTTACCAAATGAAATTAATAAATGATTACTATGCATGGTTTTATAAACACTCAATAGTAAAAGATTTTCTATTTAAAGGCAGATTTCCTTCTCTTAAGAAATATTAATTTAGACTGTTTGCTAGTTTCCAGATCATGTTCTACATTTTGATTAAATTCACAAATCCACCTTACTTAGCTTATACAATCTAAAAAATGTCGGTATTACTTAGAACTCTGACTATATCAAATATGGTGTCAGTAGCAGTAAAATTTCCAGTATCAGTAAATAGAACAGTAAATGAAAAGTGCTTCCATAGTGAGGAAAATTCTTAGAATCAGTGATTCACTGTGGGGAGGTATACATATGACGTCAGCCTCAAATCAGTGAATATTAAATAAAATAGTATATTAGGAAATCATTAAGGTGGAGTGGCAGGTGATACACAGAGAGATAATGGGTATTTTCTCTGTATAATCTAAGGCTCTTTAGGATAGAGGCAAATAATCTAAAACAATTGGAAAAAACCCTAAACTCCAGCAATTATAACAAATGTCCTTCGTCACTGTGAGCCCAGACTGATAACTGATTTATGCTACTACTCCTGTGGACGAGGCACCCCAGGGTCTTCGGGGTAACTAATGCTTCTTCTACATCACACTGTTTCATTTTTAAGCATCAAGCACATGCCAATAACTTCTTTGTGGAACATCTTATCTCCTAATAATACTACATAGTTAAGGAATTTAAATATTCTACCAACTTCCTGAATAAGAAAATCCAATTCTCAAGGTGAATAGTATGTAGTTTATAATAGACTTATGAAGTTACATCATATGCTTATTTCATTTTCAGAAACTCAACTATTTTAAATAGGTTGGACAACCCTTCTACTACTCCCCAAACTAAAAAGGATACAGGCTGAATTTATAGGGGTTGTGTGAATCTATTCACTTAGGTCCTCTGTTCTTGTGATTTCAAATTGTGACCATCCCTGAGCTGACTAATCCTAGTGTATTTACATAGTGGTCCCTTAAATGTAAGCCTTTTCCAATACTGGAGAAAAACTGACTGGGTTAGAATGAATAAGAAACAGTATAGTAGTACTAGACTTCATAGAAAATTTGAGGTATTTTCAGCAACAAGTACTCTGTTTTCACTTGATTCTCAGACTAACCCAACTTCTGGAAGGAATGAGATGCCATTAAGGTGTTACCAGGTAAACACTCTCTGGAAACACATGCTGTGAACCGGAACATTTAACGTGGAATTAACTGAATCACAGTTAAATAATCTTACCCCCGGGGACCATCGGGAATGGCATTTGCTTTGCGGCAGGTATCGAGGACGCTTGTTCCAGGGTCAAGAACTAATTCAGAAAATGAAGCTTCTCTGAACAACTCTTTTAACTCGCGATCAGACATGCCCTCCAGGGCATCGATGCTACTGTGATAAAGGGCGTGTGTGCACCTGGAAGACATGTTGAGAGCAGCCATGTGAGCGCTTCAGATACACGTTCTAATACCCAGTAACCAGTTAGGAAGTGCCCGCTATATTCTAGACGGAACATTTTTGTAATAGCAACATTTATCTGCCTAATTTATAAACTGAACTCATGATACTCTTGCCATTAAAGGAGGCTATTGTAAAGCAGTGAAGTCACACACTGATAATTCTCGTTAGTCGTAAAAGACAACTCTAAAGGAGTGCAGTTCTACATTTTCTCTATTAACTAAATATCTACTAAGTGTTAATTATATTAAAAGGCCACCTCTTAGCGGAATCCAGCCCTTCTTGTCCATGAACAAGCTTCGTGACCTCTGCAGCAAGTCGTTTCTGAGGACCCCGCTTTTCTGGTTCTCTGACATGCAGCTGCATTATGTGGTCAATCTCCGGCAGGGGCAGAAACGTGAAGAGCTTCAGGTACCTGCAGGACGAGAAATCAACTGGTAGAGTTATATCAGACACCTAATTTTTATCTCCAGCTTCCTAACCTTTCAATATCTTTAAATTTACTTTTTTTTTTTTTTTTATTGGGGAAGGGGAACAGGACTTTATTGGGAAACAGTGTGCACTTCCAGGACTTTTTTCCAAGTCAAGTTGTTGTCCTTTCAATCTTAGTTGTGGAGGGCGCAGCTCAGCTCCAGGTCCAGTTGCCATTGCTAGTTGCAGGGGGCACAGCCCACCATCCCTTGCGGGAGTCGAACTGGCAACCTTGTGGTTGAGAGGATGCACTCCAACCCACTGAACCATCCAAGAGCTCAGCGGCAGCTCAGCTCAAGTGCCGTGTTCAATCTTAGTTGCAGGGGGCGCTGCCCACCATCCCTTGCGGGACTCAAGGAATTGAACTGGCAACCTTGTGGTTGAGAGCCCACTGGCCCATGTGGGAATCGAACCGGCAGCCTTTGGAGTTAGGAGCATAGAGCTCTAACCGCCTGAGCCACCAGGCCGGCCCCTCTTTAAATTTACTTTTAATTGTGAAACATAGCAAACATGCAGAAATGTACCGAACACAACATAATCATTGAAGATGTTACTATTTTGCCATTTCTGTTTCAGATCTTGCCTCTTCTAAAGTCATAAAATAATACAGGTATAGATGAAGGCCCCAGCTACATCACAATCTCCTTCTTGCCCCCAGAGAAACCACCAATCTAAATTTGTGTGCGTCCTTCCCAAGCATATTTTTATACTTGTTTTCTCTGCATGTGCCCATAAATAAAAAATACTGTGCACTTAAAAAACTGACAATATTTCATATGTATTCTCTTTTTAAAATATTTTCTTAGGTGAAAAACACACAAAAGGACACAAGCCACAAACATATAACGTAATGGAAACGTAAAGCAAACACCGTGTAACCATCAACTGTCTAAATATACAACATCGCCTCAACCCAAAAAATCTCCCTCCAAGCCAACCACGCGTCTGCCTTTTCTGGTAACCACCTCTTTTTCTTTACACGTTTACCATCGCTGTGTGCTTCCCTACACAGCGTCACTTAGTTTTGCCTGTTTGCAGACGATGTAAATGGAATCACGGGATCTATCCTTGTGTATGGCTTCTTAGGAACATCACTATGTTTAGGAGATTCGTCCCTGCGGCCATGTGTACAGCTGTTGTATACAGCACTCCAGGCTATGAACACTCCATAGTGTATTTATTTATTCTACTGGTAGTGTTCATGCTGTTTCTGCTCGTGGACCATTGCTAATAATGCTGCTGTGAATATTCCCACGTATTTCTCTTGGTGCACACGTGCACTCATTTTTGTTGGGGATGTACCCAGGAGAGGAACTCCGGCTCATAGGTTATGTGCGTATTCAGCTTGAGGAGGCCTAGCCACATATTTTCCCAAAGTGGTTCTGTAAGTGTAGTATAAGTGCCTGACACTCAGTTTTGATTGCCAAGGTATCCATGCAGACATCCATCTTGAATAAACATACTACCAGCTGTATGACACGAGTAGTCGAAAACCAACTAGATAAGGAAGCAGGATCCCCCCACTCATGAAGTTTCCCTTTTAGAAAGCCCTGAGTAATCTACATAATGACTGCGGGAGTGACCCTGCTTCTCCCTTCCCACTCCTAAACTCCCACTTTTATGTTTTACATTTGTCAATAGAGTGAACCCATGAAACCCTGGGCACGCCACCCTTGACCCCAATAAAGGCAGGGCCCCAGGTCCACACACTCCCTCACCCCTCTCTACCCATGAGCTCAGAGTGCCATGTACTCTCCAGGACTTGGGAGTAATAAATCTTGATTTTTCAAAGTCCCTGATGATTGCTGCTGAGGTGCGTCCCGCAATCATAAGACCCACAAGGGCTGGTCCAGCCACAGCATCGTCTCCTGTGGAGGAAATGTCTGGGGGCTCGCCACAGTAGTATGGGCCCATTTCTAGCCAACAGCATCGCTATTAACAGGCTGAGATCAATACAATTGGTGTAGTTGGCAGGGTTGTATGGTTGCACGTGCAATTAGGTAAGGGGAATGCCTTTTAGCCTTCACTAGCTTATTAACTAGTTGACCTAAGTGGGTAACACCATTTGGGAAGGCAGCCCCACTTGTTGGAGGTCCATCATGCTGTTATGTGCTTTTGCATACAGCCTCTGCAGGGTATCCATTCCAAAATGTCACTGCTGCCATAAATCATTCATTGATCTCCACAGAGCAGCATGATCAAGGCCATATGGTCTAACAAGATGATGAGACCACTAATTATAACAACTGTAACTGACTAGTAATGTACATGAGGGTCCTCATGCCTCGGGCCAAGAGAGCTAAGCACGGTATCCTCCTCCCCCAGGAAAGGATATTTCTGTAGGTAAGGAGGAGGGAGACCTCCCGCTGCAACCACCAAGTGGTGGGTCACACCAGGACTATGTGTCCTAACCTGGATGTATTGAACAGCCATGCAACAGACAACTAACGGCACCACGAAAGGGGAAATGCAGCCAAGGCTTGCTGTACCTCTGTGGCCACTATATTCACTGTTGTTCCTCTCTGTCCCCTAACCCAATGGGACATCACAGGTCCAATCTCTGGTGCAATGTTGCTAGACAATTGATGGGCAAATATAAATGTCCTGATCATTTTGTGCAGGGCCTCCTAAGATCCCTGAGGGGGTACGCCAGCCCCTGATAAATGTAAAACCCCACAGAAGCTTCCTGGGCATTGCTTAGTGCCGCTGTGTACTACTAACATGCCAAGTCTCTGGGGTTAGGCTCCAGGGAGGCCTCGGCTTTCCTAAAGACCGTGGGGTATTGTGCCAGTGGAGGCAGACCCCAATCCTGGGGAGGTTGACCGGGACACCCTAGAAAGGGAGGCAGCTGGCTCACGTGGACATCTTCCACAAACTTTCTGGTAATAATACACAAGATCAAGGTAACAAAGTAAATCAGGATGTAAAAGTTGAGATTAGAAATTACACTTTAACTGAAATTCTAATCTTCCTTAAAGACTTTGTGCAGCAGGAAAAGGGAGCTGATTGGCTATTGCAGGTTTTTGGAACCTAAATTGTTACTCATGGCGCCAAAATGCGCCAACTGGCCGGTCTCTCTAAAGACCCTAAAACCTATAAATGTCCAGATATCTATCCAGGCTATATGTCCGTTTCCTCTGAGATACCACATATCCTGACCCCCCTCAGCGTTCCCCTGCATGGGGCAGATCAAAATCAACACACCTCATGCAGGACCCCTGCCACCAAGGGAAAAGCTGGCAGAGTTATCGAGGCCTCTAGTGAGGATGAAGAGGGAGAAGAAAGGCAGAGGCCCCCGCTCTTCTCACCTGGGTATTTGTCTGACACTACGCCCATCCTTCCATCATGGATCCCTGCTAAGGATCCAGTGAGTGGAAAAATTAGATGACGCCTGTCTCCTGTGCAAAATTTGCATGGCCCAGTGGGTTTATCCTTTTTGACCATAGTGACTCAAATGACCTCTTCATTTCCAACCCTAAAGAGGCCTCATTTGACATTAAGTCCTGAGAATTCTTTTTCCAAGGAGCTCCCCCTAATTATGGAGCAGTGCTCCATTTTACTGGGACTTCAAAACCATTCAGAAGGCACTGGAGGGCACCGTCATGGTTGCTGGACAGGAGATTCCCACCCAGACACCCAGATATGTCAAACTTATGCCGCGACACCCACACTGCCCCTAGAGGTCTTCCTCAATGAAAACGGATCCCCACTCCCTCTTCAAGAGACCCCCAACTTAATTTTGCCCCCGTTATGGGAATACACCGGCTAACTTCTACCGGGAGTTATGAAACCTTGAGGTTCTTGGAGCCTTAATCTCTGGACAGCCAGTCTCTAAACTCCAGACCTAAGCTTAGCATTCTCCCAGCTACAGCCTCCTTCTGCTGTCCATTCTCTTGCCACACAGCCACCCTCTATCCCCAACCCTGTTGCCACTACTATCTCTGCCCTCTTCCCTACCCTTCAAGACTGGCAGCCACCTAAGCCCCTACCCTAGGAACTGGTGGGCAGCCAGCACTCGTCCCACCTCGCAGGGCCCATTGCTCCTATACCACTCTCGTAGGCCACCAGAACAATAAAAAGGCAGTCCTTTTCGGCCCTGTAAGACCAGGGCCCAAGTCATTCCAGGCAATCCCTCTAAATTCTTGCAAGGGAAGCCCTACCTACAGGGCATTGCCAGTGAAACAATCACAGGTATACAAATCCATTCGGATGTAACTAATGGGACCAAACTCTTCAGATTCCTCGGATGGAGGCCCCCTTGGCTCTTTCTTTCCCTGTTACAGGCGTGAATGCACTGACCCAATGCTATGCATGCCACGTGGAACAATTCCAAGTTCTGGGCCTTCCTGGTGGGACTCACCAAATGGATGGCCAGTTGACTCTTCCTCTTCGGGTATAGATGATAAACACCCCCAATAGCAACTTAAACAGGGCACTGAAGCCTACAACCTGTTATTAAAGACATGCTGGAGACAGGAGTCAACAAGACCACCACCTCCCCTCTCAATAGCCCCATTTGGCTGATACCTAAACCAGCCACCAATGAAGGGTGCCTCACCACTGACTATCAAAACCTAATGTTCAGGTTCCCCTGGTGGAGGCTCCAATTCCTAATAGTAGAGAATTGAGTGAGGACATACAATGGGCCCAAGGAGCACGCATCCTTTGTGGTCACTGACCGAACTGATACGTTCTGTTCTATTTCCATTGTAGAGGAATCCCAGGCCCAATTTGCTTTTTTTTAAAATTTTACTTTTGAAGGGGCTCAATATCCATTTATGCGGCTCCTAATGGGTTATTTAAACAGCCCTGCAAATGCACATAACCTCCACTGCCAAGATTTAAATACCTTACAACTGGAAGCTTGCAGTTTTGGGCATTTACTGATGACATTACACTGAGGGAAGCATACCCTCTGTGGAAGCGGTACGGGCAGATTTACACATCCTTACACACCACCTACACCAGTGTGGCCGGGTAACGGCTCCTTGTCAAGTTTCCATGCATCATCTGATCCTCTAAGGGCCAAGAAATCCCAACAGTCAAACATCAATTCCTATTAACCACCCATTAAACTCAGACCAGTACAATGTATACTGGGTCTCTTCATGTTCTGGGGTCAACACATCCCTGATCTCTCATTAATTCTTTGCCTTATACACACCATCTCATGCAAGTCTGTCACCTCCCACTGGGGCGAAGCCCAACTGTGTTTTGGAAGATGCCCCACAGACAGCCCAACAAGCCTTACTTTCAGTCCCACCCGGCTCCACATTCTGATTGTCCTTGACTATACCTGAATATGCCTCCGGGAGGCTCTGGACCAAACATGAGTCGACTTGATTTCCTATTGGGTTTGGGATCAAGCGCCTAGCCCTTGATTATCAACTTTTGGCATCTTACTGTGCCTTTACCTTGTATTTTTCTTCTCATTATTAAGGCTGAGCAACCTCTGCACATGTCTTTGGCCTTTTGGATAGAATCTTTGTGATGTGCCTACTCAAGTCTCTTCTCATTTTTCTACTGGGTTGTCAGTCTTTTTATCATCAGCTTATAGAAATTTCCTTATATTAATTTGAATATAAACTCTTTATCAGTTAGTTAGGTATATGTACTGAAAATATATTCTTACTCTTAAAGACGAATTTTTGATGAACAGTTGATCTTAATTTTAATTTAGTCTAATTTCTCAAGGTTTTCTTTGTGTACAATTTAAGAATCTTTCTCTACCCGTCATGAAGATATGTTCTTATTTATCTCCTAAAAGCTTTTATTTATTCTGTCTTTTGTAATAGCTTTAGGTTGATAATCAACCTGGAATTGATTTTTTTGTACAGTGTGAGGTTAAGTTTTATTATTTTCCCCACATAAGACATCTAATTATCCAAGTGATATTTACTGAAAAGACTGCCTTACCCCACCCACCACTCTGCAGTGCCACTGAGATCAGGTGACTATATATGCTGGAGTTGACCTGGATTCTCTAATCTGTTCCATTGGTCTCTTTACTTAACCTTACATTGAAGCTTGTACTTTCAAAGTTTAAAGGTTATTACTAGATTTAATAAGAGAGTTTAGCAGGGTTGCTGAATACACAGTTAATATATAGAAATTAATTTTATTTCTATATTCCAGAGCCAAATAGAAAATGAAGTTTTCAAAAGGTATCAGTTCTTGATACATCAAAACCCTAGGACTATATCATCAGATATGCTAAGAATAAATGTAAAGGAAAAAGAACCCCCTTAACTGCTATAGTTTTACAATAAGGCATATCTTCTACTCTGCCCTTAAAAAATGTCTTGGCCAATCTCAACCCTTTTTATTTTCATGCAAATCTTACAATGAGCTTGTCAAGTTTCACAAAAACTTGACATATCTAAATACAAAAAAAAACCCTGTTTAGATATGGCTAAGATTGCACTGAATACATGGATCAAATCTAGTAGAACTGATATCTATCAGTTCTATCAGACTGTAACTCTACATTTATGTAGGTCTTCTTTATTTTTGCTCAATAGTGTTTCTGAATGTTCTGCAAGAGTGTCTTATACATTTAAAAAATTTTGAAGAATTATTCTTATATTATTTTGATAAGTCATATCAAAAATGACTTTTGAAAAATTCATTTCCTTTGTCGCATTTGTATTTGTTTTCTCATTTCTAATTTAAATTCTTCCAAGAGTTTAAGATAATGTGAATGAATGAGGAAATCATTTTTAAAAAGGCTTTTCAAAAGGTTTTTTATGTTACAATAAAGAAAAGGGGGTCCGGCCAGGTGGCTCAGGCGGTTAGAGCTCCATGCTCCTAAACGAAGGCGGCCGGTTCGATTCCCACATGGGCCAGTGGGCTCTCAACCACAAGGTTGCTTGTTCCTCGACTCCTGCAAGGGATGGTGGGCTCTCCCCCCTGCAATTAAGATTGAACATGGCACCCTGAGCTAAGCTGCCACTGAGCTCCTGGATGGCTCAGTTGGTTGGAGCACATCCTCTCAATCACAAGGTTGCTGGTTCAACTCCCACAAGGGATGGTGGGCTGTGCCCCCTGCAAATAAGGGCAACTGGACCTGGAGCTGAGCTGTGCCCTCCACAACTAAGACTGAAAGGACAACAACTTGACTTGGAAAAAGTCCTGGAAGTACACACTGTTCCCCAATAAGGTCCTGTTCCCCTTCCCCAATTAAAAAAAAAAAAAAGAAAAAGGACCCTAGAGACAAAGGTAAAATAAGGCTTAGTGAAGTTGAAGATGAAAGGAGTGAAAAAACTAGAATATGCAAATGATAATGTTCTAAATATATGCTAGCTGTAGATCACAACAGAGGCTATAAGTTTTCTAGCAACCAGAGTGCTTTTCTGCTTTAATCAAAACTGTTTTAACTTTAGAATAGTTAAAATTACAATGTTCTGTGATGTAATGGTTTATGCCTTACATAGAATCTAAGTTAAAAAAACGAAAAATTATAAAGGATACAGAGAGGTTCAACAGCTAAAATTGTATCAAGCTTATGCATTTAATTTTTCTCAACACACTACTAAGAACTCACCTTTCTATGGAATCATCTTGCTGCCTGACAAAGAACTGATACAATTCAAATGGAGATGTTTTATCTCTGTTTAGCCAAACAGCGTTTCCAGCTGACTTTCCCAGTTTTGCTCCAGTTGTACTTGTAATTAGAGGAACAGTGATGCCAAATACATCTTCTCCTGTCAACCTATGCATAAAGAAGAACTTCATTATGAATCAAGCCTAGGTGGTGGTCGGTTCTGAAAATCACTTCAAATTTCAGTGGTCTCGATCCAAGAAAACTTCTTTGACCTCCTAAATCTGGATTCTTGTCCTTCTTACTGCTTTCACAGCATTCATTCTATTTTAGCATTTATCATTCTGAACTGCCATTGAACCAGTGTCTCTGGGCAAACCAGGGGGAGATGATGCTTCACTAGGGCCTAGACATTTTTAAAGGTTGGCTTGGAAGAGGAAAGAGACCTGGGTAAAGGGAGAGTCAGATAGAGACACTAACGGAGATGACTTAAGTTATTTTTTAAGTAGCACATGGGCTAGTCCTGGTTCATCTCCCTCAAGAAAATGCCATTAAAATCTACATTATTTGCCAAATTATTTGGAGTTAAAAAATTTTTTTGGATGCCAACCAAGGACTAACAACAGCTTCATGGACGTTGCAGCGCCAAAGCAGAGGCTACTCAAGGAGGCCCAAATGCATTCAGATATAAACCAAGAAAAGCAGTTTCTCAAATCAAAAACACAGAAAGAGCTAATGAGGGGATGCAAAACATACAATCCGAGTCCTTACTAGTGGTCTACTTCCTGCAGAGCTCTATAACACATCCCATACCTAATACTTTAATTCAGCCCTTTAGTTCTCATTAGCCGGTGATAACAACACCATTACAGACCCTTACTGGGGATAAAACCAACAAGGGCTTGAAGGGCGTTATTTCACAATCTGAATAGTGCACCACAGGCTATTCGTATGTAAATTACTTGGTCCCGGGAATTCTCCCGGGTCTAAAGGCGCTTACTTGTGGATGAACTCGTATCCGGACATGATATTGCCTAGTTGATCAGATCCACCCAGCTGCACCCGGCATCCATAACGTTGGAACAGGTAGTAGAAATCATAGGCCTGGAGCACCTGGTATAAGAACTCGGCCAAGCTCATGCCCTCGGGGCTCTTGAGCCTCGTCTGCACGCTCAGCCGGCTCAGCAGCGTGCCCATGCGGAAGTGGCCGCCCACTGCCGCTAGGAAGTCCACCAGATGCTGCTTCTGGTACCAGGCAGAGTTGTCCAGCACCGTGAAGCTGCCCCACGTGCGCCCATCGCTAAAGAGCTGCTGGTGATTAGTCGCCAAGGCCTCCAGTCCTTGGCGCAGGGCGCTCGCGTTCCTTCCCACGCGCTCAGCGTCCAGCATCTCGCGCTCCTTCGTGCGGCCACTGGGGTCTCCCAGGCGCGCAGTGGCGCCTCCCACCAGCGCGATCACGTTGTGGCCGGCTCGCTGGAAGTGAAACAGCCCCAGCAGCGCCAGCAGGTGTCCCACATGAAGCGAGTCGGCCGTGGGGTCGAAACCGCAGTAGATGGTCTGGGGAAAGTTGCCCGCCGTGCCACGGTCGAAGAGCATTGGGAGCTCTATCTTCGTACCCCTCTCGGGGAAGAACTCCTTGAAAAGACCCCGAGCCTTCTGCACCGCCAGCAACCCCTGGGTGGCTGAGTGGGCCTCACGAAGTCCCAGGGGCAAGACTCCTGGTGGACCAGCGGTGAAAAACCATCGGCCCCGAGAAATGCCCCGCAACATGGGCGCCACCATCTTGGTGGCGACACGAAGGGAATGCTGGGATCTTAAAGGCCCCGCCACGCCCCTCAGTGCCGGCCTGCTGGAATTCCTACAGAACTTGCTTCCGTGTTTTTGTGCGCATGCCCGGGGAGGGCGAGGCGATTACCTAGAGTGGTGGAGAGCTAGGCAGTCTTTAGAGTTCTGACTACTCGAGGGTGCGTTGTGGTTAACGTCCAGTCACCTTCAACTCCCAAAACTTAATTTCTTCATCTGAAACGTGGATGTGTTTATGAGAATTCCTATCTCATAGGGCTGTTGTGAGGTTTAAGAATTAAATCACTTGGCACATAGCGCTCTGCAAATGTTAGCTTTTGTTTAAATTTTCAGGTTAAAAAAGTTGTGATGCGCAAGTTCTTTGAAGTCTTGGTTCTATGCAAAAAACTTGTTCACTGAGGTTGTGAGGAGTTAGGAATTGGTTTAACTGCGTTGAGACTTAACTTCCTCATACTGATTCCCTAGGCGGGTGAGCCCCACAATCCCCAGTATTCATTAGCTTCTCCAGGAGGTGGCAGTCTTGTCCAAGCTATTGCGAGAGAAAATGCAATACAATACATGCAGAAAGCCCTGTGTTTTATTTATTTTAAATTAACAGGTAAGCAGGTGGGACACAGCTTTAGCATAAGTAGATTCAAATTAGTACACTGCCACAGCATTGCCAGATGCTGTTAGTACTCCAACCCATGGGATTGTATGTTCTAGGTGACTACAGGATTCAGCTCCAAAGTCCCATTTTAGAGTCTCGTTTCTAGGACCACTTTCAGTACCAACTCTCTAAAGCTGAGTGCATTGGGAAACAGATTGGAGTTGGAGATTTGTGTGCAGGAGAATTATTGGGGTGTACTCTTGGGAACAACACCTGTAATGGAGTGATGGAAGCAGAGTTGGGCAGAGGGAGAAATTGAACTGAACAATGTGCAATAGAGGCCTCAAACAATCCCAGAGGGGGCTCTGGAGCTGGGATTTGTACTCAGAATCATCCTGAATTGAGGGACTCGACCCATGACTTGAGCTTGAGGTAAGAAAAGGTGCACAAAGGTTCTCATTTTTATAAAAATGAATAGTGTTAAAAAGTATTTTAGAAAATATGGCTTATCTCAAGTGATAACTTGAGGTTAGCTGACCTTGAATTAGGGGCATATCTATTCTGCAATTACCCCATGTATAATAAAATGTCACATAAATATTCACTTTGATAAATGATCCCTGTTTTATATTATTTGGTTTTCAAAATGTAAACAATTATAAATATATAGGCATATCTCGAAGATATTGTGGGTTCCAGAGCACATCAATGAAGCAAATATTGCAATAAAGCAAGTCACAGGAATTTTTTGATTTACCAGTGCATATAAAAGTTATATTTACACCATACTATAGTCAATTAAGTGTGCAATAGCATTATGTCTAAAAAACAATGTACATACCTTAATTAAAAGATACTTTATTACTTAAAAATGCTAACTATCATCTGAGCCTTCAGTGAGTACTAATGTTTTTACTGGTGGAGGGTCTTCCCTTCAATTTGTAAAAAACGCATTATCTGCGAAGCACAGTAAAGTGAAGCCTAATAATACGAGGTATTCCTGTAATAGGATTCAAAATGCACAAACATTAGATATTAATAGCGTTTTAACTGGTATCTCCTAGGAATGCCCAACACTTTAAAGTTAAGCAGTCCCACTTAATTCGGAAGCATTTCTCTACCTGTGGCATGGTACACATTTAAATTACAGCAGAGATCTGGCTGGGACTAAACTAGGAGCTGGCTAAATGTCACAGCAAAAGGAGTCAGGAATTCTGATCAGTATAATCACTATGAAATATTATTCCTACTTGTGTTCTCTCTGCTCTTAGAGACTGGAGGTATAGGTTTCTTCTGGAAGAAAAATAGTGACATAGGATGCAAAAAGAAGTGGGTAGGAACAAAGAATAGAAATTGTAATTCACTAGAGGGATTTAGTGATGGCCATCCTTCTCATTGAAGTATTTACACGATATTTCTATTTTGTACTACTTGATAAAAAGAATAATGTCTAAAGGCTGGTTTCAAGCCTTTATTGTTTTTGCATTAAAACTAATAAATCAACCTGCCTCATAATTTCCTCCTCTCTCATGGTTTCACTGATGCCATTATTCTTGAAACCTATGCCATAAATCCTAAAGAATCCTCCCACCATGCCCATCCTTACCTGCAAGCCGATCGCTTCCCTTTCATTCCAAAAGAATTCCTTCCAGGAAGTTTCTTCTGCGTTAGGTAGGACAAGAGAAAAATGCTCTTACTATCCAGGTTCATCATACCCCTAAAATGTGTTAAAATGTGCAATCAATGCTTATCATCCTCACAATAAAGGAAAGGCCATTAAGTTTGATTGAAAGTCTAAATTTATGTAAGTCAAGTGCCTTGAAACCTAGTCTATGTCCTTTTATTGACGTGTCTCTAATGCTTTTTCAGCTGGTGATTATCTTAACACAAACATTTTTTTAGAAGAGATTAGTTTCTTTCATGCTGTTAGTTATTGGAGGATATTGACCAAAAAATAGTTATTAAATTTGCATTTCCTTTCTGTATTCCAATTTAGAGAAGGATAAATACGACTGTTCTTACTTTCTTTTAGGCTGATTTTGTGGCTAGTGGAATAACTTGTAGAGCTCACAGTTGCCTTAATTATATGGACCTGGTCACATGCTCATATAACTGAACAGTATTTTGAGATATTTATGACTTTGTTTTCCCATCATTCATCTTCCCCTTTCCATTCTATCCATCCATGATAATTGTGAGTTCTGTGTGCCAGTGCCTGGGTGAAGTCAGGGAGGAATGCAGAGGAAGCCTGGAGCTTTTCGCAGCTTTTCTTTCCCAAAGTCAAAAACCAAGAGACAAGATTAAGTGTGAGGAACTAAGCTTGGAGAAGCAGAAGAGAAAGAGACAGAATTGTCCTGATTAAAGAGGATTCCCCCAACCTGTACAAGAGAGCCTGGCCTGTTGGTCCCACTTGCAAAAGGAGCTATACACTGCTCCCTGGCCTCAAAGACCATCAGGGTGGTCTCCTGATGCACTTCAGGCCTGGGATTGCTGACCCCACTAAAGGCTGGGTAGTGCCTAAGTACCAACTGGAGGCCTTGGAGAACCACTGTGAGCTTGGCCAGTCAGGATGGCTAGAGTGACCAGAATAGGTTGAAGATTAGAGAGATTATTTCCCGGGCATCATGTAAGATGATCAAATTTTAGTTAAAATTTTGGAAGCAGGAAGGAGCCCAGTAATGACGTAGAAGACATCTCCTACCATTATCGTGGTTTACGGATTCCGAAGTTTGCTCATTCATTTAACAAATAGGTATTTATCATAAATATTTGATGAGTGAGATGCTGCTATACCATCTAGGTTTGTGTACGTGAACCAAAGAAAGATCCCTGCCCTCAAGTCGATGAAATTGTTTTATGAAGTTATGTTTCTCTGAGCAGTCCTATTCTTCACCAACTTCCTTGGAGCAGAGGGAGAGAGAGAATGACTCCAAGGTTGAGGAATCTGCAGGTTAGGGTGGGGCTGTGGGAAAGAAACATTGCAGAGGATACAACAAGGGTAGGATACCTCTTGCCGAATAGTCCTGATAGAGGCATAGAGTTAAAGGGATCCTGGGCCAGAATTCAAACAATTCTCCCTCTTTCATTCTGCCATTGTGTCTTCCTTCACAACTGCTGCACTGAATTGTTTTCTTCAAGTAGCCCTCCTTTTGCTCTGAGTTTGGTGAGAGCTGGTGTAGTCCATACCAACATTTTGTTTTACAAGCTCGTTGCCAGGGTCATGCTTCAGGGGTGATTGGCAAGCCCTGGGCGCGGCTTGTCTGTTTGCTAATGTGATGAGAAAAGTGGGTTTGTCTCCTAGAAACCGAATCTTGGAGACACCAGTTGTGACTGTATTTTGAAAAGCTTAGTTCAAAAGGATAATGTCTTTAAACAAGATAATTTTAGAATTTTTCTATTTCTCAAGTTACCTTGGTAATTTTCTGGTCTCTCTGACATAATGTACAAGTGAGTCAATCAACTCATTATCCTTCCATTGAGGCCAACTGAAGTTATAACTCCATTGGACAAGAAGCAAAACAATAAGCAATCAGTCTGTGTTTTGTAGAGCATTTCCATTTTGATTCCATCTATTTTTGTCTCTTTCTTTTCAGTGTCTTCAATATAGGCTTTATGTGCTTGTGTTGTAAGCCTTGTGTGGTCAATTATCTAACGAGAAGCTAGTCTGGAAACATCTTTCTAACTACTACTCTTCTGTAACATTATAATGGGAATAAATACCTTGCATTTACTTGCCCCAAATAGAAAAGCCAAACATTATTTCCTTCATCCTCACAACAACAAAATGTGGTTCTGAGTTGTGTCACAAATAGTGTCATAGGAGTCACAGACCCGGGTGGTTGTCTCAGCTCGACCTCCACCAGCTGTACTCCTTACATAGGTCACTTGACATTCTTGACCTTGGTGTCCTCATTTTACAGATAAAGGGCCTAGATCTCATCCAGCTTTAAAATCCTGAGATGCCTCTTTGCTATTACATTAGTCAAAGGCCACATTTATTGTTTCTTAACTTTATCCTCATTCTTTGAGCTGCCACACTAGAGAGGAGGTTGAAAGTGTGTTCGTCTATGTTCATCTCTTGCCACCTCTGTTGGTTTTCTGAAGCCAGCTTATGCCAATGTCTACATGGCTGTAATTAGAGTCAAATTGCTTTATGATAAGGTTTGAAAAATGAAGATTTAGAAAGTGACAAGCACCAAAACATGGATCATATTTGCAGAAATGTACAATGAAGACCCAAGCGGCTATGCTCAGATTCAAGCAGTTTTGGTCCCCAGTGATCTCGTTTGTAGATCACTGGGTGGGAGACCAAACGGGAAGGGCCTCACTAACAGAGATAGCAAATGAGAACAGCTCCTCTGTACGCACATAGCTGCTTTTCCTAAAACCAGTAGAAACTATAGATGCCTGTGTCCCTCTGCCCATTATGTATCTTATGTAACTCTTCTCCAAGCATGAAGTTTAAGGAAGGTTTAAAGGAGTGTGAATTAGGGACACTTTTGTGGGTGTCACACTGTGACCAAATACATAGCACATATCACCAATTGAGATACCTTTCCTATAGACTGTTAATGTTATTTCACACTACATATATATTTTTTAACTTCTATATATTTAAGTGTGTTTTTCCAGGACCCATCAGTTCCAAGTCAAGTAGTTGTTTCAATCTAGTTGTGGAGGGCGCAGCTCACAGTGGCCCATGTGGGGATCGAACTGGCAACCTTGTTGTTAATAGCATTGCTCTAACCAACTGAGCTAACCGGCTGCCCCCACACTATAAATTTGAGAACGATCCATGAAAGTAGGTGACTATAGCTCTATTTTAGATGCCTTTTGTTTCAGCCTAATTCTTAATATGACTTCTTTTGCTCTCAAAAGTGTCCTGTTTTGGCAATAAGTTATAAGGTCATTCTATCTAAAATTTCTATATTGGAAACCATGTATAAAGAATAATGAAATCTTTGTATATTTTGGTCTTGATCATATGAAATATGGAAAAAGACAGGCACAGAGATGTGTATCAGGTTATATTTTAAATAGCACATGTGGGGGAAAAAACTAAATATCCAAAGATAGAGGATTGATAAAATATGTTATGGTGTAACCCCTGCTGGTATAGTTTATAACCATTAAAACTGTGATAATAAAATAAGTAAAATCAGAAACAAAAGTATATATATTTCATATTGAGGTAGGAAAGAATTCTCTAAAAATAAAAAAGTGGGACCATACATGAAGAGTTTAAGAATATCTGTTTGAGATAACAAGTGTTGGTGTGTATGTAAAGAAAAGGAAACCCTTGTGCACTGTTGGTAAGATTGTAAATTGGTGCAGCCACTATGGGAAACAGTATGGAGGTTCCTTCCTCTCTCTTTTCCTTCCTTCCTTCCTTCCTTCCTTCCTTCCTTCCTTCCTTCCTCCCTCCCTCCCTCCCTCCCTCCCTCCCTCCCTCCCTCCCTCCCTTCCTTCCTTCTCTTCTTTCTTTGGTTGAGAATTTTTAACTTCTACTCTTTTAGCAAATTTTGGTTATAGAATACAGTGTTATCAACTATAGTCAACATGTTATACCTTAGAGCCTCAGACCTTATTCATCTTAGTCATGCATCATGTAATGACGGTGATACTCTCTGAGAAGTGCATCTTTAGGTGACTTGTCATTGTGCAAACGTTGTAGAGTGCACTTACACAAACGTAGATGGAATAGCCCACTGCACACCGAGGCTATATGGTAGAGCCTATTGCTCCTAGGCTACCTACAAATGTGTATATAGCATGTTACTGTATTAAATACTGTAGGCAATTGTCACACAATGGTAAGTACTATTTATGTGTCTAATCATATGTAAACATAGAAAAGTTACAGTAAAAATATGGTTTAAAATATTTAAAAAATGGTCTACCTTGACACTTACCATGAATGGAGCCTGCAGGACTAGAAGTTGCTTGGGGTGAGTCAGTGAGTGAGTGGTGAGTGAATGTGAAGGCCCAGGATATTACTGTACACGACTGTACACTTTATAAACACTGTACACTTAGGCTTCACTAACTGTATTAGATTATTTCTTTCTTCAATAATAAATTAACTTAGCTTACTGTGACTTTTTTACTTTATAAACTTAATTTTTTTTTAACTTTTTGACTCTAGAAATAACACTAGAAATAACACTTAGCTTAAAACACAAACACATGGTACAGCTGTAGAAAAACATGTTCTTTCTTTATATCCATATTCTATAAGCTTTTTTCCCCATTTAAAAATTTTTAGGTTTTTTTACTTTGTAAACTTTTTGTTAAAAACTAAGACACAGACACACACAGCAGTCTAGGCCTACACAAGGTCAGCATCATCAGTATCCCCTCCACGTCTTGTTGCACCGGAAGCATGGAGCTGGCACCTCCTATGACAGCAATGCCTTCTTCTGGAATACCTCCTGAAGAACCTGCCTGAGGCTCTTCTTGACGGGGTGTTCCTCTTTTCACAAATATGTCCATGGTGGTTTGCTCGGTTTGTCTCTTTTTTTCCTTATAGATCCTCTCTATTAATGAAAACCTTTTGTGTTGGGGTCCATGTTTTCAAACTTTTAAGGAGCTTGTTGAGGTCTACAAAAGCTTCTGCTAAACCTTTCACTGTGAATTTTCTTGGGGGTACTTCTTCTTTTTCTTCTGACGTTTCCTTTTCTCTTGCCTCTTCTTCAGCTATGTGTTCCTGTTCCAGATCCAACAACTCCTCATCAGTCAGTTCCCCAGGGACAACCTCTAGGAGCTCCTCCATGTCATCCTCATCCACAGCCAGGTTCAAGTTGTTTGCCATCTCCATGCAGCCTTGTTGATTTTTTCAACCTCCTCATCCTTGGCAAATTCTTTGAAGTCATGGATGAACCTCTGCCAGATGCCATTCATGCACTCCTTGGTGATATCACCCCAAGCCCCAGCAAAGTTCTTGATGCAGTCATATGAGCAGATATTGTAATCCTTTGAGAATTGCATCAATGTCTTCTTCAGTTGCAGCAATAGCCCGTGCAAAGCTCCTCCTCAGGCAGTAGGCCTTAAAAGCTGCTGTAACTCCTTGATCCATTGGTGGGATCAAAGAGTTAGTGTTTGGAGGGAGAAACATCACTTTGATATTGGGATGAAGATCACCAATAAAAGGAGGATGTCTAGCAGTATTATCAATAGTAAGCAAAATCTTGAAAGATATGTTACACTCCATATAGTACTTCTCCATTTCACTGGCATAGCAATTCAGGAGGGCATCTTGGAAGCGGAGTTGTGTCATCCATGACTTCTTATTGCTCCTATAGTTCACTGGCAGTGTGTGCTTACTTACATGCTTCAAGGCTCTGGGGTTCTCTCTGTGCCAGCTCGCAAAGGGTTTCCATTTGTAGCCTGCAACATTGCCCTCAAGCAATACTGTTATCCTATCCATAAAAGCCTTGAAACTTGGCACTGACTTGGCCTCCTTGTGGATGAAAGTCCTTTCAGGCATCTGTTTCCAGAATAGGGAGTTTTCATCCATATTGAATATTTCCTGTGGCAAGTAATTTCCCTCCACAGTCAGCTTCTCTAGAGGTTCCAAAAATTCTTCAGCTACCTTGATATCAGCGCTCGCAGACTCACCACTCACTTTCATATTATGTAATGAATAACAAACAATTCTTGAACCATTTAAACCACCCAGAGCTAGTAGTAAGTTCAACATTGTAGTCAGATCCAGGCTTGTCTTTCAACATTATAAAATTTTTGCTTTGGCCATGATTGTCATGGTGCTGAGAGTGATACAATTCTGTGTCTGGTCTTCAGGTCCTTAGAAGTTTCTCCATAAATTTTGAAAAATTTATGTTACTCTCGATGCCTTCAATTAAGCAGATCTTTTAACAGCTCTGTCACTTTGTTCTCATTCTACAATATTGTAGCTATAATGAAATAGGACATACGCAACTGGCAAGCAATAACCATCACTGAGTTTCCACCTTCGTAGTCCTTAATCATTTTTAACTTTATTTCTAGGTCAATTACTCGACATGGCCTCTTACTGGCAACATTAGCAGTGGGTATTGCAGGCTGAGGGGCCATGATGAACAAAACAACACAAGAGTAAATCAAGGACAAGAGAAAATGATGCAGTTAAGAGATGCAGTGAAGGGCCGGCCCGGTGGCTCAGGGGGTTGGAGCTCCGTGCTCCTGACTCCGAGGGCTGCCAGTTCAGTTCCCACGCGGGCCAGTGGGCTCTCAGCCACGGGGTTGCCAGTTCGGTTCCTCGAGTCCTGCAGGGGATGGTGGGCTCCGCCCCCTGCAACTAAAAGATTGAATACGGCACCTTGAGCTGAGCTGCCTCTGAGCTCCCGGATGGCTCAGTTGGTTGGAGCGCATCCTCTCAACCACAGGGTTGCCGGTTTCGACTCCCGCAGGGGATGGTGGGCTGTGCCCCCTGCAGCTAGCGACGGCAGCTGGACCTGGAGCTGAGCTGTGCCCTCCACAACTAAGACTGAAAGAACAACTTGAAGCTGAACGGCACCCTCCATGGCTGAGACTGAAAGGACAACAACTTGACTTGGATAAAAGTCCTGAAAGTACACACTGTTCCTCAATAAAGTCCTGTTCCCCTTCCCCAATAAAATCTTTAAAAAAAAAAGAGATGCAGTGGGGTGGTCGGATGGCTCAGTTGGTTAGAGACTGAGCTCTGAACAAGGTTGCCAGTTCAATTCCCACATGGGCCAGTGAGCTGCACCCTCCACAACTAGACTGAAGACCACAAGTTGCCACTGAGCTTCTGGAGGGGCAGCCGGATGGCTCAGTTGGTTAGAGCGCGAGCTCTCAGCAACAAGGTTGCTGGTTCAATTCCTGCATGGGGTGGTGGCTGCGAGAGACCTGGTAAAAAGGAGATGCATGAGGCTGTTACCACTGTAACATGCGTACTGTCTTACAGCACACTTTTGTAATAAGCAGAAAGAGTACACTAACATACCAATACAAGGTATAGTATAGTAAATACATAACCCGGTAACATAGTTGTTTATTATCAAGTATTATGTACTGTTCATAATTTTATGTGCTATACTTTTATATGACTGGCAGTATAGTAGGTATATTTACATCAGCATCACCATGAGTAATGCGTGTGTTATGACGGCACTAAGTAATAGGAATTTTTCAGCTCCATTATATAATGTTATGGGATCACCATTGTATATGAGATCTGTTATTGACCAAAATGTCATTAAGCAGCACAAGACTATACAGTAGGCCCCCCTTAGCTGATGAGGACTTGTTCCAAGATACAGAGTGGATACCTGAAACCACAGATTGTACCAAACCCTATATATACTATGGTTTTGCCTATACATGCATATATATCTTTTCACTTAAAGGAAGCACTATATGGCTTCTCTTTGGCATATCTGAATGACCAGCATCACTACTCTTGCACTTTGGGGCCATTATTAAGTTAAATAAGAGTTATTTGAACACAAGCACCGTGATACCACCACAGTAGATGTGATAACCAAGATGGCTACTACCCTGTTTGCCCTGAAAATAAGACCTAGCTGGACCATCAGCTCTAATGCGTCTTTTGGAGCAAAAATTAATATAAGACCTGGTCTTATTTTACTATAATAGAAGACTGGGTCTTATCTAACATAAGACCAGGTCTTGTATTAATTTTTGCTCCAAAAGACGCATTAGAGCTGATGGTTCGGTTAGGTCTTATTTTCGGGGAAACACGGGAATGTACAGAGCAGGGAGACACTGAACAAAGCGATGATTAACATCCGAGGACGGAGAGGGACACACAAGATTTCATCACAATACTAAGAACAGCATGCAATTTAAAACTTATCAATTATTTGTTTCTGGAATTTTTCATTTAATATTTTTGGATCTAGATTGGCCAAGATTATCTGAAACTGCAGAAAGTGAAACTGTGGATAAGGGGGGACAACAGTACTATTGAAAGAATATATTAATGTATGTAATAAAACAATCACAAGTTGAACCAAAAATATAAAAATTCTAATTTTTCATCCTGTATCCCAGTGGAAAAATGGGCACCCTCCTTGGGGTACACACACTCCATTTAAGCATGAATGATCTTCAGTTCAGGATAAAATGCAAACAAGCCAACCCACTGCAGTGGTGAAGCTCCCTTGGCCCCCCAAAGAATATTTTTAAACTAGTTTTTACTGGCTTTGTATTGGTTTCTCAATGCCTATATGTAATCCTTTTTACTTTGTGCCTTAACTACCTTAATCCTTGATTTTTCTTCGTCTTTCTTGACTTCTGTCATTTTTTTTTTTTTCTCACTCTTCTTACTTGCAGTCTTGTTTTCTCTCAGGCAATCTATTTCACATCACATTTTAACATTTAAAAACATATGCATTTACACTGACTTTACAAAATATTGTTCCAAGCAATACTGACAAGATAACCATGCAAGCGAGGAGAGAGAATGATTTCTTTTAGAGACCACTTGGATTCTGCCCAAGATGGAAAGGACCTGGAAGCCATTCAAAGACTGGATAGATTGCCAATTGGGTGGAAAATTGAAAAGCAATTTGGGATTTCCCACATGTAAAAGTATATAAAAGAGACACAGATAGAAATAAAACCTGTATACTTTTCACTAGAAAAATAACTCTTTAATATGCAATAAGAGTTAAGATCTTAGCCATTTGGCCATACTATCCTAGGATCAATGTCAAAACCTCTGAGTCAAATTTGAGGCATTTAAATATAGGTCCAGTTTTTTCCCAGAAGACAACCATTGTTACCAGTTTCTTTTGCAACTTTTCAAATATATCATATATAACACTAATAATAACATACTAAGACTGTTCTGCATCTTTCTTTTTTCATTTAACATTATATCTTGGCAAAGTTTCTGTTCAGTACAGGAAGAGCACTCACTCTTTTTTAATAGTCTCATGAAAAGCTATCACTTTATTTTCTTTTTAAAAATTGAGATATAATTGACAGATAACATTATATTAGTTTCAGGTGTACAACATAATGATTCAATATTTATATATTGTGAAATGATCACCACAATAAGTTAACATCCATCACCATAGTTATAAAAATGTTTTTTCTTGTGATAACTTTTAAGATCTTTTCTCTCAGCATCATTCAAATATGCAATAGAGTATTAGTAACTATAGTTTTTACGCTGTACACTATATCCCCATGACTTGTTTATTTTATAACTGGAAGTTTGTACCTTTGACTCCCTTCACTCATTTTGCCCACCTCCTGTGTCTTGCAACCACCAATTTGTTCTCTGTGTCTATGGGCTTGGTGTGTGTGTATGTGTCCTTACAATGCTGGGTATAGAGCTTTATAGCTGGTAAGAATCCACATATTCACTGGTTGATCTGATTAACTGCTGTAAAATCAAATAAAGCATCATATATGATAGAAATGGAAAATATGTAATCCTCAAGACTAAAGCATAATTTATTCTCAATAACTTATTATTGCAAATATTCATAAATATTCTCAATAATAAATTCAAAATCAGCTCATGTTAGACAAATGAGTTTCTGGCTTTATATTGCTTCCTTGTCCTGGCCTGGGCTCAGAAAGATAACTCAGAGGCAATCTATGAATCCAAACTCCACCCGAAGCCTATATACAGCATCATACTAGCTGCAGTGGCTCTGGCTTCAAAAAACTTTTGCTTTAACAAAGAAGGGTAATGTTCTGTTTTCTAAACCAAAGAGCAAGAATAAATCATTTTCACAGGATCTATTTGTTCCTATGAGGAACAAAGCTTGCTTTGTTCTTCCAGGTGCACTTCTTTTGGATAAAAAGATATTCCCGTTAATGCCTCAATTGAAGTCAACCTCCTGAGCAGAGGATATTGTTCAGCATTATCTCCAGTTGAAAGCATTTAGGCTATAAATGAAATCCTATTGGCAGGAA
This sequence comes from Rhinolophus sinicus, assembly GCF_036562045.2. NCBI lineage: Eukaryota > Metazoa > Chordata > Mammalia > Chiroptera > Rhinolophidae > Rhinolophus > Rhinolophus sinicus. Next base: position 159,215,693 of record NC_133752.1, on the reverse strand, counting down.
AGATGACATCAAGATGCCCAGAACTCTGAACTGAAAATGTACAAAGACTTAAGGAGTAGACAGAGGATGCAACTATTGGGCAAGATGATTGGTGTTCTGGCATTTGGGTTTGCATTTCTATATTGTAACTTGTGCTGTTTCTACCTTTACCCCAAATGGTGCAGATTATTATCAATGTCATCTCCTTCACGGTTACATAAGCTCTATTAGAAATGCAAAACTCTTTAGATGACCAAGACTTTGGTTGTAAAGGATACACACAGAATCTCGCCTTGCTCTGAGAGCTAAACACACTGACGTGGCCATATGCACCCACATTTAATAGCAACTTAAAATGAGAGCAGAGGACAGATAGGCTATGTCCTGGGATAAGGGGTCTGTCCTGCCCAATTTTACTGCTCTGTGGATACCCTCTGTTCTTAAAGCTTCTGTGATGTTGATCCCAATCCAAACAGGTCTATACTTCATGATCCTCTGCTTTGTTCTGAGTTGGTTTAAGCCTCGAATCAGCCTGGCTCTTGCACTCCACAATACTTAGGTTAGACCATTGCATGCTGACCTCTTATCCATGGTGTTTAATTCTTCATTCTGACCTGCTTACCTGGGCTTTGAATTTTGCAAGGGCCTCACGTGTGGGGTAGTTTGACACTTGGCTTTTAAATGTCTGCTTTGCTGTTAGAAATCATGGTAACCATGTGCTTTCTTTCTATGAGAGCTGGTCCATGTGGATCCCTGTAGCCTTCATCCTGCTTTAGCAGCTTTACTCGCCTGCTAGGGTTCGAATTAGAGTCCCCCTGAAGCAGAGGAGCCATATAGTGAAGATCCAGGTGTTGGAGTAAGGCAAATATGGTCTTGCATCTCTCCTCGATTTCTTTCTGGCTATGACTTTGTGCAAGTTACTTAGCTACTTTGAGTTTCAGCTTTCTCATCTGTAATATGGTGATAGTGGTGTCGACTTCACGAGGATTTATTGACAGGACTGGAAGCAATAATGTACGTACCATTTTTGGAAAAGTACTTCCAGTAATTTTAAGTACTGGAAGTATTACTTTAGTATTACTGCTATGTGGATACCCAGTAAGTACTTTAGTATTACAGCTCTATCCCGCAGCACCCTTTCACCACCTGCTTTCTCCCTCTAACCAGTGAGGACAGTGTTGGTCTGGATTGCTTGTACGCCCTTAAAGAGATGAAGGGGAAGCGTTCCCTTTTCTTCTCCTCCAGTGTGATAGCTATGGGAACTCTTCCTTTTCATGATCCTGAGTAAAGAGATGGAAGTATTATTAAGGCCCCTGATGGAGCCCCGTCAATCCGCTGAGAAGACAAGTGGGAGGCCCCGGCCCAAGTGCTGTTTTTAGTGTTAGAAATGGTCTTTAATGAGCATCCTACTGGCTGTAAAAATGCAGGCTTTCAATATAGAGCTCGGCTTAGCATTCACATCCCCACATTCCTTATAATTATCTTTGTATTTCATAATAGCATAAAAGGTAAGCAGATTAGAAATTACTCTTTCATCATGAATATCCTTACATTGAGAAGGCCAATAAACATTAGTCAATGTACAGATACCTTCCAAGAAAACCATAGATAAGGAAATCAGACTACTTTGTACAACAGGTCATAAGGAAAAGTAACAGGTGCACCTGCAAATACAAAGCACTTAAACGAGGAGTTTCCTTGTTCTACGCCCAAGAGAGATTCAAAATTATTTGTTACTGTTCTTTTGCAAAAACCTTTTAAGTCTGAAGACTATTATAAGTTTGCCTTCTGCCACTCCCTACCAAACTAAATGATTCTAATTTTTAAAAAGTTTTTAGATATTCTGTTTTTCAATTGTTTGATTCCACTTTGAATTCTCCTTAAAAATCTTATTTTTAAGTAGAATAATCTACAAGTGATCATAGTTTTCTACTGAGATTTAAACTATTGTTGAGTAGAGCCGCAATTATTTTATCTGATGCTTTATTACCTGGAAGACTAGAAACCAATATTTCTGCTATACTGAAAAAAAATCTTCAATCCAGGAATACCCCTATCCAAAAGAAAGCGCTATCTGCTTTGAGAGTTGCTAGAGGGCTATAACTAGGTCTTGTGTATATGTCTGTAGGGACTGGAGTTTAGGGAGAGGGGGAAATGTCAATCAGTGGCAAACCTACAAAGATGCTGATAAACAATGATAGTCAGCTCTTTTAAGGAGGAAGGAGCCAAGAGAAGAAATAGAGGAACATGGATAAAAATCACAGGATATTTTAGAATTGGAAGAAACTTGCTGATCTTTTGACCTAAATGTTTTGCTCAAAAGGCAATGATCCAAAGCCATGACGCTAGAAATTGGCAGGTACAACAGCTCTATGACACAGGTATAATTTTTATACCAATTTTATGGATGATGAAATTGAGATGATAGAAAGTGGTGGAGCTAGAAATTTGGACCTAGATTTGGTTGGCTTCAGGGCCTAGTTTTTAGCTTCTGTGCTATCTCATACACATGCCTCTATGAGGTTTTTTCTATCATTAGTTCAGTTATATTGGTTCATAATGAGTGGCTGTATTTACTCCATTGTGGTTTGCTCATATTTCCGAAAGGAGTTAAGCAGTTTTAGTTTAAGGAAGAGACACTCCCTTATGTTTAAAAGACTTGAATTAATGCTTGTGCTTTTCCCTTTAGGAGAATTTTAAAATTTCCTGTGCATCCCAGTAAATAGAAATGGCAGAGGAAAAAGGGTCTGAGAGTCAGGGAAGGGCATAGGAAGGCCAAGCTGAGGGGCCTACAAAAAAATTTAAGGTAAGGTGTGGGAACAATGACTTCTAGTAAGTCAAGATACTGAAAACACTACTACTTATACTTTAAAATTGGAAAATAATGTTGGTAAAGTAGGTAAGTTGAATTGAAAGGCTGAGTCAAAAGGATGCTACTATGAAATAAAAAAGGATTTGCTCTTTTTCCCAAGGCCTGGCTTGAAGTTTTAAACATTTCATGAATTTTTACAGGATAAGTAGGCAAGAAGAGAAAGGAAAGTAGGCAGTCCTACATAAAACATACTGCAGAGGACATATTTATTTCAAAATGTGTTAAATCTTCACCACGTTATCTATTCAATAATTAAAATTTATTGAGCACCTACTCTGTGCCAAGTCTTAAATGAGATGCTACATATCCATAGATAATTAAGACACCAATCCTGACCTCAATCAACTTACTTCTCAGCAGGAGATAGACAATTAAGCAAACATTGCAATATAATGGGCAAGTAAAGAACAGGACCACAGAACTTTAATATAACAAGTTGAACAAGTAACTCAGCTTGGGGTAGCTGGGATTATCATCACAAGTTTCATTTGAGTTGCAGCCTGAAGCATGAAAGGAAGTTTGCCAGGTGAGGAAATGGGGAGAAGTTATTTCAGGTGAAGGGTATTGCATAAGCAAAGACATGGAATTATGAAAGGACACGTATGGAAGGTCTGAAAAACTGGGAGACGTGTCTGTATTAATGTGTCTGTATTTAGAGAAGTGAGGGTGGTGGCTATTATAGTAGCTAGTTATAATAAAATTGTTAATAATCTTTATAACAAGGTAGCTCCATTTATCCTAATGCCAGACTGGAATGCAGGTTGAGAAAGGCTGGGTTTATGAGAGTGAGAGGGAGTTTCTGCATATGATAAAGGTTATTAAAGATAAGAATATGATAAGCCTCATATCAGAATGATGGATAATATAACCAAGCTTATAACTGACAGAGTTTAAAGAAGTCTCTACAACAAAGAGATAGAGCCAAATGGATCATTTACTGCTGAGACAGCAGTGGTTAAGTGCTTTCTTAAAGACCAGATAAAACTTGGAGAAACTGGAAATAAACATCGTAGAATAAACAGAAAAATCCGTGCTATCCTCTAGGATTTTCTTTAAAAAAAAAACACGTGTAGGAAACAGTATGGCATTTGGAGTCTGAAAGTCTGGGGGTTTGAATTCTGGCTCAGCTACGAGACTCAGCTCATTTACTAGCTACGTGGCTGTGGACAACTTCCAGAAGCCTCAACTACTTCCTGGGGAAAATGGAGCTGTGAGGGATGCCCTGCAGAAATGATAGAGTGAAATACCCAGCACCATGCTTGGCACCCACTGTGAACTCCCATCATGACAGTTGCTGTGATCTCAGGGGTATTACTTTGAACATATAACTAAAGTTGTTTCCTTCTTCAAAACAACGCAAAACTCTTTAGAATATGCTATGCTTGCCATGAACCATCTGTGTGGGAGGGTTGTATTTGATGGGTGTACGTCTATGGATAAATGAGCAACTGTGAATGAACTTGGGATAAATATATCTGTTGAGAATCTGATTTCAGTGTTGATTAATGCTTCGCTCTAAATCCTCTGCAAGTATTTTTGTACTTCACTCTTGGGGGTGATGTTTGCATCACCTGGAACTAACTCTGTCAATTCAAATCCTTCTTTCAGACTATGTTTGAAAGGAGACTTTCCCTCTTTTAATTTTTGTAGCACTCTAGGTCAAATGGAAAATAAGTGGCTTTATAGATTTCTTGAGCTGGCCCATATGTGTGCATTCTGCTTCCCCAGCTATGATGCCAGGTTCCTCAGGTAGAAACTAAGAACAGTGCTGTGCCCATTTTAAAGGTTTAAAAGAGAATTTTTCATTAAAATAATTTGAGAACAAAGAAAAGGAAATTCTACTTTATACAACAGGTGAATGATAACTATATGAAGCTTTCTACTGGTCAATGTTATATAGAGACTGCTAATTTGCAGTGAAGCCACAGACCCTGTAAAACAGAAGCTCCGTAAGGGCAGGGTCATCTTTATCTTGTTTATCATATCACTAGTGCTGAGCACTGTACCTGACACATACTGTGTTTCCCTGAAAATAAGACCTAGCTGGACCATCAGCTCTAATGCGTCTTTTGGGGGAAAAGTTAATATGAGACCCGATCTTATTTTAATATAAGACCGGTTCTTATATAAGACCAGATAATATAATATAATATAACATAATATAATATAATAATTAATATAAGACAGAGTCTTATATTAATTTTTGCTCCAAAAGACACATTAGAGCTGATGGTCCAGCTAGGTCTTATTTTCGGGGAAACTTGGTAACAGGCACCAAGGAAGTCTGTTGAATGAGTGAAGGGAGGAAGCAATGATTTTGAAAATTGAAAGGGTGTAGATATGGTCCAAGATGGCAGAGCCTTAACTAAATCCAAGGGAAAGTTGACTAGTGTTTTGGGGAGACATTGGCTTCTTTGACACTGATGTAACAACTGTCACACTATCCCACTAAATATTCCTTTGTATCAGAGATAATTTCACTGGCTGAATATCTGAGCAGAGGAAGTTTTTAGAAATTCCAGGTGGGTAGGTTTTTAGAATTCCCCTCTAAATGGATATTGTTATACAAAAAGATTGAAGGAAGGAATCAAAATGATGGTGAGGTTTTACATTCCTCCTTTACCATGAAACCCAGGAGCCTTCAGATAATTTCTGTACTCTTTTCCCTTTTCAGCTAAAATAGATTCTTTCTGCCTCTCTCAACATTTCCCATTTGTTGCATAACCTAGGAGGCCTTCTCAGAGCTTGCCTTTTGTTAAGCAGAACTGACCAAAGGGTGATGTTTTCTATTTAAGGCAGAGCTTGGAAGTTACCAATTGATTCTCAAACAAGACTAAAAGGCAAATGCTGGTATCATGTTTTGTCCCTTTGACTTTTTAAATCCTTGCCTGTAAATAGCAGCCCTTAAACAGCAGGCTGGTGATAACTGACGTGGGATTATTTGCGTTGGTAATATTTCTTTAGAAGGCAAAATTTAGGCTTTTATATTTTGCTTTCATTACATTTGAGAAAGAATGCCTCACATCCACTTAAACAAATAAAACTGAAAATTCCATGTTATAGCACCTTTGTTACTCTAAGAGGTCTACGATGAAAAACACCTCCACAAGTGGAAGAGGTTTGGCCAGTATGCGATTTTGATAATGTCATTTTATAGAGTGTTATCTGTTTTCAGTGATACATAATTGGCATTTTTTTCTCAATGAACCTCAAATTTAATATTTTGCATAATGATTTAGAGCATGTTTATGTCATCACATTTAAATCCTATGTGGGGCAGAGGTAATAGACCTCAATTAACCAGTCTGTAGATAATAAACCTCAATTAAACCAGTCTGTAGATATGGGCTTTCTCTGGGAAGAGGGTGTGACCTTGAGTTCAAGGCTGTTTTCAGCCAAAGGCAACTCCCACAGAGGGACTGGGCTGAGACAGTGATTGCCAACACTCCCAGGAGCTGGGCTGTGTGCTTCAGACCTTGGGTTGGGGACCTGGGGGTGCACCATGGCCTGTACTAGAGGTGGGGGTGGAACAAATATGAATTCCCAGAGCTCTGGCCCTCTTCACTTTTTAATCATAGCAGCTGATCTTTAATTTTAAAATTAGTTTCAAATTTTTAAATCATGACATATACCACACTAGAGAACTCATAATGTATGTATAACAATATACCATTTCCAAAACTTTGGCAGCACCTACACAAATCTCCCTTAATTGTATCCTTCTTTCCAGAGGTAACTGCTGACCTGTTAGGTGATAATCATTTACTGACTAGTCTTCATAGCTTTTTTTAAAAATAAGGACACCAGTCAGATTAGGTTAGGGGATACAATTCAGCTTCGAATAAGATTTTTTTCCCTTAGAAACATCTTTATTACAAGTGTTCCTAAATACTTCTCTACATGCATTACAGGATGTCTGTGACATCCATTTACTGATACAGCACTGTTCTCAACATAGAAGCTACACTCTTACAAACATCTTTTTTTACATGGGTTCTTAAACACTTCTCTTCACGCATTTTTATAGTTTGTTAAAGGAACGTAAGTATCTATTCCCAATCAATATATTTTTAGTTGTTTAGTTTTTGAACTTTAAGTAAATGGATGACCCCACTTTATATTGTCTTTATATAGTCTTTTTCTGCTTAACAAGATCTAATTTTACTTTCATTGATGCTTGTGGCTATAGCTCATTCTTTTTCTTTACTGTTACTCCATTGTATGAGGATTTATTATGAAATGCCATTGATTTGTTTGACGTGGTCTTCTGCAGTTGGTTGGACTTTTGGTGTTAACTTGTCTAGGAGAGTTTTTATTTTAAAAGAGGTTTTATATTTAATCAGATCCTCAATCTATAATTGTTGAATTCCAGGTACTGTGACAAACCAGATATAAATATCTTATTCGAGCAGGAACTTTTTTTTTTACAGAAATGTCTTTCTTATACTACTTAATTAGACTGCACTGACCCACTAAGGATGGTTGGTTTTTGTGAAAGCATAATTCACATTTTAAAAATAAACATTTTATAATTGTTTGATAAACTGTGACTCTATAGTTGAAAGACTAAATAAGAAATGCCATCTTTAAAAACATGAGGTCAAAAGGATAAGCAAGAATCAATAACTGATATATAGAAACAAATTCTGTACATGGGCACCTCGTGAAGAACTATGACCATCGTTTCTGAGATTTATTTCTGTGATTATCAAACATGGGGTCTCAGCCCAGAACACACCTTTCAAAATAATGAACCTTGGGCAGTGAGGCAGGAAATGTTGAACTTTAGCCCACAACTCTAAGAATGAGGAATTTGACTAATTGCTTGGGTTTTTAATATACTAATGTTGTGAATAGTCTTTCAAAAAAGATGAATTTGCCAAGCATAGGATTGCTGGAAATGGTCTTTCTCTAATGGTTTTCCTGATGCAGAAGAAATTCCTACAAGAAACTCCAACCTTCAGTATAATTTCCAGTAGCTAAACAGAACAAATCAATGGCTTTAACTATCTGTTCACCAAAATTTAACCAAAACTCTTGAAAGCAAAAGCCCCAGTAGGGGCTTGTTAAAAAATGATTTCAAAACATCTATAAGTGGGCCGGCCCGGTGGCTCAGGCGGTTAGAGCTCCATGCTCCTAACTCCGAAGGCTGCTGGTTCGATTCCCACATGGGCCAGTGGGCTCTCAACCACAAGGTTGCCAGTTCAATTCCTCAAGTCCCACAAGGGAAGGTGGGCAGCGCACTCTGCAACTAAGATTGAACACGGTACCTTGAGCTGAGCTGCCGCTGAGCTCCCGGATGGCTCAGTTGGTTAGAGTGCATCCTCTCAACCACAAGGTTGCCGGTTTGACTCCCGCAAGGGATGGTGGGCTGTGCCCCCTGCAACTAGCAACGGCAACTGGACCTGGAGCTGAGCTACACCCTCCACAACTACGACTGAAAGGACAAAAACTTGAAGCTGAACGGCACCCTCCACAACTAAGATTGAAAGGACAACAACTTGACTTGGAAAAAAGTCCTGCAAGTACACACTGTTCCCCAATAAAGTCCTGTACCCATTCCCCAATAAAAAAAAATCTTTAAAAAACAATAACAACAACAAAAACCATCTATAAGTGTTAAGTATTTTTTTTTAAATTACAATTTATTGGGGTGACAATTGTTAGTAAAGTTACATAGATTTCAGGTGTACAATTCTGTATTACATCATCCAAAAATTCCAGTGTTAAGTATTCTTGATCCAGGAAAATTTATTTGAAATAGGATATAAATTCAAGACCTGGAAGTATCTTTCATTTCCCATAAACTCAAATCTATTAAACTCTCTGGCACAATAGTTTTTCCCCCAAGAAGAAAAATGGAAAAAAGTTTTTTCTCTTTGTTTTTAAAGGATTACTGTTTTTTATGATTTTTATAATTTTTAATTATTCTGGACCTTTTGTATCAGGGCCCAAAGTCAGCAATATCCATAATGTTTATTTAAAAAATGATGGCTGGGGAGCTGATTGAAAAAAGTGAAGAAAATAAGAAGTACAAATTGGTAGATACAAAATAGTCACAGGGATGTAAAGTACAGCATAGGGAATATAGTCAATAATGCTGCAACAACTATGTATACTACCAGGTGGGTACTAGACTAATTGGAGAGATCACCGCATAAATTATATAAATGTCTAACCACTATGTTGTACACCTGAAATTAATATAAAATAATAATGAATGTCAACTGTAACTGAAACAAAAAATTAATGTTAAAAATGATGGTTGAAAAAAAACCTAAAATTTTAAAAAATGATAGCTGATGAGCTAGGTAATAAAGCAAAGCATCAAAACATTAACTACCATATATATGTGCTTGCAGAATTCAGTGAACTCTAATCAGACAGAGAAGAGATTAGTTACAATTTTGCTTGGCACGTCTGATTGTGTGTGTATGTGTATGAGTAAGAAATTCACCCCGTATAAGTAAAAAATTGTTGCTAGAGGTTGGGTAAGAGGACTAGGGATCAAGGAAAAGCATGTTCTTCAAAAGTTCTATTACTTTAAGAATGATCTGTGAGAAAGGGCATAGAGAGGTCATCTGTGGTTTGGGTAGCTTGGGTAAAAAAATCAAATGGAACCACCACCCAAACCTGATGCCCAGGTCTGGAGTCTGTGCCAAGATCTGAAACAACATTTGTTGCTGGACTTCGTACCAAATGGACTCGGCTGTCTTGAGATGGTAAATCTGCTTTCCTTAGTTGCATAAATGACTTTGGAACCCTGCAAAGACTGAGAAACTGCCATAGAAATAATGACGTAAATCAAAACAATAATTTTAATACTCCTATGTACACCTAGAGGTAAGTTTTAAAAATTATCATTATAATCTGCCTATATTTGTTATGTAACACATTTAAGAGAATTTGACATTTTGTACTTGTAATTTTAATTTGAAATGTTTCATTAATACTAGTCTTGTGATTTTTATGAGAAAAGTATTTGACTTATTTAGTTTGTAAACAGTATTGGAATGTTCAGAGGAATCAGATGCTTGTATTTTAAATCTCGGTTCAGGTTTCTCAGCACCGTTTAACTGCTTAGGAAAGTTTAGTTTGTTAAATGTCTGCATCTACCCTGTTGGGTGTATGAAAGCCTTGAGATACACTGACATTTTGTGATTACAGTTTAACATGCTTAACTGAATATAATTAATGAAGGTGCTCATTATTTGGAATAAATTATTCTGTTAAACTTGTCAGTTCTTAGAATGTTAATCAAAGATCAAGTTTTATAGAACTACTAGATATATATTGAAATGACCAGATAGTTCAGTTGAACTTAATGTTTAAGAAATACATACAAATCATATGATATACCAAAGATCCCTTTCTAACATTAAAAAGTTAACAAATAAAATTAGGCTCTTCTGGGAAGCTAATTTCCCCCATTCCTAGAAAATAAAAATATTTGGAATACTGTTTCGGGTTTCAGTGCAGAAAACAGAATTCACTGTAGAGATTTGAGTAGAAAGGACATGTTATAAGAATTTGGGTCTTACATACTTGTGGAAGAGTTGGTGGAGCAGAAGTCAGAGGCCAGGTGCTGTTGTTGCTGCCATCACATCTGCCACTGTCATGGCTGCTAACAGTCACAAGGCCGGTGACTGGACAATGGTACCCTTGCATCTGTTGGGATTCGCTTTCCAACCGCAACAGGAGCTGGAAAATAGCCTGCACATTCTTACCCAACTACATCATACTGGCAGACCCAAAGCTGCATCCAAACCCCCAGCTGTAAGAGTATGAAAAATGTAGTTATTTTACCTTCTGGTTCCTATGATACAACAGGAGGGAATTTTGAAGAGGTGGGACTGAGTACTGAGTAACCAAAGACAAGGTACGTAAAGCAAAAGTTCTATAAATCTTTATAGGTCTAATTATTATGACTTGGTAATATTTATTAAACACAACAATATGCAACTCAGAATGTGGATGCCTTTTGTCAAACTGAGCCCCTGCAGAGACAGTGTATTAGGCAACTATAGATAGTTTTCCAGTAGACCTTTTAAAAATGTTGGTGACCTAAGTTACGTATCTACTTAATGGCTCTTTCCATTGTGTAGAAACTATTACTTAATGGCTCTTTCCATTGTGTAGAAACTATTTCCTCCCGACATTTATCTGCAAATACATTGCCCAAAACAGGCTTTGCTGGTGACATAGTTGTGTGGATTGTATTTCAGATACTACATTTTTCCCCCTAGGCAACATGCCCCAGAGCATGCTTCTCAGAGGAAATCTGACACTATTATGTCAGCCTGTGCCTTCTCTTCCCTGTTGGAGTTGTACTTATTTTTCTATTGAGTAGAATTAATTTCACAATATGGCTGACGACTGCTTTGTGAAGAGCTTTATCAATAGGATAAAGGGATCTGAAGTCCAAAATCAACTCTCTGAATTCTCTTCTCTTTCTTTGTATTCTTGCTAGCACTTTACTCTTGTAGGTGGCATTTTTATCTAGGACAGAGACATTGTATTTTCTAGTTTGGAAATGTCTTCTTTTAATTTGATTTTGCTCTAGATAATGGTGTCAAGAAGTAAGATAATTAAGTTTGACTGTGAGTTATAAAAACCAAAATAGTAATAGCTTAAACCCAATTAAATTGTATTTCTCTCTCATGAGTGCAATGTTGGAAGGTAAGTGGTCCAGAGCTAGTGTGCCCAGGACTGTCCTGCCACACTAGAGTGTGGCCTTCATTTTTGTGGTCCAGGTAGGTAGCATCAGCATTCCGGGCAGAATGGATAGAAAGGACAAAAAGGGCAAACGGCACATGTCCACTGTCTAAGGAAGATTTTTGAGAAGCTTTGTATCACACATCACTTACACCCCTCTGGTCACCATTTGATCATAGGCCTTCACTTAGCTGCAAGTAAGGCTGGGAAATGTAGTTTTTATTCTGGACACATCCTGTTAAAAATTCTATTATGTTGGAAAGAATTGAGAAAGGGTATAGTTGGGGGATGTGTAGCCCATGCCACACCCAACTTTCATACATACATAAAATATTTACTGGTTCAGAATACACTGTAAAAATTACTCTGTTTTCAGAAAGAAACTAATCTTTAGTGTATGGCTGACCTGACATTATTTACCCTTATTTTTTTAAACAGAAAAACATACTCAGTATTTTCACCATTGGTTAACAAGAACACATTGTCTCCTGCTGTAACCTAGCAGCAAGAAGGGGAATCCTTTCACTTGGTGCCCTTGGAAAGTGCCCTGATTCAAGTTCTTCAGGAGGATAGAGTTTGGTGTGAAAATGGGCAGGATAAGGGACTGTGGGGTTGTGAATTACAGGGCAGCAGAAGAAAAGTTAATGAAACCTGGAGGCATGAAGAGGGGCTAGAGGGGCAAGAAGATTCAGCAAGTAAGTTTTCCCTCATTTCTATTATCACCACTGTTTTATGGAGTTTGATTTCTGGTATAAGGTGATTCCTGAGACACTGTATGTATGAGCAGGGCCATAAAACTGGAGGCGGCAGTTGAAGCTTGTGGACGTGTGGGCAGCAGCCAGATCTATAAGAGGGTGAGAGATGTCTGATGGAGGCTTCTGGGAAAATTTTCTTTACTTATTAAAAAAAGGATATAAGGGAAATGTTTACTCTTCTGGCCTCTGGACATGGCTCTGTGAAGATGGGATGTTTGGAGCTGCTGCAACAATTTTGTCAACACGAAATCATCAACCAGTTGTCAAAAACTAACATGTTGAGGATGGCAGAGCAGAAAGATGGAAGGAATCTGGGTTCTGATGACTTCAATGAGCTGCTGAAATAGCCACTCCTGGGTCTACACTTGGTCTTTCTGTTGCAAGACCTTTATGTCTTATGTTAAAGTAAAAACATTTATTGATTAAACCATTCTGAGTTAAACTTTTTTGATTTTCAAATGCAAATGAAGCATGCTAAGTGATAAACTAAAAGGAGGGGAAATAGAACATGAGGTGAGGAATTGGGTCACGTTAGGTACGAGCCACCAAAAGTGGGAACGTGATACTTAGCATGTTCACACATAATTCTTATAAAAGCTCTTTAGGCAACACTACAAAAACAGATTACTTCTATTTTCTATATTAGGGACTGAAAAAAAAATCCAACTAGAGCAATGGGTAAAAGAAACAAATCCCTGAGGGAAAAAAATGTTTGTCAATTTTCTAAATATTAGAATTTTCAGGCACTCTTATTACAAATCGTCAATTCTTACAACTCCTGGCTAAAAATGAAGGTATCTTCCTTCTCAATAATTCTCTGCTTCTCGTTCTAACCATTTATTTTATGAGACACCTATTCCAGAAGATCTTTATGAGTCTAGAGCTTCTTAACCCTCACCGCACAGCTGATGACTTTCCATCTCCCAGGTAAAGCAACGAATACTTTAAACTGTGACGATGTCTGTCATAATGACGCCAGTTTCACTGGGATCCGGGGGCACTTCCTCATGAAGGTGCCTCTCGCCGGTCCTCAGCTCCAGCAATAAGAGCTCAGTACATGTATGTAAAAATGGAAACCCCTTTTCTAGAACAAGAAAACACCCAAAGGATTAGTTGTTACTGGGAAGAACATCCTATTATGGTTTTAAAAATCTGCAACAGTTTGTACTTGTTTTTCATTCCTTGCCAGATGTATTGTCTTACAGGCGAAATCCAGGCTTCTTAGAGATTTAACTTCTTCTTGATGTGAGATTTATAAGGTCGACTGATCAGCCGAATGTAGGGATGATTTTCACTGTCTCAACCTGCTTTCCTGGGCTAATGACAACTGTCTGCCTTATCTTCCTGTCTGTAGATTAGTAGCACTCCAGGTGGGAATGAAACAAAATGTTCAGGAACTAGTCCTCAATCTACTGAAATCACTGATTTTTAGGTTTTACCTAAAGACTGTTTGTGACTACCCCCCAGGATTTAGCAAGATGAACTGGACTAGACTGTGAACCAGATAAACAGCTTTTGTCCTCTTGTCCATGGCTCTGATCACTGTTGGGTCAAGATGTGTAACACAGAAACCTAGCTTCTTCAAGAGTCATTTAAGAAAAAAAGGGTTTATTGATTCAAACAAAAGGATTGAGACATGTAGCATACTCTATCCCCTCTTGGAGATTTCACAAAGCACATCATGTATTAGGGACTCTGAGAAGTCTTAACAGTGAAAGAGAGAAATTATGAGCCAAGAGTAATATATCCAGCAAAAACAGCCTTTAGATATGGAGGAATAAAGATCTTTCCAGACATAAGGAAGCTGAAGGAATTTTCTAACACATGACCTGCATTATAGGAAATACTGCAGGAGGCTATTCGACCTGAAACAAAAAACCAAAAGAATACAAAACCATGAGTGATATTATGACCAGACAGACAGAAGCAGGAAATGGCAATCTCTACACAAAATAGGGCACTATACACTTAAATAAAACATAAAGGATAAAGAAGATAAAAACATTAAGAAAAAGGAAAAAGAGAAGAAAAAGACAACTTGCTACTGCAACTCAGAAATCAACTCACAGCATAAGCAGGGATAACTTGTGACAACAAAAACATAAAAGGGGAGAGAGTAAAGGTCTGAATCTGCAAAGGGGAATGGAGATAAGAAACATGCTGAAGAAAAAGGACTACTGGATATATGAAATTTTCTTTTACATAAATTTAATGGTAACCACTCAAAAAAAATTCCATAACTGAGATATATAACATAAAAAAAAGAACAGAGGGAAAAATCATAGACTACCACCACACTAAAATAACAGCAAAAAAACACAAAAAACAACAATGTAGACACCAAGATACCACAAAAGACAAAATGGATATAGGAAATCCTCATATACCAATAATCACCCTAAATGTAAATAGACTGAATTCACCAATAAAAAGGCACAGAGTAGCAGACTGGATCAAAAAACAAAACCCAACCATATGTTGCCTCCAAGAGAGGCATCTCAGCTACAAGGACCAATATAGAATGAAAGTGAAAGGGTGGAAATCGATACTCCAAGCAAATGGTATCCGGAGAAAATAGGGTGTAGCCATACTGATGTCAGATGAAACAGACTTCAGGAGAAGTCTTAACAGTGAATACCTTACCTTCTCTTCTCTTCTCTTTTCTTTTTTTAAATTTTTAGAAGAATTTAATTGAGCGATACTGACAACATATGCTGGGGAGCAGGATCCCAAACGCTCTAACAGGCAAGATCTTTTTGATCTTTGTATAACTCAGCCCTTCCCAAATGTACTTCAGAATGAGATGTTCCTTTTCACACGTCACTTATAAATACCCCAAAGGACTTGTGTTCTGAGGAAGAGACATTCAGAATCACTTGTCTGGGCCACATTTATTTTTCTCATTTCTGCCTGGCCTTCCAAGGTGTGTGTGTGTAAAATGGGAGGGTGAGGAGAAGGATGGAGCTTTTAACTTAACCAACCATACTGAAAACAGAAATTTAAGAGATGGATTTAAAAAGAAAAGCAAAGATCCCCCCCAAGCCAGGGAACTCCAAAAAATTTAGTTAGTATTTACACACTATCAGGCACTATTTTAAGTGCTTTATAATTATAATAACATTTAATTCTCAAAACCACCCAGTGAGGTAACTACTGCTATAATTTACATATAACAACAGATAAGGAAAGCTGAGGCTCAGCAAAAGTAAGAAACTTACCCCAGCTTGTAAGTAGAAGAGTCATAATTTGAGCTCAGGCTGGCTGGTTCTAGAACCAGTCTTCTTAACCCTTGTTAGACAGCCCTCTTAATTCTCCAAAGAGAGGCAAACCAGAGATCCCCACATTTTCCTACCATGGAGACATGAGTCTGTCACTCTGAGTTTCCACAAAACCTCTGGTGAGGCACCACCCAACCTGGGGTCATATGGCCCCTAGGCACTATCTAGCTATTGATTCTGGAATGTGACTTAACCTCTCTCTGCTTTCAGTTATTTTCATGTATAAAATGTAAAAAATACGCATACGCATGCACACACACACACACACACTTACAGGTAATACAGCACCCCTCTCCAGGCTAAATGCTGCCAGATTCTTTAACGGTGTCTCCCACACAATGGCTTTCAGAATGCTGTCCCTTCTGCTCATATTTTAAACAGATCTTATGCCAATGTGTGGCATTTTGATCTCTCTTTCCTATGAATATGTCATAAAAAAAGCAAGTTTTCCTTTTTCTTATAGTCCTTAAAAGGTAGAAGTTTATTTCATAAGAGATGTACATATAATCAGTACCACTATAAACTAACATGTTAAACCTAAAGCAGAATTTTATTTTAAAAAGTTTGTTTCCTTTTTAAAAAATTTATTTTCCTTCGCCCAACAAATACCTTAATGCAACAGCTACTGAGTCTTAAGATGGGCCAGCGGTTAGACGATCACGCTGGGAATTAGTTGAATGAATGATTGTATATTTTTCTTCTCTGTCACTTAAATAAGAATGGAGTCTTGTCTGATGCAAGAAGATCCTTTGTGGAGGACTTAAACACATGCCCTCTAAATTCCCTTCTGATCCTCAGATTCTGTGATTTAAGGCTTCTGCAATTTTGCTCAAAGTATATACATACTGAAGTCCTTCTCATTCCAATACAGGAAGTTCACTATACATGTTAAAGCAAATTTCATTTATAATTATAGTATATATAAATTATAAATATATATTTCCCATTTCCCTTTTCTTCTAGGGGATTGTTTCTTTAGAGGGTGATTACATTGTTTTAAAAGGGTTTATCTATTCACGCTTATTTTCCCATTTGATATGTTAATCTCCTCTCTATTGTGTTAGATAAGCCTTTAGTTATTTCCATCAGATATAAACAAATGTTTCCAGTTATAGAAATTCAGGGCAGCAATATCCTATGTTCCAGAAGACTTTTAAGAATTCTTGACATGGCAGCAGCAGGCCTTTGGAATTCTTAGCACAAATAAACGGAAAGGCCCAGCTCAGTAATTAAAGATGAAGTTTATATGGTTTGAATCCTCAAATGTCAGGTCAATCATACCACATATACCAAGATACACAAATAAATCAGATATACACAGATACCAGTGCAGGCAACGTTATTTTTGCCTCATTTTGTATTTAATATTATTGAAGGCTCTACTAAAGCCTTGAAAAACACAGAAACTTTTTTTACATCATTTATCTGGAGAAATAAATATACTCCAAATGTTTATTGTCAGAACTCTGGAAAAAATTTTTCTTTTCAGTATTTTAAAAATTGGTAGCTAAAGAATTTCAGTTTGAACTATGTTAGTAACTTAAGTCTTCTTCATTGAGCTTCTAAAATTGAAAAAATTTCAAGTTCTAAATATAATAAAGACTTACATACACATTCAAATTGAAAATGGGGATTTATTTTCTATTACACTTTTCTGGCCAAGGAGATGAACATCTTTTTCCTTCTTATAACAAATGTCAGGTTGTTTTTTTTAAAGCGAAATATAACAGAAGTGCAGTTGAGAAGACTAATTCTATATGAATGGTAATAACCACAATCCAGTTAAAATAACACTTAATATAGATTTGCTTCAATTGATGATGTCAACTTTTAAAAATTAGTATTTCTCATAGCACTTCTGAGTGGCCTACATAATGTTACTTCTTCTCTAGAGTTTCCTTGACTTAACATAAGATCACATGAGATTTAGTGGCTCTGTGCTAGTTTTTAAATGTTGGACAAAGTTGGGATGGTTGATAATGTAATTCATAGAATGATCTGTGTTTTCAGAGCCCTGGGCTGGCCCAATGATTTGAGAGGCCTTGGTTCCTTTTGTAGCTAAATGTAGAGTCCATTCTTCCGCCAGCCCATTGTAGTGGCTGAAAAAGTCCAGGAAATAGATTACATTGAATGCTACTATACAGGAGAGATTTGCATTTAATGCTGTTGTTATAGGTAAGGTATTTCCTTGAGCAAAAAATTTTCATTTATGCAGTGTTTAGAGGAAACACTGAACTTTATAACCACAGTTGCCTTTCTCTGGGGAAAAGATTTTAAATCTGCTATGATCACTACCTTTCGTTTTCTTCTTCTTACAGTCATGCATGCTCTGTGATCTAAATTTCTTAAGTTCATTTAAAATCAGAGAAAACAATTCAAGAGGCTAAAAATAAGCATAAAGTAAAAAACAAACAAACATTTCTCATTTCCATTCTGTTTCAACACTGCAGAACAATATACTCATGGTGAAGCAATGTGCATGAGTGACAAAACATGGAAACCAGAAAATATAAATGTAAATCAAACTTTTAAAATCCTAGCAATACTACAACAGTAGTATTTCCTCATTTATTCTGTTGAGTCCATTCCACATGAGTTCACATTTTGGTTCCAGGAGGCCATACATTATGAGCTCTGATTGCTACTATTTGCAGAGGGTAAAGTCGAGCCTGTTGCTAGTATCTACAGGTGGCAAACTTGTAAAAATCTTCTGGAAGACTAATAAAATTATATTCTGATTATTTGTGTCCTGGATTCTTGGAGCCACAGAAATAAAAAAGGATAAAAACAAGGCATGCCCTTTTTAAAAAGTTTCTTGGACTGGGAAGTAGAAAAATAGGCGTTTTCCTTTGGGACTTCTTTTGTGGTTGAGAATGATGAGGTTGGCATTTCTGAAGAGTACTCTGTCACTTTCCTCAGTCTTTAAGAGAGTGGTAGGCTTTGGCAGTCCGGCTGTTGACAAAATCTGTCTTCTTAAACTGAGCCTTTGGAATAAGCAAACAAAGATGTGAAAGGTCTCAACATTTTCACACACACAAATACAGTTCTTAGTGACTTCTCATCAGGGTTGGTCAGAGGGGCATATGATCTGGCTCTGCTAACCATGACACATGCCTTTTAAGCCCTCTTACCTTCTTGTAGGCATTATGGAGTTCCGTGTGCATCCACAGAGAATATAGGAGAACAGAAGCAGCTTTACTTGCTTTGTTGGAGGCATAGCTGAAACGAAGAAAAGGACATTCTGAGATCAGTGAGAACGTGTGAGCCTTCTGGATGTGGCCTTTGCATGTCCCCTCAATCTTCTTTAATTGCTGTTGCTCAGTAGCCATCCATTAAGTCTGGCCACTCACAATGACAAGAGAATAAAATGGGACCTTAAAGAGGCCAGGGACCACTGTTTAAAAAAATTATTAAAAAAAATCTTTTTATATCACGAGCATAGTGCTAACAGTTAATAGAGCAAATTCCTGATATTTACAAGGAATATATCCTTAGACATGTTACTAATCCTTGAATTTATTTATAGAATACAATTTACATTTGTATATTTACATCGTCTATTATAGAATAGAAATATATTTGTATGTTTATAATATATATAGAATGAAAATGCAGGAAAGTATGACTGAAAATATGTATACACCTCTTACACTTAGTGAATCTACGAAGGTAGGAGTAATTTTTTCAAGTTAATTCAATAAATTCTTGTTGGAGCATTTATTAAAATAGTTTCAAATATTTTTTTGTATAGAGCAAATGGAGAATATATCCAAGTTACCACTGAATTTAGTTTCTGATGTTCTGCTTTTAAATTTGTCCTAAATTTCCCGTTTCTGGCTGAGGAGAAACTGTTTTCTTTGATCTTTTTCTCTTCTATCACCTGAACTACCACATGGCTGAATTTTGTCTTTTAATAAAGAAACAAGTCTTCTATTTTTCCTATCGTAGGAGTTTTTAAACATGTAACCAAGAACAGAGAATGAAAAACTGTATGGAGAAGCTCATGCTGGGTTCTTTCTCTTCCATACCACCCTTGCAGGGAGGGTAAGTCAAATCAGCACTTTCCAGATTTCTTTTTTTTTTAGTACCTCAAGGACTTGTCAGAGTAGCTGGCGTATAACCAAAGTATTAATAAATTTATGGGTCTCTAATATTTAAAATTGCAATAAGTTCTTAAATGGCCCAGCAGAAGGGCAGCAGAATGTACCAACCCAAAATATGCCTCTTTGGCATAAAAATTATTTTAGGCTGACTATTTTAAAGAAGCAGCAGACATAGGAAAAGCTCTGAAAACCCAAAAAGTTACCCTTTGGTAAGAAACATTTACACTTATGAGGGAAATCTCCATTTGTAAAAAGCATCTCCCCCTCTGTAGCAGGAAGTGAAGGATGATTCAAAATTTTTAGAAACTCTAATCAAGGGAGAAGGTAAGGACTTAAATGTGCATCACAACCATTCCCTAGTTCACTCTGTTTTTCCTGGTAACATCCCATAACTGGCTACTTCCCCAACCCCAACATCTTTGGTCTTTAGATGGAGTTATTTAAGGTGGAGGCTTGGGTCATTTTGAGGAGCTCCGTTTTCCTGGGTCTCTCATATGTATACAGGAGGTATACATGTTATTAAACTGGAGTTTCTCCTGTTAATCTGTCTTTTTCATAACAGGGGTGTCTCAGCCATGAACCTAGATGGGTAGAAAGAAAATTATTTTTCCTCCCCCTCATAAGAGTGTCATTTTCATAAAGTTTACTTATAAGTAGGTTTTTTTGACACTGGGAACTCATTTATTCACAGAAAAAATGTTGTAAATGATAATTGGTTGCCAGGCCATCCCATATGAAAGGATTTCAATCTAAAATGGAACCGGAGGATATGAAATGGAGAATGCCATGCATGCCCCCTGAAAAGAATGGACCTTCAGAACTGAGAGACAGATTTCCTGTAAATGCCCGATTTATAGAAGACCTAGACTTATCTCCTCCTGACCAATGAACATCCTCCAAGAATCCCTCCATATCCCCAAGCCAATGAAGTTACTGCTTGGACTCTGGACGGGCTTCTCCCTCTTTGCACTCTTTGCCCATAAATACAGCCCACCCCAAACCTTCAGCAGATTCCCCAGTAACTTGTTACGGCATGTGTTTCCAAATTGCAATTCCTCTGCTAGTCCAGAATGAACTCAAATTTTGATAATTTGAGCTTGTCTCAGTTTCTCTCTCTCTTTAGGTTGACACCATAAATTACAGGTCAGCTATATAACATTCTAGAAAGGAAAAAGCAGCGCACAGAACTGGTAGGAGCTCCTTGTTAACTTTTTTTTACGTTTTTTTTAGACAGGGAGTGGGAAGACTGGCTCACAAATGGACAGTCAGGGCAACAAAGAAGTAACCGAGCAGCCCATCCTGTACGTTGCTAAGCTGTAAGAAGTTTCCAAAAGTGATGGTGTATTCCCATGTTCCTGTTACGCCTGAATACTCTAATAATTAAAATCCTATGGTCTTATGGAGAATTGTTTAGAAGGTTAGATAACTACTTGGAATAGTCATTTCTGTTGTACAGCAATAATTCTTTCTTTCCACAAAGACTGAGGAACTGCTATCTGCCATGCTTTGGGATAGGGAATATTACCTGTTCTTGGAGAACTGACATTCTAACCATGCTCCTTTTAATCATTTGACTCTGAATGTGATCTTCCCTTCCCGTGGGCTTTGCCAGATGGAAGGCTGCAGAACACAAGGGGTCTATACCAGGTGGAGCAGAGGTAGAGGGCATGTGTGTTCATTCCAGGATACTACAGACTCCTAATCTCACCTGTGTGCCCAAACCCGGGTCTATCTACTACAGGCGAAGTCCGTTTGCTTTGTAACTCATTAGAACTGGGCTATAACATTTCTTTTCTTTTTCGGTTATTTACAAAAGTAACTTGTATTTAACAAGTTAAACAATTCAGAATTGCTTAAAGAGGAAAAAATAATAATTTTTATGCCCCTTTTGGATCCCATCACTCTATAAATTAACTAATAGTAATTTGATTACACAAAGTTTTTCATTCTCTTCCTCACCTGTTTTTCTTTTTTAATGGGAAAAATTTAAAGACAAATACAGGGATTTAGGATGACGCATACGCACGAAACCTTCTATTCTCAAAAGGGAACAATAAGAGATGTGATAGAGGAAATTAAGAAAGCAAGTGATAACACTTCCTGTGTATTCACTGCTTCTTCTAAGCCACCGTGGGTGACATTGGCTCCACCAATCCAAGTGAGGAAAAGGGCATTCCTGTCCATAGGACTCCCACTCTTTCTACATTCTGCTGTTCTTAAATCACAGCTATAGTTCTGGGAAACAAATTAATTCATCAGGTCAGTAAAATGCTGGAATGTACTACCCAGAGAAGCTATGGAGTTCAACTATCTCTGAATATTTTAGAAGCAAATGGGCAACTATTTGGCTTGGAGGATTCAGTTTTTCAAACTTGCTTGATCACCAAGGACTGGAGCAGATGATCTGGCCCAGCTTTACAACCTTGCTTTTGGCCCTGTTGCCCAACGACTGAATAGTCAC
Organism: Rhinolophus sinicus; assembly: GCF_036562045.2. NCBI lineage: Eukaryota > Metazoa > Chordata > Mammalia > Chiroptera > Rhinolophidae > Rhinolophus > Rhinolophus sinicus. The sequence goes on along the minus strand of NC_133752.1, from coordinate 159,193,530 downwards.
AACTAGATTTACATATGGAGGTGGTGGTGGGGAAAGGGGAGACAGCTGATGGGCAGATACTAAAGGACTCACGCATCGCCTGTGCTGATGCTCATAATTTTCGGCAGGCCCCCAGTGTTTAGAAGATCCCGGGCATTCTGGTAACTGTTTTGGATTATATTGTTCAACGTGTAACAGGCAGAGGCTGTAGTTTCAATGAGAAGGTCAGTACTTGGAACGGTGTTGGGAATTATGGAAACCAAATCAGGTAGAGTTTCTTTGGCTACAAAATGAAACAAAAAAGAACACTTGATTAAAAAGATTGTTTCTTAATCTCAAGATCCCTATACATTTTGGGTAAAGAACATCTTAGAAAGGACATGCAACTGGTTAACAAGTATATGGAAAGATGTAACCTCTCTAATACTCAAAATTTAAAAGGAATTTTTAAAAGATGATACCCTGTGCTCAGTACATTGGAAGTCTTTTCAGAAAGCAATTTGACAGAAATGTCAGGAATATTAAAAACACTCACATTTGATTCAGTAATTCTACTTGTGGGAATTCATCCTAAAGATATCACTTTAAAAATGGAAAAAGCTTTATGCAGATATCTTTATTATAGTATTACATATAAATGAAAAATTACATTTACAAAAAGCCCAAGTATCCCAATAATAGAATATAATTAACTAAAATACATCTGCAAAGAATTTTATGCATCCTAAAACATATCTATGAAGCATATAAATAAAAAAAAATTTGTTATTATTCTATATGAAAAACCTGTATACTTATTTATACGAAGAATATACAATTAGGGAAGAAAACTGATAAAGTAATATTAGGGAATACGTAAGATACATTAGAAGAAATACACTAAAATATTAATAGAAGTTGTTTTTCTACAACAGTATTGATGGTGACCTAAAAATATTTTTAAAAAGTTATCTGTACTGTCCAAAGTATTTTTAATGCACAAATACCATTATCAAAAAAAGAGAAAGAGACTACTTTAAATTTATTTTTTTCACTATGTTAAGTTCTTGGTAATACGGTTTTAGTTTGGTTTTCTTTTGTAGTAACAAGAGCAGTATTAATAACTGACAATTTCATTATAACTTGTCCTATGGTATATATTTTGGGCAATATGAATTTGTACTTGATTCTTTGCAATAATTCTTTTCACACACATTTTCTTCTTCTCCTCGAACTACTTTTCCTCGAACTCGCCTTAAAAGACAGAGAGCATGCTTCGCTCTTCTTGTATTTTTTTTATTTTTTAAAAGATTTTACTGGGGAAGGGGAACAGGACTTTATTGGGGAACAGTGTGTACTTCCAGGACTTTTTTTTTTTTTTTCCCAAGTCAAGTTGTTGTCCTTTCAGTCTTAGTTGTGGAGGGCGCAGCTCAGCTCCAGGTCCAGTTGCTGTTGCTAGTTGCAGGGGGCGCAGCCCACCATCCCTTGTGAGACTCGAGGAATTGAACTGGCAACCTTGTAGTTGAGAGCCCACTGTTCCATGTGGGAATCGAACCAGCAGCCTTCAGAATTAGGAGCATGGAACTCTAACCGCCTGAGCCACCGGGCTGGCTCCCTTCTCTTGCTTTTTTTGGTCCTCACTGCTTTAATACAGTGTTGTGGTTATTGTCATATAATACTTCAGCTTAATTTAATTTCTTCATATGAGTTTATGTGGCACCTGGAATTGCACTTCTCTCTCTGTAATACTGATTGTAATTAGTTATGTGCCTGTCTCTATTCCAATGGGGTCCTTTGAGGACACTTAGAGAATGCATTTCTAGCATTGACCACTATGCCTAAAATAGAGGTACTCTTTAAAGGACACTCAACAGTATGTCATCCTGTGATAATCCTTGTACCTGACAGGAAAGACATACCTTCTGCTCAGAGGCCAGAGTCCTTTCTTTTTCACTGTCATTTAAGCCTCACAGCATAGTGTTAAGAGCTCAGATCCCAACTTCTGAAGCCACATTTCTTTAGTTTCAGTCCTGTCTTTGCCACTTAATGGCTGTGCGATCTGGCCAACCTATGTAACCTCTCTATGCTGCATTTTCCTAATTTGTAAAATGGGGTAATAAAAGTATCTACCTCAAAGGGTTGTTTTCAGGGATTAAATAGGTTAATACATGTTAACTGTATCATAGACCCTGCACTAATAAGCTCTCAATAGATATGAGCTATTATTGGAAGGCTGATTCCTCCTTTTAATAAGTTAAACCACAGAATTAAAGGCCTTGAGAACATGAGTTTCCCTTCCCCTCAATTTAGGTCAGCGACACAGAAATAAGTCTGGGACAATCACAACAGAAAATGTCCAATCAATCTCTGTCTGCAGGGTGTGGTAATGGCGGTGGAGACCGAGGGCACCCACACTGAGAATGACTTCTGATGAAAGAGCCCCACCTCTCCTGCTCACAACCAGGAGGAATGTCCATTCTGTAGATCAATATTAAGGTGGAAACGTAGGGTCATGTAGAGTCTTTAACAATTTGTATCATGTTTGTTTTTCTTAGAAAAGTAGTATAACTGTTTACATCGACAAAGCTTAATACTAGAATATAGCTTCTCTTTCTTTTCTCTGTCTGTGTATATATATTATATATATAAGACATATATTATATATATAACATACATATATATATAAAACATATATATATATACATATATATATACATATATACACAAACACACACACATTTACAGAGAGGGTGCAAAAAAAATGTATACACATTTTAAGAAAGGAAATTAAAATTACGCTGATGGTAACCACTCTGAGTACCTCTTGTGGTTGCAGAAGTCAAACGTGCCCTGTACTCATATTTTGTTTTCGGTATTACTGAGTATTTTGGAATTTCGGTATTTCGGAATTTTAATATAGAATTTTCCTTTCTTAATATGTGTATACATTTTTCTGGCACTATGTGTGTGTGTGTGTGTGTGTGTGTGTCTGTGTGCGCACACACACATACACACACAGTGGGCCTTCATAAATACATTCACTTTGGGACAATTAAAATTGAATCTTTATAGTGAAATATAAAATTAAAGGCCTTATTATGATATTGGAGCATTATAGCTCAATGTCATATTGTTGAGGGAGATTTTATTTAATGCCTAAACTCAATGCCTTAAAATGCCAAGATATTAGGTGGATGTCTGAAAACATCTGTACCAATGAATAAATGTGAATTGAGATTCTAGAGATGTATCCAAATACTTCCTGCTACCTGCAAATACTGTACATTATGTCATTTGATCCTGGGGCAAACACTGTTAGGTAGTGATTATTAATCTCGTTCTGTTTAGAGCAGTTAAATGGCTCACCAAAGTGACATGGGTGGCCAAGTAGCATTGTAGGATGCAGACCCACGTGTTCTATATGAGATCCATTATTCTGTCATCATATTCAGTTGCCTATCCTCAAATTTTTAAGAAAATGTAAGTTTTAAATTTATTACTATAAATCTAAGTAAAACATGTTAACTTCATTCCAGGTCATCATGTGGGAAGTTTTGGCCTAGAAATCTCAAGAGAAACACAAAGCATATACTTCACAGCGATTTTCACTTATTCCTGGTTATTAATATGCTAAATCAAGATGGGTCATTATACTCAAATTATATTTTTGACATAAAGCCAGTTTGGAATATAAAAACTGCATTTATTTTGCTGAAGCCTCTTCTCACTATTGTCCTTCAAAGGAGGGGAGGAGGTTAATCAGTGAAATCTTCTTACATAACCTGTGCAGCTCTAGCTTTATCTTCCCAACAGTGAGAGGGCTGTAGACCCTGAGACCGACAGCATTTCTGCCCTGAAGGCACATGCAGAATGTGTAGAGTGCAGTTATTTTCATCGTCACTATTTTAAAAGATGGAGTCAACATTTCATTTGGGAAAAGATAAAAAAAAGTCAAAGGATAATTCACCTGATGGAAGCGCAGCACTAAAGTGCACAGAAAACAATGGGGAGAAACACTTTCATAATTATGACAGTGCCTACGGCAAGGTTTCTTTCAGAGTCACCGAAAAATTTCCAGGTCTTGATGCTTATAATAGGCATGAAACCACCTGTCCAGTGTTGTGCGGTTGGCTGTCTTTAGAAATGACATTATTAAAACATAACCACAGGCTTCAATAGGTCTGCTGCGGCTGCTGTGTGTAATTTCAGAATAATCCAATCCATTAAAAAAACACAAAGAAACAAAAATCGGTGTATAATTTCAGTGAAATTTTGTGAAAAACTGAATTTCAAGTTGTCAGAAATGACTACGGAGCGTTAGGAAGCATGATTAATGTTAGCATCATCTTCCTATTGTCTCATTTTACAGTTTTTGACTCGATCCACAAACATCAGACATTTCTAGGTATAAAGTAAATAAATGAAAATTGTTATGTGATAGAGTAATAATACTCTCTCCAAAAAAGGAGTAAATGTGTTTCATCGCATTTATTCTAAAATGATCTATGCCGAGTCCGCTATATTCAGTGACTGCTTCTTTCTTTTTTTTAAATGATTATGTGTCTGTCCACATGTTTCTAGTTCACAATGGCCACACTTCTAAAGTAAACAACTACCATGTTTCCCCGAAAATAAGACCTAACCGGAAAATATGCCCTAGCACGATTTTTCAGGATGACATCCTCTGAACATAAACCCTAATCCATCTTTTGGAACAAAAATTAATATAAGACTCGGTCTTATTTTCGGGGAAACACGGTACTGTGTGTGTGTGCGTTTAATGTTTTAGAAGAGTGGTGCTTAAGCAGGCCAGGCAGAGAACCTTCTGAGAGACAGCTACATGGATTCAAGACTTCACTGGGTGGCAGGCACAGCTGGGGGCCTGCTAATTATTAGGATGGTCTAGAATTTTACTTACTAGAATGTTACTTGATAATTATTAGGATGGTCTAGAATTTCTCTTCTGCAGTAGTGAAAACAAAACAAAATGCTGGATACTGAAAAAATCCTGTTTGAGACACAGTGAGAAAGCCTACCCTTGATGTTTGGGTGGATGCACATAAGCCAGGTTTATTATCACATTTTGCTCTTTATTCACATTTCCAGTTTATCATTGTAAAAAGAATGTGATAAGGACAATGTTTTGTTGCATTTGTATTTTCAATATGTACACATGACTGCTAGACACCTGTATGGACTCACCAATGTCACTGCGCAGAGAAAGATTACGAGACAAATTCCTCAGCAGGGAGACGGCCGTCTTTTTCACACTTGGGTCTCCAATATGCAGCATGTTCCGGGTGTGCTGAAGGCCATTTTCCTTCTGGACAACTGTCTGGGCTACTGACATGGGCATCTGTTTTGTGAGACACATCCTATAAATACATTCGCATTGACTTCAGGGTTATAGCGTTTCTGTAAGATTACTAGAGATTGAGCAAGAAGTTTTAAAAACGAACAGAATGATGAAATCAGTCTAAAGGTGTTTTCCTCAAGTTCTTATTAGGTTTTCGATTTAATTACTGGATACAAACAGTTTATGCAATATTTTTAAATACAACACTGGATCTGGTTAGCTACTGTATTTTTTGCATCTGTTTATAGATAAAATGAGCCTGTCTTTTCCTTTCCTTTCTATTGATCAGTCTGCTCTTCATTCACATTTTCAGTTCATCACTGTGTAAAGAATATAAGAAAAATGTTTTAGAATCAGTTACACTAAAGTCATAAAATGAGTTGGGTAATGTTTTCCCTTTTGCTATTTTCTTGAACTATTTGAATAATACAAGAATAATCTCAACTTTGTGCTTCTGGTAGAATTTCACTGGAAAGCCAACTGAGCTGAGAAAAACTCTAAAGTGAGATGTCTTTGATTATTATTTCAATGACTTATTCATTTTTTTCTGTTTCTTCTTGTTCAAATTTTGGCATTTTACATGTTTTCATAAACTTATTTATTCATTTCCAAAAAGCCTGTTTATTCTGACAGAAATACTGGGCTTTTAAAGAAAAGACTGTAAGGCTAGTTAGGTTATTTGTAATTCTGTGCTCTGTATCAGAGGCTGCATGCACAAGCTGCTGGTCTACGTCTAGGCAGGCCCAGGTTCGCTAGACGCAAAGCTTATTGGAATTAGGCTGGTCACCTACTTTCGGGGGTGGGGGGGGGTCTGCGTTCCAACTAGACCCTTCCTAGCATCAACAAACTTCCAACAATACTGGGGGCCTTAGCTTGTGTTGGTAACTTTATAGATTTCTATTTGAAGCTAATTTGAGGCCACCATGCCAGAAAATCCTGTAATTCACGACCATTCTTCAGGGTGCTTATCTCCTGTGTTTATCTTATTGAAACACTGCTTGTTTCCTCCTCCCTCCTGCAGGATGTTCCCCTTCTTCCATTCTCCACTGAACCTTTCAGAGCAGGGGCTCTCATTATATGGTCCAGGATAGGTTTCACGGAGGGGACAGGAGGTCTGTAAAACTACGTTTCTGTTGTTTATAATAAACTTTCTCAGAGATAGGGCCCATAACTTTTAGTCAATAATCACTATTTTAGAATGTTTGTTTTATTGTAAACAGTTACACTTTGCTTTCACGAATTTGCAAAACATACCACTTGACTATTTGCTCTCTTCTGAGAGGAATCGATACCCTGTACGCCATCCAGCAAAACGGCTATTTATTCTGCACAAGTCCTGTGTCTTGGGCAGCGATGTAGTTTAGCATTCCTCTCTCTTCCCAAGGGCCCGTCTAGGTATTTATGTCTGCCTTCCTATGCAAAACTCTGCTCTTCTGAGTCACTGCCATGCAGCTCTATCACTTCCATCCCACTTTCTGTCATTTCAAGGCCTATCATTGGTCCGTTCCCAACATCCAGTGGAGGCTCAGAGTCTTCTCTGCCTTGATTCTGTTGTGGATGACCATATTAATTACTTCACATTTCTCAGACTTCCTAAAAGTCACTGTCTCCATCTCTTTCGTACATCAGCCATTCACTTCCGTGATCACACAGAACCTGTATTCACTCAAAAATACCTTGGCTTTGAAAACATAAACTCCAGCGCTGACTCTGAACACAACTTCCTGTTCGCCTGGCTCTCTCCCCCTTACTCCTACCATATATCTTCTTTAGCCTCAGCAAGAACTCCAGTCCCTTTATCTCAAGCTTTACTCCTCACACCTCAAGTTATCAATTCTCTCTTGCCTTAACTTTCTTTCTTAGTTAGATTAGGGTACATGAACCATCACATCAAATACTACCTTTTCAATCCCCTTATCATCATAGCTTATTGTCCACCCACCCACTAAAACTGTAAAACTTATTTTATACTTGGTTACCATATTTTGCTAAATAGTGCATTTGCAGGTTGCTACTTCTGTAAATATGTGGTCTTTATTAATCTCCACTAGGAATCAAATGTTGCTAGTCAACTTGCTGTTTCTTCAACACTGGTGGGGATTTCTAAGCTTTATACCAGAATGATCCTTCTAAAATATAATCTGATTATGTTCCACCTCACGTTTAAACCCTGTAATGATTCCCGATTGCCTTCAGAATAATGTTGAAATGTTAGCATGGCACATACAGTCCTTCATAGCCTGCCATCTTCTTTCCTCTCTTTCCTTACCATTACTCCCTAATTCTTTAGGCTACCACTATACAAAACTGTGTATCTCTCCTATTAGAACATAAGCTTCTTGAAAGGAGGTAATACATCTTATCTGTCTTTTCTCCCCCTCAGTGCCTTCCATGGTGCCTAGAACATGATAGGTACTATATAAACATTTATTGATGTGAACTCTATGAATAAATGTGCCATCAAGTTTTTCTGAATTTTCACTATCACCTCAGAAGGTGCTTGATGAGAATCAAGACAGATTAAAAAGTCACAAGACACTTATTTCTTAAAATGTTTCCTTTTAAAATTAAACTGTTGTGTTCTATGTAGCTCGAGCATACTATACCATTTAATGCTATATTCTTATATAAAATAAAGACCTTTGATGACTGTACATAAAAATAACCACTGGAAACATGCAAGTCTAGATGAAGTCTGGATCCTCAAATGTTTGCCCAACTAAGGAAACGTATAGCAGTCTTATTAATTCTGATTCATTGAGGGAAATAAGTAAGTCTGCAGAAGAATGCAGTAAATTCTTTAGAATTTGCTCAATAAGGAAAATAAACCATCAGACTTGCCAAATAGAGATTTTATATTCCAGTTTTAAAGGATACGTGAGAATGACGGCTAATTAGTTGGTCAACTGTTCGCAAATAGCACTTCCAGTTCATACTGTCCTGATGACTAATGAGGTTGAACACCTTTTCAAGTGAGTATTGGCCTTTCTGAAATACCTGTTCAGGTCTCTTGTCCATTTTTGTATTGGATTGTCTATCTTTTCATTGTTAACTTGAAGTTTTCCTTTTTTCTAGATACCAACATTTGTTACTTATGTATGTTGCAAAAATCTTTTCTTACTCTGTGATTTGCCTTTTTTCTTTCTTAACATTGTCTTTTGATAGCATAATAACATAAACTATTAATTTTAATGTAGTCAATTTATAAAATATTTACTTTATGGTTAGTGCTTTTTGTGTCCACTTTTAGGAAATCTTTCCCTATTCCAGATCATGAAGATATTCTTCTATGTTACCACTTAGAAGCTTTATTGTTCTGCCTTTCACATTGAATTCTCATTGCTGTTGGAACTGATTTTCAGTAAGTTGTGAGGTAGGGAATAGGTTTTTTTTTCCCAACAGGTATGAAATTAAGTGCTTTTAAAATGTTTTAGAAACTTGAAAACTGTTTATTTCAATGACTTTTAACTTTTACTATGTGATGTTTAATCTACGTATTTATTTATTTTATTGAGATATAACTGACATATAACAGTGTATTAGTTTTAGGTATACAATATAATGATTTGATATATGTATATGTTATGAAATGATTACCACAAGTCTAATGAACATCTATCACCACACACAGTTAACATATTTTCTTTTTCCTTTTTGTGATGAGACCTTTTAAGCTCTACTCCCTTAACAACTTTCAAATATAGAATACAGTATTGTTAACTACAGTCATCATCATGCTGTACATTTTATTGCCGGGACTTATTTATCTTACAACTGAAAGTTTGTACCTTAATCTTTTAATTTATATTACACATTTAATTTATACTGTACTTGTAAATTTATATCCTACACTGTACTTAGTTTGCTAAATGGGTAAATTTTATTGATCCATCCCCTTTCCTTACTTATTATTAAAATGACCATTATAGCCAAACTATTAAAAGTGTATATTAATGTAGTTTTATTGGCTAGAAGTTATGTCATAATTTGACACTTAAATTATCTTTTAGGAAGCTATTCACTTCAGTTTATGTTCTTTGTCACTGAAGGCACATGGCCATCAACTGCTCAGCATCAACTGCTCAGTTATGAACACAAGGTTTATGGACTGGATATTTTCTGGAATTATGTGTAATGGCCTGCTTATCATGTTTTTCTATTCAATGACTCCTTTTAGAAATTATAAAACCAAATATTTTTTTATCACACCACCTAAGCACAACAAAATTAGGAAAAGTCATAATTAGAAAAGATATACATAGAAGTCAAAATTTTAATAATAAACATCTCATGACTTATAAGAACAAAGGTTCCTTATATCTTTGTCCCATGTTGCTGATGATTTCTCCTATAAAGTTCAACTCTAACAACCTTGAGATTAATACCAGTTTAGTGTAGGCCTCCCTTCAGGGGACTGGACTGGTCTAAGGTTAGTGATGATTTTCAATGCCTTGACACAATTAGGACAGTTATGAAGATATCTCCATTGCTTGGATCCCTTTTAAAACGTGGAATTTCCCAGTACCTTAGATTTCTGTTTATCTGTTTGTCCAAGCTAGGTTATTACGAAACACAGAGATTTTGTCTTATTCACCACTGTATACTTAGCAGTACGTTAGCTCTTGTTACGTAGTAGGTGCTAAAAAATGTTTAATACATGATTGAAGAAACTTTGGATCTAGGGAATAAATTACATCTCTGGACTGTTTGGATTCCATGAGATCTTGGAATGGAAGAGACTAAAATCCAAGCTTAAAGGGGTCACTCATACTGAACCAGACTCAGAGCACAGCAAGCTTAAATATAAACACACAGCAATTTAATTTCTGGCATTTTCTTGTAAGTTGGCTGGTAGCTAATAAGAGGGCTTCTGTAGTCTGGGAAAGTGAAAGAAATGGTTTTGGGAAACTTAGCAAAGGAAATGGAAGGTAAAATGATGATGTCCCTGTGTCATTCAGAGCTCCCTGGTAGTTCCTCGTTTCTTTCTCTTTGTGCACAGGTACATTTTGCAGAAAATCAAAGAGATTAAAAGTTTGGTCGTATTCTTAACCACAGTGCTAAGATAAGAGAAATGCTGGTTTTAGTATTTCACAATTTTATGCAAAACAGAGCAAGCCTCTGTGTAAACACGTGAAAGAATGAATATGGTTTCTCAAGTAAAGAATAAATAATATTTTTGTTATGTACAGGAGTGCTTTTCCCTATGAGGATGGATACTTGGAGACTGGCCATATAACGAACTATTTGGGGGGAGTTTATTCTAATCATTTTATGATTAAGGCAAGGAATATAAGCTTTGAATATAAGTTCAAATTGAATATAAGTTCAATTTGAATATAAGTTCAAATAATTAAGTATTTACAGAATCGCTAACTATGTAGCAAGGTGTAAAATACATGAGGAAGGGAATAAGCTTTTACTGTTTGATGTATTTTGACTTTGCTAGTTTAAAGTAAGTACATCTGTAAAGAGAATCAGCTCTGTATTTTGTAGTTGAATTTCTGGGACCCAAAAGCACAGATGTCCTTTCCAACTCCATACTGCAGTGAACATCTGTTGTCTTCGCCTGCCCAGCATTCATTCTTCCTTTTGGTAATAAAATTTTGATTTTCCATTAGGGATCTACTCCTTCACCATTTCAGTGGTACAAGTGGAAGTGACCCTTGCCCACTCAAACCCATGCCCCTGAAAGTCACATGTGGGCATGTTACCCAGACCCAGCCAATCAGAACATCACAGGCTCCAAGCACAGGTACTGGTTCAGAAATGGGTAAGTGAGACTCATTCTCTGAGCTCTTAATGGAGCTATTGGGAAAAGAGTCGCTTCTTCTCTTGGGGGACATTGGGCTGGATAAAATGTAAGCCTGAAATCACTCATGGCTATCTTTGCTACAATGTGAGGAGAGCCTTTGAGAATGAAACCAACAGAGGAAAACAGAGACCCGAGATAGAGAGACACAATTACAATTCCTGGGGCACTTACGTTGCGCCATGACAGAAAGAAGACCCATCCTGGGCTTTTCAGTTATATGTGCCAAGAAATTCCTCTTTTTTTGCCTAAGCCCGTTTAGGTAGTATTCTGAGACTTGCAACTGAAAGAGCTCTGACTGGTATCAGTTTTTATGAGTCTTTTACTTGAAGTTACTTGGCTTGACAGTAGTTGAGGCTGAAAGTCCTGGAAAGCTCCAACTCTCTGGCAATTTCTATCAACTGTCTTGACTGAAAACTTTTGCTCTTAGCTCACTGTGTCATCTCTGAACCTAATGTAGGTGTGTCTACAATGTCATTATTTTTAAAAAGTAGAAAAACAGGCATGATACTCACTGGTCCACTTCCTGCCGTGAGATTCTGGAGCGCTCCTAAAGATGCTTCCTGGGTGTAGTTTCGGACACTCTTGGCGATCAAGGACAGATACATCCGTATCACGATGGAGTGCCACAGCCACTCCACGCCTTTGGGGTTGCTTTTTTCCTCTGGCATAGGCATGTCCTGGTATTGCTAACCACACGTGTGATGAAATCCAGAATTAACGCCTGTAAGTGTTTTCTACAATTCCACACCCAAACCAAGAGACCAGAAATACTATCTAGTCTAGAGAGAGTAATAATTTGCATAAGAAGAAGCCCTTGAAATGGAACTGGAAAAGCAAATATGTATGATTTCCAATCACTTAACTTTTAGCCCATGATGATTTCTCCCTAGCAACATCCCGTACGCCCCAACTTTACATTTCACAGTGAGAAAGAACTCAGAGAATTAAGCATAGGCTGTTCTAGAATAGTTTTCAGGCTGCTGTTAAACTAAAAGCTAAATTAGTCACAACCACTCTGAAGATAAGCAAAACAAGCCTCTTCTCTCAGAGTCTACTGAAGTGGTCTGGGATCACATCAGGATTCTAAATTTACCAGTTGTTCTCCAAGTTCACAAACACCATTGTACTCTGGGGAGTAGGAGAGGTCACATTCTTTCAGTTTTCATGAAATGCCAGCATGGACAGCACTCCTTCTTATGGGTTTGCCTTTAGGATGTCCAAAGTTTGTTTTCAGAATGTCCAAATCCAAACATCAGGGCTGCTTTTAATGTTAAACATTTACATACCATTGGCCATGTTGCATGGCGCCTATTTCCTAACCTATAGGGCACAAAGCAGCATGAATTAAAGACTAACCATGTAAAGCTGGGGCCAGATTGCCTGAAATTGAATTCCATTCCCTCCGCTAATCTGCTGAATATTTGGTCTGGGAAAACTGATTCACCTTCCTGTACCTGTTTCCTCATCAGTAAATGAGAGTAAATAATACACACCCTTGCAGGTGTGGTGTAAGGATTAAAAGAACATAAAATGGTGCCTGACATATACTAAGTACTCAGAAATATACACACATCCACACTTATTTTTCAAAGTGCTCCCAATATACCTCTTTTACTTTCCTGCTTCGACTGCCAAAACACCCAATACTTTTGTTGTTGTCCGTCTGGATATTCCGGTTTTGAATATAGATACTCTGGGAATATTTCTCTGGGAGCTCTGCCTCCAGCTGGTAGGAGAGGTTATGAAGAATGCACACACAATTCTCTGTGGCCTGGGACAACAAAACATAAATATTGATCATATACATATCGGCATGCCTTTTGCAGGTGTGATATCACAGGACTCATTCGCCTCTAGATTTTACAAGGTTTACTGGATGTTTGGACATCTGGGAGCCTGGGGGAGTGGAATGAGTCTGGCTAGGAAGCCTAAGGCTAGAGCATGAATGGTTATGAGCACAATGCTAAGAAGGAAAGGCTGAATGTTTTAAAACACTGGAGAGCCTTTCTAGTTTACTTTTTAAAGAGTATGTTCACACAGATTCTGTATTTTAGATACATAACTTAGTAGCCATGTGGAGTTGGAAAACAGGAGGAGATGTTTGTAGGGACCAGTCAGTATGAAAGTTGCACAAACTAGGACAGCAGAAGTAGCACTCGAGAGGAGTGGATAAACCAAAGGGCATTTCAGGGGTAGAATGGACATGATCAGTTGCTCAGTGGATGTGGGATGTGAGGGAAAGGAGGCAGTTTGCGATTACTCAGGTTTCTATTTTTATTTGGTGGAGGTGATAATTATTAAGAAGGATTACACAGAGAAGGAGCAAGTTTAGGAATGAGGAAAGAGACGAATTTAAGCTCATTGCTGAACATGTAGCATTTGGGCTCCTTTCGAATATCCACAAAGTTGTTAAAGGAATAGCTGGAAATTTGGGTCTGGAAAGTAGGAAGAAAAATGGGGCTAGACAGATTTCAATATATCTAAGCATGTGTGGGAATCTTAAGCTTAGCAAATGAGTTGAATAAAGCTAAACTCAAGCCGTTACTTCAAGAATACTCTGTTGTATTACCAATTATATTAAATAAGTTAAGAATACTCTGAAGAATCTTAGACAAAATAAGTAATTCAATATGTAAGATATTTAACTCTTGAATCACCTTGTCATCTGGCTGGTAATCTGCAATGGTCCCTCTGACATAATGGACCAGGGAGTCAATCAGTCCATCACACCTTCTCATCAATTTCCTCCCATCAGGGCCAGCTGAACTCATGTTTCTATCAGGAAAAACAAACAAACAAACAAACCATAAGACTCAGGTTATTTATCCAACATGCCTTTGTTTTGAAGCTTTTCTTGATATTCTTTCCAATTGGAAAACTGGCAAATTTATAAAAGTGTGACAGACTTGTCCTGGGATCTGTATCAATTGCTCAACGGTCATCAAATCTGGACACAACTTCTAAATATATTCACATAACATGTCATCATGTCAATAAAAATCTTCTACTTCATTCCAAGCACCAAGGTCATAGCATTATTTACTTAATCTTCACCCCATTTTTGAAAAGGTATACACACGAGGCAAAGATTTTGCAATTAAAAGGAGAACAAATGATAAAAATAGGCAGAGTAGTGCACTAGACAGCCAAGTCCCAACTTGTTCCGTGACATATAAGTTAAATTCATTGGGCTTAAATTCATTGGGCCTCAGTTTCATCATTTATAAAGACAGGGTGCTGTACTGTATTACTGGGGGTTTTGTAGGTTTCAATATAAGCTGTTATTGACAAATGTTAAACCAGATGGTCAAAAATGTGATGAGTCTGTCATTAAAATGGCAGAGATGTCACGAAAAATGGAGGGTTTCACAGTGTTTAAGACCTACGTCAAAAGCATGACCTATAAATATCTTTGCACTTAGTCTATTTCTAATTTTGCTAAGCCACGACACCTTTCTATAAACAGTAACTAAATCTACAAGTGGAGGTTGCTTCCTTTTAGAGGACTGAAGCTTATCAAATACAGCAAAGTAATACATTTGGGGATCATGTTTCAATTCCGGTATTATTGTTGCCAGGTCCCTTTGGATTAAGTTTTTCTTGTTAGCATTAATCCTTTAAAAAGATTTCCCCCCCCAAAATGTTAACATCTTTGTCAACAAGAATGGCAAAAAAACAATGCCTTTAGGTTTTACGAATTTTGAGAACCACCCTTATTTCCTTTCACTAACTTCAATTGTTAAGAACTACTCCAGTTCCTTTTACCAGTAGGCAGAATATTCAAAGCATATTAAAGACGTGCTGTTTATAATTTCTCACTAGCGTCATTCTTAACATCAAAATAACAATTCCGAGAACTTTGTGTCTTAGTTTCTTCATTTTTAAAATAATACATTGCACTCAGTGATTTCAAAAAAAGACTTTCTGCTTCAAAATACTCTCAATACACATTATCAAAGAACAAATGTGCCCAGCGCTAAAGGGAATGAGGGAGGGGCACAGAGCACTGTACGCTGCTCCTATGGAGAGCTTCTCTACAGGCTGAAACTGATGATACTTGACTGTTTCTAACCCACAAAAATGCAATTTCAGGATTCAACCTAAGAGTTGAAGAGATACGACCAACACACCTAAAACTCTAAGGATATAATAACGATTTAATGGCTGCTGAATTGATACAACGAACTTTTCATTTTAACAAAATCCCTTCTGTGACTTTGGTTCTCATTTGACATTTCTTATTAAAAGATTCACTTCCTTATCTAATTTTGACTGTAGCTAAAAAATTTGACACTTTGTCCAGTAAGAAAAGATAATGAGTGGGCTCATAAACTGTTAATAAAATTTTTACTATAGTTTTTTTTCCCCCTCGAGAAATGATCATTTGAACCAAGATCCTCTATCTGCTCTCTGAGCCAGTCTCATTATTTTACACATGGAGAAACTGATGTTCAGAGAGTTTAAGCTACTTTTCCTGGTGACAGCAAATGAGTGGTAAAGTCAGGGTAGGAGAGGCATGCCTTATGCTCAGGGCGGTTCCAGAGTGGGAGCAAAGCTCATCTAACACTCATGCAGTCTGTCATTTGTTTAGAAAATACCATATGTCCCCAACTCCAAGACAACATTATCATGTTTTAAAGCTTCCTTTTGACCTTTTCGACCTCTGGCTTAGGAAAATGGCAGTCGTTTAAAATTGCTTTGGCAAATCAAAAGGTCTATCTTTTTCACTAGCTAAACCTATTACATAGCTTTCAGATGGATGACTTTGTTTAACTTTGGGGGTGTTTATTTTGGGTAAGAATGGTAATCCAGTCTGGCAGTACTGCCAGTTCACATGTACTAATGGTTGTCCTGTAGTTTGGTATTATCCAGACTCTTGCTTGCTTGAAATGGGGCTTATCAGGGGCTTCTGGCAGTTGATCCCTTTGCTGACAGAAAGCGCATGGAACCCCACTGCTTCCGTATTTGCTCCTGCATATCAAAAATAGTTCTTACCTTACTCAACTACCCAGAAATATAAATGATAAGGGTGCATGATTTTACAGCACTACATCCAGGAATAGAAGTCTCTAGTCAGAAAGGGATTTGTTATTGTAACACCCAATAATTATTAGAAAATAATAAATCTACCTTAAAGTATTTTTTCAACAGCTAATAATCAGTTTGTGGGAATCAGAGAATTAACATGACTAAGCTTAGGCAGAATCGATCCTTTTACAATGTAGCTCCTGAATCCTGAGAACTATTTACCTATAACTGTTTCCTATATGTAGCCCAATAGAAGTTTAAGATGGAAAAACATCTCAAAACTATAAATAAAATGTATCAAAACAATTATCTTGTTGAAAAGTAAAAGAGAATATGCATACAAACACAGTAGTTAATAAAACCCGATTATCAGAGTTGTCAATGAATATATTGGAAATGTTAGTGTCTTGTTAGAATTTGATTAAACAATGAGGCTTCCCCCACCCCCAACCTGGTATAATCTAAGAGAAGTCTGAGTAAATACCTGCGTGAGTACATTTTAGGAAACTAAAACTGTGTACTACCGTTATACTGAAATTTAAAAACCAGGTCCTTAGACTGGGGGCTGGAGGCAAGGGCCTCAGGAGGGGGGCCTCAGGGAGGAGATACTAGGATTGTTTAGGAGCTCTTTACCTCCACTGGGCCTGAATGGGAGGATACCAGCCTGAACTGTAGCTTGTGTTTGATATTAAGAAGAATTTTTCTGGTAATGATTTATAAGGGGTGGGAAAAAAAGAATCTGAACTCCGTATGTCTGTAAATAAAACTTCACATATTTAGGAGGATTCAGGTGTTTTATCTGAAAGCAAATCAGTGATTCATGACTCTCTTCAGGACCACTAATCTGACACATTCCTGAGTGTCACAATGAAAAAGAGAAAAGAAAATCAAACACCCTGGGTCTTGCTAGAATTAAAAGGAAGAATGGTATGTCTTTGTTAAGATTAACGACAGTGTGACTAAACTTTAAATTCATATAGCAAACCAAACAATGGACAATGTTAAATGATAAAAGCAGCTGCAATTTAGTGTGTGCTAGACATTATAGCAGGTACTTTACAAATATCATGATCTGTAATTTTCACAAAATTCCTGAAATTAAGTTTCGCTAAAATCTCATTCAGAATCGTGACCTGTGACTCTTTGTTTAAAATCAGAGTTTAAAATTCTTCTGACAGGATTTCTACTGGCCCTGCCATAAAGGGGCTGTGTGTGTGTGTGTGTGTGTGTGTGTGTGTGTGTGTGTGTCCATATGCAGGTGTGCTGTCAAATAGCTCGTGCGCCAGCACTGAAAGGAAGTTTGTTACAACACAGAATGTCCAAGCTTGGTGAATGGTCAACTGACTTGGGGAAAAGATGTACTGACAAGACATGTTTAAAGTAAAAGAGTATAATTATTTCTAGGACAAACAATAATAGAATTGGAATGAATCTTTTCAAGAAAACTTTGCCAGCAAAATAAGAAATTCTAAGAGGCAGATTTTTTTTTTTTAAGTGGGGCTATTTCCACTGATAACAGGCACGGTTGCCTACAACCACCCAGTTTACGCATGCGTCCTATGCAAGACCTGCTGCCTCTGGGACCAGTCTTAAGACTAAAGTTCTAACCAGCACTCTGAGACAGTGATCACCTCAATGTTTTTTAAATAATTGTGTCCACCAACAGCTACAGGCTTCCTAATACCGTGTGTCGTAAATTGTGCAGTAAGGCCCTAAGTGGTACCAATTGAGTCCATTCTAAGACCCAAATGGTTGGTAAGACACTGGCTGATTAGGAAGCATCCTTCTTCCTCTTGTTATTTGAGATTTAGGTCTGGGCTTTTGTTTAACCCTCAGCTGATACATATCAAACAGTTGGGCCTTGTCTGTGATTAACCCAGAGAAAGCAGCAGAGGCAGTTTGTAGGTGCACAGAACAAAAGGGAAGCCTCACGTGAACTGGCAGTATTATAGAATTGCTGCCTAAAGAAGAGTTTGTCTGTTACTCTGAAGTCAGCATTAGATCCTGAAGGTATCTGCAAACATCAGCCAAAGTCAATTGTTTTATCTGCAAACAGAAGCAACATTGGGAGATAGAACAAAGCTCTACAACCTATATGTCCTTTTCCTTCCAGAACAAGGTACGTTAACTGAACAAAGATATGTCAGCATCTATTACACATCAAGAAACCAGAAGGTGGAGGAGGAGAAAAATCTATCCTTAAAATCCTTTAATTCTGCTTTGCTGCATTTTTGGGGTCTTCCAAAAATATTCTGAATAGTTGATGTAGCCAGTAATCATCTGGTTGGTAGGCAACAGTCATTTCCTCTTGATTTACCAGGCTGTTCAAGGTAGAGTGCCAAATTCCATTGAAAATCAATTATAAACAGCAAACAAATTTCTAAAATACGACCAAGAGACCCTGGAACTTGAGTAGACATACTTGACATCCAAAGGAGAAGTCTAGGATGCCAGACTCGAATTGATAAAGATGCTGAAGACCTAGAGTAGAATAACATAATTCTCAGACAGCTTGTACCTCCAAGATGGGGGCAGATTTTAACCATAGGAGAAAAAGAAAGTTTTTACGCAAACATATCAACTCACTCATTTTTTTAAATAATGATGAATTAAAAAACAAATTTAGGGCCAGCTCAGTGGCTCAGGTGGATGGAGCTCCGTGCTGCTAATGACGCGAAGGCTGCCAGTTCGATTCCCACATGGGCCAGTGGGCTCCCAACCACAAGGTGGCCGGTTTAACTCCCACAAGGGATGGTGGGTTGTGCCCCGTGCAACTAACAATGGTGGCTGGACCTGGAACTGAGCTGTGCCCTCCACAACTAAGATTGAAAGGACAATAACTTGACTTGGAAAAAGACCTGGAAGTACACACTGTTCCCCAATAAAGTCCTGTTCCCCTTCCCCAATAAAATACAAAATTTACCAGTAGTTTTGACTATGATGATAGCTTCAGGTTGGTTTTTTTTTTAAAGACTTTCAGTGTCATAAGATATAGTAAATAAAATACTACCTCTAATTTAAGTTATATACAGACTTAAAAGAAAAAAGCATGAGGAAGCTTTTAAAAGTCTCTGACAAAGACATTCTTGGGAATTTCTTTTTCTGTTCAACATTCAACTCCAACTAACTGATGAAGAAAAACAAGCCAAGATAGTCGTCTTGATATAATAAAAATTGTTCTTCTGTTTCCTTTGCTGGTTCTTCTTCCTCCATATTATCCCTATTCATGTATTTTCTTTAATAATTATCCTAGGGCTGGGTCCACACTAGGCAGTTGATATTTACAGACTAATTGGTAAGAATAAAGAGTTTCTTTGGCAAACGGAAATGTCACATATTTTCTGTGAAGTACACCTTTAAATTTGAGCCCATCTGCTAAGGACATGAACAGGAAAATTTAGTCTGAATGCTGCGTGATAAATCCGACACATACTCTTAGAAACAATGGGTTCAGGAAGACCAGAGGGGGTGACCAGGTGAGCATGGCCACATTTGTTTTGTTTGCTTTACTAACTTTACTCTTGCTAAGAGCGTTCAAAATAATGACCTAAAACCTTTGAGATTTAGCTTAAAAAACAGTCATTTTTTTAAAACCAAGATTTTATTTTCCCATGTCAATACCACTTCCACCTCTTAAATTTACTTAAAGAATTTATAAAATAATTTAATTCATTAAACCATGTTTGTGTCTATATCTAAAATACTTAACTTATAAAATGTGATTATGATGGACAATGGAACATTACTGCCAATTCCATTATTCACGGACTTCATACTGCTTATGTTTATACATCAAATGTGGAGAGTTTAAATAATTAACCATAACTGGGGATGAAGGGGATGATTCAATTGTCTTCATATTTCTGGAAAAGTCACTCTTCAGATTGAACTATCTGGCTACTTCTATTAGGTGTACACTGCCTCAGCTAACATTCTTCTAGTTTAATATTATTTTCTGGAAGTAAATAACCACAACTAGATTGCTTTAAAGAGTAAATTCTGGCCTGCTTTTAGAGCTATATTCTTACACAAAAGAAAAATAATTATTTGAAAATCAGGGAAATTAGACCCTCATTTAAGTATCCTCTTAATTATCTAAATAATCATTTGGGTTTATGTACAGGGTTTGACCAAATAAATCTTTTTCTGTCATGAGTACTGAGAATAAGGGATGAATAAGCAGAATAAGGTGAACAGAATGGAAATAGATAATTAAGGAAATGCAGATTCAGTAAAGTTCTGAAGTTTTGATATCCAGAGAAGTGTAAAAAACGAAATTCAGTAACACAATGATATGATTTTTTATGCTGGAGAAGATAGATATAATTGAATATATTCAAATTTTACAAAGAGACATTCTTCTTCCGGAGTGGCTAGTATTGATTTCAAAAAAATCTTCCCCTTAACCTTGTGGCTAATTAGGAACTAGACTGATAGTTATAGCTTTTCTTTCTAAAGGCGGTTTGCTTCTTCTGACCACTCCCCACGTCAGCTAGATTTACAGTGTTAAGTGACAATGGAAGTTTAAGACAGTTAAAAGTTGTAGTACAGACATATTATACATTCATCAAAACAGCTTTACTACACCATGACTTGTGGGGAACGTGAAGTTTACGTCACTTGTAGGAGAAATGCATTACCAACTGTTTTTCCTCTTTAACTCGTATATCGAGGCACAAAATATAATTAAGAAAAAGCAATTTATAATGTGCTACAGTAATATTTTGTCATTTTGTACTAGCATCCTAAAGAAAATGGTAAATTCTGGGGTGGCTATTACAATGCAGAAACAGTTAGATTATGGAGATAAGACTAAGGCAGCAATTTTATAATCCTTTCTCAATGTGAAAAACGACAGAGATGAATTAGTGATAGAAGGATGAGCTAAAGATTGAGGACTTTCAATCACATACTCAGTCTTTAATCGCTCCTTAAATATGACTCTCCAGTCAACAGTTTTTCCCAGCCCTCAGGCACCTTTAGTTAAGCAACTCAAAGCCTCTGAAACAGTCTTTTCATACCTCTTTTACACATCTTTTCAAATGTATTATGATTATGTCTTCAGGTGTCTATCTCTTCCACTAACCCTGGAGTAACCTCCAAAGCAAAGGTAGGTTCCGTTCCCCTTTCAAATTTCAGAAATTTACAAAGCAGGACACAATTTGGACACAGCAGGCACTCAAGGAATAATGACAGGTTTGGATAAGAGCAATAGGAAAGACAGACCACATGGGAACCATCCCAGGAAGGTAGGACTAGTTGCCTTTCTCAAATTTTTATAATTGTGGAAGAGTCAGTGGCACTTACTTTATTTTTTTAAATAGAAAATATGATTTATTTCTATAATATAATGATCTGGTCAACCTCACTCTTTCTTTTGAAAAAATATATTTTTTTCAGTTACATTTGCCATTCAATATTATTAGTTTCAAGTGTACAGCACAGTGGTTAGACACTTATATAATTTATACAGTGATCCCCCACATTCGTCTAGTATCCCTGTGGCAATATATATATATATATAGTTGCAACATTGTTGCCTGTATTCTCTATGCTGTACTTTACATACCCATGACTATTTTGTAACTCAATTTCTTCAACTGAGGAAGGAGACTAACAATCACAGGCTGCTTAGATGTTTGTGTTTGGCCTGACGTGTTTTTCAGAATGTTCCATCTCTCTGCTCTTTGAGGTAAGCATTTTTTCCCATTCTTTAGTCTGAAGGTGCCCACCATTTCCCATGGTCTTACAACTCTCCACTTAAGTGCCTGCCTGACCCCTGGAGGCATATTATTTTCTGACCTCTAAATGGTTTCTACCTCTTCTCTTTTAAGAGAACAAAGACTTAGGTAAGAAAGGAAAGAAGGAAGTAAAGATGGGAGAAAAGAAGCCACGAGAATGATATGAAGGAATGCAGAAATAATAAATGTTTGAAAGACATTCTGAACTTACCCCTGATAATAACCATTGGTTATTGTCACATCCAAAGGTTTTCCAAGTGTGACAATCAGTGAGGTGGAACACCAAGATTTGACAGCCATGTCACACCAATTCCCATGGGATTACCCATAAGAAATAGAAAAGTAGGGGCTCATAATTAGTGTTTGTACAAGAGGGATGTACAATCAAAGAAGGCGGCTAATGCTTTTTGGTAATTTATAATCTATGATTGTCACTTAGTCTTTTGGAATTTGAAATGTCTGGAAGAGTACCCTACTAATTGCAATAAATTATTAAATATTTTAACTGTTACACTTCTTGCCTTAAGTACATGAAAATAATTTTGAAAAAGAGGCATTTTTTTCTCCTCTCAAAAAAAAAAAAAAAAAAAGAAATGCTGAAACTTTATTGTAATACTTTCCAAGAAAACAAAGAGAAATATGCCTATACTCTATCCATATTTTGATGTTAAAGTAATCAACTAAGGAAATTCCATGCTAGTAGTGTGTTGGTAAATATTTAACAAACACCTTTCTGGGAGCAGGGAAATCTCTGATGTGTAGCGTTTGCCAATTTCTGTGGTATAAATACTCCCACCATGGCTGATTTCAAGCTCCTGACATGATGTCACAGTGTGGAGTTATGACGAGATGCTGACAATCACTCTTGCTGGCACCAGCACAAATGTGAGTGTACCGATTTATTTTCCCTCTAACTTGGATTTTACTACTCATGCTAGTGTAACATTGTTTAAGAAGGAAAACAGAAACTTGAATGAACATTATTTTCCCTATTGCAAAACCTGTGTCATCTTTCAGTGAGTAACTTCAGTCAGGAAAAGTATGTAATTCCAAACGGACTGAAAGAAAGCACCAAGGCCCATGGTAAATGCTGCTGCAGGCAGATGCTAATCCGGTCAACAAATGATTTGATACCTGACAAAGGTAGTGTAGCTTTTTTGAAGGAAAAACTGTGCATGCTCTCCTATCTGGATGCAATCTCACCGCAGCAACTCCAAGTGGGCAGAATCAGAGTCACTGTCACAAGTTCATTAACAAAGCACACATTGTACCTGCAGAGCACATTCCTTCTGCACCACTGTTATACGCAGATCTGGGAAGTCCCTCTCAGAATGATCTCAGTCACTAAAGAAAGTCACTATGTACGCAGCAGTTTTTCTCCCAAGTAGATTGAAGGGATTTAGCGACGCTGACCTAAGCCAACCATAATGCCAAAAACACTTTTCATGTTGCCAATTCATTGTTGGCTCTACACCCATTGCGGGGGAGAATACCTCGAGTGAACTTGTAGCAATTCAGAGATTTGCTAACTAACATTTATGACCTTTTTATGCAGCTAAGATTCACTCTTCCTAGAACCAGTCAAGACTTGTTTTAAAATCTTTTTAAAGTAAGCTGAGGCCATAAATAAGCAACTATTCAGTAGACGCCTCTGTTGTCATGGAAGCAGAATATTTGCAGATTCCCCTATAGCTCTTTTCTTATGTTCTGACTCCTATCTCCTAGTGGCTTTTACACTCATTGTGGCAACATCTACTCTGAAGTTTTCTCCAGGGCCATCACCTCTTCTCTTGCAAAGATGTCCTTCATATGCTTCATGCTTTGTATCTTCTCTGTTTATATGAAAGGCAAGTAGTACCGAGTTTCACCTGCATGGAACTTCTACAACAAAAACACTGAAACACAGATACATGTCCATCATGAGACCTGATAAATGACCGTGATTGGCCTACCTGACCCTGTGAGGTCGCAAGACTGAAGGGCAGAGGGTTTTATCCACACCATCAGTCTGTAGACATGTGATTAACATTAAAGTATTCAGCATACTAACCACAAGCTTTGGTTTTAAATTCCAGCTTTGTCTCTTACTAGCTGTACGGCATTGGGAAAAATCACTTAAATTCTCTGAGCCCCCGTTTCCTCATCTATAAAATGGGGAAAAACTACTTTATAAGGGCTGCTGTGAGAAAACCGAGAAAATCCTCATCAAGCATTTGGGACAAGTTCTAGGACATAATCACAATAAATATAAGCTATTATTATTATTATGAAGTAGATATACAGATGAAATAAGAACAGACATTTTGGTAAGCTTATATGATGCTCGATTGCCCAGATTTGTTTTGCTACATTCTGCTTCTGAAAGTAGTGCAACTCAGTAGTTTGGATTGATTTTGCAAACACTGTGTAAAATGGTGTCATTCTGATGGGAGTGTATTCAGCTATTACATCTGGAAAATGCAGGCTGACCAGGGCACTGCTTCACCCAAACCATGCAACTCTTTTATTCCTCATTCATAGGAAGATATTTTGAACTAACATCTTTCTCTTTAGATTTTTACCTTCTCAAAACACTTTTCCTGTTGATATAACTATTTTTCTTCACACAGAACTTATCATATTCCTATCCTCCCCATACTAGCTAATGTTGCTTATGGAAGAAAATAATGAACTCCTTAACATGATTTTGTCAGACTTGATTATTCACCTAATTCATCACGCATTTGCATATGTTCACTCATTCATCTATTCTTTTCATTCATATACTTTATACTTGCTTACTATACGCCAGAAACTTTGCTAAGTGTTAGGGATTAAAGATTTTTTAAAATGCACAGGCTTGTTTGCATGTGCAGAGAATGAGCCCAACATGCAAAAGAGCAAGCAGAGATGAGATACAAACTTAAAAAAGAGTGAGTCCCAGGGATGACGAATTTCTATGCCAGTCCTCGAGGCCAGGGTTCCCGGTGCACTTCCTTCACCTCAAGTGACTGTCAACACCTCAGGCACCTGAGCCAATGAATCCCTACTTGGCGTTGGCAGGTTTGAGTTGGGCATCTGCCATTTTCAATTGAAAGAGTCCTGACTGACACATCTACCACATTAAGAACTCTGATGCACATGGTAAAGCTATAGGAGCACCAGAGAAGTTTTAAGATGCAAAGTGTTTTTAAATGGATCAAAATGTTTTAATGGCTCGAAAGTCCATTCAAAAAGCAGTTCCAGTGGACTCTATGAGAGACGGATTCAAGGGAGACCATTTAGGCACCTCTTATGCTGTTCAATAACTTAGTCCTTCACCCTTACAGAATTTCTGACGATGGACACAGTCCGCCAAAAGCCCAGCTCATTTAGTGTCTTTCTGATATCACTCAGCGGCATGAATCGTCCTTTGTTCTGCATTCCTGCAGCATCCCCTGTGCCTCCAACACCAGCAGTGCATCAGCATCACCTGGAGGGCTTGTTGAAACTACATGGCTGAGTCCCACCCTGGGAGTTTCTGATTCAGTAGTTGTGGGGTGGGGCCCAAGAAGTCAGAAAGTTCCAGGTGGTGCAGATGCTCCTGCTCCCAGAGCCACATTTTGAGAACCACTGCTCCAACACATTCCATGGTAGCCGTAATCTAGATTGTTTGCTCATCAGCGTCCCCTGCCAGATTAAAAATTCCTGAAGGATTTTCCTATTCATCTTTGTAAAACTCTCAGAAACTAACATAATGCTTTATACAAAATTGGTATTTGATATGCACTATCAAATAACTGTGGAGAGAAGATAAACATTTTCCCATAATAAATTCTCTCAAGAAATGAACTATGCAACTAGAGAAAAGATTGAAAGGCATAATATATCCTGGCTACTTTGGGGCTATCTAATTTTGATTATATCTTCTAACAGATTTCTTTTAATCCTTGGGCATACAGGACAATGATTATTTTCAAATATAAGAAAGCCTGATGCGCATGATCCTAGAGAAGTTAAGCCTAGCATTTTTCTTCCTCCTGCATGTGTTTCTTTTTCCTCTTGATGTAGTTGGCATCTGACAGCCCAGGGGAGAAAACATTTGAAACATTTTTCATCCTAATATTTAACTTCTTTGTAGCTATTCTTATGGCAAGATATTCTGTCCTTTTAGACTTTGTTGCCTTATAGCTATTAAAAAACACATAAGAGCAAATTTAAACAAGGAGGTGAAAGATCTGTGCTCTGAAAACTATAAGACATAGAAGACACAAATAAATGGAGAGATATTCCATGCTTGTGGATTGGGACAATTAATATTGTTAAAATGTCCATATTACCCAAAGCAACCTATACAGGTTCAGTGCAATCCCTACCAAAATACCAATGGCATGTTTCACAGAAATAAAAGAAACAATTTTACAATTTGTATGGAACCACAAAAGACCCCCAAGAGCCAAAGCAA
This sequence comes from Rhinolophus sinicus, assembly GCF_036562045.2. Lineage (NCBI taxonomy): Eukaryota > Metazoa > Chordata > Mammalia > Chiroptera > Rhinolophidae > Rhinolophus > Rhinolophus sinicus. The sequence goes on along the minus strand of NC_133752.1, from coordinate 159,167,212 downwards.
TCTTAAAAAATAAGAACAAAGCTGGAGGCATGATGCTTCCTGATTTCAAATTATATAAAATAATAAAGCTGTATTAATCAACAGGATGGCATTGGAAAAAAACAACATTATGATTACTGGCATAAAAACAGACACATAGATCAATGGAACAGAATAGAGAGCCCAGAAATAAACTCACGCATATATGGTCAATTCATTTACAACAAGGAGTCAAGAATACACAATAGGGAAAAGAAAGTCTCTTCAATAGGTAGTGCTGGGAAAACTGAACAACCACACGCAAAAGAATGAAAATAGACCACTATTTTACACCATACACAACAATTAACTCAAAATGAATTAAAGACTTGAAACCGTAACACTCCTAAGGGAAAACATAGGTGGTAGGCTCTGACATTTGTCTTAATGGTGATTTTTTGGATTTGACACCAAAAGAAAGGGCAACAAAAGAAAAATTTAAAAGATGGGGCTACATCCAACTAAAAAGCTTCTGCACAGCAAACCATCAACAAAATGAAAAGGCAATGTACTGAATGGGAAAGAACTCATACAACTTAATAGCAAAAAAACAAACAATCCAATTAAAAAATGGGCAGAAGATCTGAATAAACATTTTTCTAAAGAAGACATATAGATGGCCAACAGGTACAGGAAAAGATGCTCAATATCACTCATCATCAGGGAAATGCAAATCAAAACCACCAGATACCACCTCACATCTGTTAGAATGGCTATTATTAAAAAGACAAGAGATAACAAGTGTTGCAAGGATGTGGAGAAAAGGCAACCCTTGTGCCCTGCTAGTGGGAATGCAAATTGGCGCAGCCACTATGGAAAACAGTATGGAGGTTCCACAGAAAATTATAAATAGAACTACCATATGATCCAGAATTTCACTTCTGGGTATTTATCTGAAGAAAACGAAAACACTTATTAAAAAAGATATATGAATCCAATGTTTACTGTAACATTATTCACAATAGCCAAGATATGGAAACAACCTAAGTGATAAATGGATAAAAAAAGGAAATTCTGCTTTTTTATGACAACATGGATGGACCTTGAGGGCACTATGCTAAGTGAAATAAGCAGAGAAAGACAAATACTGTAGGATCTCGCTTATATGTGGAATCTAAAAAAACACACAAACAAAACCAAAATCAAAGATACAGAGAACAGTTTGGTAGTTGCCAGTGGCAGAGCAGGGGTAGGGGGGTGGAGGAACAGGGTTTGCAAAATAATTGAAGGGAATCAAAAGGTACAAATACAAACTTTCAGTTATAAAAGAAGTCCTGAGGATGTAATGTACAGAATAGTGACTATAGTTAATAGCACTGCATTGCATATTTGAAAGTTGTTAAGAGAGTGAATCTTAAAAGTTCTCATCACAAGAAAAAATATTCTGTAACTGTGCGGTGATAATGTTAACTACACTTATTGTGGTGATCATTTCACAATCTAGACCATAACAAATCATTATGTTATATACCTGAAACTAATGTTGCACGCCAATTATATCTCAATAAAAAATAAAATAAAAACACTAGATTCAAAATTATTTTTTTAATCACGCCATTAAATTAGATTTTCATGAATTAAAAGTAGCATGAAGCCTGACTTAAACCCTGTGAGACAGGGAAGGCCAGTCTGCATGGACTTCCAGGTATTCAGATCAGACCTCTAGTTTCTCTAGTGGAACTGACAGTCTCTCTCTTATGAGCAATTGTGGGTAGTTTATGGAATCAAACATGTCTGGAAACAATATTCTGTTGATACTTGAACCTTTCTCATTGTTTCTACATTGTAGTTCTAGGAATTAGAGTGATCTTTACAATTCTTACAGCATCTCTAGGTAATGAGGTAGAGTTTTAGACAGACTTGAATGTGGTATTTAAGGTGCATAGAGATAAAAGTGGGGGGGGGTGTGCAAAGTGGTATTACCTTAGGCATCCTGTGACGTTGTAGAATATATCAAAATCGAGCAAACCATTCGCTTTGGGGTAGTCTCCCTCTGGCCACCCCGAAAATGGGATGATGATAGTCTCAGTCAGGATAAGCAAGGCTTCTGTTATCATGAGATTCTTGAGTTTGTCATTAGAGGACAAATTCCACAGCAAACCTAGAATCAAAACAGTGCAGGATTGGGTCAAAATGACTGCCAGAAATGTCAGTTAAGGCCACTACCCCTAGGGCTACGGTTAGTTATAAAGAATAAGAAGTGGGGGACAGAGCCCCTTGCCCATTGAAAGAATCTGTTTAGAGCTCATTAGATGGCAATGGAAGGTGATGCATAAGAACAATTAAAAATATATGCAGGTTTAATTAGGAATGTGAATGAAAGCCAGAAATCTTTAAATATTTACTGCTGTTTCTCTTAAAAGACTCTACCATAAAGCTGAATTCACTGAGATGATAAATTCAGGGCTCAACAAAAGGGAGGCTTGAAATGATCCTATTGTAACTAAGACTTCAACATTTTTAAAGGGTCATATTTTTTCTCTCTTAGATGCATAAAGAGAATGCCATATTTTGCTAGTATAATTCACACAGTTTTGTCCAAATTTGTGAAGAAAAAATAAGGATGCACATTATACATGGGTAGTATTAATTCCATATCTATACAGATGTTTTTAATTCTTCTATTTATGTTTATGACTTAAAAGTATAACTCTAGTTGTCAATAATGATATCCGTATGCAAAATAATACCCTAGAATATGATCATTGGTTTTGTTGAATTTCTGACGAACTTGCAATGATGACGAAGAGTTCTCGGCCTTCTATGATGTGTAGACATCAGAAATTTATTACCAATATATAAAATTTCTCGTACCTTGTATCTAGTCTTGTGTTTTGTAATTATTTGTTACACAAAATTTCTTGTACCATAATATGTTAAATAACAAATGCTAAAATTCCTTTATAATACACAAAAATACAAGTTATCTAAATGTAAACAAATAAAAATTTGAATTAAAAATCGAAACCAAAGATTTTCTTCCCCTGAAAGTTTGGGCCAAAAAACGTTGGTGTGCATTATACACGGGAGCGCATCGCACACAGCAAAATACGGTACCTCCCTCTGCCTCCTGCTCCCCACTACCTGCAACTTCCACCTGACATTTGCCTCCCAACAGCAGGATGGGCCTGCAGAAAGCCTTTGACCAGCTGCTCATGGCTGTCAACAGTAGGCTGATCAACATCACCAATTAGTATTTTTTGACTCTTACCCAATAATGGATTTTATGTCCTCCTGGAATTTAAGCTGGCTACCTGACATATTTCTTAAATTAAAGTTTGGCAGTAAAGGCGAGACCAGAATATTTTATCTATTTGCCAACTTGTATGGTCTAAGCATTGGTCTAAGACTGGTACCACATTTACTCATTTAACTTTCTCTTTCCTCTTGAATTTCCCCTACACCCTACTCCCATCCAAGAGAAAGGCCAACTCAGCGGAAATTAAGATAATAGGATACTGTACTTTCCAGGGCATTTGTGAGACAGAGACTGAAGCTGGGTGCTGAGAAAGAATACAAAATGGTGTATACATTTAGGACTTGTTTTTCTTACAAATTCAGTGCTCAAATACTTCTGATTCAGTGGAAGAACTATTACACATATTGTTCTCTATTCCCAAGACTCTCAGCACGTATAAAGTTGCCTTACAATCTCCCACACCTCAGTTAAGTTACTCTAACTCACTAGTGTCAAAGGACAGAGAGAGGGGACAGTAAGAGAAGGGATTTTCATTTGCTTCCTTATATCCACGCCCCTACTGCCCAGTTTATAACTCCTACTTGTTAAATTTACTGCTTTGTCAGTACAAAGGAAAGAGGAAGCACAGGTACACAGGGCCATCTACTTTATGGGAAAAGCAAACATGGCAACCTTGGCTGGCTTATGTGGTGATATCATCTCCCCTAATTTTAATGACTGAAATAATAGCCTGTACAATTAAAGCTTGGTAATTATTCAACCATACTTGTATTTGGCCCATCAATTAGAACACTCTAGGCCAATGCAGTCTTTTGTGTTTAAACAGTTTATTTTGGCTGTGCACAAGTAACCGATTCCTAAAACAATAACCAAATATCCACTGCAGCCTACACTCAGCTTCCTGTAGGCACAGCGACACTGGGTCTTGTGCCTTGTAAGAACTAGAATTTTGGCAGACAAGGTCTTTTCCTGATCAAACCGGCATTTGGGGTTAGTCATCAGCAGTGTCCCTCAGCCACAGATTTTGCAACACAATGACTTCATTCCTCCCACTTCATCTTAAGAGGCCCTGGACTGGGGGAGAGACAGAATAAAACTCCGAAGGTGGTGGAAGACAATTAATGGCAGGTCTGAGGCTGTGTTGGTTACTAAGCTACTAAAGAAAGTTAAAAAGAAAAGAGAGAAAAGGGAAAAAAAAATGCTTCCTGTTCTAAATAAGCAAACAAATTAAGAGTCTCTGCCTGCCAGAGACTTAAAAGTGTGAAGCCTAAGGACATTTCCTCTTTTTAAAACGGACCACACAGGGCACTCAAAGGAAAAGCACACCTGACAATAAAAACCAGACAGGATTAATTTGAACAAAGGGAGTGGAATTTTCCTTTAACAGTACGTGTCTTTTATAGCTTGGTAGGCAATATTATTTCTACACAAATATATGGTTTGGGCGTTTGAGTATTTTTGAATTTTTACTATAGGATATTGTATAGAAATGTCATGCCTTCCCAATTTCTCTATGGCACGAAGTTAAGAAGGAACTTAAATATTCACTAGAGATTTCAAATTATACATACTTATACACACACACCCTCACACATATAGACACAAAATCAATAAATGACCAATTGCAAATTGGGGAAATAGGTAGGACAATATGAGACAAAGAGTTAATACCCTTAATATACAGTTCTTTAAATTTTTAAGCCATTAAAAATTCAATGACTAACAGAAAAATTAACCCAAAGCTAAAAGATATTAGAGTCTAATATACACAGGAATGCATGCTCTCTGTCCTGTTTCCCCGAAAATAAGACCAGGTCTTATATTAAGTTTTGCTCCAAAATATGCATTAGGGTCTATGTTCAGGGGATGTCCTCCTGAAAAATCACGCTAGGGCTTATTTTCCGGTTAGGTCTTATTTTCGGGGAAACACGGTGGTAACTAAAGAAATGCAAATTTAACAGCTCGATATCATTTTCTGTGACCACAGGAGGCGAAACCAGAACCAATGAGTGGAAATTCTTGTGGAAGGAGATTTTGGCTCACTGAAAGTATATACTTCTAAGACAGCTTTGAAGAAAACAGATCTGCTTGTAAGATCCAGCTGTATCACCCGGTGCAGATAAAAATGAGCTCATCCTTTACCTAAGTAATGACAAAAAAGTTTTCTCCCAAAACCAGAGTTTTAGACTAGACTAGCCATTTTCAAATGAGCCTAGTGGCAAATCAGAATCACATATTCCTGGGCCACACCCCAAATCTACTGAGCCACAATCTCAAGATGAATTCCAGGAATTTATATTTTAAAAATGATTCCCATTTCTGGCATTGGGAAACTAATGAACTAGGTGATCCTGAATAGATAGATGTCTCTTTCAATGATCCGATTCTAGATTCCCTAATATAGTACTTAGGGTTTAGATTTTCCTTTGTCTCACCTTTAACTTCTGGGTCAATTTATTCACAGTGCTTAAATTTCAATCATTATAGTTACTTGTTGCAGCTGACCTGCCTGTAATTTTCTATCACTAAGCTCCCATGCTAGCCAAAAAGAAAGGGAACTGGATTCTAGGAAGGGATATACTTTGAATAATTAACAATAATGTAACTGCATTATCCAAAAATGTAATGCCAACTGTGATATTTGCAAAAAATAGCTAATTAAGTAAGATATTAAAACCCATGTTTTATTAATATTGCCCTCTTGGACTGGAAGTATAGTTATTTAACTAAGTCTGCATGACCCTTAGGTTAATAAAAAGTACAAATTTTATGATTAAATGAATCCATATCTTCAGTACAGAAGAGAAGGAGAAGCACTGTTTTTTTTTAACTTTGTTTTTCAAAGTGATCACAGAGCAGGAAGACTTTTATTTATTTATTTTTTTTACAATTTCCTTTGCATGGATATACTCTTTTCACCTAAATTTTGTAAAATTTATCCAGAATATCACATTATCACAAAGGGCATTTATTCCAAGTTATAAACAAACCCAAGGTGCCTTGGGTTGTTGAACATTACAAATGAAGACTAAAATAATATACAATTATTTAAAGAAAGTGCATACTGAGTATTTTATAGCAGCGTTTTTGATATTTTATGAAAATAAAGCAATCCAATTAAATATTTCCATAAAAGATGCAGAGGTCAAATATGAATTTTCAACAAATTTCACTGACAGTCATCCTGCCTCTTCCTTACGCGACATGCAGAAGAGGATCAAGAATCCCATGCTTCATTCTTATCATCACCTGTGTGTTAACCCAAGGCTGAGCCCTACACACTGCAGTCAGTGCTTACTACTCAGTGACCTTGAAAATGAACCTCTGAGACTAGTAGGTACTGTTCTCATTTCAAAGAATGCTTCCACACTCACTTGGTAAGGAAGGGGGACAATCTCATTGGGGGGAAATCTTTGATCCTGCAGTCTTTTCGTTGGAAGAGGGAAGAGTTTCTCTCCTAGGCTGGTACAGAAAATGCCAGAAAGGTCAGTGAGTTGACATTCTCTCCCAGGGAACAAAGCTCTGATGCTGAACTTAGGCATGTAGAGAACCAGATGGTTCATTTTTTATTATCTTGGTCAGAAAAATCAAGGTCTTATCTGAAAACACACTTGATTCTCTTATATCTGTGTAATCTAGACATTCCCAGGCCACAAGTCTCTTTTTTTAATATTTGGTCAGACATCCACAGTTGCTGAGGAACTTACACAAGCACCACAGTGGTTATTGCAATAAATACACAGACATGAAATAAGTGGCAACCCAGTATTAAAGGAGGCAAAGGTAGTTCAGAGAAGCCCCTTCCTTCAAAACTCAGAGAGGGGATGCTGAAACTAAAGAACAGAAGGACGGCATTTGTTTCAGAGAAGTGATATTTGAGACAGCTACTGAAGAATAAGAGGGCCTCTAGGTGTGAAAAAGGACTCCAGTCCAAGACAACAGTGCAAAGACATCGAGACAGAACGGAGACATGGAACCGACCAGCAGGTAGATAACTTTAGGATTTCAGAACTTGGGATGGAAGGGTATGAGGAAACACTGCTGTCAAGGGTCACCAGGCTCACATCATAAAATCTTTGTGTGCCATGGACAGAGTACAGACTTTATCTCATAGGTAATGGGGAGCATAATGGAATAATATTTTCGTTTTAGAAAGAAATCGTTAGCATTGTAGTAGTAGATAGATTGGGAATGTGCAATAGTGAATCAGAGGGCGAGGTACAAGGCTGCTGAAAGAGCACCACAGAGAGAGGAAGAGGGCTTGTACCCAGGCAATAACAAGAGCAAGAGGAGAGAGGAAGGGTCAAAGAGGAGTGAGGGAAGAGTTCTCTGATCTGAGATTCTCAAAGACCAGCGCCTTCTCAAAAATGTGTAAAACCGAGTCACGATCTGTCCCTAAGCAGTAGGTGGGAGCCATCCTGAGATAGGAAAACACCCAAATGAAACTGGGTTCAAATCCGGGCTTTGTTCTCTACTAGCTGTATAACCTTAGACAACTAACTACCCTGAACCTTACAGTGATCACACGTAAATTGTCAATAAAGCCCTTACGGAGGTGTCAGGAGGAACAGAGATGAAAAATGAAAAGCCCGAGCTGAGTGACTAGCTTAGAATGGGGGCACAGGAAGATGTCTACGGAATAGACAAGAAGAAATCCACATATATGGTTGCCTGCTTTGTGTTGTAAAACAAAGATATAAACATGTCTACTTAAGTCAACAATTTATTTCTGAGGCCCAGAAAGCACTTATTTAGTTCTTCCATTAATAGAGCTAAGGAAGTTATTTAGAAGGATTTGTATCAAACATTCAAGTATCCACTCAATTCAATTAACAGGTAATGAACACTCTCTGGTACCGACGTTTGGCTTGTACTAGAAATCCTGGGACTGGTATGATCAACCTCCCTTTATCAGCTCTGTGGATTATCTAAAGAGGACTGAATGGTTTCTTTGGCATCAATATCACAGCATGTTCTCTGACCTTTGTTTCCTATTGCCTATACAAAAGAAGAGGAAGGATGGTTCAATGGATTACTTCCTTGACACATACCCACATCCTCCCAAGCTTTCTAGCTACCATGCACCCTAACCTCAATTACTCTATTACCCAAGCTCCCTCTAAATGACTAGCAGCTTCTTCCTGCATTTTTGCTTTGCTAGTGATGTCCACTTCGCTGGGAATAACTTGCATTCTCCCTCAAAACACCAGTCCAAAGCCTATCCTTCTTTTAAAATCCACAGTGAAATAGACTTCCTTCGTGAAGTCTTTTTTTGACTGTAAAGCAGGATAGACTGATTCTTGCTGTGGTTCATTACGATATTTTAATGAAGAAAATGTTAGGTTCTAAATGTGAGGGTTCTTTGCCTTTTTTTTTTTTTTTAATGCCAACCATTACATACTTGTTCATGTTTTAGTGGCTGGAAGATAAAATCCGCAACCTCTCTAGACTGTGATTTTCACTGCCTGTCACTTGAAGGCTACCCTGTAAATTTTGGCTAAATGAATGAATGAGATCATTTGATTTCTATAGGTATTTTAATATAACTCAAATATGAAAGGAACTCTCCCATGGGATATGATAGCATGCAAGCAGAAAAGTAGCATGGTACAATCCTTCATATAGTTGTATAAAATTAAAATGTATCGAGACAGAAAAAAAACGTGATATTTTAAGATACAACTGGGTAGAGAGATATAATAATATTTTTATAGAAAAAGGAAAACGGTTGTATAATAAAGGGAGGATGGCAGAACTGCAAAATATATTCAATTCAAAACAATATCTGTGAAGTACCTCCTTTTTAAATATGTAAACATTGTCAACTGTTACCATTAAAAACACTTTTATATGATGTACTAAAATGTGTTAACTTCTTTGGGCCTTAGCTTCCTCATCTGTTAAATTGAGATTCAATATCCAATAATACCTAAAAATACCTCAAAAACCTAAGGTTTTGTTACAATTACATTTTAAAATGTATGTGTATCACCTGAGACATTGAAGATAATTAAAGTGTCCCGAAGGCCGTACGTACTACTGATGACGGACTGCACTCAGTAATGCTCTTGCACTCTCTGTAAGGTGTGTAGGGAGCATCAGCAGAGAGCTGACGGTGACGGCAAGAGGGCAGGGGCGCCAATGAACCACTTCCTCCTCCACCACATGCACTTTGCATTTAAATGAAACTATGCTTCTCCATGCTTCAAGGATTACTAAAACTGTTGCTTTAATTCTATCTGATTAGTTCATCTGTCTAATCCATTGGGCAGAAAGGAGATATTTATTTGTTCAAATCAGTATTTGAACAGAAATATGAAGTAGAGAACGAAAAAACACATCCAGACATCTTTTCTTTTTCTCTTCTTTGGCGTGGGGGGTTGGTGGTCTAGGGAACTGGTATTTTGAGGGGTTCAGGTGATGGAAGGATTGGAAAATATAGTTTCTGGTATTTTTGACTAGTTTGATTAAATTGATCCTCTTTATTAGGATGCTATTTGCCTCCCCAATTCACTTTCTTCGTATCGATTTAGGAAGTAGATTGTTGAGTGAATAATAAAAAGAAGTAGGAGTTGTTGTTGGGTCTCTTCAGAACGTTTTGGACACCTCGGACAATATGGAAAACCCACATTCTCAAACTACACAGTTGGCTCTCAGTGAATTTATGCAAAATTTTTCATGCAGGGAGTCTTGTCAAGAAGTTGTTTTAAAGTTGTAGTCAAAGGTGCATAGAGCTTCTAATAAAAAATATTAAGTAAGCCAAAGGCTCAGAACAATTTGCCCTTCAGAAAAAGAGGAATTAAAATTTGCTTTGAATCTGGGGTCTACACCAGCAGGTGGCAATGTTCCTTGAAAGCATCTCTCAAATAATGACCCCATCGATCATTTGTTCCAGGGAAGGAGAAAAACAGATGACATAAGCCAACTGGCTGGGGTGCACTGCATATACCCCTTAATATTCAGTAAGGCCTACCTGTTATTTGCTTTTTAGTCTCCAAGTCTCTGGTTTGCTTCAGCACCTGGAGCAGCCGAGGGACCCCGTTGAGTTCAGCCACCTCCAACTTGTTGTCGTTGTCTTCAAACACCAAGTTTCTCAAAGCCCCGCACACAGCTCGCTGAACATCTTCATTCTGAACTTTTAGGAGCTGCAGAAGCTTGGGGATGCCGTGAAGCTGATTAACCTGCGGAAGAAGTGGATACATCATTTCAGGTGTTTATTAATTCCGATGTGGCGTTAAAGACATTCGGTGTGATATGAATGAACAGATGAAGGTTACTGATGTTGAGTATAACTGCCAGCAGTCAGCAAGTACGTGTGGCATAACCTGAGACTCACGGTGTACAATGTACTCCTGCTACAAGGTATCTTTCACCGAGGAGCTTACAGTAAGTTTGGGACGTTAAACCAAAACCCTATGAAAAAACTGAAGGAAAGTTAAGTGATAAAGGGTGGATAAATGATAGTGAAGTGGACAGAAAGAGTTACGTGATAAAAGTCTTAAGCATAATCAAGAACAGAGAATTAGAGGAATAAGGAATGTTTTGTGAAAGAATACCATATTACACAAGCGTGTTTTTTTCTAGGACAGAACTTTACAGTCTATATAAACTGAACAGAAATTATCTTCATCAATGGTAGAATTAAAAATTCCTTTAACATGACAACCATAGTAACAATGCAAACTAACCTTAAACGTAAGCTATTTTTACAATCAATTGCTTTGAGTATTTAAAAGATTTATTAAATTAGTCAAGCACTTTAAGTAAATAGCACAACTTTACACTTTTTAATGTGCAATTAAAAAAATATTTCTTCTATCCAAATATGCAAGAAAGAGTATGCTGTCTATAAAAAAAAGGACCAGAACTAGGAATGAAAAGAACAATAGTAGATGGTTTAGATACTGAAACCTATGGCGGTTTGAGAAGAGGCCAAGTCATGGCAGTCTGAGCAAGGTGATTTTGTGTTTTAGGCTGCAAATATTATCTAAAGAAATCTAAAGCTGGACACAAGGTGGCTGGAGAGAAACGTTAAGTTGGAGACTGAAAGATTTCTTTCTCATAGGTTTCCATTCATATCTGATTAAAATATTTTTAAGTTGCTAAGAACTTTGGTAAAGATCTCAGTCATTTTCACCATCTTAATGCAGACATTTTTAGGAAATTAAGTTGTTGTGAATGGATGTGAGTCCCCCTTTTAGATGAAGTTCATCACTTATGAATGATGCTCTAATTACACAGTTTATACGCAGGGAAGAGTTGCACCAGTGGCACATTTTCATACTTTTAGCTTCCCTTTCATAGACAAATAAATAGCACTTAAGACCCAGTCTTCCAATGTTACATCTTCCTTTGTTAGGACAGGGGAGAAGACCAGCAAAGCAGGAATGAAAGTCAAGGTTGTAAAATAATTGGAACAATAAAAATAATAACCACAATAACAATAAAATAAAAATAACAACCCCTCCTCCCACTTCTATCATTAGGAAGTGGCGGCATAGTGTTAAGAGTTTTATGTATATATAATCTAATTAATAGCTTGCCAAGAACCTTGAGAAGAAAGCACTCTTTCGGTTCCTTTAAGGGTTCACTGCTGGTAATGAGGCATAATAATTCCACTTAGTGGCTCCCTTGAGAGGAGACATTTGCAGAACAGGAGACAATTGGGAGACAGGCCACAGCAATTTTCATGGGCTATGTCTAGAGCCATTCTAATATATCTGCAGGACACTGCTAATGATAAAGATTTCTTAGCTACCAATTAAATCTGGTCCAACAGGTCATCGATTTGATCATTTCATCTATTCCATTACATTTCCTTAAAAGCAGAAACACACAATGTATTTTAAAACAGCCTATAACTCACATGTTTCCCTAATTCCGTCAATTTCTATTTCATAGCTGGGTTTTAAGGTGGTTAAATCCATTCTATAAACTTCAAATGCCAGCTCAATTAAATCTTCACAGTAGCAGCATAAACATCAGTTGCAAAAAGAAAATCCTGTTTGGCCTGAAGGTACTCTGGCAGCCTCAGAAATATTGTATTACTTAATTTATAATTTATTAGTTTGCCTTCTTCAAAATCTAATGCGAAGAAGCTTACTGGCCACATTGCATTTCCAGGTATGATGACAGCATTAGTGAGAAGAGACATGTGGAAGCCTCCTTTGTCCTGAGCAGGGAGTGTGGATGACAGAGTTTTGTTTACTGGCCCTCTGACCCGTTCTCTCACCCAGCCACCTTTATCCCCCTGGCTTTCAGCGCTGGCTCCAGCCCGGAAAGAAGGAAACTGCAGACACACCGTACTCAGATAAACGCTGAAATCCGACGAAAGCTCTACTTACTACAGAATTTGACTCCCTGGTGTGTGGCACTTACCCCACATTTAAAAATAGATATGAGTTACTTTTACCCATTATATCAAGCAAATGGATACAAATCATATCAAATACAGGAAGCTGATGTGATTCTCCTCATTGCATATAACTAGAAGTGCACTGGTGATAAATCCTGTATACATTAGGACCAATGTCACATGTGCTGTTCTTGCCTTTTTAAATTCGGGGCAGCAGCTGGCACCACGTGTTACACCATAGGTTACATGTGTTTCCCAGTTATACTAAATCCTCAGGGGATTTGTTCTCTCTTTGGAAAAAGGAAAAAAGAAAGACTAATATGAATGTTTCAGAACTTCAAAAGGGCTTTCATTTGAGATGATTTCTAAATATATGAAAAGGCAGAGTCGCATATTAGAATTTTAATTTTCTCTTTGACTCTCTTCTGATTCTCTTCCCTTCCAACTCTGAAATTATGAAATGATGAGGATTTCTGCTGGCAAATAAGCAGAGGGAACAGACTGACTGTTGAGGTTAAGGGTTCTCTCATGCCCGTGCAGTTCCTTTGCGCTCACTTCCTTTTCTGTTGGGGATGTTCTCCCCACTCTGCCTCTCTTCTGGCAAAGCCCTACTCACCCTGCATGAACCAGCTCAAACGTCACCTCCTCCTTGAAATGTCACTCCCTTTCTCTCCTTTGCCTCCCATTGAATTAATCACTCCCTGTAAATTGGTATAAACTTTCAGGAAGGCAATTGGCAATGTGTCAAAAACTAAAAATATTCACTTCCAGAAACCTTCGTTAGGATATAATTTGAAATGCAGACACTCTAACACAGGATAATGGTAACTACATTTTTTATAATAGTGAAAAATAAGAAACCATACATGTCCAATAATGGGGGAAGACTGGCTAATGATTAATTGTCACATACCCACTTGTTGAGATATCCCGGGGACAGGTAGAGCAATGTTTGAACTGACAGGTATTTTATGAGTCATACAGTTCCCTTATCAGTCAAATGGGGATTGTGTAAGATTGGCAATCGTGTGCTAGACACGTAGTAATTACTCAGCACATGATAGCTACTACTACGCCACCATAAAATGTTTACAAACTATCAATGTTATGAGAAAATGCTTATGATAATAGAAAAGCTGAGTAAAATATGCATTTCTACTCATAAACATAAACATAAAGAAGGGAATGAGATTAGGGGGTTTGGGAGAAATGGTGGGGATGTTAAGTTGTGAATGAGGCTTGCTGCTTTGTAGTTAAACAAACAAACAAACAAACAAACAAACAAACAAACATATTTGTGCTTGCTTTTAAAAATCAAAACAAAAAGATCCCTATCAACAAAGCTACATATTTGATTCCAGCTATGAACATATATGTGTTAAAAAAATCAGAGAAAACCAAAATGATAACACTAGAGGGACTGTGGGTATATATTTTTTTTCTTAAGTTCTCAAATTTCTTATAAGGAATTTGTATGAGTTTTATTATGTATAATATAATAAGATTTTACAAGACAGTTATGGCAGTCACTGCTTTGGTGATGAGATCTGAAGCAGGCATAAAAATAAAACCTGTTTAAGAAGGGTCTTGCAAATTACGAATCTGTCCTTCATCCTGCAGGCAATTGGGGCAGCTATTGGAAGGTCTCCCTGGGTGCTGTGAGGAGACTGGCTTAGGAATGGATAAGGATGGAGGAATGGAGACTAATTAGGAGGAAGTTGGATTAACAGCGATGACGGTGACAGGGATCAACTGTCATACTAACCGGGGGGAGGTACTACTCACTTACAGTGGAAATAATATTCTCTGAGTTATTATTTTGGGGCAGGTCTTGTACCATTATCCGATTGCATTCTCACAACATCTCTGTGTAGTGTGACTATTATTTCCACTTTATAGGTAGGAAAGCTGAGGCTTAGAGAGGCAACATATCTTGCTCGAGATCACTCAGGTAATTAGGATGCTGGGACTCAAACCCATCTCTGAGTGACTCCTGAGAGGCAATGCTTACACCTCCCAACCCACCAGGAAGAACAAGTTTAGAAGGAGGGTTGGCTAGTGGAGAAGAATAGCAAAAGAAGATAATGTGTTCATTTCTTGGTAAGTCGATGCTGAGTTTAGTGGGAAGTCTAGGAAATAGATGGACATGTGGTTTGGAAACCAGGAGAGAGGTATGGGGTGGAGATGCTATGGGTCATCGCATCTGGGTCACGCATTATTGGAAACCATAAAAGTCCACGAGGCAGGTCAGGAGACGGTGTTGAATAAGAAAAGTCCCAGGAAAGCATCTAAGGAATATTTAAAGGATAGGTCACGGATAAATTTTTCACAGAGGAAACCTGGAGGAGCCAGAGAGATGGAAAGAGAACCAGGAGACTCTGGACCAAAAGAAGAAAGTTTGAGAAAGGACAGATGGATGGACGGTGTTAAATGCTGAGAGTCCCAATCACATAAAATAAGAATTGAAAAATTGCCACTGGTTTTAAAAGATATGACTTAAAATTTTGATCTTTATGTCCAAACTGTAATTGTCTTTTATACATAAATTAAAAACTATAGTGTCATGCTTAATAGTAGAAGGATTTTGTTAATGTTCTTGGGTTATACAACATCACAATACTTAGATTTTTCTACAATGCATATATGCTTTTAGTTTTCAATATAGTTTTCATGTTTCAGTATTCTCAAAACCAGTCTTTGTTCTAGCTTTATCACTGAATAAGAATTAAGAAGGCAAGTACAGCCTAAATTTTATATGTAAGCAAAATGATAATTGTAATAAAATTAGTAATTTAAAAGGTAATGGAAATCTAGCCCAACCTGGGTAACAAAAGAAAAATTCAAGTAATTCCGTAATATAAAATGAAAGCATGCATAATAATGCCCAGTTTTTAAAGATCGGCAATAAAAGATTTAAACATTTATGTGACTTAGCTGTAAAAGGACTAATTTTAGCCCAAATCTCTTCATTTACACAACAGGTTCATTACTAGCTAAATACGTTATTTTAAAAAATCCTTACTTATTCTTTCTATGGAACAAACACATAGACAAAGGTCAATGAGAAATACCCAATAATTAAATAATTTTTAAAACTAAAAATAATCTAGCTGTGGGGATGTTTTTTAAAGCAATGTCTAAACTACAGATGCCATGAATAAATATCGACAAATTTGATGTCATAAGAATTTTTAAATCCTGCGTGATGAAATATACCATAAGGCACGTAACACTGGATTAGGTATCACAGGTAAAGAACACCTACAAATCATTAAGGAGATACATATCTTAGTAGAAAAATTGATAAAAAACTGACAATCAACTGAAGAAATACAAGGTCAAAAAAATACATCAAAAGGTGCTCAACGTGGGGCGGCCGGATGACTCAGTGGTTAGAGCACAGAGCTCATAACACCAACGTAGCCTGTTCGATTCCCACACAGGCCAGTGAGCTGCACCCTCCACAACCAGAGTGAAAACAACAGCTTGACTTGGAGCTGAGCTGCGCCCTCCACAACTAGATTGAAAAAAAAAATGAGTTGACTTGCAGCTGATGGGTCCTGGAAAAACACAGTGTTCCCCGATATTCCCCAATAAAAACAAAAAATAAAAAAATTGCTCAACTTTATGATGAAAGAAATGCAAGTGAAAAAATTAGAAGCTCTTTCGTCTGACTCTGCTTACCTGATCTGTAGGATTAACTCATTCTTTTTTTCCCCTCTGTGAAATCTGCTGAATCCCCAAGTACTATTGAAAGCTGGTACTCTGTGTTGGGCTTTGCATTCCTGTTTGTACCAGTTGAGTTACATGTTTACCAAGAATAACTTAGGTTTGTTTCCCAATGTATTTGTCAACAGTACTTGTTCTTATATTATGTAATTTATTTACCTATTCTAAAAATGAATGAAATATATATATGAAAAGAGTTCTGTCTCCCTGATAATCTAAATGCTTTGGAAAGACTAGATAAAGGTTAAGAGCTTAAAAAAACTCTAATTATTTGTGGACAAAATTAATGTAAAAGATTAGAGAAAATGTAAAAATCTGAAAGGATTTGAACCTAGATGAATTAGCACCATTAAGTTTTCATTTCACTTTAAAGAAACTAAAAATGGCATATGATACATAATGGGCATAGATTATGTATGAACGATGATGACACTTTATAAGTATGTGTGTGTGTGTGTGTGTGTAATTTTTAAAAAGATTTCTCTGTAACTCTTTGATTAACTGACCAACTATAAGTCTAGATTTCACAAAAGAGAAAATTTTCTACTATAAAGTGATTTTTTGTGTTTAGTAGATTAAAAAAGCCAACAAAGAATAATATCTGTGGAAGTAATGGTTCATGTAAATGGGTACTTTGATACAATGTTGATTGGAGTGTAAATTTGTACAATCTGGGGAAGGATTTTTAGGGAGTTATTTACCAACATTTAAAATGACTCCATAATAAAAAGGACTGAATTTACTTCCTGAAACAATTTTAAACAGCAGGCAAAACACACAATGATTTCAATGACTGGACATGAAGCAATAATGGATCGTGATCCCTAAGAGGTGGAAAACAAGCAAGCATTCCCAGGCTGTGGGTTCAGTGAGGGAAAACCTTAGTGGAATTCAATAAGCAGAGCTGAGGACACTGAGTGCCGAATCGGAGAAGAACAAGCAGGCTAGTGTCTGCAGGGAAGAGTAGCAGCGAGAAAAGGGCTGCACAGAATGAGAACCCTTGAGATCTGCAGAGGGTCCCCCTCTAGTATTCAGTAGAGTATTAATTAGTGCCTGTGTGTAAGGAAATTGCCTGAAGCCAGGGAAATAACCACCTGAAAGGATTTAAAGGAATAGCTCCTCATGCTCACACAGGCCCATGAACCCTGCCTATTTTCACTAGCCAACCAGAAAACTTCATGATTCATGGTGCATTAGGTAGAGTTCTCAGAAGTATCTTGCCTTAAGAAATGGGGACTAATTAATTCTAGAAAAACATGCTGCTCTGGTCCCACCTAACAAATCTTAAAAGCAGGGTTTGAAAGGATCAAATTGTTTCCAAGTAAATTAACTGCATTCTAGAATAAAGCTCAAGAATATTTACAGAAAAATAAAAACATCCAGCATCCAACAAGATAAAATTCTTAATACCTGGCATTCATAAAAACTTTCCAGGCATTCAAAGAAGAAAAATATGACCCATATTGAGGAGAAAAATCAATCAACTGAAACCCACCAAAAATGGACACAGATGTTAGAATTAGCAGACAAGGTCACTCAAGCAGTTGTTTTAACCGGCTTCCACATGATCAGAAATCGTGAGCAAAGGGACATGTTAGATAGGGACACAGAAGGTATAAAAAAGACTCACTTTTTACCTCTTGAGATAAAAACTACAATTTATAAAACAAAAAATATCATACTGAATGAGATTAACAGCATACTAAACACTGCAGGAGAAAAGACTTGTGAATTTAAAGTACAACTGAACTTATTCAAAAGGAAACACATGGGGGAAAAAAAACTGAAGAAAAAGAACAGCATATGGATGAGATGTGTGGCAATTTCAAGCAGCCTGATATGCATGTAACCAGAGTTCCCAAAGGAGGAAAAGAAAACATATATAAAGAACTAATGGTTGAAAATTTCCAAACAAAACACCAAAATTTGATGAAAAGTAGAAATCCACGTATTTAAAAGCTCAAAAACTCCCAAGCACAAGAATCCTAAGGGAACTACACCAAGGCATATTGTGACCAAATTGCTCAACACCAGTGATGTAAACAGAAAACCTTAAAAGCAGCTTGGGTGAGTGGGGGGTAGACACAGTATGTACAGAAGAACAATAAGGACGACAGGAGGTTTCTTATCTGAAATACTGTTAAGTAAGAAGGCAGTGGAACAACAACCTTCAAGTACTGTAATTAAAATACTGTCAACCTAGGAATCTACTGGTAATGAAACTACTTCTCAAAAGCAAAGATGAAACTCTTTCTGAAATTCAGATGCTGAAATAATTAATCACCAGGAGACCTGCACTAAAATAAATGTTAAAGAAAATTCTTCAGGCAAAGGGGAAATGATAGCAGATGACATCTATACAAAGAAATGAAGAGCACTAGAACAACTTAGATGAAATAGACAAAGTCTTTGAAAGACACAAACTACCCAAGCTCACTAGGAACAGCCCAAAGAGTCCCTTATCAATTCAAGAAACAGAATTTGTAGTTAAAAAACTTCTCACAAAGAAAATTTCAGGACCAAATAGCTTCACTGGTGAATTCTACCAAACATTTAGGGAAGAAACAATACCAGCTCCAATCAAACTCTTTCAGAAAATTGAAGAGACCACTTCTTAATTTACCCTATGAGGCTGGTATTATCCTCAATCCAAAACCGGACAAAGACATTACAAGAAAAGAAAATTACTGATCAATATTCTCTATAAATAATGCTGTATAATTTCTTAACAAAATTTTAGCAAATCTAATTAAAAAAATAAAAAGTGACAGAACATCAAAACCAAGTGGGGTTAATCCCAGAAATGGGATAACATTTAAAAATTGATGAAAGTAATTTACCATATTAGCAAAATTAAAATAAGAACCATGGAAATATTTCAACAGATACATAAAAAGGATCTTGTAAAAATCCAATAGTGATTCCTGAGTAAAAACAAAACAAAACAAAAAACAAACAAAAAAACTCTATTAAATTAGGGATAAAAGGGAAGTTCTTTAACTCGAAATGGGGATTTATGAAACATTTATGCCCACAGAAAACATCACACTCAATGGTGAAAAGCTTTTAGTTTTTCCTCTAAGATTAGAAACAGGACAAGGATGCCTAATCTTGCCACTTTTATTCAACAGAATACTGGAAGTCAGTTACCTAAGCCAGACAACAAGTCTAGAAAAAAAAAAAAAGAGGAATCCAAATTGGAAAGGAATAAATAAAACTATCATTGTTTGCAGATAACATGAAAACCCTAGAGATTCCTCCAAAAAACAGATAGAATTAATTAATGAATTCAGTAAAGTTATAGGATTAAAAAAAATCAATGTACAAAGATCCATTGTTTCTAAATGAATGAATGAATTAAATTCATTCACTAAAATAAATGATCAGAAATTAAGAAAACAATCCCATTTGCAATTGCATCAAAAAGCATCAAGTACATAAGAATAAATTTGCCAAGGAGGTGAAAAACCTGTACAATGAAATTAATAAGACATTGACAAAAGAAGTTGAGGAAGACGAAAATAAATGGAAAGATATTCCATGCTCATGGATAGACTTAGTATTGTTAAAATGTCCATACTCTAAAGCAATCTATAGAGTCAATGTAACCCCTACTAAAATTCCAATGCATTTTTCACAGAAATAGAACAATCCTAAAATTTGTATGGAACCACAAAGACCCTGTATAGCCAGAGAAATCTTGAGAAAGAAGGCCAAAGCTATTGCGTCATGCTTCCTGATTTCAAACTATATTAAAAAGCTATAGTAATCAACAGTATCATATTGGCATGAAAACAGACACATAGATCAATGGAATGGAATAGGGCACCAAGAAATAAACCTACACATATATGGTCAATTAATTTACAACAGAAGAATATACAATGCTGAAAGGAAAGTCTCTTCAATAAATGATGCTGGGAAAACTGGACAGCCACATGCAAAATAGTGAAAGTGGACCATTATTTTACACCATTCAAAAAAATCCATTGAAAATTGGATTAAAGACTTGAACATAAGACCTGAAATTATCAAACTCCTAGAAGAAAATATGGGAGGTAAGCTCTTGGACATTGGTCTTGACGATGATTTTTTTGGATTTGACACCAAGAGAAAGGGCAATAGAAGCAAAAATTTTAAACAGGTGGGAAGACACCAAATGAAAACCCTCTGTGCAGCAAAGGAAACGATCACAAGAGGAAAAGGCAACCTATGGAGCGGGAAAAATATTTACAAATTATATTTCTGATAACGGGTTAATATACAAGATATATAAAAAAACTCATATAATGAGTAAAAAATCAAACAAATGATAAAAAATGGACAGAAGATCTGAATAAATATTATTCCAAAGAAAATATGTATGTAAATGGAAAACAGGTATATGAAAAGATGTTCAACATCACTAATCATCAGGGAAATGCAAATCAAAACCACAATGAGATATCACCTCATACCTGCTAAGATGGCTATTTCCAAAAAGACAAGCAATTACCAGTGTTGTTGAGAATGTGACAAAAAAACAAACAAAACACCACCAAAAACCCTCATGCACTGTTGGTGGGAATGTAAATTGGTGCAGCCACTATGGAAAACAGTATGGAGGTTCTTTAAAAATAAAAGATAGAACTAGCATATGATCCACCAATTATACTTCTGGGTATTTACCTGAAGAAAACAAAAACACTAACTTGAGAAGATAGCTGCACCCCTATTTCATTGCAGCATTGTTTACAATAGTCAAGACATAGAAATAACCTAAATGTTCACTGATGAATAAAGAAAGAAAATGTTGCATATATGCACAATGGAATATTATTTAGCAATTGAAAAAGAAGAAAATCCTGCCATTTGTGACAAAATGGATGGACCCTAGGGGCATTATGCTAAGTGAAATAAGTCTACCAGACAAAGACAAATACTGTATGATCTCACTTATGTGGAACCTAAAAAACAAACCAAACCAAACAAACAAAACCAAAATCCTAGATACAGAGAAGGGATTGGTGATTGCCAGAGGTGGGGTTGAGGGTTGAGTGAAATGGGTGAAGGTAGTCACTTCCAGTTATAAAATAGTAAGCCATGGGGATGTAATGTACAGTATGGTGACTACAGTTAATAACACTGCATTGTATATTTGAAAGTTGCTAAGAGTAGATTTTAAAAGTTCTCATCACAGTGAAAAAAATTTGTAACTATGCATGGTGACGGGTGGTAAGTAAACCCACTGCAATGATATCATATCATATGTATATATGATATATATACATATACAATATTATTATGCTTTATACTCGAAACTAATGTTATATTTCGATTATATCTCAATTAAAGAAACAAAAAACAAAAAAGAAGGAAAAATGGTATTAAAAGATACTAAAATATAAAAAATTTCCTTTCGTCAAAAAAAAGCTCCCCACAAAATTCTTTTAGGTTAAATCCCTCAAAAATAAACAAATATATAAACAAACCTAGAGGTAGCATCATACTTAATAGTGAAAGAAAGACTGAATGCTATTCCCTTAAGATCAGGAATAGGACATGTCCACTCTCACTTCTTTTTAACATTGTACTGGAGGGTCTACCCAGTACAAAAAGAAAAAAGGAATAATGAAATGTAAGCCTTCCAGATTGGAAAGGAAGAAACAAGACTATCTTTATTTGTAGATTCATCAGATTTTCTACATTGAAGATCATGCCATCTGCAAATGAAAACAGTGAATTTAATGACTGTAGAAAATATAAAACTATAGTAATCAAGAGAGGGTGGTATTTGCATAAAGACAGACAAAACGATCAATGGGATAGAATATATATTCCAGAAATAGACTCACACATATGTGATCAATTTCTTTTCAAGAAAAGTACAAGAACAATTCCTATTGAAAGGATAGTCTTTTCAGCAAATGGTGCCTAAACAATTGCATGTATATACATTGTTTTAAAAGGAACTTCAATCCACATCTCGCAATATATACAAAAATTAACCCTAAATATACCATAGACCAACTATAAAATCTAACATTTATAAAACTTATAGAAGAAAATATAGATTATCTTTGTGACCTTGGACCACAGAAAGATTTCTTGGATACACCATGAAAAGCATGATCCATAAAGGAAAAAAGTGGAAAACTGAAATCAATCAAAATTACAAACTGTTAAGAGAATGACAAGACAAAACACAACTGGAGAAAATATTTCCATACCACATATCTTAAAAATGGCATATCCAGAATATATAAAAAACTATCAAAATTCAGTAAGTAAGCAAAAACTCAAATTAAAAATGGGGAAGGATTTGAACATACATTTCAACAAAGAAGATATACAATGGCAAATAAGCACGTTAAAATGATGTTCAACATCATTAGTCATCAGGGAAATGCAAATTAAAACCAAAATGAGTCACCACTACAAACTTACAGGGTAAAATTAAGTCTGACCGTTATCAACTGTTAGGATGTGGAGGAACTAGAACTCTCAAATGTTGCCCAGGGAAACATAAAATGGCACAGCTACTGTGTAAAACAGTTTGACAATGTCTTAAAAAGTCAAACATACATCTACCAGATCATCCACGCATTCCATTCCTAGGTATTTACCCAAGAAAAATGAAACCATGTCTTCGCACATGTTCATAGCAGCTTTACTTGTACGAGTATTAGCCAAAACTCAAATGTGCATCAACAGGTAGATAGATAAACAAATTATGGTGTATCCATATAATGAAGTACTACTCAGTTACACACACACACACACATGCACACACACTTTTGATACATACAACATGGATAAATTTTAAAAGATTTAAGGCGAATAAAAGAATCCAGACAAAAAAGGTATTATGTGCTCTATGATTCAATTTATATAAAATTCTTGATAATCCAAAATAATCTATAGTAACAGAAAACAGATCATTGATTGCCTTGGGTCTGGAACTGGGTTGGGAGGGGTGTGAAGTATGGATTACAAAGGGGCACAAGGAAACTTTGGAGGTTAATTGAGATGCTCATTATCTTGATTGTGCTGATGTCAAAACATATGTCAAATGTTTCACGGTGTCAAAACATATGTCAAAACTTTATTAAATTGTACCTTACTTAATAAAGCTGTTAACAAAATGAACAAACAAAACTGGTACATTTATACAACAGAAATCTATGCAGCAGTTTATAGAATGAAGTAGGGCTAATATATATTGAAGATTTCCAAGATATTATATTAAATGAAAACAAAATACAGAATACTGCAAGTAATCTGCTACCATTTGTGATTTTGTTTTAAACAAAAAAGAATACTAAACCAACCCATCCAATAATTGTTTCTACATGCAGAGAGTATCTGCAAAGATACCCAAAAATTGATAAGAGAGAGACAGAGGCAGAGACAGAGAGAAGAAACGAGGGAGGGAGGAAGAGAGAAAATGCAAGAGTGAGAGAAAAAGAGATGGGGGTTGGCTGGGGTTTGGAGTGGGAGAGAAACTCACTTTTCACTGCATACCTTTTCGAAATATGATTTTTCCCCCCACAAATGTACCACTTTTAAAAACAATCATAAAATTGACTCCATTTGGGGGGGGATCCATCCTACAGGAACACTTGTGGAAATGCCAAAAGATCTATGTACAAAGGTGTCCACTGAACCATTGGTATGTTAATGAAATTGTTTAATGCAAACAAAAGTTGGAAAACATTGCCTATATTTAATATATTTTTTTAATATAGAAAACAATAGCCTAAAATGCACATTGATTCTCATTCTCCCTCTCTTCCCTCCCTCCCTCTCTTCCCACCACCTCCCCTCTCTTTCCCCCACCCCCACACATGCCCTCTCTCAGAAAAATCTGAAAGTACACAGACTGTTGACAACAATTGTCTCAAGATAGTTGTAAAGGGGGAGGTTAGGGAGACAAACAAAGAAGGGCGAGGTGTGTACACTGACTTACGTTCTAAGTTTCTGAATTGCAAGAAATTTTTTTGGCAATGAGTGTGTATTTCCTTTTAAATTAAAAAGTCTCAATGAAGATATGTATTTCTATTTTATTGAGCTAATAACTGACATGTAACTCAAGGAAGATGTTTAAAAATTTAAGCAAATTATTGGTTTTGGTTTGCAGGGCCACCACCATACTAGATGTGAGAGTGTACTGGTTTGCACCAGACTTAAGATGCTACTCACCCTTTTCCGCGCTTCAGATTTCTGGAAGCACTCGTGCTGTATGAAAGTAGCTGCAGCAGAAATCCTGGCTGGCGGCGTGTGGTCTGCATCAAGCATACTCACTGCCCGCTCCAGAGTCATCTCCATGTCGGCATTCCTAGACAAACAGTCACGGATTCAGCAAAATTCCAAACCTGCTCCCTCCTGCCTACCAACCTGATCCTCCAGAGATGACTCAGCTAGAGTCAGGAGGCACCTAGACCATCTGAGCCTTGGCTCTTCTTCAGCCAAGAGAAAAATCAGCACCTAGATCAGAAGGTATAGGAAGCCAGTGGCAGAAATACTCCAGCTCTGGTCGGGTTAGCATCAGATGTCATTGAACTGAGCAGAATCAGAACACGTACCAAAGAAAGAAAGTGAACTCTGTTTAAGATAATTACATCTTAAAAAGAGACTTTAAAGGCATGGTAAGACTTTACATGGAATTTAAAAGAAATTTGGCCACAGAAATTGAAAAAAAATTATTGCTATCACACCTGTAGAAAAAATACCCTCCCTCAAAAATCATCAGATTTTTCTCAAAGCTACTCAGAATCTGTTATTTCTCCTAAAACTTAGTTTAAAAAAAAAAGTATTCTAAAAATGTTCTTATTTAATGAATATAATAGTATGCATACAGTAAAAGCCAGGAAAAATGAGTTTGTTTCGTTAAAGTAAGTCATACTGATGTGACAAAATCCATCAGGAAAGGTAATGATTATTACATGCAATTATAAATATGCTTTTTCTTTAAAAAAGTATACATATTCTATTATTATTTACTTTGCCAGTGTAATGACATTGAGTTTATGTCTAGCTCATAGCATACTTTTGTCCTTTACTAATTGCAGGCATTTATAGTGGTGATGAAGTCTTATGCAGTTTGATGCAGAGAGGATAATTTCCAGAGGTCAACTAAAATTGTCACTTGTAAAAAAAAGATAACTCCCAAATGCCTCAAAGAACCATATTGTTTTCTCCCCTTTTATCTCTGTCAGGAGGGTGACTAGGTTAGGAAGTCTATTATCAGTGCAGTTTGTGCTTCCTTAAGCATTGCCTCAGAGAAACTATACTCAGGATGCTAACATCTCAGAATTGTGGCTAAAGACATGCCTTGAAGGTAATCTAGGACCCTTTTTGGCTTCAGAGAGGGTTATGATTGATTCATTCCAGGTAACAGAGACTCCAAAGACATCCTAGGAGTGTGTTTTCCAGTATCTGTTGGCAAGCACAGTGAGTACATGCTCTCTTATATCAGGCTAACTCTCAATACATGCACATGTGTACAGATGTGTGTCTAGTACTGTGAATTGTGTGTCTGTATACGGGTGAGTGTGGCACAAGCGAGGGGATAAATTAGCCTCATGACTAAAAGCTAATATCCACTGCATCTGAAACACATGTCCAAACACAGAAGTGTTACCTCATGAGTATAAAGGTATTACAAACGAAGCAGAAAACAGTCTGGCATTGATACCAAGAAATATATAATGACCTTATAAATGTTGTGCCTCAGGAGTCAATTTAATTGGTGAAAAAAGCAGGCTACTTCTATTAAAACCAGAATCTGAGTAATTTTTAATAGAAACACACCTTTTAGAAGAGATGGAAATAGTTTACATGAAGGGACTCTAATGTCTTTACAGAGAAATCAAAACTCTTAACAGTCTCGATTTCAATGGCAATTTTAAGTCTTTACCATCCACCACTGCAGGTTTTTCACTGATGGAAGATCACTCATAAGAAGAGCCTTCTGTTTAATGCAGCTTTTTATTATTGTTTTTTAATATTCAGTCATTAATCCACTTCGTAAGTCATAAATGGCTTACGGAAGTCTGAATTTTCCAAGTCTCTAAAACCCCCAAATAATTCCATTACTTGAATCCTTTATTTTCCTGAACATGATTCACAAAGAAGCCCTGCATTCACTGCTAGCCAATCCAATGCCATTTTACTTTATCATTAAAAACAATTCTCAAGCTGAATGAAAACTTCCTCAACAGAAAGTTTGCTACAGCTATTCAGGGCACCGATTTTTCTGTTTTGCTTCTGTGAGATCCAACTCTCCAACACAATGTATATTCTCATCGCCGTCTGGCTCCATCTCCTGCCATCATCAATCCCCTTGCCCCACCTCTGATGACTACCCCATCCTCTAGTCACTAGGGCTTTTAATTCTTCTCTAAACACTGTGTGTCTCTTCGCAAGCCACTCTCTTGGAGTTTTCTAGAAAGCCCATCCTTCTACCTAATTCTTACATGTTTGTCAAGACTCAATTCAAATGTCTTCACTTCTGTAACATCTTTCCTGTGCCCCACCCCCAGCTAGAGCTATTCATTTCCTTCTCTATTCTCCTACAACACTCCTCCTCTCCATCCGTCTCTCTCTCTCTTTTCCCCTCCTTCCCACTCACTCATAAAATGCTTCTTGAAGCCTGCCAAAATGTGGCTTGGGAAGAGGGTTGGGGGCGGGGGGGACATCAGGAAGAGCAGTTGTCCCTAGGCCCCATTATCCCCTGAACATACTCTCCAGAAGTGAGTCTTTTCAACAACTTTACTTAATATGTTAAAATGATGCTCATATAAATGAAAAAATATAAGAGGAAGCAGGGTAAAACAACCTTGGTCAGAATGAGATATTATAGCAATAAATAACAAACGGTGCTTTATGTGTGCGATCCCTCAACGAGCACGGCTGCCAGCTAACAACACAGCCTTGCCGCAGGCAGGCTGGTTCCCGGATTATTAGAATAGAGCCACACCTTCCAAGGCCAACGGAAGGTGCGATGATGAATGGAAAGCTCCTGCATGTTGTCACAGAAGTGTAGGAAATGTAAATTCCTCTGCCTCACAAAGATTTTAAGTATGATGAGAGCACTGCTTTGGAAAGATGACTTTGGAGTGGATATGTGTTTCTAGAGACAGTTTTGAGGGCACCATAAGTCTTAGAAGCAATAAAGCCGTGAACTGGGCTGCTAAAAATGAAAATGGAAAGATATAGTTGAAAGAGACTTAAAGAATCAAGGAACTAAAGAAGTTGGCAATTAAGAGGATGTGCAGGGAAGTTACTATGACATTTTGTCTACTCTGTGCTGCTCTATGTCACAAACTTAACTGGTGATCCCTCGGAGATCCAGTCTCTCTCCTTAGTCTCAGCACATGGATTTCTTGTTCTCTGAATTCCTACATACACTAGAGTATGTACTGCACAACCTAGCACTTGATGATGTCTTACTTTTTTTTTTCCACTGATCCTCTCTAGACCTTCATATATGCCACTCAATTTTTCTCTCTTCTGTTGCTCACTGCAGTGCTGGGTACACTGGAGGAATCTAACCACCAGTTCTCATTCCCCCCATAGGCACGGAAATCATAGTTTCAGAAAAACTGATCTAGAATTTTTTTATTTAGTGATTTCAAGAAATCCCCCTTTTCATCAGTCTGATGGAGAACAGGTGTTAACTGTATCTCTTTTACTCCCATGTCTTGGTTTTCTGCTGCATTATTGTCTGATCAGCCATTCTTCTTTGGGAAAGAAAGAGCCATTGTTTAAAACCTTATGTCATTACATAGGTTTATAGTTGTATCTAGCTACTCTATAGGAATGTTCCACAAATGTGAAAGAACACTTTACAGGTGGGACTTTCACTAGGCATAAAAAAATACATTCCAAAAACAGGGGCTGGACAGATCTGAAATGTGAGACAACGGTAGGGAAAAGAGAGCAGTCTCAGGTGCAGGGCTCCCAGGGGACAGCCTGAGGGAATGAAATGAGCCACAGGGCACAGCAAAGGAAGGAAGTCAGGCACAGATGCCACCTTGATCATTTATTTTCCTTATTGTAGGAAACACCGCTGCCTTTCCTTTTCATAGCACAATTTTCAGGAAGAGTTCATTTCTATGATTTTTGATCTCTAGGATGGCAACTTTAGGAGTTATCAAGAATAGGTTTCTTGCCATTTATTTTAAATTTCTTGACCCTGAGTGTCCTTTCTATAGAATATAATTAGAATATAATTATTCTAATAAAATTTACCCTGTCCATTAAAACAATAACCTGAAATAGTACGGTTAATACTTCTAGAATTTGAGCAACAAAAGAACCTAGATGGTAAAACATAAAGAGTTTATATTTCATTTCCTCCTTCTTTAATTCCTTCATGCTTTTACCACACATTTATATAGTGACTTTTATGGACCTACCTCTGTTTAGGTTGCCGAGACTATAAAGATGATAAGACACTCTTAAAAGAAGCACAAAGTCTAGAGGGAGAGCAGATAAGTAAATGAATAACTACAACATATTATTCTGGTACACCCACACAGTACAGCTAACTGGGGCACCCAAACTAGATTGAGAAGGGAGTGGTCCAGGAAATGGTAGTATCTGAACTAAACCAGGCAAAACCAGAGCTATTAGGGGAAAAGAGATGGATGGATGGATGGATGGGAAGAAGGAAATATATGAGTATCTTCCATTAAGGGACATAAAAGAGGTTTGAGTGTTTATGCAGGGGTGTGTTTGGGGATGGTGGTGATGAAGGGAGGAGATTAGAAAGTGATGCGACTAGAGTGATAAATAGGGGTGATAAACATGGGTCTGGTGTGCCATGCTAAAAAGCAGGCAAACTTGGTGCAATTACAGAAAGGTTATAAACTGGGGAGAGAAATCAACAGATCTGGGAAGGTCACTAAGAGTCCTAGAGAAGGGTTCTGAGTGAACGGGACCAGAGACAGAGAGACTCATGCAATGGAGTTGGAAAGAAGAGTAAAAGCGTAAAAACCATTAAAGAAATATGGCTTGGTGATATGTGACTGTGGCGGGAGAAGAAAAGAATGACTTCCATGTTTGTAAACGGTAGGAATTTAGTATGAAGAGATGGTTAGGAGTAGAAGGCAGGCAGAAGCTGATAAATTTAGTTTTGGATATACTGAGTATGGAATGCCCAGGAGATTGTTAGAAATACATACACATTTAGAGTTCAGGATAGAGGACAGAGCTGAAGATAAAATTCTGGGAATCACACGATACAAGTGTAGTACATAGGGACACCCTGAAAGAGCACCAATACTTGAAAGAGAAGGATTAGCAAAGATGACTTCTTTGGGTGTGCAGAAAAGTCTTTTCAGAGAAGACTAAGAAGAAATGTCTGGATAGACAACTGGAAAACCAGGAGAGATTGGTGCCCTGAAAAATGAAGGAAGAGAGAGTTTCACAAACAGTAGTGTCAAATACTGCCCATAGGTTGAGGATTATAAGGACTGAATATGTGTCTGCTTCAGATGCAGCAACACAATAGGCACTGGTACATTACGGGGAGATTGTTTCAGTCAAATGGTGGGGACTAACACCATATTGCAGTGGGCTGATGAGAGACTGGGAAGTGACAGGGTGTTTTAAGAAGCATGGGGGCAGAGACGAAGGAAGAGAAGAATGCCAGTTGTTGGCATGATAGTTTTGTTATTGTTAAAATCATTCTGTTAAAATTGTGCCCAGCACAAATCCTAGAATACAGCAGGCATTGAATACATTTTGAATTATCCATTTAAAAGCCAAGATCAGATTTTTCCTCAACAAATAATTACCTCATGCATTTACCTTCTTTATTAGTGTGTCCACATTGACAAAGATCTGATTTCTACAGAAATGTTTGAAGTCTCATGCACAATTTTGCTTTATAAAACATATTTCCTGCTTCAAGTTTAGATTAGCCCTAACATGTTTTATCAGCAGTACCCGCACAGTCAATGAGTATACTGCAAAATTTCACTTAAAGCGATGATTAAAAGTAAAAACTTCCATTAAGCAACATTAGAAATCAAACAAAAATCACGTATTTAATCTTTTACCATAATGGTACTACATTATTTCAAGAGTTAGCGATTTAATTATCCATCCATTTCTCAACCTTTCACTTTCTAACTTTCTCCCCAGTTTATGAAATTTGTGTTCTAGCATTCAACTTGAATAAGGGTTATATTCCAAAGACCAGATTAGACAAGCCATGAAGTAAACAGGAGGCAAAGGAATGACTTTAAAAATTTAATTTTTTAAATTATTCAGTATTGCCAAAAAGTACCCGCAAATCACTGATACTAGAATCAAAAAGTAAAAGTATCAGGTATAAAAGGAAGGAAAGAGACATCTAAAAATTAGCTGCCTTTGCTTAGTTCTGTCTTTTTATGGTAGTGACTATCAATATAACCTTTGAGGTCCACTTGGAATAAGCCAGAAATAAGCATTTTTGTCTTTTTCCTTCCTTTATTTCAAGAAAATGCATGCAATTATCCATTTTTTGGTCTGCTTTGGAATTAACTCTCCTTCAGAGCATATTTTCACACAGCCAAGAGGTAACCATCCCTTCAGTCAGCATCTAATTTGGAATAACAGATGGACTAATCGTTAGATTTCCTTGCAAAGCTCCATATGAGCAGGTAACCTGGCCTTGGTCCCTGAGGTAAATAGGTTAATCTGTCAATTAGGCAGCTGCCTGAAAAGTCATTATTTTAATCACTTATCTCTGGAAACCTTTCTCTGCAGCCCAAGAAGTGCCAGCTCACGCTGTAAGGGCTGTGGGAACAGAATGTGCTGGCATTGACAGCCCTGCAGATTGAGAAGGGGACTCACCCAAGCTGGGAGTCGGTGAAAGTGGTTCTCTCCGTGAGCATGTTCCCACTTCCTCCTGCTGCCACTTGGCCAATGGTCATGTGCGTCCTCCTCCCGCCTGAATCCACAGTGACACTGGGCCCGGCTTCCCTCATCGTGCGGGTGCTGTGGAAGGAGCTCTGATGCCAGGAGGACCGAGCGGCCCTGTTCTGAGTAACGGCCTGCAAGGGCACCAGCGGCCTGCCCTGCCCTGGGGCAGGCCCTGAAGTCAGATAGTTCTCTTTCTCCAAGAGGTTGCCCATGCTGTGGCTGGTCCCAGGCCTGGGGTACGTGAGCACCACTGGGTTGACAGGGGCACCGTCAAAAACACTGTCATTAACAGACCCGTACTGGAACTGTCTGTGGTAAGTGTTATAGTAGCGCTGTCTGCTCACAGGCCCGGAGGTGAAGCCAACAATTTCTGAGCGAGCATATCTTGGGGGCATAAGGAGGGTGCCACCCCTCCTGCTCTCTTGGTGCCGCAAAGCGTGCCTGGCTTGACTTCTCTGGCTGTACTGGTGATCGCTGTGTGAGTAATGAACCCTCTCAGGGCTGCTGTCTGGAGAAATCTCAAGTCTCCTCAGAGGCTGCCTCAAGGATCTTTCCTCCACTGACTTCTGTGAGCTGTACTGCGCAGTTCCTCTCCCCCAATGACCTTCGTAAGCGGTGGTTATGCCAGACTGCATGAAAGAGAAATCAAGTTAAATGAGGCATAAATCAGTTTTCATCTTTGGTGAAGACTATTCCAGCACTCTTACAAAAGGTGTCCATTTCTCTGAACCACATGGAGAATTTGGCCCCTTTCTGGGTAAAATCTGTTTTTAAACAGATTAACTGGGTTAACTTGGTTGACTAGTTATTTGCACAAGGAGTTGATACTGTTTAAAGCCCCCAGTTTGCTATGGTGTCCATACAACATCACTCTTCTCATAATTCATTTAGGAAATAATAGTATTTGGGAAAGGTAACCTTAAAAAATAATCTATGGACGTTTAAAAATGTTTCCATGGTAGTCCAATAACTGGGTTATATTCTTTGGTATCCTACCTTTAGCACGTCATAGGTTTTAGTAGCAGGGGAACGCCCGCCAGCAAAATCATTTTCAACCAAGTGTAGGTTGTAGACATACTCAGGAACGCTGCTAGTTCGGTGAAGAGTTCCTGCAATCAAGCATATATTGAAATAATATAAGTGGCCCGGTCAGTAGTTGAAGATTGTATAACAACAGTATATTGTAAACTTAAGCAATTGAGGTCTTCATCAAATATTAGATTTATATTGGTGTTTTTAAGTGCTGGTTTAACATCACCCTTGGATGTGGCAAATGACTAAAGGTGATCACAATATCCTCTACAAGCTTTTCAAAATAAAAGTTGAGTTAAAAATAAAATATGTATACATATTTCATTAATTTTTTAGGAAAGAAAGGGGAGAAGAGATTTTTTTCACAAAAATCCAAAAATGTTTGTTATAATGCTGAGGAATTTGGAAATCACTTATTGGCTTAGGTGGTCCGTACTATAAAAGTTCCGTTTGTTTAGTCAGACGAGAACTCTATTCCTAGTGCAGGAACTTGGAAGCTTCCTGAGAGGTCTGTAGGTGTAGGTAATGAATGTAAGAGTGACTCAACACTACTAGATTAGATAGCCTGGATAAACAGGGTGGCTCAGTATGGTCAAAGAAAACAGGGACCAGCTTAAAAAGACCAAGCCGGGGATTGAGGTTTTTGGCCTCATGAGAATGAGGCAGGAGAGAAATTAACCTCTGCCCTACAAATGAGTGCATCTGTGCAGTCACCCAGGTTGGCTTGTTCTTAGTTTGGTCGTCTAACAGCCAGCACACTCTCCTGCACACACTGAGGAGGACACAGGCCTTCCTGCTTTGCTCTGTGGGGCCTACAGGGACTCTTAACTGATGCACATGTCTCTTAAAACACTCCTCTGAAGAGGGGGTGGTAGAAGACACTACTTTGTCATTCTCCCAGCTTTTCATTTGTTCTTTTTGTGTAATCTCCCACTGCCTTACCAAAAAAAACCCCCAAAAAAACCTTACCAGAATAATCAAAGATCTCTAAAACCTAGGTAATTTCTAGTTCCCTAATTTTAGCCAACTTTTTGCTGTCATGTAGCATTATTTTAGAAATCAATTAACTCTTCTAGGCTTCAGAGACTTGTGAAAGATACCGAGAATAAAACAACAGTCAGTCTCTTTCCAATATAACTGGAACACACTTTTCCATTAAATTGCTATAAAGTCAACATTTCAAACACTATCAATAGATTTACAAGTTATTTTGAGATGGAGAGGGAAATGGAAATTGTTGTTGCCAGAGAGCTAAAAAGTATGAATCCATCCCCAAATATGTTTGTACATGTGTCTTATTTCCTGGAGCCAAACAATCTGGCTGATAAACAAATTTCAGACCTCAAGGGGTCGTGGGGGAGGCAGCTGCAGGTTTGTGTCACTCTAAAGACCAGGGAAGTTGAGGGAGGCCAGGCCTCTCCTGTTTCTAGGGGCTTGATTTCTCTACAAGGGATGGCAAAGGTCAGGCAGCCCCTTAATTTTTAACTTCAGTGACAGAGAATTCCTGGAGCCTGGACACCGAATGAGGGAAAGGAATCTTCTGTAGGACCCTAGGGTGAAGGCTGTGAGTGGCCTGAAGCTCTCAACCCTGAATGCCTACATGAGAATCCTGCCCACACACAGTACATAGCCCCAAACTCCACCCTCACTGTTCCTTCTCTTGTCCCCATCCCCCACCCAGCTCAGGCTCTCAGAGAGGCAGGGATGCAAGGGTCCTGCTGGTGTGGGAAAGTAGGCTAGCTGGGCAAGTCCAGGGAACACCCTCACTCTAATCAGGAAGGGTCTAGGGACCAGGGTGCCCTCAGCACTGGGGACGTAGGGTGAGAGGCAGGGGAATGCTTAAACTGTGCCCTTCTCCAATAAACAGAAGACTTTTCTACCAAGGTAGAGAGGCCAGGCAGAAAATTATTGGTTAGTTCATATGTAAGAAACAAAATGTATTATCTTTAAAAAAAGTAGTTTAAGGGTATCCATGTTCGAAAGTTTAGATTGTAACCGAATATATGAAAGTCAGGGGCAATCTAGAACAGGAAAAAAAAAAAACATATATGGCATATGTATTAATTCCTGTTACTCTATAATAAAATGGCAGGTGATGAAAGGGTGCAATTTTAGGAATCCAAGAAACTTGTTTCAATGGGCCCCTCCAGTCCATCATCCCCTGCACTACTACCCTAACCCTACTTCCAGGAACAGGTAGACAATGAAGAACAGTTAATACTGCCATCTTGAAGCTGAGATTTCTGCAAGGATTTTAAAAATGTGTAAGAATCTTTGGATAGGACCCCAAAAAAGTGTATCCTATCAAAATAGCTAATCGTTGAGTTTTGTAATCAGGCCTGTTGAATGAAGTAAAATGTTCACCTCACATTGTTGCTGGGGGTTGTAAGGCTTTTTAAGGTTTCTTACACGAACTGCTTACATTTCAATATTTTCTTTCAGGAGCTCAAGTTATTTTATGTTTCTTTTCAATATTCTGTAATGCAGAGCCAGCTATTATCATCTTTCTTTATAAATAGGTAAAGTTAAATTACTTGCTTTAAATTGCAAAGAGATTTAATATCAGATTTGAAATCTGGGTTCCTCCTTTCCACTGGTCTCTGCTGTTGACTGTAATGGTGGCTTTTCTGAAATTGCCATTTATCAATGCCCTAGAGGGATTGTCATCATAGTTTTTGATACGAGGACCCAAAACAATCATTCTCTTTCCTCTAGAACCTTTGCCCGGGCAACTCCAAATACTCTATAAATACTAGTTCTTTACCTGCTGACATTAAGTCCTTAAAAGGAAGCTTCTCCTTCAGTTTTTAGATGAATGAACTGAGACCAGTTTACTGGTTCCCAAAATAGCTACAAAGTGGTTGTTAACAGAGAATAAAATAAGATTAGATCTTTAAACCTTAGACTCTCTTCCTTTGCAAGTAAGGTTGTGACTCTTGATATTCAACCGGCAGGCTGGCACAACAGATAGTTTCTCTGGTTCAAAGGCCAAATAAATGAAAATAAATAATAAATAATGCAGATTAATTTGTCTGGGCCATCATGTTTGAGATAAGTATAGTGGATTAAAAGTGAATTAGCAGGGCCGCCCTGGTGGATCAGGCGGTTAGAGCTCCATGCTCCTAACTCCGAAGGCTGCCGGTTCAATTCCCACATGGGCCAGTGGGCTCTCAACCACAAGGTTGCCAGTTCAATTCCTGGAGTCCCTGGTGGGCTCCGCCCCTTGCAACTAAGATTGAACATGGCACCTTGAGCTGAGCTGCATCCCGGATGACCACAGGGTTGCCAGTTCAATTCCTCGAGTCCCACAAGGGATGGTGGGCAGCACCCCCTGCAACTAAAATGAACACGGCACCTTGAGCTGAGCTGCGCCCTCCACAACTAAGACTGAAAGGACAACAACTTGACTTGGAAAAAAAAAGTCCTGGAAGTACACACTGTTCCCCAATAAAGTCCTGTTCCCCTTCCCCAATAAAATCTTAAAAAAATAAAAATAAAAAAAAAAGTGAATTAGCAGCTGTATTCAAAGAAATTTTGAACTAGGGGGAGTTTTTTCTTAAAAGGTAAATATTAATCAGAATGGAAACATCTCTTTAAGGCAAGTCATTATCTTCTGTTCAGAGAATAAAATATTATATGTATACATAATAATGACTATTGAACATATAAAATAGTTCAGCCATGAATTATTCTTCTCCAAAAACAGAAAAAAGGAAAGAAAAACATATACATACATCCTGCTTTAAATAAATGGAACATGAAAATCCACATTTTCTAACATGGAAAATGAAGGTGGGGTTTATTTCAAAGAATTTGTTTACTTCACAAAAGGAGTTAGGTACCTTCCTTAAACTGAAGAAATTTGTGGAGTTGGTCTGGAGCCTCCATTTTACTGTTTCTGGGTGTCTGGATAAATCACTTAGATTCCTCAGTTTCCCTTAATTCCAGCTACTAATAGAGTTGCTGAGAGAGAGGTTTACCTGAGAAAGCATACGTTCAAATGCTTTTAAATTTGTAAAGCAACATGCAAAAATGAGGTATAGTTTTTAAAACAGAATTTGGATCACACTTTTTCTTCAATTAATCTATTCTAGAAGGAAAGATAAACTAGTGTGCAAGCTTTAATTTACACTGTGTTGTATCTCAGAGTTTTTATTCTGGCAAATTTACCAGTGGTATTGAATTTGACTTTTTCTGGTTATTTTTGACTGACCCAGCCACTGGGAATTATAATGACATTATTGTGATTTTTTTTTTTTTTTTTGCCATTCATCTCACTTGCACTGTGCATTGTGTGCTTTTGGTGTTTCCTAAAGAAGGTGATGATTTATAGGGAATATTTCAAATGAATGTTAATTCAGGCAACATTATCCAAATCTTTTCTTCTAAGAACACCATGGACATTTTATGGAGCCCGCTTTAAGGGAAATGAAGGAAGTAGTTACAGAAAAACTTTAAACCTCACCCTCCCCAAATAAGAAGCAATTCGGGTCAAAGCAATTGTCGGGGTGGGGTGGGGCTGGTGGGGTGAAGGCAAGGGGGGTTGGTTTTGATGACAGGATTCCAAATTGCTCAGAAGATGGCAAAGGTGTAGACCTCACAGGATAATGTAATTTTCTCTTTCCTGGTCTGAATTAGTTAATCTGAACTATAGGATCCCTAAGCAGCAGTTAGGGGGGAAATCTCATGGTTTCTGGTCATCTATGCAAATATTATCCAAAAATAATGGATATTAGGGTTAAAAACAATAAGTTGATTTCCATAATCAGTGTTTTCTTTGTAGGTTTTTGTGGGCAGCTTTATTACCTAATTTGTTAAATTTAATATATTTATGAAATCGAATCGACATGCCTCTATTTTGACATGATTACTTATATCTGGACACATCTGGAAAATCAACTACAACTTCCCTTATGTAAGTATGAGAATTGTTAAACAAAGAAACAACCTCTACATAACCTGCCTCTATTGGAGAGAAGAGTGGTATTCTCATTCAGCAAAGCATCTTTTCTTTCAAGTTTCTAGCACTCTCTGAGCATGGTTAAAAAACTGATTTGGTTAACACTCAGCTCCAAAAGCAGAATTTGTAGAGACAGAGGTATAAGAAATTCCCATGAAAACAGGTATAGTTAAATGTATGCACAGAAATCAGTAGGCATTCACTGCTGGTATTGCTCTAAATGCTCCACTTAATTTAATTGTGCTCACAAGCAGTTGTCTTCACAGTATGGATTCACAATGGTCTTTTTGGTGGAAAGAAAGCTTGAAAGTCTAAAAGCTGCAACCTTCTGGTATTTGGCCTTTCTACAGCAACCTCTAGATAACACCACCTTTTTCTCCACCTACCTTAAAAAGATTTAACTTCTTCTATTAGAGTAAAATTGGGGGCATGCTATTACAGGTAAGACGTGGCATCTTAAAAGTTATTAGAAGGAATCTGTATAGCAATTCATATTTAAATGGATCTTTAAAGTCATTTAACAAAAGTAGGAACTTAAAAGAAAACACAAAATACGTCAGGACACATCCAGAACCACACATCAGGAGGACTCTGAGTTGGTGCAGCGTTTTTGATTGTCTGTACAGGCATACAACATAGGATTGATTTATTTGCCTGGACTTCCATGAAAAAAGAACATCTTCTTCTACTTGTACTTTCTAAGAAAAATGACCAGATATTTATGGAAACCACAATTTCACACCTTGCATACCCATTCAACTCAGATAAGCACTTGCTAAGGCTGGAAAAGGAGGAGAATGTGTTGGTTTAAAGAAACTATGGTGAACAAATGCAGTAATGTTTGTTGTGACCAGTTAACACAGCTCAATCAACCCTAAGAAACAACTCAGTGGATCTAGTGTACGGCTGGGAAGTACTGGCTACGAGTTCCTACAAAGTTGAACATGCCGGGGGCAGGTGTTGATGGTACAGTGGTGAGTATAGCTGCCGTCCAATAAAGTTGAATATTCCAGGGACAGACCAGCTCTCCTCTGAGAATGGGCCACATGCTCCAGGTGCCACTGTGTGACTAGTCAATGAATATACCAACCAGCAACCAGAAGTCCTTATTTTTCAGGAGCTCCCTAAGCAGTTTGATGTTATGCTCTGATACATCAGTTTATGGCATTTTGGGGGCAATCTTCGAATTACTGCTTTGGATAACCACAAAAATACATATTTAAAAGGCCCTTTCATACTGCTGGTGTCTATATCAGATATTTTGAGTTGGCAGAATATGTGATTGCAGAATTTGTGATTATAACCAGTAACTCTGCACATTGGCGAAGTACTAAATTGATACATTCTGGAAGTTTCTAAATCTCTTAATTCCTGTAATTTGTGTCCTTTGGCACTCCTCCCAATTCATTTGCTCACATATTCCATAATGATTACTTTACAACTGCAATGACTAATATCAC
This sequence comes from Rhinolophus sinicus, assembly GCF_036562045.2. Classification (NCBI taxonomy): domain Eukaryota; kingdom Metazoa; phylum Chordata; class Mammalia; order Chiroptera; family Rhinolophidae; genus Rhinolophus; species Rhinolophus sinicus. The sequence continues at coordinate 159,128,564 of NC_133752.1, read as the reverse complement.
ATTATACCCACAATGATGCAACTAACAGGCAAAGAAATCAAATGGAACTCAGAAATTTAATTTCATTTTTTTTTCCTTAAAAAACTCGCTACAGGTTTTTGTAATGGGTCTTTTGTATTTTCACAGCCTCACTTGCCAGGACTAACCTCTTCCCTCCCAACTGATTCATAACTGCTGTCCCTTCTCCTTTAAATCCACCACATCTGCTAAATGTAGTTTCAGAAAACCCCTGCATTTTTCATGTTTCTCCCTGCTGAAACATATTCCGTGACTCACAATGATCAAATCTTTAACTTGCACTTAAGATCTCCCTCTACAATATAAGGTGGAGGAAGGGTGAGGGAAGGCTGCCTATTTGAGGGCACAACTGAACTGAGTTTTGAGAGACTTGTAAGAGTTAACCAGGTCAACAGAAGGGAGGGAGACGTGCAGGCAGTAGGGATAGCAGTAAGAATACCAAACAAGATAAATCACACACGTTTGATGGGACGTGGGAGCAGTGGTGATAGGATGAAGTCTGAGAAGTTGCAGGCATTAGATCACAAAGAACTTGGAATGCCATTTGGAATGAGGATTTTATTCCTGTAGCTAACAGCAAGAAACCGAAGGAATATAAATTGGAAAATGATTTGATGAGATTTCAGCAAGTTAACTCTCGTAGTTATGTGGAGAATGGATTGGAGCAAGGCCAGATTAAAGCAGGAAGAGGCTGTCTTGTCTTCCAGGTAAAATTTCACCTCCTTGACATAAAGAATCACATCCTTTACTACCAAGTCTAGCACAGTCATGCATCAGCACTTGACAAGTTAATTGTTGATTAGTCACATTTCCTTGTATATTCAAAATATCCTCGTTACACAAATTCAGTTTGCACTTAATCCTTCCGGCCAACGTCTATCCTGTAGTCGCCACAGTGGAGCCAAAATGTGAGGGCGGCAGTTGCATGTGTGGAACTGGCGGCAGTTGTCTTGGAATGGAAGATACTCAAATCTTTCCTACTGCTTCTCTGTCATTCCGGGAGTAAAGAGAGGAAGGAAATTTCCCTCCCCCAAACGTAGGTAGGCTTCCTTTCTGAGTGATTAGAACAGCTGACTATGTTCATTTTGCAAGGTTGATTCTACATCTGGATAATGTATATTGACTGTCATTCTCTCATCTGTATGGCTTGTGTATGTATCTGTAATATTTTGGTGGCCTATACTAAGTTCTGATTATCTGTGAAGGAAAGTTCCCATTTTCCTCCTTCAAAGAAAAAAAGGTAATCAAGATACAATAATTCTGATGTGATCCTTGTATTGTGAGATTTAAGATTTAGTGGGAATAATTTATTAAGCTTCTAATGAGCAACATTCTTTTTTAGAAATCAAGGAATTGCAGAAATTTGGTTATGACGATTTGGCCAATTAATATTGTTACGCCTAAAGCTCATTATTCCAAGAATATAAATATGTGGATTCTTTCAATGGTAATGACAATTGTCTTTTCTTTTTTCGAAATACACATTTTCATCTAAGTCTACATATTGGGTTCCCTAGTTCATCTTTAAGAACTTAAGAACATAACAAGTGTTTTTATGTCCAATATTCAATCATCACTAACAGTATTACAAAGATACACAATAGATTCCTTAATATTTCTATTGTAAGAGGACCTGAAATTCTGTTATGATTCTTACCCTAATAAGTCAGGGGAGTAAGAAGGCTCCCTCTAACACAAAGATTACATTTTCTCCTAATTTTGTCTATTCCTACTTGCAACACCGCCTTTTGCCATTTACTTCCCCAGGAGAAGTATAGTGTTATGTCCTCAGACATTTGTGGACATGTATAAAATAGCTGGGAAAACATTTATCTCAGAATTCTATAATTTAAAATTCTTCACTGTCATTTGAGATGGAACCAAATGATCTTATCACAGGCCATATTAATCAAGTCTGATTTTTAAATTCCAGAGGTTTCAGCACCATATTTGTTATTATATTTCATTACTATCATAGATAGGTTGCCAATAATATGTTTGTTTTCTCATAAAACAGAAAGCAAAGCTTTTAATAATTTTTATTGATCAGACCAGAAGTTTAATTTGAATATAAAATCAATGTTAAGTACTTGAAGATAAAATAATGTAAATATCTATCGTCTTATTTTAATACATGGGAAACAATTTAAAGCTGATATCCAAAGAAACATTGTAGGAGAATGAGCCAATGTGAACGACAAATGACAAATACCTAGAATATCTAATTCAACTGAGCTACCCTGTTCCCGTGATTGGGACCACCAGCACAGGGCATAGATAACATTAATGGAGCCCTTTAAAAAGCCTAAGTGAACAGACTTCTTCTCTTTAAGGTAATTTCCTGTATCTTATCTGTGACACATAGAGCAAAGAACTTTCATAATCACACACTGTTACTGTTCACTGATTCTGATGCATACCTACCATGCCCTCCCTCAAGACCTTATCCATAAATTATGTATTCTCACCATTTCTAAGGCTTGGGAGTTTATTGTTTGTAATCACCATTGTGTTAAAATTCTATTTCCTTTGACTAATTATAATCAGAAGAATTTCTTTAAAAAAGACACATTTTTTGTACTCACTGCAATCAATCTGCTAGACACTGGACAAAAAATGGTCTATGGACTATATTAGGCGTACATGGAGGTACATTAAATTAGGTGGCACTACTGACACATTACATTCAGACCAACATGACCATGTCCCTGCCACCCCACCAGGGAACTCTTTTCTCCCTCATCTCTTGATCCCTCCTAGTTTCTGTACTTTCTGAACGACTAGTCACCTAGCTTCCAGAATTGCTTCATTCCCGGAATTCCTCTTTGACAAACAGATTTCATACAGGATTTGAACATCTAACTCCCCTCCCCTCCCCCCGTAACACTTATTAATTGCCCTTTTTTGCTGCCTTTTCAGTCTTTTCTCTAGATTCCCCTCTGATCACAGAATTCAAAACATCTTGGCCAGGGAAATCATCTAAGTAAATGGCATGCCTCAAGTTTTTAAGGTGGCTTTTCAAGGAAGTTGGAAAATTTTATTAGGATATTGTTCATTGTGTTTTACAAGTATTACATACAACAATTTACAACATGACTTTCTTCCTACGCAGGCACCTGGGGTTGGAGAACAGTGTAGCAAGTAGTAGTACTTTCAAAGGAACTGTAATAACGAGGATGTGGACACTCAAAATTTTCCCTTTGCTAGTACTTGCTAATTTTTAGATGTGTTCTCTGTGACTTTTATGAAAGAATTTTTTAAATTCCCTACAATACAGTCTCATTTCAGGATGCTGCTATACACTTCTGACTCCCTGCCCCCACACCCAGGAGTTACAGCCAACTTTAAAACGTTCAGCACAGTTTAAAATAAAAGAGTGATTTACAATAAAAACCACCGACCTATATTAAGGCATTAGAAAGAAATTGACAGGTTAAAGATCCTTGCAGAGTATTTCTCAACAAATCAATGCCATTTATCTCATTTCTGTTTTCAGCAGACTATCTGCTGTCTTAATCTTACAGGTATGTCAACAATTCAGAATTCTCCAGGGCCCTGGAGCTAACAGCAGTTAACACCAGGGTCGTTTCTTCCCACAATTTCTTGTGTTGATACAGGATTCTTTCCAGGCCAGCACTGTTTCAACAATTGTCTGATTCAACTTTAGAGACATGATAGTAATACAGAAATAGTAAAAACAATGCTCACAGCCATCAAGAGCCCCTAGACCTTTTCAAAGAACTTTAATTAAAGCATAAACCAACTGCCCCTGGTAATTGTTCCATGGAGTGTTAATGTTAAATTCCTTTGAAGCAGATTAGTTTTTTGAGTCTCAGAAATCTGAGGCTTTAAAGTAAGTAGGTGTTGTTTGCTGCCTTATCTCTCTGCCTGACTTGCACTTCTGTGTAGGCTGCTGAATGCATTTCAGCTTGCTGGGAAGCTACTGTTGTAATCAAAATATTTCAAGCACTTTGTTCTTTAGTTGGAAGAGCCACTCAACCAGTTGCCCTAAACATTTGAGCAGAAGCACCATGACAATGCCCTGTGCTCTACCATATCAATTCTGTGAACTATGAAATATTCCTGTTATTCCCTCCTAGAACGGTCTTCCGCCAACCACTTCCCTATGTCCAATCCTATTAGACTTGGCGGGTCTAAAATCCCAATTCCTCCAAGAAGCTTTTCAAAATTCTCTTCAGCTAGTGGTCTAACTCATCCTCCTAAACGCCACAATGTATTAGCTGTTCTTTTGGGTCGCTTACCAGTTTGTGTTTGATAATGCGTCTTTTAGAGGGAGGCTTCCTTCTTCAGACTTAAAACTTCTTGCTTTAAAGCAAGCAGTCTATGTTTAATTCAGCACCTGCAGTGCCCTGCACACACCGACTCATTTGATAGTCCTTGAATTCACCAAGCAACATGAATTCACCATACATATTATAGAGAGGCTAAATCACATGTGGGTTTCGGACTAAGTGTCCAGTAAATGTTGAGAGACCAACACATTCTTCATATGTGAAATGGATCTTTGTATCTATCTCATGTAATTGTTTTAAGGATATAACGAAATGCAAACGTATTCTTGAACAGTGTTAGGTGCATAATAAATGCTCAGCAATACTCCCTTTCCTTCTGTTCATTCAAGTTACTGTTGAATGAACTGGTTCATTCAAGTTGCTGTTGAATGAATGGCTGGTTGCTGTTTCTAGCTAGCCATTCTCAGGGGTTAAGAAAGAATATCTAATGTGCATTCCTTGCATCCCCCAAGCAGAAGAATCTAGTTTGGTTTCAGTTTAGCACCGGCCTGCACAGAGTAAAGAGGTGGAATGACTCCACTGGTGAAAAAGTGGCCACACTTGTTCTGGAGTCATCAGACTCCTAAACAGTAAATGTGGATTCCTTTTTCTCTGTGCATTGTGGTAGTTCTGTGTTATCTAGACCTCCCACTCTCTCAGAACCACCTCAATTATATTTAGAGGAAAATAGGATGGGGCCATAAAGAGGCTTAGGGTCCAATAAAAATCCTACTTTGTACTAATAACCAAGAAGCTTAACAATATATAATAACTGATGGGTGGTTTAAAAATTCAGGCTTGGGACTTTAAATATCAGTTCTGCTCCTTACTATATGTGGGAACTTGAATGTTACATAACTGCTTAGTTTCCTCATCTGTAAAATGGGGATAAAAAAAGACTTACCTCACAAGTGTTTTTGGATACATAAATAACATAATGAAGGCAAACCACAGTTCTTGGCACATAGTAGGCACTCAATTACATTATTTAACTATAATCATTAAACATCTCTTTACTTTTCAAGTATATAAACATTGACTGCCTGATCCTTTAGGATTCTTTTACACAAGTTGAAAACAATAAAGCCTCCCTCCCAGGTCTGCTGTTTTCAATCTCTAATCTGGTCTTTTTTTCTTTTTCGTCATGGGTTCTCCATATGCTGTTGTCCAATTACTTCCTAGAGAAACAGTTCAACTTCCTAGAGAAACAGTTCAACAAACTGATATCCCAACTAAATTAATTGTTCAATTTCTTTCCTCTTCTCTTTTCTGTAATAAGCCTATCATACTTTTGTAATGAAAAAATAAATTAATAAGAGGCATGGTGTGGCTCTGATCATCTGACTTATTTAGCAGGGGAGAAAATGACATATCATGTTCTCTAATTTTCAGCACTGATTTCCCATCTTCCCCTTCCACCTCCCCTGGCTATCGATTACTGATATAGTGTGTTTTTAAACCCCCTTTTCCTTAAAACCTCTTTCACCTCCAAGTTTAATTTTTTGGAGAGACCAGCGCTGTGTCCACGAGTGCGACCGCAGCTTCGCCGAGGGGATGTTGCAGCCGGCGGGGCCAAAACACCCTTCCTCCTTCCCCTCTTCCTCGGCGGGGTGGTGTGACTGTTCCCAGGCCCAAAGCCTCCTACCCAATTTTTTCACTTCCTAGATCAACCGCTCGCTCGGTACACGGTGTGGAACGCCCCGAAGTACCTGGGCGAGGCATCGCAATCCCAATATACAGTTCGTAGGAGGGCCAGTACTTTCAGGTTTTTTTTTTTTTTCCCCAAAATATTTATTGGGGTCACAGACTCTAAAAAATCTAATAAAAGGTAGGGGTGTTTTCATCTAGAAAAATGATCATACCGAATTTCTGCAGAAAATTTCAAAGTGTTTATAACATTCCCGGAGTCTCCAGATTAAGACCCCTGTAAGGGGGTCAGGGGGGGATGCGACAAGGGGGCCGAAGAGAGCAAATTTAGGAAGGGGTGAAAATCTTGGACTGAATTCTTTCACTTAGATATATACGTACATTTAATATACACGGATACATATATGACAGAGCTGAGTAAGAGGTTATTTTAGAAAAGTGCTTTCCCCAAGTAAGCGGGTCTGAGTCTGGAGGCGCGGCGGCTCATACAAAGGGACGACGAGCAACAGGTGGGCTGAACACCAGGTCCTGCACCCACAGGAAGCAGCGAATCGAAGCCACGGGGCTCTCCGGGTGAGGGAGGGGTGGCGAAGGAGTAAGGGGTAGGATCGAGGTGGTGCAGGGGGGCGGCGGGGCTCCACTCACCGTTAGCCAAGAAACTGCGGCCCTTCCGGGCCAGGGTCTGTTGCACCTGCTCTTGGATCCGCAGGCTCTTGGCCGCCTGGCCGCTGCGGCCGCTGCTCCCCGCCAGCTTCAGCTTGGCCTCGGAGGGCAGAGCCAGGCTGGAGCTGTCCAGCTGCCCCAGAATCTGCTGGCCCAGGACCGTCCGGATGTAGCCGCACTCAGCGGGGGAGCCGGGGGCTGCCATGGGACCGGAGAAGGCGACCGAGCCGCTTGCCAGCCGCGAGACCTGCAGGAAAAGCTGCGGCGGAGCCGGGGGCACTGGTGCGATCCCCGCCCCGCCCCGCCGTCCCGGCCCCGCCTGCGGCCCCGCCCCCCGCGCGGGTGAGAGGCTTGAGCCCGGGGGAGCGCGGCCAACGGAGCCCCTGAGTCCAGCCTCCCCCGGGGAGGAGGCGCGGCTCCAGCCAGGCAGGCGCACTATGCCTGGGAGCGGGGGCGGAGCAGGCCGCCGCTAGCGCAGATACCTGGCCAGTTGGACCCGCCCCCGGGTAAGTGGGGAAGGCGCGGTCCGCCCGGGTCGAGCACCCTCTGGAGTCATCCAGGATACTGCCTGCCAGGGCGGCGCCCAACTTTAGTTGCCTTGCTCGGCGTCTGCCCAGCCCTCGGAAACGGTGTGATTTCCGTTTGATTGCGGAGGGGCCGCCCTCCGGGCAGGTGCGCCCTGAAGAGTCAACTTATCTTCCTAGACTGAGGTTTGCCTCTGGGATCCCCGAGTGAGTAATGTGTCTGGTTAGTCAGGCTCTGTCAGAATGTTCGAAACATTTCGTGATTTTCCTGGACCTGAGGCTGAGAAGGGACTAATTGGTCAGGCGGAAAAAGCAGTAAAGGGAAATATGCCAAGAAGATGACATGTGTGAAATAAGACTTTTTAAAATACGGTAGGTTTTTTTTCTTCTTCTTGGTACAACTTCAGGGACTATGTATTTTGCACAGATGTAGTCTCAGAAACATATGTTCTTCCTCATTGAGAGCTTGTTTTCTCTTACAAACACACTTTGTACCCAGTACTCTGTATGCTCACCGACACCTCTCTTACAAACACACCCACGTAGAGAAACTCCAGTAAGAGGTGCTAGGGAAGAGCACTGTTAATAGGTGATACTTTTTAATAGTCCTGCTAAGGGGTTTGACTAAGTCCTCGTTATGACAGGCTGTAGGGGGCCAGGAAAGGGCCTCTAACTTTCAATCCATCTTCCACAACTTATATTTATCGCGCTGTCAATTATGTTTCACTTGTAATTGACTACTGAGACCTTGAGAGCTACGCTCAATAGAAAGGATCCTTAACCTTCAAATTTACAACATAAGCCACTTGTCCTGATTTTCCTCGTCTTGAGAGGCAGAAAGAAAAACATCTGTCCCTGGTATTAAGGAAGATAATCTTCCTTTTGATTGCTTTGGTTTGTATGTTCTCTTTCCTTCAATCATTCAATTACTGCAAAACTCCACTTATTCAGGTCTGGAGTGGTTGGAGAACACAGCTTTCTGCTACCCCATTTTCCTAGGCACACCCTTCTTTCTTTATGCACACACTTAATGTACAGGTCAATGAGCTTCCAGGGAACAAAGAGGAAATCAAGGGGCCCCACCCCTGGACAAGGAAGAAGCCACCCTTTCTCAGCCAGCCACATGGCCAAGTCCTTATGGAATATAGTACTTAATATAGCGGATGGTCAGTCTTGGAAGCAATTCTTCCCATTCCAGCAGGACCAGTTTGAGGTAGATCATACTTTGTGAAGAGCTCGATTAGGTAGCCAGGTGAAAACATCCAACCCTGATGCTGAGATTCAATTGAAAAGAGAGGGGTGAACAGAAGGGGAAGTAATGATAGAGATGTCCAACAACAAACTCTGTTCCTGTTTCCTCCTTCTTCCTCTCTCCGTCTCCTCTTTGGGCAGCTCTGAGAGTGCTCCTTTGAAAGATGATTTCCGTACCGGCCCCCACTGGGTCAGCTAGGGCACCCTTTGTTTTTTTGTGCCTGGAGAGCCATAACTTACAAGGGCTCTGCCTCCATCTAGATCCCTCTTTAGGGGAGTGGAGAGGCATTTTTCTCATTTGTTTATTGGATTGAGTCAAATTTCATTTACTTTTTTACTCTGAAATTGATTTTTTTTTTTCTTTTTAAGTGTGATGTTTTAATTGATTATCCTATTAGGTAGGTACCAATATTGAGCATGTAGAAATCTTGTTATTGGGTAGTTGGGTGATTTGACAGGAGGTAGATGGTAAAAGCATAGTTTGTGAGTGAGGCAGATCAGGGTTAAATCTTAACTTGCCCTTTATAAGTAGTGTGGCTTTAAGCAAGTTTCTTTACATTTTTAAGCCTCAATTCTCTTACCTGTAAAATGGGAGCAACACAAGTACCTACCATGAGGTGCTGCTGTGAGGATTAAATGGTAAGTGGTTATGAGAAACACTCAACAAAATAATTGTTCAGTGCTCTTTAACAAACTTTCCCCTGAGATCCAATTTTGGATTTTCTCACCTCCTGCAGGTCTCTGCTCATCTCAGCGTATTTCAATAGATACTTATGGACACACATAGTCACTATCTCCTGTCTCTGCTTAATTTTTCTCCACAGCACTTATTTTCATTACACATACTTTATGCTTTACTTATTTAATTGTTGATTGTTTCCCTACTGGAGCATAAGCTCCATAAAAGGAGGGATTCTGTTTTATTTATTGCTGTTCTCCAGGTTCTAAAATAGTACACATAGTAGAAAATACGTATATGTTGAATGAATGAATGATGCATAAAGGCACTTAAAATAGTCCACAGTATATAATGAGTGCTCAACCACTGTGAATAATAATTATTTAGGTTTTCACACTTTTGGTAACTTACCATCTTTTAAAAAGTCAGGTAGATATCATTATATATTCTAGATATTCTACAAATTAGCTATGTAATTTTCCCTATAAATATAAAAACAAACTAAACTGAGATAATTTTTGAGTACTTGCAGAATTCAATGATTCAGGAGAACAATTCCTTTGAAAGTAAGATCAACATAAACTCATTAAAAGGGTACCCTTGGAGGTGAGAATCCTGTTGTAATAGTATTAGTTAATTACAGGGTGAAGAAGTATGCAGATTTTGGCATTGTGCCCCAAAACATAGTCTAGATGTGCTTCTATTCCAACAGAGTGCAGGCCCTGCCATGTTTCCTGGGAAAGCTGCCTAGTCGACTTCCTAAATGGTGAGCAAGCCCTGAGAGAACTGATAAAGGTAGCTTCTAGCCAACAAATTGAAGAAATAAAATGCTATGAATACTTTTGTGGTGTTTGGCTGTACTACAATCTGCTACTTTTAAATGTTTAGGCCCAGTTTTGAAAATCTCTTCCTTTTGTTTTAATTTACCAACAGAATCTGATAAAAGAAAAAAAATAGTAGAACCACAGGAATGTAGAAGTAGAATGTAAATAACAGATAACCAAATTACGAGGCTCCAGTTCCTTCTGCTGGGAACTCACAATAAGGATTCAGAAATTCTTGAGTGTTATGCTTGCATTTTTATCTGACTTACACACTATAGCTCTAAAACACTAACCTTTTATAGTTTTCAAATCTAAGGTTAGGGCTTCCTGAGACTAATTTTATTTCCTCTGACCATATATAAATTCCAGTATGGGAAATTTCAACATGCAAACAATTGAGGAAGGTACTAGAAGATTAAATATAGTATAAATTTTAGGGCAGATATAATATTTTAATGGAGAACAGTAAAGAACATTAGTGGCACCAAAACTCTTTGATTTATATTTAAAAAGTAAACTCTACCATTTTCATGAGTGTCTTCTCTCATGAAATATTTCCTGTTACTATTTGTACGCTATTGTCTATTGCTGTTAAAAAAAAAAAAAGTATTTCCTAAATTAGTGTAAGAGACCTGACAGATAGAAACTTTAAAATAAACCTCAGGTTTTATTTCCTTTTTAAGCAAATGGATGTGTTGCCAAGGCAATGGGTAGCAGTTTTATCATTAGCCACATATAACGAAAGTGAATCAGTACTGCAAAGGAAGCTCTGAATACGGAGGGACTGAACACCACTCTCCAACGGTGACTTTCAACAGCAGTGCGGGTTAATGTGTTTACCTTGAATGCAGACGTTCTTTGTGTCTGCCATTTTGGATATATTGTGAGTCTGTAGGTCTGAAAATTCTTCTTTTTAAAAGATCCCAAATATGGTGTAGGAAGTGGAAACCAGGTGAGCGACCATGAGGGCTGGCAGTGAGCAATCTGTTCATGGTTGCTGAGGCTTTCAAGGCAATAGGCATAGTTCATGGGCATGTGTGAGCTGGGTACATCAGTTAAAATCGTTACCTAGTGGATGGATGATCACAGCTGCTACATTAATGGTTGTCAGATCTTTCATCATCTGATGGCCAGAGAGGCTTCTGAAGGGAGGGGACAACTTGGTGAATTTCCATCATGCATTCCTACCTTCATTAGAGACCATGGTCCTCTCTTCTTTGTCTCTGCCAAGAACCTAGCAATGAGATAACTAGCAGGTGCTCAATAAATAGTTAATTGAGTATAACCTCTCACCTATCTGCGTTTTGAATAATTTGTTTGCCTCTGAGTGGGCCCAGGTGCAGTTGAACAAAAGGATCTGGAAGGAGGTGGCCTGGCCTGAAACAAAATCTCTGAAGTGACTTGAGTCTCTAGGGGAGCATAATGTTTAGTGATTTTTAGTTATGAAGGTAGTAGAGAAATTCAGTAGAATTCTTTTTATAACTTTGTAGAGGATCTTGCACTTCAGTGTCACGTATTGTTTGAGTTATTTAACTTATTGCACTATATACTTTTTAAGTTGTTTGAACATTATTTGAATACAAGATATTGATTGATACATGTGTATATTCCTTCACAAATAAATTATCTAAATTTTTAATTTATCTCCTTTTTTTATGCACGCTATCATTTCCTTGAAATTCTCGAAATGGAACTATTACATTCCATATAGAAAAATAATAATAATCTGACTTGGATTTTAAAAGCCCCCATCCACCCCTTTATTTCCTTCACAAACATCATCATAGAATGGTAGAGTGATATAAATGTGTGCTTGAGTCCAGAGCTGGGTTTGATTTATTGCTTTACTATGTGACCTTGGGCAAGTTACTTACATTCCCCGAGCTTCAAGTTCTTTATTTGTAATGTAATGTGGTGTCATCAATAGCACTGCCCTCACAGGATTGTTAAGAAGATTCATTTAGATCCTAAATATAAAGAACTTTGTATCAATTATCTGTAATTGCAGAAAAACCCCATCCCAACATTTAAGGGCTTAAAACAACAATGATTTCTTTCTCACGATGTAATCGTTGAATCCATAGTTCTTCTATGGGTCTGGCTTGGGTTCACTTATATGACTGAGGTCAACTGGTGGCTTGGCTGGGACTGGATGGTCTGAGATAGACAGCCATCTCATCTGTCGGAGGCTTTCGGTGGTATGGCTGGCTGGAACAGCTAGGATGGAGAAGCCTCTCTTTCCTGTGCCCTCATCTAGTTGGGGCTTCTTTACAGGGTGATCTGGAGCAGTGTTCTAAGAGAGCAAGAGCAGAAGCAGTGGGCCTAGGGTCTGACATTTGCTCAATGTCACTTTGATCACATTCCATTGGTTAAAGCCAGTCACAAAACCAGCCCAGATTCAAAGGGTGGGGCAAGAGATGCAACTTCTTAAAGGAGAGACCATAAAATTTTATTACAAGCAGTATGCATGGAGGAATGGGAGGAGATGCTGTGACCATCTTTGCAAACTCTCTGACATCCTTAATGCTCAATCAATGGTAGCTGCTATTATCATCATCATTAGTATTATTATTATCATCCAGAATTTACATTTCTCTCGGATGTTGGCAGGATTGTTTCTACCTTTTGATGGCTAGAGGAACTAAGCCAAAGGAAAGCAATCTTGATTTACCCAGAATTAGTGGATACTTGTAGCTCTTTGCCTGTTATACCAGTGAAGTTTGAACTCTATTCAGAGGAACCTTGGATATCTTTAGAAATTAAGTGCAGTTAACTCAGACCTGTTTCACTGGATGTGAAGGATTCCCTGTCGGTCCTTTCCTGGAGTTCCAGTTTGTTCAGCTCGGTGAGGTCACTGGTGCTTAAACAATTATCATCTTGGATTTTATTCAGAGTATACTCATTAATAATTTAAAAAATTAATAAAAATGTACAATTAAACCTTAAAAGGGATTAAAAGTAAAATTTATTATTGTGGCATTCCTACTTATTATAAGGGAAAAACACATGATACCTTTACAATAGTAAAAATGAAAGTATGCTATTCACTTGGAATATAGTTGCTATAGTCCAAAAGAAAATCAATTGCCAAGAAACGACATGAATCAGGAAGGGTAGACAATTGTTAGTCCAACCCCATTATTTTACATTGTTATTCCACTTTTGTTTTAGTCTGTTCAGGCTGCTATACAAAACACCACCAACTGGGTGGCTTAATAACAACAAACATTTATTTTGATAAGTTCTGGAGACCGAAATCAGCAGATGCATTGTCTGGTGAGGACCTACTTCCTGGGTCACAGAAGGCATCTTTCTGCTGTGTCCCCACAAGGCAGATGGGGAGGGATCTCTCTGGAGTGTCTTTTATAAACCACTGCTGTACCCATTCATGAGGGCTCCCCTCCCATGACCTAAGCACCTCCCAAAGGCCCCCACCTCCTAATACCATCACATGGACATTAGGTTTCAACATGTGAATTTGGAGGGGATACAAACATTCAGACCATAGCAATTACGTTCTGTTCTCTTTTATTAGGTTTGCAGCATGGACCCCAATTTAAAAATTGTCCAGGTGAGGTTGGGTGGTGTCTTTTATTATTATTATTTTTAATGAAATATACCTATGCATTCATTCTTTTCTCTTCTGGAAGATGGTTTTCCCACACCTTCATGGGACTGGCATTTTCCTGTCATTCAGATTTGCTTAAGTGTGTTTTTCCAGGACCCATCAGCTCCAAGTCAAGTAGTTGTTTCAATCTAGGTGCGGAGGGTGCAGCTCACATCAACCCGTGTGGGGATCCTTGTTGTTAAGAGCACCACACTCTAACCAACGAGGCTAACCGGCTGCCCCTCAGACTTGTTTAAATATCTTTTCATCAGAAAGAATTTCCCTGGCTAGCCAGTCTGAAGTAGCAAACCTGTCACTTTCTGCAAAGTACTTACTGTAACCTGATAGTTTTCTTATTTATAGAGGTATATATGTCATATGTGTTACTTCTCTGCTAGAATGTAAGATACATGCAAGCAGAAACTTGTTCACCAATTCATCTGTAGTTCTTAGAATCCATACATATAGTAAGCTCACAGAGCTTGTTAAATAAATGTGTGATAGAAATATATTTTAATTTTAGTTCTCTCTTCTTTAATAGAGTTTAAATGTGGGGACAAATCTTTAGTGTTTATTTACAAGTACGTGGTTTATAATAAAAGATGGGATTCTGAGGCTGATTTACTTATTTTGTTTCATTATTATTTTTAAACTTAATGCTCTGAGTAACAATATGCTAATTGAAGGTAAGGTTAAACAATTGCCTGTTTTCAAAATTTGTTGTAGATCCTGGAACCTCAAACCCAGAGCTTATTGCTGAGTTCTGGCAAATATCCCAGAACCACCCTCTAAATCCTCCAATCAGCAAAGGCCATTTGGTAAGCCCTGGATTTTCATGGTTTCAGGGACAGGTCTAGACAGGACACATACTTCTGCATCCCTGAGCCCACCTGTATTATCTTTATAACCCAAGTTTTCTTGCAGTAACTGAAATTCCTGAATATCACTATTGCATTGAACTAAACAATTTCAAATTTAGAACATGTTCAGGTTTGCGCTTTTTGAGCTTAAAGTCTTATAACTCAAATAGCAGGAATCCTTTTGAAGAACTGTTCTGGCCATAGAACCAAAGTCAAATAGGAATCCTAGTGATGGCTCTTTGATAAAGTAGAGGAGGTAAGAAAGAAGTCTCTCTGAAGTTGTGACTGTGGCAACAGCTTCTAAGAAAATGGCTCAGAATAATTTGCGGGGTATTTTCATTGACCCTACTAATATTTAGATGTTCTAGATTTGAGCAGAAATATTTAGCTTTCGGGCCATGAATAACAAGGCAATTACTGACTCAATAAATCAGATTTCAAATATGCTATTCAGGAAAGTACTTAAGTGAGGAAATGACCTTGGTAACAATCAGTGTCTAAGGGATCAAGACAGCATTAATTATCCTGGCTTCTAACATCTTCCCCATCAGCCTTACCCTACCAAGCTGACTTTATCTCACTGTATGGAACTCTCCAGCACAAACATTTAGAAGTAGCCAGGCTAAAATTTTTATCAGCCCCTAAATTGTTGGTGCTTATTTCCTCTTATTTTCAGTGGCGGCCTACTTTATTTCTACCCGTCTTTTAAGGTCCAATTCATACTTCCTCTCCTTTGCAAAGTTGACTTCATCTGTCCTCGTGGTTTTCTCCTTGTCCCACCCCTCAGACTCCTTAGAATCATTTGCTTTTGCTTGTGATAATTAAATGAGATGACATTTTTTAGGAGCTTAGCCGAATATCCTGAATATAGATGCCTGTTTTATGTTTGCTTGCATATATAAGGCACTTAAAAATTAGGATATAAAAAAATGAATACTAAATGCATGATATGTAAAGAGATATAGCATAATGATTAAGAGGTCAGCCTCTAGAATTAGATGCACCTGAATGATTTTCCCTACTCTGTCACTGAATAGTTATTTAACCTTGGTCAGGTTGTCTGACTTCCCTAAGCCTTAGTTCTGCCTTAAGATGGGGATAACAAATAGTACCACATTTAATAGGATTAATACGACAAGTAAAATAACATATGAAAATTCTTCATACATAAATCATGAAGTGCTATGTGACTGTTAAATACTATCTTTCATGTTTTAGATATGTATCATCAAAGTAACATATTGTTTTTAAAGCCAGCAATATGCAAGACAGTAGCTAGGAGCTTGGTATCCAAAAGATGAAGGCACATTTTTGCTCTGAAGGCCTTTCCATTGCAGAATGTAGACAGGGGGGTAGAACAAAAATATGTCAAAGTTAAATGACAATAGCATGTCAAAAATTATTCAAAGCAAGAGTAATGTAGGCGGTATGGATGATGTGCCAAATTAATTGGAAAGATGAACAGTATTCCCGAAGTCCTAGGAATAAGAGATCACTTTCCTGGTGGTGCAGTCAGGGAGGGTATTTGTAGAGACTGTGGTTGGGTATTAATGGAGTTCAGTCTTTAGGGTGGGTAGAATTTGATTAGGTGGAAAGTGGGTAGAGGGTATAAGAAGGTAGGCAGCAGAAATGTGGAGGTAGAAGAAAAGTGTGATAGTTCGAAGGCTAATAAGAAACTAGTCAGATTAGAATAATTCCGGCTCCTGTCTATAGACCCAGTTGAATATCAGAATCAAAGAAGCAAGTTTAAAAATTACACAGATTCTTGGGCTCCATTGCAGAGCAATTAAATCAGGATCTCATGGATCTTGTCTGGAATCTGTAGCTTGAAAAATGCTTTCACTGTGATTCTGATGAACAGCCAGGTTTGAGAACCATAGGGAAAAAGGATCAATGGGCCATAGTGCAAGAAATTCAGTTGAGGACCAAATTCTAAGGCTTTGAATGTTAACAGTTGATTTTGTACTTTATACAACAGCACGTATCAAATTTTAGTAATATATGGATAATTTTTAGAGGCAAAAATGTCTCTGGGGACCCTATGAGAAAACTGCAGTTAGTCAGTGGAGAGTCACAGAAAGTTTTGGGGGAGTGACAGTGCCCTGAGGTATGCATCTCAGCTACTGATCTACTTACTTACAGTCTCTGCAATGGAAGGGAACAGGGAGATGAGTTGATAAACTAAGATCCCACAGTGGTGGTTCAGGAGTAATAGGGATCATAGCCGAATTCAGGGCTCTCGAGCAAGTGTTTTCTCAGGCAGAGGAAGAAATGGTAGCAGAAGCATTTGTTATATAGGAGGTTTAAAAAGACCCCTAAGAAGTCTGGTTGCCTAGGAGGTTAAGACTGCTGCTTTTCTTTTCTCTGTTGCCTTTGGCTCTTAACACAAGCAACCCTTGGGACACTTTTTAACTGATTTGTTTGGGAAGCCCAAATTTATATTCCTGTCCTTAAAAAGCGATTCCTGTATAAATTTTCTCTGGTCAGCTTCTTAATTTACAGCAGTGTTTATTAAAGCATACTCTGCAGGGTTCCCGGAGACCCTTTCGGAGAGTTCTGGAAAGTAAAACTGTTTTCATAATAATACTATTGAAACTTTACCTGCCCTTTCCACTGTGTTGACATTTACACTGAGGGTGGAAACCAGTGGTGTGGTAGGAGAAACTGTTGGCCAGGCTGTGGTCCAGCATTGCACTAGCAGCTCTTTATCTTTACTGCCACACACTTGCATAACAAAGAAAATCCACTTTCACTTAGGAATGTCCTTGATGGAGCAGTTACAATGATTAATTTTATTAAAGCTTGATCTTTGAGTATGTGTCTTTCAAAATTTCTGTATGACTCATTTGGAAACACACATAAAGAACTTCTGCTGCATACAGAAGAATCAGAGTTGTTTTGAGGGAAAGCATTTGCGCGGCTGTTTGAATTGTGAGTGAAACTAGTCCCTTTTTTCATGAGATATTTTTCACTTGTAAGGACTGACAAAATATCATTATTCAGACTCGGGTAATTGGCAAGCTTTTTTTGTTTGTTTGTTTTTAAAATGAGTGAACTAAGCCTGTCAGTTCAAGGACACAAACTACAAGTACTGTGTTTCCCTCCAAATAAGACCTAACCGGAAAATAAGCCCTAGCATGATTTTTCAGGATGACATCCCCTGAACATAAGCCCTAATGCGTTTTTTGGAGCAAAAATTAATATAAGACACGGTCTTTTTTCAGGGAAACATGGTATTTGTTGCAAATGACAAGACTCAAAAAGCTGAATAAAAATTAGAATTTTGGAAAACATATATCTGTCACAATCCTGACCTTGAAAGCTTCTCACGCTTTTCTGATGAGCTTGATGGTGATGCTAATAAACATGATCATTTTTGTTATTGTATAATGAGATGTGTATCAACATTTGGAGGAGCTACAGAACTCGGTGAGCCAACATTTATAATGCTACAATCATGCATGGATGAAAGAGCTATTCAAAGTGCTTAATAAACAGATGGATTTTAATGTAACCAAGGAAGACAAATTCATTAATATCATGTCAGATTCCACATCACAACTAACCTTTAAGATTCTATCGTTCCTTAAGTTTTCATGTAGTATCAAAGAAAATGCTCATAAATATCTGAAAAGGCTGTTGAATCACTCCACCCTTTCCCAACTACAGATTTGTGTGAGGCTGGCGTTTCTTCCTGTACTTCAGTAAAATAACTTATCACAACAGTTTGAATGCAGAAGTAGGAATGAGAATCCAGCTGTCTTACGTTAGTTGCAAATATATAAAAATTCCACCCTAATTGTTATTAAATATTTTAATTTTGGAAAATACAGTTACCTTTCCAAGAAATATGTATGTTAATATATAATGGCTCCATTGTTTTTAAAAATTCTATTTTAATTTCTAGTTCAATAAATATTAATAGACATGCCCTACACAATTCAAACTCTTTGGATTCTTTAAAAATGTTTGAGAGTGTAAAGAGTTACAGAGACCAAAAAGTTTGAGAACTGCTGGTTTAATTGAAGTTGTTCTACCTACTCCTATAATTTTTTTTCCCTCTAATCTCATTGGAGGCTGATGACAAGAGATGTGCTACATAAAGTATCACAGCTGTTTCTCAAATAGTTCAACATAAAATTACTGTATTACTGAGCGATTCCACTCCTAGGTATACACCAGAAAGAATTAAAAACTGGTACTCAAACAGATACATATATATACACATGCTCATAGCAACACTATTCAAATGAGAAAATAACCCAAATGTCCATCAACAAATGAAGAGATTAAACAAATCATGATATATCCACGTGAAGAAATATTAGTCATAAAGAGGAATGAAGTACTGACACATACTACAACATGGATGAACCTTGAAAACATTAAGTGAAATAAGCCAGACACAAAAGGTCACATATTGTATGATTACTTCTATATGAAATATCCGGAATAGATAAAGTCACAGAAACAGAGAGCAAATTGGTGGTTACCAGGAGTTGGGGGAAAGGGGAATGGGAAGCAGCTGCTTTGTGGGTACCGGGTTTCCTTTTGGGGTGATAGAAATGTTTTGAAAGTAGATAGAGGTGGTGGTTATATAACCGTGACATAATAGATGATATATATCACTGAATTGTTCACTTTAAATTGATTACTTTTATGTTATGTGAACTTCACCTTAATTAAAAAAATCAGAGCTGGGTGATCACTAGACACAGGACTTGGCACTCAACGTGGATTCAGAATTTCTTTTTCAATTTTACCCAAGAAAGCAAAATGAGTGGTATCTGTTTTCTTTCTGTTGGCAGTGTTTGAAGTATCTGGTGCTAGTATAATCATTATTTTGGCTGTTATCAGACTTAGCTATGCAATTTTTGCTTTGATATTCTTCCCAGTTGTTGTGTCAGGAGGAAGGCAGAATGAGGCAGTATACTAAAATTAAATCAGTATGTCTTACATAAATGATTGGTTGGATGAGTCTGTGTTTGGTCACAAATTTCCTTTGAAGTCTAAAAGCAAGCAAGAAACTTGAGATTATTGACATTTCCTACAGAAGAGCTGAAATGCACTGAGTGTTATTGAAAGAACACAAGAAGACATTATAATTTTGAATGTATCAGCCAAAGGTAGCGCCACTCATTGGGTGCTTTTTCCAGGGTATAGATTCTTCTGTGCCTCACTCAGCAGAATTTTGGGAACTATTCTAAGTGTGTAGGATTGTGACAGAGCAGTTGGCTCTCAGTTCCGGGGTTTGCCATTGTTCTCTCTTCCCTGGTAACCAGAAATGATAATGACTCATCAAGAAGACTGCATATTATATCATTATGTGGGGCTTTTTATGTTGAACTTGTAGTCTAATTTTCCTTGAAGTCCACACACTGGACACTTAATTGGTGAGTAGCAAGGTGATTATATTTCTGATAAGACAAATCAGCATCTAAAGGAAAGAGCAAAAACCTGAAAAGGTATTTGTGTTAGGATTTCTGACTTGAAGATTAGGGTGTGGGGGAGGAGGAGGCAATATTTTGGCTTCACTTTTTTCATTGTAAAGACACATTAAGGTTACTATTTACATAGGATTTTGTGAGAGAATGTACATATGTATATGAACTATTTTATACCGGATTAGGAGAGTAATTGGCCAGTAAAGGGAGTTATTTAAAAAAATACATATTTTACATATAATGTGTAAATTTAGTAAGGGAGTTTGTTTTTATTATTAGGCATAATTCTGGAACTAAGATAGTGCTTTTCATAAAAGGGAAGACTAAGCAAAAGGAGATGGAATAAGCTCAGCTTTCCTTCAGTTGAAAATAGATATATAAATAAAGCAAAATATATAATCATTGCTATTAAGGGAATGTATACTGTATAACATTTAAAGAAGAGAAAAATACAGAAGCGCTACAAAGGAAAGGAGATGAAAGAAAGAAGGGTTGAGCGAGAGATCAAGTGCATCCAAAAAGTTCATTTTGAGTGGCATTTGAGGTTGTGAAAATGTAAAATTATTCAGTTACATAGACTATCAGGTCAGCGTACATTCTCTAATATTATAAATCACGAGAGGTGTAGGACAAAGTGGAACAGAAATTTCCAAACCTTACTGATATTCAGAATCACTTTGAGAAACTTATAAAAACATAAATGTCTATGCCCCACCCCAGAGATTCTGATTCTGTAGTTCTTGGGTAGAATCCAGTGATCTGTGTTTTAAAAAGATCCCCAGATAAATTTTGATACACAGCTACGTTTGAGAACTGCAGACATGGGAATGAAATATTTACCTTTGTCCAGTACAGTAGTATCTGCCTAGCCCCTTCCTGTAATTCCCTTCTCTTTGCAGAGCAAAAAAAAAACAAAACACAACATTGTGGAATAACTCAATTTAAAACAGGAACACTGATTACCTTTTGAAAAATGTCCGTGAAGAAATATTAAAACTATATTTGTCTCATTTTTCTTTTCTGGTGACTTATGGAGCCAATTTCTATCCTTCTCCAAAGCTGGGGATGAGCTACTGCAGTGACATCAAGTGGTTGGTATAGGGCATTTTCTTTTTCATTTGGGACTTTGACTTGGATATTTAAATGAATTAACTTAAACCGGGTGTTGTTCCCCACCTCCCTGCCCACACCTCAGTTTGAGAATGTATTCTTTAGTTCCTGCATACCTCACTCACCAGAAATGCTAAGAGAATGACAAAACAACAAAATTTGACCCTGACATGTGATGCTTTGAGTGCTATCCAATGTAAACATCTTTGTTTAGTTTACAGAGCCAGGTGGTTTTAGTGAAGTGCAGGAAAGCCTAAACTAAACTCTACATGCAAAAACGATGATACAGTTGATGAGACTGGCAGCGGTTTTAAAACAATTGACTCATAAATGAGAGAGCACTGTGAACTTGACTAAAGTGAGAATCCATCAGGCCGATGCCACGAAAACTCAATGAGTCTATGACGACGGTCAAAGCTCCTTTCATAACCATCCATAGTGAACTAAGACTTAGGTATCCAAAGAATAACAACACTCAAAATGTCTTGATTAAACAACACAACAACAACAACAAAGTAAAAGTAGATTTGGAACACTTTTTTACTTCAAAGACCAAAAATGGTTATTTATGCATCCCACTTGATGCAACTTAGTAAGTGGAAACCAGAATTTTATAGGTTAGAAATTGAGAGGTGGCGGTCAGGATTTTTACCTTCTATTAGCATTCACCATAGATTTCCTTTAAACAGTGACCTCACAGTATTTATTTTATGACTAAGTTTATAAAACTTTGATATACACCGTTTAAAAATACAATTGCTAAACAGAGACACACCCAAATAACAAACAAAAGAAAGAAGAGGAAGTTAGGCAATTAATTGGCATGTAGACATTTAGTTGTTCTGGACTGTGGTGCTTCAAAACACTGGCAGTGGAAGAACATTCAATTATAAAGAAAAAACCCAGAGGAAACGGGATTACTCTTGGTGCCGGGGATCATGAGTCTGTATGTGGAACCAAAGATTTGGTTAAAGCCATGCCAATGAAGCTAGATTAGCCACTAATGCCAGCCTACCTATGCTAGTGCGAGAACTGGGAAACGAAGTCACCAGTTCACAGGAAGAGCTCTTTATTTTCCTTCCTGTGTTTTTCAAATGTCATCTTTCTTAGTTTTTCTTTTATTCATTATGTCTATCGTACGCTTCTAACATCTGAAACTAAATGGAAATATGTTTCATTTTAGAACTCTAGATTTAGCCGTCTTCTAAGTGGGGAAAACAATGGGTCCTTAGTTTCAACTCCTTGAAGCGCACTCATTTTAAGTCACAAGTAGAAGGCTGATACATTTAGAAACTAGGCAGAAGGATAATTTATGTAAAAACTAAAACCAGCAGGAAGCTGATATGGTGGGTCATGGACTTGCTGCTGTAGACAATTTAATGACCAGAAACACTAAAACAGAGAGACAAATTTAGACTTGTCTGAGTTATCTATTTTTGAGCTAAATGTCCTAAAATTTGTGAATGACTAAGTGATGAGGCACCCCTCTGCATGTCACATTCTTATGCGAATAATAGGGAGGGATTAATTAGTATTTTTCTTTAGCTTCTGAGTAATAATAAATCATTCTAAGATGAGAAAGAATTCTTTGCTTTGCCTTAAACTCAGAGTGTGCCTGGATTGAAATATTGGGAACTTTATAAATCCCTATGAAATTATCTAAAGGCCCCAAATAAGAAGGTAGAGTTTTCACTTTTATTTTACCCAATCAGATGTTAAAAATGGATTGAACAAAATTGGACACAGAAATAGCATAAACATTTATATTGCAGGCAAATCTTTCTATATTTCCCTCCAACCCAGGGGTATGTAACACTGAGTAAGCAGGTGATAAAGCCAGAAGAGTAGACTGGACCAGAACATGATGACTCTTACCTTTTCTTCAGCAATAAAGAAAATGCTGTCAAGAAAACAAAAGAGATGATCATATCATATAATTGGTAGTGGTCTATAAGACATATTGGTGGAGGTAGGGAGACTGGCAATTACTGTGGCTGGAGAAAAGGAGGGTTGGCTTGTGTGATCTACTGTGGCTCTCTCTCTCTCTCTCTCTGTCTCTCTGTCTGTCTCTGTGTCTCTTAATTTAAAAAGATTGAATGCTCAAAAAATAAAGCCAGTTGAATACATCTAGTCATTTGTTGAGGAAAGGAAATAGTCCAAGATGACAGTAAAATTTCAAGTCCTAGTAGCTGGGTTAAGACTGAACCCGTTCTGTCCCTATCTACACTGGCATTGACTACAGTGCTACTGCCAGCCTAGGAGATCCTTTCTGTGAATCACAAACGGTTATCTTAAAAACAACAACAACAACTGTCATAGTGATATTTTTTGGACAAGATAGTTTACTGTCATCAGTAGAAAAGTTTTATAACAAGGACATAGTTATGATGTGTTTGATTGAAATGGTGCCCTTTGGATGTGGTGGTTTCGGCAATGCTCATCCTACACAACCATATGCAGTTATTTTAAGTGTTGCTTTTAAGGAAATCACAACCTTTCATATAAATCAAGGGAAAGAAGAATACATGGTCAAGAGTGCCAAATGCTGCAGAGGCAAAGGAAAATGAGAAAAGACAAACGAATACTATGTGTAACAATTAAAAGGGTCATTGGAGATTTTTTTTTTTGAGAAAAGAATTTCATAAAATTATAAATCTTTTGGCTCAAAAATTCTTGAGATATCTTTTAACTTCCCCCTTTTCCTTCCATTTTTAAATGTGGAAAAAGTGAGACCCAAGAATTTAAGGGATTTGCCCAGTCTCTAGGAGCACGATCTAATACTCTACATTTCTTTCGGTCTCGGGCTTGTGTCTCATATTCTTCTATCTTTATTATTGTTTTCCATAAAGATCTTCTGAGCTAATATGCGTTACTAATCACTTTAACTTAGGGTATGTGAAAGCCTAATGGGCTAAATCCTGATAAGCAAAATTAATACTGGAGAATGAAGGAGAAGAACATCGCTGACAGCCTGGGATGTACCAAGGGCCATCTATATTTTTTTAGAGGAATAACTCAGAATTTCTTCCAGTATCTTCTTTCTTCCAGAGGAAGGCTCTTCTGTGCATCTCATCGCTGGAATAAGGCTCCATGTTTTGGGGTAGATGAGGAGAAGAAGAGATGGGTTTTAGACTAGGTAACATCCAAAAGCATTTCCTTTTCTACACTTGTCTAGCAGAATGATGAGGGGAAAAGCTACATTGCCCAGGGTTGAGCAATTACTAAGAGATGAGATGGAGGCAGTGTGGGGTGACTGTTTATGAAATAAGTTTGGCAGAGAATGATAAGAAGTGGCTAGGAGTGGAAGATAATGACATTAAGGAAAAGAAATAGGAAGAGATAAAAATACAGTCTTTATCGGATATTTTTAATTCTGATTCAGTCCCATTCCTGGGTGCTCTTCTAACCCATTTCCTTATTTGTTAGTTCCTTCTTTCAGACTACTTTGAAAATTAACTTTCTGTAGGAAGTCTTTCTCAAAATAATTATCACATCATATGCTACTGTATATTCTATACACGACTTTTAGAGTTATATGTAGTAATTATTATATACCTTTGTATGTGTTATGTGCTTTTGTTCAGTTTTTTAAAATTCAGTATTTCAGGGATCAGATTTCCTATATCCAACCCTAATATTTCTACACATACACACACAGACACACGCACACATACACGCATGCACTAAAATATTGTTCTTATTTTTGCCATCCTCTTCAAGTCATCTTTAAGCCTTTTATTCTATCTTGAAATATTACTGAGCACCCTGTGTGATGAAGTTATGAAGTTATGGATAAAAAGTGAGGCAGATATAACTCTGGCTGCCATGCTGCTGTTTTCTGCTCCTGGAGGACTGGGTGGCTTTGTAGCCCTTACAGCTATTTATTTACCCAACAGTGATTGCCTCTCTTCCTCCATGCTAACTGAAACTTCTTTTGTTGAGATTTTGGACAGGCAGCAGCCATGGGCTCAGGAAAGTTAACCACCTTCCTCCTTGTGCAAGAGGAAAACCATAACTGACTGAGCCAGTCACATTAATCTCATTCTTCTTTGCCAGTGAGGAGAGGGTGGTCTTGGTTCTCATTGTGGCAATGGAATATAAGGGACATCGCCGGAGACTATGGGACAAACATCGATCATAGAGAGAACACTTGGTGGGAAGCTACTTTCTGAAAGTCCTTTGACTTCTTTGCTAAGTACACCGTTGGGAGGAAGTACTGTCTGGAACTACGAGAGCTGTCTTGTGTCCTTGCTGTAAAGGCCAAGAGAATCTTAGATACTCTAACCTGGAGCCCTGGCACTTTGAGCGTCTAAACTGCTCGGAACTACCTGCCTCTAGATTTTTGTTAACCATAAATCATATCTTTGTGGTTTAAGTCTCCATTAGTCAGTTTTCCCTTCCTTTTTTGATTACTTGCATCTGAAAGCATCCTAACAGAACCCCTGATAGAAGGCCTGTCTATGGAGGGCAGGGTTGCTAGGTAGGAGAAAGGTGAGATCCAAAGCAGTTAATTCAGGGGAGTTGTTTATTAAGGAATATTTGAAATAGTGCAGCTGGAGGAAGAATAATTATTGGGGGCTAAGAGTAAAGAGACATGGAGAAGGTCCCCAAAGTCTAGCAAATGCCTGCCATCCAAGATTACAATAAACACTTATTAAATGTTGGATAAAGGACAATGCCGACTGTCAAATTTAGCATATATGATAAGAATAAGGGAAGTCAAAGGCCGGGAGGATAAAGAGATAAAATTCATTTTAAGAAATAGGTCAGGAATGGGAGAAGATAGTTGCAAATTATACCTCTCATAAGGGACTGATATACAAAATATGTAAAGAACTCATACAAATCAACAATAAAAAACAAACAATACAATTAGAAAAATGGGTGGAGGACCTGAGTGGACACTTCTCCCAAAAAGACATACAAATGACCAACAGATATGTGAAAAGATCCTCAGCTTCACTAGCTATAATGGAGATACAAATCAAAACCATAATGAGTTAAAAGTCATGTATGGAATATACAGTAGCATATGATATGATAATTATTTTAGGAAAAACTTCCTAAGATAAGTAAAATTTCAAAGTAGTTGCAAAGAAGGAAATAGCAAATCAAACCTCACACTGGTTAGAATTACTATTATCAATAAGACAAGAAATAACAAGTGTTGAAGAGGATGTGGAAAAAAGAGAACCCTTGTACACTGCTGGTGGGAATGTAAGTTGGTACGGCCTCTGTGGGAAACAATGTGGAGATTCCTAAAACAACTAAGACTAGACCTACCATATCATCCAGAAATCCCTCTTCTGGGTATCCATCTGAAAAATTTTAAAACACTTATTTGTGAAGATATATGTACCCTTTGTTCATTGCAGCATTTTTCACAATAGCCAAGATGTGGAAACAACCCAAATGTCCTTTGACAGATGATTGGATAAAGATGTTGTACATATATACAATGGAATATTACTCATGCATAAAAAGGATGAAATATTGCCATTTGTGGCAACATGGATAGATCTTGAGAGCTTCATGCTAAGTGAAATAAGTCAGATGGAAAAGGACAAGAACCATATGATTCCTTTCATATATGGGATATAAAATAACAAGCAACAAACGAACAATAAAACTAACAAATTCATAGATACAGACAACATAATGGTGGTCATTAGAGGTGGAGGGAGGTAAAGGGAGGATAAAGAGGGTAAAGGAGGTCAAATGTAAGTGACAGAAGAAGACTAGACTTTGGGTGGTGAGCACACAATAGAATATACAAATGTTGTATTATGAAGTTGTACACCTGAAACTTATATACTGTTATTAAGCAATGTTATCCTAATAAATGTAATTAAAAATGGGGGAAAACAGAATCCCTATACACTTAAAGAATTTCTAAATTTTGGGGGGAGATAAAACATGAGTATAAGGAAAATGCACTGTAGAAGATCAATAAAGTACAGATAAATGACTGTAGAAATTCAGAAGTGGGAAGGATTTTTATTTAGACAAATCAGTAAATCGTGAGGTAATGATATTTGAGATAGATTTTGAAAGACAGAATTTGACATGCGAAGATAGCGGTAGGGTCAGGCAGTGACAAGAGGAGCAAAGCCATGGAGTCAGAGGTGAAGAATATGGTGGATTGGTGATACGGTGCCATTTCTCTCCTTTCCTTTTTGTGCATTCACTCAAAATAATCTAATTTTATTTTTTCAAATGTTTAGGTTATTTTAATTTCATTTTTTATTTTTTAATTGTGGTAAAATACAAAAACATAAAATTTACCATCTTTTTAAAGTGAACTGTTCAATGGCATTAAGTATATTCACATTATTGTATAACCAATCTCCAGAACACTTTTCATCTTGCAAAACCAAAACTCTATACCCATTAAACAACAACTTCCCATTACCCCCCACCACCTCAGCCCTTGGCAGTCACCGTTTTACTTTCTGTCTTTGACTACTCTGGGTACTTCACATAAGTGGAATCATACAAAAATTTTGTCTTTTTTGTGATTGGCTTATTTCACTTAGCATAATGTCCTCAAGGTTCATCCATGTTGTAGCATGTGTCAGAATTTCCTTCCTTTTTAAGACCGAATAACATTCCATTGTGTATATATTCCACATTTTGCTTATCCATTCACCTAATGATGGACACTAGGCTTGCTTTCACCTTTTGGCGATTGTGAATAATGCTGCTATGAACATGGATGTACAAATATCTTTTTAAGACCCTGCTTTCAATTCTTTTGTGTTTATACCCAGAAGTAGAATTGCTGGATAATACAGTTATTCTATTTTTAATTTTTTGAAGAGCAGACATGCTGTTTTATATAGTGGCTGCACCATTTTATATTTCCACAAACAATGCATAAGAGTTCCAATTTTTTTACATTCTTGTCAACACTTGTCATTTTCTGCTTTATTTTTTACAGTAGTCATCCTAATCGGTGTGAGGTGGACTTTCATTGTGGTTTTGAAAGCATTTCTCTAATGATTAGTGATGTTGAACATCTTTTCATGTGTTTGTTTGTTGACCATTTGTACATCTGCTTTAGAGAAGTGTCTATTCAAGTCCTTCGCCCATTTTTAATTTTGTTGTTGTTGTTGTCTCTTGTCCTTTTTAAAATGCTTAGTGTTAATGGTTAAATTCTGTTGAGTCATGTAGTTGGGCTTCACAGAATTGGTGTAGAACACCTGTAAAGCTTGCCCAGTGGCCAGTATCATGCATATGCTTCTGAGTAACAGCATAATAGTACAGCTGATGAAGCAGTCTAGACTTTGTTTCCTTAGGCATGATAAAGTAAAAAGTAATTAAACTCACATGTACATACACATATTTATTGAGTGTCTACTATATGTTAGGCACAGTTCTAGATGTTTTATATATTGAAATATATACATAAAAATTATACATTTCTTTTTGTCATAAAGCTCATCTTTCAAGGGGGTGAAAGAGATAGTAAACTATTAATTGTATAAATGAGTGAAATGTGGTGTTAAGTAGTGATAAGAGCTGTGTTAGGATTGCTTTTTTATTTATTTTAAGCATTATGGAGTGCCTTGGTATAATTTTCTTCATGTTTCTTTCTTTTTTTTTTTTTAAAGACCACTAACGTGATTTATTCATGACTGTCTACATAAGAATGCTAATGTTTTTTGTTTTTCTGTTTTTTTGTTTGTTTGTTTAAAGATTTTATTGGGGAAGGGGAACAGGACTTTTATTGCGGAACAGTGTGTACTTCCAGGACTTTTTTCCAAGTCAAGTTGTTGTCCTTTCAATCTTAGTTGTGAAGGGTGCCATTCAGCTTCAAGTTGTTGTCCTTTCAGTCTTAGTTGTGGAGGGTGCAGCTCAGCTCCAGGTCCACTTGCCATTTTCTAGTTGCAGGGGGCACAGTCACAATCCTAGTTGCAGGGGGCACAGCCACCATCCCTTGCGGGAGTCGAACCAGCAACCCTGTGGTTGAGAGGACGCACTCCAACCAACTGAGCCATCCAGGAGCTCAGCGGCAGCTCAGGTCAAGGTGCCATGTTCAATCGTAGTTGCAGGGGGCGGAGCCCACCATCCCTTGCGGGACTCGAGGAATTGAACTGGCAACCTTGTGGTTGAGAGCCCACTGACCCATGAGGGAATCGAACTGGCAGCCTTCGGAGTTAGGAGCATGGAGCTCTAACTGCCTGAGCCACCAGGCCAGCCCCTTCTTCATGTTTCTTGTTCTTGGGATTTGTTGAGCTTCTTGGATGTATAGCTTAAGATTTCACCATATTTGGAAAAATCTTACCATTATTTAAATAATTTTTTTGTCTTCCCCCTTCTTTAGAAACTTAAATTACATGTAAATTAGGTTGTTTGAAGTTGTCCTGCAGCTCATTGATATGCTGTTCCAGTGTTTTTTTTTTTCCAGTCATTTTTCTCAGTGATTCATTTTGGATAGTTTCTATTGATATGCCTCAAGTTTACTAATGGTTTTTTTGACAGTGTCTAATCAGCTATAAATCCTAACCAATATAGTTTTTACTTAAGACATTATATTTCATCTCTTAAAAAATTTTTTTATACCTTTTATTTCTGTACTTAATGTGCTCAATATTTTCTCTATGTCCTTGAACATAAGGAATATATTATAGAGAATGTATATTTTGATGTCCTTGTCTACTATTTTTATCACCTGTATCTTTCTGAGTCTTTCTACTGATTGATTTCCTTATTATTGGTATTATTGGTGCTATTTTCCTTCTTCTTTGCATTTCTAGTAATTTTTATTGGATGCCAGAGATTGTGAATTTTACTGTTGAGTACTGGGTACTTTGTATTTTCTATTAATTTTCCTGAACATTATTCTTGGATACAGTTATTTGGAACAGTTTAATTTTGAGGCTCATTTTCAGCCTTTGTTGGGCAGGATGAGAGTACCCCTTAGTCTAGAGCTCATTTGCCCCACACTGAGGCCTTTTGAGCACTCTGCTGGGTGGAAACATAAGCATTTTCCAGCCGTGTGTGAGCTCTGAAGATTATTCCCTCTGATCTTTTCTGGTTGTTTGTTCCCTGACCTCAAGTAGTTTTCTCATATGCATGTGCTGAACAGAACTCAGCTGAAGACTTGAGGAAGTCCTTCTTAAGATCTCTGGAGTTCTTTCTCTATGTGGCTGTAGTAGGGGAGGAAAAAGTTTTCCTTGACTCTCTTAGGGTCGCTGGCTGGGTGTGAAACTACACTGACAAAAAAAGATTAACAGGAGAAAAGTACACACATTTACTTAATGTAAGTTTTACATGACATAGGAGCCTTCATCAGGAAAAGAAGACCCACAGCAACACCATGTACTTTTTTGCTAGGTTTGATGAAGGGTGAACAGTCGTAGAGGAATAAGATAGGTTAAGGAAGATGAGGTAATTGTAGTAAACGGGGAAACTTAGCAAGGCTTGTTCATTAGGATTCTTTTCTATGTCCCTTTGTCTTCAGAGATAAGGATGTTTCTTTCCTCCAGGTCTAGCAAGGCACCTCCCACATAAGGGTTTTATGGCTTATTTCAGGAGAGAATGAGAGGGGAAAGGTCAGAGTGACCTTTTGGTTTTGCTGTTTTCTCCAACTCTTTCAGCTTAAAATATCCAATATGCGGCGGTGTTATATTTTGGGGTAGCATATTTTGAACTCCACTGGTCCCTCTTTTCTGGCCCTCTCTCCATTAATGCTAGGAGTCTTGGCCTCGCTGGGCTCCCAGCTCTGTTTCTTCAACTCTAGGAGATCCCCAGACTTCTCCTGGATTCCTTTTCCCTGAGTTATGCCTGGAAACTCTTCAGGGAGGAAGCTGGGCAATTATAGTGTTTGCTTTGTTTGCTTTCCTCCTCTCAGGGATAACTGTGTTGCATTGTTTGATGTCCAGTGTCTAAACACTGTTGTTTCGTATATTTTATCTTGTTTTTCAGTTGTTTCAGACAGGAGAGTAAATCTAGTCTCTGGACATGAGGACACTCAAGTAGATGTATCAAAAGACCAACATGATGAAGAGCTGAGGCCACTTGCCAACAACTATCCCCAAATTGTCAGCAATGTAATTGAGTCTACTTTGAAGTAGATCTGCCAGTACCATCAAGCTTTCAGATGATTGTAGCTCCGTTTGCTATCTGGACTCTGAGCCAGGACCACCTAGCTAATCCAAGTCCAGTGTTCTGACCCATGGAAATTGTGTAAGATAATAAATGTTGATTGTTTGTTGTTTTAAGTTTTGGAATCATTTCTTATGCAGCATTAGATAACTATTAAATATTTTGGTACCTCGGAGTAGAGTGCTGTCATAGCAAAACTTAAAAATGTGGGAGAGGTTTTGGGACGTGGCAGTGGGTGGCAGCTGGAAGGATTCTGAGGAGAGTGTAAGTGAGAGTCTAATGTGTCCTGAAGAGACTATTAGTAGAAGCCTGATGGCCTTTCAGAAGGTTGCCAGTGAGGGCTTCAAGGGAATTGATAAAAATGTTTTTGGAAACTGGATGTAGGAGGTCCTTGTGTAATGGCAGAATGTTTAGCAACACTGTCATCTGAGGTAATGTAAGAAACACAAGATACAGTTCAGGGGATTTCCAGGCAAAGTGTTGAGGGTGCTTACTTACAAAGGCAGAGAGAGAGAGAGAGAGGGAGGGAGGGAGGGAGGGAGGGAGGGAGGGAGGGAGGGAGGGAGGGAGGGAGGGAGGGAGAAAGGTAAAACATGATCTGCTGTGAGCTGTGACCCATGGCTGGGCTGAAAGACAGAAGCCTGGCCCTCCTAGTTTAGAGGGAGAGAGAAGTAGGAGGACTTCACACCTAACAGCTGCTGCTTTGTCTGTCTAGGTGTGGAAGAGAGGAGTGGTGGTGGTAGTCTGTCATCATGTAATAAATAGAGCCTGAGATTCGACTCTCCCTACAAGCTTCAGGAATGTCAAGGCAAAGATCTGTAAACACAAAAACTGTGTGTGTGTGAGTGTGTGTGTATGTGTGTGTGTGTGTTGAATAGAGGCCATTTCTCAGTAATCTAAGTTTGTATTTTTTCAGATTTTAATACAAGTTTTGGGGTTTATATAATTTTGAAAAAATAAATACAATTCTATCTCTGCCCTCCTCTTCCTACCCACAATGACAGATTGTATTTTTCTGCATGTAAGTGCTTTGCTTATGAATAAACTAATTCTTGAAATATGTATGATGTTGCATTCCACTCTGCTCTTTGTACTTGGAAAATATCTATAGCTGCAGAGTGGAGTGTGTCCTGGAGAACTTTTTATATGCACCGGCTATTTATAGTGGCAAAGTTCAGGTCATGGTCTTTAGCTCATGACCTTTTATTCCCCAGTAGTTACTTTCTGGTTATTTAAACAGAATGGAGACATTAAAAATAACCTTTTTCTTACCTGCTAATATACCTGAAGTACTGAAGTCACCTGACAGTTTATAATTGTCTCCTTCATGGTAACTGGGGCTCCAATTTAATGTGATCTTGGGACCACTGATTATCATGGAAGTTAGAGTACAAAACACCAACATAAGGGTTTTAGTTACATTCTTTGTGCAGCCACGGCTTCTGATATTGAAAAGAAATTTTCTTGGACTTTTTCTCCCACTAGATTCCATACTCTAAGCCTAAGGTATGTTTATCACACATTCACACAGGAAATTAAAAACCACAACCATAGACTAGATTGTTGTATCTCACTGAGAAACTTCCCAATAAAAGGCTGAAACAAGTGGCTCATTGACTCCATTGAGACAATTAAGTGAGTGAGGTTCCTGCCAGCTCAAACCTGCCTGTGAGCTCTGTCTCCATGATTTCCTTTGGTAGGTTAGGTGTTGAAAATTGTTCATACCAAGGTTAACACATGGAAATAATTCCTGAAGAAGAGAATTCAAGGGAGCAGGAGATTAATATGCACTCTGATTTTTTATTCAGGCCATTGGTGTCTTGGAAATCAATGTGGAAATTATGCAAGAAGAAATTAATCCCCAGCAGGTACTTTGTGAAAAGGTTGCGCCACATCAAATGGCATAGGTAATAGATACTGCATAAATTTAAGATGCAATTGAGGGTTGAATCTCACTGGGAAATGGAAATGCCTAGATGACAAAATGATAAGTGACTATATTAAGCCTTTTAAATACTTCATTTTTACCAAGTGCAGTAAGCCAGATGTTCCTGTCTCCTCCACTGCTATTGGTGGCCATTATTTTCTGATAATGATTTCACAGGGAAAATTAGTGTATTTCCAAGTAAGTATCCATTCTGATAAATAAAAGCATGATAAGCAGCAAATCCAAATGGAAAAAGTAATCAATTAATTAGCAAAACCATCTCTATCCCTGCTAATAATTAGAACCTTCAGTCAAAGTTGTAGTTACCTTGCATATATTACTTACTGAAGAAATTTGATAAAGCACTATAGTTCCTATTCTAAAATTAATGTATAAATGTGTATCATAGGGAAACATAAATATAGTCTTAAATATAGGTCTATGAGCTGAACTGTGTCCCCCAAAATTCATATGTTGAAATCCTACCCCCAGTTATGTCAGAATATGACTGTATTTGAAGATATGATTTTTAAAGAGGTAAAATGAGGTCATCAGGGTGGACCCTAATCCAATATGACTGGTTTCTTCATAAGAAGATGAGATTAGGATATAGACATACACAGAGGGAAGATGATGTGAAGACACAGGGAGAAGACGGCCATCTGCAAGCCAAGGAGAGAGATGACAGAAGAAACAACCCTGTCAAGACCTTGATCCTGAACTTCCAGCCTTCAGAACTGTGTGGAAATAAATTTCTATCGTTTATGCCAGACAATTTGTGGTACTTACTATGGTAGCCCTACTGAACTAATACAAGGTCTCACATGGCTGCTTTGAGAAAGAATGGGAGAGTCTAGGAAACTGATCTTTATCATTTCTGGGGAGTTATACCTGGAGTTATATGCTGGAAAAGCGTGGAGCGGTAATAAATAAGCATGGAGGGGTAATAAGTATTAAGGAAGAAGATCTTATCTGTTGAATAAAGTCAAACATGTACTTCTGAGCTTAAAATTACTTTGAAAAGTAATTTTTTAAACGATTTAAAATTACTTATTTTTAACTTGTCTTTAGGGAATTTAAGCACTAATTTTTAAAATGGCTTATTAAAAGGACAAATTCATGGCAAGACCTGGCAGACACTTCC
The DNA here is from genome assembly GCF_036562045.2 of Rhinolophus sinicus. Taxonomy (NCBI): domain Eukaryota; kingdom Metazoa; phylum Chordata; class Mammalia; order Chiroptera; family Rhinolophidae; genus Rhinolophus; species Rhinolophus sinicus. The sequence continues at coordinate 159,094,464 of NC_133752.1, read as the reverse complement.
TGTGGTAGAAATGTTACAAAAGTTTGTTTAATGTCTTACTTCTGGCTATGTTCTTTCTGATGTGCATTTCAGCATTGGGAAAAAAAATCTGGTGTTAATCCAAGTTTACATTGGTATCTTCTTTACCTGAGTAGTGACTGTGGGTTAGTCGTCATTATAGGCTCTACAATACCACAGAGAGTAAGTGAGACAAGGCCCCTGACTTACATCTTATATACTAGTGGTAGTGTTGATAGTGAGATCTATAATAATCAATCAGTACATAAACATGATCTGTCATGATTTCTATGCACAGAATCCTTGTGTAGGAATCACCAAAAGGAATGCCATTTTTTTAGACAAAAGCAGAATGCTGGACTTATTTATGATGGTTTCCAATGTGTTATTAGGCAAGTGATTTTTCTCTAGCTCAAAATCTCTTTCTGGGAACAATTAATTTTCCACTCATCTTAATCTTAAGATGAACTATCATTGGGACTTTTAATTCTTTAATTTTTTAGCCTGGCGGTGGAGACCAGTAAGGGCCTATATTAAATGATAGTAGACAGATACCAGGGTACTTAATTTTTCAATTGTTAGATTTTTATTTTATCTTTAATAATCAGAATCGGGAGATTTTCTTCAAAGAATGTCCATGTCCAGTGGAAAGTGATGGAAAGCTAAGTGTTGAATAGTTAAAATTATGATATATATATATATATATATATATATATAGACAAAAATCATAGAGTTTGTTACAGTTGTCTCATTACATTTCCTGTGTCATACATTCATGAGTGCCTCATAAAATCATAGCAAAAATAATAATGACAAGAACTGGAATTTATTGAGTGATTTGCCAGGTGCTAAGCACTTGTGTGTATCAGTTTGTTGAATCTTTGCAACCACCATAGGAGGTAGGAACTATTATGAAGCCTAATTTACAGACAAGTGAAGTGAGGCCCAGAGAGGGTAAATATCTTTCTCATGTAGAATATTTACTTAACGACATTTCTCACATTACCTCCTCAAGCTGCTTTATGGATTTATTTTAGGTGACCAACCATCCTGTTTTCCCCGGACAGTTCCGGTGTTAGTACTGCAAGCAAGTCCCACATCTTGGGAAAAGCCTTAATCTCAGGCAAACCAAGACAGTTGGTCACTTGAACGTTTCCAGTAATTATTTAAATTCTGCGTCAATTAGACTATTTCACAGAAAGTTGTTTCTTTTAACTTGTCCTTACAAACCGTTGCTTGTTCATCTTTCAGGGGAGATGTCCCTAATCCAAGCGCTACTTCCTCTCTGAGGTATTGTTTTAAAGTACTCTGAAGGTTTTTTTTTTTTTCTGTCAATTCTGATAGTTATTTCACTATTATGTCTAGCCTCACACTTCATCTATTTTCCAATTTATTTACAGTGACTATTTATAACTAATGCTAACTTTGGTATAAAATGTTTAAGCAGGAACAAACATTTCAAAGACACTTCTCTGGGTATGGGGATATGGAGATGAGCCACGCAAGGTGAGTCAGTGTTGAGCACTGTGACAAAGGACATGGCCACAAGAGCAAGAGTGGAGAGTTGAGGACCTGACCTACACATTGTTTTCACACAAGACTGCTGAAAACCACGGGTTCATTTCTGCTGCCTGAAGTGAGGTTGGGAATTGAGGTCTTGTTTGTTGTACAACGCTATTATCTAGTGACTTTCATTTATTCAACAATTATTTACTGAGTGATTTCCATAGACAAGGAACTATGTTGGTCCTGAAAGGAATATAAAATTGAATGAGATTCAGTTCCTTCCTTTTAGTTTCTGTACTAATAGGAAGATGATATAGTGTCGAAGGACTTGAAGTCCAGACTAAGGATTTTAAATTGCTAGATGGTGGGAATCCATGAAAGGTTTTTAGATGGGATTAACGAAATCAAAGCAGAATTGGACTGCATTAAATTGCTCTTCATACCATATTGATATGCATATTTGTTTGTTTTTGTATGTCTTTCTTCTCTTAAATGTAAGTTCCAGAAGAGTAGGGACTTTATTTCGTTTTATTGCTGTTATTGCCAGTACACAGAACAATGTCTTATAGCTAGTAAATTCTCAAATATTTGTTAAGTGGTAAATGGATTACTTCAGAGATTCATAAACTTTCTCAGGTCATGGTCCTCTTTGTGTCTCAAAAATTTTTCATGGCACAACAGGCAAAAAAAAAACCACACACACACACACACAAGAAACTTGTTCCATTAATTTACAAATAATACTTGTTTTTTTTTGGCAGTTACCATAGAAAACTCAGCTTCACAAAGATGACATTAATGAAAGGAATATAGTGTGAACTAATGGTGAAACTGAACTACTTTGGGCTAATAGTTAATGCAGTATCTGACAGGTGTCAAGATACACTTCACTTGATAATTTAAAATATCTTGCAGTAGCCCTGTAAGTTTCCTGCAGTGCCCTGGGGTGCCTTGGTGCACTATTTGAGATTTAAAAAATTATATTGAGTCCCTATAGCTTCACATTCTTCTATAGGACATATTTCTATGCTCCTACTAAATTTAGTATTTTTAGCCAGATTTACTTTTTCTAGCTGCTCTAATTGCTAAGCTTCAAGCCACTAAAAAGATCACAAAGGTGAAAGTGATTGCGTAGTAAGTGTGCCAAGGTAAGACCAATTTCTCATGATAATCATTCCAATGTGAAATCTGCATATTACTATATACATACTCAATAAAATATAGGTGTAATTGTAAGTCTTGCCATTGATTTAATAACTTTTGGAGAAAAGTCTATAGCTACATTAAATAGACACATCGATTATAAGTCAAATCCTCAACTCCAAAAACATTACAAGGTGAATGAAAGTGCACCATAGAATTGAGAATATATTGAAAATTATTTTTCTTGGAGAGTCAAGTTGCAAATTAGCATATTATGAATAAATGCCTTGAGAAGCCGCACATTAAAAAAAGCTTTTTATTTTTGTTTTTCTCTGGGTTATCCAAAATTACTTGACCACAAATGTCTTTTTTTATGTATCACCTACTCATAGCATATATTGTGACTCCAATGATTGTACGACAAGGAATGTTGCCTTATCATTTGGCTGCTGTTTGAAAATGGACCCTCATATTTCATTCAGAGGTGTTCAAAAGAACGCTTTTAGGAATACTTTGAATTTTTTTTCTGATCGGACTTCCCACTAGGTGGTAGTATTACAGCATCAAAATCCTTCCAATAATGGTCTAGCAGCTCTGATTCCATTCTATAGGCATTTACTGAGTGTTTGCTTTGCGTAAGATACTAAAGCTATACTGTCTAGCGACTTTGCTGAAACAAAGATGAAGCCCTTTTCACTCTTAGGCCGTTGCTCTTTCCATTTTACACAGCATGTGCACTTAAGAAAGCAACAGCCTCGTCTTCTTTATCAAGATTCTTCAAGAAACTGTATACTTATAAATTTGTGAAAGAAACATTTCTAAGGACTTATGCAAAAAAGCAAATCTCTTTATGAGAATGCAAAACTGACAGCACAAAAGATCCATGAAACCTTATGAGAATTTTTCATGAGTTCCTAGACCCCCAAAAGGTGAGACATATATATAGTCGATTCTAGAAACGGTTCAGCTCAGGAAAAACTTTCGGAGCAGAACTGAAGCAGTTCTGGCCCATATGATTCATACATAGTGTGATCTATGGCCTGGACATCTGATTTGGAAGCTGCTTGCCAGGCTGGTATAATGTGGCAACAAAAGTGACCTTACAGATTACCTCATTTGAGACCTTTTTTTTTTTTTATAAATGAGGCAGCTGAGGTTAAGGGAAAACAAGTCATTTGTCAGGATCACAGGAATATCTCTAGCACACACAAGAGCAGAGTAAAATCTAAGCAGATCTATCTTTAGGTCATTATTCTGCCTCTTGTTATTTCCAGGACCACTGATATATGTCTTTCTCCCTGAAGTAAAACACAATTTTAGGACTGGTAACCTTCTGAGTCTGCCTGTCCATCCAGAACTCGTTGCTACCATGCTCCCCGTATTATCAGCAGAAATCTATCTGAGTCACAAGAGTCTTAAGTTCTTTCATTGTAGAATGGAAACGTCTCAGCATCCCCAGGGCCTGGCATGGTTCCTAGCACATTATCAGTCATGTCCTATGTATGGATGCTTCTATGCTGACACATCCTCTCATCACCAATGCAGTCAGACAGCTATGCCAGTGTACTGGAGGCAAGGCGGATAATGTGATTAAAAACTTCAGGTCCTCCTTCATTTTTGGTAACATCTATTTTTAACAGTAACATTTTAGAAACAACATTGCTGCTTTTATTTTGCCTATCTCATATGGTTTCTGTGTTATGATTTTATATGATTAAATCCTTCCCCACACTGATATTTGAAGACACTTTCCTCTATTTTTACCTCGTACTGCTTATTTTTCATATTGACATTTAAATCTTTAATCATTGTAGAATTTTTTTGCCTAAGTTTAGTTTTCTAATACCCCTTACTGACTTATCTATCCTTTCCCCACTGATTTGAGGTGTCATACTTGTCATAAGTTTTATATATAACTATATATACAGAGGGTGCCAAAAAAATGTATACACATTTTAAGCAAGGAAAATACTGTATTAAAATTATGCTGATGGTAACCACTTTGCGCACCTCTTGTAATTGCAGAAGTCAAATATGACTTATATTTATCTTTTGTTATTGGTATATATTGAGTATCACAATTTTAATAGAGTTTTTTTCTTAAAATGTGTATACATTTTTTGGCACCCTCTGTATAATAAACTAATAATAATACAATGCATAATTATATAGATAATGGTAAAATATGTAATTTTCATATACTTTACATAATGAAAATATGTAAAGTACATATTTTTATATATAATATATAGATAATATATAAATAATCTATTTCTATAATTTTATTATATTTTACTGATTTCTCTTTCTGACTTTTTATTGTGGAAAGGATAGAATATATTATTTTTTTCTTTGGAACAAATGAATAGCATATTTAATAAATATTGTCAGTATTGAATATGGAGATGGTTAACTAAGTGAACAATATACTCAGTCCCAATAATATATGAATTGTCAGATGTATGAGGAGCTAGTTTTTATTGCTATAGAAGCTTGAGGATTATGGGAGATGACCATGGAATCTGAGGTGACAAAATCCCTGAGCTGAGTAGAGGTTTGCACATTTTCTCATCTACTCTTACAGGTATCTCAGGTAGGTCTTGCTTATGTTTGAGAAACATAGTCATTGAGAATTCTTCCATAGAACACATTATCTTCTTTCCTAGAGAAATCACTAAATACTTAAGGACATTTGAAGGCAGGATCAGAATAACCCTGAGGAGCAAGATCACAATTTTCTCATTCCCAACTTTCTGAAATAGAAAAATAAATGATAGATAATAGTACATTGTATGAGGTTATTATGAAAATTAAATAACAAAATGTTACCCAGACCAAATTAGATGACTAATGATACTATCTTCTCTAAAAGAAGTTCTAGAGATCCTTGTGGACAATAGAGGCTTTAGCAAAAATATGAAAAATAAAAAAAATTGCTCAAATACAGAGCTGATTAGTCTTCTTTCCATTTGATGAAATAACAACTAGATGGATCAAAAATGAGTATTAAATTTTTTGAAATACAGAATGTTCTTTTTTCTCTGCAATACTAACAAGTAATATTTGCCTAAGGCTACATACTGCACATGAAAATTCATGTGCTTTGATGGTAAGGGTAGAGGAACTTATCTTTTGGAGGAGGGAGGGTCTTATACACCTTTGCTAGTTCTGTAGGTTAGGTCAAATGTAAATTCTCAATTTTTTAAAATTAAAATTTATTGGGGTGACTATGGCCAAAAAAACAAGATAGGTTTCAAGTGTACAATTCTATAATATATCATCTATATATTGCATTATGTGTTCACCACCTAGTCAGTTCTTCCATCACCATATATTTGATCCCTTTTACCTTCTTCTACTATCCCCATTCCCTCCTTACCTCTGATAACCACTAAACTGTTGTCTGTGTCTATGAGTTTTTGTTTCTTTATTTGTCTTGTTCCTTTGTTGCCTTAAGTTTTATATCCCACATATGAGTGAAGTCATATGGTTCTCAACTTTTTCTGTCTGAGTTATTTCATTTAGCATAATAATCTCAAGAGTCATCTACATTGTCATAAGTGGCAGTATTTCATCTTTTCTTATGGCAGAGTAGTATTCCATTGTGTATATATACCACATCATCTTTATCCAGTCATCTATTGAAGGAAGCTTTGGTTGTTTCCATGTCTTGGCCATCGTAAATAGAGCTGCAATGAACATCGGAGCACATATATATTTATAGATAAATGTTTTCAGATTTTTTTGGGTAGATACCCAGGAGAGGGATTGCTGGATCATATGGTAATTCTATTCTTAATTTTTTGAGGAGCCTCCATACTGTTTTCCATAAAGGCTGTACCAATGAAATGTGAAGTTCTTTAATTTGGAGGTGTACTGCAGAGCTCTAACACTTCCCTTGTTAATGAGAAAATTATTAATAGGTTAACCTAGGACACATTTGATCTGTGTTGTGTAGGAGGAACTGTCAAAGGTTCTATCTCTGTAGGTTAGAAACCATTTTACTGGGTCACACAGTTATAGTATCAAGTCAAGAGTTTTGTACTTCCTTGATTTTGCAATTCAAAGGCCACACATTAGTCATTTAAGAGGTCAAGGCTGAGTTGCTGTTTGTCAAGGACATTTTCTAGGAACTGAAGTGGAATCACAGGCCTGGGACATTAAACCATCCCTGTGGATTGTTTTGTTGGAAACCCAAGAATAGGAAACTTAGGTCGTAAGACATTGAAACCTTGTGTGTTAGACTGATTGTATTACTGACTTCCTTTATCCACCTGCTTTGCCATGTAACTTTGTAGGGCCATCCACCCTGACTCTGGGCTGGGCCATGTTACTTGCTTTATTCAACGGGATGTTGTAGGGTGACCAATTGCCCTGGTTTGCCTGGAACTGAGGGGTGTCCTGGATGTGGGACAGACCAGGCAAACCAGGACAAGTTGGTCACCCAAAGACTTGGCAAAGTGACCAAGCAGAGGCTGAAAAGGAACCTTCACTTGTTGCTCTTGCCTCATCTTGAGGAAGATGCCCAGCTTAGCCTCTGGATGGTGAGAGACTCCTGGAGCAAAGCTGTGTCCTCCCAGTTGTCTCAGTGGAGGAGTCCTATAGTGGCATAGGTACCCATGCATAAACTCAGCCAGATCAGCTGAAATCCACAGACTTGAGATCTAAATAAATATCTGTTGTTGTAACTGAGGTTTTGTGGTTGTTTGCTATGCAGCATTATTGTGCAATAGATAAATGAGACACCTACTTACATTTATTCAACATATACATTGTTTAGATTTATCGACAAATTAGGAAATAAAGAGCAGACGAGCCCTTAATCTGTATAATTTGACCATAAATTTTGACATTTAAAATAATTTTATAATTTAGATGTTATTATTGTCATATGCAAGGTGATTGAATTGATGATATTTCAGGATATGGCTGAAGGTCAGGGATGTAATTTAGCAGAACTCAGTGTACAGAGATTTGGTAATAATTTCACAGGAATGCCTGCGCCCTTTGCTTCAGGCCTGTTCTGTGTGAATTGCTACACAATGTTCTTGATGAGGACTCCTGGCTGCTTCTGCTTCTCTACCTTCTCATCAGCTTTTCTGCATTATTTGAAATTATGTTTCAATTTTCTGGAAATTTGTGAGTTCAGCTTTTACTAGGGCATCTGTTTGAGTAGTCCATTACCATTTATTTTCTGTTTACGCCCAGCTTGCGAAAACCAAAATTTCATAGTCGGAAGGAGCTACGTAAATAACAATCCTCTCCATTTTTTGATGAGGAAACTGAGATTTGCAAAAGTTAAATTACTTAGCTTCCAGAGCACTCAGCAAATTAAGTGTAGAAGTAGGACTGGAACTTGAGAGTACTGTCTAAATGTTTCAGTCACCTCAGGGACATTTCCTCAGGGACAGGGAAGCATTCATTCCCCAGGCTCTGTTCTCTCATCAGAGGACTGTGGCCTAGTCTTTCCTGCCCTCAGTAGAAGTGTTTGGTGCTGCCAGGCTGGGTGAAGTTAAGCCTATTTGCATATGTAAGTGTAGATACACAACAAAAAAGAAAAAACAAATTACATATTTTATTTTCCCTGGTACAAAAAGAAACAGAAAACTCTCCCCCTTGTCCCCCCCCCCCCCCCCCCCGCCCCGTACATCTTTTCTTAAAGAGCATTTCCTTTAGCAAACTTGAAATTGTCCCCTTGGAAGATATATAAACCTTTTAAAAACCTAAATAAGCCTCTTTGCCAGATGTGTTTCTTAAGAACCTGGGAGCCATCTCTTTGAAATGTAATCATTAAAGAAAATAGTGTCCCTATCTCTCAGTTTCTGTGGGACAGTAGGAACTTAGCTTCCATGGGTGCCGCACTCCAAAATTACATCCTGCCATAAAGATATGAAAAGTTTGTTTCTCCTCTGAAAGCTAATGATTGAACACAGATGGCAGCCCCAATTACCAATTGAATATAGGATGGACTAGGTGTGACAAATGGTGTTCTCAAGTCCCCTTACTTGAGGACTAAATTCTATTTTGAGAACATTATGCAATGGGTTGAATCTGCTTGGCTATATAAAAGGCTGAGATATCTGTCTGCAATTTCTTAGTGGATTGCCTGTAATATCCGTCACTTTCTGGTTTCATGCTTATTTGATGATAAAACTGTTTTCTTTCTCTTCTACCTTTGTGGAGAGGTTATCTGAGTTGACAGGAAATTTTGTTTTTAATTTTATTTCCCAACACATGATAAATAGCTGTGAGACAAAGGGAGGGAACAGGAACAAAAATTGCCTGGACTAGGACAGGTTTTCAGATGGCTTCAAAGAGAGAAATAGGCTCAGAAGGCACTAAAATGGGAGCATGGATGGGAGAGGAATAAGAGAATTTTCAACAAATATTATTAAGCACTATTATCCATATTCCTTCACAGTGTTCAAGAAATAGAAATAAAGGACTTTGGTTAAAAATTGAAATTCCTTTTGGCTACTTGGATCATAATTATCAACTACATTGGATTAAAAATTGAAATTACTTTGGCTATCTTGTTCTTTTGACCACAATATTACTCTGGGCTCAAACAAAACAAGTCACAGCTTTATAGCAATACAAATGAAATGAAGATTTATGGTTCTGAAATCTCACCCTTCAGTTGCATTCAGGCAACACACATGCCTCAATCTATTTAGCATATCCCAACTAGATTTATCTTTCAAAAGTACTCAAACATATCAATAGCAAAATGGGTAAAGGATGTAAATAAGCAATTTAAAAAATTCATATTGTGAGTACGTGTATAAAATTATTGAAATGCATTAGAAATTAAGGCTATGCAATTTAAGATAACCATGACACTTAACATATACCAATTTTCGCTTGGCAAAAATATAAAATGATGATTTTCAATTTAGATAAAGGTGTGTAAAATGGGAAATTATCAGAATTTAAATAGCTTTTTTAGTAGCAGATACATTAAAACATGTACACATATTTTTTGATCCATAATTTTTCTTCTAGAATTGTATCCAACAGAAATAATCTGACAATATTCTTACATCATTGCTTTTGACATAAAAATACTTGAAAATGTTATAATTAAGCTAAGAAATAGGTTCTATAAGTTATGGTATATCCATATAAAGAAATACCATTTAACCATTAATATGATTTTTAAATGCTCATTGACCTGGAAAAATAGCCTTAAAATCATGTCAAACCAAAAAAGCATATTTCATAATAGTATGCATAATTCCATTTTATTTAAAAGCATTTTTAAGGACACATATCAAAATGCTATATTAATTATTTCTATATCTCTGTATCTTGGGGTAGAAGATATCTGCAAGTGATACCTCCAATAAGGGGCTAATAGCTGAAATATATGAAGAACTCATTTAACTCAACAACAACAAAACCAAACAGTCTGATTAAAAAATAGGGAGAGGACCTGCATAGACAATTTTCCAAGGAAGACATAGAGAAAGCCAGCAGATATATGAAAAGATGCTTAATATCACTAGCTATAAGGGAAATGTAAACCAAAACCACAATAAAATACCACATCTTACTTGTTATACCTGTTAGAATGACTATTACCAATAAAATGAGAAATAAATGTTGGAGAGGACGTGGAGAAAAGGGAACCCTCTCATGCTGCTGGTGGAAACATAAATTGGCGCAGCCACTATGGAAAACAGTATGGCTGGTCTTCAAAAAATTAAGAATAGAGTTACCATATGACCCAGCAATCCCTCTTCTGAGTATTTACCTGAAAAATTGGAAAATAGTTATTTGTAAAGATGTATGTTACCCCTATGTTCATTGCAGCCTTATTTACAATAGCCAAGACATGGAAAAACCCAAGCATCCTTCAACAGATGATTAGGTGAAGAAGATGTGGTACCTATATACATGGAATACTACACACCCATAATAAAGTTAAAATGTTGCCAATTGGGACAACATGGATGGATATTAAGAGTATTATGCTAAGTGAAATAAGTCAGACTGAAAAGGACGGGAACCATATGATTACACTCATATGTGGGATAAAACAAAAAGCAACAAATGAACAAGAAAAATAAACATACACACAAATTAAAAAACAGACTTATAGATACAGACAACAGTATGTGGTTATCAGATGGGAAGGGGGTTGGGGGAGGATGAAGAGGGTAAAGTGGTTTAAACACATGGTGATAGAAGGAGACTGGACTTTAGGTGGTGAACACACACCAGAGTACACAAATGTCGTTCTATAAAGTTGTACATCTGAAATTTATATAATGTTATTAACCAATGTTACCCCAATAAACTTAATTTTAGAAAGCTTCCTTGGGATAAAATTCACCTACCAGTGTCAATTTTACACATCTTTTGTTAGGTTTAATCAGAGGTATTTTGTAGCCATGATTATCATCATTATTATTATTTACTATTATGAATAGGACCTTTTTAAAAATTACGTTTTCTAAGTTTAAAATAGGAAATGCTGTTGTATATGTATAATAAAAAACTATTTCCATTCAAAATATTTTGGCATTGTCTAAAGTATTCATTAAATTAAAAAATAAAAGATGCCCAAACAGTTGTTTCTCAGTACTTTCACCAATTTTTAGCACTTTAGGGAATATAAAAAGAAACAAATCACTATTCAAATGTAATAAATGAAAATGAATTAATTAAATTATATTACTCCTCGGGTGCCTCCCGAGTAGCAGGGGGACATCTTCCGCTCATAAGACCATTTGTGATCAGATTCTAATTCTGAACATCAATTTATTGGTTGGTTATTCGGCTGATTTTTTTCACAAACATATTTGCCAGGTACTTTTCTACTTTCTCTTCTACTCTTACCTCCCGTAATCTTTGTTGCAAATTAAACATGCTCTCTACATTGCTGCCTCCCTGCCTTTGGAGTTTCTCATAACTCAAAGTCGATTTATTCAATACCTACCATCCATTAAGGCATACTTATAAACTTAATTTTTTCCTTCAAATGTTCTAACTCACTTTTCTTCCGTTTCAAATAATTAAGTGTTATACTACTTACCCTGAATACACATTGTGAAATTTCAACTTTGGGATTAGGGTTGATTGAGAGGGTGCTCTGAACGTGACCGCCTGCTCCCACTGGAGGACGGGGGTTATTCCTTGGATCTTGCTGTCTGAATAGTAACCTTTTCCTACCTTGTTGGTCTATGATCATGTCCCTTGATAATGTGGTGTTTACTGAAGAAAATTAATCAAATTTAAGATGTGACAGAACGGTAAATTCCAATTCTAAGGTAAAACATGATGGTTCTGGAATACATTGTAACATTTTCAGATAAGTTTACAATCATCTTAAATGTATTTCTCAATGTGTTCCTCTAGAGCTGATGAAATTTTATGGTTTACCACTATATTTTAAAATTAGTTCCATAGGAAAAAAAACCATAAAAAGACTATTCATGGTCCACTTATTGCCTCTTTTTCACTCTTTTCTGTAAGAATCCTCTACTGCACATGTCTTCTAATGTTTCCTTCCTGTCCACGTTTGCCTGTACAGTGCCCTTAGCCTCTATTGCTATCCTCATTCTTTCTACTCATCAAAATTCTGCTAAATCTTATAGATTTGGCTCAAGGTTCATCTATCTATTACTAATGAAATATGGTCTTAATATATCTTTTAAAATTTGATTTCTGCAAATTTTTTTTGTTTACATTATCTGTTTGTACACTACATACTTATTTCGTCTAAGAATTATTGTGTTTCATCTTTTAAAAATTTTAATCTGATTAGAATTTAACTTCCGCAAGAGCAGGCTGCATGGGTGGTAGAAAGCATGGTTTCAGAACCTGGTTTAATTTGTGTCTCTGCCATTTTCCAGCGATTTGATCTTGGGCAATTAATTAATCCCTCTGATACATAATTTTCTTCTCTGTTAAAAGAAAGTAAAGATTCTTTTATCATGTAATTGTGGTAAGGACTAAATGTGATATATGTAATGTGCTGTGTACATAATGAGTGCTCTAAAAAGCGAATATCTTTTTTCTTCCTAGATAGGAAAAGTTAGATTATACTGTGGTAACAAGGAATCTCAGTCACATAAAATAGATGTTTATCTGTATCTTGGATTTCATATCCAACCTGGGTCAGCAGGAAGGCTCTGCCCAAGGGAATGACTTAACGCAGGGTTATGGTGACTCATTGGAAACGTGCTTCTAGGATTGTGGAAGCAGTGGGGGGAGAACATGGCAAATGCGTTGGTTCTTAAAACTTCTGCTTGGAAGTAAAACGTTCCTTCTACTCGCATGCCATTGGCCAAAACAAGTTACATGTCCATTCTTAACTTTATAGAAGGGCAGGAAGAACAATCACCATGTATTTCTGAAAACAGAAAGCCAGAAATATTTGATGAAGAATAACGATAGCATATCCTTCACAGCCCTTGTAATGCTACACATGGAACAAATTCTCAATTAATAGATGCTTGTTGAATGAATATTGACATGACTAGGAATGAATTAGAGCTTACGGTTAGATAAAACCTTTCCTATTGGAATAGGTTTGCAAAACCATAAAGGATGTCTTTCTCATGGGAAGATGGCAAATTCCGATTACATTTATTTAGTAGTGTGAGATAATAGAAAACTATATTGGTCTCTGCCTGTGATTGCTGCCACAGAGCTCTTAAAATCCTTATAATTTCCTAAGTGATGAGATGACTTGAAACTTCTTTTCTTTGGTCTTTGACCCTGGTTTCTGACACAGGAGTTCTGTAACCCTTGTAATTTCCTGAGTGATAGAAATGTCTTTTGTTCTAATGAGGTGACTCTGGGTGGGATCCTGGTAGCTCCTGGATGAGGGCTGCTGGTCACCAGAAAGAACAAGCCATAATTAGACTTGGAACTCTTCCAAACTTTGCCCTGTGTATCTCTTCATCTGGCTGTTCATTTGTATCCTTTATCATATCCTTTAATAAACGGTGAACATAAGTACGTTTTCTGAGTTCTGTGAACTGCTCTAGCAAATTAATCAAACCTGAGAAGGGGCTATTGGGAACCTCTGATATATAGGCAGTCAGTCAGAAGCACAGGTGACAACCTGGAATTGTGATTGGCATGTGAAGTTGGATGGGGACAGTCTTGTGGGACTGAGCCCTTAACCTGTGGGATCTGACATTATCTCCAGGTGGATAGTATCAGAATTGAGTTAAATTATAGGCTACCCAGATGGTGTCACAGAGAATTGCTTGGTGGGGGAGCTCCCCGCCCGTGGGTGTCAGAAGTGCTGTGAGTCTGGTAGTAGTGTGAGAGTTGAGGAGACACATTGGAGGAGAACTGGGTTTTTCCCTACTCAGGTGGAAAACTCGGAGTTTTCTCAACTCAAGTCGGTTGTTCCATTCTAATGTTGTGAAACATTGTGCCTGTATCACAGAAGCGTTGCATTTGAATGTGGGGAAGGTCCTAGTACTGTTTCCTCGAAAATAAAACCTAGCTAGACCGTCAGCTCTAATGCATCTTTTGGAGCAAAAGTTAATATAAGTCCTGGTCTAATATTATATTGTATAAGACCGGGTCTTATACTATAGTAAAATAAGAGCATGTCTTATATTAAGTTCTGCTCCAAAAGATGCATTAGAACTGATGTTCCAGCTAGGTCTTATTTTTGGGGAAACATGGTATATCATCTAGTCCAGGGTCTTATCCAGCCCTCTTCCATGTTGCCTGAAGTGGTTATTCAGCCTTTGCCTTAGCACTTCTGTGGATTAAATAGACTAAAAGTTTGCCAAGAGTTTCTTACTGAAATAACCCGATTTTAGTAGGGTCTTCTATGCAGGTTTGTGATTTACAAATTTATAGTTCTCTGTCTTACTTTTAGAGTACTTTGAATTTTTTCTCTGCTCATAAGTCTTGCTATGGTGCTAACACCTGGTAGCACAAAGGACATTATTAGGAAAATAAAAAAGATTGATACTTCCTACCCCAACCTGTAGGTAAACTGTTGCTTTAATGTGATTGTTCTGTTTTATGTCTAGACTTTGTCCCACCTTGGTGAATAGTGAGACATAATATTGCAATTTAGTCAGGAGAGCACCGGGTGGTACATAATGTCATCACTGAAGATGCCGTTACTATGGCATCCAGAACCCTATTCCAGCTCTATGCTTTCACCATCTTTCTGTTTTCACAGAGGAACAGAAGCTGCTGCAATCCAGATTTTAATATTTTAAGCATAGCTAGGAGGTTTTGTTCTTTATCAGGGTGGATGTTCTCTTCCATCGTTCATTTTTGTCAAGCAGTTTCACTGTGCATAATCCAAAGCTTCCATTGGTGTTAATAGATTCATTACTAGGTAAAATATTTTGAAGTATTATCTTTGTGATCTAATAGTTGAACCAGAGAAAAAGAATGAATCTCTGGGAAAACATACGAGCGAATAAAACGTTGATAGCCTTCCTGTGCACTGGGGAGATTAACAGGTAAATGAAATAATTGTCCTTGTTTCTAAGAACCTTAAAATATATGGATTGTTTATTTGGTTCTCCAGACACTGAAAGATGATCTTCTGCATGACAATTTGTTTAAGCAGAAGTTTGGACACAACAAAGGTTTACAATGTTAAGATTCCTCTTAATTAATCCTAACAATCTTTATGGTGATAACTCGATGATACAGTGTGATATTGTGATATTTCCTCTTTAAGAAAGAGGAAATGGAATTCTGAATCTCAAAATCAGCATTTCCCAAAGTATGTTCTGCAGGATGTTAGTGAATGTTATGCAACAAATGATTTCACTGAGAAATGCTGGATTAAATCAAATTAAGGGGGTTTAATCACTGCAAGAATTCATAGGACCCTCAGTATATTAATGCACAGGGTGACTTTCCAAGAGTTGGATAAAGTACCCATATGCAGCATTTTTCATTCTTATTTCACCATACAATTCTTTTTTTGTTTAAAAAAAGAGTATGTTAATAAACTCATTCATGTTCCCCAAAGCAACCATTGGGAAGGTCTGCCCTAAATTCATCCTGTGTAAAAAGTTTTGACTACCCTATAGACTACAACAGATAAAGCATTTCTTGCTTATTTAAGAAATGTGCTTATGATCAGATGAAGACAGGTATTGTAAACAACAGTGGAATATACAAATTGGAATTGTCAAGCATGCTATGGAATAATTTATGACAGATCATTGAAAGAATTTACTGATTTAGCAGGAGGTGCTAACAGATCTCAGAAACCTGGATTTCTCACAATTTGAGTGCAACCGTGCAAGCTCCATTGTGGAAACACTGTCCCCTCATGAATGTGAAAAGTAGGTACTGAAGAGTTGTGTGCATATGATTGTGTTGGGCTCATGTAGGACAGTCTTATCCTTCCTTTGCTTATGTTCTCATCGGAAAGGGCAGCTTTACCCAAATGAAAGGTGAACTAACAGTATAACTTGATATTGACTTGACCTCAATGTGTTGTATAGACAGAAGTCTGTAAGAATTCAGAGGAGGGAGTGATGAATGGACTCCTTGGATGGCTTCAAGAGTATATGAGATTTGGGCTAGTTTCGAAGGATAGACTAAAATATTGAGAGGTTGAGTTGGACTATGAACTTAGAACTTTTCTCTTCTCTTCCCCAACATCCCTTTCCTCAATTATCTTAGTGATGACTTGCGATATGATTTATAGAATTACAGAGTACGCCTAAATACAATCCAGACATTTCCATATTGTCACTCTCATGTTTTATAATTCAACAAAATATTTGCTTTGTCTGAAAAATGGTATATACTCTCATTCCTAAAAAGAATGAGGAAAAGGCGGAAAAAATAGTTAGGGTAGGAGAGAAACTTGGACATTTGATTTAAGACAGGTTTGATTTTCTGTTTCTTTAAAGGAAGTGTATTATAATAGGTTTGTGTATCTTAACAACAGCATAAGAAAAATGGGTGGTATTTCAAGTCATATGAATTCATAAAATCTTTTATTATTTCTTTATAACATAATTAATTCACTGTTGATTATGCAAAAGTATAAAATGAAAATAAAAGAAAAATTGAAACAGAAATTTAAAAATCACTAGTAATTCTAAGCCCAGAGATAAATAGCACACAAACGGAAAAATTATACATGTGATTTTTGACATATGGATTCTACATATATGAAAGATAATATAGTTAGTCTGTAAGTATGTATACTGGGGGTGCCAAAAAATGTATACACATGACTTGTATTCATCTTTTGTTGGTATGTATTGAGTATTACAATTTTAATAGAGTTTTTTTTCCTTTCTTAAAATGTGTATACATTTTTTTGGCACTTTCTGTACTGATAAAAATGGAATTATAGTATTCATACTATTTTTCAACCTCATTTTTTTCCACACACATTATTAGTCTACTTTAATATATCTCTATTTCTTTTATCCATGATGTGTTAAACCAATCCCCTACTGTCAGGCTTTTAGATTGTTTCTTCTATAGATAGATTAGACCACATGCTTACTTTTAAATAAATGATCTGAATGACTGAACAATAACTGAGTTCTTAAAATTAAAATCATGTGAGATGTAAAAAGTATTATTATTAATATTTTTTTATAACTAATCAGTATTGGTGCTATGATATGACCTCCTCTCAGTCAGGCAGTGCACTGTGACACACTAGGAGTGGCCCAAATTATGGTTTACTTATTGCTCAACTGTCTTATAGTAAAAGCAAAACAAAACAAAACGAAGCCCAAATTGTGAATTAGGATGTTTTCCATCTAGTTTTTAAAAAAGTAATATTTCCTTATCTTTCACTTTTCCATATGCAGGGAGAAAACTCCTTTTGGAAGTCAGCGATTACCACTCTGTCCTCTTGGGACACTTAAAATGTTCTGATTGTATCTGTGTCTCAGTTACTGCTGTGGAGTCAGTCACATGCAGAGAACCCCTGACGGTTTTTGTTTTTAAGTACC
This sequence comes from Rhinolophus sinicus, assembly GCF_036562045.2. Lineage (NCBI taxonomy): Eukaryota > Metazoa > Chordata > Mammalia > Chiroptera > Rhinolophidae > Rhinolophus > Rhinolophus sinicus. The sequence continues at coordinate 159,076,882 of NC_133752.1, read as the reverse complement.
ACCTGTGCAAGAGAAAGAGAGTACAATACACAAATAGCAGTTCTCAAATCTTGGTGCACTTTGGAAACAATTGAAAACTGTAACAAATACTCTTACCCTGGCTTCTTTTCCCTTAGGAGATTCTAATTTAATTGGCCTGAGGTGGGTGGCCTGGCCATCAGCATGTTAAAGACTTTCTAGGTGATTCTAATGAATAGCCAGATTGAGGACCACTCTTGTAGAGAAGCCAAATATATATATATATTTCATCTCTAATGGAAAAAGAAGTTTATTCTTTCCTTGGGCCATTGTAAACATACTTTTGTAAGATATATCATCAAGATTTTATTAGTACCTTTAAATTCAGTTTGTTCAAAGAAGTATGGAGACAATAAAAATGACTTTTAATTTTCCCTCAGAGGTGAAAACGAGGCAATTTTAGCACAAATAGAATAACATGATGTTTTACTTTACAAGTAAGTAGTAAATCCACAAAATGTGCTGTTCAGAATGGCAATGCAGGCAGAAAATAGAACAGGTTCCACAGGGCATAGAAAAAATGATGTGTGATAGATTCTTTAGAAGGAGATTGGGGCTATTCAGAATGCCCATTTAGCCCTGAGGTTTGAAATCATGACAATAATTACATTTTTCTTTTCTAAATGTCTTTCTGATTCATAGTCACATGTAATACTAAGCTGAAAGAACCACTAATTTTACTCAGATGGAACTTGATAATCTTATGGGGATCTTATCATGGTGTTCTAGTGTTGAACAGGATCTCCAGAATAATTAAACAGAAGCTCCTCTTACACATTTGAATCCCTGCTATCACATTCACAGAAAGTGGTGTACCTCTTTTGCTTAAACACTTCTAGTGACAAGGAAATCACTAGCTCACATTTAAGTTTGAGTATCTCCAGTTGTTAGAAAAGTCTTTCTTATACTTCATAAAACTGTAATGCTTTACAATTTCCACCCCTTTATTCTTTGTGGCTCTCTGAAGGAAAATAATCATTTGTAGAGGTAATTGTTCCAAGTAAATAAAATAAAAGAATTAGTGATTTTTTTCTGGGTAGATGAAAAGTATAAAGGCAATAAAAATGACATGTTTTCAATAAAATACTGTAAGTTTTCTGGTATTTTGCCTTTATGAGAAATGAGATATTCTAGTTTATTAGATATTAAAGTTAATAAGAGTATAATTCAATTTAGTAAATAATGAGTGGCTCTTAGGTATAAAAATACGAAGGTGGAGAAATATGAAACAAATGACTACAGGTAAGTGAATTTTTAGTTGCTTGAACAATTTTCAAGTTGGAACAATCTCACTTAGAGAACTAACATTTATACTTGAATTTCCCCTGATCAAAGTAGTTATCAGTGCCTTAGACACAGGTTCAAAAAGCAGGTTTATCAAATTTACAGGTAACGTAAATCTGGGGATGGGGACAAATGGTTATAGCAGTGCTGGGGGACACCTTGTTGGAGCCTGAGATGAAAAGAAACATGTATGCCCTATGCACTTATCAACATAGCCTCCCATATTGTGAACCAAATGGAAAAGGTAATAACAACTCTATAGTCAACAACACAACTGTATATATAAAGCTTGAACTTGGCTAGTCTGTTCACATGTCATCATCAGCCCTCATAAACCCACCAGATGAGGGATGTGGTGGGATGGGCCACCCTGGCTTAGCAACTGTAGGATGCTTGGAAGTGACTGTTCCCATTGCATAATAATGCAAGGTGAAACAAAAATATTCCATCTTTACTTAAAATTTTGATATTTTGTATATCATGGATTTTTTTCTGCATAGGTTTTTGTTTTTAAAAATATTGCATAAAATATTATGCTATTTTGAAGAGGCATTTGTACTTCCATGTTCACTGCAGTATTATTCATAGTATGGAATAGCCAAGGTATGGAAATAATTTAAGTGTCCATTAATAGATGAATGGATAAAGAAAATGTGAGATATATCTATATCTATATCTATACCTATACCTATATCATCTATATCTATCTCTATCTATATCTATATCTATATCTATATCTATCTGTATCATCTATCTATCTATATCTATCTATATATATCTATATACACACACACACACACACACACACACACACACACACACACACACATATTTGTATATAACTGGGGTGCCAAAAAAATGTATACACATTTTAAGAGATGTTATCTATGCTCCAGCAGCAGTTTGCCATAATCAGAAATGTCTGGATGCTAATGGTAACCACTTTGAGCACCTCTTGTAATTGCAGAAGTCAAACCTGACTTGTATTCATCGGTATATATTGAGTATTACAATTAATACAGTTTTCCTTTCTTAAAATGTGTACACAGTTTTTTGGCACCGGCAGTGTGTGAGTGTGTGTGTGTGTGTGTGTGTGTGTGTGTGTGGTGTTTATCTATGACAAATACTGCATGGTATCATTTATATACGGAATCTGAAAAAACAATAATTGAACTCATAGAAGCAGAAAATGGTGGTTGCCAAGTGCTGAGGGTCAGGGAAATAGGGAGAGACTGATAAAAGGGTACAAACTTTCACTTATATGATGAATAAGGTCTTAGAATCTAATGTGTACCATGGTGGCTATAGTTGGTAATACAGTATTGTATATTGCATTGTATTTTAATTACAATATTGTAATTAAAATTTGTTGAGCGTAGAACCCAAGTGTTCTCACCAAGAGAAAAAAAGAAAAAATGTAAATATGTGAGGTGTATGTGTTAATTAACCCAATTGTAGGAGTCCTCACAGTGTATACACCTATGAAATCATCCTGTTGCACATTTTAAATGTATTATAATTTTATTTGTCAGTTATACCTCAACAAAGATGAATACATTTATTTGTCTTGATTTCTGAGAGTTTTGGTGCCTCTTAAATTCTGTCTTTGAGGCACCACCCTAATCCTGACCCTGGGCTAATGTATTAAATAACTGAATAATGATACATTTAAAACTAAATAAAACAGAACAAATTAAAGTAAACTAACAAGGTGAAATTTATTTGGGATGAAAGTTAATCAGGAAATTCACAAAATCAACTTTTTATATTCAGGATTGGGGATTCAGGGTTTAGCATCAGTTTATGTGAAAAGGAATAAAGAGCTTTGGTTGACTGTAGGCTCATCACCCTGTGCTACCAGTGTCACACAGTTATTCAGACACCAATGCAATTCTATCTGCAAAGAGTAAGAAATCAGAACGACAAGTGTATTCTGCATTGGTCACACCACTGGAGAACTGCTAGATTGTGCATTTAAAGATCGACTTTAATTAAGTAGAGCATTTGCAGGGGACTAAGATGACGAGGGAATCTGGAAATGATGTCATCTGAAGGATAGTAGAAGGAAAAAGGAAGAATTAGTTTTGGGAATAGAAGATTAAAAGTGCTGGGAACAAGATAGCTCTTTTCAAACACAGTGGTTCTCAACCCTGCCTGCATGTGAGAATTACATGGGGGCTTTTAAAACTTCAGCTGCCCAAGTCACACCCAGACAAGATGAATCAAAATTTTTTTCATGAGATTTAGCCATCAGTAGTTAAGCTCCCCAGACAACTCAATGAGCACCCCAATGTGAGAACCACAAATTTAAAGGACAAGTGGTAGAAAGAGCCTTATTTTGTCATGTTTCATAGAATAGACCTAGGCTCCGAATATGCAAGCTTCACAGAGACATACTTTGGCTCAACATAAAAAGCATACTTGAACTCTTGTTTTCTGAAAATTTCTTGAGAGGAGGAGACCTCCATTACAGTTATAGTTCAAATAGAGGTTGGGTGTCGTGAAGGAACCTTTGCTTTCGCTAGGAGTATCAATTTGATAGTTTCCAGTATTTTATCCATTTTAATAATTCTATTACCCTGTGCCAAAAAATTATTTAGCAATCCACTTTAGAGTTAACATCCTCTGCTTACTTTGATCTTAGAGTTAGAGGTTCATTTACTGACTGACCTACCTATTTCTGCTCTCCTACTCAATTAAGATGGATTAAACCTGAATTAATTACATTTGCAATGAGAGCTATTAGTCTGAGCAGATTATCTACATTATAATCTAATTGCATAGGTGCAAGTGACTTTGCAGAAATGAGTATTTGACAGAACATTACTGATCATCCTTTCTTCTTTTTTTTTTTTGTGTGCAGAATATAGACTACAGCATCTTAGATGAAATTTCAGTATTAGGTTTTAACTTTGATTATATTCTTATTACCGGGGGGGGGGGGCAAGTTGCAATTTTACCTCCTAGAGAATTGTGGGTAGGAAAGCAAGATCAGTAGAGAGAACCATCTTTTGTCTATTCATACAAGCATACTTCTTTCTTCACTCAGTTCAGTGACAAAGTGATAGATGATATACATGTACATCAAGTGCTGAATAATAAAAAGCTACAAGAACCAGAAGTATTAAATACTTAAGTAATGGTATTTAATGAGATTAAACTCCATCCAAAATTAACAACCTCATTCATCTACATTTATTTCCAAGTACTCTCTCCTGATAGCTTTCTTTCTTATGATATTTGAGTATTTAAAACCATTTACTTTTTCTTAGAAAACATACAATAAAATATTTCATAAATCCTGGACATTTCCCTTAGAAAGGTAAAAACCATTCATTTTAAATAATAAAAACCTAATTACTAACAAACACTGTAATTCACTTAAAGGTAATATTATGGAGCTCTAGTCTAGTCTCATGATTTGTCATCCTCTGGGTTAATATTTCTCTCTGTGTGGGGTTGCAAAACTGTGTGAAAGAGAATGAAGAGCTGAGTGTAAATTCATTACCACTGCTTCAAAAACCATTCATTCATTCAAAAAATATTTACTGAATAGCTACTGTGTGCCAGGCGCTATGCTGGTGATTGGCCTACATTGTGAACGAGATAAAGTTTCTCCCATCATGAAGCTTGGGGGATAGATGATAAAAGAAATTAATCATGTAAATGAATAAATAATGTAATTTCAGGGATTGGTAAGTGCTATACTCATAAAAGCAATGTAGGTCATAGTAATGTCACAATAAGGGAACAGAAGGCCATAGGACAAAGGGGAATCTATTTTAGACAGGTAGAAAGATCTTTTTGAGGAGATCACATTCAGCAGAGACCTGAGATACATGAGCCAAGAAAAAATAAAAAGATCTGAAAGAGTGTGGTAGCCAGTTTCCAAGATGACTCCCAAAGACCCTTGCTTTCTGGTATTTATGCCCTTGTGTTGTTCTCTCTCACACTGTATCAGGATTGGTCTATGTGACCAGTAGAATACAGTGGAAATGATGGTGTGCAACTTCTGAGGTTAGCACATAAAAGACATTGCCATCTCACCTTGATCTCCTGCAACATTTTCTGGGGAAAGCCAGCTGCCATACCATGAGAATGCTCAAGCAACTCTAAGGACAGGGGCCACACGATGAAGGACTAAGTTCTCCTGCCAACAGCCACTACCAAGTTGTCAGCCACATGTCCACTTGGAAGTGGACAATGCAGCCCCGACTCAAGCTTCAGATGATGGTATCTTACTGCAAACTCATGAGAGACCTTGAGCAAGAGGTCCTAGCTAAGCCTCTTTTGAAATTCTGACCCCTAGAAACCACAGGATAATAAATGCTTATTGTTCTAAGTACTAACATTTTGGGGTATTTTGTTATGCAGAAATATGTAACTAGTACAAAAGGAAATTAGTACAAAATCTTTTGGACAGGAACAAGCTTGGCATGTTTGAGGAATGGCAAAAAGGATGGCCATTGCGGTTAGAGATTAGTGGGGAAGAGGAGAGTGGCAGGCAATTTCTATTTATGGCCTATTTTTGTTAAATAATGGGACATAACCAAAATTTTGTAAGTACTGAGTATATATTTTGGGTTTGTAGTTATTTAGTTACCTTCTTGGGTTTTGTAACTTATAGTAAATCATGTATTTAACAAATCGTCACTTTAAAGGTACACACAATACTATACATAAAATACTGTATTTCAGCTGTGGTTAGGTTAATGATCTTTCCAGTAGATATGCAATATATTTTTTGTAAAACAGAGGAATTCTTTGGATAGGTTAACCATCATAAAGTATGATGAAACAACTTCAAGCTTCCAAAGATTAATGTTACATGGAGTGGAAAAGATATTAAAAATGTCAGGCTATTTGGTGATATTTGGTTATCACTAATGATCAGACACAGATGGAGTCTTTGAAGATAAAATAAAAACATAGCAAATTATTTTTTGTTGAAAAGGGAATCTCTCTGCTTTCTGATTCATAATTAAATAAAAATTTTTTTTGGAGAAAAATAGGTCATTGTGAAAATAGACTTTTGGATCAAGGCAATGTTGTGGAAGATAAGAATAATTAGAAAATTAATTTTCATGTATTAGTGTTTTGTTTATAAATTATTAATATGACTAAATCTCAACCTTTGAGTACACATCTTTTTGATATTCTGTGTGATGAAATAGGAAGTTTTCATATAACCCTTCTGTGGTGGACTGCAGTATGATGGTTGTCTTGAGAGCAAGTCCTTGTATGATTGATTTGTGAGATGAACTAACTGCTTTTTCATGGAACACTTCTACATGAGGAAATGATGGGCAAACTCTGGTTATTCAGGTTTGGTTATTTGACAGACATTTTCTCAAAAATAAACAAAGTGAGCCTGTTTCTTCAAGGAACATAACTGACAGTATTTGTTGTCAATGATAAAATTTGAACTTTCAGACTTTACAAATTTTTAGAAATTTGTACATTGTCCTGTGACCTTGATAGCTTCCCAATACTTAAAGGTTTTATTTTCTGATCAGATCAATGGTAATATTAACAAAAGTGTGGCAGAGTCAGGATCTACACCCAGACATCCTAGCTCTATATTCTGTGCTCTTAGAGTTTATTATTCTTTCTCCCCATGCTTTTCTGTAGAACCAAAGAGGTCCAAATTCTTTAACATGCCAACCAGATGGCATTTGTCCAGTCCATGAAATGACTGAGTAACAGCTATGGCAGTGGGGGTGGGGCAGACATCCAGAGATTGACAGGTGATTTCCGTGAGGTTCAGGAACAGGGGCCATCCTGATTGGTAGCCTAGACAAACAGGACAGGTTGGGTTGACTTCCCTTGGGTAGTCCTTCCAAAACCAAACACCAGATTCAATCATTTGAACTGAACTGGGAATTTGATTCAATAGCCCTCAGAAGACTATAGCAATCCCTCCAAATTGAAGTTACCCTTGCTTACTTTGAGCAGCTTCCCTGAAGGATAACTGACTTGTCATTTATGTTCACTTTGTAGATAGCTATTCCCACCATGGGAGGGTCCTTCAATTAGATAAAGTGGTCATTCAATTAGATAACTATGAAATATTTCTTTGACTTTCACTGAGGTGATCAGTTGTACCAGCTCCATGTAAAAATGCATTCAGATTAGTCTCAACTCTCTGACAAACATTGTTATGAGTAAGAGAACTGCCGAAGACTTCTTTTTGGGGGGGGGGGGCTGGGGCACAGAACGAGCAACTACTAATATATTTTGCTGTACCTGAATTAATGTCTCCAGCCAAGTGGAAAGGTCAATACAGAAGCTTAAGGTGAAGGCCACCTGGATTTCTAATGTAGACCTTGATGATTTATGGGATTTGTTTCGGTGGTTATTTCCTGTACGCAGCAGGGAGTGGTTAGGGTCAGTCCTTCAGGTTGGCCTTATTCTGGTACTTGGAGTCTTGGTGATTGTCTTTAATTAAGAGTATTTATTAATTTATGAATGAGAAAAATTGAGTAAATTAGATCCTAGCCTCAGTTTGTTAGATTAATCAGAGTCGCTTACATGGCAGCGTAAAATTGGAAAATTCACTAGAAGCCAAGATGGTATGGAAATGAGAGGTAGGTATTTTTGGGAGACAACTCTCCTTGGGTCTCTTATATTTCTGCACTTGTGAACAGAGACACTGATTACCTTTGCTCTGGACTACCTGTTCAAGGATGTTAGTGTGGTGAATAGTCTTGTAAAACCGAGATAATGTCTCCTTCAAAAACAAAGGTCAGACTTGTTTACAGTCTTGGAAAAGAGCCTCCCTCGGGAGGAAAGGGCAGGCAAGCTAACTGTCCATTTTAAGAGATTTAGTTTCCCTAAGCTCTAAGTTCCTCTTCTGTGATACAATCCACCATGTGTACAGGTGTCACCTGGTTGTCTTGTGTCATCCTATTGGAGTTGGAGCACAGGCACCAGCATAAAAAAGTGCTGAGACTCTGGCTAGTATTACTGTGAATAATTAAGTCCTGTACTTCTGGAGTCCTGTGTCTGCAAGCATCCTTGAAACTGTGGCAGACTAGCTTGTCAGCATGCAAGTAGGGTAAGATGTCAGACCCTTTGCAGTTCTTGACATACTGGTGTCGTATGTCTCTTGGATTTCTTTCTTTCCAAACCCAAATGACCATCTGGTTATGTACCAAATAGGCTCCATAGGATTCACCTGAATGTAGCAAACAGGGAACTCAGCATCTGGGATGACAGAGGGGCAGTTTATTCAGAGTTTTCATGGATTCTCATCCACTTGTTAATATACTCAGTAGACTGGTGATCTACCACAATTTACATAATAATCAATCACTGATACACTTTTAGGGTTTCTCAATTTTTTTTTTCCCCTATTAATGACATCACTATGGTAAATATTGTTCTGCATTTGTATTTTGGAATGTCTGGGCAAATTTCTAGCTAGGGAGTTCCTGGGTCAAAGTACATGCTTATTAAAGTGAACAAATATACACCAAAAAGTCTCTGTCCTACCCCTTCCCCTAGCCAATCAGTTCTCTCAGGTATCCAATGTTATCTTTTCAGAGATATTTTATGTAAATACAATTCAAATACATTTTTGGTATTTCCCTTTTTCTCTCTGTCTTTTTTTTTTTAACAAAAATGATTACATATTTTACACATTGCATTGTATCCTAATGTTTTCTTTTAATATTATTTTGAGCTCTTTCTGTATCTGTCATAAAAAGCTCCCTTATTAGTTTTCAAAAGTGTCATAGTTTTACAGTGTATGGACTTTCCTTCCCCAGTGCCCTATTGATCCCATACATTTTTAAAACCTGTCAATTATAGCACCAAGGACAAGAGAGCTAACGTGTCTTTCCTACTGCAGTATTATTAGGCTTCTTCTTCGGTAGAATATTCTGTCTCCCTTAATTTCTCAGTGATTGCACTTTATACAAGAGGGCTCCATCACAGGTTTATGCCCACGATTCTCTAAGTATCAACACTATTTATAAGAATATCTGATTTATTTTACATTGCTCATAAGTCAATCTTTCTACCTTTTAAAAATTTCAGGGCCTGAATGCATCCTCCAAGTGTTCCAAGGTTATAGTTGTTATTCCCTGAAATAGGGCAAGGAGCTCCAGGTCTTGCCAGAGAAAACTCAAGATGTTTCTGTATGAAGAGAACACTTTCAGACACTTGCCTTTATTATTTTTTCTTTCCTCTTGGTTATGGTTGTTGGCAAAGACCTGGAGGAATTGTGATGGTTGCTTACAAATGTAATGTGTGAACCCGGTCTGGCTCAGTTCAAAAACTTTGATATATTTGTTCTCAAAAACTGGAAATAAAGCTGTTTAAAAGGAGGGTCTAAGATTGAGGGGAGGGTAATAAGACTTTACGGAGCTTACTTGTGTACTTACATATTTTCTGCTAAAATAGTTGCTTGTTATGATGTTGACTTGTGGTTGGTATGTTTATCTTCATACCTCCTTTGTTTAAAGTTTATTCAAATTAAAATCCTAATTATTAACATTTTCATTTACCAAGAATGGTGTTTGGCTTTGCACTCATTGACTGTAATCTCATTTGTTTGGTTAATTGGTTTGCACTATTAGCTCATTTTAAAATGCTAAGAAAAATCTCAGAGACAAATAAACATAATTAAAACAGAGCATCAGTCACTTCTTACTGCCTCTTTTTCCAATGGGCAGAGAATTTCTATAGGCAAAAACAAAGTCTACCTTAAAAAAGAAGTAATTAGCGTTCTAATTCACATTTTAAGTAAGGATGAATCTCATTGCATTTAAGATGATCATTGTGTAATTTGATCAATATGAAATAGGAAATTCAAAAAGAAACACTTATGGGAAGATCCATGTAATAATGTTCTGATTGAGAGCAACATTTAAAACTTCGTGAGGATGGCTTTTGGTGTAGAACTATAAACTTTGGAGTTAGATAGACCTGAGTTTGGATTTAACACCTGCTATCTATGAGATCTTGGTCAAGTTATTACCTTTTCTAAGTTTCAGTATCCCTATCTTTAAAAATGGGTATAATAACTGCTTAATAATATGTTTTAAGAATTAAATGAGATAATGTATGTCAAGTAGCTCATACATCCTAGGTACTTATTTTCCCTTCTAGTCTTAATTTAGGGAGAGTAATTAGCAAGAATAAATAAAAACAATGACAACAAAACTCCATGTATGAAATCTTGCTTCCTGAAGAAAGACAGCCAGACCTGGAGAGAAGTATAAGCAATGTTTTATTATCAGTTTGGTTGGGGACTCATCAGAAGCCAAAGAGATCAGTCTGAATGTAAGAAGCAGGGCTACCGTTAGGCTGTGAACAAAGAACATTTTGTCTCTCACTGTAGAAAATCTGAGTGAGCTTACCTAACACATTTTGTTTTTTATTGTGGGAATGTATTTATTTATTTTCACAACTAAATCAATCTTTTCTCCCTCTGGTTAATTGGGGATTTTTTTTTAAAGGTAGAATAATAAAACATATGATATGATTGAGCACAGTAATTTATTCTTCAAGCTGACGAAATAATTCTTCAAATAGTTTCACAGAATTATCCCTTGAATTTAAGAAGGTATCCACTTCTTGTAATATGATTTATAAATGAATGATTAAAAACAAGTACACAAACAGAATATGCCAACAAATATTTGCTTTCCAGTTTGGGAGCAGAGGAGAGGTGGGAGGTGGACTGGAGATGGGAAATTGAAAAGTAGCTAAATCCCTGGGAAGATGAAAGTAATTTTAAAAAATGATCTTAAAACATTTTATGAATAATCAGTGCTAAATAAACTCAATAGAAATCAAAAGTAGCTACTGTACTTAGGAGGAAAAGGAGGCCCACAGATAAAAGGTAGAGAAGGTCTGACTAGTAATTCATTTGTTCAACAAATATTTGAATGGCTATGATGTGACAAATAGAGCTAAAAACTGAAGAATATGTGGAAGAACTGAATAAAACCACATTTGTTATAGGAAGAAGTAGAGATAATTTATAAACTCAAATACTTTATTAAGTTTACAAATGAAAGCCATATATATATATACATATATACATATATATATGTATATATATATAACCATTCTAATTGTAAAAATTACTACTTTAAAAAATTAATTTTATTTTGACAAGTAAAAATTGTATGTATTTAAAGTGTACAACATGATGTTTTGGAATATGTATACATAGTGAAATGATTACTGCAATAAAGCTAATTAACATATCCATCTCCTCCATAGTTACTGGTGTGTGTGTGTGTGTGTGTGTGTGTGTGTGGTGAGAATACTTGAGACCTACTGTCTCAGCATATTTCAAGTTTACAATACATTATTATTAACTATAGTTACCATGCTGTACATTAGGTCTCCAGAACTTGGGCAAGTTCTTCTGACTGAAAGTTTGTTCGCTTTGTTCAGTATCTTCCCTTTTCCCTCACCCTCCAGCATCTGGTAACCACCGTTCTACTCTCTGTTACTACGAGTGATGAGAGTCTTCATTACTGACATACCTGAGATCATGGAATTTTGCTTAAATAACTTTGCAAATGGCATTTAATGCCCCTGAGTCATGCTGCATAGAGCTTGACTTCAGCATTCACCTTTCTGAAAAATGACTGCAAGAGGATTAGTGCGGCCTCATCTCTAAGACAAACAGGAATGGGGGATAAGAAGCTTTAAGTCTACATTTATAAACATATATAATAAAACAGCATTTCGTTTTCTGCAGCTAGCTTAGATTTTAAGATATGTACTTCGATATTTATTACCTCAGTTCCTATGCCTCCATTCCAATCAGGCAGAGAAGAAGCAAAGGGCCACTAATATATTGTAACTTGTGAATATAATGCAGAGAGTGAGGGGTCTAGTTGTTGACCTGAACATTGAAAGGGAACCTAGAGGTGCTGCCATCCCTGTCCCCTGAGCAGCCACAGCAAGACTCCTGGCACTCTCTCTGAGTCTGGCCTGCTGGGGACCGTCTGCATTTCTCATCAACACCGTCAACATTTCAAGATAAAAAACTTGGTGACAGAGGTGAACTTTATTCCAAATCTCTAAATCATTTCTCATCCCCATGGAGGGAAAAATGTATTAGTTCCTCAGAAAGAGGCACAAAACACATTTGATTATACTACTTTGCCTGACACTGACTTATTTTACCAGTAGATTTGTTTTTAAAAATAGAAAGCAAATTATTATGCCTGAGTGACTTCAAAGCCTTCCCCAAATCCCAATTTGCAACCGTGTTGCTTCCACGGAGCATCCTGGGGGGCTGTGGGTGTGTGGGAGTGAGGAGGAGAAGGGGAGGAGGGGAGGAAGATCTAAAGAAGTGATGGGGGGGGGGGGGAAGTTGCCAGAAGCTCAACAGTTTGAAATTACAGCCTGAATCACTTATTGTATTTCCTCTTCTGAACTAAAGCGGGCTTGTCTTAGAAAGAAAACCAAGAAAATGAATTCCTGAGCAAGGAAGGAAATGATCACAGACATTGCAAGGTGGTTGGAATAGAATCTACAGAGAATATTTTCATAAAAAATTTTTGGCATATCCAGGCCCTTGGTAAAAACATGATTTGGTGAAAGTGATATAGAGAAAAAAAAAAAAAAATCACAAGCATTTCAAGATTGTTTTCCTCTTTGATTTCATTTTGAGGAATGTAGAAGTACTGCTGTCCCTGTTCCCCAGCAGCCAGATTAAGCTTCCTGACCTTATGAACTGCATGACTTAACACCAACTGTGTTCAAACTGTTGTATCCTCCGTCTCTCCCTCCTCCCTCCCTCCCTTTTCCCCTCCCTCCTTCTCACCCTCCCTCCCTCCCTTCCTCCCTCCTTCCTTTTCTTCATTATTCACTCATCTATTTAACAGTTACTATAAGCTAGACTGATAGTAGGTAGAGAGTGAGAGGTAAAGCAGTATGGAAATATAACTCGCAAATCTGTAAGCTTCACCAGATACTACAAAGGGTAAGGTCCATAGGCTAATCTAGTGCCTGAAAACCAAGTATCATGTGGAAAATATGTTGGTGGAGATATAGCTCTAGAAACTGTGCCTGAAACCATCCATGGTTTAAAAATAAAGAATATGCCCCTTATGAGATTTTCTTAGCATATTGGTACATCAGTGAATGTTATGACTGAAACACATTTCCAGCTATTAAGTAAAAGGTGATATTTCTTCCCTCTTTCCTTTCCTGCCCACCAACTAACCCCAGATTTGTTCATTACCACTAACTCTGTTTGAAAGAAGATTTTGTCTTTGCTGTGATCCCTTAAAAGCTGACCCTATAAAAAAAGACTTGGGTGTAGGTAGTTTATCTGGGTGGATCCCAGGAGGCACGAGTAAAGGAGTTGAGAAGGTTAGAGAGGGAAGGAAAGAGAAGCCACTGGAGGGTGCATTACGTGAGGTGAGTTGCTGGGTGGAGATGCTCTCAGGAACTTAGTTACTCCCTGAGGACAAGGAAATGGGGGTATACATTTCCTTTTCTCATTGTTGAGGTTTGCTCCTTGTGTTGAATCCCTAGCACTTCCTAGCACATACTAGAATGCCCACAAGTATAGATAAAAAGAGCCTTGCACCATAATAGCAAAGTGTGGAAATACAAAGCATATTCGAAGCAGAATGTTAAGATTTTTGTGTGGACATCTGTGCAATAAAGTGGCCTAAGCAGTCTCTCATAGGGCAGAGAGCGCCTGCCGGTGGAGAAACAGATAGGAAAGGGCATTTGAGGTGGGAAGTTGTCATTGTGTCCAGAAATTGTCCTTGAGAACCACTGGAACTCAGGGGTGGGGTCTGAGGAGATATGGGAGAGAGTGGGGCAATGGTATCTGTATAAGTTTTAAAATATTTAGATTTTTACTTGATGGAACTTGAACTAAATTAAGATTGACACTTCAAAGTCTCCTCAGTGGCTACTTTTTGCTGATGTTAAATCTGCACATGAAGTATGCCTTCACATATTGGGACAGCTGTAAAGACACTATAAGAGGTCCACAGTGTGCACAGAATGGGGAGAGTCATGTCTTCATCTCTCAGAGTTATCACCAGCCTCAGTGCCATCTGATAGCATATCACTCCTTTAAGAAACTTTCAGAGAGGCATACTGCAGAGATTAGTGAAATTATTCTCTGTAAAGCTATTTGGATATTCTTACAGAGAATTCTTGACCTATTAAGAACTAAATTAAAATAATGATCTTTATAATAATTCTTTGGCAGTTTCAGAAAGCAGTTGAAAACTAGTTGTTGACATAAGCATATTTCTAACTTCTATAAATCATATGATATATATGTACATACCATGTTTTCCTGAAAATAAGACCCAGTATTATATTATATTATATTATATTATATTATATTATATTATATTATATTATATTATATTATTATATAAAACCCTGTCTTATATTATAGTAAAATAAGAACCAGTATTATTATATTATGTTATATTGTATTATATTATATTATACCTGGTCTTATATTACAGTAAAATAAGACCAGGTCTTATATTAATTTTTGCTCCAAAAAACACATTACAGTTGATTGTCCGGCTAGGTATTATTTTCGGGGAAACATGGTATATATATATATATATGTCACTCAGTTGGGTAACTTTTTAAAAAACTTTTAGCAGAAAAGCAGTCACATTTCAGGATGGGCATTTGAAATGAGGCGGTAGAAGCCATTATTTGTCTGAATGGCAATAAGCTGTCAACAATTTGCCCAACAAACCAAGTTTAGCAAGACACAGTGTGATTTATAGGCAAACAGACAATGACTATAACACAGGGTGATTTTCCATAATTAGTGCAGCAAGGACTGAAATAATGATTTTATCATGATGAGAGATAATATAACTACAACAATATTCCAAGAATTTCATACATTTACAGAATGTACTTTTTAAAGAGAATGATTTTACGTGTACTACCCAAAGCTGGGCGTTTATACACAGCTGTGGATATTTTCAACTCTTTGCTGTCTTCCATATCTTCTGTTTACACACACACAGGCAGAAATTAAGTCAGTAGCTAGTTAAGACCACTGACTATGTGTAGTGGTCTGTGTTACTAACAATACTTCTATAGCATTTAATTTACATGTGGTATTTGGTATCTGTTGCTGACACAGTCCATAACGGAGAAATTATATGAAAGATCAGATAAATTTTTCTTGAAATATGATGATGAGGAATATTTGATATAACTCACATGTGGGATTGTTTATTATTTTCATGCTTATTTAATGTCTGTTATGCGTACTGTTAAAGATGTAAAGATAACAGAAATGGTACTCTTGTTTGAAGAATTCATAGTCTCTTGGGGGAGAAAGAAATGCTATCTTTTTACATCACATTTCCTGTTCGTTGGCATTCCTTTAGACGCCCTAGCAAAGAGAGCTTTTGCATACATTCTCCTGGATTAGGATTTTAAACTGTTTTTTCAAAAAGTTATAAAGCAAAAAGACTATTTTTACTGAATTTTGTTTATTTCTCATCTTTAAAATGAGTGATTGGACTGGTTACCATGTAAGTTCCCATATAGCTAAAATTCTATATTTAATATAAATATACAAGTAGTTATAATTTTCCATTGTAATATAAATGGGTTAGGGAGTAAGGTTGGGGAGAGTGGAACATTCTCCTAGGAAAGAAATTGTGGCTCTCAACCTGAAGATGTTTTATAACCTAGTACATAGGTACTACTATGTACATTAGAGCACATTTACTCAGGCCTGATGAGAATTTACTGTGACTGAGTACACAGCTATGAAATTTCACATCCTTGTTCTTTGAATCATTCATCTGACTGAAACAACTTAAATTTTTTATATTTTGATTTATAGCCATTTTATACATTTGCATTACTTAAAATGTCTACATAATTGCATATTAAGATCTGGGAAAACAATGGAGGCAGTTGCTTTCACTTTATTTTTGTCAGATGTAGTGCATTCCTGGTACACAGATGACTAAATAATTCGGGGCAATTTTGCTTTGGATGTAATCAAGATGACATAAAACTTCTCAGCAGTAGAGAAGTTGGAAGAACCGGCTGTGGCAGACCCCTGGGAGAGATAAATGTTTTATTGTGTCATATTTGCTATGTAGCCTCATTTTGATTTTTATTAGGTTAGGCTTTTCTTTTTGATTACTTTTGCTACACTCTCTTTGCGAGGACAACATTACAGGGGCTTTAAAAATAGCATGTTGAACCAATAGAAACCCATAAGACACCACTCTGGAATGGTGGTTTGGCTATAAAAGTGTTCTCTGAGAGAAATGATGCCGTGTTTCCCCAAAAATAAGACCTAGCCACACAATCAGCTCTAATGCATCTTTTGCAGCAAAAATTAATATCAGACCCAGTCTTATTTTACCATAGTAAAATATATAAGTATATAAGACTGGGTCTGATATTAATTTTTGCTCCAAAAGATGCACTAGAGCTGATTGTCCAGCTAGGTCTTATTTTCCGGGAAACAGGGTATGCTTACGGCTAACTTTCTTCACATTTGCTACTGTGAATATTCACATATTGTCACTATTTTAAGTCTTCTCTCTTTCAAAGGATATTGTTAATTTAGAAGACGCTTAAGAGATGCCAGTGAGGTTGAGGACAAAAGCATACAAAATACTTTAAAGTGATTGTCTGTCCTCTGACATGGAATGGGCAATAGAAACCCAGACTGTTATTTGTGCAGCAGAGGAAGCTACTGCACACCGTTTTGGACTGCTACCCAGACCCTGGAGCCATTATAGTTTTAGTAAAGATGCGTAAGTAAGGGGTGGGGGTGGAGAAGGATACTGGGGGATGTGAGTAGTCTTTCTACCCTTTTGCATTCAGGTACCTGGGAAATCCTCTAAGACTGATAAATTTACCTAGTTCCTTCTCTGTGTCAAAGTAGTGCTCCATACACCTCACTGTTATCTAACTTAATCCTTTCAATGGGCCTTTTAGGTAACTACTCTCCTTGCAAGCAGAATTGACCCAAGTCTCACCTGTCTGAGAGTACAGATGAGGTCCTGCTAACACTCAAATTGCAATGGCACTTAGCTTTCCTCATGTGATAGCCACCCTTCCAGTCTCTCCCCATGAGTAGCTCATGTGGGCTCTAGAGCGAAGCTACTTGTGTTCTTTTGCTCTGATTCCCACTTTGATGTGATCAGCATCGCCTCTCCTGGGAAGGCTCTCTCCGAGCTTTTCTGCCTAGCAGAGCCACGCTGGGTTGGCAGCTGCCCCTGCATCCCTCAGCACCAAGTCTGAATTGAGGGCAGTGGCAGAGTGGGGTGCTATAAGAGGGATTCAGGGCAGAGGATGGCTTTATCTCCATTTCAGCGCCACACTTTTCATTCTGGACCTGAAGTTGCATTGCTTGTACCGTTGTTCTATACTATCCCCTGCCCCAGCCCCACCAGTTATTGCTTCTTCAACTTCTGTCTCTAACTCCTTTTTCCATTGGAGATCCAAAAGAATCCCAAGTATGAGAGAGAGAAATAAGCACAAAAAAGTAGTCTGAATTTTAATACCTAAAAACTGTGTTATTTGAAAGTTAATCATATGCAGGGGTACTGAAAGGCCTCATTTCAAGAAAATAGTCACCCAAAGAACAATGGAATCTGTCATGGCATTTTGAAGGAAGCAGTGATTTATTATTTTCAGATGTATGATTAATTTAAAATGTTTTTAATTGTGCCTTGTATGCTGTACTGAACAATGCACATTAATCTACACACTTTGGCTTGCTACAACGTAACTCAAGTCTTTCGAGTTTATTCAGAACACTGTGGGCTGCCCTACCCTTTGTAGTCGCGCCTTCTGTATTCTACTCCGCAACCCAGGACGGATGGTCCAAACTCATTCATAGTAGAGAGGCCCAGACCAGCTGCAACTTCCCTCTCTTCTCTCCTTGGAAAATGTTTACATTGCAATTGTCACTTTTCTTCCCACTGTGCTCAATATCCCTGACAAAATATTAAGGCACCCCAAACCCCACTATTTAATAATGGTACAGATTGTAATACTTTATTGGTACTTCTAACTTTTAAAGCACTTTGCTCATACAATCATATTTTATGCTGATAAAAATCCTAACAGAGGGCTGGAGCTGATGTTACTTAAGGTGTAAGGTGGCTTATACATGTGACAGAGAAGAAATGGTTGAGAGGTGTGCCTAGGACCATCTACTTTGTGGGTGTCCCAACTCTTTCAATGGAGTCTGCTGACTTCAATAGATTTCATCAGAGGCCTTGATGTAATGACTCTGTTTATGTTTCCTTCATTTTGAAAAGCCATGTAGAAAAAAACTGATAATGAATTATTTATTTATTCATTTTTACATTCATTCACTTAAAATATTTATAAACACCTACTACTTTGGTCGGTGAATACAGCTGGGGGAGAAACAGTCAATAGACTCTGCTTTCATGGAGCTAAAATTCTAGCAAGCAGCCAAGTCCATACACAAAACATAAGTAGGATATGTATCCTGCACCATGTTGAGAAGTGCTAAGGAGACAGATAAAGCAGGAAGGGGGTTGGCAATGGGCTGTGTTTTAGGCAGATGAGGCATGTGTGTAAAGACACAAAGAAGACATGGAGGAGGCTGGGCTTCCATGATTATAGCTGACAGTTTTTGACTTGCCTTCATACATATAAAGTCCCTTGGACCTCATCAGGGAGAATATTTACAGATGAGGAAAGTGAGTATCAAGGATTTGCCCAAAGTCATGCAGGCAACTAGCGTCCAAGCTGGACATAGAACTTTTCTTTTTAAATCCCCGGTCACTGTTGTTTCCACTCTACAAACTCTGCCTGTGTAAACCAAGACTGAACAGCTTTTGGGGGTTCATAGAAAAATAGGTTTAATCTTTTCACAATAAAATTTTAAAATCCACTGTTTTAATTTAAAATGTAGAAATGAAAGTGTTTTAAGATATCTTTTATCACATTTTAATCATATTCAATTACTCAAATTTGGTACAATTGTTTTAACAACTTTTCATTTTGCCTACTTAAATTCAATTAAATAAATTTTATTAAGTACCAGCTATGTGTACAGGAAACTGTTCTATTTCGTGAATAGCACAATGGGATTAAAAAGCCTGAATAGTCAAATGAGCCATCAAGTTCATCTGACTGTTTTTTGTGATTATGACATAAAGATCCTTGAGGTTCTAGTTTTTGGGATACTAGTTCTGGCAATGGCATATAGGACACAAATAGTTTTATTTCATATCTCCTAGCAAATATACATCCTCATTAAGTTGGGTCTTCAATAATTGGGTCCTCAATTCTTGCTTGCAGAATATCAGAAATTGTTCCTATTAACATTTTTATTAAGATAACCAGAAAACAAAGTGCACAAGGATGCTTCCCAACCCCTTAGACCCACAGGAAAAATCATGATGCTTTGAGTAAATCAAAAGGCTCCTTGATTGCTCTTCTCATTCTTAAGATGGAGAAGACTAAGAAATATAGCTGTAGCTTTCTTTCCTTAGCACTGAGAATTCAATGCAGATTTTTAATCTTAATGCTAAGTGAATGGCCAAGTTCTACTGGGCTTGCTTCTCATTGCTCAGAAGTTTGTGGTACTCAGTAGGCAGCAGTATAGCCACAGTTCACCTAAATTGCAGGATGGCACTATATCCACATTGCCTCCTCACCAGGCCTGTGGGGAAACCGCCAGTAAACACAGGAGGTGATGTTAGACTCCCAGGTTGTAGTCATGGTAGCTGCAAATTGGTTTATCTCCAGGCCCCTTTGAAAGCCACCACTTCATTAGGCAATGGACATGTCCATTGACATCCTCTTTGCCTCCTCTAGGTCTCGAACTTTCTTGGCTCTCTCCCTCCCAATGAAATAAGCAATTTTCTCTAACTATGATCACTGTTGTCCCTGTTTACTGAATTAGAGTTTCCAGGTTTTGGTAAATGGTCTCCTGCAAGTGTTGCAGCCACAAGTGGTTCTCATCGCACAGCTGCTGCTGCTCCCATGGCAACAGACGTGTTTGCATTTCACAGGGTTATTCAACATTTTTTTTTTTTTTCACCTCTGCAATTCAGGAAGAAGAAAAATTGATGTGTGAAAGGGGAAGATATTGCTATGAAAAGGGCTAGGAAAGGAAAGGATTTTTAATGACAGGCATTAATAAAATATTCATAAAAGAGCATGTTGCTTTTAGGGGAAAGTAATAAAGGTAGGGGCTGGTGGCTTTGTGAGAAGCACTAAAATATTTTAAAATCAGGAATAAATATAGATTTTATTGCAGGCTTGGATGTAGAATAAATTGTATCTATCAAGAAGTTAAGAATTGTTCTGTATTCAACTCCAGGAAAAGATTATATGTGAACACAGTGGTTTTCACACCCTTTATAAAGTTTTTTCTCTCTGATCTTCAGATTTCTGGCCTATTGAGGACTCAATGTTTGTGTCCCTCCCCCCCCCTCCCACCGCCCCCATGTCATATGTTGAAGCCCCAATCCCCATTGTGAAGTATTTGGAAATGAGACCTTTGGATGGTAATTAGATTTCAATGAGGTTATGAGGGCAAGGTCCCAGGGTGAGATTAGTACGGCTGTAAGAAGAGGAAGAAACATCTAGAGCTTTCTCTCTGTGCTTGCGAACCAAGGAAAGGGCATGGGAGCACACATCAAGGAGGTGTCTGCAATGTAGGATGGGGTTCTCACCAGAACCTGACTATGCTGGCAACTGATTTTGGACTTCCAGCCTCCAGAACTTTGAGAAAATAAATGTGTTTTTTTAAAGCCACCTCGTCTGTGGTGTGATAGCAGCTCGAGCAGACTAAGACAGGGTCCTATCATTGAACGGATGAAGATGAACCATTCAGTGCGGACACACTTCAAACATTGTAAAGCAGGAGGAATGCTACTTTTCTGTGAAACATTATGTCCGGTGGATATGCTCTGCTTGTGTGTTCCCATCACTTAACGCTTCAGGTGAGACAACTTTCTGTTGGAGGGAAGCCTGGTCATATCTCGGGTCTGAAGTCTTTCTGCTCATTTGTACCTAAAAGTGGAAGCCGAGACCCATTTTAATCTCTGTAAGTGTTCTGTAGCTGATATACTGAAAAATTGTAGGCAAGACAGTATTAGGGAATCATTTTTCTCCATGCAGCTGTCCAGGAGCTCAACTAGTTAAAATATAAATAAACTATTAACCTCCACTTTATTTACTTTCTAAGGAAGTGGGAACTGGGGAGACTCTAGTTTTGTTGAGTGGGGTGGTGAATGGGAAAAGCAAAGATAAGGGTTAGCTTACTAGTAAATAGATAGACCAAGAAAAATAAGATCCATGAAAGGCGGCAGGGAAGAAGACAAGTAATGGAGGAAGGAAAAGATAAAGTCCGGCTGAGAGCAGATTTTGGAGTTTGTAATGGGCAAGAGAGGGAAGAGAAGTGAGTAGTTGCTATGTGCGTGGGACTCTGAGGGAACACAGGTAATATCTAAAGAGGGTTTTAAAACATATTGTGTTTGCTGTGTGATGTAATTCCCCCTTTGCTAACTCACCCAATGGCCTTAGCCAAAACTTTGATTATTTTTCTGTTTTTTTGTAAATTTGAACTTGGATTTTTTTAAAGTTATGACATTACGGTGAGACTGGAAATAAGATAAACTTTAAGTTTTACTTATCTATATGAACTGCCAAGCCTTCTTAGCATCCTGCATTCATGGGACTTAACTCAAATGACTCAATTATCCTCCTTAGATGTCCTGTGGGCACCTCAAAATCAACATGTCAGGCCTGAATGTTTCACAGTACTCTTGCTATCTTAATCTTACTCTGCTACCTCTCTGTCTCCTTAATGCTCCATTTCTGAAATCTCAGACACAACCTTGAATCCCTCTGCCTAACCTGAACCTATTTATGTAGCAATCTTCTCCATTTCATTAAAAGTTATTAACATCCACTTAGTGATTCAGCCCTTCACCCCTCACCCCCAAACTATCAGCTTTTGTGGTAGATAAGAAATGTCTATACATTCTTGGTAGCTCCTTCCATCAAAAGGTGGACTCAATTTCCCAACACCTTGCATCTGAACTGGCTTTGTGAGACTTTGCCTAATAGAATGCAGTGAAAATGATACTGTACAATTTTCAAGCACAGACCTTAAGAGAACTTAGAGCTTGCATTCTCTCTATTGCAGTGTTTCTCGACTTCAGCACTATTGACATTTTGGATCGGATAATTCCTTATTGTTGGGGGCTGTTGATATTTATTAGCATCCCTGGCCTCTACCACTAGATGCCAAGTAGCAAGCCTCTCCACATACCACATCATCCTGTCCCCACCAAAAAAAGTCTGCAGCGATATGCCAAATGTCCTGGAAAATGGGGCAAAAGCACCCCAGTTGAGAACCAGTGCTCTATGAGAAAGCTGCTGCAATGTGAGTAAGGGTGGGCTGAATTACAGAGGATAAGAGACCATGTGAAGCAGAGGCCTCCCAGATTGGCCATCCTAGATTATTCTGGAGTCTCCAGTCTTAGCGGGGAAACCAGCAGCCCACTCAAATCAATGGGCCCACCTGTGTATGGCCTGAGATTGAAGTTTCATTTGTTCCATAGGGTCATCCAATTGTTTCAGTACAATTTAAAAGATTATTCTTTCCCCCTCTTTTTTTTTTTTTTTTTAAGTTAGGTGGATGTATCTCTACATGCGTGGTCTGTTTCAGCTCTATATATTAGTCCATGAGTCTACTCACCTATTCTTGCAAAAATAACACACTTTCTTAATTATTGTTTGTTTATTGCAAGACTTGATATATCATAGCTTAAGTTCTTTCACGACCACCTCCTACCACCACCATCACCACTTCCTCGTCTTCTCCTCCTTCAACAGTGCCTTTGCTATTTTTGATTTTTCACATTACCATATATATTTTAGAATCAACTTGTTACATTATACCAAAAACTTGTTGCTATTTTGATTGGTATTACATGGAAACTAAATCAATGTAGGGAGAATTGATATCCTTACAATATGGAATATTTCAATCTATGAATATGATTTTCTCTCACTTGTTTTGGTCTTTAATTTCTTTCCATAATATTTTATAATATTTTGTATAGAGCTTCTCATAAATTTTATTAGATTTATTTTTAGAGATTAAATATTTTTATGCTATTATAAATAGTATCATTAAAAATTCATATTTTAAGTGTTTTGCAGATGGTGTGTATAAAGGCAATTGATTGTGGTATTAATTTAGTATCCAGAAACTCTGCTAAATAGAGTTATTAATTGTAACCTTTTAAGTTTAGATTCTTTTGGGTTGTTTTATATATATAAACCTAAGTGTACAAATAATCCTTATAACATATTTATTTTTATTGCCTTGCTTCACTAACTGGGTATGTAGTTTTTGTTTTTTTTTAAATCTACAAGAGAAAGTTTTAAACATATTATAATTATGATATTTGGTGTTGATTTCTTATAAATATACTTTAACAGATTAAGGAAATTATCTTTGATTCCTAGTTTAGTAATAAGCTTTAAAATGCTTTTTTTTAAATGTATATTAATTTTTTAAGTCTTCTCTGCATTGATTGAGATGATTATCTGATTTTTCTTATTTATTCTGTTAAACTGGTGAATTACATTGATTTGTTTTTAAATATTAAATTAACTTTGTATTCTTGAAATAAGCTAAACTTGTTTATGTTTTATTATCCTTTTTATATTTTACTGGATTCAGTTTCCTAATAATTTGTTTGTGGTTGGTCTATAATTTTTCTTTATTGAAATGTCCTACTCAAGTTTTATGATCAAGGTTATACTGCCCTTTTAAAGAGAATTTAGGAGCTGCTTTGATTTTTTTTTTTTTTTTTTTTTTTCATTTTCCCCTTCAGAGACTTTGTTTTTCTCTGCCATTTTACGTATTCAGGAAGGCTGACTGCTAGGGACAGAATCACCCAGGCTGCCCTAGCTCTTTGCCTTTTGTTTGGGTTTGGGTATGGAAGGCAAGGATTGGAGATCAGAAGACAGGAGTGAGTGATAAGGGTGTTTATTCATCCCACTCTCTCAGGTTCAGCAGTGGCTGCCTTTCTTTTGAACTAGAGATTCTGCTAGGAGTCCCTTTTTGTGTGGCTCTAGTTCTCATGGACCTCTGATAAGCGGAGTCCCTCTTCTTGCCCCTTTAGATCTGGTGGTGGCAGAGGCTTCCCACTATTGCAAGTCCCAGAGTGCCTCCCATCTTTTGTTTGTACTTGTAACCAAGTCCACACCTCTGTGAAGAGTTCTTCCCTTAAATCCTCTTCAGTTAAACCGTTTTATGTGTGCCATCTTTCTGCCAGGACCCTGAGTGATAGACAAGTTGGTTCTAGAGCTGGACTGATATTATGAAGTTAAAACCTGAAAATGGGGCTCTGAGTTTTAGTCGTCTACACATATAACGAGCACACAGATAATCTCCTTGCTGGAGGAAATGTGGTTCAAGTACTCCAGGACACACAGCAGCTTCACAATTATTTAAAATATCACTGATGGTGGCAGGAAATAGAGTGCTGCAAGTGGGCAAGGTGTTGTGATAGTCATTCTGGGATTTAGTTGCTATGGTGATTCCAAAGTGTTGATTACAAAGATATTGAGGAAAGTTGGCCAATTATGAATGTACTGAAGAGCTCAGGAAAATGAAAGCGCAAAATTAAATAAATAAAAGTGAAATTAAATAAAAAGTAAGGCTTTGGACTTCCAAGTGATGTCATAAATGGCATATCAGAGAGCTTTTGTGAGGGCCTGAAAGAACTTCCTTATTTAGGTAGGGCAGACATTGCTGAGCATAAGATCCGACCCCAGATCTGATTGTGAGGTGTGCAGGGTGGCAAAGTCCATTAACTTGCTAAGTCCCTTATGCTAAGGAAACTGAATGGGAAGGAATGGTACCCTACTTTGGGGAATTTGGGCAGATAAAGACTAAGGTGAGAATTTGGAGTCTCCCTATTATCTTGAAACTTCTTCCCTGCCAGCTCACTTTGAGCAAAAAATTACTGCCTCGCATGAAAAATCTTCGATGACTTTATCTAGGACAGTTGCCTCGTCTGCAGGAACATCCCACACCATCTGTCACTACCTTGAGGCCTGTAATGAGAATGTCTAGCATAGCCCAAATGAAGAAGGGTAAGGTTTACTTTTAGGAAGAGACAACATATGCTCTAAGGAAGTTACAAGACTTTGCCAATTTTTACCTATAGGTTCTTAGAAAACAGGCATGGGGATGGATTCTAGGGTTCTTAGCTCCTTCCTTGTTTATTCTCAGCCCTAGAAGTTGTTCTGCTTCCTAGGTTTGTCCTACCTTGTATCCTGTAGTGTGCTCTTTCCGTAATTTACCACCTTATAAAGTTAATAATTCTTTCAATTAAAATGTCCCTGTTAAAATTATTAGAGTAGTTTCTGTCTTCTGTTTGGACCCTGACAGAAACTGATAATTTTGTGGAACTCTGCAGTAATACCATCTGAGTCTGGTGTATATTTATGGAAGATTTTAAATCACTGCTTTGATTCATTTAACAATTATGGTTCAATGCATCTTTCTAATTTTTTCTTACATTTTCCTACATTATTATATTTGGTAATGATAATAATCATAACTTCCTTGTGATTTACTATTATTTTCCTTTTACTTGAAGTATATCCATTATAATTCCTTCCTACCCGGTCTCTAGTTACTGTTTATTTAGTCTAAGCTATCATCATTGCTCACTTTGTATCTCTACTCATCATTGGACCATTGCACTATCCTTCTAACTAGATTTCTTGCCTTTATAAAACTCATTATCTAAATAACTACCAGAGTTACGTTTTATAAACACACACACACACACACACACCAGGTCATGTTACTTATTTATTAAAAACCTGAAAGATATCAAAATTTACTATCTGGAATGGGTTCTTAATTTGGTTCCATGAATGAACTCCAGGGGTCTAAGATATTACTTGAAATTATATGCAAATTTTTATGTTTATAAAAGTTTATAGTGAGGTGTCTTTAACTCTCATCAGATTCTTGGGAAAGTCATGACCCCTCCCCCAACCATCGCAAATGAAGAACTACTCTTTAGAATATTTACAACATTGATAACATTTACATGAACGATTATAAGAGTATATAGTTCTCACTCCAGGGTATGTATTTAAGCATTGTCAGTAAGTATGCCTGCAGGTTGACTGGACACTGCCTGAATTTTACAGTAAATGTTCTTGTATCCATAGTGGGAAAACCCATATAAGAAGCTTGCCAATAAAATGCTAGCTTAATAAGAATTACCTCTGTTTGGATGTACCACAAACTGCCAAAATACTTGGTAATTATATTAGTAAAACTGAACACATTTTTGTATAAGGTACCATTTCCCATTCTAAGCAAAATACCATTTGAACTAAGGAGGAGAGGAGATTGAACCTGTTCTTGAGGAGGAAAAACTCTTCCTCCACCCTCTTAGGTTCAGTGACAGGGGCTTGTAAATTATACTAACAAAAGATAGATTAGCAGGGGAAAAGGCACAGAATTTTTATTAACCTTTATGTGCATAGGTATTCATACAAAGAAAGTGAAACTCAAAGAGGTGGTTAAACTCAGGGGATTATGTACCATTTTAACAAAGGAAAGAGGGCCTGGGTTTCAAGGGAATATAAATTATGGGGAAGTGACTAGGAAATATATGGGGACACTAATGGAAGATAAAGGATTAGTAAGGTTTGTTTATGCAGACTCATTTTGATGCTTCATCTCTGTCTCCAGTGATGAGGTGCTCTTCTTTTCTTGTTGTGGGGGTGGGGGGAATACCTTCACAAAGGGAAATTTATGTCCTGCTTTTAGGCAGATAAGGAGAAATCAGAAAACTCTTCCTGGGAGAAGAGGGTAAGGGGGATCAAATATATGGTGATGGAAGGAGAACTGACTCTGGGTGGTGAACACACAATGGGATTTATAGATGGTGTAATACAGAATTGTACACCTGAAATCTATGTAATTTTACTAACAATTGTCACCCCAATAAATTTAAAAAATAAATTTAAAAAAAAAAGGAAAAGAAAACTCTTCCTGCTATTCGTCTGCTGCCTTTTAGATAACCATCCTCTGAGCAGAAAAATTTACTCTGTATATGTGCATAGGAACCTTTCTATCTCGGAAAGCCTTGTTTCTTTTTCCTTACCATATGATTTAAGTGTTGGTTTGGAAAGGGGACACTGAGAAGCCTTTGGGGTGAGTGAATTTAGTGAGTGCAAGTTCTGGGGGGCAGGGAGTGTGCTGATTGAAGAAAAAACAAATAGATCAGATATAGCTCTCTATGTATAAAATTTAAGCTCCTTCCCCTGACCTACAGGACATTCTCTGATCTGGCTCTAGCCCAACACTTTGCCCTTTGGTCTTTGTGCCTTCTTGTCCCTCTCTGGAACAGACTTCCTCCAGATCTTAGCATGGCTGGCTCCTTAGTGTCATTCAATCTCAATTCCGATGTCATTTACTCATAGAGGTTCTCCTCAAAATCCAATTTAAAGTAGACTTGAGAGTCATTCTCTATTACATCACTCTGTTTTGCTTACTTCATGGCACTTATCACTGTCAGAAGTTGCCTCATTCATACATTTGTTTAACTGTATGTTGTCTAATTCACCTAGAACATAAACTCCAGTAAAACACAGACCGGGTCCCTTTTATTTACTGCCTCATCCCCAGTCCCTATAATGTTGCCTGGCAGTAAGTGCTAAATAAATATTTGGGGGCTGATTGACTGACTAATCAGAGAATGGTTTGGTGAAGTATGGGGAATGTGAGTTCATGTAGGGCAGCTGTTTGCAAATAATTACACTCAAAATTATTGAGGATGACCAAATAGCTTTAGTTTATGTGTCATGTCTATGATATTTAATGCATTAGCAATTAAAATGAAGAAACTTTATGAATTAATTCCTTTTAAAACAGCAAATCCATTATATGTTGACATAAAAGATACCTTTCTAAAATCAAAAGTATTTTCCAAAATGAAATAAATGAGAAGAGTGGCATTGTTTTACATTTCACTAATCTCTTTAGTATTTAGTTTAACAGAAGACATCTGGGCTGTCATATCTGCTTTGCGTTCAAAAGTTTTGATATGTTGTTTTGATTAAAGTACATGCAGAAAATTCAGGCTCATACAGATACGCAATTGGAAAGGGAGGGATATTTTAATAGCCTTTTCAGATAATTGTAGCTGTTCTTTTTTGCTACCAACAAAGCTTGACAAGTGATAATTTCTTAAGGTTAATTGCAATGTAGAATCTGAGATTATATCAGTGAACTTTTTGCACTCGGTTAAATTAGACCCGTTGGCCTAATACTTTGAATGGGTGGGTCTTTTCCCATGTGTGATTTGGTAATATTTTTGCACTGGTCATTTACAAAATATTAATTCACTGGGTTATGCAGATATTCCGAATGCTGACACATTTGATTATATAACCCCCTCTCCCCAAGCAAATCATATCTGTTAATATTACTGCTGATATTTTCAGAAGAGTCTTTAAGTGTTGTGAAGCTGTCAAGTTCATGGTGGCAGATATGTTTTCAAATTTAATTTTTGTTTGAAAGCTCAAATTCTATCACTGACAACAAACACTTGAAGTGATTTTTCTTGAATTGATGAGCACACTTTATTCACTTCTGAAAAAACTTCTGCCAAATACCCAAGACTGAATGGTCATAGTTTGTCAGTCATTCTTTTAAGTAAAAATAGTGGTATGTGGCTAGTTCAGCCTGAAACTCAAGTCATTGCCCAAATGCTTTTTCTTGAGACAATCATTGTATCTCAATTTGTAGCAAAAATGCTTTATGCGTAGTTGTAGCAAAGAACATTTAAAAGATGTGCACTCAAAGGTTGAGATTTAGTAAAATTAACAACTTTTACTGCTTCATCAATATTTTGAACCACTAAGTGGAACAGGTGCTCTTTTTTTTCTGAGTGTGTGGCAATAAAGAATAAATACCATGACTACTGGTATGGTTTGCTGACGTGTTTTGTTTCATGCTAGGGCACCTACAGTTTTCCCCACCCTTGGTTTTGCACTATCAGTGCCCATTTTAACTCTTTGAAAAGGGCTGAAAAAAAAAAATCTTTGTACTATTATAAAAATCAATGTTGACCTCATCTACCCCCTGAAAGAGGACCTCTCCCTCTCCAGCTCTCCCCCAGAAGTGTCCTGGGGACACTTCAAAAAGTGCTGTTCTAGCTTGTGGTTGCTGTAGGCCAGAGTAAGATATAAAAGCATAGTTAGCATATAACTTCTTAATCCAAACTTCAATCTAATTGAATTTACAAATAGTAAATTCAAGGTAATATTTCCTTCCTACATTCCCTTATTTGTAAATGTCTATCCAGGAATGGGCCCCCAAATCAAGGTGAGAGGGACCTAGTACAGCTAGGCTGTAATTATGGAGGCCCACTTCTCCCCTTGCTCTGCACTGATTCTAAGCATTGGTGATCCTCTGCATAGGAGGCAGGTGTGATATCTGTGCGCTACGTCTTAGCAACATTTCTGCTGTCTTCTATCTGTGGATGGGTAGAGTATGAAGAGAGTGAAAAGGGAACAGTATAAGTAGTAAGCCATAAGCTTTAAAATTCTCCCCTTAAAAGTGGTTCTGCAATAGGACTTGACAAACTTCTCAAAGAAATTTGAATTTGACCAATTTTGATGAACAAGCCATCATTTAGAAACTTGCACCATTCTATATGTAAAAATAGCATTTTCAAGTGGGGATAAAGGTACTTTCTCAGAGCTTGATACCAAATACGAATATCTGGTAAGCTGAAATAATGGATATGTTCTTTTCTATTCATGCATTATGCAAAATAGCAATTCCCAATTTTGGAACAGCTGGGCAGTTTTATGCATAATTCTAGATTATGGTACTGGTAAGACTTATATATGGTGTTACTATTGCTTTGGAAAGACATCTGTCACTAGGTGTGCCTCCTTTGATGCTGAATTAATCTTTTGAATCACATTCAATATACTGAAATTCATAAGTGCCAGTTACTGATTGTTCATTGATTTAAAAATATTAATTATATAGATTTGCTTGATTCAATGGTTTCCAAATGTGGCTGCCTATCAGAATTACCTGGGGAGTTTTTATAAAACAATACTGAGTTCCACTCCAGCCCACAGACTCTGGGGACAGGGCCCAGACAATGGTATTTTTTGTTTTAAAGCATGTCAACTAATTCTAACATATGGCCAAAGTTGAGCACAGCTTGCGCCTCAGCCATTTTCTGGTAGCAACTTAGCCCTCTGAAGAGTTGCATTAACCCTTTCAAGCCTTCAGTGTGTCAAACCGGGATTAATAATTGATAAAATAGATTTTACAAAGAAATGAGTCATACTTGGAAATTAAGGGAGGCTGCAAAGGGCAATGTGTCTCTTTCAGAACAATATAATAGTCAAGTTGGATGATGCAACTATCCTAATGATGAAAATTATTGTGAAGTGTTTGTTCCTAAAGTAATTTTCTTCCTAAAACATCATCGGTATCATTTTTGTTCCCCGGATAGTTGTCTATGATTAGATCAAAGGGTTCAGTCTCTTTCTCTAAGTTACAGTAATAATCTATGTTTTATTTCCACTTAGTAATAGGAAAAGAGGAAAATATGTTTTGTAAATTATCATTCGCTATATCAAGCTTTCCCAGATGTCCCATGGGTTGATATATTAAAGCTTTCATAAGCTTAATAGCCTCTGTTTGTTGTTTCTTCTACCTCAGGCAGATTTTATGGAAAGTAATTAAGCCAAAACTGTCAGAAGCTTCTCACAAGGTTTCTTTTCAGCAGGGACTTCTGATATAAAAACAGTCTGAAAATTAGACTCACCTTAATCAGGATAATCTAAAATCAATTACATCTAACAGCATTGAACAAGCATGTCAAACTTAGTTAATTTGTGAACTAAGACCTCTTGCAAAGTGAGTGCCAATCTAAATAAGTAGACCTCAAAGTCCCTCCTTGGTAAATATTTCCAGTGCTTGTAAGCAATGGTACCTTGGACAGGTTGCCATAGTGACACACCCCTGAGTGCCTGATTTGGGCTGGGAGGGAAGATTCCCCATACACTTTCCAAAAATATGTATCTTCAATGCCAGTACTGCCATAGATGAACTGGAGATTTCATTTTGAAATCGACTATTTAAATGCTGGCCTTAGATGGGTCCCCCGCCCCCAAATGTAAGTGGGCTGCTTGGCCTGCCTCTGCCTGTTTACACATCTCACCTCACCCCACCCAATGCCCCCACTGTAAACTTTTACAAAGTTGAAGAACAGCATGGATATTTATGGCTGATCTGTTTGAAGTAGCAAAGACAGGAATTTTATACAGCTCAGTACTTCAAAATCTTCCTAAAAATAGCTTCTGATATTGCTCACTATGTTCAAAGTTTCCCACTTCAGGGCAACTGCTAAAATCTCTCCCTCTGACTTTGCAGCTTCCTCACCATTTTGCTGCTTTCACATCTTCCTTGCCTTGTTCTCTGCAATGTTGATGCCTTATACTTCAGACAATTGTTCTTTTCCATCTCATAGCTCCCAGGCAATCATGGTTTATCACTTGTTCTCTTTATTCAAATCAGGTCCCCTAAACGCCCTGACATTCTGAATTCTGTTGCATATAATTCTCTACCTTATTACATTATTCTCTTAGCAAAAATATCTGTAGTGCTTCATAGAGGGGCACACGGTATACATTTTTGCTTCCTAACGTTCCTTCCCATTCACAGTTCAATATCCCTTTCTTTCCCTCCTTTGAGGTGAATCAACATTTTTCTGTTTCATTGAAGGCATTTCTAGGCTCAGTCTGGTTGTGCCAATCAGTTTTTCCTGGTATATCTGGAATCCAACACATTCACACTGGCATTTAATTTTCCACCTCCTTTAGGGGTTCTACTCCTATAATTAGGGTTAAAATTCTCAAGATGCAAATTGCCACTACATGTCTTTCTGCCATAATCAGAGCCCATGTACAGCTATTTCCCCCCAAGCTGGGGACTATGAAAAAGCTGTGGATGGACATCTGGGTACTAAAAACAGTAGCCTACTTGCTATATTAGAAACAGATCAGGGAGTTATATTTCCAAGCTGAGCCCGACATTGATTTAGGGCACAGGAAGATGACAGTCATCTTAGTTGGCATTGATGAACTGGCTTATCCTTGTCTACTGACATCTTTCCAATCCTGGGTTCAACTTTGAGATGCGGAGGCATACCTGTGGCTCTCTTTTACTCAGCATCACTTTCGTTTTTAATTTTTATTAGCTTCACCAAAAGCGAGCATTTAGGAAGCCCTCCAAGGTTCAGTAAACTTCAGTCTCTTAAATCATTCTTTCACAAATTTAGTCTTGAGTGTCCTGGATTTTCCAAGCTGTGCTTCACAATTTCAGGTAGCTGGCTCTCACCGAACATATCATGGAACATTTTTCTCTTGCTGATTCTTGATTATTGAGTCTAAACTACAAATCCAAATTACTCTTCTCCCTATAATTTAATTTCCCAAAAAAGTGAGACCATCTACCACCAACATGGGAGTTCTGACTTTGAATCCATTCGTAACAATTATTACTGGATGCTGCAAACCAGAAGGCTCTATACTATAGACAAAGGGTTTTGTTTGGATTTGCAGATTGTTGTAAAATAGAGAAGTTTTACACTTATTATCTAGAGTTTTAGCTTCTCTTGACAAAGTAGTAAGACTGGCATTTTGGACCTGTCTTCCCATTGAGCTGAGCAGTTGGTCACGTAGAGTGATGGTGGCCTCCTTTACATGGGGTGTGTGCTTTCCAGCTGGTAACAGTCCTCACAATACTTGATTCTTTGACTTCTGGACTCTATCAATCATTTATGTTACCTGATTGGCCCATGGACACATTTCAGTTTACTGCCCGTGGTATACACTGTTACCTAGTCTGCAGTGTTTTCTTCTTTATACACTACTCAAGGTCACTTTTTCGTTCCTGATATAAGATTCCTTAGGATATTTCTGCATTTTCTTGTAGAAAAGAACCTGTACTGGTAAGTTTGTATCTGCTAGTTACAAGTTCCATGTTAGAAACAAATGCACACAAATGCACACTGCATAAAAATTTAAAATAAGCCTTAGTTATCTGTCACCAACTGCTTTTCCTGCCCCTTTTCTCCCTCTTTCCCTTTCTCTCTCCCTTTTTCTCTTCCTTCCTTGCCTCCCTCCCTCTCTCTCTTTCTTTCTCACTCCTTCTCTTCCTCTCTCCTCACCTCCCTTCTTCTCTCTCTTTTTTGCATTGTTTTTGAATCATGCATTTATTAATCAGATTGTCAGTGAAAGTTTCCTGTGTGCCATGCTTGTCCTGGCATAGAGTGATAAGTAAAACCATATTTGGTTTTTATAATCATGAAATTTAGGATGAGGTGGGTGTATGGAGAGAGGGAGGCTGAAAATCAAGTAAACATATTAAAAAATATGAGTAGCAAGGGACCAATCCACAGGGTCCAAGGTAATCTAGAAGTAATACACATAGGAAAGCATTGAAAAGTTTTAAGCAGTTGTGTGTGTGTGTGTGTGTGTGTTAGTTTGTATATGTGTATGTGTGACATGATAAAATCTGTATGAAAATTTTTGTATTAACTATTCTTGATACCGCATGGAGAAAGGATTGCAAAGGATCTGGGTGGATGAAGGTAGACTATGAGGCTTTTGTAATAATCTAGCTGAGAAAAGTTGGTAGCTTAGATGACAGTGGAAGCAGGGACAACGGAGAGACAGAGAAAGATTAAAAAGATTTAGAAAGTCAACACCTTTTCAATATGGGAAGTGAGGCAGAAGGAAGGATCAAGGATAGAACCTAGGGGTTCAACAAGATGATGGTGCTGCCGCCACTGCATTTGCTTGGGTTTGAGGGGATGATCATTTATTCAGCTTGAGAGATGCTGCGTTTAAGGTATGTCTAAGTTTTCCTTGTGCAGATGGAATGTAGGCTATGAGCAGGACTGGCTACTCATTTTTTGCAAGGCCCAGTGCAAAATAAAAATGTGGAACCTTTTATTAAAAAGTTATTAATAATTTCAGCATCGCTAATTTAAACCAAAGGCTGGCCCTTTAAAGCACTGGGCCCTGTGTGACTAACTGTATATGTTGCCTGCCTTTGAATGTATTATGTATCTGGTTATGAATCTGGAGCTCAAAGGAGACGTCTGGACTGGGAAATACACACACATTTGGAGTCATCATGCTATAGATAGGAACTAAAGGTGTGGGCTTGTGTAAAATGGTCTAAGGACATTTTAATAAGTGAGAGGAAGAGAAAAATCTTAACTCCAACAGTGCCGTAGCTGCACAGAGGCTTCTGAGAACTTCTCAAAAAATCAGAAGTCCATATGTACTGGGTTAAAAAGCAATTTCTAGGATATTACTTAGGGAGAATGCTTTAAAACTTCTCAATCTAGTGAACTCACAAAATATGGTATAAGCCTGATTTTCTGTTTGATGCATCCAGTTTAAACTATGTGATTTGCCCCAAACTTTAATTCCATGTCGGTGTGGACTCCACAACACAGTGTCATTACAGGAACCACCACGGCTTGACTTTTGACCCTGCTTGCTCTTGTCACCCAAGTTCTGCTGTGGGCTTGAAATCTACAGCTGGAGAAGGGAGTGTGGCCGGCAGCTTCTCTCTTTCACTTACCTGTAACCACTGATTACTATTTCTGACCACTAGGGGGATGGAACCAGTACTGGGGAGGAAGAAGAGGTAAGAGGGTTAGAAAGCGCCTACAGAATGGTCTGTGTGTGGCTTGCTTTGGTATTTGTTACCTACTGTCTTAGGATCTTGACTGAAACTTCCATTTCAATTTCTATTATAAAAGAATACACCATCCACGTCTCTAACCTATGGCATGGTTTCAGAAATGTTTGTCCATGAGTTTCTGATCAGGAACTGCTGATTGACCTTTAGTCTTTGACTGAATTGTTTAGGCAAATTTTTAGCTTACTCAAGTAAAAGATGCTGTGGGATCAGGGAGACCAAATCTAGTCTCAGATCATTGAGGCTTTCTAGAGCTGGGGTAAGTGTTGACAGGTGAAAGGGGGAGCAGGGCTGGTGAAGTTTGAACTGTGTTGGATAGACAGCTCAGCACATTCAAAGGCATGGGTCAGAGAACAGAGGCATTCAGGGAAATGGGAGGCAGGTGTTCAGTACAGCTGATCGGGAGAGCCGGTGAGGGATTGTGATAAAAGGTGAAGCTGCGAGTTAAGGAGGAGCTAGACAGCGAAGGGCCTGGTGACTGTAAAGCAGGGGTGTCCAAACTGTGGCCCGCGGGCCAACTGTGGTCCGCGATCCATTTTTTATTGGCCTGCAGCAAATTCCAAAAATATATTTAGTTTACTTAAATACACCAGGTGAGGCAATACGTACTTCACCTCGAGTGAGTGGTCCGGCTGTTTGTGTATTTTACTGCATATGGCCCTTGGTGAAAAATGTTGAAAAAAGTTTGGACACCCCTGGTGTAAAGGATCAATGGAGAGTCATTGAAAGTTTTAGCAGAGATGTGATATGGTCAATTTTGCTTGCTCAAAAGACAGTCCAGACTCCAGTGTGGGGAACAGATTGGAGGAAGCAGGGAAACTGTTAGAAGGCTCTTGGAATCTTCTCTTATACCAGTCTACTTACAGTTATACAATGCATTAAACTAGTCTACTTCCCAATCAATGTGGTGTTAGTAAATAATTCTTTCTGTGTATTACGTTGTTTAACTATCTTCCTGCAAGAAGTACTGGGAGAATTTGGCAAGTCTAAGGATGTTTCCAAATGGTCTTGAGAATGGAAATGGACACAGATCCAACAAATAGAGGGCTGTTTAATCCCTTACTTGACATCCAGAACCCCTCATGGGTAGACAGACAATCAAGGCCATTGGAAAGCTCCAGCTTGCACAATGTGGTCTCTTCTTGAATCAGAGCCCTATATGAGATGCAGTGAATTCTTTTCTAAAATTTCCTAAGAATGAAAGGAGGCTGGACCTTCAGAGCAGAAATCAACAAACAAAAGCATTAATTCCAGTTTTCCTCATTTTGAAAACTGCTTAAAATCAAGCTTGCTCTCAATTTCCTCTGCTCAGCCCCAACTGATTGACTAACTTACCTGACTAATTGTTCATATAAGAAACTTTTCCCATCTATAGAACCCAAATTAATGACAGTCTCAATAACTGAGAATATCTGTAGAGAACTTTCTATCTGTAGAGTAATTTCCTTCAGATGCCCTCTTGACTATTTCCGTATCCTTCAGATTGACCTTTACTATAACCAATTTCCCTTTTTATAAGTCTTAAAATATTATAATTTATTGTATTTGATGAATTTTTTTTTGATAAAAGCACATAGGGCTTTATTTGGTGAATATTTAATTTTATATATATTTGAGATTTTAATGCTTCCCTTGCTAAATTGCTGTAAATATTATGATGTATATGTATACATATAAAACTGTAGATTATTATATATAATACAGTATATATAAATGAATAGTATATTTTATTATGTATTACATGTTACACACGGTGAATTAATTGAGAAAAGTGTATGTCTCCATAAGACAGATTTTAGCCAAACATTTATCACAATATCATTCATCTAGGTCGTTACCAAACTTTCCATAAAGGGCCAGATACTAAATATTTTACGTTTTGCAGTCCATATGGTCTTAGTCATAACTACTCAACTCTGCTATGGTAGCATAGAAGTAGTCACAGACAGTACATAAATGGATAAATGTGGCTTTGTTTTCATAAAGCTTTATTTAGAAAAAGAGGTGGTGGACTGAACTTGTCTTTTAAGCCATAGTTTATCACCGCCTAGTCTAGGTCATTTGGAAGCATACTGAATATATTTACACTCTAATAAACTATGCGCTTTGCTATTGTGGTTTCATTTCTGACACAGCAAACAATGTCTAGAAAGATTACTAGTTTATTGGGCACTGATATTATTTTCTTCTCATACATAAAAAACCAAGGAATTCTAGCACAACTATCAATGCAAGTAATTTATTATTATTATGAACTCTAACGAAGGAAATTTTATTAAATTAGAAAGGTATATACTATTATTTAGACCTATAGTGTCCCATTCAGTAGCTCGTAGACAAGTGTGACTATTTAAATACGTATAAAGTAGTTAAAACTGACACAATTAAAAATTCTGTTTTTTAGTGTATGACACATTTCAAATGCTTAATAGTCACATGATTCTAGTGGTTATCATATTGGAGAGCTTACACAACATGTCCATTATTGCAGAAAGTTTTATTGGACAGTGCTGAGACTAGGCCAAAACCACATATCCAACCATTAAATATAAAAAGAGACACCATTCTCAAAGAAGTGATAGAATTAAAGTGTGCCAGAAAGAAATAAATTCTAAACTTTCAGAATCTATAATTATTGCATTTCAGACTTTCAAAGATTTCCATGACATTTCCTGTAGATTTGTGTCATGCCCTTGTATAATTCAAAAGGAAAATTCCAGTTCAGGGTCTGCGATGTAAGTGTCACCTATATATTTGATGAATTTTTATTAGATTCTTCTTTTCTTGGGTTGAGTAGGACAGGGTAGCCCATAAATTGTCCCATTATAAAGTACTGGTTTGTTAAGCTGTGCCTTAGTCCAGATGAATTGTGTCTTTCCAATCAAGCATTTTTAGGATGCCAGCAACTAGAATCTCATAACTTCAAGCTCTAAAAAGCAAATAGTTGCATTTTATTTCTAATGCTGTAGATATATTAGTGCATAAGCCAATAGCTAAACCTAGTCTCCACACCTGTCCACCCTCAGGCCAATCCCTCTGATTCATTTACTTCTCTCAGTATGTATCCAGGAAGTGAATACTTTCTAGAATGTTTCTCTCTTATTTTGGGTTTCAGTTCAGCAGGGCCCCATCACTGTTGACAAAAGATATTTGAGCAGAGATAGCATAAAGAAGCCTTCAAAAATAGTCAAATAAATTGCTTAGGATTAACAATATTCTACATGTCTCCAGACTACAACTGCTGAATTCAAAAGGAGTGAAAAACAACAACAAAAAACCCCACCAAACCCCCCCCCAAAAACACACACACACACACAAAACAACCTTGTATCATGATCATGGCAACACCTGACATTTATACAAAGTACTTCATATTTGGGGAGCTTTGAAATTTATTTTTACAGGGACTTTGCTCTGCTCATTCATGGAAAAATCTCGACTGGGACAGTTGATTTCTGATTGTCCACTTTTCTAGATTAGCTGCCTTTCAGAGAAGAAATAAATGGCACTTACCTGCCATAATAAATAATAAAGATTAACATGACAAGCTCAGCTACATAGAATGTACTAATCAAATACAAATTAATGACACTTCAAGAGAGGATTATTCTTGTTAAAAAAACTGGTTAAACCTGCTTCTCAGAAGAGGGTGCCATTTAATATCAAAATGTTTTCTCAAGCTTTCGTACTCCTAAAATTTTTTTAAAAATTATAAAATTTTAAGTGAGGTAAAGCAATGAGAGTTTCTCCTCACAATTAAAATAAAGAACTTAAGTGTTTCATAATTAACAATACTTGCTTTTACTTTATTTGGTGCCAATTCAGATGCCTTTACTCCGTGGAAGGTTTATATCTTTAGCTATCTCCTCTGGACAGCCCCATGAAGTTTCATTGGGATTTTTTTCTGAACAACTCAGAAAACTAGTGGAAACAAACTGAGAAGAATTAAAAAAATCAGGAAATCAGCTTTGTTTAGTGGATAGGATATTGGAGAATGGGGTTGTTGTCTCAGCTTTCCTGAAAGCCATCAGAGACATGAACTTGGTCAAGTCACAAACTATTGTGACTTGCCTTAAAAATGAGAGGTTGTAGTTAAAACATCTCTTCCACCTCTAAAACGCCTCTGACTTTGTTTAGCTGGTTAAATCTCTCTAACTCCAGAATTCTAACACTCTATCAATGACAAAATATTTATAGAAATACATTGAATCTTGTGTTAATTACATTTGGAAAAAAATCAGTAATGATGATAGTTAACACCATGAAAGGGAGAAGAGTAAAGGGCCAAGCACTGGGGCACAGTTAAGAGGACTGAGAAATATATTATGGCAAGATTATGCTGTAAAGGGAAGGGAGGAAACTAGAAAATAAAGGTGTGCACTGGGGGAGGGAGTTATGAGAAATGCAATAAGCATTGAGTAGGGTGAGAACTGAGTAAGAATGGTTGAAATTTATGAGAGTGTCCTTTGTGTGGTTAGAGAGCAAGCGAAGTGCCTCAATGAGTAAGGAATCAGACTGGGAGGGAATTAGATAGAATATGCATTTAAATGTGAAACTGTAAAACACTGGGGTTAAAAAAGTGATGATATTAAGAGAAAATGGATCAATCAAAAAAAATTTTTTTTCACTAATCTGGAAATTGGAAGTGGTCTTACAGTTGAAAGTATCAGAAAAGGAGGAGATGAGGCTTGGAATAAGTGTTGTCAGAAACTTGTAGGGGATAGACTCCAGAGCACAGGCAGAGAAAATATATAACAGAACTAACTTATGTTAGTTATGGGACAAGGTGGTTTGCTAACTGGTATTTCTGCCCCATACTCTCTAGTCCACATGATCAGGAAGAAAGGACTCTAGGACAATGAAAACATGTGATTAAGGAAACCCTGATTCCTAGTCAGAAAAGCCACCAGACCACGTAGGACTTTTTTGTGAATGAAAACTAAACTTTTCTTGTAAGCTACTGAGATTTGGAGGCTATTTTATTTATTTATTTTTTTTATAGCAGCTAAGTAACTAACCAAAACAGAAATTGGTTCTAGGCGTGAGGACTTTATAAGTATGCAATATTACCTGCATATTCAGGTATTGGGCTCTACACTTGAACTAACTAACATTTCATGTGGTCAGTCTTTCTAATTTTAGCCCTTCTAATAGGGGTGTAGTATTATTTTATTGTATTTTTATTTTGCATTTCTGCTATGACTAATGACCTTGAACATATTTTTATGTACTTATTTGACATCTTTATTTTCTTTGGAGAAATTTCTGTTCAAACTTTTGCCTGTTTCTTTTTTAATTGAATTTATTTTCTTGTTATTAAGCTTTGAGACTTCTTTATGTACAGTATATTCTGGATACAAGTTCTCTATGAGATATATGATTTGCAACTATTTTCTGTTCTGTGGTTTATCCTTCCATTTTCTTAACAGTGTTTTAAGTTTTTAATTTTGATGAAGTCCAGTTAATTTATTTATTGTGGTGGTAGTTTAATGGGTGTACACATACATCAAATCTTGTCAAATTGCATACTTTAACTATGTGTAGTTTTTTGTTGGTCAATTGTACCTCGATAAAAATGTTTTTAAAAGCAAGGGGGTTTAGGGATGGCAAAATGGATGAAGGAGGTCAAAAGGCATAGACTTTGAGTTGTAAAATAAGCCATGGGGATATAATATACAGTATGGTGACTGCAGTTAATAATTCTATATTGTATATTTGAAAGTTGCTAAGAGGCTAGATCTTAAAAGTTCTCATCACAAGAAAACAATTTTTGTCTCTATGTGCGGTGATGTTAACTAGACTAATTGTGATGATCATTTTGCAATATACACAAATATTGAATCGTTATGTTGTACACCTGAAACAAATATAATCATATACGTCAATTATACCTCAATAAAACAGGGAAGGGGAATAGAGATAACCCAGTAATTCAGGACCTTCAAGGATTGAAAGCTCATTGCTTATTTCTAAACATCACCCCACCACACAAGTAAGAGAAACTTTTCAGTTGAATTAAGTGACACAGTACAAAGAGGAGGCTAAGGATGTGGTCTCTCCATCCGCTATGCTAGATAATCTCAGATAATCACTGTGAAAATATTAGGAGAGACAGGGGAGGAAGCAGGGGGGAGAGGAACAAAATAAGTCTGGCAGAGAATCATATCTAAGATAAACTTTGAGTGTGGCTACTAGCACGTGGAACTAATTGCAATCAGAGCTAAGAAGTCTGCAAGGTTTTTGGAGG
Organism: Rhinolophus sinicus; assembly: GCF_036562045.2. NCBI lineage: Eukaryota > Metazoa > Chordata > Mammalia > Chiroptera > Rhinolophidae > Rhinolophus > Rhinolophus sinicus. Next base: position 159,035,525 of record NC_133752.1, on the reverse strand, counting down.
AATTGTATTGTCAAGCATGGAATAAAAAGCCTTTTACTGGGGCAGCCGGTTAGCTCAGTTGGTTAGAACACGGTGCTCACAACGCCAAGGTTGTCGGTTTGATCCCCACATGGGCCACTGTGAGCTGTGTCCTCCACAACTAGATTGAAACAACTACTTGACAGCTGAACAGCTCCCAAGAAGAGCATTAGAATAAGGGGAACTTCCAGAGGGTAAGTGGTCCCAGAGAATCATGGACAAGGCAGTTCTTTGCAGGAGGCAACAATACTAGAGTTTGAATGTTTCTATCCTGCTAGGGCAGAGAGATTTCACAGCGTTATCCGCTCAGAATTCAGAATTGCTACAGATGACTACTTTGTTTTCTGTTCTTCCTTTCTGAAGACCATCCAGTGCCTATGTCCTCTCTCTATACTGCCATTGTGTACTGAGTGTGTGCCAAGGCATATAATCTGCACTTTAGTTCATAGGAAACACCTGAAAGCACCATATCTGGATCTAATGGATTGGACATGGAGACTGGATTCTTATAACAATTCTTTAAGGTATGAACAATGCAATTTTACAGAGCAGAGAATGGGTAACATGCCTAAAGTATACACAGCTAGTGAAAGAACACTGGATGCTGGATTTAAGCTGGCTGGGTCTTTAGGTTGGGTACCTGGGGAGGGATATTTTCTGTATGTAAGAAGGACCAAATGGATATTTGGTAACTAAAGGGCAGACTGTGACAGAGACTATTAATAATTCTGAGCAGTGTCGATGTGTTGCACCTCCATTTTCTAGACTCCCCTGCAATTAAATTGGCCATTTGACTAGTTATGGACCATAGACTATGATCAGATGTGATACATGACACTTCTGGGCTAAGGGGTCAAGTGTCTGGTTCACTTTTCCCAAGGCTTCTCTCTCATGTTCATTTGTGTTTCTGGAAGCAAAGGACTCTAGGATGCTTTACGACATGATGGAAGGAGCCCAGATCCTTGAATTTTGGCTGGAAGAGTGCTGCCCAACCTTCACTGGACTTCATGTGAGTGAAAAAGAAATCTGTATTGTGTTAAGCCACCGAGACTTTGGGGCTGTTTATTTCAGTGACTAGAATTAATCACTCAATGCCATATTAGAAACCATTGTTGGATAAAGGTGCCTACAACATTTTCTGTCTTCAGTCACTTAAAAGATAGTGCCTGGGGCGGCCGGCTGGCTCAGTTGGTTAGAGCGCGGTGCTCATAACAACAATGTCGTCGGTTCGATTCACACATGGGCCAGTGAGCTGGGCCCTCCACAACTAGAGTGAAAATGACTTGACTTGGAGCTCATGGGTCCTGGTAAAACATACTGTTCCCCAACATTCTCCAATAAAATTTGAAAAAAAAAAAAAAAAGATAATGGCTGTGAAGCTATCATCTCTTCACATTTCCCAAAGATTTATAACTTAGTTATTTTGTGGTTTTAAAGAGAAGATGACAAATAGTACAGATTTAGGATAACTTTTCTTTTGAAAACACAAGAGACAGAATGTCCTTATCTTTAAGTTGGAAAGTATGACATGGTATGTCAGAGAAGAGTTATTTATGATATGGGGCATGGAGTTTCTTGATCAGATTTCTAAACAAGGGTCAAATAATTGAAGGTTAAAGTTTACGTATATATCATTGAAAAACACAGGCTCTGAAGTCAGATTCTTTGTCCGTTCATTAGCTATGTGGACTTTGCGCAAATTACTTAACCACCCTCTGCCCTGCAAAACAGTGAAAATAATTGTTTACACCTCAAAGGGTTGTTATGAGGAGAATTAAATGATTTCATATTGTATAATAAAGAATTTAGCTGCTCTTTAATCTTGGTTCCTTGGAATTTCCCGATAGAGGAGAGTCTTTGTAATTCATGGTGGGCTCCTTAGGCCACACCTGAGTTTATACTAACAGATAATTCATGGTAGACCTGTTGATAGTTTCAGCATGGCAACTGGTAATACTGGAAGACCAACCATGGGTTTAGAGTGTTGGAGCTTTAAGCCATGTGACATTAGCCTGACCTCCTGACATTTGGGGAGGAAGGCTAGAGACTGAGTTTAATCAGATGGCCAATGATTCAATTGATCATACTTACATAATAAAACCCCAATAAAACCTCTGGACACCCAAAGCATGGGTGAGCTTCTCTAGTTGGTAATCATATATTGATATGCCAGGAGGGTGATGTTTCCTGAGGATTCAGAAGTTCTGTGTTCAGGACCCTCCCAGATCTTGCCATATATCTCTTTTTTAGGCAGGTCTCGATTGGTATCCTTCATGAGAAAATGGTAATCATAAGTATAGTGCCTTCCTGAGTTCTGTGTGTTGTCCTAGAGAACTACTGAAGATGAGTGGTGGTGGGTACCCTGAATTTGTACCCAGTTGGTCAGAAGTGTGGGTGGCTTGCAGTTGGTATCTGAAATGAGAACAGTCTTGTAGGGAACAGTGCCCTTCCCCTGTGACATTTTGTCAGAATTGCATTGTAGTTAACATATGTAAGGCTTTTAGAATAGTACCTGGACCTGAGTAACTATTCAGGGAAAGTTAGCTAGTACTATTAAGCTATAAAATATGATCCATGCGGGAGCATTGACTATTTAAAGGATCAATCTCAGGTGAACACAGAATTACTGTATATTAATGCTGGAGGGAACCTTGCAAATTAGATAATTCTGAAGTAATTTTGACTTAGTTCAAATATCTCGTAGGTAACAGAGCTAAGGCTAACCCCTGTCTTTTAAAACAGGACTATTATATGAAATATGCTTTACTTTTCACATCTTTAAAATGGAGCTAATTCAACAGAACCTGCATCTCAGTAGTAGGAACATTTTGGGGGACGTTTCCAACACATATCCCTTTTCTCTGATAAACTACTTCCCTGTGTCCCCAAACTGGGACCCTGAGAGCCACGTTTGAACTATATGATTCTGAATCATTGGTTACAGTCAATGGACAAGGTGGATGACTATCAGGTTCGCATTTCTCAGAATTTGGAATTTGATTTGAAAAGCACTAGTTTGTCTTGTGAACTGGAGCTGAGGCAGCTGAGGACCACACACAAGCTGACTCCGTGAAGTCAGGTATGAAGAGAGGGAGAGCTGAAAGGAGTAAATGCACAGATAGAGAGAAAAATAGAGAGAGTGGTGACCATGGTTACTGATTTCTTTGCTTGGTTCCTATCTCTTATGGATCCAGGCTTCATTTTCTGCCCTTTGATTTTGTGGGACACTCTAGTACCTTTCCAATAAATCCCCCTTGTTTGCTTATGCTTATTTGAAGTAGATTTTGTTACTTGCAAGTAATAGTCTTAAGTAACCCCTTGAGAAGGCTCTTAAAAGGATGAAGTGAAACAAAGGGTGCAAATAGGCACTGACTAAAACGTACTGTCACCATGATTGTTGCTGTGACTATGGGGAACGAGGGGGAGGAGTGAGTGAAGGGAGACAAAAACCTGAAGACTAAAGTGGGCCAAAGCCTTAGGTTTAATAGGGACATTGTAACATGGGCTCTCTTAAAGAGAATACTTAAATATCTTCAATTGAAATACAATTACATTAGGCTCCTTTGACTGTGGATGAAAGAATGGTAGCGATGTGGAAGAATAAGGTTAAGCCAGCAATCGACAATCCTGCTGCCTTGTTCAAGACAAAACTGGGTTAAGCAATAACTGGTGTGCCAATGCCATTATAAAGTATAATGAAACTGTTGGCGGCAAATAGAAAACATGACAGGACCATACCTTGGGTGACTGTACTGAATCAAAAATAGCATTTTCACAAACAATTTTGCTATTTTGAAGGAAAAACCAATAGTCATCACAAAGCTCATGTTCCACTGCCTGTTTGAAAGGAAAAGAGATTTATCTCCTCAAGTGGTGGGCCCCATCAGGCTAAAATAACCACTCTGAACAATAGATCCAAGAAGCAAACCTGAGAAGGTAGATACTTGCCAGGCTGCCTCTCTTCACTGCTGGAAAAGGGTCAGATCTTATTTTGTTTGGTGAAAAAGAGGTTCTAACAAAACACACAATCAAATAGCACTCACAACCAAAGGGACTGCTTTTCTAGGTATTTGCTTGGTCTACTAAAAGGTAAGAGGCTCGGCCATCATTTTTATCTTCATAAGATGAAAGGATCACTTTGGATAAGGAAAGCCAAACAAGGGAAGGACACAATTGAAAACTACCTTCCTCTCCCTTTCCTTCTGTCCATGGTTTATTCTTTTCCTCTTTCGTTTTCATTTTCCTTAACTTTTCTTCTATAATGTAAAAAAAAATATGAGGTCCCATCAATAAAGATATCTTACAGAGTGGTCAATTTTAAAGAGTGTATTTCTTTTTCATATAGAGATAAAAAAGGAACTAGAAATTTTGGGCATCTTTAGTTCTGTAAATCAAAGAATTACACAGTTTTTTTTTTTTTTAAAGAATATTTTGTCTACCCTGCCTCGTACAATCAGGACTTAGAATGAAATCAATAGGAAATATGGTTCCTATTTTCTTAAAGAATTCTTTAAAAAATTATATGGAAATTTTCTTAAAGAGTTCAAGTTCTCTTTTCTCAAAGAATTCCTGAGAAATTATTTTCATAATGAATCATTATCTAAAACAAATTCTTTTAGAATTAAAAAAAAAAACATTTTCTTAAAGAATCCTAGGGGGAAAACTACGTATTTTTATTATTCATTTTTCTTAAAGAAAATAATTTTCTGAAAAAATTCCAGGGAAAAATTTAAAACTCTGCTTGGAAGGGCGTTCTAGTCAGAAACATCTTTATAAGTAACTCCCATACTTTCTGCTATCACCAAAGGGCATGTATTTAATACTAGGACTATATCTTCAGTGTCAAGTCAGCCTTCAGTTTCCATGCAAAAGTCAGTACTCCACAAAATCAGTAGTTTAGAATTGAAATAAGAATAATGAAAAATAGATGCATATTACCTTTCCACTGTTTACTTTTTAGACCATATGATGCCAAATTTTCTCATCTTTTCTCATTGCTCCTAATTTTCTGTACTTTTATTTTTGGTTTCTATTGCTATTTATTTCAATTACCTTAACATGAGAGACTCAAACTAAACATGGCTTTTGAATGAGGATCTTGCTATTCTCAAGAATAAAGATAATTACTTTGTAACTATAATATATGGTAATCCTAATAAAAAAATCATCATAAGAGTATTAATAATTATGCACCTATATTTTTGATATTTAATTTAAAGTCATTCAAACATTATTTGCCTATATTTAACGTTATATGAAGTTAAACATTTGTATTAAAAATATATTAAACGTTTTATAAGTTTTGGGCTGTTGTACTTTTTATGGTACTATTCCTAATGTGAAGAACATGATTCTCACAGATTACAATTATTTAAGTGTTGGAAGAAATGAGTTGGGGGGATAGAAACATAATTCATACTACACCCAAATCCTGTCTTCTTACAAATTATCTAACTGCAAGTATTGTTTGCAATAAGTAGTCTAGTAGATAGTATTTTATTTCTAGTAAACATTATTATAGTAAATATTATAGTTTCTAGTAAATGTTATTAGAGATTTTTCACAGAGAAAGAGACTCATAAAAGTAGAGGAACTTGCCTATGTTTACATAACTAATAAGGATTATGATTAATTAGACTTCAAGCCCAGGTCTGCTTAATTAACTTTGGAATTAAGCAGTGTATGTTCTTTACACTGTGCCTCTTGACCATGTGGTTTCATCTATTCTTTTACAATATTTTGGTTTGTTTCCAGGAGAAAATTACTGGTGATGTAATGTGCTGTGAACTGATTCTCACAGACGGGTTCTAATCATCAGTAAAATGAGCAAATAGATTCTTAAGCTCTGTGTCAGGAAATTGGATTCTCAATAGTGACATGGCTTGCACTGGTGTGTCTCTGTATCTCTCTCTCTCTCTCTCTCTCTTTTTTTCCATGTGGGTGGAGTGATAACTCTTGCCTAAGTTTTCTAGTTGGGCTCTTCTTTGAAAAGAAATTGTGATTATCATTTCACTTTCCTCCCTTTACTTGTAATATAATATATTCAGAGAATTGGAAAGGAGCACGTTTAGCACTTGACTCTTAGACATTACTATAAACGGACAGAGTTCGTTTTTTAACCTTTTATCTAGGGTTTCTTTTTCCTTTTTAAAAGGGATTCAAATTTCATTTCTCAAAATCTTTTATTTCGTTGTCTCTGATAGACAGCCTGCTGTCCCATGTCTGTCAGTCTAGATTCAGTGAAGAATGGTGTAAAGGTAACAAATGACAAAACCATTGTTTTATAGAAAGAAACATGGCATTAAAACCCAGAATAACAAATGATTTCAAAACAGTTGTTGTTTCAGAGAGGTTAAAAACTTTCAATGAATTCTATTCAAATTGAAAAGAAAAAAGACCTTTCTTATAATCATTAATATCTGCAAAACTCCTTAATAAATATTCACTTAAATGTCCCTTTGCACAAAATATTTTAATCTAACCTGCCATATATATATTTGAGTTTGAAAAATGTTACATCAAGTATATGAATATTCTTTTATAAAAATAAAGATGAAATTTGTGGGGGAGGGTCTATGGAAAAATATCATAAAACTTTAGGTATTATGGTAAACTCAGAAATTGGTAGTAAACAATTGCAAATATGAAAGCAGAAGTCTCATTTTGGCACTGAGGTAGTATTGTCAATAGTTGATGAAAATATTTTCTAGTTGTTTTTTATTTTCAGAATTCTTAAGGGAATTTTCTAACAATCAAATATGCTTTGAAACATCGACATTGATTTTGGCAATTTTAATGAAAATATCTTAAATGTGTATTCCTGAAGTTTCTGTTTCTTTAGTACATATGGAGGACTTAGCTCAATATCTTGGGCAACTCAGTTTTGTCATTGTGAAACTCAGTTATTGTTTCACATAGAAATACAGTAATATAATTAGGTGCTCCTGAGGTCCACTGCCAGATTTCTATGCTTTGAGCGTATTTATTATTTTGAGCATGTTAAGATTTTTCTATAACTCTTTCTACCCACCCTTGGATCTTCAAATTTACTTCTTGGTGCTGTCAGGGAAGCTGTTTCTAGTTTGATGGAAGCCCTTTTTCAATATGATTGGGAGAGTCAACTGATCTTTAATTGAAAAGTTGGTAAATACATAATTATATATATATATATATATATAGTTATATATATAACATTTTGTTTGAATAAAACATATAAACATGTTTTCTTGACCAATATTGTCATATAAAGCAAAGACTTGTTCCTTGTGAATGGGTTCTGTGATTGGAATTCCATATTGTCTTTCTTACAAACCAGACACATAATTCAGCATCTGGCAATTCCATTTTGATGATGCAAAATTTCTACTGCCCAGATATGGACTAATTAAACTTGTTATAATTGTGTTTAAAATAAGTGTTAGTAAATCATAGGTAAAGCAGCATATCATTAGGCATTACTAGTTAATACTGGAGTTCCAAGATCTGTAGTCATTTTCTACTGCTATGGTGAGAATTTGCTGCAAATCTTGTGGCTTAAAACAACGCAAATTTATTATCTTACAGTTCTGTAGGTTAGAAGTCCTACATGCATCTCATTGGACCAAAAATCAAGGTGTCAGCAGGGTGGTGTTCCTTTCTGGAGGCTCTAGGGGAGAATGTTTCCTTGTTTTTTCCAGCTTCTAGAGGCTGGCCATGTTCCTTAGCTCACGTCCCTTGGCTCACGTCTCTCTTACTCTATTTTTAGAGCCAGCAATATTGCATTTATCTGACCATTTATTCATAGCCATATCATCCTCTTTCTATAGCTAATAAAGAATAGGATGGTGGTTGCTGGGGCTGGAGGGATAAGAGAAATGAAGAGGTGCTTGTTAAAAGGTACAAAGTTTCAGTTACAAGATGAATAAGTTTTGAGGAGCTAATATATGCAGCACGATGACTGCAGTTAATAATACAGTATTGTATACTTGAAATTAGCTAAGAGAGTAAATCTTAAGTGTTCTCACCACACACAAAAAAATGGATGTGTATTTATGAGTAATTAGCTTGATTGTGACAATCCTTTCAAGATGTATATGTATATCAAATCATCATGTTGTACACCACAAAAATATAAAATTTTTATTTGTTACTTATACCTCAATAAAGCTAGGAAGAAAAAGGTCCTTAACTTAATCACATCTGTAAAATTCTTTTGCCATGTAAGGTACCATATTTACAAGGTCAAATCGTTAGGACATGGGCATCTTTGGGGGATTACTCTGCCTACCAAATTCTGCCCGATAGACTCCCCCAAATTCATGTCCATCTCACTTATGAAATACATTTACCCCATCACAAGGTCCCCAAAAGTCTCTACCGATAATAGCATCAATTCAAAGTCTAAAATCACATCTGCTCAAAAGTCCAAATCTCATTATCTGAATTTTCTAATGGGTGAGTATGGGTGAGTATTGGTATGATTCATCCTGGGACATAATTCCTCTCCACCTGTGAAACCTTAGAAACTAAGTTATCTGCTCCCAAGATACAATGATGGGATAGCCATAGGATAATAGTTAAAACATTCCCATTCAAAAGATAACAGCAGTATATCTTATCCTTTTGTTCTTTCATTTGCTCTTCAAAAGTTTTCCAGCCTCTACCCACTGCCTAATTCCAAGGCACTTCCACATTTTTTGATATTTGTTAGAGCAACATCCCATCAACTCTTAACAAAGCCCTCCCTTCCCCTACCCCACCCTAAACAGCCTGTACTTTTTATAACCATACATTAGTTTTGTCTATTCTAGAACATCATGTAAATAAAGTTATACAGTATGTACTGTTTGGCTTTATTTTTGGTCAGCATAATGTTTTGGGTTTTCCTTTATGTTTTTGGTGTCACTAGTTTCTTTTTATACTGAGTAATATTCTGTTGTGTGAGCATGCCACAATATATTTATCTATTTTAGTTTATGGTTGAAATAAGTTGCTATGGACATTCTTTTAATTAAGTCAATCTATAGACATGTATTTTTATTTCTTTTGAGTAAATACATAATAATTAAATATCTGTGTCATAGTGTTGATGTATGTTTAACTTTTAATAAATTGCTTGTATTGTTTTTGGGGTTTTTTTTTGGCTTTTCTTCTCACTTCAGTTTGTATATTTTCTACTGCTTTGCCTTCAAGTTCATTGATCTTTTCTTCAATAATATTAATTCAACCCAGTGAATTTTTTTGGAGTCAAATTTTTTGAAGTGCACAGTAACATTTATATCCTCTGGTGAATTTTTAATTTCAGTGAATTTTTTTTTTATTCCAGATATTGCATTTTTTATCTCAAGAAGTACTAACTGGTTTTGTTTTTCCATTCTGTTTATGTTTTTCTCTAAAATTTTAACATTTTAATAACTGTATTAAACATTTTTGTCTATCATCTTTGTTATTTCTGTGTTTTGTTTCTATTGACTGATTTTCTTCCTGTTTCTGGCTCACCTTTTTCTGTTTCATTTGTCTGGTTACCAAGTGTTTAGGTTTTGTATCCATCCTGTAAAATGTCTTTGCTATTGCAGTATTAATTTCTTGAAGAACAGCTTCATTCTTCTTGCATTTTCTTTTCTTTTTTTTTCTTTTTTCTGAGATTTGTTAGGGTGCATTCAGAGTTACTTTTATGCTAAGACCAAGTTAGCCTTACTCTTAAGGTGTGGCCTTTTCAGAGTCTCTACTGAATACCCCAGGTGTTCGGTGAGGTTTCTCCCTCTGACTGAATGAAATTTGGGTATCTTCCAGGTTTGACTGAGTTCTGACACTTGTTTTTTTCCCTAGTAGTTGTTCTTTACTTAGCCTCACATATCTCACCTCCAATTTATGTGCAGCTTAGTCATTAGCCAAAGACTCAAGAGGATTTACGCAGATTTCTGGAGTTCTCTTTCACATGGTTTTTTCTTCTCAGGTACTCTGTTCTCCAAATTCTAGCTAACATTAGTTTTCATTTCTCAGAAATCTGCTCTTGCTCTCTTCAACCCAGTGACACCTCTATAGTCTGTCTGTGTTCCCCCTTTCTGTATAGCATTCTAGGATGTGCTGCCAGGCAAAAAGTCTGGGTAATTGTATGGCTTCCCTCATTTGTTTCCTTTCTTTCAGAATTATAATCCTGTGCTGTCTGTTGTCCCTTTTATGGAATACATATGAAATTAAAAAAATATATATATATATTGATGAGGCAGAAATAGAGTTAATAAAAGTGAACCCAAAGAGGAACTGCCCAGACTCATCCCCTAGAGATAAATTAAACTGTCCAAACACTCTTAGAAAGAGGAGATAAGACCATAACTGGACTGCTCTCGTTTTAATGCCTGTGCAAACTGCTGGAGTCTACCTTTAGCCTGAATTCTGGCCTCATTATAATACAATTAGAATAAAATGAACATTATGGCTTGTCCCTCGTCCCACCCCTTGTGGGTTTTTCTGTACGCATTCTGGCTAAGAACATGCACAGAAAGAAACTAGTTATATAACCTGTGCATGTCAATCAAATGACCTCAGTCTATATGTCAGCTGAACATCACTTCTCCTGTAAGGAAATTTACATACCCTTTCCTATATAAGAAAAAGCTAATCTGAAGTTAGGTGCAGTTTTCTGCAGCAATCTGTTTGGGACTCTGCCCCTCGCTTCTCTACCAGTGCTTCTTTTAAGTAAACTTTCTAACTTCTATTCCTTTTGAGTCTTGTGAATGCTTTGGCATTCTTTGAACGACCAGGGGTATCAAAAGACAAAACATATGTTTCACTATATTAAAGCAACTGATTCATACATTTAGTCTTGTTTTTACAATGAAAGGGATAACCAAGTACCAGTTACTCTACTATGGCAGGACGCCATGATAAATTTTTAAATGCATACATCAAGCTATCAGTAAATCAATCTAAAGCTGTTGCATCTACTATGAACTTTTGTTTTGAGAATCATATTAGAGTAAATAATATTCTTAATAAATCTCTACTAAAAGTATTACAATTAAAATTATGAAGGTATTATGGATTACTTACAGATGATGAAAAATAATATTTATACTCATTATCTAGATGACATCTAGGTTCGCCATGTAAATGGAAATGCACAAAATTCAGCAAGGTTCAGGGACAAGTCACTCAAATGCTTAAGAGATTAAATGGCCTACCTGGCGTATATAAAGACAGGTCAGTGGAACTGAGCCTTTTGTAGCTCTTGGAAGAGCAACTTAGGAAAGACAGTAATAGTCACTGGAATCAGAAACAGTCATGATATAGACACTATAACCACTTATTCTTCTTTTTTTAAGTTTATTGGGGTGACATTGGTTAATAAGATTATATAGGTTTCAAGTATACATTTCTATAATACATCATCTGTACGATGCATATTGCATTGTGTGTTCACCACCCAAAGTCAAATCTTCTGTCACCATATATTTGACCCCCTTTACCCTCTTCTACCACACCACTCACCCTCTACCACACCCCTCACCCCTCACCACTAAACTGTTGTCTGTGTCTATGAGTTTTTGTATAACCACTTGTTCTTGCATTCCACTAAGGATATAAATATATTTAAAGAATAGAGAGATTTACATAGCATACAAAGCTGAATGTTCTCCAAAAGTTTCCTAATGGTTTTAAATTGTTTGGGATGCTGTTGGTTCTTTCTCTGCTGGGGAGATGAATAAACAGCAAGCAGGGCATCTTCTTAGCAAGATGATTTAGATGTGAGATCAGCAGTAAGTTAAATAAACTACCTAGGTTCCTTTCAGGCCTCTGATTCTAATAGTATTAAGGAGACATTTCTTCTGCTTCCTGACGGCTGCCTTCCCAGAGTTAATGGAATCATTCTCCTTATTATTATTTTTTTCAGCGGAACAATGGTTTTTTGATATTCTTTTTTCAGTTGCCTGGAGTCTTTGTTAAGATAACAAGAATTCTTGGCCTCACTGGTTCTTTTTTTTTTCCTGGACAGGAAGTATTTTTTACTGAAACAAAAATATCAGTACCTATATTTACATGCAAAATAAAATATTTATGGGGCTCGTTTCAGCAGAATCCAGAATAGTCTCTATATTTCAATTCTCAGGCAAAATTTTTGTTTAACTGAAAAATGATGAATTGATGTGAATTTAAAAAAATATATTAAAATTGGAAAATTTCCAACTACTGCATAGTAATTCTTTTAACATTTTTATGAGACATCTGTTTGTGAAAAACAACCATATTAAAAGAGGAACTTTCTTTCAATGCCCCTTTTGAAAATTGTTTCTTTCCACATTTTATTTCTAAGATGTGACTTGTGAATTATATTGGCACAGAATATTTTTTTGCCCCACAGGAATAGAACTCAGTAGTTGTTTTTCAGCCAGAGGGAATGGTAATGTTCTTGACAATTGTTCTAAGGAAAGGATCAAATTCAAATCCTTAGAGGATTTATAAAGCCATATTGGATTTACAAAGAAAAGTCTTTTAGCCAGGACAAAAGATACAGCCCATGACTTACTACCTTTTCTTTGGTTGGTATCTGTTCCATATATTTATATGTGTTTATATACATGTTTATTGAGTGTTCTTTTATATAATATAATATGAATAGGTTGTAAAACTCCATGTTCCCTCAAACATCTCCCTAATTAATTACTATAGCAACATAATCCCTTTATTTAACTCAGTCCAACAATAGTTTTTATGTGTGTGTGGCGGGGCGGGGGGGGGAGGATGAGGGAGAGGTTAGGTAACAGGTGGAATGGCTTTGAGAATATGTCCATACAGTTTGGAAGAGGAGGTAGTTGGCAGAAGAGGAAGTAGAGGTAAATGGTTTCATTATTCATTTCTCACATATTACTGTACTGGATTAGTTAACTGTTAACAAGTCACATGCAAAAATTAGGCCTGAGGGACTAATGCATATTTTTCAGGCAGGCTTGTTTTGGAAGAAGTCCTGACATATAAAGGTACCTCTTGGGGTGGCCAGATGGCTCAGTTGGTTAGAGCACCAGCTCTTAACAACAGGGTTGCCGGTTCAATTCCCACATGGGATGGTGGGCTGTGCCCCCTGCAACTAAGATTGAAAATGATGACTGGACTTGGAGCTGAGCTGCGCCCTCCACAACTAGATTGAAGGACAACGACTTGGAGCTGATGGGCTCTGGAAAAACACACTATTCCTCAATATTCCCCAATAAAAAAAAAGAAGAAAGGTACCTCTTAATAATGCTTCTGTATTTGCTCCCAGAGGCTAGGAGGAAACATGATAGAAGGTGGGCAGTGCAAATTGGATGAGGGGAGAGGACCCTAAAATGACATTGAATGTCTGGGCTGATTTGACGAATCTAACATCTGATTGCCAATGCCTTCTAATTTTACCACTTTATGGGTATCCCTCTTGATTGTCTGGACTCATTTGTAAAGGAGTACATTCCCAGACAGAAGGCAGACTGTTTATAATTATTATTTAAAGAGAACAGAGTATACATAGCAGAGTCTCGTCTGCAAGTACTGCTAAAACAAAACAAAACAAAACGAAAAACAAAAACCCTGAATGACCACCGCCCATGGTGTTTAGCAGGCATGTGAGAGGAGGGTAAGGAAGTATACGTCAGCAATTGGCCTGTTGCTGCACATGAATCTCTATAGTACTAGCGTATTGAAAACACACTCAACTGGTTTTGGTAGCGGCTGTCTTCCCATATTATGATTAGTTGACAATCAGTAGTGACGTCCTCAGATTCAGGACCTGCACAAGACATATTTAGAATAAGTACTCTGACGGCAGCTCAAATATAACACCATGCTTGAATGTCTATTGTAGAATTTGTGGCATGCTGTCCTGGATTGGAGTCATGTAAGAGCTAGACTGTGGGCTGCCAGAAGTCAGGGATAGCGCATTGTTAATCATTGCATTTTCATAATGCATACTCCATGCTTTATTTCTAGAGAGAGCTCAATCAATGTTTTCTGAATTGAACTGAATATATTATGATGTCTTTTGACTCTTAGCTCCAAGTAACTTACATAAGTAAATAACAATGATGTTTGGTGCATCCTATTGAATTAGAGTCCAAATCTAACAAATTCGTGGATGTATAGGATAGAGACTGGTTGATTCTTTCCCAAAAGATACAGCAAGTGCGACTGAGATAAACTTCTCTTTAAAAGGCAAAACAAAACAAAAAATTATCTTCTTTCTTCCTTGTGAACTTAACAATGTGTATAATTCTCTGGTGAATGGAGAAAAAAGATTGACTTCATTATTCCCCATTCTTCCTTTTAATACAAAGTAAAGCAATGAATAAACTTTATTATATTCTGAAACTTTAAAAAAGGTTAAAAAAAACTTTAACTTTTTTTAAAGTCTCTCTCCTCCTAGTCTTCTCCCCAATTTATCTCATTAACTTTTCAAAAGGGAGATAAGGAGCCATGCCAGTCATTTCAAAACCAAAATATATTCTGGCTTTCTAATGGCTTTTGGAGCACAGAGGAGGAAAGGAATCAATTAAAATAGTTGGGAATGTTATTTACATCTTGAGTGAAAATAATAGTTATACACTTCATGAACAACAGTTTATCCCACAAAATCATGTTTCAAGTCTTCAAGCAATTCTCCAATTGAGAGCATGTATTATAGCTAGCTATATTCAAAATAAATTTGACAAAATAGTCTCCATCTCCTTTTATGTTGAATAGCTGAAAGTATATAACAGAAAATTTGTTCACTTACGATGGAAGAGAATTGAGTGTTAAATTACTTATTTGTGTCAATCTAATTATTTACCTGTACATTCTTTGTTTAGGGACTTTGGTAATAACTAGTCTGTACTTTTAGGTTCTCCTCAACTGAGAGACAGAGAGCTCATATTTCTTCCCCCTCATTCTCAAAATAAAATTAGATCTATATTTAAATTCTACACAAGTCTGCACTTATTAGTTCTGTGGTCTTGGGCAAGTTATTTGACTTGAGTTCAATTTCATCATCTGTAACATGAAGCTAATATTTGCTTTGTAGTGTAGTCGTATGGATTAAATAATACAATATTGAAAATTCTTGTCATCGAGACCATGAACATATGATGCTTAATAAATTGTTATAGTCAATTTTTACATTGTATTTAAACATTTTTTTTATTATTTTTAACCATAATTTGGCTTAGCCAGTTGAAAAACATAATGGCAAATTGGGTATGCTCTGCTTTTCTCTCTTAGAAGGACATCTTCAGATTTGAGAGAAATAATTTTGGGCAGTCATTCAATGAAATTTTAAAGCACAGCATATATCGTCAAGAGATACAAAGCTCAGGTGAGAAGCTATAAGAACTGCAAAAATGGAAGTCAGTCTGCAAAATTTGCTGTCGTCGTCTTCTCACTTATTACTGCTCACTAGCTTCCTTTCCCCCACACCTCCTTGTTCCTTTCTTAAATTCTTACATCAAGAAAGTCATGTTTCTTCAACATGAGAGTTTTCATGAAACTGAACAGATTGAAGTTTACTGGAATATAAGGAGAAAGGTGGGAAATTATTTTTCTAAGGTTGGTGGATAAGTGAAACATTAGATCAACTCTTCAACATTACAGCTAATATTAGGAAAGAGATGACATGGGCAAATAAATCTTTAAATATTCCATTTTGTTTTCGTCATATTCTTTACCAATACTTTCTGCTAGAATTTGTGGCAAAATCTCTCCTCTTTTTAAACATCTCGATGGAACGGCTGGATTCTTGAATGGTGGTAATTAGAAGGGATGGATCTATTACTTTAGTCTCCTTTGATATCTGTGTCATATGCTTGTTATGACACAACAAAGAAATAGTAATGAAAATAAATACATATGTAGTACTTCTTATGTACAAGACTGTTGAAAGTGCTTGCCTTATATTAACTTATATAGTCTTCAAAACGGTCTTGTGCTGTAGGTCCAATTATTGTCATTTCCATTTTACAAATGAATAAACTACGTTACAAAGTTAAGTTACTCATCCAAGGTCAGAGAGTAAGTGGCCAAGCCTGTATTTGAGAGGAGGCATTTGGCTCCAGAATCTTGCCTCTTGCTTCTTAATCACTGCCTTATTTTGCTTCATATTGGTTGGCAGATGGGAACAGAAGAGAAACGGGTGTACAACAGGCACTGTTGTAAGCACATCGGCCTCTTTTAGACTTCAGGCACTGTGTGACTTAAGCAAATGGCAAATCAAACGTTGGAAGAGTGCAAGTTATTTTCTCTGTTCGGGTGGAAGAGTCTTGGATAAGATACAGGGTTTGTAATCATGTGACCTTGAACATATCACTAAATCTTTGTCTCATTCCTTTAGTTTTCTGGTTTTAGTGTCTACTGGGATTGTTTGGTTATAGCAAATGTGCAAGTTCTTTGAAAGATAGAATCTACATGGAAAGTGGGAAATTGACTTAATATAAAAAAATCCAACAAATGATGTTTTTTTCTTTTGTAGCCCAAGTCCATTTTATAGGTTTCCTTGTTTGTAAAAGGCAGAAAATAAAGATATCTAACCCATAGGGTCATTGAGAATATACATGTATAAATATTTCTAGGCACTTTATTCCTTTACCTTTCCATAACCCAAACTTGTTTAATTTCAGTATTAATATTATAATTTACATTAGGTATAAACATTGAAAAGTAGTCTCCACTACCTCATCCTTAACCAATTAGTGTCTGGGTTCCTTTTCGAGCCAGACATTATTCCTGTTCTCAACAAAGTTCTCCAGAAACTATTCCCTTTACTCCCTGGCAGCAGCGGGAAAACTCTCTCTCACTGCTGTAGTGCTTGATACATATGTCTGATACAGGTTTCCCTCTTTGTTGGGCCATTATTTATTTATGTGTCTCACTCCTCTTACTAAATTCTGAGCCCTCTGAGTGCAAGAGTTATTCTTTGCTACCGATCTTTGTAATCCTAACTCAGTTCCTGAAACATAGTGGGAACTTGCTAAATATGGATAGATGAGCAATGAGTGGGAGGAGGTAAATCATGTATCTGCTTCTTATTCAGAACCCATTTGCCAGCTGTGACTGACTGGCCCCTGGAAGGCCTTGACGGCATGCTGTAAGCAGGACCTTGCTGATGAAGCTTAGGTATACAGGATTGAAGGCAAAGAGGAACAGAAACAGTCCCGTCCATAACCAGTTTGAATCAACTGAATATTGTATCAAGTTAAAATTATGCTCAACCAAGGAACGACGAATGCCTCACCCCATGTTTCTCACTCTCTCTCTCTGTATTGATTTATGAGTGTAGCTTACAGAGAGCTGTTGCTAGGGGACAGATTTTCTCAGGTTTCCATTGAAGATATACTCACAAAGAAGCCATGCAATTTGCAAGAACAGCCACCAAAAATCATTGCATGGAGCCCTGTTCATTATAAAAAACATAGCATATCGTCAAAAATAAGATTTGGTTTAATTGTACATTCAGTCCATTCAAGGGGTGAGTGGACTAAAACTGGCTTCAATTTAGGACACACAACGGTGTGAGGAGCATCCTGGAGATTTCTGTGATTGCTTCTAAATTATTCTTTCATTCAGGTAAACAAATAGTTATTGGGGCACATTCTGAACAGGGAGGGAGTACACAGTGATTAATTAGTAACACTCACCCTAGAAGGAGTTTACAGCCTGGTGGCAGAGAATGACTCACCATTTTTGTAGGTCCACAGTAACCAAATAATGGCAATTTCATTTGCTTTAATCTAATGCTACGAATACAACATGGTTTGCATAGTGATAGAGGTATCTGAGAGTACTGTGAATAGAAAATAGCTTAGAAGAGGCGGATGCTGGTTAAAGAAGGTATCCTGAGATGTCTGAGCTGAGGCTTGGACAATGTGCATGAATAAGATAAGAAGTGGAGGAGGGAGACACCACTATTCCAGACGAAGGAGGAAGAAGGAGCAGAGACAGTAAAGTGAGAAAGAGCAAAATATGTGTAGGACACAGCATACTGTTGACTGCTGTTGTAGTATAAACATCCCCTGCACGAGGCAGGGAATGACAAGAAGAACGTCTTTGCCTTAAAACAATGGTTAGATAAAAATATACTGAAAGAAGAGCAGAGGACCCTTATATTTTTGTCCTAGGCTGTTAATCAATTCAACACTGATTCTCGATTTTCCCACTTGTGAGAATTGTATTTTTAATGATATTTTGAGGGTGTTCCATGTGAATAAGTAATAGTACTTTCATTGCTTTCCTATAAATTGAAACAAAAATCCAAATTAGGATATAGCTTTGATTATTTATATCTTTAATCGCATTTGTTTCTATAGTCTCATGTACTCAAGGGTTCATCTAGAAAAAAACCTAAGATGGAATTGTTGAGTCATTATCCTGCAATGAAACCGTATGATGCTAACCTCATCATTGACTGAGTAATATTCACCTTTGTACGTTTAGGACCTAGCGTGGTGCTTCACCTATGTTAGGAGCTCAAAAAATATTTGCTGCATCAGTGGATAAGCAATATTCTAATCTCTCATCTGTCCTTCTCCTTGATAGTATTAGTCTTTGTTCTAAAGCATCCTTTCTGTTTTCTCATTGTACATTTTGCATTAAATTTTACTCTATTGCTTAGACTATTGTGTGCGTTATTAAGTAACAGCGTTAATGTGGAAATATCTTGAGATTTATTCTTATGAATTTACTTCTAAGGCTAAGGCAGTTGTAACTGGAGAAGCTTTGTTTGAAAATCTTTTGGAAAATACGAAAAGGATGAGCCTTACAGATACACTATGTGAAGTGAATCTAACAACCTACGACTTTTCCAGTCTTAAGACCTTTCTGTCTGTAGCAGAGTTCATCTCACAGATGTGGTGGCCAGGACGGCCTACCACATTGTGGTGTCTGTTTTTTTTGTTGTTGTTGTTGTGGGGGAAACAGGACTTTATTGGGGAACAGTGTGTACTTCCAGGACTTCTTTCCAAGTCAAGTTGTTGTCCTTTCAATCTTAGTTGTGGAGGGTGCTGTTCAGCTTCAAGTTGTCCTTTCAGTCTTAGTTGTGGAGGGCGCGGCTCAGCTCCAGGTCCAGTTGCCATTTCTAGTTGCAGGGGGCACAGCCCACCATCCCTTGCGGGGGGTGTCTGTTTTTTTTAGGGACATGACACTTGGGATGTCCAGTCAGTATGAAACCTGCTGCTGAGATTTTCAGAACAGGTCATAGCTCAAAAAAAGGATGTTTGATATAAAAATACTCAGAATACATAATAGAAACCGAGACTTTTTTTCCCACGTAGATAATATGCCATTTCTATCTTTTATCGAAATAATTAGACAGGGTTTACTCTTCCTGTAAACATAGTTAACCCTGAAACTATGGGTTATGTCTTGTTCACTGCTGTATCTCCCCAGGCCTAGAGAATTTCCTGGGACATAGTAAGCCTCAATAAATATTTGTTGAATGAATCAATAAGTGAGAGACAAATATACATTATAGACTCACCCAGGTGGAAAGGCAGAGAGAAAAAGCTGAGTATTGTGCAAATGGAGAGAAACTGTTTCTTGGTGATAAATATCTAAAGGTAGACATTCTGTAGATTCTATTAAAAAACAGAAGACATATGCTCCCATCCTTGATCTGCTTAAATTCTTTGCAAACACTGATGGTTAGAGCTGCAGAAACACAGTCTAGAAATCTTCCTCTTACAAGCCTAAACTTAGGGTACTTGTAGATGGAAATATCATGAATTGTCTGCAATCAGATTAAAAATACTCATACAATCAAGTGACTATTCAAGACTGGCATGTGTCCAGAATTGGAAGGAACGTAAGAGATTAGCCAACAATTCAGAATCCATGTGAATAAAAGGAGAGAAATCTGGTAAGATCAATTGGACCCATTTTCCTTCACTACATCTGATGAAGGGTTTCTGATTCCTTAGTGAGGAATCAGATTTGAAAACGATTAGCAGAATCCTATTATGTCCAACTAAGGTTTATTATATGTATACTTATGCAGAAATCCTCAGTTAATGAAACTGTATGTAGCTCAGAGTATAGTTTCCAGTATTGTCAATTAACACTCATTGTCTTTGTTATTTATAGAAATTTAAGAAATTGAATTGAGGCACTATTTTCGAAAGGCAGTCTCTAAATGTGTCAATCTTGTGTCCAGAGTACAGAGATGGAATATAGAGAGATGTGCCTCTCGTGTGTGGTGCTCTAGCAATGTTGATTTCAGTCTGGCTGTGTGTTATGCAGAGAGCTTATGGGCTTGCACTGGATCTATTAACATTTCTTTTGCTTGGTCTGTATGTCAGAATTTACCAGATGACTGGCTAGAAATAGGGGTTTGGATGGTGATAACACTACTATTTAAAGTTACCATTTGTATTAGCCACTATGCTGAGCCCTTTACATGTCATGTATAAACTATCTCATTTAATTCTCTTAAAAACCCTGCAATACTACTATTAATAATAGAAAGGTAGCACCGTGTGTATTATGTGTCAAAATATTTCAAAAATAGGTATTGGTTTACCTATTTCTGTGCATGTTAATTCATTCACTTCTCAGAGTAAATTTAAGGAGGGCTATTCCTTTTCCCATTTTATAGACGGGGAAACTGAAGCAGAGGCGTTAACTATTCATCGAAGGATATGTGGACGGTATATGGCAGAGCTAGGATTTGAATCCAGGGCCTCTACTTTTATAGTCCAAACTCTTAACTGTGAATATGCCGGTCATATTTTTTAAGGTTAAGGTTATAGATTAAAACCTGCCTTTTTGTTGTTGTTGTTATTGTTGTTTCCTAAATCTTTTTCAACTGATGTTTTCCAATATCAAGAGGGGCCAATCTATTTAGATTTCAGGTATATCAGGAAGTCTATTTTCTTATAAGTTTGCCTCACAAAGTTAGTCAAATAAGTATAAAATTTGTAGCTGAAATATAAAATATGAGCTGTTTTACAGCTTACAAACATAACTCTATGTTAGCTGAAATCAAGTACAAGTTCTCTTTTGAGCTAGAGTATTGCTAAAGGTTCAAACTCTTGATTTTTGAAGCACAAGAGAATGGATTGATTCTGAGGGGATTAATCTGCTAAATCTGTACTACTTCTTAGCATTAATATCCAATTTCAAAATAATGCAATTCAAATTGGCCAACTTTACTTCCTGGATCAGTTTCTTTACATGTTCAAAAAGGAAATGGTAGTTTCCTTATTTAAACCTTTGAAATAAACTTTAAGGATATTAGATCCTAAAAATTTAATTCTCCTGTAAAATTGGATTTCACCCAAGCACATTTGCTGTCTTTTCTCTTGTCTTTCAACCTCATCCTGCTTTTTGAATGTATTGCTTATAAAGAAAGTAAGTATCCATGTAATATGGTGACATACGTGACCCTATAAAAAGACATAGATTCCAGTGACAATCTGCCTTCAGATTTTCACTTTTGTGGATCACACATAGGTGTTGATAGTTCTGGGACCTCTTCTCTCATTGACAAATATTTATTTATTTAGTGTGCTTTATTTTTCTTTCTTTGTGTTCCCTTGGCTATCCCCCTCTGTGGCCTGGTAGATACTATATCTCAGGAAATAGAATATTACTTTTAATATTAGTACATATGTAATCTATCTTCATAAAAATCCTACTGCTCCTCTCTGAATATACTTACTGATAATCAAGAGATCAACTTGAGACTATCTGAGGTAGATACAAACTAAGTAGAAGATGTCTTGAAGAACCTTATAATCTTATTGACGAGATGTCCCAACAGAAAACAATGGAAGTATAGCCACTGTTTTATGTGGGGGTACTCTTTTAGTATGACTTACTCCTTTAGTTTATTCAGATCTCTGTGCAAAGTTCATCCCCACAGAGAGGACTTTTTTGACTGCCTTATCTAAATTCTATCCCCTTCACATTCTATTCATTTACCCTTCTTCTTTCCCCAGTAGTTCTTATCATTAGCTGATTTTATATTTGTCAGCTTTCTGCACCACTAGTGTAGAACTCCAAGTGCGCAGGAACGTTGTTCTGTACATTGTTCTATGCTCAGTGTCTGGTTGATTGGAGGTACTCATTAAACATTTGCTGAATGAAGAAAATTCAGGTTGTTTTAGAAAAAGAAGTGAGGAATTCACAAATATGAATCAAGCATATTTTTCACTTTTTCAGTAGATACACAGTCTAATCCTAAACATTATTTTAGACCTAAGATATATGGGTAAGTGTTTAACTTTCAAGGAATGACTTACCATCACCTTGACCAACCTACTTTGTAAGGACATTAGAAAGACAACTTAGGGGCAGTTGTCAAGTCCTCTCAGTGATTTGAAACTACTGTATCCACCAATGAGAATTAGAGAAGTACTGAACTTCAGATCAGTAGTGATCAATGCTGTTGAGCTGCATACACAATATAGAGCAAGTGACATCTGTTGCCTATTATCAGGAGTAGAAGTCCAAACACTTCTGCTCACTGCATCTTGATATTGGAGTTGCCAAGGAAAACACAGCACAAACACTGGAATGGAAGAAGTCTTTACTTACACAGAGTAGAGACAGAGCAAGATCAACTTCAGTAGTGGGCATCAGTCCCCTATGGCCAGCAGGACCCCTGTCAGTCAATGAAGGGCAATTGGCCTGCATGCACCCTTCTTGTACCCTAGGGTGAAGGACCCCCACTCATCCCTGAAAGGGACAGATATAGCTGTGGGATTGGCCAGGTGCCATATGGCGGCACAAACTTAAGCAGAACAAAGGAACACACATTGAGTCTGAAACAGTGAAAGATACTCTCACACAAGGTGCTAAGTCAAGTATAGGCTGTGAGGATTCTCTCTTCTGGTAAGGAGATATTCAGGCCCAAGGCCCATTCTCATGCAGCCGAGTCAGTGGTCAAAGCACTACATGTATGATACTGCTTTTCCCAACACAAAAGAATTGAAGCACATGATTCAGATAGAGGGAACTTACTAATACCCAATCAAATAATATGTAGTAAATTTCTTTTCCCACCTCTTCTTTTTTGAGATACCTCTTTCTCCCAAAGCCATATATAATATATATAAATATATAATATTCATACATTTTTTTCCTTTCCTTAAATGTTATCATTCTTGAGCAT
This sequence comes from Rhinolophus sinicus, assembly GCF_036562045.2. NCBI lineage: Eukaryota > Metazoa > Chordata > Mammalia > Chiroptera > Rhinolophidae > Rhinolophus > Rhinolophus sinicus. Next base: position 159,012,424 of record NC_133752.1, on the reverse strand, counting down.
ACAATCAAGTAGAGGGACCTTGCTACTTGAACTTGGAACTTAGTTCACTCAGGGGGCTCTCTGTGAACATCCTTGGACATGACTGAAACATTTGCAGATTTCATCCTTTATATATGGTCTCACATATAACAGGTTGGAAAGCTGATAGAATCAAATTAAATTTGTGGTGGAGAGATGAATATCAGTGCTATGGTAGATATTATACATGTAATGCATTATAGAACATTCTCATGATAGTTGATTCATTATATTATTTTCTCTATAGGTCAAAGATAAACTATCTATTTTGACCTCTTATTTTAATTATTGTCCACTATTAATACTAATTGTGGGTCTGAAATATTAGGATACATACATCTCAAGAAAAGTATACACAGATACCAATATTTTTCAAATATAATTTGCTTGGATAATTTCTACGTCTCCAGGTAATTTTCCACAAAAAGTCTCTAGTTGCATATGTACCAGAGTTTTCATTAAGTTTTTTCCTTTTTAATTTTGGTGCAGATTGAGTGTAGAAAATGAATCAGCTGCATGGAGAAGGGCAATGGGAAGCTTAATACATGAGCTTGAAAAAGAGATTTTGAGAATAGTAATTTCAAAACTGCCTAAAGGAAACACTTTTAATTAAAAATATTTTTTACCAATAATTTTCAATAATGTAATGATACTTAACATTCTCTTAGCAATTCATGTGTGGAATATGTTTTATGTTAATAGGATGCTCAATGAAAGTTTTCCTGGTTTTGTCTCTTGTACCTGACCAGTGGAAAAAGTAAAAGAATGGAGACCCTTTTAAAAAGTTTTGGCTCAGAAATGACACATACTCGTATACTTTGCAGAGCCCTGCAATGGCAAGAACTAGTCATATGGCCATCTCTAGATGCCAGCAGGATGGAGGAAAGGAGGGCTGGTGATGGTACTGGAAAACGTATCCTGGCTGGGCAACAACTCTACACTGTAGATGGAAGAATATACATTTTCTTGTACTTCTTTCTGCCAAAATTTGCCCCTCTAGCCACCAAATATCTGGACAGGGTGTTTTTTGCTATGTATTAAACAAACTCAGCTCCTCCTTAGAGAGGAATTCTCTCATCCCTTTCTCTCCATGGCTTTTGATTTCACCCATGTCTTCACTTGACATGGGCATTGGAAGTTTGGTTTCTTACTGGTATAAATATAAAGAACCAAACTTTGAGGCTAAAACAGTTATAGACCTATCTGCTAACATCAGCAGATAAAGCCAATACACATTCTGGTTCTTTTTATCATTTTCCCTGGAATCAGAGCTTTAATAGACAGGTGGTCTGCTTTCTAAATGATTCCTCAGGAGAAATTATCAACTTTGTCACACATCACATGGGGCACTAACCTTCCAGTCTATGGTATGTATTTCCATGCCTTCTGTTATCTATTTTAGTGTCAAGCTAATAACCACATATTTTAGATTATTGGAAAGGCAAAACTCCACTTCAATGTAATAATGTCTGTATTAAATCATTAGAAACTATTTTAGTGATTGTTTTAAATTTCTTCTATGGCTTCTTACCTTACATTCTTAACGTAATCAAGATGTTCAATGTTCAAATTATAGACAGGAGAAAAGAAAAAAAGAATAGAAGAAAAATAAGATAATAGCCAAATTGATTACCAATTTCTAAATAATGGAGAAATGTTGAAAAATAGATTTCATTAATAATTATATTTCAAAAATTCAAAAGCAAAAATAACTATAATATTTGAAATACGGAAATGTATCTCATTAAGTATTATAATTGGAAATTCATTCATAGATTTATAGCAAGTATTCATTTAAAAACATTTTTTAATATACTCATTAAATTTATTTTTGATGACATTTTCTGAGTCACATGAGACAGACATGCATTTTGGGGCCTAAATGCCTTTCTTCTGTGCAGGAGAAACCTGTGATCATTCAGCCAATCAATAGCTCAAACATATAAAATAGAAAATGTGCGGTATTTATGTTTATATCTGATTCTGTAAAGATAATGCTTAAAAGGTCTCCTTACTTTGGGCACCATTGCAATAACTACGCTTGACAGGTGCATTCACATGATTCATAGAACCTTAATAATAGTTGTAACACACTTTTAACTTGGGGCCAGTGCCCTCAGCATGGCAGTTACATAATAAATTTGTTTTTATTATTCTCAACATTTCATTTACATACATCACCTACTCTAATAATTACAAAAAATGTTTCCTCTTTAAAATATTAAACTCATGAGCAGGACTGTCAAGGAAAATGTCTGTTCAGGATATAGACAGGGACATTTATCACTTTCATGACCTTCGTTCCACCTCAAACCACTTTTTCTTTGTACAATAATTGCCATTGTTTAGAACACTGAAATTAGCCTATGTTCACGATTGTTCAAAATTCTGTCACTAAGAGACTTCCAGAGCTGTCGTTCTATTTCTGGTCCTTTTGTTATAAGAAATACCAGTGCGCTGATAAAATGATGGTGAATTCTGTTATCACCCTTTACAAAATGACTTCTCTTACTGGTGTGTCATTGCTTTATTATATGACTCTTCATATTTTGGTTAAAAAGGGTTAATATCTACTTTTAATGCAGGGGGATGCAAATCTTATTTATCAACTCAGATGTGAAAATATACATAATTTTGTTTTTAAAAACACAATTCATTTTAAGTTTGTTTTATGTTCCATTTTGACATAGGAAAAGAAACTTAGTCTCCATAAATATAGTATTCTTCTCCTTTCAGCAAGTGACAGTGGGAAGGTGGTGTTTATTACGTCCAGATTTTGGTGGCTGGTGGAGTGAGTGTGGAGCATGGGAGTTGTATGTGACTTTTAATCCATGGGGATATCTCCTGAGATGTATGTCATCCCTTTAGATCATTGGCCATCAATCTATTCCGAGTGGGCCTTGCTTCTATTGCCTGACCTCTTCAGGAATCTGGCTTTTTCCAGCCCATCACTGTCATGCTTGAGGCTATGGGAATCTTTGCAAGGCTGTTGAAGTTCCTATTTCCCCAGATGTGAACTTACCTCTTTGCTCCCAGGGCTCTTCCCAGCAAGAAGTCGCAGATTCTCTCTCTCTCTCTCTCTCTCTCTCTCTCTCTCTGAGATCTATAAACAGCTATATATATTCTTCTTGGTCTGTCTTCTTTCTGGTTCAGGGGAAATTTTCTCCATTTAATGGGCTCTCTTCTGTTCTATAGTTGTTCTCCACAATTTTTTTTTCTTTAAAAAATGCTTAGAACCCTTTTCTTTCACTAGGGTGTGTGCTTTTTGATAAAGAATGCCAAGAGGATCTTTGTTAGCTACTTCACCTACCTTGCTTCACTAGAATAAAGCACACATGGCTGGTTGGGTGTAGGCAAAGCCCAAGAGGAGAAAAAAAGTTGGGATAATCAAGTAACAACAACAACAGCAACAACACCAACAGCTTTATCCTGCCACAATTTACTTCATGGCTATTTCTTAACTTTTCCCTTCTGCCCATTACCTAAAAGCTCCTTGTTTTGATGATTTCCTGAATCTGTCTGTCAATCTGTCCCCATCCTGGCTGCTCTCACTAGTTCTTGCCAATGGAAGGGAGGACATAAACTTTGATAGACAGCTTACTGTCTGTCAAATTTGGCTTCAAGTTTTATGTCATATAGAATCATGAAAGTGGTTCAATTTTGGAGCAATTTAAAATATTTTTTATAAGGTCTGGCTTTTAACTTTGTTTTTGCTGGTTGGCCTAAGGATCAATACATTGTAATAACAATTTTCTGACAGCTGTGAAATCATTATTAGAGTAATAAAGTGATGACCATATATGGCTTCCTAAGTAGATCTGTCAAAATACATTGACTTTTCTACAGCTTAGCAAAAATGACAATATCCTAACTAGTCTTTTAACAACAGGCCTATTTCCACATGGATTGTTGACAATTACTGAGAAATAGCAATTGCACTAAATATTTTATTCTAAGAGGCAGAACATGAAGATTTTAAAGTCTCAATTTCTGTTTGACAAATAAAATAACCAATAATCCTCCTAAAAGGACTTTGGAATTTAAGGGATTGTTTTCTTTAAAGCAAAACAAAACAAAAATGAGAAGAATGATGCAGATTTCCTTTGCAGCCATTGCAAATAAGCGGGAAAAATCATGCCATAGTAAATACTGGGTTTTCTTTTTAAATGACTCTTTATACACCAACATTGAGCAATCATTCATTCTATTTATGTTTTCCAGACTAGTTGTCAGCAACATTTTTAGCCTTGTGAAGAAATTATTTTATATAGGTTAAGAAATATTTTTATGTTCTGTTTTAGTGCTTTTTAAAATGGTAAGTTCTATAAAAATACATGATATGTTATAGATACCACAAGTCCAATGGTGAAATTACAGAGATGCTGGTTATCTTTTTCTACGATGAAAGATAGTAAATTGCAAGGGGAAGGAAGGAAGCTTTCTAAAAAAGTTTTTAGAAAGACTTAGTGGGGCTATACTGATATCAAAGCCATTGTTTGGGACTTTTGGAAAAGCAGGTGTATTGCATTTCTCTAGAATTTGCTCTTGATAGTAGGCTATTGGTGAGAAAAGAAGTAGAAAAACTGAGTGGAAGATTTGTATTTTCATAGCAGATTAAGCCCCTAAATTTATCTTTTTGCTGAAAAACCCTCAAAATTATGGATAAAATAATTTCAATCATAATGAATTGGTGATCTTGCATGGAATTATTATTTTTTGTGCCAAAAAACCTAGTGAAAGTCAAATTTTACAAAGGACAGTGGGGCACACAGAAGCTTGTTTTTACCCTGAAAACATTTGCTAAACTTTGTACAAGTTGAGTGTTGCTTTGCATGGCCTCACTGGGTACCTGATCTATGAAATAAAATCCAAGGCTCAACTAAGTTGGTGAATTTAATGGAATATATTCCTCCCATACACCTAATATTCTACTACATCCTCATCACAAGGCTGAACTAGAAATAAATCAAACACTTGATCCTTTTATTGTGGCAAAGAAAAGTTACTGCCTTGAACTTGGTGCTGAGTAGAAGCAAAAATAAGAAAAACACTAAAAATGTGGTGCTACAAGCCTCATTTTTATTCAGCCTAAATTTATACTGTGGAGTCTAAAAAAGCTTCATTCTGAGAACTTAAGAGTCATTGTAGCTAGCACTAGGTAGATGGAAAGAAAACCTGAGAATGTAAAGATTTCCCACAAATAAGATTCCAAGGAAACCGAGTAGCTTGCAATTTAAAATAACTGAACACACAAGGCAACATAAAATGTAGCATAGAGAGATAATGCTATGAAAGTGCTATAGGAAGCATGAGATTTGGAAAGGGCAGTGAAAAGGTTAACATATATGTATTTGGAGAGGAGAATACAATATAGGAAAAAGCAATATAAACATAAGGGCATGATCCATGAAAGAAATAATTGATAAGGCAAACTTTATTAAAATAAAAAGTTCTCAAAAAAAAAAAGTTCTCCTCCAAAACGGTCAAGAAAATGAGGCGACAAGATGCAGAAAGGGTGAAAATATTTGCAAAAAACCCCCCAAAACAAAGCACTATCACCCAAAAATATACGAAAACACTTACAACAAAACAATAAGAAAATAAGCAGTTCAATTAAAAAATGGGCAAAAGATCTACATAGATACTCCACCAAAGAAGATATACTGAAGGCAAATAAACATATGAGAAGTTGCTCAACATTATATGTCATTAGAGAATTGCAAATGAAAACAACGAGATGCCACTACAAATCCATTAGAATTGTGAAAACCCCAAACATTGATAACATCAAATGCCAGCAAAGATGTGGAGCGACAGAAACCCTCATTCATTACTTGTGGAAATGTGAAACGGTACAACTACTTCGGAAGAAGTTTCGTACAAAACTAAATTACTCTTACCATATGATTCAGCAATTGTGCCCCCTGGTATTTATCCAAAAGAGTTGAAACTTATGTCCACACAAAAACCTTCACACACGTATAGTAACTTTATTTGTAATTACCAAAACTTGGAAGCAACTAGATGTCCTTCAGTACATAGGTGAACGGACAAACTGTGGTACATCCAGACAACTGAATATTATTATTCAGTGCTAAAACGAAAAAAACTATCAAACAATAAAAAGACATGGAGGAAACTTATATTCATATTACTACATGAAAGAAGCCAATCTGAAAAGCAAGATACTGTATGTTTTCAACTCTATGGCTTTCTGGAAAAGGCAAATCCATACAGACAGTAAAGAGATCAGTGGCTGCCAGGGTTTGAGGGCAGGGAAGGATGAATAGGCAGCATACAGGGGACATTTAGGGCAGTGAAACTATTCTGTGTGACACCACAATGGTGGATACATGTCATTACACATTTATCCAAACCATAGAATGTACACATCAAGAGTCAACCCTAATGTAAACTGTGGACTTTGGGTGATAATGATGTGTCAATGCAGGTTCATCAATTGTAACAAATATAGTACACCATTCTGGTGGGGATGTTGATAATGTGGGAGGATGTGCATGTATGGGGGAGGGTATATATAAAATCTCTATACCTTCTGATCAATTTTGCTCTGTGTATAAAACTGCTATTAAAATAAAGCCCATTAATAAGATACAATGACTGGAACACATATATATTTCCTTGGTCTGTCAGTAGATAGTGCAAAAAATAAATCCTGGTTTCTCATACTGTTCTTTAATGAAAGGAATGAAGACTCGTTGGAGAAATGACTGATTCTAGGACTGGGGCAGGAAATATGCAAGAGAAGTCTGGATCATCTTGTAGTGCCAGAAAATAAGAAAGTGCTCGATAAAACAAAACCAAACCAGACAAAACACATAAGGAAACCACAATGATTTGGTATGTCGACGGGACATAAGAGCTGACAGAAAGAGTTCCCAATGGTAAAAACTAATGTAATTGGAGCAACATAATAAAGTAAAAATGGATTATAATGCAAAGTGTCATAAAATAAATAACTACGAGTTCAAACTGATATAAAGAAATAATTGACTAAACAAATGAATGAGGAAAAACACATGTTATCTCCTATGTAAAAGAATTCCAAACGATGTATATAGTTTCTACCCTCAAGGACATAGAATATAACTCCACAGTCCTTAAGTGTGGGCTACATAGAGTGACTTCCTTCCAAAAGAGTACAGTTTGGAAAAGAGGGAAAAGAATAACGTTACAGTAGAGAAAGCTAACAAACTACTTCATCCAGTAGATCAAAGTTAACAACAACAATGATAAGTCATATCTGTAATATGCACCCCTGTTAGTACGTGCTGAAAACAGTACAGTGCTTCAGTGGTCTTCCTGCTATCAAACCACAACCCCAGCCTAATAAGGAGAAAAACATCAGACAGACTCCAACTGAGGGAAATTCTGGAAAATACCTGACCTGTGCTCTTCAAAACTGTCAAAGCTGTCAAAAGAAGGCATACCTGAGAAACTGTCACAGCCAAGAGGAGAATAAATGCAATGTCGTATTCTGGATGGGATCCTGAAATGGAAAAAGCACATTAGGTAAAATTAAGGAAATCTGAAAAACTAAGAACTTTCATTTCATATATCAATATTGATTCATTATTTGTGACACATGTACTCTAATATTGAAAGATGTTAGTAATAGGGAGAAGTGGGTGTGGAGTGTATGGGAAGTCTTTGCACTACCATTCAAAATTTTCTATGCAAATAAATCTATTGTAAATTAAAAAAAATACAATGACTCAGAATTTCTGCTAAGTAATAAAAGGCATTAGCAAAAATTGAGAGAAATGACTCTTCTAAGATTCAGGTAAAATTTCATCTACATGTCTGCAAGTTCAACCACTGCTCTCTTTTAGATGGTATAGTGGTATGTATGGTACCACCTCACACCTATTAGAATGGCTATTGTCAATAAGACAAGTAATAACAAGGGTTGAAGAGGTTGTGGAGAAAAAGGAATCCTCATGAACTGCTGATGGGAATGTAAATTGGTGCAGCCACTTTGGAAAACAGTATGGAGGTTCCTCAAAAAATTAAGAATAGAATTACCATATGACCCAGCAATCTCTCTTCTGGGTATCTACCCAAATAATCTGAAAACATTTGTCTGTAAAGATATGTGTACCCCTCTGTTCATTACAGCATTATTCAAGGTGGCCAAGACATGGAAACAAACAAAGTGTTGTTTGATAGATGGTTGGAAAAAGAAGATGTGGTGCGTATACACAATGGAATACACTACTCTGCCATAAGAAAAGATGAAATATTGCCATTTGTGACAACATGAATAGATCTTGAGATTATCATGCTAAACAAAATAAGTCAGACAAAAAAAGTTGAGAACCACATAATTTCACTCATATGTGGGTTATAAAACCGAAAGCAACAAATGAGCAAGACAGACAAAAACTCGTAGACACAAACAGTTTGGTGGTTACTAGAGGGTAAGGGGAATTGCTAGAAGAGGTTAAAGGGGGTCAAATATATGGTTATAGAAAGAGAACTGACTCTGGGTGGTGAACACACAATGCAACATATGGATGATATATTACAGAATTATATACTTGAAACTTATATAATTTTACTAACCAATGTCACCCCAATAAATGTAATAAAAATAAAGAAAAAATATGTTTTAAAAAAGTTTGTAATAACATTGAAAATATTTTACCATATTTTAGGCTAATAAAACAACTAAAAACACAAACATTTATACAGTATGATCAGAAATATGTAAAAGGAAATACTGGAAGAAAATTGATAAAGGTACTTTGTATTGTGAGTTTTTTTCTTTGTACATTGCCCTAATTTTAAAATTCTGATCACTCATTCCTAATTTATGTTATGTGTTCCATTAAAACAATAATAGCCAGAATTAAGTTTTTTCTATTCACATAATCTTAACATTCTATACTTTTGTCTCAGTCAGTTCAGACTGCTATAACAAATTACCATAGACTGGGTGGTTTAAACAACAAACATTTATTTCTCCCAGTTTTGGATGCTAGAAGTCCCAGATGAGGGTGCCCACATGGCAGTCACTTGTGTGAGGGCCCTCTTCTTAGGGGGCCATTGTCTCTATGTGTCCCTAACCTAGGAAGGGGACTGCTTGGCCTCTTATTATAAGGGACTAATCTCATTCATGAGGGCTCCATCCTTGTGACCTAATTACCTGCCAAAGGCCCAACCTCCTAATACTATCACATTGGGATTCAAGTTTCCGCATATAAATTTTGGGGAGGCATATTCTGTCCATGTTCTTTCCTTTTCCCTTTCCTCCACAAATTCCCAGAAATCATCTCAAGAATGGCATGGAATGGCAGTAAATTTTAGAAAACCATGGATTGTCTTCAGTTTTTGCTAATACTATTCTTGTTTACTTAGAACTTTCTTTTAGGCCAGAGATTAAGATCATGATAGACATTTTATGTTTATTAAAAACATTCCTAGTATCTTTAAAATTGATTGACATTTTCTTTTGAGCTTTAGAAATTAAGAAAAATGTATTTAACATACATTTTTTGGCACCTACTGTATGCCGGTTCTACATCAGCAATCAAGAATTTGTAAATGACTAAGGCACTGTACTTGGTCTTAATAAAATCATATCTAATGGGGGTAGAATATAGACATAGAAGCGATAGTGATTTTGCCAAAGAGAATGAAATAATTGCCATCATAAATATAAAAATGACCTATTATAACAGTTTGGAGAATGGGACTGATGTTTGATGAGTACCTATTCTGTGTCTGACACTGTCCTAGATGTTTTCACAAACATATATAAGCCAATTTTGTTTTGTGATTAAGAGATGGTAAGCAACATGTCCGAGTTTTTATAGATAGTATTTGGTTAAATTAGGATTTAAACTCAGGCTATCTGAGTGGTTCTAATATAAGACTATGGGAGTGGTGATGGGCTTTCCAGACAAGGTGATATGTTAGCTGAGATTTAATGGTACCATAGAATTTTGATACCTAGGAAAGGGCTCAAGGGAGTTTCCAGGTTGAGAGAACTTATCTCCTTGGTGCCTCTCTAACTTATTCAACTTTCTGTCCGTCATTCTAATATCCATACATTGGTGACTATATTTTAGGATAGCAAAAGTGTACACATGACATTCTATATATTTTTTCTTTGAAGAATGAGTCCAGCCCTCTCTGTTTGTTTTTCTTTACCCAGTTAACCAGATTCTTACAAAACGCTATGAATGGAAATAAACTAATATGAAAAAAACAAAATTCTATGTCATAAAGACATTACTTTCAAATTTTTTGGGTGGAGTTATGCTTCAAATTTACATTACTGTAGTCACGTACTCTTACTGCTAACAAGGTTCCACATAAGTGTTAGGTTGGGGTCACAATGACTTAAAAACTTTAAGACATCATAGAAATGTAAATCTTTCCAAGCAAATAGATGGAGCAGCCTAAGGACTTTCATTACCTGGGATCCATCTCTTCAGTCTTTGAAGATTATGGCATCAATAAAAATTACATACAAAACCATGAAAAATGGCTCTTTGGAGATGTGTCCTTTCCCAGAAATCAATTTTGCCCAGCAGAATGTGCCTCACTGCTATTATGAAAGATAAAATTGTAAGGTGGGAAGGGAACTTAGAAGGTCACCTATTCTACTAACCTGTCTTCCAATAAGACCTCACCACATCAGGTTTTGAAAGATAATATTGTTTTGTTTTTTAAGACTCCCAGGAAAAGAGATAGTACAATATTTTTCAGATGTCCAATTAACAATATAAATTAGAATCAGAGTCCTTTGAGGAAAGCAAAAATAAACCCTCAATTTCTGTTAAGAAACAAGGGACAATATAAATTAGAATATAAATTTTCCCCTCAATCTTAACCCATTAGGTATTCTTTATGTCTTTGAAGATTGTTAAATTAATCCCTAAACTTTAAGTTCCATCCTAAATAATCATAGTTTTTCTAATATATCTTCCTATATACTATTCTCCTGCTCTTTAAATATTTTCTTTAATAATGAATATGTCATTTTCAAATTTCACACGTCATTCATTAGCCATGATGCCCAGAAAAATGTGTACTCCCCTGGAGGGAGGGATTATACATAAAGAGTTGGAGGATTTGGGACCTTTGCAAAGGAAGATAAAAAGACTTATGATTTTGCTACCATTCACTACCATTTTATACATTGAAACAATATTATAAAGGTATAGTCATGCGAGGCAAAAACAAGGGAAAATGTCACAAACATTAATTTCATGCAGAAGATTGCACAGGAAATTGGGGTAGGAAAGAGGGAAGTAGGACTTTTCACAGACCTTGCCTTGTCTGGACATGACCATCAGGTCCTAAATGTGCTTCACTGAATTGGGAGATTTTATTATAGCACAGAAAATGAAGACGATTCTTTCTCCACAAAGTCCGCCTGTCACCTATCAGCGTGATTATAACCTAACCAGTTCTGGGTGTAATGAGAAACATATGTCAAGGCCCCTGCTCTCCACTTCATATTATATGCTGTGGTGTTGCACTTGTTTATAAACCTTGCTATCTTTCTGTTTAGGGGTTATTCTTCATTTGTAGCCATGCTTGCAGGTCACCTACCCTTCTCCACACACAGTTTGTGGTTTTCCCTATCTGTATGTGTTACCATAACTCACATTAGTGAATATAATAGTTAAATGCACAATTTTTTTTCACAGGAATGCATTCAGCCATAACAAATGAAAACATGGGCCCAGAGTACATCATCTCTGAGTGAATGAGAATCAGAATGGGGAGCATTGAGAAGTTATTGCTGCCAGGTTGGGGACAAGTTGATAGGGAAATGGTGGAAACAATCATACAGCAAATAAAATTTAATTAGTAGGAAAAAAAGAAGAAAAAAACGTATTAAATACAAAGTGAAAAACTCCAAAATAATGAATGAAAGAAGTATTATCCCAGTGAGTTGTGACAGGACAGTATTTGAAAAAATACTAATAGGTTCTCATTCTCCACTCACCTTTATTTTGTCTGTCTTCTTTGGACTTCTCTACTTTCAAGGTGTTCTGTACTCTGTTGAAGGAAAATAGGTAGAGTACGCTTAGAATAGTTGGGTGCAGTAGTTCTCAAAGGGTGACTGTGGGGACAGAGCCAGACGTGCAGTTTCCAGGCTCTCGGCCTCATGTGGAAAGGTGCTGGCTCAGGTAGTAAATGGCCATCAACTGTGATTGGATGGCCATCAGCTGTGGGCAGTTGGCTGTCAGCTGTAGCCAGTGAGCCATTGGCCACTAATATAACTGCCATGGCTACGCTAGCAGAAAATGGGGGCTAGCAAGATGGTGGTGCCTGGCAAGCGCGGATTGCAGTTAGCATGGCGGAGTGCAGTTAGCAAGGGGTTGGTTGGTTGGCAGAGAAGCGGACGGCAGGTTGCGGATCATGTGGCTCCTGCTTCCTGTCTCCAACCCAGCCACCAGCGAGACTATAGTGGTATGACTCCCCTATCTATGGCTCCATGGGTGTTCCTTTTTGGCCTCACCATATCCTGCGTTCTTATGTGGGTAGTGGGACCAGAGACCACACATGACGCCCCACATGACAGTGACCCAAAAGAACAGTATCAGGACCTGACAACTTGCTTGAAATTCAGATGCTCCATCCTCTATCCAGACTTCATGAGTCAGAGACACTGCGGTTGCCCTAGCAATCAGTGTTTGAACAAATCCCCTCCAGGTGAGTCTGATGCAACTGAAGGTAGAAAACCCCTGGTGTCATGGATGAGGCTGATCCACCCTTTAGGACCAAGATGCTTATTACCTTAGCCATTAGGAATGTAGCTTACTCATGTCTCCAAGAATTGCCCAAGACTGAAAGGAGCAGCCACATCCGAGGTTGTGTCTGTCTCTGGCATAGCACTTATCCAATGATTTGTTGGTGAGGGGGCATGAAGCTGAAAGTTTACTTCCATTTAGGGTATCTGAGGAGGCTCTCCTGCTTCTGAGCTTTCTGTCAGATCAACTGTGGCCTCTGTTGCACTGCCTCCTGTTGAACTTCCCCCTTATTCAATCCTGCTCCTCTACAACCCTTATAGGCATTGTTCCCGAGAGGCCCCAACCCCCACCCATCTCCATCTTAGCACCTGTTTCCTGAGGAACCTGAAGTCTTCTGGCTTTCGTGCTCTTGTGGAAGTCATCGAGAGGATGCGAGGGCTGGTTGACCCGTGAGCTGGACATGGGCAATGGGAGGGCTCTTACCCTTTCCTGTCTCCTTGGAATATGTGTTCTGATTACTATAGTTGACCCTTGGACAACAGTGGTTTGAACTGTGCAGGTTCACTTATACACAGATTTTTTTTCAATACAGTCAGCCATATTCCAGGGTTTTGAATATACATGGGCTTTCAACTGCATGGCAGTTGGCGTCCCTAACTCCCATGTTGTTCAAAGGTTAACAGTAATTCCATAGTAGCACAACCATGAAACAATCTGAACCGTGTACATGACTGAACTCAGTTAAGGCTTCTATATAAACTTTTCAGCTTCTGGCTGGTGAAGGCAGAGATCCACGTGTCTTGTGATACCCAAAGTTCCCTGGTTTATTAACCCCACCACCTACCAATCTGGAGTGGTCTGCCTCTTTCCTTCAGTTTCTCCTTGTCCTCCGTGCCCAGGGCCAGTTTCAGATTACACCTAGGGAACTTTCAAGGTTGTGAACCAACCTGTGTTCCAGAAGTCCACACACCTGTGTGAAAATAAAAAGAAGTTTAGAAAAAAAAAAAAAAAAAGCACACAGGATTTGGGAGGAACAGCTTAGGATAGAGGAGTTTCTGCTAAGCCACCAGGAAGAAAAGAGATCAAGGGGAAAGGATAAATGTATAGACATTGGTAGACTGGACTGAGAGAGATCCCACATCCACTTTTCTGGGAAGAGCCCTGGGGCAGAGATAGGTGGGTCATATCTAGGCCAATGGGACCTTTGTTGGCATTGCAGAGATTCTCATGGCTTCAAGTATGTCACTGACGGAATAGAAAGAGCCAAATTCCAGAAGGAACCAGAGAGATGTAAACAAGGGATGTTGCAGGGCAACCTGAATAGATTGAAAACCAAAGATGAACTGGAATGACATACATTTCTGTAGACACTCTTGTAGTCACATGACATTGGAAATCAGATACGTACCCCCACTCATTAGCTACCAAACCCTCTTGTTACTGGACATTATATGTCACTTGACAAAAGGAGAAAAATCCTAAATTTATGAAGACATCTTTTCTTTTTTGGTCAGGATGGGACACAAAAAATTAAATAAATTGTTAAAAATGAAAGTTGTAATTTTTTTACATCCAATCATGAACTAAGATTTCTATCCCACAGCACAAAGTGGAGACTATATTTTTTTGTTACATAAAGTATATATTTTTTTTTTAAAAAAGCAAAAACCACCAAACAAGTCCCTTTTCAAGGATTCAGAGCAAAGGCGCTTGTAATGGGCAACAATAGAGAACTCCATTTCATCTGATCTCTGCCGAGAAGTGTACGGTAGTTAAAAGTTTCAGAAATAGAATGAGTTGTGAAGACTCTTTTCTTTACAGAACTTTGAGTAATTGTGAACACCAGACTACTTTCAGAGTACTTGAACAGTGGCAGTTTTGTCAGAGACCAGTTAGAGGTGGACCAAAGTGGATTATAAGACTAAAAGTTATGAAAGTGTAAATGGCCCGGATCTGATCTAGAAAATATATTGTCTTTTTAATGGGTTTCACAAAATGTTCTAGTGAGGTGGGATTAGTTGTTATCATAAGAGTATGTTCTCTTGATGTAGGTATATGATCATACCGAGAATAATGAGAGCTACATTATGGAGTACCTGCCGGGCACTCCAAGTTTAAGATGTGTACCAACCATTGTTAATGAAGGTTCTTTGAATATCTGGTGGACTCACCTGTCAGCTGTAGTTACTAGATGGTGCCCAAACTAAGTAGACATTTTAAGTACTTTTTTTTAATAGAAGGAAGCCTGAACATGGTGGTGAATTCCTAATTATATAAAAGAATCTATTGATTAGTTAAATGATCATAAAAATTTTCTTGCAAAGGATAAAGTGTCTTAAGTTATACAGTGATGTGCATCAATTATTTCTCAATGAAACTGAAAGAAAAGGATAAAGAATTTAGAACCCAAGCTTGTGATGATTTGTTATATTTATAAATGTTACTAAATATAAATTTAACTCATAAGCATGCTAAAAAATAAAAGCTTATAAGTCTATGAATCACTGCTTTTCAAATAGCATTTTATGGAAACCAGTATTCAAATTTCAATAATTAAGATACTTCTACTTTTGAATTTAAAAATGATAATGTTTAAAGTAACATGTATTCTAGCATCTGGCCATTGTTTAGGGCTTGACAACCTATTTTTAGGTGATCTCATTCTTCTGCATAGAATATGGACATTGTGTATTTTATTAATCTCAAAAAGTGGGGTGAAAGGTAGCAACAATCTCTAAAATGAAAAATTTGTAATTTGTTTCCTAGTTTTTCCATGCTTTGTTTGGCAGGTTAAACAAGAGTTGTTGATAATGCATTACTATTTTAAATACTCCTTAGGTTTTTGTTATTTTAATTAATATATTATTAACATTTTGTCCCTTTGTTTTGGTGTTCATTTTAATAAACTACTTCAAGTTAGGAACCCTAACAAGAATCTAAAAGAAGATGTTTTCAATTAATTAATGTTGCTCTTCCCCTATTTTTAGTAGGTTTTATATAAGGTTAAGTCAAACAATATTCTTTGTTACTTTTGGTTCTGTTTGAGTAGAGAGACTCCTGTAGCTTCTATTTTTTTCACCTATGAAGCAAATGCCCACTGCCTACTGACCATATACTATATGATTTTGGCAAATTATAGTTGATAGATATAAATAAATCATGCAGTGGGACATCAACTCCTCTGTCTTTCTGGTCTGCAAAAGTGTTGTTTGTGCTATATTTTATTTGTAAGTTAACCAATGTTAACCTATTTGGGACAAGAAACATTTTTATTATAGTAATTAGTTCTGCTGGTTGCCTACCAAAATGCGTTCACCCTTTCTTCTCGGTTTTCCTGGCAGGTTTCCTTAAACCACTGACTTAAGTTCTTGCCAATGGAAGGTGAGCAGAAATGGTGGGGCTACTTCTGGGCCTTTATCCCTCCTCACAGACATGCTGCTATTCCACCACTGCCGGGCACATGAGGACATTGTCCTGAGGACCCTGAGAACCAAAATGAAAGGGACCTGTCTGTGCCACTGAATGACTGCATGAAGTAGAGCCACCAGCCTGAATTTTCTGGAATGCAACACAGAAATGAATTTCACTTTTTCTTTTTCTTGTCACTGTGTTGGTTGATCTTGACAGTTTTAACCTAATATATTTCTATTTTTCCCTATCTGGAAATACTGTTTCCAAAATATTCTTGTGACTTTTTGAACTTGATTTTCTCATTTTTTTCTACAAGACAAATGAGGCATTTTCAAAGTTATATTTTCACTTTAACAGCCATAGGTAGCCAATTAAACATATTGGGATAAAGTGAATGAATCATTCCATAACTATTCACTACATTTCTGTTATATGTTTATCACTGTATTAAATTCTGGGGGCTATAAATGTCTACATGACACCTTTGCTGCTCAGTTTGATGGAAAATAAACATTTTCACTGGTGTTATAAGATTGTTTTATGTATGTTTTAGGTAATCGCTTTACTGAAAACATTATTTGAATTCATTATATAAGGCTTACTATGTAAAATGATATGGATAAAAATGAAGACTAAAACACAGTCACTTCCCTCAAAAACTCACAGTCAGAAGAAAAAAACAGTATTTAAGTATACTTCGTAATTTGCTTTTGATAAACGATGACTTCTTTGACCCTGAGTACAATCTAGAAAATAGGTTTTATCATATCTTTTGTAAATGATGAAGTGGAGATTTAATAATAATGATCATGATAATGACAATAACTATACTTACTACCTACTAGTAGGTCCTGGGCTCTGCCTTCTTAGGCCAAACTATGTTGGGAGTGCGTGGAATGAATACAAAACCCTAGATGTTCTGGATCTGAGAGAGGTAAGGGCATGTCATGCCAATTTCCTGATGGAGGCTGAAGAAACAGCAAGACCTCGGGGACAGTTCTACAAAATTTCCTGTGTCCTGGTGAAGGGCAAGAATAGCGGAATGATTCCCAAGTAAGGAAGCTGGATCCGTAGTGGGCCCCAGGTGACATAAAGCAGAAGACTAATTTCCATGTGCCAGGGAGCAGTGTGACAGTGACAGAGGATGTTAGTTTCCTACCTTTCCTGTGCCAGAATGGTGTGGGTAGCTGCATCGTGAGTCTCCTGCACCTGAAGTTGCAGAGAGAGCTCAACCTTGGAAGACCTTTTGGACAGGACTGAGACTTCAGAAGTGGCAGCCTGTATGGGCTGACATCTGAGATCAGGCAAGAATGGGGGTCCACGTAGGTGCCAGAGTAGCTAGCTGCCCACCTGGATCTGATACCTTCCTCTCTGAATGCCCTGGTGTCACATGAGGCCAGGCCCTCCTCCCACCACATGGGGTAAAAGGGGGTCCCCTCTAGGTTGACTGGATTAAGTTTCTACCACCTATGAGGATAGGCTTATTATTAGGAAGACCATATTATTTATTTCCAAATTTGAACACTTTTGAGGGTGAAAAGGGGAGCTATTGATCTTACACCCCGATTAGGACATGTAAAGTGGGTCTGTCCAGAGCAAATTGGGAAAATGGTCACTTTCTTCTTGTAAAAGAAATTAGAATGAATTACAGAAAAAGACCATATTTCTTGCATACAGAAAAATATGGACTAAGATTCACACTCATGACAAAAGGCAATATTTGCAGCAGAATGTGCCTTTGCAGACCACTGTGATGTCAGGATAATGATTCTTTCCTTCACTCTACATTCTATACTTTGGAAAGTATGGGGTAAGGGCTTCTGTATCCCCTTGCACTTTTCACTAACTCCTCCACATGCAAAGAGGAATGATTTATCTCTTGGTGAGATGGCAAGGATCTGCCATTATGTGTTCACTTTTCTCTTTGAGCGGGAATACAGAGTTAAATGTTTAATAATGTGGCCTGCCGTACTTCTCTTTCTAGGTGAAAGCACTGGAATTTTCTTTCGCCACCTGCTATTTCTCTGCCTCCATACAGACACCTACCTGGGGAGGCCCTGTTTCTGTGGAAAGGACACAGACAATTTGGGGTGGCTAGATTCAATTTGGGGAAAATGAGTGGGAAGCTTAATTTTAAACACAGACCTAAGTCATATCCTCTATTCCATCTCTAACAGTAGAACAGCAAGTATTTTAATTTCCTTCTGGCATCTGTGTGCATTTCTCCATTTGTTTTATACTCATGAGGGGAAGGGATTTGTCTAGTTCTTCAGAGCCATAACACACAGTAACAAACAGTATGCCTGAATGTTTTAGACTATGACAGAGGTGAGAGATGTCCTACTGGAGATGGTTCTGGTAATATGGTTTGCTTGGGCTGCAGATACCTTCCAGAACTTTTATTATTATGCTTGAAAGTATGTTTAAATAGAATTTTAACATTCGTAAAACACGACACTTTCAGGGATTGACCCTAGGGTTTGGTAATCGATTAATGCGTTATTGCTTTACATTTCTTAGGTTTGAAAGTTTATTTTCTGCTGTGAACAGGGGAGAACATTTCTTCCCTCATTCCTGAAATTTTCTGTCAGTCCAGGAACTCAGTGTTTATGTTGCAATGCTGGCCACTTTCTATACATTTCACTCTGCCCCAGAAGTACTCAGCTACAATTCGGGAATGATCAATTGAGCATGCCCAGTTCAGCTCCTGTTTTGTCTCTCTTACAATAAGGCTGTCTTTTTGGAGCAGTTCTCTTCAGCTCCTCTGTGCCTTAAGTCTGACTTGCTCCTATCCAGCACTGCTTGTGACTAGATAGCTAAGTCTGCCTAACACTGGTTCAATCAGCAAGCCAATTTAGCTCTCATATTGAGCTGTGACCTTTGATAGAGTCTTTATCAACCAAAAGATGATATTTTGATTTGCTGTCTGTTTAGCTCCTTTTATTTCTCTGTATGTGTTGGGCCACCTCAATGTTCCGGACAGTGAAGTGATGATTTTTGGGTTACAAGTGAACTAATTTGTGGATATATCTGGGTTTTTGCATAAAGTAAAAATTATTTTTGTGGTATTTTTTATCAACATGTAAGCATTATCAGCCAGATAGTTATGTATCATTAAAAGGATCTTTATTATCCCCTGGAGGGATGATAGAGCTGACAGGCTATTCTGAGTGGAAAACTGAGTGGAGGGCCCTGGACATTCTGGATGCCCTGAAGGGAACAGCCCTTTCCCACTCCCCTCTCCTGGTAGGCATTCATATCTCACCTGACTTTTCCTCAGTAATAAGAGCTACTGCTTATTAAGGTCTATTGTGTTCTAAGGCTTTATATATTATTTAATTTCATCTTCATGATGATGCTATATGATAGATTTTATTGTCAACATTTTTACTGAGAAAAAAAATTGAGATCCAGAGAAATTGTGACCACAAGACAGAAGCAGGACTTGAAGTTAATCCCCTCAGACTCCAAGATTCATACTTGCATGATATATAGGAGAAAGTATGAAATGCATATTCATTATCTGACCTCTGCAGTTACGAAGTTATGTAGGAAAACAAAAATTACGTTCACTAATGAACTGGTAGTAGAGTTTGGAAGATTGGTGTCTGAACCTTATCTTCAAATATATAGGTCTGGAGTAGCACTTTTGGATCGATAGTATAAATGTGCTGAGAGACTGTCATACATGCTGTCTAGGAGTAGGGCTTTCTTTTTTTTTTTTCTTAGTTCAAATCCTTTACATTAAACACAAAAATATCCAACATATTTATCACATGACATCACAGAAAGCATAGTTTTGAAAATATTTCAGTATCGTCACCTAAGGCAATAGTAGTCGCGTATGACAAACATTGATTTAGATGAAAAATCTGAGCTGTCAAAACAAATTCTTGAAAGCACAGCCACACTTTAGCATTCATGATATGGAAAAGGATAAGACAGTGTTCATTGTAAATACAATTACATTTTGTTCCTGAGATGGAATTCTGCAAACGCATTTGCTTCTATGGATCTAAGAAAAAACATTTCACCCTGGAGAAATTTTTACTTCTTCTTGACCGTATCATTATTGTACCCTCTGTTGTCTTAAGGAGGTCCATCCTGATGCTTTGTGTAACATGATTTTTCCTGCTTTATTGTACTGTGTACTTAAAGTAACAGAATGAACACAGTGTTCTGACAAGCAGGTTGGATGGAGAGTGGCTCAAATGAATCTGTAGAGGGAATTCAGGCAAGCACAACTGGCATAAATAAACCTGGCAGTGAGGCCCCCGTTGTATTTTCTTTTATTAATAATGAATTAATTCTTTCTTTCTGAAACACAGCTCTAAGTTCTGGAGTCATTAGGTCTTGTTAATTAAGTGTTTTATGGTATAAGAGCTCGAAAGTAAGGATGTAAAGCAACTAGCCCCTATTTGTGGCTTTGTCAGAGACACTGTCTTCTAGTACTTAGCAAAGACATAACAGATGAGGTGCTCAGGAATATTTTAAATAATAAATATGATATTCCTCTACTCTTATTGATTATATATAGGATTCCAAGCCTGTGCTAACCTTTGCTACTTAATTGTATTTAAAATGTGCATACCCTTAAGCCAAAATTTCTTGTGTGTGGTGCTTTGCAAATGTATACCTTGCTTTATAAAATGAGCTCCTAAAATTTAAAGAATGTACTAAGCATGTACCATAGGCCAGACCCTCAGTTTTTCCCCAACCTTAGCAAGTAGATGCTGATGCTCTTATTTGGCATTAAGGAAACAGAGACTCATGTGAGTTAAATAAGCTTGCCTAAGCATACAGGCTGGAAAGGATTCACTCTGGTGTACAACATAGTGATTAGACATTTATATAACTTATGAATTGATCACTCCAATAAAGGATTCACTCTGCGTATCTCTGACAACAAGCTATTGTTTCTCTTGCTACACTCTGCTGTATATAATTATAGTTTTTATATATCCAGTCATCTTTTAAAAGAGTAGGAGGACTGCTAAAGATTTTGCAGTAAAATAGTCCTCTTAGGGAATGCATTTAAAATGAATGCACATTATACTTCTGTTTATCTCTTTTGTAAATTTGATTTTTGTATGTTAATTTCAAAAGTATATGTATAGCAATATTACCATTATTATTTTCAAAAAATGGATTGTTTATATATACATATGTATGCATAAAATATCTTTGTAATGTGTTTGGTGCTTTATGCACACTATTTCATTTAATTTTTATAATAATCATATATAAAATAGGTATATTAACCTTATTACAGATGGGGAAAATAAAGGACAGTGAGGTTAACTTACTTGTCCAAAGATATATAGCTGAAAAATGGGAACACTGTGTATGATTTTTTTCCCCATAATGTATTATCTTTATGGTTTTTTAAAAAGGCTAAATTATAATATTGATTTTTGAAAGAAAAGTCAGTGATATCTCAAGTTAGTATAACTATCTGTGTTTGAATTAAGAAAACCAAATTGGGCTAATTGTCAGTCTATGAAGAGAATTTAATATAGTAGAGCTGATATTTTTATGATTAGATACAAATCACTAATGTAAATATTGTACAGTATAGAACAGCATGTATTAAGGATTTCCTTTTGTTTTAATCTTAATAGTTTCTCTAGTCTCCTTATTGGTTCCTAGACCAATTATGGAAATTTCTAGAATGACAGAAATATTGCCTAACTAAAACTTAAGTCACAATAATAGCAAAGTTTTATTTTAACATCAGGGGAAAGTACCACATCATTTTATACTGTCTCTTTTTGTCCTTAAATATAACATTCTGAAGATTTTGGTTATTTCAATAAAGAAACTTAGTTTTACATGAAATTTGCAGTCTTTTTTAGAAGATGTTGTCAATCGTTCTTTAGGCTTCTTCAGCCATTACAATTTAAGAATCAAACAGAGCAGATTATTTTCTCAGATGACAGAAATATGGGAACATATATAACATTATTATTCTGACTTGTTGAGAAAAAACATTTTTACTAATAAATTCTTATAAGAATATTTACTTTTTTACCAAATTCTTTACAACGAGACTTGAGAGGTGGATGATTAATATTCTGATTTTCTCAGCCTATCATAATATTGTTCTGAGGATTGCTTGATGTAAGAATTCATTTTGTTGTTATCCTTCAGGTGCATACCAGGTGCAGAGGTAACTTACCTCCTGTTACCTAGTACGCTTAGTGACTGATGTGGGATAGGAAAGTCAATACATTAGCTATACAGGGTTTCAGTATGGGTAGTCCTTTCTTGATCACCTACTCAAGCTGATACCTTGTTTAAATAGCTACACAGAGAAGGGGGCAGCTGGTGTAGAGGACGTGGTAAATAGGGGAGACCCAGAGTACTTGGGTAAATAAGCCGTCTTCCGTCAGAATACGGACACCTGAGTACTGTCTTTTGCATACAAAATCTTGTCTATTTTTTCCATATACTTTTGGTATACAATAGTTGACACATTTTCTATTGTAGGAAGATCCCCCAGTTTACAAGTGTGCAGACAAATATACTCAAAGATCTGGTAGTAAAATAACTGGAATTACCCAACAGCCGGTAACACCGCTATAGTAACATTTACTGTAATGGAGCTCTCACCTACCTATTGTTGTAGAAATTAAGACCCTATAATCAAAACTTTACACTAGGACTGATGTTTACTAACATTCTTCCTGCATAGGCAGGGCTGGAGGTGGAGATGGGTGAGGGTGAGATAGGCAGAACAAGAGAGAGACAAAGGGAATGAAAAATGAAAGCAATTCTTAGATGGATAGCTCAACTTCCTCAGTATGTTGGCAGCTTGACACCATAAGTGTTCATATAGGCATATATATTTGTGTGTGTGCACGTATACACACACACACACACACACACACGAAAAAGAAATATATGAATTTAACCTAGTAACTTGATAAGCCATTAGTCTCTGTCCAACAACTGCCTTTCTCTAAGGTAAATGGTCTTATTTCCGGCCCTAAAAATTGGCTTTTCTTTTACTTTTGGGGCTCTGTTGTTTCTTGTGAGCTAGTGGAGTTGTGGGCAGGGGTATCCTGCCAAACAGGGGACTTTGCACAGATATATCACATGACAGAGTGGGGGGTTTGGACATTTCTGGCAGGGGAGGGGTAACTGGACTCTTCAACTTCACCCTCCCCCTTCAGAATTAGCTTCTGAACAACAGGGATCATATCGTGTTAAATTTAGTTCCCCAGCATTGAGCTTGGGTCTCCAGCCTAACAGGTATTCAGAAATGTTGGTTAAATTAAGGCATGAACAAGATTCACAAATTCTAATTTGGGTTCTCTACTAAGTATAAAGTTTTACATATAAGCTATTCAGAGTTACATAAATAACTATTTAATATTTAATACAATGTAATCAGACTCACTTATAAAGAAGGTTATTTAGATAAAATTTCAAGGTCTTTTTCAGTCTTACAAATTTGTAAAACAGCTAGTTTAGTTTTTGTTGGGAAGCTTTTCTGTGTGTTTTTTAATAGAATCCTTGGAGTGCTTATTCAACAGATAGTCAAGATGTCTTTCATATTCCTCAAGAAAGCAACTTAATGCCTTTAAAATAATACTTGTGGAATGGATATTCTAGGTAAGAGGAAAACGAATAGACATCATGATAGCCTAATTGTATTGTAATTATTCTGATAACAAGATAAGGATTGGACATGGGCAACTACCTGGGGATGGAAAAGTTTGCATCATTATGCAAATTCTTTATCCCACAATTAGATAGTTATGTAGTTAATGTTCCTAAAAATAAATTAACCTTTATATTGAAAAGAGGATTAGCCTCTTTCAATGGCTGCTTAGACAATTCTGTAAGTCAAAACGTATCTTAAAATGATTTTAATTGTCTACCTTTAAGCTTGAGGGTGGGGACTAGGTCTTTGTTTACTGTTGTGTCCCTGGCAGCTAATACAGTAAATAGCACATAATAATCATGGAATAATTACTTGTTTTTATCTAAACTATTTTGGACTGAAAATTGTAATTGATGTTTCTCATTGATCAAAATGGCTGAATATCACAGCCATTTTTATATATTATTGGATTAAATATAAAACCAAAAAAATCAAGATTACTTTTATGCTGTTTTAGATGTTTCTTCACTTTTTTGACCAAAAGAATTCTTACATCAAAATTGATCTAATTGGTCATATTCTTTTTCTTTTTCTTTGAAGGAGGGCACATCTCACAGTGGCCCATGCAGGGGATTGAACCAGCAATTTTGGTGTTATCAGCACCACGCTCTAACCAACTGATCTTAGTTGGTCATATTCTTGTACACTACTTTAGGTGATGCTTCACTAGTCAAAACCTGCTCTTTCCTTGCTTTGTCTTTGGAGCTACTTATTTTAGATATTTGGATGGTGTGATGACAATACAATGAAGAAATCAACAAGAACCTTATAACTACCTATGTTTCCCAGGTCAACAAGTAAAGCACACTTTGCTTTTTATTTATTACCATTCTAATGATATTTGTGCAAAACAAATTATTAGGAACAGTGTGTGATGGTGGGACAAAGAAGAGTTATTAGTGATTTTGAAGATAAAAACTTCCAGAACTTCTGGACAATGTATGCCTGCAATTTAATTTTATAAATTTTAGAATCTGTTCACCAATTAGTATGCAATTATCTTACAATTTTATCATTTCACAGAAGAAGCTAAAATTCTGACCATCATAATAAGCATGAGAGTACTACAAATTACTGTCTGCTAATAGCATGTACAGACACATTCACAAACACTCTAAGAAATTGTGGGAGCTATATACACCCACAGCAAGAGTAAAATTGTAAGAGCAACAAATGAAATGTAAAATAATTACTAACATTATTGATATTAGTTTGTAGAAGCAAGAGGCAATGAAAAGAGAAAAAAAGTATTTATATAAAAGTATATATATATATGTATATCCAGTATCAGTGCTCAAATAACATTATATCTTGGTGTTTGCTAATGCTAATGTTAAAGTCAGCAAATGAATAATTTTTACGAAACAATGTGTGTACTGATTTCTAGGTATGTGTTTCACTTTTTTAAAAAGTAAAAAAGTAGGAAATTTTTATTGTGCAAATATACAAATTATACTCTAGTAATCTAATTTATTTCAAACATATTGCCTATTAATTTTTAATATATAAAAATTACTGTACATCATTCCAACATTTTAAGATTCTTAATATTGTTCATGTAAAACACGTATATGTCACAATAGTCAAAATGTGAAAATATATATTACATCATTGAATCTACCTTAATGTTAAAAGTTAAAGAATTGAAGGCCTTTTTGAGTATATTGATGCTTTTTATTTATGAACCAGTTTGGATTGGATGTATTAAAATGTGTGTGTGGGGTATAGATTTGATATGTCTGTGTAAGGCCTTGAATGAAATGAAAGCTCACATGTTAAAAATGGTTTATTAAGTATTTATACTGGAATTATCTGGGCATTTACCTTAGGTCTTAACTTTAATTTCTTGGAGAAAACTTGGTATTTTATATCATGCTTAGTTAATTAAAATATTTACAAAAAGTCAACTTGTAAGTCAATACTCAAGAGCCCAGAACTACCTAATTTTTCTTTAAAAATTTTACTTATTATTTCAGAATGTTACTAAAAATAATATGTTTGTTGTAAAAAATAAGACAATGAAGAAGTATATAAAATAAAAGCTTAAATCTTCCTAAATCCTTCTACCCTAAACCAATCACATTTTCCAGGGGAAATGACTTTTATAGACTAGATGATGGATCTTTGCAGGAAATTTCCCAATAAAAA
Source organism: Rhinolophus sinicus (assembly GCF_036562045.2). Taxonomy (NCBI): domain Eukaryota; kingdom Metazoa; phylum Chordata; class Mammalia; order Chiroptera; family Rhinolophidae; genus Rhinolophus; species Rhinolophus sinicus. Next base: position 158,986,444 of record NC_133752.1, on the reverse strand, counting down.
TTGATTTTTTTCTTATTGATTTGACTTTTTCTTTTCCTATAAAAAGGTATCATGACATATTTCCATACAATTGTATCATTTCAAAGCAATTGCTATTTAGGAAGAAAATAAAAACTTGTCAGTTTAGATAACTCTTGGCTCAAAATTCTTGGATAGTTTTTATTAGTTAGAACTCTTTTGGATGTGAAGACAGAAAATCCAATTTATATTGTTAAAAGGGATTTTTATTGATTTGCAAAACTGAAAAATCCATGAATAGATGTGGCTTCAGTTTCACCTAAACTTGGGAGCTCAAATGACAGCACTCTCATTTATTGATCCTTCAGCAATACTTCCTCTTTTTGGTTATAGTTTCTGACAGGTCTAGTCTAATGGTGACAAGAGGGCTACAGCAGTCGTCAGTTTCAAATGCAGTAGTGAAAAATATTCATTTCCATAATTGAATCTTATTGGCTCTGACTGATCTGACTTGAGTCACATACCCAGTTGTATTCGTTTGCTAGGGATGCTATAACAGACTGGGTGACTTGAGTAACAGGAATTGATTTTCTCACATTTCTCAACATCAAGGTGTCAGTGGGTTTGGTTTCTTCTGAGGCCTCTCTCCTTGGCTTGCAGATGGCTACTTTTTCTTTGTGTCATCACTTTGTTGTCCCTCTGTCTGTGTGTTTGTGTCCTAATCACCCCTCTTTATAAGGACATTGGTCATATTGGATTGGAGACTATCCTGATGACCTCATTTAACCTTAATTGCTTCTTTAAAGGCCCTATCTCCAAACACAGTCCCATTCTGAGTTATTGGAGGTTAGGCCTTCAACATACGAATTTGGGGGGACACAATTCAGCTATAACACCATTCTTGCATTGCCACTGTCATATTCCTACACAGCCACATGCTCATTCTAGATTGTATACCACCTTTGGGTCCAGGGGGCAAAGGATTAGGGAGGAGAGAATTCCTAAATGAAAACTGGCCACTGTCATCAACATGAGGTGAAAGAATTCTTGCCAGCCCCAAACCAACAAGTATCCATTTCACTAAAAATACAGATTAGGATTATAATATCAGTGGCAGATATTGTGGTAATAATTAAATAGTTAAATAATTAAATAGTACAGGAATAAATAGATTCTTGAATTAAACTATGTTTTTTACTTCAGGAAAAAGAAAAAAAATTATCCTTGTTAAGACAAGAGAAAGAAGTAGTAGCTTCACCCAAAGCACTATAGACAAAGAAAAATCAATTCAGGTTTTTGCTCCACATAAACTATATAGACTGAGTGTGAGGCAATGTAAATTAATTCTATTGTCAAAAAAAGAGGGGATAGATCCTGGGGGTGCAAATACCCCCTCTTTAGGTGTCCATTATATTCACTAGAATCAGAATAAAGATCATTTAAGATTAAGGTATACCTAGTGAAATTATTGAGTTTCAGTGTTGAAGTAGGAATTATATAAATATATGAGCAGAAGAAACATTTAATCAATTAAGAAAAAATTAAATTTCAGAAACTTTATGTGCAAGAGAATAGGAGAGCAATATCTGTAGAATTTGGAGGGAGAATAGAGTGTACATCCAGCCAATGTGTCATTAACATGTCAAGGCCACAGAAAGACATTTCCAAATATACACAGACTCTTCAACCATACATTCTATGTACTCTGTGTGAAAAATCTACTTGAATGCATAATCTATTAAGGGAAAAGAATGAAACAGTGGAAAGAAAATCCTGGTGGTAAATATTGATTTAAAAAATGTATAATTACTGTAATTTAAAAATGTAAATCATAGTTATAAAAACTGACTTTTATAATTATAGCTCATGAGCAAAGCTATATAATGGAATAATGAATAATTATTAATTCAGTTATAATATACTAGGGAAAATGTCCCAGGAGTTGTCACCAAAACTGGAAGAGAAAGGGAGAGAAAGGTGGTAAAATTATACAAATTTTTGCATTGTTCATAAATAACTAGCATCTAAATATGTAAACACAAACTTAGAAAATAAGAAATCAAAACAAATATAAGTATAGCCAGACATTTTTACTACTTCTTTCATCCTGGACTAACTGAGAAATACAAAATTCAATAAGGATGTAATACTCAGGGATATAATTTAATAGAGTTGTTATAAAAATTTTTATACCAAAGAACCTCCACTTTTTTTTTAAGTTCTCGGGAAGCCACAAAGAAAATCTCCACAAAGAAAATGTTCACAAAGGCACAAAGATGCCACAAAGAAAATAAATTCCAGGAAGTAGAAAAGCGTAGTCTCTAAGTACAATTTGGTGAACCAGATACACTTAGCAAAAGTGAGAAAAAAAAAAAAAAAGAAACAACAACTTTAATCTAGCCAACTGTTGGATCAAATAGAAAATAAAAACTAGATTGGAGAATATTTTGAAAATCAGATTGAGAACACCACATATAAAAATATAAGGAAAAGAGAATAGAAATAATTAAGCATTCAGTATAGTATATTGAACAAATATGTCCAAGGAAAACAAAAGAAATCACATAATTGATAAAAATAAAGTATAAATTAATAAATTAGAAATAGAAAAATAGTAGAATTGATATATCCATGAGATTTAAACAATAGTAACAAAAACCTATTCAAATAGGTTTTTCCACTCAGCTTTATCTTTCTCTTGATAAAGGGGAAGAGATGAAATCACACATACATAGATTTAAGGATGAAAACAAGGAATGATCCACCAGTACAGAAATAATTAATAGAGTTATGAGAAAAAGGTTTTAAATATCTATGCTAATAAGTATGAAAAGCTCCATGAATGGATGATTTTCCATTACCTAACAAAATTAACCCCTAAAGAGAGAGAAAACTATAAATACCCAATGACCACGAAGGAAATTAGACAGTTGTCACAGAACCACTACCTTCATCTTCATCTACTATTTTTGAAATCAAAGACTTTATATCTGGCAGCAATATTTGTTTGTCTGGTTTAAATATTTTAATTAGTTTCAAACATTTTTTTTCTTTTTATTAATATGCTCTTGTCTATGTGGGATTCAATATCTGGTTTGAAATTGTTCTTATTACTTAAAAAACCCAGAATCGCTTTACTAGAAGGAATCTTGTCATCCAATTCCATTTCTAAGTTAGGAAATATATCTGCAAAGGTGGTGTAATTTTCTTTATCATAATCACCCAGCAAGCTAGTGGTAGACCAAGCACTACAAAAAACTGATTACCTGACCAGAATAGAAAACAGAGAAGTTTCCTTCGCGAGGTGTTGGATGAAGGGGGAGTTGCTAGTATATGTAATTCCTACATACGCTTTATTCTTATACATACTTTCACTTTAGTTAATATAAAGTGCTTTCAGGCTTTTATTGCTTATATACATACTGTGTTTAAACAGAGTAAGGAAGCAAATTGGTAAAACTATTTTAAAAACTTCCTAAGTTAGTAAAAATGTGTTCTGAGGAGGTTGCCTTCAAAATTAGAGCTGAGGGTAAGAGTTGTCTGACAAATTGCAAAGTTTTTGTGGAGGTACAAGAATTTTAAAGCGGTTCCTGAAGATTGGCCTCACTGTTTAAGAAAAAAAAAAAGGAATCGTCCCTGCAGTCTGGGTAAGCAATAACGTCACATCCTGACATTACCACACCATCAAGGCTGCCGAGAAAAAGCAAGCTGGGCGGCAACGGCTGTATTTCCAAATGATGAAAATGTTAAAGTTGTGGCAGAGAGCTTTGGAGTTATTTATAGTCACAGAGAAGTGCATTGATGAAGTGGGTTACATTTAATTAGTATTCGGTAAGAATCAGGTCCTCTAAGATTTAGAGCCGCGTGTGAAGGAGGATCTGGGCTTTTTGTCTTCTTTTTTCTCTTCGGACAAAGACTGTATTTTAAGGCTGGGCCAAAAGTCTTGGGAAGGCCAGGCTTTGGTTACATAAGTAAATCAACATTCATGAATCCACACATCAGGACGAACTTTAACATTGCCTGGTGAGCTCCGAGGGTAGGGTTTTGTTTGATTTTCTCCCTGTTATGTCCCTGTGCCATCGTAGAGCCTGCAATGTAGTGTATGCTCAATAAATAGTCATTAAATGAATGAACACACTATTTCTCTACTTTTACTCCCTCTTTATATCATGTGTTTCGTTTAGGTTCTTATTTCTTGCCTGGGTTATTATAGCAGCCTTCAATCCAGTTTTCTTGACTGCAGTGCTACCCCTATTTCTTACCCGTCTTTCAACCTAGAGCTAGATCTAAAATGTGCCTCTGCTCTTATCCCTTCCTAGTCTAAAATTTTTCAAACGTTCACCATCAATTGCCGGATCAAGCTAAAGGTTTTTAAGATGGTGTATGAGGTCCTCCGTGATCTAATCTAAGCTCTCTCCAAGGGCATCTCTCAGCATATTTGCCTCTGTCTCACACTTTATGTTCTAATAACAACATATTGCTTTATTGTTCTCTGCACATACTGGAGAGTTCTTCCCTTCTGTTTATCTTTTACCTTTCTTGGAATGTTCCCATCCCCTGCTTACCTTTAAGATTTAGTAAAGGAGTACTTTCTTGTGAAGTATCACTAATCTACCCTCTCCTTTACCTTCTGGATGGGTGACTTGCCCATTTCAGCACGCCGTGGTACCTGAGGAATACTGCTATTGTAGAACTTTACACATTGCACTGTGATGGTCTGGTGATGAACCTATCTCACCCCCAAAACTGTGAGCTTCTACAGGGCAAGCATAGTTTTCCTCCATTTTGAGATTCCCAAATGCCTTGCATTTGTGGGAAAAATGGTAGTTAGCAGACTCCATAAGTTTGTTAACTGACTTTGTAGGTATAAGGGAAGAAAAAAATATCTCATGACTCTGGGGGACTATGCTCAAGACGGAAAGGATATTCATTCTCTTTTTATCAACAGAACCCTAATTTTGTACACACTCTTGTAGGGTGGTGGGTGTAGAACACAGGCCTAGCAAACAAAATAGAAATAGATATCTTTGGAGGAGGCTTCCAGGAAGTCCTTTTAAGTGGAATAGACTGGGCTGACTTGTCCCTTTAGCTTTCTGACTTTCCCTCCGCCCCTCCCTCACTCCCTCCTTTTGTTCCTTTCCTTTCCTTTCCTTTCCTTTCCTTTCCTTTCCTTTCCTTTCCTTTCCTTTCCTTTCCTTTCCTTTCCTTTCCTTTCCTTCCCTTCCCTTCCCTTCCCTTCCCTTCCCTTCCCTTCCCTTTCCTTCCTTCCTTCCTTCCTTCCTTTCCTTTCCATTCATCCCTTCCTTCCTTCCCTTCCTTCCTTCCTTCCTTCCTTCCTTCCTTCCTTCCTTTCCATTCATCCCTTCCCTTCCCTTCCCTTCCCTTTCCTTTCCATTCATCCCTTCCCTTCCCTTCCCTTCCCTTCCCTTCCCTTTCCTTTCCATTCATCCCTTCCCTTCCCTTCCCTTCCCTTCCCTTCCCTTCCCTTCCCTTCCCTTTCCTTTCCATTCATCCCTTCCCTTCCCTTCCCTTCCCTTCCCTTCCCTTCCCTTCCCTTCCCTTTCTTATTCCCCACCTACCTACCTATCTACCTACCTACCCCGCACCCCCTTTCCTTCTTTGTTTCACAGTTGCTCTTCTTCCTGCCTGGGAGTGAAACATCAGTGCTATTATAAGCATGAGGGAAAGGGACACATGCTTAAAGAAGTTAGAAGACCTTGGATCACTGATGGCATTTTGGAGCCAAATTATCATCCCTACATTTCACATTTTGTGGGAAAATACAAAACAAAACAACAACTCTCTTCCAGTTGAATGTGGTTAAGACACTGCTATTTGCGAAGCAGGATCTATTGTAACTGATAACAATCTCTTAATGACCTTAGAGAGAAGCTCTAGAGAAGATAGCTTTTAAGTGTTGGACAACACTTAAAAGTGAGGCAAGAGGTCTCATATTGATGGATTAGGGCTACAACACCGAAAACACAATTGCTTTATGTCATAAATAATAAAATGCCAGGAGTTTGGGAGTGAGAAGAGGACGTGGAGGCGGGGAGACTAGAGAATGAGAAAGAAGAAGAAATACAGAGAAGGGCTAACTGTGGAGAAGGATCCTAAGGCAACATGGTGGCAGCCTGACCCATGAGGGGCAGGGAACCCTCCCCGAAAAGAAAATTCCCTGTAGAGAGCGACAAAGAGGAACTACAGAAACAGAAATGACTAAAATTAAATTGTGCATTGTTTCTTTTACCACCATTAAGTTTCCCTCTGTTAACCCAATAATTTCAGTAAAAATCTCAGTTCTCCTGGGGTAATTTAAAAGAGGGCAAATGTCTAGCCTTGGCTAAGCTGTGCAGGAGATGAACTAGGTTCCGTGGGAGGCAAATCATTATGAGAGGGTAATCAGATAAAGCAGGAAACCGGACTGAAAGGTATATGGGCGCAATGAAATTCCTTAACAATCCTCTAAGAAAAAGTTGGGGCTCCTCAGCTGACCAGACTTCTCAGTATATGAAGGAAGGATATATCTTGAGATACAAAAGGAGGAAGTTATGACTCTGAAATGTTGGAGGACTTGGGAGTGTGTAGGTGTATAATACTTGGGTTTTATCCATGAAAAGGGGCACACTTTCCCTTGAGTTTTTCCAGCGTGCACTAATCTTCAGACTAGATACTTCTGTTTAGGCAAGTGAGCACCATGGGGAAGGATTTCTTTTTTTCTTTCTTTCTTTCTTTTTTTTTTTTTGTAACTTTCATAGGATGTTTCTAAAGCTGATACATTGGAAATCTATCCTGCATTATTTTGCTTAACTCAAGAGGTCATGTTTTGTAGAAAAGCTGATCCATCGTTTTCCCCATGAGAGATCTGCTGACATAGGAAAGGTGAGTAACGTCACTCTTAAGAAAAGTTAGATTACTTTGAAAGGGAAAGTATGCAATTTAACTTATTAAGAGTCCTAACTGACTAGAGTCAGCTTGGGAGAAGTACCACAACTGTTGTCATACCTCATCTGCATTCTAATTTTCATGTTTTGGCATAATATCTATTTACTGAAACTATCATTTACTGAAAGTCCAGGACAATTTAGCTCTCCACAAATGTTTGGAGCTACTGTGGCATGAACTTTCGTGTGTTTTCTTTTCAATTTCTCTATATTTGTACCTCTGTCCAGACAGGGTTCAGTGAGGAAATAGAAGTTCTCTTAAGAGTTTCGAGCATAGAAAAATGCAGGAAATTAGGGCTTATAAAATCATTTGGGTGAGGCTGGAGGAGTGGAATTCAGAGGGCTTTCATTGGAATTTTGGCTTCCAGTGCCATTCACCAAAGTTGGAATCCCGACGTCATATTGTGCTGTTGTGTGGCTTCCACCACTGCCCACAGAAGCCCCACATTCTCCAATGGATGACTAGAAGGTGAAAAGTGGAGTCTTCCACTGCAGACGCTCACATCTGTCCGAGTTTGTCAGCGGGCATTGTATCCACCGCGATTCCACGTCTGTATCTCACGAGAACCCATCTCATCGGTAGAATCTTTTTGCATGGCCATGTGTGACAAGTGCCAATTGGTAAGATCTACGAAACTTCCTTTTTGGAGTTCTAGGAATTTCACAGTACAAGATTTAGGGTGGAATCAGTCTGATTTGTCTTTGAACAGTTAAAAAAACTACTGCTGCGGATGGTTTTCTCTGGGCTCTTTACCATTCGCATAGAACTAGGATACAAATGGGGATGACATTTATTAGGTCCTCTCAAGCCCTCAGTCACCAGTGTCAATATTCTATGTACTGTTAGTTATCACAAAGGAAAAATATACCTTTACAATGGAAAATTCTGGTGGTCATCACCTGAATGAAATGTTCAAACTCAGCCACATCACTAGAGAGACAACTTGACATTATGTGCTTTCTAATAGGATGCTAGAAGAGGGGCCCTACATCACTGCTTAAGTGTTTCTGCCCCAAACAATTGAAGTCTATAAGAGGCAAGATCCAGAACTTGGCAATTCTATAGGACAACTATGTGGACAATTTTTAAAAATTGATAACTTGAAAATCAATCAATCAAATAAATAAATCTGTGAGATAATATCCTATATTCAGAGACTGAAAAGCCATAACAACAAAAAGCCCATAAAACTTAATTTTATATGTATATAGCATATACATATATACACATATAGCCTTTTATAGACACCTATAACTTTAAATATGGATGGTATATTAGATGATTTTATGAGTTATTAATTTTTTAGATGTGATGATGGTCTATAGGAGATGCATATTGAAGTCTTGTGGTGAAGGGTTATGATGTCTACAATTTACTTTCAAGTGGTTTTACTTTCAATAAAACACACACACACACATATCTACATACAGAAGGCAGATGTGGCAAGCATAGAAGAAGTGTAAATGGGCGTTCATTGTACTACTCTCTAAAATTTTATGAAGATTTCAAACTTCTAACAATAAAAGTTGGAAAATAGAAAAGAATTCTGGCATTTATTAGGCTCACTCTGTTAACACAGCAGGGGCTAGCGGTGCCAGTGTATGACTGCTCAGCATGGCTTCTTCACAGACCAGTCCCACTGATTGTCACAAGCGGCCTGTGGCACAGCAGCCTCTGGGGAGAGTGGTTCACAGCATCATGACTTAGCAGATAAGGATTCAACATGTTGGCGCCTATCAAACATGGGCAATATGTTCATAAAAACCATGTTTTATTGAATTTAAGATGTGAACTATTTTTCAGTGCATGATAATTTTGTATGTAGCCAAGAAAGAAAAAATGATTAATATTGCACAGTGCCTTCTAATGGTAATTTTAGAAGAATCGCAACATCAGAGGTGTTAACATATAAAAATAACTATGAGTCCTGGAATCAATGAAGTACAATATTCCCAAGAAAATGGGTGATTATGTAGGAGAATCAGCGTAACCCCATCTAGACCTAGCCATTGTCCTTTTTATTTTACCTGTATAAGGGAAAAATTTTAATAATAAATTGGACATGAGGTTTCCTGCCACATGGTTGGATTTATTAGTCACAGAAGTAGTGAAACAAAACAGTTGAGAAAGGCTGAGTAGAAGAAGGAGGAAGATATTTTGACTCCTGTCATACATTTTGGATCCTATGCCATTGGGCCACTAATGCTCTTAGTTTCAGGATATAGTTAGACTTTCTTTTCTAAGTCATAATACATATTACAGGTGAGAAATAATGAAAACAAAATAACATTAACAAACTGCACAAGGTAAAAATCAGAAAAAAACAAAAATAAACCCTCCCTGCCCTCCCACCCCCCAATTCCTGGCATCACTAAGACATTGTACAATGATTATGGTAGATCATGTTATGTGGTAGTTCAAGGTATTTGTTGCCTCTCTCCACAGGAGGATAATACATCCTTTTTCTGCGTTGGGAGCGGCCATGTGACTTGCTTTGGTCAATGAAATGGGTGTGAATGTCATTGCATAAGTTTTAAAATGTGCTCATAGTTATCCATGTCTCTCTCTTCCTTTGCCTTGAGACCCAAAGAGGGACTGTTTCATAAGTCTGGGTCCTGCAGTACAGGCAAGGAAGAGCAGAGTTGTAGCAAAACAATTTTGGACATGGAACATGAATGAGAAAAAGAACTTTTAAAAATCTTTGAGATTTTGGAGTTATTTGTCAGTGCAGCATAACAGGCTGACTAATACTTTGACTAGAAAAATTTGGTATCAGAGAAGCAATCAGTGCACACAGACACATAACAATGACAATGGCTAATACCATTCCAAAGAAATTTATTACAGATTAGAATTGCTAAAAGAACTAATACCTTTGACAAAAGTATATCTGCAAAATTTGCCTTTTTCCTTCCAATTCAGGGTGACTGAGGTATTTGAGACAGCCATAAAAGAATGCTGATTCACTATCTACCTGAGATTGCTTGGCCGACAGATAATCATCATTTAAGAAAGTTTAGTGGAAACAAAAATATTAATGCTGAGGTGATAAAATAATAAAATCTAACATTTATTTAGCGCATGTTACATGCTATACACTATTCTAGGTTCTTTATATGCATAAACTAATTTACCCTTGTGGTACCACTGAGTTGGGTATTTTGTTAATGAGAAAATAGAAGTTCCAAGGGATTAAATAATGAGTCTAGTGTCACACATTTTGTAATGCCAGAACCAGAATTAAAATCTATGGATCCTAACTTTTGACTGGCATACTTAGCCTCAATGAGGCAGTTTAGTTGTGAGTGATGTACGGCATGAAGCATGTGGCCTGTCACATGGAGAATTAGCTGTTGTGACCATACCCATTTTGGTAGAAATGTCACTGCTAGGAACTGCAAAAGATTTTGAAATTTGGTAGTTCATAGAACTTTGTATTATTTCTATAATTAATTTTCCCCCTCCCACACTCAATCAAAATATACATTTATATATATGTGTGTGTGTACATATATATATATGTATATATATATGTACACATACATATATGTATATATATGCCACTTTTTAACACTCTAGCTTCTGGATGTTGTTCCATGAGAAAGATTTCACAACTTGAATGGAGATGTTGTTCCATTGTAAAGATCCAAATACCTCTGAAATAGGGTCCAACATGACCTGCCCATTTGAACAGCATATACTTTTGTTAAAAGATCAGCAATAGAATACATGTCATCCACTGAATCTATGTTAGGTCCTTAGCATGGTTGGTTTGACATTCATATGTGAAATTAGTGCTTGTTTTGTCTTTTAAAAGCTTTTGTAATTTATACGGCCTGTCTTTTCTGGTTTGTCAAGTCTCTGGCTCTGGATTTATACTGTCCTGCTAAGGAGCTCACCCAGTTCAAGTCTCAATTTCAGTCACTTTGAGGGTGACTGCCTGTTCCTGCGGATGTTCAGTTGCTCCTCAGTTTTTGCAGCAGTCTAGGCTGATTTAAAAGTAGAAGGCCATTCCAGATGTGTAGTATGCCAATCTCATTTGCTCTTGAATTAGCTGAAATTTGTTGATTGGCAGTTATTCTTCTCCTTGCTATTGAAACTAACTTTGTTCCTTTCTTTCCTCTTCTGTCCCTACCTTCTTTCTCCTTTACCTCCTCAATTCCTCCGCTTCTTCTTCCTCTTCTTCCTCCTGTCTCTCCCAACCCCTTTGAAATCTTTTGCTATGTGGAACGAGTGGTATGCTAATAAATGTTTAACAACTGGCTTTCTGAAAAGAAAAAGACATTGCACTGTTTACTTTGCCAGTTTCTGGGGGGTTAATACTCCCATCATGGCCAATTATAAGTTATCAACATAATGTAATTGATCATGGAGTTGGGAAGGGATATGCACTATTGGCTCTCCTGAGATGGCAAGAGCCAGCACCAGTACATCACTCTGTGCAATCCAGATTTCTTCATTTTTATCCGGGTATTTTTGCTGGCATAATTTCCTACTTGTGTTCAAAGAAATAACCTAAAACCATCCACTTTGAAAAATTCATGAACATTTAGAGGTTCCTCCTTCTCAATCCATAAAACATAAGCAAAAGATGTTTAATTTGCAGCTTTAAATTAAAAATTGTAAATTAAAATTTTTGAATAGGCAAAGAAATTCATAAGGTTCAGTAACAAAAACAATGTAAACAAGTGTACACTGAGTAAAATATTTAAATGTCAGTTTCTGATCATGACAAAAGAGCCATATATGTTATATATAAGGCAGACTATCCCAAAGTTACCTAACGAACATAGTTAAAATTCATCCTGTACTTTTAAATGAAGTGGGAACAACAGACTGATGCTTTCTAATTTCACATGAGCTCTCAAGGATTCCTGGTCATCTTGTAATCAATCTATCTCTTAGGAATGAATTCATTTACTGTAAAAGTTCTTCCAAAACTTTTCAGTTTTTTGCAAACCCTATCAAGCCATGCTATTTTAATCTTCTATTTCCCCTGATTCTTTGAGAAAAAAATTGCTTTTATTATGTTGGTGCAAAAGTAATTGCTGTTGTAAAGGTTAAAAATAATTGCAAAAACTGCAATTACTCTTGCACCAACCTAATAGTAAATCCAAGATCACACGTATCTTATTCCAAAATCAAGTAGGTTGATAAATTTTATGTTAAACTCTTTCAGAATATGATTGCAAATAACCTTCAAGCTTTTTCTCATGAACAAAGACAGACTGGACCATCTCCTGCCCTTTCCTGTCCCATGCCTAATTTATGTTCCTTTTTCCTTCTGAATTACCTCTACCCCCCATTTCCCTAATGCCTTCTGGTTGAAATCCTGCTGAAAACCTAGAGTGCTATTTCTACTCCATTCTTGTTACCAGGAAATTTTGTTTTTTAAAATAATAGTTATCCATGTTCTTGC